>NW_025814831.1:42643500-43906500 GCF_022079265.1 Lynx rufus
GTCCACCCCCCAGCCTCGCATCTCAACTTCTGCCCTTAACTATTATTATCATTATCGTGGCCCCTTTTCCCAACAAAGAAATTCACTTTGTGTTGGGGCCCTGGGTGGCTCAATCAGTTAAGCATTTGACTCTGATTTTGGCTCAGGTCATGATCTCACAGTTCATGGATTCAAGCCCCGCATCGGACTCTGTGCTGACAGCTCAGAGCCTGGAGCCTGCTTGGGATTCTGTGTCTCCCTCTCTCTCTGCCCCTCCCCCACTCACAGTCTTCTCTCTCTCTCTCTCAAAAAATAAATGAACATTGGGGCGCCTGGGTGGCTCAGTCGGTTAAGCGGCCGACTTCGGCTCAGGTCATGATCTCGCGGTCCGTGAGTTCGAGCCCCGCGTCGGGCTCTGTGCTGACAGCTCAGAGCCTGGAGCCTGTTTCAGATTCTGTGTCTCCCTCTCTCTCTGCCCCTCCCCTGCTCATGCTCTGTCTTTCCCTGTCTCAAAAATAAATAAAATGTTTAAAAAAAAATTAAAAAAAAAAAAATAAATGAACATTAAAATTTTTTTTAAAAAAAGAAGAGGGATGGGAGCTGATGATGTAAAGAGTTCAGGGCGCCTGGGTGGCGCAGTCGGTTAAGCGTCCGACTTCAGCCAGGTCACGATCTCCCGGTCTGGGAGTTCGAGCCCCGCGTCAGGCTCTGGGCTGATGGCTCAGAGCCTGGAGCCTGTTTCCGATTCTGTGTCTCCCTCTCTCTCTGCCCCTCCCCCATTCATGCTCTGTCTCTCTCTCAAAAATAAATAAACGTTGAAAAAAAAAATTAAAAAAAAAAAAAAGAGTTCAGGAGTTTCTGCTCGCCATCCCTGAGGTAAGTCTGAGTGTGGCACACCCTCAAAGGGCTCAAGCAACCAGGGCTTGAATTGACTTTCGATGAGACTCAGACCCTCAAGTTTCTCCCTGACTCAGTGACCAACCCAAAGCCATAACCTTGCACCCAATGGCCTGTGCTGTGAATGCTTAAAAAAAAAAAAAGTTAAGAGACAAGTGTCCCAGATCTTTTTCTCTGCCTATTTTAATCTCAGATTTTCTATGCAGTCTGACACAAGCTGTTACTCTCCTAATACTACAAACCCACTACTAAATGTCATCATGAAGAATAATTTTGAACAGTGCCAGGAATTATGGAAGGAACTGGAAAGGTGGTAACTATCCGCGGAGAAAGAGGGAGAGAGAGAGAGAAACAGGAGAGACAGAGACAGAGATGAAGAGACAAAGGTGGACAGAAAGAGAGAAACAAGGGGGGGAAAACACCTCAACAGAAGATAATGCCCTCAAACAATAGCATCCAAGCTTCAAATAGCAGTGACTGCCTTCTAATTTCAATTTGACGTGTGCAGAATTCTTTCTTTTCCAATGCCAAATCCTGAATGAAACATGCAATAAAAATTACTGCCTGAAACATGGTGATAGCATTTAATCCTCTGGCAACACATTAGAAAGGCTTTCAGCTTTAAACCGAGGACTGCCACACTGCAGTCTTGCTCGTGAAATTATTTATTCATGCCTTGGTTTATAAAGTCCTTTTTATATGCTTTCTATCGGCTAATAATGGGCTGGAGCACTTATGTTCTCAGCCTGACAGATTCCACATTATGAGGCTGGAAGACCAATGCCTGGCAGAGAGTTGAGGCCTGGAGGGAGCCATCCCATCTGCTTGAATGGGTTTTAGCATCAGGAAGCCGCAGGGACCATGGCAGGTTGGGGCACCTCGGTGACCAGAGGGTTGACATGTGGGGAGACACAGAGTGCAAGGCAATGAGGGAGGAAGGTGATGTTTGAATACACAGTAGCTGCTGGCAACCATGTCCTAAATGTCTAGGACAGTGCGGGCAGAAAGGGAGGAGAAAACTCCAAGGACACAGAATAAATCTCTCCATAAGCCAAAAATCAGTGATCATTAATTAGTGGCAATATGTAAGGGCTGACTTCCCTTTTGTGACTAGGAAAAAAGTGGAAAGAGGGTATTGATTTGCCGAGCAAATGAAAAGCAGAAGCATCTTACAAAGAAAATATTATATATTTAGGAGATCAAATTAATTTGAAGCGCTTTAGTATGTATTTATTTACATGCAATTTATCTCTAAGGAAAGGTAAGGCTATGGTGGGGATGGATAAAAGCTTACTGAGATCATTCCAATCCACTCGTTAAAGTAGGACTGCTAGAATATAATATTTATGTGGGTTAACTCTTTCCTGACATTTTGATTTGGTCAACTCCTGCTATTAAGTATTTTCATAATACCATACAACCTCTTTTTCTCAGCACCTATCACAGTTAACAATTTGATTTAATTTTCCATGTATGTGTGCTTGCGTGTTCCAAGAGGATTCTCTGAGGGACTGTGGTTTTTTCCCTTCAACTAGTACCTGTGAGTGCAATAAAATTACTTTAACTCAGACTTTCCATTACATATTGGTTATAGTGAAATGATAGTAAAGGGTACAGCAAATCACCCAAATAATAACATACATTGAAAGGAAAAATATTATTCTGGTAAAATATTGGCAATCATGGACAATGTTAAGATCTCTTGGCTTTAATGTTAAAATAATTATTAAAATTAGTAAAGTTCAAAAATCCTTAATGGTATGGTTTTGTAACTGTAAATATACTAAAGTACAGTTCAATGAGCTAAGTTTTCACCAGAATTAAACAAGTCTTCAATGCTTTGCTCTCGATTGTCAGAGAAAATACACTGATTTCCTCTTTCTTGATCATTCTGTGCAAATAGATCATCTTTCCACCATCCAACACCTCGATTGTTTTGCTTCAGCCCATTGGCCTTCTTTCCACTCTATTCCCACCTCAGAGTGTTTGCACCTGCTGTCCCCACACCTTTGTAGGACTTCTTTCTTCTCTTCCTTCTGGTCACTCCAGAGAGGCCTTTCCTGACCATGCTAATGATACTCATCCCCACTTCCTCTGAAGCACATTTCCCTCTTTCATTTTCTTACTGGCACTTGTCCTTATCTAATATTATCTTACCTGTGGACTCATTGGTTTGGAGGTCCATGTATTTTAGGTCTCCCTACAAGAATGCAAGGTTCTGGAGAGGAGGGTACTATATCTGTCTTTTCATGTTTGAAACCCTAATGCCTAGCATGGTGTCTGGTAAGTAGTAGGTACATCATGAATATTTGCCAAATGAATGAATGAACAGAAAGCAGCTGGGGGAGTAAGTGAACCTTCTTTGCTACATAGTTGCAAAAGAGTTTGATACCATATTCTTAGATGAGGTGAGACAACAATGTGTAAATCTTGCTATTAAAGTGTCTCATGTTAGCTGAGTTGGCTGGCTGTCTATGCATCTAATAGCTTAGAGCTTAGGTCAGCATTTACAGTGTACTTGAGCATGTGCCTACATTTATTTATTTGTTTCCCACAACTATCTCATAAGTAGGCAGGGCAAGGACAGAGGCAGGATCATTGTTTTTACAGATGAAGAAGCTGAGTTCAGAGAGGTTAAATTACTTTCCCAAGTCATGCACATAATAGGCAAGAGGACCCGGTCTCCAGTTCAGTTTGGGTTTTTTTTTGTTTTTTGTTTTTGTAGCTTTCCTGCTATACTAGCCAGAATCTGACTCTTTTGTTTCCAAACAAATTAATCATTTATTTAGTTATTCTTTCCAGAATCCTAAATCAGTCAATCCTAAACCTACTATTGACTGTGAAGGACTCTCTCAGGCACTATGCAGGAGTAAAGACGTGCAGACAACAATTTTTCTCTCTGGAAGATTAAAATGCACAAATGGCTAACCCACCTAAAGATATATGAGTTAAGTGCCTAATTAGTAGGAAAACCTCAGTGTTATCAAGGTAGAAAAACCTGGCTTGTGTAATAGTGGGATGGGCCTCCAGGAAAAACAATTTTGTAGCTCTCCTTGGAAAGGTGGATGGATTTTAACACAAGAAAAGTAGAGAGAGGACATTCTAAGGAAAGGGAACAAAATGAAACAAGAAAATGTGATCTGCTTTCAGTAACCAGTATGGCACTAATTGAAGGAAGTGTTTGAAGCAGGGAAAAAATTGGAGGAAAGACTGGAATTCATCTTAAATGACAATTGCTGTTTGATGCCTTTAACATATCAGGGTGGAGTCTTGTGAGTCTTGTAAAATGCTAAGCCAGCTGCCTTAGAAATGCATTAGTCACATGCCATAGAGGAAGGTAGGTGCCAGCTCGTAGCAGGAGCAAGAAAATGGTATCCCAAAGCCGAAAAGTTCAAATTGCAACAGGTCTGGGCCAAATGTGCTCATATTTAAAGTTTGAAATGCTTGGTATGGAATATCTACTTATAGTAAAATATATATATTTTTTGCACCCAGAGAATATCAATTTAAGTTCCATGAAGGCAAAAAGCCAGAGAAATGTATAAATTAGCTTGGTGGGGGCGGGGGGTGTGGAGAATTCTTTCCATGGTTATGATTTAGTTAGTAAGACTCTATGGCTATATATTTAAGTAGATCTATAGAAATACAGAGATACAGCACAGAAGCATATCACACACACACACACACACACACACACACACACACACACACCACACTGTACCACCACTTTCCTTGGTACGTGGATGGACAGTTCCATCTCAACAATACTTTCCTTACATGTTGGGATACGTTCAAGTTCACTTTTTACAACAGAATCTAATCATTTTAATAACCAAACCCGAGTTAAACTTGTGATTCACTTACGTTGGTGGAACATTGGCAAGGTGATCTAAGAGATCGATGGTGAGAGCTTCTTACTTCAGAGATGTGGTGTTCACAGAGTAGGTAGGTCTCGTGCATCCTCATAGACAACACCATATTTGCATATACACATTCCTTGGTACTCTCAGCGAATGGGCTGTTTTATTCGAAACCGAATTTTCTTGTTACTGTGGTTACGAAGAGTGTGCACTATGTCATCAAAAGGAAATGGACTCAAATCCCAGCTCTTTCCTCTGGTCACTGTGTGATCTGAGGAAATAATAACCACCTACCTCCCTGGGGTGTTGTCAGGATGAAATTAAATTTGATTTGTGCACAATGTTTTGAACAATATCGCACGCCTATTAGCCACTTAGTAATCATACACATTAATAATCATCATCATAATTACCCTTAAAAATCAATGACGATCATTTCTTTTTTTTTTTTTTTTAATGTTTTACCTATTTTGAGAGAGACAGAGACAGAATGCGAGTGGGTTAGGGGCAGAGAAAGAGAGGGAGACACAGAATCTGAAACGGGCTCCAGGCTCCGAGCCGTCAGCACAGAGCCCGACGCGGGGCTCGAACCCACGAACCGTGAGATCATGACCTGAGCTGAAGTCCGACGCTCAACCGACTGAGCCACCCAGGCACCCCGATGACGATCATTTCTTGAGCGCCTAGTATGTTCTGGTTACCTCAAACACATTAATTCTAATCTTCACAGAAACTCTGTGGGTTACATTATACTATCCCATTTTACAAATGGAAAAAAAATGACGTTTTTAGGGACTCATAAACGAAGAAAATTGCCCAATGATAAACAGGGGAGCTCAGCTCCGACCTGTATTTGACCCACCTTATTCTTCTTTGTTAATTTTGCTGTCGCTCTCGTACCTTGAAGTAGCTCATTTGCCTCAATAGGCAGAATTCCTTTTGTCTGGAATAATGCCTCATAAATATTATGACATACAAAAAAGCTCAAATAATACACCATTTACTGAATGGGACTTGAGAGATCTAACAAAGGAATTAAATAAAAGAATAGTGTGCAAGGCAAAACCTGTGCAAGTAAGCAATCAGACAAAAATAAATTCCAGTTGATGGGTCATCTAATAGTCATTGGTACGTGACACTGGTGAGGCGCCTGGGTCTCGCTGGGTTTGTGAGTTCGAGCCTCGCGTGGGGCTCTGTGCTAACAGGAGGCCTGGAGCCTTCTTCAGATTCTGTGTCTCCCTCTCTCTCTGCCCCTCCCCCACACACACCCTGTCTCTGTCTCTCAAAAATAAATAAACATTAAAAAAATAATAAAAATAAAGACATTATCAAAAGCCAAAATAACAAGCCTGAAAAAAATATAATAAGGCACATAACTGTTTCTTCTTGATTCTTTATAATAGAAAATTGAAGGTATGTAATCTTCATTTCATTGCAATTAACTTTAGATCACCTTTAAAACCTAAAATGAATATTTTGTGGGCTGTATAATTTATTCCAATAAAGCCAACTTCGTTCCCTATTTTATTTGGAGGCTGACTGGGCAGGGACCCCCTGGGAGGCAGTGCGGTATGATGGTTAAGAAAGAAGAGTGAGGTTCCCATTGCATTTTCCCCATTTATTCGCTGTGTTAGATCGCACACATTAGGTAACTTTCTAAGCCTCAGTGTTTTCATCTGGGTGGACATGATAATAAAAGAATCTGTCTCGCGGAGTTGTTGTAAGGATTAGGGAAGAATACACGTGAAGCTCTTATTTCAGTGCCTTCCCAGAATAAGTCTTCAATAAATATTCGTGGTTACTCTTTTTACTATGGAAAAGTAGAATGGTTTAGCAGAAAGCATATGAGATTTGGATAGGATACACAAGGCCTCATTCAATTACTTCCTATTTATGGAACTAAGCACATACAAAACTGTCTTCCAAGAAGGAAATCTTGGAGAGGTTGGATTCTTTATTGGAGGGGTTCTAAGGGTAAAGCCAGGATAGATCTTGAGGGATGAAAGTAGTTTTTTTCTAGGAAAGCCGTGATAAGGTATAAGTTGTCATGCTAAATCTTCAACCCCAGCGAAGATATTGAACTTTTAAGCGGAAATAAAAAGTTCTCCAAAAAGTGACATAGACCAGAAAGCTGGCAGGAAGAAAAGGGGTTTTTGATTCAAACAGCTAGTGTGTGCCACTGAGAATCACATCCAGTGGTACGAACCGCTCAGATGCTATGACTTGCTCCACGATCTCAACGAGCCTAGAAGGAATGCATGTCAAAAATTATAAAGGATCTGGTATTTTATCCAACTTGCAAGCTGGCAAGTTAGCGTACCACAGTTTCATGGATGCTGATAGAAGAGGCAACACTCCTGGATCAGAGATGAAAGACAGTTAATTACTCGCAGCAGTAGCAGTAGCCGGAGTATTGGCATTTGGTTGTGCAAGTTTCTCAAACTCCAATGCCTAATTTTAAGGCTGTGCAAAAAAAAGGGGATGATAACATCTGCACACACAGGAGGTTGCATTGTGAGAGGGAAGTCCGAGCTGAGGAAATCCAAATCTTTAATAATAGGTAGTAGATGTTTGCCTGCCCTTCTCTCCAGAGGTGGACACGATCTTTATTATAAGGGACAATAAGCATGCCTGCCCTTCGCCCAAGAGGGAGATCCTATCTTCCAGGCTGATCACTATGCACACATTCTTGTTCAGGACGAAGGTCAGCCAGTGTCACTGCTCACAAGATATGCAGCCATGCGAGTGACCCACGGAGAATTATTGCCTAACAATGCGGCAAGATGCACATAAAAGCTTCTCAAGTCACCCGTGTTGGGAAGGAAAGTGCCACTCACAAAAATCTCTTTAGGATTGTGAAACCCATCTATCAAGGCCTCGTGTTCCCTACTCTAAGTTCCCCTTGCCTAAAGCTGGGCTGATCAATGCAGGAACCAGCTCTAACAATGTACTAACCACCAGCTTTGCAGAGCCAGAAAACACCCCTTCTGATGTGCCAGCTGGTTTGGGGCCTGATGCTTTGCATCCTCACAGCTGCCCGGGGTGTGTTCTTTGCAGTGGGTGAGTGATTCCCTGGATAATGAAGAACGATAGGTGATTTTTTTTCACCTGAACCCCATTCTCTATTGACACACTGTGAAAAAGCAAAAGACGGCTTATTTCAAACCCACTCTGTAACCGTCCCATTGTTGTGAGAGGAGCACAGTGTCACAGTTCTGACTGGGGGTCTCCCTGGGGAACCCTGGCTTGCCAGGCTCCCGGGACAGGGCAGCAAGAACCAGAAGAAGAGGCAAATCTCTCAATCTGCCCTGGAGCTCCTTCCATGAAAGTGAAAGTTGGCTACCCAGGGATGGTCTGGGATTCTTTTCCGGGCACCTTCTTTCAACAGCAGATTTCCCAGTCCTTCCCATCAGGATCCATTCTGAGAAAGGCATCAGACATCACACAAATTTTACCTTAGTGTGGTTTAAGGTAGTCTCGGTTGCGGTGGGGGCAGGGGAGGCTTGATTTTTAAGCCTGTTCTTCTAATGAGGAAATAAATCACTGTCTCTAATTCAGAATAATCATAGCATTTGCCAGGTGCCAGGCACTCATACAAGTGCTTGGCATATGTTTACCCATTCTGTTAAGGTTACCTTTATGTTATAAATGAGGAGCTTCAGGTACAGAGATGTTATATAACTCCAAGGTCACACAAATAAGTGGCAGAGCTAGGATTTGAACCTAGGCAGTCCAAGGCTAAGTCTGGGCTCTTAGCCACTAACCAAGACAGCCTGTGGGATAAGAGAGTGTTACCCCCATAGTTGGCAGACTCCACCCTACAGGCTGAACTTGAGTAGTGCATATTGATATGTTAATGGCTTTTAATGTGTGTATGGGAAATAAAGTTGAGTTTAGAATAGACGAAAGCTAATTCTCACTAAAAAACAAAGAAACTTCTCTTCCACTCCAGATATGAGGCAACAAAACTCACCCACCCAAAGTGATTAGCAGAAAGATCTCCTAAAAATAAACCATGAATACGGTGGGGCTGGGATTTACTTTCTCAGATCTTTGGAACTACATTCCCTAAAACAATGACAAATTACATCTCCATCAAGCACATGGCAACTGAAGCCCAAAGCTCATAAATCATCATCAAGAGGCCAGGACGCCTTATTGCACCTGCCACACTCTCTCCTGATGGGACAGCTGCAGCACACCTGTTCTTCCCTGCTTCAAAGTCAGGAGTTATTTGAAAAGAGTTGTCCCAGATTCAGGTTTCAGGGACAATCAATCGGTGCTGATATTACCTCCTTCTGGAGCATCCTATTTACCAATTTCCAATTGTTTTTCCTTCTTTTCCTGAATGGCAATTTAAAAACCCTTCTTTGACACATTGACACCTATGCTCATCAGCACCTGAAGTTAAGAAGTGACTCCAGGAAGGGGCGCCTGGGTGATGGCTCAGTCGGTTAAGTGTCCGACTTCAGCTCAGGTCATGATCTCATAGTTTGTGAGTTCGAGCCCCGTGTCGGGCTCTGTGCTAACATCTCAGAGCCTAGACCCTGCTTCGGATTCTGTGTTTCCCTCTGTCTCTGCCCCTCCCCGACTTGTGCTCTATCTCTGTCTCTCAAAAAATAAATAAATGTAAAAAAAAAAAAAAAAAAAAAGAAGTGACTCCAGGTAAATAATTGAAAGCTGTGTTTCTATGTAACCATGTCATATATGCAGTTGACAACCCCCTCAAAGTGTTTACTGTCTAAAACTTGCTGGTTTGGGTTCCATTTATCATTTGTGGCCCATTTAACATTTTTATCTGGCAACAGATGGAGAACCTCATGATTGCCTAAACCCTTATCACCTGCCACAACCACACATGCACACAGATAAGCACACACACAAACATCTAAAATTACAGAAACAAAGGAGTCGCATAGATAATTCAGTTTACACTGCTTATTTTATGGATAAAAAAAACACAACTGAGGTCCTGAGATACATATATGTCTACTTGGTCACTGTATTAGTTAGGCCCTTTAGTTGCAAGCAACAGAATGTTACCTCAGACTAGTTTAAGCAAAAAGGGAGAATAATTACCACATGGATACAGAAATGCCTCCAGGATCTTGAGGGCAGAAATATAAGCAGACTCAGGAACCTGACGGAATCCAAGCCCTGTCTGCAGCCTTGATTTCCCTTTCCTCTACACCTGCTGCTTCAATGTCCTTTTCTCTCTTTCTCTCTCAACCTGCTTCCTTGACTTCCCCACCTGAAGCCCAAATTCAGGGAATAAACTCACTGACCCAGCTAAGTCAGCTGCCAACTTCTCAATCGAGAAGTCAAAACCCAGGAACACGGTCACATGGTAACATGACTGCTTCCACCACAACAATGTGGTTGGGAGGAAAATTCCCAGAAAATGAGCAGAGGACAAAATGTTCCATGTGAATCTAGAATTTAGAACTCCTCACTCTTGGTTGTGTTGCCTTTTCTGCTTCATCTCTTAGCCTGCTTTTTGGGTGTTTTTTTTTTTCAATTTTTTTTTCACTTTTTGTTTGTTTGTTTGTTTGTTTGTTTGAGAGAGACTGAGTGCAAGCAGGGGAGGGGCAGAGAGAGAGGGAGACACAGAATCCGAAGCAGGCTCCAGGATCTGAGCCATCAGCACAGAGCCTGATGCAAGGCAAGGCTTGAACCAACAAACACAAAATCATGACCTGAGCTGAAGTCGGAAGCTCAATTCACTGAGCCACCCAGGTGCCCCTCTTATCCTGTTATTTGTGAATAATTCAAATATATGCAAAATCTATACTGTACTCATTCATAACTATTATTTATTGAAGACCTCCTAGATATCTTCTGTGTACTTAACAACTACATAGTTGCATTTTATTTTCATGATTGCTTGGCAAAAGAAGTAATATTAACTCCATTTTCTAGATCCACACTGAATCTCAGATAGAAAGAATGAATAAATAACAGCCAAGACCCAGAAACTAATGTTCATCAACAGATGAACGGATAAAATAGATGTGGTACAGATACACAATGGAAATTAGCCACAAGAAAAGAGGCTATCCTTTCATTTGCAACAACAGTGGATGGACCATGAGCACATTATGCTAAGCAAGGCAAGTCAGAGAAAAACAAGTACCATAAGACATCATTTATATGTGGAATATAAAAAAAAGTCAAACCTTACCGTAAAAAAAGAAAGAAAACAGAGAGTAAAATGGTGGTTACTGGGAGGTGGGGTGGAGGTGGGGATAAGATGGACGGTGTTTAAGAGAACAAACTTTCAACAAGTAGTGAATAGAGATCTAATACATAATATAAAGAATATAAATGATATTGTACTATAATTGCATCATGTGGTAAATATCACTACAATGACAACCATATTATAATATATAAATGTATAAAGGTAAATTTAAATTGTATAAACCTTCAATTTACACAATGTTACATGTCAGATTTATTCAATTTAAAAAAAAAAAGGTGAAAAGGAGGAAGATGGGAATGAGCGCAGGGGAGAGTACATGGTAGAGGGAAATAAATGAAATCAACTCTGAGCTTGAAGAGAAGCATACCAGGAGTCAAACTCTAAGTTCAAAACACCAAAATCACTTATCCTATACAAGAGAAAGATTGTGAGTTTCTTTTTAAGAACCCACAGGCAAGCCAGCCTCACTAAATTTAAAGGCTATCAGTTAAGGTTTCCAGGCCCCAAAATATCAATGCCATGACCATTTATTCCACCATTTTTCATCATGATTTCATGGCAAAGAGGTCTAAAATATTCAAGGAGACTATTATAGAGGGAGTACGTGATTATTACAATCAAAATTAAAAGTTAGAAGTTGACTGGTTATGTTGATTTTTGTGTACATTTGGATTGTAGAGTAATTAAGCAGGTCAGCCCAAAAAGATGTGTAAGCAAAACATTGAGCTGCATCCTATGGAGGGTGAACTGGAGAACCAGTGCTTTGCAGGCTACTGTGCTGGAGACAGATGAAGTCCTTAAGTTCCATCTCCACTAGATGTGGGGGAACTAGAACTAGGCCTGTGAGGGACTAATGGCCACTCCAGTCCCAGAGAATCATGTGCCCCTCAGTGATTGTCCCTGGGCATTCTCACAGAGCAGTAACTCCCAATACCCATGAGGCAGTTTTCTGAAAGAGGCTGAGAAGAGATTAAGAATTAAATTCAGGCACATGGCACAGTATCTCATTTCCAGCAGCAACTTGGGGAGGTAAATACTCTCATCTTATTTTACAGATGAAAAGCCTGAGGCTCAGAGGACTCAGATATTTGCCTGAGGTCACAGAGGAAGGAATAACACATCTGTCAGACCCTACAGGCTCTATATGGTATCTCTTACCACCAGCAGGACAGTCCCCACACAACCTGTCCTAAGCTGGGAAGAGATAAAGAAGGGTCTCCTCATAGCCCCCTGATCCTTGTTCTCAGTTTTAGAGAGAGAGAGAGAGAGAAGAAGAAAGCAGACACAGAACACTCTAGAAAACTACTTCCTCACCCTCTGAGACCAATCCTCTGTTCCCGGTCTTGTATTAATCACTTCCTATTCTTAATGTTCTTAAACAGAGGCCAGCCCCTCCTTTCATACCCTACCTTTCATCCTTGTGTACTTTATATACCCCTCACTTCCTCTTCTGTCAAATCTCTCCCTTCTCTTTGGGTGTTCTCTCTCATCTCTTTGCTCCTTTGTATTTTCTTTAATTTAGCTCTTCTCAGCCCTTCCTCATTTTCTTGCCACAATAGCTCCCCTGCTGTGCTTACCTTGGGGCTCCTCCTACCCTCCATTCCCCCTCTCCCAACCAACTCCAGCCCCCCAAAGGCCTCCAGTATCAGGTGGGTTGTGCACCCTGGACCCTCACCATTTACACTCCCCCCACCCAGGGCACTGGCCCCACCGTTGCCCCAGTCTGGCCTGCATGAAAGTTGATGCCTGCAAATGCTCTGTAGGGGATAAACAATAGCAACAAAAGAAAAATGGAAGAGGAAGGCATAAATATTTATCGAGTCAAATATATTGCAGAAACACAAATGTGTGTTTAAAAATGAACTTTAAAAATTAAGTGCTAAGTATCGTGACACTTTTGTATCCAAATGTGTATGCCTTCGATAAAGAAATACAAGATATTAAAATTAGATTGCCACAAAAAAAAAAAATAAAAAAAAATAAAAAAAAATAAAAAAAATAAAAAAAATAAATAAAATTAGATTGCCACTAGGGACCTATCTTTACCCCTGTGAATTGTAGGAATTTTTATGGTTTCCATCAAAAAAAAAAAAAAAAAAACCAACAGACAACTAGTAATTCTAATTCTCCAACACTTTTCTTTGAACGAACTACATTCCTTACAGATCAAATCCATAGTTCCACTGCTTTACTTTCTTTAATCAATATCTGAGTAGAAAAGAATTATATTCAGGAGAAGCAGCAGTATGGGAAGTCTGATGCCCTAATTGACTTTCCAGATAAAAGTTCTGGTGCAGAGTAGACCACACCATATATATTTTTTAAAGGTTTATTTATTTTTGAGAGAGAGAGCACAAGTGGGGAAGGGGCAGAAAGAAGGGGAACAGAGGATCCAAAACACGCTCTTTGCTGACAGCAGTGAGCCTCATGTGGGGCTCGAACTCACAAACCATGAGATCATGATGTGAGCCAAAGTTGGACACTCAACCAACTAAGCCACACAGATGCCCCCAGAGCAGACCACACTATAAAAGGTCATCCCATTTAAAGTGGATCTGGTACATGAAAAACCTGGGTACCCCCGAGTAAATGAATTATTTGGTCATTCTTCACCATACAAAGGTCACACACACACACACACACACACACACACACACACAAATTCTTTAAAATGTGCTGACCTTAAAGAGTTAAAGCAGTATTCAATTCACCATATATGCATTTGCATACAACTTCTCCAGACTGGAATAGTTCCTCTGAAAGAAGTACACTTGTAAGCAAAGCTCAAGTCAAGAAACCCCAACCACTGATTCACGGGAAAGACAAAAAGGGGCATCTGGGTGGCCCAGTCGGTTAAGCAACCAACTTTGGCTCAGGTCATGATCTCACAGGTTGTGGTTGGAGCCCCGCATCATGTTCTATGTTGACAGCTCAGAGCCTGGGGCCCGCTTCAGATTCTGTGTCTCCTCTTCCCCTCCCCTGCTCATGTTCTGTCTTTCTCTCTCTTAAAAAAATAAATAAACATTTAAGAAAATTAAAAAAGAAAGACAAAGAGAAAATTGTTAGCTTCTTGGAACAGCCCACAAGAAAGCCAACCTTAAAAATAGTAGAATTGAGGGGCACCTGGGTGGCACAGTCGATTAAGCGTCTGACTCTTGGTTTTGGCTCAGGTCATGATCTCACGGTTCGTAAGTTCGAGCACTGTGCTGGGCTCTGAGCTGGCAGTGTGGAGCCTGCTTGGGATTCTCTCTCCCTCTCTCTCTACCCCTTCCCCACTTGCTCTGTCTCTGTCACTCTCAAAATAAATAAATAACCGTTAAAAAAAAATAGAATTTAAACGATATTGTTTGATGTCCCCCGGCCCCCAAGCACCCATCACATTACCATTCATTTCATCACTAGATTGAGACTCAAGTTCTCAAGAAACATCAATGCTAAGTACAATTCCTCAAGTCCTTTCTTTTTAAGATTTTTGTTACAAAACTCTTTCAGATTATGATTTTTTTTTTTTTTAATTTGAGAGAGAGAGAGAGAGAGCACATGAGCCAAGAGAGGGGCAGAGGGAGAAAGAGAAAGAATCTTAAGTAGGTTGCATGATCAGTGTAGAGCCTGACATGGGGCTTGATCTCACATACCAAGAGATCATGAGCTGAGCCAAAATCAAGAGTCTGATGCTCAACAGACTGAGCCACGCAGGCACCCCTAAAATTCTGATATAAAATTTCCCCTAAAATATGCTCATCTACCAGAGATACACCAAATTTGGCCTCTTTTTTTTTTTTTTTTTTTTTTGTTGAAGGGTCGGTCAGTCCCCCTGCCTGAAGCTAAGGCCTTAATTATCACTTAGCAACTTAGCAAGAAACTAACAGTCAGCTGAGCACAAAAACAGAGCAGAAGGCAAGCCCTAAAATCATGGCGTCAGATGAGTGGGAAGTATCCCACGAACCAACAAATTCTTTACGATATTACAGATCACCAGACCAAGCTGGAAGAACACATCCTTGAAAGCTCTGAAATTTTTGCACTGGGAGAATGAAGGTAGCAGAGGTTGAGAATTGTTTTAGAAGAGTTTACATAACTTTCAAGTGAGTGGCAATCCATTCCCTGAGAATTCTTTAGATCAGAATTCTACCATATCTTTACAATTTCTTAAATTATACATTCTCAGACAATGAATATCCAAGATGTGGCCAGAGCTGTTATGAAACACTTCAGAGCATGTGAGCATAATTTCATACTGCATTATAAGGGATTTCTATGAAATTACACGATGCATCTTTCTGAACTTCAAGTCTACCCAAAAACACAAGTGCTCTGAAACTTATCAGTACATTCCGACTACTTGGCTTTCTTATAACAAAGCTTTCAGAAATGAAGAATATTCTTTAAGACTACTTAAATCGGCCAAAATAGACAGTCCCCAATTTAAACAAGAGAAGTTTTGTCATTAAATGGCTGACTTGGCTAAGCATAACATTCTTTTCATCACTTTGTTTTTTACCCAGTGTTTTTCTGTCTTAAAGATATTATGTCTCCTAAACTTTTCTCCAGTTTTTCTTTCCAGTGAATCCACTTAAGTCACAAAAGCTACTCATTGGAAACAAACTTCTTCATTAGCCAATAGGCAATTAGAAAGCTGGTCAAATTTTAGACTTCAGCTCTATTTTAAGGCAAAAACGATTCTTATTCTTGCTTTGATCTAAGATCACTTGGGAAATCCAGAAGCGCTTCTTAAGGAACTTAGCTCACCGTTTTTGGCAAAGAACTCAGAAAACATGGAATAAGGATCTGACCACCCAAGATGGACCACCTAATACATGTGTAAGAGAAGGGCAAAGGTGTATTGTCCATTTGTTCAGGCATATTCTAACGGAACTCAGGGTCCCCCAAGGATCACCATCCCATTTGGACAAGTATGGTCTAAATCATTAGTATTCATCTCTCCATTTTTCTGACACCGGTCCAATGTGCTAATAAGAAATTTCCAGCTGCCTGAGGAGTGCTCCCCGTTCATGTATTTCTGGGAGTCTCCAGAGTCTGTCTTCCATGTGCGGTTCCCACAGCACCCACAGTGCATGGCTGGCGGAGGCTGCTCTGGGAAGCACGGCACACTTCTGCTGGGGGCCACCTGGAAGACGGGGCAATTGCTGCCTGCAATTGTTCCCAGAACTGCAATCCTCCCGTGGAGAAGAGGCTCCCTGCCTTTGTGGCACGCCCTATAGATGGGTCCCTACGCAGTAGGTCACTGAGCCCCCATGTGTCACAGATTGGCATGACATGGCTTTTATTTACAGTTGCCCCTCTCTTCCAAGCCCAGAAGGGCTCCAGGAGCTGGGCTGTGATTCGAGTCTCATATCAACTCCATGGCTGGACTCCATCTTCCTCCTTCTCTCTGATGAGTAAGATGTTCAGATAAAATCCCCCTCCACCCCAAGGGCTGTTTCTCACAAGATCTCCTTAGCCCCCTACAAACAGTCATCAGGTCAACTTACCTGTTGTGGATACAGCTGAGGCCCAGATGAGGTCCTTGCTGCTCAAAGCCTACCTCGACAAGGCTCCAAACATTCCCTTGGAGGTGATCAGACACGATCTATGATGTAAAATTGTCTTGATTAGAGGAACTAAGACGTCCCACATCATAAAGAACAAAGAGGATTTGATTCAGGAAACAAAAGACCACCAGGGCAGGCAAATAAGGAAAGGCAAGGAGAACAAAAAAGGGAAAAATATAAGAAGGAAATAGAAAGCAGTGGGTTTGTGCCAGCAAAGGGCTTCCTGGTAATGTGGCTGACAAGGTTTAAAAGCAGCTTTTCATTCCGGCAATGATAAGATGGCCATTCCCAGTTGGACCAGGCCCCAGGCTCCACTCCAAAGCACTTTGCATAAAGGGTGGGTAAATGCAACGTGACCTACTTGTGTCTGTAATCCAGGAAAGCCAGAAGAGGAATAATGACAGGGTAAAGAAAATTCATTATGCTATTTACCCCCCTCGGACTGAATGCCCCAGCTGTTTGATTTTGCTGATCCTAACAAGCTGTAGTATGGTGTTGGGGATGGCAAGAGCCTGCCAACAGTTGGACGTTTCCATGGGTTTAATTATTCTCTGATAATAACTTCTCCCTATTTCTATAAAGAACAGATGATCAACAATACCAGCCCAGGGTCCTGCATACTACGCAGGGGAAGATACAGCTTTTCCCAAACACAGTTTATGAATGTCGTATCCACATTGTGATGTACTCACTGCAAAGTTTTAATATCAATAATAACAGTCTTTCCATTACACATATTTAAATAAATGCTTTCCACGTGAAGCAAGAGTAATTATTATCAATATTTGGGTGAGCCAGAATACCGGTGACAGCTCCAGCAGCTGCATTCAGCTTTGGCTCAGTAACAAAATGCAGAAAGCTCCCCAGTGAGAAACAAGGCAGGATTTGATGAGTTCCACTCAGCTCTTCAGTTACAGATTATTAAAAGATGAATTATAAAATTGGCACAATAATGGCCATGCACATTCTTTCTGGCCAGCATCATTCCCAAGACTCTGATAGTCACAGAAGAATCTTTAAATCAGAGGACACTTCGGGTCTAACTCAAACAGACAGTGTTTGTAAAACTGCCACGCATCATTAGCACGTTCACTTCCCTGAGCGATTGTTCAATTACTCACCACAGACAGCCACATGCGGTTGCTAATGGGACAAAGACAATACGGGATGACATAAGGGTGTGGATATTGCCATTTTCTAGTCCCTGGATAAGAATGAAGGACATGGAGGCAAGTAGACAATGCTTTCAAAGATATTTAACCAGAAGCCCTGGACCGAGAGCAGAGTTCTACGTGGTTTCCCAAGCAGACAAAGGTTTTTAGCCGCATGTTCATGGGAATTCTAGGTAGAAGTCAGCAAAATATGCTGAATCTATTAGGATGTTGACTAATTCCAGTACCACACACCAAATATTTATTCCCTTTCAGATTTCCTGTTTTAGTAAGAGTTCTCCAGATAAACAGAACCAGTAGGACAGATGGATCTAGATCTAGATATCTGTAGACACATAGATAAATAAGGATACAGATACAATATAGATAGATATATTTATAGATATATTATAGATATAGATAGATATCTAGATCTATATCTAATATAGATAGATACAATATAGATATATTATATGTTATATTTATTATACATAATTATATATTATATAGATACCATATAGAGAGAGAGATAGAAAGATAGATATAATATATCTAGAGAGAGAGAGAGAGAGAGAGAGAAAGAGATTGAGTTTTAGGAATTAGTTCATGTAAGTCTGGGCACTGGCAATCTAGAATCTGTAGGGCAGGCCAGCAGGCTATATTCAGGTAAGAGTTGATGTTTCAGACTGAAATCTGCACAGCAGGCTGGTGGGCAAGAGATTCAGGCAAGGTTTCTACATTGTGGTCTCAGAGCAAAACCCAACTGATTAGATGAGGCCCACCCGCATTACAGAGAGTAAACTGCTTTATTCAAAGTCTACTGATTATAAATGTTTATTACATCTAAAAATTATCTTCGTAGCAACATATCGACTGGTGTTTGACCAAACAACTTGACACCATAGCCTAGCTAACTTGACATTAAAATTAACCATCACAGGGCACCTGGGTAGCTCAGTTGGTTCACCATCCAACTCTTGATTTGGGCTGAGGTCATAGTCCCAGGGTCATGGGATCGAGTCTCATGTCGGGCTCTATGCTGAGTGTGGAGTCTGCTTAGGATTCTCTCTCTCTCTCTCTCTCTCTCTCTCTCTCTCTGCCCCTCTCCCCTGCTCACGTGCTCTCTTTATAAAATAAAATTAAAATTAAATAAGATAAAATAAAATAAAATAAAACCATCACATTACTTTTTCCTAAAATATAATGGCTGAAGATAGAATATGTATATTAATGAGGGTTCTCAGCATTCCACATATGTGGCTGAGTATGGCTGCCACTGTGTGTCTCACACTCACACACATCCCCCAGGACATGAAGATAGCAGGCATCTTTCAGAGTGGACCCAGGAAGGATACATGTGCACAGGACTTCAGTGAGCTGAAGTGAGGGCCGGTGTCTCCCTCCCTGACCCTCCACCCTTTCTAGGTTGACCTTTATCTAGCACACTTGAGGGGAAGGGAGCTTTGACGGGTCCCTGTGTACCTATCACTTGACCCTCTCACTGGTCTCAAGACAACATTGGACCTCCACTTGTGATGCTTCTGGGAATCCCCTGAAGAAGGCTAAGAACATGGTTTGTCCTTAACAAGAGGCTGGCCTAGGCAGATGGGGCCAGGAGAAGAACTCTTCAGTGCTCCTTCCTTTAGTTCCTCATCTAACACACCAAGTGGTATGGGTGCAATAGACTTTACTGAAGGTTTGGAGATAGCTAGAAGATACTACAGCATAGAAATAAATTAATACTGAACACTAAGCATGATTGTTCAATGTCTGTAGAAATTTACCAAGATAAACTCTTCTTAGGGACTCCCCCTAGGATACAGCCCAATTCCAAATCTCAATTCCCTGTCTTATAGTCCATCTTTCCCTTACCCTTTGAAGACAGAGCTATTTCTTCTGTCCTTCCCAGAGTGACTCTCCATCCCCTCTCTAGGACTGATCTGCAACTGTACCAAGGCAATCTGTGATCCTCCACAGTCTCCAACAATATCTTTCCAATCCTGGGATTATTCATCCAGAATGTGTTCTGGTCAATAATCCAAGTTAGGTTATGGTATTTCAAATATAGTCGCCCGTGGAGATTTCTCCACAGTGTGATGTGACACATGATCTACTATACCCCAGGTTCTTCCTTTAGTCTTCTAGGGTACTACAGATAACTTCTGGACAAAACACACACGTATGATGCAGACATACACATAACAAGAACAAAAATAATTCTCTGAAGCAGTGCAGTCTAAATTTAGAAGAACAAAGAAAAATATTTTCTTCAAACAAGAAATCTGTCAAGCTTTGTCTACCCACAACAGGAAGAATAATTTCTGCTTTTGTGCATAGTGATACTAGTTCCCCTTTTCATCAGCTCCCTATTCCTGATGACTCTTGGAAGCCCAGCTAGGCCTGGGCATTGGAACACATCAGAGGACCTTTCCTAACAGCAGAATTCCTCTCTGCCTGAGTAATACCCTAAGACAGTCCTTCCCAATCTTGATCATGGCACATAATAAACTCATAGTATGATAAACTCATATAGTGCAACAGGACAAATGGACTAGTACGTTTATGGCAAGAGGCTGCCCCAGGCCCCATCTGGCCTCCCAGAGTAAGAAAGGAACAGTACCTTTGTACGTACCTACTCTATACATAACACCCCCAAGGAACCCCAGCATACCTGTAGGGAAGCTCTGCCCGTGCTACGTGCATCTCCCTTGAACCAGATCAAAATTTTAGACAAAACTTCCTATCCCAATGTCATTGACAAGTGGCAGGAGAACCATATAAAGATAGATTATCCCACCATGAGCAGTAAAGCCCCCAAAACTAGACTGAGAACCTGGGCTGTGGTTTATTAGATGCATCTATAATAACTGGCCTTCAAAACATTGAAAGAGAATCTCTCTCTGAACTCAGCTATAACAATTCCTGAGTTGACAAAAGGTGGTTTGAAAAGCTGATTGGAGAGGTTGACTACTCTTTTTATAAGGGAGAAAACAAAGTTCTTATACTCTAGAAAAATCTCCCTCTTTTTCACCTGAAAAGGTGAAGAACAACAAGAACAGAACTGTAGTCCCAACCTTCTTGATAAACATGAAAAATTCTATTACTTAAGAGTATTTGTACCCAAATCCTGGTTTTTGACTGTCATTAAAAAATAAGGACAGTGTCTTTCTTATTTTCCATTGTATCCCAGTTGCTAGGAAAATGTTTGGCACCCAGTAAATGTTCAATAAATATTTATGGAAACAATGTGCCCCACACTTTGAAGGATTGGACAACTTTTAGTACACTCATCCAAAATTTAGGGAATTGAAATTCATTCCACTTGTCAATTATAGTTTAAGGAGATTATCTAGCGGGGGAGGTGCGGCTTTCTTGAAATAAGATTTCAGACAGAACTCCATCTGTTGACTAATGATACAGATATTAAGAAATAAGAAGTCTCTAACAAAATTGTGAAGTCTGGCCTCCTGCCTGTGTAGAGAAGCAGTTCAAGTGCCATTATCTGCTTACACGGCAGGACATGAATCCTTCAACTCCTGTTCTTCACCTTCAGAATTTGTTGAGAAAGCAGATACCCCCACCATGGAGCAAACAGGCGCTCATGCCGGTTAGACTATAAGACATCCTGCTGGCCAAATTCTTCTCTGAGCATTCAAAATGTTTCTAAACATATTCACTAGTTTCTTGATGAGAGTCAGTAGCTAATGCAATGCCTATGGCTCAGTTAAAATAAACACAAGCACAGTTAAAAATTTATTCAAATCATCATTCTTTTTGTTGTTGTTGTTCATAATAACTGGACCAGAAAGGAGCCAAAGTTTCTATCTTTTACATCTATGACAAAAGAAATTGTTTAAGCAAATACATAGTATATATAAGCAAATATATTAATAAAATTATAGGAGACCTCACTAATCCTACTGTGAAACCTAAAATTTCAAATATCTTTATAATATTTATACATAAAAGGGTTTAGGCTTAAAATTTTTTTTAATGTTTATTTATTTTTCATAGAGAGACAGAGTGTGAATGGAGGAGGGGCAGAGAGAGGGAGACACAGAATCTGAAGCAGGCTCCAGGCTCTGAGCTGTCAGCACAGAGCCCGACGCGGGGCTTGAACTTATGAACTGCGAGATCGTGACCTGAGCCAGTGTTAGATGCTTACCCGACTGAGCTACCCAGGTGCCCCAAAAGGTTTAGGCTTTATCAAAAAGACAGTCGTATATGTATTAAAGCATGCTAACCGGATTTCTCCATCAATGCTTTGTTGTAGTCTGTTACCTTTAATGATGCACTAAAAAGTGCGAAGTACATAATCCACAGTATTTCGCTTTATAGTATCTTAATTTAGTCTAAATTGGTGAGGTTTTGTTCTATGAAAACACTGAGCTTATGAACACAAATAATACTGCTTAACCAAATATATGGGATTAAAAAAAATAGAATGCTTCCACACCAAAACATACAACTCTTTTGCAAATACCAATTCTTGTCCTTTCTCCTTGACTATGACCAACATGTCACCCTAGAAATAGTGACTGAGTAACACAATGGAAAGAAGGCAAAATAAAAGAAATGTTTTTTTCTTATCATCTGTATTCTTATATTTGTCTAGTTTATTACTAAACTATTCACTTTCTAAAATTTAGATCCTAGGTCACAGAATCACAGAAAAGAGAGTGAGAGCCAGACCATGCCTCTGTCGGCAAAGACAAATGGGTTTTTATCTTGGTCTTAGATTCCCCAGAAGGTATTTTTTGTAATGTTATTTAAGATTCATTTCACACATACTTAATATGCATCTTCCCTGTGCAAACTCACACTTCTATTATGCTTCTAGAAATATTTCCCTTATTTGGTGACTTAAGTTGGAGGACACCTAATTAGCCACTTCTGGAACTACTCGTTTCTAAGTTTACACTTTCAAGAAGCATTTTATGACCTTCTCTGGGCCCAGCACTGGGCCTACAGGGAAAATAAGGCAGTCCTTTGCCTAAGAAACAAACTCACAATCTAGAGAAAAAAATAGACCTGTAACAAATCAAGTTAATGCCACTTTATCTGGAATACAACAGAGGTAGTTACAAAGGAGGGCCAGCCAACTCTGTCTGGGTGCTGAAGAAGGACATATGGAGAAAACAATAGTTCATCTGGTTCTCTGAAAGATAAGGAGATATTCTCTGAAGGAAATATGAGCACAAGGCATTCCAGACAGCAGGAATAGCTGTGCATGGTGAGGGGAAAACAGTGGGCAAATGATGCATAGGCCATTATCATCAGAAAACAATAGCATAGGGGATGGGTAAATGCTAGAAAGCCAAATTCAAAAAACAAATCATGAAGGATCTTATACGCCCAGGATAATTCTGCTCACTTTTATAAAAGCCAGTGTCTTTTAACCTATTTTTAAGTGACAGAAAGCTTCAATTAATTGTTGGAAACTATGACTCTTCTCCCTAGAAAACACACGACATGTATACACAATGTGTACCCTGACCACATGGTACCTCTCCACTATCCAGACACACCATCCTTTGTCTTTTCATTGTCCTTGCATCTCCAGACTTCTTAATCCAAAGATCAGGGTCTCCCTTCAGACCTTGACACAGAAACTTGAATATGAGTGAGAAAGTCCCGAGAGACTGTCTTCACAACTCAGACTGTTTTTCCCTCCTATCTCCAGTCCTAAAGTTGCCAATAAAATCTGCCTTTCCCACGTCTTCTTATTCTCTCCTGCAGCTATGCCATCGAGAAGCCTTCAAATTTTGAAACATCTCTTTCTTTTGGAAGATCTCTTTCTGCTCTGGCTCCTTCATTTTCAACTTTGGGTTGTAACAACCATGCCACCAATATCTGTGATCACTCTCATCTAGCACAGCCCAGCCTCTAACTCTGAAGATATTTAGAGTCCCTCTTGTTTCATCCCATCTACAGTTAGCTTCTCGATGTAAAGATGGGCAAGCTAAAAATAGCTATAACTTTAACATTTCTTCTTTGATCTTATTTTTCTATTTTAATAATTTCTGTTACCTTATTATGGATCTTTTACAGGTTCTTAGGAACCTTTTTAATAAAGAGATATAAGATTAAGGCTATGGCACAAAAACAGACACATAGACCAATGGAATAGAATAGAAACCCCAGAACTAGACCCACAAACATATGGCCAACTCATCTTTGACAAAGCAGTAAAGAACATCCAATGGAAAAAAGACAGTCTCTTTAAGAAATGGTGCTGGGAGAACTGGACAGCAACATGCAGAAGGTTGAAACTAGACCACTTTCTCACACCATTCACAAAAATAAACTCAAAATTGATAAAGGACCTGAATGTGAGACAGGAAACCATCAAAACCTTAGAGGAGAAAGCAGGAAAAGACCTCTCTGACCTCAGCCGTAGCAATCTCTTACTCGACACATCCCCAAAGGCAAGGGAATTAAAAGCAAAAGTGAATTACTGGGACCTTATGAAGATAAAAAGCTTCTGCAGAGCAAAGGAAACAACCAACAAAACTAAAAGGCAACCAACGGAATGGGAAAAGATATTTGCAAATGACATATGGGACAAAGGGCTAGTATCTAAAATCTATAAAGAGCTCACCAAACTCCACACCCGAAAAACAAATAACCCAGTGAAGAAATGGGCAGAAAACATGAATAGACACTTCTCTAAAGAAGACATCCGGATGGCCAACAGGCACATGAAAAGATGTTCAACGTCGCTCCTTATCAGGGAAATACAAATCAAAACCACACTCAGATATCACCTCACGCCAGTCAGAGTGGCCAAAATGAACAAATCAGGAGACTAGAGATGCTGGAGAGGATGTGGAGAAACAGGAACCCTCTTGCACTGTTGGTGGGAATGCAAATTGGTGCAGCCGCTCTGGAAAGCAGTGTGGAGGTTCCTCAGAAAATTAAAAATAGACCTACCCTATGACCCAGCAATAGCACTGCTAGGAATTTATCCAAGGGATACAGGAGTACTGATGCATAGGGGCACTTGTACCCCAATGTTCATAGCAGCACTCTCAACAATAGCCAAATTATGGAAAGAGCCTAAATGTCCATCAACTGATGAATGGATAAAGAAATTGTGGTTTATATACACAATGGAATACTATGTGGCAATGAGAAAAAATGAAATATGGCCTTTTGTAGCAACGTGGATGGAACTGGAGAGTGTGATGCTAAGTGAAATAAGCCATACAGAGAAAGACAGATACCATATGGTTTCACTCTTATGTGGATCCTAAGAAACTTAACAGAAACCCATGGGAGAAGGGAAGGAAAAAAAAAAAAAAAGAGGTTAGAGTGGGAGAGAGCCAAAACATAAGAGACTCTTAAAAACTGAGAACAAACTGAGGGTTGATGGGGGGTGGGAGGGAGGGGAGGGTGGGTGATGGGTATTGAGGAGGGCACCTTTTGGGATGAGCACTGGGTGTTGTATGGAAACCAATTTGACAATAAATTTCATATATTAAAAAAAAAAAGATTAAGGCTAAAGGCAACGAGTAATTAGCAGTTCCCACAATTTGATGTACTATGCATACATCCTACATCACACTGTCCTTCCTAACCCCAGAGTCTGATTGCTACTTTATTATTTTTTTAAGTTTATTTATTTCTTTTGAGAGAGAGAGAGCACGCGCATGAGCAGGGGAGGGGCAGAGAGAAAGGAGAGATAGAATCCCAAGCAAGCTGAGCTGTCAGTGCAGAGACTGATACAGGACTCCATCTCCTGAACCATGAGATCACGAGCCAAGCTGAAATCAAGAGTCAGAGGCTCAGTTGACTGAGCCACCCAGATGCCCCTGGTTGCTACTGTAAATATAACTTAGGGCTCATGACATGTTTTTTCTAAACATCTCAACCCACAATAAAAATATCAAACAGATCATTGTGTCTCCATGGGTAAACAACAAATCCTGGAGGCCTATGAACAAGTCAAGAAGGAGACATTCTCCATGTTTCCTACCCCTGCTTGCCCATGTGTGCTTTAAATATCTCCAAAAAAGTCTCAAGAAAATGTGCGAGCTGAAGTCCCAAAGACAGAGGAGTCAAACTCATGCCTGGAATAAGTCTAGATATCTGTCAAAATAAATCACTGCCCCTTTAGGGTGAAAAGGGTCCAATGTGGTTAACTTATGACCGAGAGTCTGGATGGTTTCCTCAAATGATAGTCTGTGCTTCTGGCCATTGAGCATGTGCTGAAGCAGTAGCTAGATCTGCTGTGGTAATTGGGAGCCCTTATTGTTGAGCTCACACATAGTCCCCATCTCAACCACCATGACTGCTGGTATCCACAGGCTTATTCAGGCATTTTCCCTAATAATCACTGCCATCGAAGGCCAACCCTTGAATGGACTACCATGCAGCTGTATTATTTCCTCACATTCTATTTCTGAGTCAACCCGTCTGCAAACCAAGCTCAGGATTTTCCTTCTCTCAGTTGGTCAGAAGAGATTACTCCTACGTCCCTTAGGTGTGAACTGAGGGAGAGGTGCCGAATGCCTTCACAGGGAAATCTGAGGCTGGGATGACAATTCAGAGTTATTTCAAACTGAGGTGAGGGGTACAGATCTGTATATCCCCACGTAGACCAGTCTACAGAGAAGAGCTGACCTAGGAAGGAGGTGTGACCGTGGATTAGGAGACTCTCCATCCAAGACAATTCCATCTGGTAACTGGGAACTATCTTCTAGCAACAAACACTCCCAGAGGCAGACCTGAAGGAGGATCTAGGGAGCATATCACAGAATCCATTACACAGCCAGAGTTCAAATCCAGAATTTGCCAGTTTTTAGGTCTATAATTTTGTGTATTAGTCTGGGTTCTTAGTCTGAAGCAGATACCAAGACAGGATTAACATACAAGAGATTTGTCATGAGGGTAACACTAGTGTACCGAGTTTCATAGTGTTCCCACCAAATTCAAAGCCTTCCCAGGACCTCAGAATGTGACCTTCTTTGGAACTGGGTTTGTTGCAGATGTAATTAGTTAAAATGAGGTCATAGTGGAGTAGGATGGTCCCTCAATCCAATATAACTGGTGTCCTTTTAAGAAAAGGAGCAGAGACATGCACAGAGAGAACACGTACAAAGGCACAAACACTGAGAGAAGATGGTCACAGGACAAGAGAGGCAGACACTGAAGCTATACAGCTGCAAGGCAAGGAGTACCAAAGACCGCTGGCGATGCCAGAGGCTAAAAGAAAGGCACGGGACAAGTTCTCCCCCAGAGCCTCCAGAAAGACTGGCCCTACTCACGCCTTGATTGGAGACTTCTAGACTCCAAAACCAGGGACAATAGATTTCTGTTGTGCTAAGCCACCCAGTTTGGGCACAGTAGCCATGGTAAACTAATAGAGCCTGAGAGGAAAAATGGGGGAAGGAGTTGGAAAATGTTGGGAGTGATGTGAGCCTGTGGTGCCTGACTGACGCCTGTGAAGAAAAGCAGACGAGAAGGAAGAGGGATGGAAGAAAGGAGACGTTTCTGCTTGTCACAGTGAAGGGGGTGCTCAGTGTCCTGCAATGTCCAGGAAAGCCCCTGCAACAAAGAAGTATCCAGTCCAAAATGTTCGTAGTGCTGAGGTTGAGAAACTGAGCTAGAACAATACAATTAACCTTTAAGTTTCCATGGCTGTAAAATGAGGTCATTTATTTATTGTACAGCTAGTACGTGTGAGTGAAACAAAGTCCTCATGGAGGTTATACTCTAGTGAGGATAATAATATCACCTACTTCATGAGGTGATATTATTTAGGCTTTGAAGCTTAAAGGATTAATAAATGTAAAACACTTAGAACAGTACTTGGCACATACTAAGAGCTTTTTTAAAGCAATGATTACATTACCTATTACAAAGTATGTGCTCATTAAAAGGCAACTGATAGTACTGTAAAACATAGATGAGTCAATATTTCCTAGCAGAAAGTTGGCTTCCTGAGTACCTCGTGTCTCCTGTGCCTGTCATTCATCCTCAACTTCCCATGGGGACCTAGAGGCATTCCAAAGCTTCAGAGGGGTAATAAGCCCATGTTAAAGAAAACAATTAGTAGGTCTAGGTGGTGCTTTTTTTTTTTTTTTCTGAACAAGTGTAGTAGTTTCCTAATGTTCTCAAAGAGGAACAAACAAAGAAGGATACAAATATACAAGGGGGAAAATTCCTTGGCAAAGGCAGCCTAACTCTATCCCATACTTGAATTCTGAATTAATGATGCCCCTCCAGAAAGCTCAGTACCCATCTAATGGAAAAAGGTGGTAACAAGAAAAAAATCATGGTGGTCCTTTGCACAAATTTCCACCAAAGTTACAGATACAGGCATCATTTTGTACTAGGCTTAGTCAGCTGATCCTTGTTTACACATTTTTTTGGTGATTTGTTTTGCTTCGCAGGCTTAGCCACCCCTGGCTCAGGAACAAGAAAGCCCTAAACATTTCATTCTGTGAACTCTTGACTGATTCAAGGGAGAGGCTGACCTAGAAAGGCAAATCACACAGCGCAAAGGACAGAAGCTTTGATTCCACGCAGAAAAAGCTCTGACTTCAACTCTCTCCTACGTTGCTTGCTAGAGAATTTGGGGAGGATGAATTGCCTGTATGTGCTCCTTGCATTCCTGCCGGCGTAAGAGGTTGTGTCCAAAATTTGATGAGGGATTGATAAACAAGAAAACCTCACTGGAGGAAGGGGAATGCAGAACTCATTTTTCTCTAATAGAGCAGAGCTAATTAGTCAGCATCAGATTTTTAGGTAATTATGAAATCACAGAGAATCACCATTGAAATGATTTTCTGCTGCTTATATTTCTCATGGAATTGTTTCTAGACATGAAAAATGGATCCCCCTCCTATACTTGCCCAAGAGAAAAGAATGACTATTAACAAGATTTGTGTGTTTAATAAGGATTTGATTAGGAATGGTGTTCTTTCCAACTGTGACCCTGACTTGGGTCCAGAATGTAGATTTGCATTCATTGACAAAGATGAAAATGAACAATGGGCACAATGGAAAATAAGGAGAGAAGTTCCATGGATGTTTAGGGACATGGTCTGTTTCATCATGACTAATGAGTTGTAACTTCTATCCTCTCTTCTATGGCATTTAAAAAAAAGGGGGGGGGCGGATTCTAACAGATTTCAGTAAGACTTTCCATACATTCTTCCTTTCCTCTCCAGGGGACAGGTATACTTTATTACCTATGGTCCCTTCCCATACTTGACTGCCCCATGATAGAATTTTAATTATTTGTTTTAAGATCCAAGAATGAAATTGTGTTCCAATGTATTGAAAGAAAAAAAGAAAGAAAGAAAGAAAGAAAGAAAGAAAGAAAGAAAGAGAAAGAGAAAGAAAAAAAAAGAAAGAACGAACCTGTCTCTATTTTCCACTCTTAATTTTAGGAAATTTTCATCACACTTGAAATAACAGCATTCATCCTCCTTAGCTATATGGTACAACTTTAATTTATAAATGTCAGGGATTTGTAAATCTGTTGTGTGAAACATTATATGAGAGAAATGAGTCTTTACATTGTTTTTCTTAGACAGCACAGGTTTTGCAATTAACTCCACCCTGCCTTAGAGGCATGTAAGTTAACATAGCTCAAGGCCACCTCCCTGACAATATCTCCTCAAGGGAGTTGGCTAGATCTATTTATATACTTTAAAATGCTTTAGAGTGTTTTCTGAAGTTGCAAATTTCAGTGATAAACTTCTTCTACCCTAGAACTAATAGAGCAATTTTTACAGTTATGACTATGTGAATAGAGTTTAAATGGACCCTCAGCAAAAACTTTTTGAAGATCCTTTTCTTTGACAAAACATACAAATGACAGACATCCTTTTGATTCTGGCACCAAATTTCTAGTCTCCCAGTGTTTATGAATAGCACAATCGGGGGTATACCAAAAAAACAACACATAGAACTTTTGATATTCTACCTTTCTTTTCATGAGAAGTCGGACAAAACTGACGTACTCTACCAAGAACATTATGAGCAACCTAGACTCAAGATTGGATGTGTTAGCAAGTTTCAACCTTTTCCTGTCTGATATCACACAGAACTAAACTTTTTTTGCTAGAGAATCTAGAAGAATGGTTGCAATATAAATGGTCAAGAAAATTCCATCACAGTTTTTTTTAAAGATGGTTTATTTTAGTTATATTCTGTTATATATGCTACACATGGCACAAAAGTGAGGCAAACATATAACACGGAAAGAGAACATTACCTCGACCTCCTCAGTCTCATGTCGCTTTCCACACGCCTCTGTTAGGACGCACATGGTGTGCTGTCTGCCCTATATTCCCACTAAGCTCAGCTCTGGGAGAATAGAGAGAAAGCCTTGGTCTTCTTTGTTTTCTTAGGACCTAGTTCTTAGTAAGTATTCAAACATTTATTAAGTAAATAAGAATCAGGTAGTTCACTTCTACTGTTACTTAGTAGCCAAACAAGGACTAAAACTGGAAAAACTGATAAATAAATTAATTACACATTTCTTGTCTAGTAATCAAAACAATCTCAGCCCTTCAAAACCAGGATTCCTCAAGAGAAATCAGCCCTGCAGAAAATGATTTGCATGCTCGTTTTTTCAGTTCTCTCAAGGATGGTACATTCTTGATGCATAGAAGAGAAATTAATTAGTTCATTATATACAATAGTTCCTTAGGGCATTAGGGCTTAAGTCTCTCAAACTCTTGTTGAGAAGGGTTGGTATTGATCGCTATTGCACAACTTTAAAATATGAATATGAAAAATATTTAAATCAGTTTTCTGTCTGACCTTAGGGAAAATAATGTCATGTATTGATTAAGCCAATCTGCTAATGAGCTGGTTAAAGGTTTAGTGATTAGCGTGGTATCCAAAGCCCAGATACCCTAGAAAGCAGAGCCTGAGACAAGGATTTAAGGTATTAACACTTTATTTGGGAGATGTAAGCCCAGGGCAGGAAGGAAAAGAATGAGTCAAGGAACAACATGATGCAGGTTGCTATCTCCCTTCCCGGCACCAACCCCACACATGAGCTGGGAAGGGACACAGCAGGTCACTTGGCAGGCATGTTCACATAGCACCTGAGATTTGTCCAGAAGGACAAGGAGGAACTGTACCCAACATGGTCCACGGAAGCTAGGATGGAGGGAGAATTTATCTATCCAGCCCCCCTCTCATTTCTCATTGGTCAAGTCTCACCCAGAGGAAGCCAATACCCACCCACTTCTTGGTTGCATCATCCAGCCCCTCTGCAGTCCCTCAAGATTCCAGATCTCACACCTGCAGAGCAGTATTTTAGTCAAGTCCAAAAATGCAGGGGCTACCAGTTGAGGGTGGGGTCCACTGACAGGAAAAAAAGAAGCAGCCATGGAAATCTAAGACTTACTACCTAAGACACGAGGCTGATGCCTCAGCGCAGCTAGATTAAACCAGGGTGAGGGGCTTAGAAAGCACTTTCTCCCTGGAGACCAGTTGTTACGGCATACATGAAGGGGCGTTCCATTATAATAAGAAAGGATCCTCCAAAGACTCTCTCTGCCTTAGATTTCATGTTCTGAGGAAGTGGCTCTGGTCCAAAACACACACTCTCCTTTTACCTTATCTTGGAGAACGCTGGGCGTTAGTCCAAGCTACTAGTTTACCATGTCTCCCAAAAGCTAAATTGCTATGTCTGGGTAGAGTTTGAGGAGACCACTCCAAGGAATTGTTTAGCTTGGGTTGTTTTCAAAAGCTTACTATTTGTACAATTCTTCAGGCAATTTGTGTTAAGACCTGGTGTCATCAGTCTTTCACCTTTATTTAGTCTTTTGGCTAATTCACCTACACTCATGAATTAAGTATTTCAACTAGCCCTATCTAACTCCAGATAAACTAAACCAGGTAAGAATTAGTATGATCTGTCTCTTAAAATGGGTAGGTGACCACAATTCTTAAATTCTCTCCTAGAATTTATTCTCCTACAATAAAACTGAACACTGATGAACTAGAGGTTACACAAATGTCTAGGGGCACAACACAGCTTTTCTAACAGCAGAAAACTACACTCACCAAACCTTTCTAGGCTTTGGTCCACTTCGACACTACCATTTGGAATGATATATATCATTCCTTAGGTACCCTGTGGAACAAATCTACCTGTAAATCCTGCCACTCATTTGAACAGTTAAATGTTGAAACACATCTACCCAAGTCCAATCTATCCAGATCCAACCATACATGATAAGATATTGGTAGAGACCACCAGAATTTTGCCAAGGGTTACAAGCATTTGGGATTTACCATCCAGTTTCCTTAATCTTCTGTTATAATGTTAACAGTCCCTAGAGCAATTACTCACCTTGGAAAATTTAGATTAAGAAAATACCTAAGTGTATCAAAATCCATTAGGCAAAAAAAAAGTCTAAGAACATTTAGTGTTTTCAAGTTAAAGCTAAATAAACTGGAGCAGTGCATTGAACTAAGGCCCTGAGGAAGAGAAAGGCTGCTAGATCCCTTGTGTAAAGGAGCAACTCCACTCCTGAGTTCTCCCTCTGTGAAGCCATTTTTTTTGGCATCAGGCTTGCGTTTGATCCATTAGCCTTCATCCATTTGAAAGGCTCATGACATCATCTGTGCATGCTCGCAGTACTGAAGGTTCCTTTTTGTGGAACACTCTACCATGTCGCATCATTTATCAAAAGCAGCTGGCCTCCATCTATACCCTGATTTAGTCTGAACTGTGCCTAAGAGCTCTGCAATCACTGTGGAGACTGACTTATTACATTTCTGCTGAGATCTCTGCTGGAATGAGTGATTGATGGCCAAAGCTCTCCCCCTTGACCCATTTTTCCCAGTAGCCCCTTCTTCTATAATTCTTTCTATTTGGCTCCACTGTAACCAAAAGTTTGTGCTCATCTTAATAGAACGAAATGTATCATGGTGAGACAAACACAAAATGTGGCCCCTGCAGTGCCAATCCTAGCCCTAAGGCCAACTGCAACTGTGGTCTTAGGCAATGTGCTAGATACAGTTTCATAGACCACAGAACATGTAGGACTGAAATCTAGCAGATATAAACTAGTACAGTCACAGTGATAGTCAAAATGTTGAAATATTTTTATATTTCTTGCTAAGGAGCTGCTGCCCCAAGCTCCCTACTCCAGCTTCAACACCCAGCTACCCTGTCTCCTCTCCCTGAATCTTTGATTCAGTAACTACCATGCAGTAACTAAAGGGGTAAACCTAGTCCGTTCTCTGCTCCAGCATTAGAGCTGGCACCCACTCTGATCCATCTTGACCCATCTGTGCCTGAGCTATACCAGTTGTTCAGTCATCTGAACAGCACCCCTGAGAAAATGTACTTAGAAGCAATAGCCATAAAACTGCGGGGCCCTGAAGAATATTGAGAACAATTGAAATGACCACTCTAGAATAGATTTACTCCCCTTCTAAACATCTGTTGCTAATTTCTCTTGTCACTTAACTGAACACCAGGGACTCTTTCCCCTGCTGTCATTTTGGCCCAGTCCTTATTTTCCCAGTGCCTATCGTGATTTCAATTAGTTTCTCAAAGCAATACACGTGTTAACCATCCTTTGAATATAGTTATAGAAGAACAAAGTCCTCTCTGAATTGATGTATTAACTCAAAAAACTGCCAATCAAAATTTCTAGGAAAATTCAGTATTGGCAAAATAGAGCAGAGAGAAACTGAAAAGAGTAAGAAATTGAGCCTGAAAAAAGAGAAGAGTAATATGAAAGAGAATCCAAAAACTCCCCCTTAAACTTAAGCTACCAAAAGAAGAAATGGAGTGAGCCAAGATGTGCCAGGCTTTTCAGTAATCCAGGAGCAGCAAAGTCCTCTAAATTCCTCTGGAATGTGGATGGCTAAGCTCAATTGACCCAACATATGGAGATTATGCCACTGAGAGGCCCAGCTTCTGAACAGACATGAATATCACAGTCATTGTCACCAAAGCCACTCAACAGCAATATTTTAATAGATGACATTTTGAATTAAACTAAAAATAGTCTGAGAATCTAAAGACTCTTGCACCTCACAGATACAGGAGAGAAGGACATGAAGAAAAAAAATTACTGAAATACACAGGCTTTTGGGGACTCTGTAGCTCTTTGGGAAAGAAATCAAAGAAATAACCACAGCCTGTTTAGTCATAAGTGACCACCAGTCCACTTACACCTGTTCAGTGAACAGGTTGTAAGAACTGAATGAGAAATGCCTTACTGAGCCCTCACTGTATGCTGGGCACTGTACTAAAAAAGCATTTGTATCCACTATCACACTTAACTCCATTACTACAATAACCCCATCTTAAAGATGAGGAAACTCTCGCACAGAGAGGTAGAGTAATTTATCCATATTCAGAGGGCTATTAAGAGGCAGAAGCAGGATTAACCCCAATCAGTTTGTTTCCAGAGACCTTGCTTCTAAGATATTATATAATTTCAGAAGTATTAATATCCTAAAACATTCTTAAAGTAGAGTTGGTATTTTCCTAGTGAGCACATTGTTATTCTCTCTTGCCCTTTTCCAGAGTTTAATCCTACAACTGTCCAGTCAAATAAAGGACTATTCTGTTATCCTATAATTGCAGTAATCTTTTAACCTGAGTTCTTAAAACAGCCATCTATTCTCTTAGCAGCTAAAATCCACACTCGCCTCAGTTTGCATTCTCCATACCCTCTCCAAATTCAGTATTAACAAACGCGGTCTTTATTATATCATGTTTCCTCCTCAGAAGGACAACACTCAGTCGATGACTTAAATGCCACATTTAACTGCAACGCCAGCCAAACAGAAGTGGTTGGATTTTTTTTTTTTTTTTTTTTTTTTTTGGCATCTCTTAAGCAGCTGAGCAGCTCACAATTTGTCTAAAGCCAGTTCAGTGCTAACTGAATCCTGGGAAGGTCTGTTTTCATTATCTGTACCCCAAGACAATGGCTGGTAAGGGCTGTATTTCAGAGATCAGATCACCAGGAGTCTAAAGGAAGGTCCAGATGGGCCCAAACCTAATGAAAAATTCCTCCTTCCCTGGAGGAAGATGAAAAAGCACGATATTGGGTTCTCCTCATAGAGCCCAACTGAGACGATTAATCCATACCTCCAAACTGAAATTAAGCAGGCAAAACCAAACTGACCTCAAACAGAGCACATCTCTGGAAAACCACTGAATTCTCTGTCCTCAGCTCTTTGCAGTAGTTAAGGAGTGTTCACATGACTGAGGACTAATTCCTTTCCAATGAGCAGGGAATAATGTCTTCTGCTTTGTTATATTACTTTTCTCCAGTGTGATTACTTAATCACAATCAGCAGTGTATCTCCAGGTTGTACCATGACATATGAGAGATTTCTATCTCATCTGCTCTTACAAGGTTGTAAGAATTTTCAAATCCTTGGCCGTGTAGAGTTTTGAGAACCCTACATGCAGTAGAGTTTTGCACCGAAATTCACTTTTTTTCCAGTGTAGTAATCTCAGGGTATATTTAACAAGAATTATAAAGCCTGAGGCTTCTATGATTTTGAGATATGTCATCTATTTTTTTCTTCCTAGCAATATAAATTACCAGTTGGCAATCATTTCCATAAAACTAAAGTATTTGCAATTCTAGTCCCCTGAAATACTCATCTATCAAATAATTTTCACTCACAAAAGGCATGAAATAATCAACATTTTCTAAGCTTATTTTATTCCTTCTCTTTGGTATGGAATCTCAGTTTTCAATACCAAGATTTAATTTCATTTAGTTGTGGTATTTATATTTCACTAAATGATTCTAGAACCCCATGGGTAAAAGGTATGTTTAAACATATAACAACAACATAAATTATTTCCACAACCGCTTGATTCTTCCTAGTCCTTTCTCTTCTCACCCATTTACTCCCACATAATTCCTTCACAAATCCCTCCATTTAATACAGGAAAGTTGATGATTCCTAACACTGAAGTATCCTTGAATGTGGAAAAGCAGTTAACTGTTTCAAAAGAAAAAGCTACAAAGAAAGTAATACATTGTGTAAGTAATTATAGAATCAAAATGAACATTCATATTCTCACATTCACTAATCTGCCTCAAAAAAACACATGATCTGAGTCTCTAAGATAATCTAACTGGTGCAAGAAGAATATTCCCATGTGAATGTCTTGTTTATCAATCATTTCAGCCTCAATTCAATCATTATTCCAAAATGATTTGTATGCCTACTCTTTTTTTTTTTTTAATTTTTTTTTCAACGTTTATTTTATTTTTGGGACAGAGAGAGACAGAGCATGAACGGGCGAGGGGCAGAGAGAGAGGGAGACACAGAATCGGAAACAGGCTCCAGGCTCTGAGCCATCAGCCCAGAGCCCGACGCGGGGCTCGAACTCACGGACCGCGAGATCGTGACCTGGCTGAAGTCGGACGCTTAACCGACTGCGCCACCCAGGCGCCCCTCGTATGCCTACTCTTTATGCACTATTGCGGCTTCATTCTTAAAATGGAGATAGTAAGTAAACATGATTATCTTATGACGATAAGGTATGAAAGGAATGTGCTGTGGTTGACATGAAAAAGTGCCAAATATAAGCTAACAATGGATGACAATGTTGACAACAATGGTGGGCAATGAAATTAAAAAAAAGATAAATATTATTTTATTGACCTCAGTTTGGTCAAAATCTAGCAGGGAAGATATGTGGCTATAATAAGAGTATAAATGGCACCATAAATGCAGAAACATTATATTCTGGATATTCCAGGATAACTAGATTTCAAATATTTTGCCCCATTGACAGACCCTTGAGTTCAATACATGTCTCATTATGTTATTCATGAAATATGATTTCTATATCCATAACAAAAACACAATTGAAATAAGAGAATAGGGAAAAGGAATTAGAAACTCTTGTTTTTAATAAGTATATAGTTTTGTTAAAAGCTTTATGCATATAAAACCATTTAAAAAGCAAGGTAAAAATAGCCTGTAGCCTGGGGCATCTGGATGTCTCAGTCGGTTAATTATCTGACTCTTGATTTCAGCTCAGATTCTGATCTCACAGTTCCTGAGATGGAGCCCTGCATTGGGCTCTGTGCTCACAGCAGGGCCTGCTTGGGATTCTCTCTCTCTCTCTCTCTCTCTCTCTCTCTCTCTCTCTCTCCCCTCCCCCCCCCCCCGCCTTACCCCCTCACTCATGCACACTCTCAAAATAAATAAATAATCTTTAAAAAAAAAAAAAAAAGCCTGGGGGTGCCTGGGTGGCTCAGTCGGTTAAGCCTCCGACTTCAGCTTGGTTGGTGCGTTCGAGCCCCATGTCAGGCTCTGTGCTGACAGTTCAGAGCCTGAAGCCTGCTTTGGATTCTGTCTCCCTCTCTCTCTGCCCCTCCCCTGCTTGTGCTCTTTCTCTCTCAAAAATAAATAAACATTTTAAAAAATTAAAAAAAAAAAGCCTGTCACTAGGTTCAACTACACAGACCAGACAATAAGTACTAAAAGGAATATAATAATTCAGAGGAACTTTTAAGGATAAATTGGACTTTCTGGAGAAACTTGGATTTTAGCTTAAACTCAAAATGGATAGGAATTTCATAGCAAGAAACAAGATTACAGGGAAGAGGCTGAGCATCATTACATTGAAGAGGATAATAAAGGTACAGATAGATCTAATTTCAGATTCTAAAATTGTTCCCTCAAAGAGGTAAAAGCAAATGTGTTCAGTATAGTGGGGGAAACACTACTATGGATACAATAATCAGGAACAATGTCCTCAGACAGTGTGTTTCCTAAAGCAGCTTGAGAAAGGGAATTCACTGGTTCCTGGACCAGTGGAAACTGAAGGTATAAAAAACATTTTATTTAGCTGCAAATCCCCTTGCATTTATTTAGTACTTTTACCTTGGCAAAGTCCTTGCTGTATGGGCTCAATGAGTCTGCCATGAAACTGTAGCTAGTGGCTGCATATAAGGCAGCTCCCTTCCAGCCCTGAAGTGGTGTCTGCAATTCAGAGTCCTAAATCACTGGCTAAGGAATCCATGCCTGTCCCTCACTGAGTCAGAAAGCACTGCTACTGGAATTGGGCCCCTAGGAAATGTAAACTCAGCCTTGATTTAGAAAGACCTTTAGTGTTATATAATCACTGACTAATTGATTGGTTTCCTTCTTACATTTAGATATGGTTTGAGACCCTTTGGAAGTGAAATAAGCACTCCCACATCATCAATTCCCTCATGTAATGAGTGGTAGGTATTTAGCTGTGTTCCATAAGGATCCAGACGCAAAGAACGGCAGAGCATTAAGGGTTTTTTATTGACCAATAATACAAAAGAGTAAAGGCTGTCTTTTTTGATTATGGAAATAGATGTACCATAATATATGCAGCTCTCCAAAAAATGTCCTCCCATAACCAACTTGTTAGAGAAGTAGAATGTTCCCTTCTACCAGAGCTAGGAAATGTTTGGAAATGATGCATGTCAAGCAATTTTATAGTACCCCAATTGCTCCTTAGCATTTTAGTCTGTAGTAGCTAGCTACTCTTGGCAAACTAAGAAGTCTGGCTTTAAGTGGAGTTAAAAGCACCATGTAGACCCAACAGATCCCTTCATGACCATAAGACTGTGCCTTTCCCCATCTGGAAGAGAATTATGCCTTGAATTTAAAGAACATCTTGACCCTGTTCTCTCCAAGTACATTTACGTTTAGGGCATTGACTTTTCCTATAAATCTTTCCAACTTTCTCATCACTGCTTTTCAAAAAAGTAACTTCAATATTTACAGGCTAAGTGATTTGTCCCAAAGCATCTGGGGAGCCCAGATTTCACTAAAATAGTCATTTTGGGGAGCCACAGTAAGGAGCTCCTAGAAAAATAAAATTGGGAAAAGTTCTCCTTGGAGAATGAAGCCAGTAGGAACCACTATACATGCAGTTTAAACAATTATAGAAGCAGACACCCCTATGAGATAGTTTATAATAATATTGTTCCTAAAACTGGGCAAATCAGTGAGTATCCTCAGGAAAACAGCTGAAATGTAATTGATACAAAAGAAAACTCAGTGAAACTTATGTATTATAGGGCAAGGATAGCTTTGGTGAAAAGTTTTTAAAGGCAATATAATGTTGAAAATCTCTTCATGATTATCAAGCTGTCTTGAAGGCAAAACAACCCTAACTTGAAGAATCCATCCCTCAGAAATATCTGCTCTGATCACTATCATTCTGTCTTGACCAAGAGACATTTAGGCCTCTAACTTAGGTACCTGCATAGAGGTACATGACTCACCAGGAGGAAGACTCCCAAAACTGTGTATGACTACAAAAAATTATTCTGACAGATATTATTTATACCATAATTTAATGCACAGGAATCTGATTTTCAAACCAATGCCTTGTGAATTTTATTAATGAGACACCACCTAGTCATCTCTGAGTAATTGAACAAATCATTTCTGGACCTGTGAAGTTGAGGATCTGTTTATCAAATGTGATGCCCTCTCCAAGGTACTGATTCCCATGGGGTTCTGCCCGTATCTGCCACACAGCCTCTGTATCCGTTCCTACCCGTGGCATCTTAGATCCAGTGCTCTAGATCAGTCTTTCTCAAACTTTAATGTTCTTTCAAATCACCTGGAATTCCTTTTAAATTGTATTCCTTTTAAATTGGCTTCACAAGCCAAACAGATGGCTTAAATTCCTTTTAAGTTGGCTTCACAAGCCAAACAGATGCATTATTTTTTGCTGCATAGAATCTAAAATATTTCTATTTCTGTATCTATAAAATAAAGGGGGTTGATGATTCTTGATGGTGAGTAGGTTTGTTTTCTTGAACCATTTATGAGCTGTTGGTCATAACTGTGGTTGTGCTATCTTGGGAAGGAGTCTGAAGCTGTCTCAGGAAAGGGTGACTGATTAATAATGTCTGCCACATATTTAGGTTAGAAAAAACATGGCAGACATGTGACATATTTAAAATTCCATATATATATATACATATATATGTATATATATATACATATACATGTGTGTGTGTGTATATATATATGTATATATATATTTATATTTATTTTTATATTTAAATTATATTTATATTTATATTTATATTTAAATATATATATATATTTAAAAATCCTATACAGATATCCTGTAAACTTCCTAACTTTCCATGATGCTTGGAATTCATAATGTTCTAGACATCTTGGGAAAGATAAATGTTTCTTTGAATAATGAAAACAAGCTATCTACAATCCCAATATTCAACATTTGTGAGTGTGCTTGTATATGTGTGTAACAGAAACAGCTGCTAAGCCCAGACTTTTGAAAGTTCAGATTTTCTCTAGGGAAGTTCCAAAAATAACACATACCTCTGGCTCACTGCCTCTACCAGAGTGGTACTACAGCTTTGTGTGTGTGATCAGGAGTGAACAAGATGTGTCTATCACACTGTCACAGCTTCCAAGAGCTGCTGTAAAACAAATCCGTTAGATTTTAATGAGACATGGGCAAGATCCAGGTAAAATGTGAGGAAGTTGTGAAAAGATGAAGAAAAGTTCCTCAGTCCTTCTTGAACTCCTCTTAATATATATATTAAGATCCAGTAGAAACAAGTCACCTTAATGCTTAAGGTTAAGGTATATCCATTTAAGGGGATGTTATAAGGCCATTAAAATTGTTTATGAAAAATATGTAGTAGCAATTTGAAGTACTCATGTTCCAAGTAAGGCAAGAGAAAAATGAGATGAAAATTTTCACAGCCATTAAAATACATGCTCGTGGAGGGAAGGAAATAGAGTGAAAATAGTCTTCAAAGCAATAAACTTGTTTTTGAAGAGTCAGTCTAAAGGCACAATGTTTCTTAAATTTCCATATTTGCTACAATGAAGATGTATCTATATTGCTTCTATAAAAGGAGATAAATTACAAAGAAAAGCTTACCATGTTTGATTTAAAGGAATTTTTGCCTTGTTAGTTATAGAAGTAATTTAACAATATTAAGGCAAACTGGAAATGTGGATTCACATATAATCTAATCACTTGGTGACATGACTTTTTTACTTTTTGAGTATTACCATAAATATATCTTAAAGTTTTAAATAAAAGCAATTGCACCTTCTAAGGGAAAAGTGTCTGTGACTGGGGTGTTAAGCTGTAAAACTCAAAGGAAGTTAGCTGTTTGTAATTAAGAAAAGAGTTATGTTAATTCACAACCCATCTTTATATAAGCTTAGGACTTCAAAAACTAGAGCAAGAAATACAGTAATAGCCAGAAGACTATGCCCCCTTCTGACTAGAAAATAACTGACGTAAGGGATTCAAATCTGGAGTGATTCCACAAATGATTATAATATCTTCTTTCCAGTTTGGGGCTAGCTACATGGAACCAAAAATCAGTATTTCCTGTGTGCAAAAAGACATCATGACAATAATGGTAATATAAGTAAAAAATACCAGCATTTTCCCATTTATGGAACACTTCAGTTGATGTTAGCTTATTCTTCTCAACAACCCTGGAAGGGAGGTACGGTTATTCCCACTTTACAGACCCACATCCTGAGGCTCAGGGATGTTGACTGGTCCACACAATTAGAATAAAACTGAATGCTTACAAGAGAAACTAAGCTGCCTATGAGAATGAGGAAGGTCATGTCCTCAAGAGACTCCTGACTAAAGCACAGTGATTCTCAGAGGAGCACAGAGGCCTACCGGAATCATTTGGAGGGGCTTTTTCAAATGGTACACCAACACCCCACAGGGTTCTCCATACCTTTCTAGAGGCACCATGTTCCCTTCCACAGAGCAGTAGACCTCCATTGCATACTAACATTACCAATGTGTGACGTGTACTGACACTGTGTTCTCCCATTCCTGTCTTTTGAAACAGAAAAAAAGGTTTGAAAACTACTACGTTTTGGCAGAAGAAAAACTCTAAGGCACACAAAGCCTAATGTGGCTGAGAGTTATGAAGGTCTTAGAGCCTTAGTCAGAGACTGTGCATATCAAGAAAGATTCCAAAATTGAGTGGCTTCTTAGAGAAGGGTCAGAATTCACTAGAGTGAGATGTAGGATGCTGATTCTTCTCCATTTGTTCACCAGCCCAGGCCCTTCCTCTCTGTTTCTCTGGCTGTCTGTGTCCCTGCAAGACTGATGCTCACGGGCAGTACTATCTAGGTTCAGCTCTAGTGTCCTGTAGGGTTCTGTTAATGGAAAAAAGTAGCAGGAGGTCAGAGGGTGGGAAAGAGAGATGCTTGTTCCTGCTCAGCCCCATGGTTCTGGCAATGATTAGGTCCCGCTTTGCCTACAGCTCCTGTCGGGCAGCTACTCTTCCATAGCATGAGCTCTCAAAGGACCCCAGAAACACTGTTTCTTCTCTGCCCCCTCAGTCCCAGGAAACACTTTCTCGTGCTGCTGGTCCCTGGGTGCATCAACATTCCTTCTTGGTCCCTTTAACTCTGCCACAGCTCGGCAAATTGTCCTTTTACTGAATTCTCTTCAAGATATCTATTGACTAGGGGCACCTGGGTGGCTCAGTTGGTTAAGCATCTGACTTCAGCTCAGGTCATGATTTCACAGTTCGTGAGTTCAAGCCCCACATCGAGCTCTTCACTGACAGTGCAGAACCTGCTTGGGATTATCTCTCCCCCTCTCTCTGCCCTGTCCTGCTCATGCAATAAATTAATTAATTAATTAATTAATTTAAAAAATCTATTGAGTATGCTGGAAAAATGATAACAGGCAGAGATTGATGTAAAAACTCCTGCTTGTGCCTAGTTATGCATATTTCTTTCGATCCTGCTCAAAACAATCTTTAAATGCCATGGTACCATGATTAACTGACATTAATGTATTGATATTTTACTAAAGAATATATTTGTATTTTGTAATATGTAATTTAAATAATCTCCAAGACCCCATGTGACTCAGCTTGGAATTACATTCAAAAGAAACACAAATCTGACTTCATAAACTTTGGATTATATTGTAAATATTTGTTATTTTTTTTAATGGATCATCCAGGAGTTTCATAAAGAGTACCAACCAGGAAGTTTTCCAGAAATTAACTTTAGACCTCAGTCCTTATCTCCCAAATTTCACACCCAGTATAGCTGCTTCTAAACCTTTTCCTGTCCTCTCATTTTTGAGACTGTCTCACCATGATTCTGCCCTCTGTTCACTTCCTCCATTTGTCTCTGAGCCCTTTCCCAGGCTAACTAGCCAGGTGTGACCATCCAGATTGACCCACACCTGGCCACCTGGCTGGAGAACTGACTGTATAACCCCATGTCACCAGATCCTTCCTCAATTCCCTGAGAAGGAAGCATGCAACCTTCTGGGAATTCTTCTGACTTCTTTTTGTTAATAAATTTAATGGAAAATTTCTGATGAATAAAGTTTTTCCTTCCATTTCAGTGAAAAATATGTTATGTCCTCAGTTACCCTCACCTAAGGAGAAAGCTTTGCCCTTTGAACCGTGGGTCTATAACCTAAACAATATGGAGTCACCTAAATACAAACATACTATACCCAGAAGGAAGTGAATTATCTCCTTTAGGGAGAGACCCCATCACTGAAGACAGATGAAACGTCCCACCAATGGAAAAACCACATTGACTAATGGCATCATACCCAATGTTTATTTATATTTTAAAGAATAATTTGTCCACTAAGGAAAAAAATTAAGATGTTTTCTTTTACATTCTAGAAAGAAAGAAGCAGATGAAAATATTTTTTGAAGGGGCATAAAGCAACTCACTAAATCAAGAAAATATGGTAAATCTGTGGCCAAATCTATGATGAAAAAGTCAAAAGGAGTATCCAAATCATTCAGGTCTCTTTCTATAAGAAATCCAGACTGCAAGTCATTAAATCTATACACTTATCTCAATAATTCAGTTCTGTTGCACAGAATCTAGAATAATCATATGAAATTACAGGATAGATTCTAGCCAAGAATAATCTCATCATTTTCAATGTCACTGCCATCACACAAAGGGAACAAAAAACTAAAGGCAAACTTATGAATTGCACATACTTCTTCTCAAGTTTTCAGCCCCCTTTCTAACTTACATAAGATGCGTTAACATTACTTGCCAGAAGCAAGCCCAACAGCCAAGGGAGTTGGTTGAGAAGCACAGATGAAAACAGCAGACCACAGGTGCCAAGCATTTGGAAGCCAGCCTGCCCCTGGAACCATTCACCCAGGACTGACTGATAAGGAAAATTGCTCCTTTTTGTTTCTGAGTCAACATCAAGTTCTGGCACATCTTCCTTTGTATATTCAATGACAGTTAAAGAAGGTGTCTGAGAAAAGGTGGGCAATCAAGTTAGATATCTCTACTACGCTATTGGTCCATTCAGACCACCCTACAAAATACCAGAATGGGTAGCTTATAAACAGCAAAAATTTATCAAATACTTATCATTATATCCTCACATGGCAGAATGGGCTAGGGATCCTTAGCCTCTGTGGGATCTCCCAAAGGCCTCACCTTCTAACACCATCACACTGGGCATTAGGATTCCAACATGGGAATGTAAGGGGGACACAAATATTCAGACCATAGTAACTATTATAATCCTGAATGATTCACAAAGAATTCACCTCATGAGCAAGTAGCTGGACCAAGAGGTCATCCCCAATGATTCACTGTGCTAAGAATCTCTAGTAAATATAACAATACACAGAGGAAGCCATCCATGGCCCACATCTTCCGCATCTACGAATACTTATGTAAGAGAACGCGATAAATGGGAACACCTTGCCCCTTACAATTCCCCAGGGCTTGGACAAAGGTGTACAGGTATACATAAATATTAAACGTGATAGAGTGGGACATAATAAGAGCTCTTATCAGACTAAAGGAGAGGTGTCCATCACAGGTGACACATTCCCACTGGGAAATCCAAGAAAGCACTGAGGTAGAGCAAGGCTGAGTGCCCTTCTTTGAAGGTCTTTGAATGGTTTCCCAGATAGAACTTCACATAGGCGGGAAATCCCAGTAGGAAGGGAAATACGATGAGGGCTTAACAGCCTGGAAATCTCACACTTGAATCCCAGCTCCCTCATTGACATTACTCCTTTCCCTCCCCAGCCTCAGCTGTCTCACGGGGTTTCAAAATGGGGTTGGTGTAAGGATTAAATGAAATTACTTGCATAAAGTGCTTAGCATAGTGCCTGGTGTATAATAAGCACTCAATAGGATCATGGCTCTGGCATCATTACCCATATATTCCCTTATACTTTTCTCTTTACCTTTTTATATTTGAAAGTTACTTTCCAGAAACCTTTCCTAGGCTCTGAAGGAGGTACACTAGAAGAATCCTGTCTTTTCCTCTCCGGAGCTTGGCTACAGAAACAATGATTTGACATCCTCTCCCACTTTCTCCTCCAAACCACCTTCCCTTATGCCTCACATGATAAGCCAGAGTCAGACCCAGATGGAAAACTAGGTAAAATGTAAAAATCCATGAAGTCAGCTGTTTTCAATTATAAACATAATACACTAATCATACCCACAACCTTCTTTGTAGGAAGCAATGAACTGACGGAGAAAATTGCATGTAAAAATATTACAACATGCAACAGTAAGAATGAACTGTTATGTTCCACTTTTACAAAAAAAATTGCAGGGGGTGGGGGTGCAGATACGGGAATTGTGGCACAACCAAACTAACCTTAACTGGAATGGAATTCTGAGATGCCAGTGCATGGCTTGTTTGGAAAACTGAGCACCGTCCTGCAAATCAGAACCAGCTGGAAGATTCTATCTAAAACAGATTTGGCCGTGGAAAGGGAAAAAATCTTAAACTGCCTTAAACTGGCTTTGTCAGCCTGCCCTTGGACTAGCAGAAAACACAGGGTGGACCCTTCGGTTTCAGCCTTTTTAAAATTTTTATTTTCCTAATGGGGTTACCTTTTTGGGCCATAGACACCAGATCCCAGCACAAAGTATAAAGCCCATTGTTCTAGTTTCCCCACCTTTACAGTCAGTTTGGCACTAACAAAAAGTCGTGTCACTAGGGTAGGGACTCGGCTTTGGCATCAGGTTCCGCTTATTTCATTTTTCTGTTTCCAGGCTTCCTCATCTCTAAACACAATGATCTTTTGAGGATCAAATGAGTTCATGTACATAAGATGGTGCTTAGCATCTAGCAAGCCCTCAAGAAATGTTAGCTATTATTATTTCAATTCCCTGCTCTTATTGGCCTTATTATTCCAAAGCAGTTTTTTTTAATTATTAATAAAGAACAATTAAAAAATACAATGTCTGAGAGCAAGCCTCCTCTAAAACTTCAGATCCTTGAAGGATCTGAAGGAGCACCAGCTTCTAAGTAATGACCCTCCAAATGCTTCTGCAAATACAGTATTTGCACTACAAAGGCCAAAAGAGGGCGGGAATAAAAACTTTCCTCCCTGTGTTCTCAAGAGCTCTGGCCAAGCTTGTTTTAGAGAATTCTCCTCTCCCTAAAACTCGGGGTGTTTTAGACACTGTTGTGTTCTAACACATCAGGATATGTGTTTCTCCATACCATAATACTAACAGTAAAAATTTATTCACAGCCAAACTACAATCCAAAGCAACTAGTAGAAATGCAAGGATGTTTTCACAGCCAAATTGCTTCATTTTCGCTTCTTCTTTTTTTTTTTTTAAGTAAAATTATCAGTGCTCTTGGGATTTATAGAAAGCAGTCAGCAAAATGTGTTATAAACACCTTCTTCAAAGAGACCCCAGAGAGCTTGACTACAAAATTTCTCACTCTTATAATCCTCCCTATGCCAGTTCCGAATAATCTTAGAGGCACTCTGACATAGAAATTATGGAAGCTCAGATGGTGGGCTACTATAAAGATGTGCTTAGAATGTTTCATGAAGAGTCTGTCAATTATGTTAAGGCTCTGTATAAATGCAACAGCTATTTGATAATCCTATACAAGACACTGGGGATGGTGGGGAGGATACAAAATGACCCATACATGACCCTTGCCTTCAAGAAACCTATATCCCAATGTGAAAGAAATAATCATCTCTTCTTATATAACATTAAAAACAAAATCACTACATATGAAAGGTTTTCTTCACCCTTGTTCTCCCACAAGCATCCTTGAATCTTTTTCTCTTATCTGCATATGAACTCATCTTCCCTTGGCCACCATCGTGTGGTCTTTGGTCTCAGTACTCTCTACCCCGTATTGAAGACATTACTTCTGACTCCTTTATTGTTCAGGCTTTGCCAAGATTCCAGAACTGTCTGGGTGCTAGGAGTGTGCTGGAGGTAAGGGGGATAGTTGTAGATGTGAGGGGAGATGGGGGGCAATGTTTATACATGTTGGGGGTGGGGTGTTTGTTAAGAGATGGGTATACCAGTAAACTCTCTTCCAGACTGTTCTTCATCCCACCCACACCCACACCCACCCCCGAGGCCAGAGTTACCTTTAGTCTCAGGCTTGAGACATACCAGGAAATAAAAAGAATAAACAGGTCAGCTCAGTCTCCTCAAACAACCCACATATCTACCCCAAGGCTCTAAGTTTCCAAGGTTATTCTAAGAGAAAAGTTGATGAGGATGTTACCAGGTGCCTCTCAACTCTGTTAGGAGCCCCTTCTGGAGGCTAGGAGTCCTGGTCTTGTCTACCTATGTGCCTTGGGAAAAACACAAATAGGCTAAGATAAGGACAGAAAGGAGGGGAAGGAAGCAAGAAAGGTTACGCTGTTGGCATCAGGACCCTCTGCATCTCTGAGCTGACTCCGGCCAAGAAAAGATTCACAGACATGGTGGGAAGGAGAGAGAAGAAGCACCCACAGCCATTCCAGGGTTGTGATCTCTCTTTGCCAAGCAGAGGCGTGCTCTGATCACCAAGTCCTGCCTACCACTTCCTGCCTACACTGATATTTGAGCATAAATATTATGCTCAACCAAACCAACCCAACCATCCATGTTGCATGCTGCCATAACTGGTGGGTCTTACCTAACAAGATATACCTTTTTCCTCTCATAGGAATTCATGAACCAATGAGAATCCACAAAGATCCAGAAACTAGAGTGAAAGCCAGGATCCTTTAGGTAAGAAGGCTACTGCAATGGTGTCTTCAAGTAGGATGGTGGTGAAACAGAGAGACAATCTACAGATACACTTTGGAGGCTGAACAACAGGGCATGCAATTGGATTAGATGTGAGGAATAACATCCAGAAGGCATCAAGAATGTCTCTCAGTTTTCTGTAGTTTGGCAAGTGGGTGGATGACATAGCCATTGACTAAGGCAGAAGAGGATGAGAAAGGACCAGTTAAGATAACAGATTTGAGAAATCTATTAGGTATTCAAGTGGTTGTGTCAAGACAGTGGTTGGGTATATGTTCTCAAAGGAGAGGTCTCTTCCCTAAATTTGTCTTCCAAATTACTGCTCAAACTAGATAGTAATGAGGCCCACCAGGAGCTGAGGATCGTTGAGTACCCTGGGAAGAGGAACCAAATGAAATAGCAGGACACACACAGCGAGGCAACTATACTCGTTTCACTTTTTATTCATTATTTTAATAAATATTTACTATATGCCAGGACCATGCTAGGTCCCAGGGGAAAGATGATGAATAAAACCTACATAGCTCCTGCTGTCACAGAAATTAGATCTAATGGAAGAAAAAAGATTAAACGTTTATTTTTGGGGTGCCTGGGTGGCTCAGTTGGTTAAGCATCTGACTTCGGCTCAGGTCATGACCTCACGATTTGTGGGTTCGAGCCCTGTGTTGGGCTCTGTGCTGACAGCTCAGAGCCTGGAGCCTACTTTGGATTCTGTTTCTCTCTCTCTCTCTCTCTCTGCCTCTCCCCCACTAGTGCTCTGTCTCTCAAAAATAAATAAATGTAAAAAAATTTTTTTAAGTTTATTTTTAAATAAATAAAATAAAACAAAACAGAGCACACATTCTGAAGCCAAACAGACCTAGAATCAAATCCTAATTCAGCTGCTCATTAGCTATGATAACCTTGACAGATTTCTTGACTTCTCTGTGCATTTGCTTCATCCTCAGCAAACTGGGGATGAGAATTCCTACTTCACAGCTGTGAGAACGAAATGAAATAATCAGTCATATACAATACTTAGCACAGTATCTGGTGTGCCCTAAGCACTTAAAAGATGTTAACCAATATGACAGGCGCCATGGAAATCATAGGAGGTTTATGTTTCTAAAGATTTATTTATTTTTAAGCTTTTATTTATTTTTGAGAGAAAGAGAGAGCATGAGTGGAACAGAGAGAGAGGGAGACACAGAATCCAAAGCAGGCTCCAGGCTCTGAGCTGTCAGCACAGAGCCCAACACAGGGCTCAAACCCACGAACCATGAGATCATGACCTGAGCCGAAGTCGGAAGCTTAACCGACTGAGCCACCCAGGTGCCCCAGGAGGTTTATGTTTCTAGAAAGAGCATGTGTGAGGGCCTGAGCAGGAGGGAGCTGGACAGGTCTAGGAATGAGTTATGGTGGAAAGGTTAGATGGCACATTAAGCACAACGGAAAGCCCTTGAAGAGACTTGGGTAGGAGCTAGGACTGTCCCTCATGTGCCCCTCCAGTCCCCATTCACCACCCCACCTGTATTTATATACTAAGTCTACGCCCTCCCATGCCCAACACATGCAAGGACATGCCTTTCTTCCAGACAATTCCTTTCCAATCTGTGAAAACTCTGCACTTTAAGGAGTGATGACAGGATGTGAAGGAGGTTAAAACAGGAGCTGAAAGCATCTGCTTTGTTAAATGGACCATTGTCTTTTCATCATTCCTTCTGAAGGTGGACCATTTGGGGCAGGGGAATAGATTTGTCATGAATAATACTAGCACGGGCTGCGAGAACTCACAAGCATCCTTGCTCTGCATAAGCCTTTTTCTCTGGCCTCCACAGACATGGCTTTCCTAGTTCTTTCTACACTTGGGGGAGAGCAGAGCTGCCCTGCCGGACAACAGCACAGGCCCAGGCTCCTGGTGCTAATGGCAACACTTCTGGGAGTCTCCTTTCAGCACTGCCTCACAGACTCAGAGCGGCGAGATCATCCATCACCCTTCTCTTCCTTTCCCCTCTGCTCCTCTGACTTCAGGGACGGCTCAGATAGGGAGCCTCTATCCCAAGCCCTCGACAAAAATCGAACCACAGAAGTCACAGGCATTTGAATGAGAGCTGGCCGTGAAGGATTAGCAGTGGGTGATGAAGGCCCAGGTCTGGCTTAAGTGAGTCAAACTGCAGTAATGGATGGAGCAGTGCCGGTCTCTGCTCTGCAGCCAGCTTGGTCCCATTTCTTTTTCTTTTTTCCCCTCAGCTTTACTGAGGTATAATTAACAAATAAAATTATATTTAAAGTATACAATTTGATGATGTATATATATCATCAAATATATATGTCAACAAATATATATATACACACACACATACACACACATATACATGGTGAAAGGTTTCCCACCACTGACTTAATCAACACATCTATCACTTCACACTTACTTTTTTGGGGGGTGGGGGGGTGAGAACACTTAACATTTTCTCTTAGCAAATTTCAACTGCACAATGCAGTGTTATCAACTATACTCACCATGTTATACATTAGATCTTTAGACCTTACTCACCTTATAACTGAAAGTTTGTAGCCCTTTACCAACCTCTCCCTATTTCCCCCACCCTCCAGTCACTGGGCACCATTTTCGATGAGTTGGGAAAGTGATAGGATTGTCATTTTTAAGGCTGAATGATATTCTACTGTGTGTGTACATATATATGTATATATATATATACACACACACACACACACACATATATATACACACATATATATACATATATATACATATGTGTATATATATGTATACATACATATATATACACATACGTACACACCACAGTTTTCTTATTCATCCATCCATAGATGGACACTTAGGTTGTTTCCATATGTTGGCTATTGTGAACAATGCGGCAATGAACCTCGGAGTGCAGATATCTCTTCAAGATAATGATTTTGTTTCCTTTGGATATAAGCCTAGAAGTGGGATTGCTGGATCATACAGTAGTTCTATTTTTAATTCCTTGAGAAACCACCATACTGTTTTCCTTAGTAGTTATATATCAATCCCATTTCCAACTCTTGAACGGTGCACAGTTCGGAAGAGGGCTCACAGAGACAAGAAGCATCTGATTGGTAAGAAAATGTATAACTCCAAGCCACACAAGGAAACATGCACAAGAGTTTAGCTGGCTTGAGCACATAGTAAGAAAAAAAAAATGTAAGGACAATGGGCAGAATCAGTGCAATACCATTTGATTTTGGACTTTTAACCCCAGGACAATAACAGAAGACTATTTCTGTGATTCCAGTTTTACATTACTGACTGTTGGACACTGTGTCAAGATACTGTAAATGTGAAAGAACATTTTTATGAGATCATCATTGTTTAATAGAAAATTTCAGTTAATTGGGGAAAAAATATGTGCTAAGTGTCAAAATGATGGAAGAGTCGTTTCCAAATGATGTATCCCTGACTCTCAGTTAATAGGGATATCATCATTGATTTAAATATAAAATCTTATTTGTAACAAACATTTTCAAAGGGCTTTCAAAATAAAGGATTTCTTGTCATTCCTAAGTCTATCACTAAATAAATACAAGAGTGAAGCTCTATTGCAACAGTATAAATAAATATCCACTTTATTTATCCTTCAAGTTTCCTGGGAACTATAGGATCCACACACAAGGAAAACAAATTAGTGGGGTAATTTGATGACAGAGGTCCCAGCATTCAGACTCCTTCTGTGTGTATGCAGCCACAGAATGTTCAGGCACAACTAAAGGGCTCCTGCTACTTGAGGAACCAAAGGCTGGCTGAGCTGAGAAAGGAAATGACTGGATTCTGGAGTGGAATGTGGAGATGGTGGTAAACAGCCCCTGTACTAGGCCCCCTCAGTCCCTGGGGAACAAGCACTGTCCTCTAATGACATTTTCTCCGAGCTTATATCACCTGTGTCCTGATGAAAGAGAATGTTGGAGCACATGACTGTGGCAGCATACAGTGTCACATGGGTGGGCCTTTTGAATGAAATGACATATTTTTTCCCCCATTCACTTTGGTCAAGTTTCACAGACTTCAAGGGGGTGGGGGGGGCGGGTGGTGAGCTCTGTTGCTTAATGTACACAATTACTAGTTGTTAATTTTTCATTTGGAGTCCATGACCGATTGGTCACTGTCTCCACATACCTACCTAGGTAACTGAGCATAGTCAGAAAAAAGTATGCAACCACACTGACAGATCTTTCCTCAAATTCTCACATAAGACCTTGGCTTTGCATCAGATTTACCATCTTATCAGTTTCCTCTGCCTCTCTTCTAGAGAGGCTATTTCACTTCTTCTCATCTCTCTTCAAATCTCTGGCACAGCACTCTGCATCCACTTGATTAGCCCCTGGCCTTGCCTCTCATTTCACCAGGGTAAAAGAAGCAATCAAAAGAGGGCTTGCATACTCTCCCACAACTTAGTCATCTGCGCCCATAGGCTGCCTTCCGTCTTGTTGATGAGTGAGTTATCTGTGCCCTAGCAAAGGCCAAACCTTCTTCTCTTGTACAGAATCCCACTCCCTCCCATCTGCTCAAGAACAGAGCTCCTACAGTTAGGTCATCTCCCTCTTGCTTCATCAATTTTTTTCTATTGCACTGGATCACCCCACTATTATACACTGTGTTGTACCCTCACCTTTTTGTAAAAAAGATTCCCTAGATCCCACATTTCCTCCTCTAGCTATATCTCTCTGTTCCCTTTTATAGCAAAGCTGCCACAAAAACTTGTATATACTTGTTATTTCTATTTCTCCTTCAATTCTCTCTTGAATTCATCCCCATTTGCTTTCAATCCTACACGCCATCAAGATTGCTTAAATTCTCCAATAACCTTCTGTGGCCAAAAGCAATGCTCATTTCTAAATCCTCATCTTACCTAATGTATCAGAGGTATTTGACGTAATTGATCCTTTCTTCCTGAAATACTTTCTTCACCTTATTTCCAAAAAACCTGAGTTGGTCACTCTTTCTCAGTCTCCTCTGGCCTCTAAATATTGGAGGGCCCCAGACCTCATATCTTCTCTATCTACACTCACTTTGATTTTATTTAGTACCCTGACTTGAAATATTCTCTATCTGCTGTGGCTCTCAAATGTACATCTCCAATCCCAGTATCTTCCCTTTAGGCCAAGCTCACATTTCCAATCACCTACTCAACATTTATGTCAAGCCCTATCCTCTTCCAGTTGTCCCCATCTCAGTAAATGACTTTTCCATTCTAACCAATTGCTAACGTCAAAATCCTTAAAGTCATCTTCTCTTTCTTTCATACTCACATTCAGTCCATCACCAAATTCTGTTAACCCTTCCTTGTAAATATATTCAGAATTTGACCACTTCTCAGCACATCCACCATTACCTCTATATTATAGGACATTACCATCCCTCTCCTTGACAATTGCAGTGATCTCCTAACTGGTCTCCCTTCTTCTACCCTTCTCCTCACCCCCTACAGTGTATTCTCCACACAGTGGTCAGAGAGATTTTGTTAAATTAGAAATCAGATCATGTCACTCATCTTCTTGGAACCCTTCAATGCTTCCTGTCCCACTCGAAGCAAGACTTAATATTGTTCATGGGGCACCTGGGTGGCTCAGTCGGTTAAGTGTCCAACTTCGGCTCAGGGCATGATCTCACAGTTCGTGGGTTCGAGCCCTGCGTCCGGTTCTGTGCTGACAGCTCAGAGCCTGGAGCCTGTTTCAGATTCTATGTCTCCCTCTCTCTCTGCCTCCCCCTGTTCATGCTCTGTCTCTCTCAAAAATAAATATTTTTTAAAAATTTAAAAAAAGACTTAACGTTGTTCCATGGCCTATAAAATCCCATGGGACCTGCGTCTACTGCCTCCTACTCTCCTCTCCCTCCACTATTCCATTGCATCTATATTGGCCTTCTTCCTGTTCCTTAAATATATCAAGCCTGCTTGTACTGCTTTGAACTTGCTATCTCTTTGCCTCAAATACTCTTTCTTCAGGTAACCAGATAGTTCCCTCTGTCACTTCCTCCAAATCTCTGCCCCAAAATCACCTCATCTGTATTAAAGAACACCCACACCCACCATTGCTCTATCCCCTTTTCTTGCTTTACTCTCCTTTGTATCACATACCACCACCTGACTTGTACCGATCCATTCCTGGAGCATCTCTTTCCCCTCTTTAGATTGTAAGCATCATGGAAGGAGGGACTGGATCTATTTTATTTATAGACATACCCATACTACCTAGAACAACGCTTAGCACATAATAGGCACTCAATTTAAATGTCTGTTGAATAAATTAGTTAATGGGGCCATTGGTATGAAATACTGAGAACTTCCCTCCAACAGGATGAAAAAGACAAATGAGAGCATTACGCTGCGGTGGGTAGATGCTCTACATTTGTCATTTTCCATGGAAAATCAGGTAACTGGGTAGAATGTGGAGAAAGATGGCAATTTTCAAGATGCCACAGAGTCCCTCTCCCCTGTCCCAATCCTCCTGCCCTGAACCCAAAGGGAGAACTTATAGGGGGCTGAAGTTTCTGCAGTTCATTGAGAAGATAGCTGAGCCTGAAAAAATAGCATTCCGTTACTATTTTGGAGACCGTAATGTACCTCCAGCTGGCACCCTAGGAAGCACCTGTTACCTTTATAGTGATAAATGGTATATGTGTTTATACAGGTCAATAAACAATTCCATAATAATGCTCTAAATGACCACAATTTGAGATACTCCACAAAGGGGATGGAGTCCATTAACAGGCTCAGTCATTCTGAGTCTCTCCAGAGGCGGTTCAGATTCCACAGGATGGCTTGAGATCAAAGGTCCCGTGGCTTCCTGGGCCAGGGTCTTAACCCAAAGGGCTACTTCTGCCTCCTTCTGGGAGACAGGAACCAGGATGATAATTCTGGCTGATGAGGATATCATAAGGGGACTGTAAACCACCCAAACCACATCCTAGGATTAGGTCAACAAAACTACAAGAATTGGGGCAGGGGGGATGCTGCTGACTCATAAACTCTATGGAATAAAACTAAACCTAACGCTCAAAGTACATTGGGACCTCAAGGCACCAATTCCATTTGAGAAAGGAAATCAATAAGAAAAGCTGGAATAGATCCTTTTTTCCCTAAGTGACCTTAGTAAGAAAAGAAAATAGATGCACTAAAGTCACATTTATGACCTCAGAATCTAGTAATGATTAATAAACATGCCTATGATATACTTATCAGCACGCTTAGCAGATTATAGAGCCAAATAAAAGCCTTTTTTTATTTTACAGACATATACCCTCCCTCCTCTAGAAATGCCAAATATATTGCTAAGCAATGTTCAGTATATGAGGAACTTTCCTATCCTGGTAAAATCAAACAAACATCTATTTTCTTAATGTATATTTAATCCATTAACGCTCTACTAATCCACTTCCAAGTTCTCTAAAATTTTCTTCTTTTTTTGTAAAGACTTCCACATGCAGCAGAAGCTCCACAGTATAGCTAATCTAGTTGTTTAAGAGAGATTCCCTTCATGAGCTTGTTCTTTCTGCATGTGTTGCTTTCTGCATGTGTAGTGCATGTATGTGATGGTCAACTCCTAAGGGATTCGTCTCCTGAGCTGCTCAAAGTATTTTGGGTGCTGTGGGCTCATAGCTAAATTCTCTCCCAGAAGTGCTCTAAGCGCCATCTAAAGTTATGCTCCTTCCTGGGGCAGCTCACAGCTTATGACTGGTAGGCACTGGGGGATGAAGGCCTAACCTGTTGTCTCAATAAAGAACAAATCCAAAGAAGAGTCACATGTGCAGAGTTCCTCTTGGACCAGCTGAGGCTTCTGAATTAATTGTACTTAGCTCAACTATCTTCTGTCCAGCTCTACTCCCCTCTCCCTCCCAGTGTTCTCAGCATTTATTTCCCAGGGAACCCCACCTAGGAGATCCTAGGTGAACTTCTAGGAGTACCAGGTAAGTAAAACATGGTCCTGTCCCTGTCTCAAGTTACTCAGAGGCTGAAACACCAAAACAACACAAAAATACACATGCTGTATACAGGCAGAAGGTGGAGCGAGCACCAGCACTTACTTTAGAAGACTCCACAGGGGCAGCGATGCTGGGACTCACGCTTGTCGGATGAGTTCAACTGATGGAAAAGGTGACAAGGTGAGCAAGTGTTATAGGTGGGTGCGATAGCATTGGCCAAGTCAGAAAGGTATGACGGAGCCTGGCTGGCTTCAAGTAACGCTAAACCTGTCAGTGTGGCTGAAGCATACCATGAGGCAAGAGGGGAGATAGAAAGTGTCAGAAATGAAGCTCAGGAAGTAGGATAAGTGCTATTACTAAGGGATAATCTAGAACTTCACCAAAAGCTTGGATTCTGGGGGCGCCTGGGTGGCTCAGTTGGCTAAGCAGCCGACTTCAGCTCAGGTCGTGATCTCACGGTTCATGGGTTCGAGCCCCGCGTCGGGCTCTGTGCTGACAGCTCAGAGCCTGGAGCCTGCTTCAGATTCTGTGTTTCCCTCTCTCTCTGCCCATCCCTCGCTCGTGCTTTCTCTCAATCTCTCTTTCTCTCTCTCTCTCTTTCAAAAATAAAACATTTTTGGGGCACCTGGGTGGCGCAGTCGGTTAAGCGTCCGACTTCAGCCAGGTCACGATCTCGCAGTCCAGGAGTTCGAGCCCCGCGTCAGGCTCTGGGCTGATGGCTCAGAGCCTGGAGCCTGTTTCCAATTCTGTGTCTCCCTCTCTCTCTGCCCCTCCCCCGTTCATGCTCTGTCTCTCTCTGTCCCAAAAATAAATAAACGTTGAAAAAAAAAAACAAAAATCAAAAAACAAAAAAAACAAAAACAAAAACAAAAATAAAACATTTTTAAAAATTAAAAAAAAAAACACACACACACCTTGGATTCTGGTGTCAGACGGCCTGGGTTTGAATGTCAAATCCACAACTCACCAGCTACGTCACCACAGGTGAACTGCTGAATCTCCCCAAGCCTCAGTTTCCTCATCTAAGAATGAACATAAAACTATGACCTACCTCATAGATATTGCTAGGGAATTAAATAAGATAATGCACATAAAGTGCTTTGTAGAGAACTGGGCTCAGAGTGGGCTTTCCAAAAAAAAAAAAAAAAAAATTATTTGTTGTTACAGGCTTTCTCTTACAGGGGATGGGAAATTATTAACAAATCGTAAACAGATTTATACTTTTAGAAAATAGCTCTGATGAGGTGTCTCCTTTCTGGAGAAAGGTTAACACTGGAGAGGGAAATTTACAAGAGACTTAAAGCCAAGAGCCCAGGACTTGAAGCATGGGCAACTCATACAGAGTGAGAAAGGGGCCTGTTTAAGGGCAGCCCGAGCAGCAGCAGCAAGAGAGACAGGACAGAAATCAGCACAGGCTGCTGGGAAAGCCAAAGATGCCTGCAGGGAGGACTGGAGTCCCATTCTGAATATTGCAGACCATAAATTACAGGAAAAGCTCTGAGAGCTAAGTAAATAACATTCCAAGTGTTGCTGCAAAACATGCAATGCGAACATCCCTGAAAACTAACATGCTTGCTGTCTTCGTTCATTCAAAGACTACATCCTCAGGAGTCTGTTTATCAAAGCCTATTCCTAAAAGCACATCCCTTATTTGCTTCCTAAGATACACCTCCCACCCAAAGAAGTGTTATAATGGATATTCTTGTACCAGCGAGTATTAATGAACAGCAATCAGGATGATTTGTAAAAAATATATTTAACTAAGCCTCAGGATAATTTAAGAAAAGTGCCTATATGCTCCAATCTACTTCTGGAAAATGAAAATTAAAGTTAAAAGTCCAGCCAGGGATACTGATCAATCAAATGTCAATATTTAGAACAATGATATACCTAAGTTAAACTCAAAACTATATAAGTCAAACCTTTAATTATATAGTTAAACAAGTATGGAAGTTAAATCTGTAATATATAAAAAAATTCATGTATATTAAAGTTAAACTTTTATTAAAAGCATAATGAGATATCACCATATATGCAGCAGAATGGCTAAAATCAAGAGGAACAACAACACCAAATGTTCACAGACACGCGGAGCAACCAGAACCCTCACACATTGTTGGTAGAGTGTGAAATGTGAGAATCGCTCCGGAAAAAATATCCGCCAGTTTCTTATAAAATTAAGTCGACGCCTACTCTGTAAGCTAGTCATTCCATTTCTAGGTATTTATCCAGGAGAAATGAAAACATATGTCCACAACACGACTTGAACAAGAATATTCATTGCAACTTTTTTTTATGTACTGACAACTGGAAACAGCCCCGCCCCAAAACTGGAAGACTGGAAGAACACAGAATGGAATATTCATGCAATGGAATTCTATCCAACAATAAGAAGGAACAAACTCCTGAAACAGACAACAAAAGAATCTCAAAAACATTATGCTGGATGAAAGAGACTTTACACAAAGGAAGCAAAGTGCATGAGTCTATTTCTATGAAGTGCTAAAACAGGTAAACCTAATCTATGGGAGGAAATAGAGCACTAGCTGCTGCTGAGGGAATAGAGGTAGGTATTGACTGAGCAGGGAACTTTCTAGGTGATGCCAATGTGTTATATCTTGATAGGGGTTTGGGTTACCCAGATGTATGCATTTGTCAACTCACAAACATACACTAATGATACGTGCGTTTCATTGTATGCAAGTTTTATGTTAAGAGAAAAAAAAAATGCTTTATGCCCCCAAGAGAGAAGCAACTATACATAAAGCAAATATTAGAAAAGAAAAATAAAATAAAAACTCAACAAATATTGAAGTCTAGTTACTGATATACATAACAAAGTAATTAGGGGTTATGGTACAGACGTCTGCAATTTACTTTGAAATGTGTCAAAAATGAGACGAATAGATGGATAGATATATGATAAAGCAAGTATCATAATATGTTAATAGAACCTAGGTACGGATTTACAGGTGTTCACTGTAAAAACCTTTCTACTTTCATGTAGGCTTTTAATTTTTCATTAAAAATGTTGCGAAGGTGCTTTTATTTTAGAAGACATAGATTCAAGGGGCACCTGGGTGGCTTAGTCAGTTAAGCGTCTGACTTCGGCTCAGGTCATGATCTCACAGTCTGTGAGTTCAAGCCCCATGTGGGGCTCTGTGCTGACAGCTCAGAGCCTGGAGCCTGCTTCGGATTCTGTGTCTCCTTTTCTCTCTGCCCCTCCCCCACTCACTCTCTGTCTCTCTCTGTCTCTCAAAAAATGAATAAACGTTAAAAAAAAATTAAAACACGACATGGATTCAAGTCAAAGGATGGAAGCTTAATCTCGCAACTGCCACAGCCGGTTTCTCTGGGTGGGTCAGAGGCCAGCTGGAAAGTGAAAACCCCGATGAAAGTATCAGGGGTGGGGGAATGTAGGGTGCATGGTGGGAAGAGCAGGGGTGCCGAATGTATCAGGACAAGGCTTCCCTTTCTTGCTCAATCCGGTATTTGGCAGACCAAATGAAATCCAACAGCTGAATATTCCATAGACTGAGCACTTCCCCATTAGCTTTGAAACTTAGACCTAGCAGACAGTCTGTGGGCAACTCAAACAAATAAATTAGCTAGCAGGTCTTTGCAGGGGTGAGCAGTAAGTGGTCTACATGTGCAGAGCAGAGTGGAGCAGGGGGGGTCTTCTTCCTCCTTCCTGTGGCACAGACAGGCAAAGCTGCTGTGAAAATAAACAAATGGATCTGTGGGGTTGAGGGGCTGTTTGGCTATGCTTGGGCTAAGCCCCCTGCCCTCTGATCCCACAATGTTTGTGGAGCCTATGTTACTGTCTAGCAACAGGGTCTATTTTTCTATCCCATGGCACTGGTGGATGCAGCTGTCTGTGGCTGATTTATAGGAGGAAGTCACCAGTAGGAGCCCCAGGAGGCTCTCACAGCCCCCATCTTCATTTTCACTTCCCAGTTCACAAGCAGCCATGGGAACTCAGGGGTGGGGTACTCAGTGAACTGAGGGGTGTTGGGGGCTTTATCCTTCAGGGAGGCACCCCTCACTCCCAAAGAAGCCCCAGAAGGCTGTCAGACTAGTCATTTTCTCTGCAACTGATTGGATTTAGATATTGTTTGCCATGCACATTTTTCATTGTTCTTCGTCTCTAGCTCTAGAGATGCTATTTCCCCCTTCAGGGGAGGGTTTAGAGGTGGGGCTTGGGATAAAAATGGACATCTTTTTTCTTCAGTTTATTAAAGTAACACTCTTCTACATTTGTGTACCTTAATGGAAGCAGTCCTGCCTTTCAAATACGTAGGTAAGTATACAAAGAATCCAGAGTCTTTCCAAGAGGGGCAACCACAGAGAAAACACTTTCCATCCATTATTCTGTGCAATGCTTGCCATAGCCTATAGAATGGGTAGTATCATCTCCAGTTTACTGCTGGGGAAACTAATGCCCAGACAGGTTGAGCGATCTTCATGAGACGCACAGTTAGAAAGCTTTAGAGCTTTCTGTCTGACTCCAAGTTCCACAGTGTGAAAAGCGATTACCCACCATTCAGACTGGGAGACACTTTCACCCATGTTGTTTATTTTATATCCATGGTAGAAGCCAATCAAGTAAATCCTCATTATCATAAACTCCCTGAGATTTCTCTCTCAGGCTGAACTTCAAGAGCCAGTAACCCTAACAGCAATGATGTGGCAGGCTTTATATACGATGTGGCCCAGTCAGTTGAGCCTCTGACCTTTGATATCAGCTCAGGTTGTGATCTCGTGGTTGTGAGATCAAGCCCCACACTGGGCTCTGTGCTGACAGCACAGAGCTTGCTTGGGATTCTTTCTCTCCCTCTCTCTCTGTCCCTTCCCTGCTTGTGCCCTCTCTCTCTCTCTTTCTCAAAATAAATAAATAAATTTTAAGAAAATAAATATAATGGGGTACCTAGGTGGCTCAGTCATTTAAGCATCCAACTTTGGCTCAGATCATGATCTCATGGCTGATGAGTTCAAGCCCTGCATCAGGTTCTGTGCTGACAGCTCAGAGCCTGGAACCTGCTTCAGATTCTGTGTCTCCTTCCCTCCCATCCCCTTCCCCACTCACTCACTCTCTCAAAAATAAGTAAACATTTAAAAAATAATAATAAAACTAAAAATACTGATTATACTCAAAGCCATCACTAGGTATGAATCTGGCCTAAACTGTGAGTTGCAGTTTATGCCCCAATTTTGCCCCCCAAACCCCATCAAAACCCCTGAATCATTAGCACCCTACCAAACCCCAGGAAAAATCCAAGGCTAGCCCTAAGTCGTGACTCTTGAGAAGCTAAGTAGCTCTCCAGAGCTTCCTTGAACACCAAATAAGGAGATTATACATGTTTTAATCTTTAATCTTTGTATATATAATTTATAACTTAATATTAATAACATAGTAATTTTAGTTATAGTAATAACTTTAAGTAATTTATAACTTACATAATTTAATATATTATTTAATTCTTATCACCACCCTACAAGGCAGATACCATGATCGTTTTACAGATAAAGTAATTGAGGCCCAGAGAAGTGAAGAAATGTCCAGCAGCCAGGGGTGCCAAGATTCACATCCAGGTCTGTCTCTCTCCTAAAGGAATCTAATAACCATGGTGTAGCAATTCCATTCTCAGACCTGTCATTGCCATGCTATACTTCTTCCTGCAGGTTTCCCTTCCCCCTCTGCTATATATGAGTATCCACTGGAGAATGTGGGAGGAGCTAAAAGTGGAGGCAGGTGATAAGCATGTCTCAGCAATAGACTGGAGCCTGGAGGTAACTGCTGGGCTCGAGGGGATGGAGAGGAGGAATCTGTGAGTGAGCACAGATTTCCAGTTTGATGGCCTCCCATAGGGTATCCCATCTCTTCACAAACACTGCAAAGCAGTAAATCCCTAACCACAAGAACACTCAGATAGCCTGTGGTCTTCTTCAGCTGGCCCACCGATGAATTTTCTTGGGTCTTTTAACTGAATTAAACTTCAACAATTAAAAATGAGATTTCACATTAAAAGCCCAATTTCTAGCTTCTCTCAAGAAATCAGAAGATTCAGCAAGACAAGACTCATGTTCCCAAATGGCCAGGTCCAGCTGAACCGACAGTAATGGCTGTGTGCCAGTATCTACATTCTCCAGTTTGCCCAGCATCACCACCATGTTCTCGTCTTTCCCCAGGGTCACCACCATGTCCCAGTCTTTCCCAGGCATTCAGACATTTACTTGGCTCCAGGAGCTTTTGAGTTGGCAACCTCTACATATGTACCAAGAAGCAAATATTCATTCAACAAGCATCTTAGGCCCTTGGCTGGCAAGGCATAAGCTGCTACCAGGGATATGAGAAATATGATATGGCTTCTGCTTCCCAGAGAGTATGGTCTAGTGGGAGATGTGAGTGAACATGCCCCCTAGAACATGAGCTCCCCAGGACAGGAACTATATCTATTCTGTTCACAGTTGTCTCTAGCACCTAGAAAGTACCACGCATACAGATGCCCATTACTTATTGTTGAATGGAAGGAAGGATAGAACAAAGGAAAGAGAGAGTGAGAAGAGGGAGGGAGGGAGGCAGGCAGGCTGCTTCAGTCCCTTCTAGAACATTAAGCAAGAGATGACAGGGAGTTTGGCATGCAGGGCAGCCAGTGATTAAAGCCACAGAGAAGTGATACTAAGTGCTCTAGGAATACAGAGGAAGAATTTTTCTATGTGGCATGACCAAGGGAGGTTTTTCAGAAGAAAAGAGGCTTACTGGATGTTTAGAAACACTCCTGATATTTAAATATTTGCCCTCTCTTTAGTAACCTGGATTGACTTGTCGAGATTGCTTCATCTCAAAAGAGAAGGTCCAGGTCTAAAGCCCACAGACTGCTCAAATATGCTCCCTCCATCAGAACAGACTCTGGCCAGGAGGAGCATTGGATGGGACCCCAGGCTGCTGTTCCCATGAGTCACAGGGGCAGCCAGACCACGAGCTACTACAATGGTAGTCTGTGCAAAGAAACCTATCTGGTCCCAAGGCTCAGGAGGTGGGAGTGGGAGCAGCCTTTATTTCAAAGTGGACCGTGCAGAAGCTCCCAGTTTAGTACAGTGAAGTGCACTGACCTCAGATTTCTGATTGTTCTGTGGACAATTCTCTTGTTTCACCCTGAGCCATTCAGTGAAGCACATGGGCCTCTAGCCACCTCTGCCTCTCACCTGGTCTTCTGGAGCTTCTGTCACACAGGGCCTCACTCTCTCTCCCCAAGGTAGCAGAATATGCGTCTGTTCAATATCTGAGGTCTTGATTCAAGTCCAACAACACACTGGGCTTTCCTGAGGACTCCTGGTAAGAAGACACTACTTATCTCCATTAACCTCTGACCCAGCTAAGATGAAACAGCTTCCATCTGCAGGCCTGAGTGCCCTTGTCCCTGAACTGAAGCTAAATAAAGTATGAGGGAGGGGGCAGGAACCTGGAGTGGCCCCAGACTCGCTGCCTTCATCCCCAGGGAACGGCTGCCCCCTCCCTCTCGGGTATATACAGCCCAGAGCCTGTTAATAGATGATGCCTTGGGAATCCCTCCAGGTGGCCTTGGGGTTAAGAACTACATCTGGAGGAAGCAGTGCCTCCTAGGAAGATGGAAGGGCCATAAACCCTCAAAGACCATCCATTTGATTTATGTAATAATCATGGGAATGTTCATCTCCAATGGCAAAGCCATTCATCCAAAACTCCAGCCTCCTCTGTCTCCACACCTGACTTTCATTGGCTGTTCCCATGAGCTGTGAGCCAGGCTTTTTACGTGCAGCATCCCATTTAATTCCCATCACAAGCCAGAGAGCCATATATTCTCAGGATGCTCTGTTTACAGATGAGGAAACAGAAGCTCAGAGAGATCAAGTGACTTGCTCGAAATCACAGCTACTGGCTGCTGAGTTGTTCACAAGAGTGAGTGGCCCAGCTTAGAGCATACCATGTCTGCCTGACTCCAAAGTCTATGCTTTTCATCCCTGTTCCACACTTCCCCAGCAATCACACCGTGAAGTGCCTATTTGGTTAAAAAGAAAAAAGTCCAGTTCATCCAGAGGCTACGATGATCCTGCTCTTCAGTTCTTTTATTGAAATCTTAATTTACAGGACAGCAGAATAGGAAATGTATTATCTGCCCTCTGAGAACTGTACTTCACTCCGGTTAATACTAGATGCCTGCTCGGAGGCATCACAATCCCAGACTTCAAGCTATACTACAAAGCTGTAATCATCAAGACAGTATGGTACTGGCACAAGAACAGACACTCAGATCACTGGAATAGAATAGAGGACCCAGAAATGGACCCACAAACGTATGGTCAACTAATCTTTGACAAAGCAGGAAAGAATATCCAATGGAATAAAGACAGTCTCTTTAGCAAGTGGTGCTGGGAAAACTGGACAGCAACATGCAGAAAAATGAACCTGGACCACTTTCTTACACCATACACAAAAATAAACTCAAAGTGGATGAAAGACCTCAATGTAAGACAGGAAGCCATCAAAATCCTTGAGGAGAAGCAGGCAAAACCCTCTTTGATCTTGACTGCAGCAACTTCTTACTCAACACATCTCTGGAAGCAAGGGAAACAAAAGCGAAAATGAACTACTGGGACCTCAACAAAATAAAAAGCTTCTGCACAATGAAGGAAACAATCAGCAAAACTAAAAGGCAACCAACAGAATGGGAGAAGATATTTGCAAATGGCATATCAGATAAAGGGTTAGTATCCAAAATCTACAAAGAACTTATCAAAATCAACACCCAAAAAACAAAATCCAGTGAAGAAATGGACAAAAGACATGATTAGACACTTCTCCAAAGAACACACCCAGATGGCCAACCAACACATGAAAAAATGCTCCACATCACTCATCATCAGGAAAATACAAATCAAGACCACAATGAGATACCACCTTACACCTGTCAGAATGGCTAACTCAGGCAACAACAGATGTTGGCGAGGATGCAGAGAAAGAGGATCTCTTTTGCATTGTCGGTGGGGATGCAAGCTGGTGCAGCCACTCTGGAAAACGGTATGGAGTTTCCTCAAAAAACTAAAAATAGAACTACCCTACGACCCAGCAATTGCACTACTAGGCATTTATCCAAGGGATACAGGTGTGCTGTTTTGAAGGGACACATGCACCCCCATGTTTATAGCAGCACTATCAACAATAGCCAAAGTATGGAAAGAGCCCAAATGTCCATCGAAGGATGAATGGATAAAGAAGATGTGGTGTATATATATGCAATGGAGTATTACTCGGCAATCAAAAAGAATGAAATCTTGCCATTTGCAACTATGTGGATGGAACTGGAGGGTATTATGCTAAGTGAAATTAGTCAGTCAGAGAAAGACAAAAATTATATGACTTCACTCCTATGAGGACTTTAAGAGACAAAACAGATGAACATAAGGGAAAGGAAACAAAAATAATATAAAAACAGGGAGGGGGACAAAACAGAAGAGACTCATAAATATGGAGAACAAACTGAGGGTTGCTGGAGAGGTTGTGGGAGGGGATATGGGCTAAATGGGTAAGGGGCATTAAGGAATCTACTCCAGAAATCATTGCTTCATTATATGCTAACTAATCTGGATGTAAATTTTAAAAAATAAAAAGTAAAGTTAAAAAATATATATATTAGATGCCTGCTATCTGCCAGGCCATATTATTCCATGCAATACCCACTGTAAATACTACAGGAGGCATCACTAAGTATTAGACAGACCAAGAGTCTGTTTGTATCATTCTCTGAAATTTGTGGATTTTAATTCCCATAAGTAATAATTCTCTTTGAAGACGATAAGCAGTGATAATCAGAATGAATTAAAATTAATTTAAATAAAGAGAAATCAACAGTATTTTTTTTTAATGGTCTGCTGCTCGGTGGAATTGACCAATCAATGGACTCAAAATGAAAGCAAGGCCACAAATCTGAGACCATAAAAGAAGTCTTTTTAAAAGGATAATTTAGGTAAATTTGGATGGGTCCATAAAGAGCCCCTCGGGGGTAAACTATGTCTTATTTGTTTTTATATTCCTAATGCCCAAGATGTAACATGTGCTGAGTGAAGAAGCATATGAATGAATGATTTGCAGGCTTTTCCAAGCAGAGGCATTTCCTGGGCTATGCCACGAGCATGCTATGCCAACTGCATAGCATATAAGCAAACTTAAATGAATTCATCACGGGGAAAAAATAACCTCTGAGGACTTTCTTCATACTGCCTAGGTACATGGAGGTGTGTTCTCTCATTTAATACAATAAGACTATGAAAGCTCTATTGTGCACCTTGAACAATGAGCAAACTAAGGTTTATAGAGTTTAAGTGACTTACCAAAAAGCCCAGAGCAAGAAAGCAGTGAAGCCCCAATCCAGACTCGGGTGAAGGCTCTTGAGCGCACTCCCTCTCCCTCACCACACCTTCAAGGAGTTCGTGTTTCTCTGCTGAGGAGGACGCTGCAGTGGACCTCCAATTCTGCGAAGAAAGGCAAATGGCAAATCACTTTGCAAAGAAGAGAACTATAACCACTTAAAATGGAAGTGAGGCCACATTGTGACTAAACTGGAAGTTCTTAGTCTTTTTATTTTGAACATCACCAGCCAGAGGAGAGAGGGCTGGGCACATCCCTGTCGTGCAGTCTGCCCTGTTAGTGCACGATTGGTGGAAAAGCAGACACTAAGAGCCCAGCAGTTAACCTCCTTACTCTCAGATTCTTGCTCTAAAACCAGCAAATAAAGCCCCTCGCTAGCACCTCCACCAGAGACTTTAGAGAAGAAATAAATGAACAAATAGATTCAAAGGGGGCATTATTGCTGTTTGTAACCAATTATAGGTTTGTTTTATCTTTCAGGAGATGAGGAGTATTAGGAGGATACAGATGGGGAAGAAAGTTGAAAGGACATTGTTTTTAAAAATGTGTGTAATGTTCTTTAAATTTAAATTTAAACTCCTTTAAACTCCTTCTTCTAGCTAACCCCAATTGGCTGTACAACCAGGCAAGTTTGAACTGTTAGTCCTGTACACGAATTAACAAAAATATTTTATTCTGTGTACCTTATTGCCCGATGCCCATTTTGCTGCCTGCACAATTTCTTTGCAAAAATTTCCAAGGTCCGATGCAACTGGTTTAATTTGGCCTGTAGTTGAGCTTTGCAGACAGCTAAACTCTTTTGAAGTAGGGTGGATAAAGAGGGAACCAGGGAAGCAGAGTTCCCTAAAAATCTTTCCGTGTGCACACATTTTTTTCCAGCCTGGTGTGCTCTCTGAACCATTTCCTGCATTTAGCAGGTGGAGCAAGGGCTCATGTGAAGAAGGAAGCACACACATCATGACTCCTCACTGAGAGTCAGCTCTTTTACCCTCTGTTCCTGCTTCCCCCGTTGTGAACATATTTGCTGGATCAAAAATTGAGACACATGGTCTGGCCAGGAAAAATGAAATTAAGAAAATTAAGAATGCTCCAGAAAATCTAGGACATATGTTCTCCAGAGCTGTAGCAACCTGGCACTATGTACACAGTAGGTGCCTAATAAATGCCTGCATTGAAAATCACAGCAGCATTCCAAATGGCACTTTGAATTTTCTTCAAAAATCTTATCTGCAGCTAGAATTTTTTCTAAACCCTAAATTCCTTCAGAACCCAGGAGTATGCTGATTTGCTATAGGCCTCTGCTGGGTCCATCCAACTTAAGTACCACTGTTTTCATTTTGAGATTTAAACTAAATCTAAAACTGAAACCTGGGGTAACCGGGTGCCTCAGTCCATTAAGCATCCGACTCTTGATTTCAGCTCAGGTCATGATCTCAGGGTCTTGATTGAGATGGAGCTCTGTGCTGGGCATGGAGCCTGCCTGAGATTCATTCTGTGTGTGTGTGTGTGTGTGTGTGTGTGTGTGTCTCAAAAAAAAAAAAAAAACCCAAAACGAAACAAAATAAAACCTGAGGGCTCTCACTTAAATCCTGGGAACTTTAAAATATGGCTAAAGATGTACTATATTCTTTTCCACTTGAAAAATAAATAACTGGTTTGATAAGTAAAGTGCTACTCCAAACATACAACAGTAAAATGCCCCCAATGAAGTATTAACTGTTGGTGTGTTTAGATAAGAAATACATCGAGTCAAAATCAAGCTGCAATTACAGGACTTCAAAGCAAAATAATTTGGCTCGTCAATGTTCGCTCTAATCTCACATCAAAAGCAGCTGTATCATACTCAGCTTATGAAAAAAAAAAAATTCTTTTGAACCAATGTGAAGCATGGGAAAACAAGGATAATATTTCCTGAAAACTTCAGGGAAATAGAGTCACACGTGGAACACACAGAGAACTTCAGAAGTGTCTAAAAATATAAGATGCCTAGAAACACTACATTTCATGAAACAAGAACAAGCGTAAAAACCCCAAAGGGAACATCCAATTTTCATTTTTAAGACTTCTAGAAGAGCATTCATATGAAAGAAATCACCATAGCTAAGATCCGTCCTGGACACCTGGGGATGGAGAGACGAGACACAGAGGTGAAGAAGGGTGAAATCCTAAAATTCATCCAACGAATCCCATTCTCTGGACTACAAAGTGGACCAGTATTTCTCACGCTTTAATGGGAAGGAAACCTCTTAAATGCAGAGTATGGTTCAGTAGGGCAGGGGCAGGGCCTGGGAGTCAGCATTTCTAACAAGCTTCCAGATAATGCCACTACTGCTGGTTCACAGACCACACTTTGAGCAGCAAGGATGTAAAACTTCTGACCTCTGAATCCCATACATCAATCACTCCTTGCAAAAAGCCAGCAGCCTAACTAGATAAAATGTGGCACAGTGTGCAACCCTGAGGAGGTAAGGGGTATTTTCATGTGTTAAATGACCTCCCTTAGAGCCAACACAACAATATAAAGCAAAACAAAAGCAGAATTTCAATGGCAAAGACCAGCTCATTAAAAGCCTATCATTAGAGAGATTTAGATAAAAGGCAACTGAAGCCGGCTGAAGAGGGTGCTGGAGCTTTTACCTGAAGCTTTTGATTTCTCTGTAAAGTTTGGTGAAGAGTCGCAGAGGGAGGGCAGTCGAACAAGTTGGTAGCCAAAGTCATTATCCATCCCAACTTTGACAGATTGAAAAACATCCATGTGAATTTGCACCAGAAACAGCTGCCTTGGAGAAGATTTCATCATACTTAATGAAGATTTGTAAGTCGTTATTTATATTATTAGGCTTATATTACATTGATTTGGGATATCCAAGAATCTAGTTCCAACACAAAAGGATCATAAGCTATGAAAATGTATGGGGCCTCACTAGGAAAGTCATCCACTGAAAACAGTCTATTAATCTAAAACTGGTGACAATCACTCAACTAGATACTACTTGTTGGAGACAGACATTTATGGGAGGAGGGGGGAACCTGTTAGTACTTCATTCCTCACTTAACACAGAAATAATAACATAGTGGAAAAAGTCATTTGAAAAGCAGATATTAGGCCTACATGAGTTCAAGGAGAAATATAATTTTTCAACCTCCAGTGCAGAGGTTATTCTTAGTTTAAGAACAGTAAACAAAACAGACACTAAAAAAATCTATATTTTGTTGCTGATGCAATAAAATAAAAAACAGCAGTAAAAAAAAGCAATATTTTCTCAACAGTCCCCAGCTAAAGCCCACATTAGTCAATGCTATGAGTTGAAAAAAGAGGATGTCTTTGCCAGCGGGTGGTAACGTTCAATTTTTCAAGAGAACAACTGTATGTTAGTGAAGGAAAATGTCAGCATATAATTTTATTACAGAAGGTTCTCCCACACATTTGCCTTGGTCCTTATAACTCTAGCATCAAATTTCAGAAGGGTCATTGGTCAAAACACTGCCTTCTTTGGGGGCACCTGGGTGGTTCAGTCAGTTAAGCCTCCAACTCTTGGTTTTGGCTCAGGCCATGATCTCATAGCGCCTGAGTTCAAGTCCCACATCAGGCTCTGTGCTGATGGCATGGAACCTGCTTGGGATTCTCTATCTCCCTCTCTCTCTCTCTCTGCCCCTCCCCTGCTCTCTCTCTGTCTCTCTCAAAAACAAATAAACATTTTTTCTTGCCTCATGAAGAACTCATTTCCAGCAAGAAGATCTGGAAAGTGAGTATGGTATAAAGAACTGGGCGGAGACTGGGAGATGCTGGAGACCCACTAGAGAGTGCCTCAGTGAGGGCAGGAGTTCTGTCTGGTTGGATCACCAAAGCGGCCACATCACCGAGAACGGTGCATGAATGTGTAAACCCAGCTTCGTAAATCTGACCACCGGGCTTTACTTCTCTCATTGGCCATGTAGGGTATTAGAACCCAACATGGTCCCTCTCCATTAAGATTCAGTAATGTCCTTCCACCGTTAACATTCCAGGATTTTATGACTATTGCTGTGTATGGCAGAAACTTCACGGGATACGTATTCCCAATGTTAGAATATCCTAAAGATTGGCTTCCTGCTGAAACAGGCAAGATAAACTGGACTAGTCTCCATTTTAACCACTCTTCAACAGACAAGAGATATTCAAGTCCATTTTTAGGCTGGACAAGCGGGAGCCTCCTGCTCTCTAGGCATTCTATGCTAACTTGTGTTTGAGCGCATGAAATGCTTGGCTGAGTCTCTGAAGAAGCCTGGACTTCGCAAAACCTTGGACATCTTTTTTTCCAGGCCAATGAGGCTAGAATCCAAGGAATTTCCCAAAGGGAGCTCCTCTGCTGAAGCTATACCAAAGACCAAACCCCCAAATAGTCATGCAGTTGCCCATGTATACATTGCTCCTGCATCAAGTCCCAGAAAGCCTTCCCCAACCTCTCTGACTAGTCACATCTCCATATCAGGAGCGCTTATGCCCCGTATCCCTCCCTTGCATGGCACTTAGCCCAAGGGAAATTGCACAGTTGTGTACTTATTTGAGTATACTAGACTCCAGCTTCAAGGGCTCATCATCCATGACTACTGTTGCTTACCATTGTCTGCCCAGCATTTAGCATTTGGCACATGTTAGACACCTAACAAACACTGAATGAGTAAGTGAATGATTTAAGTGATCTGCTTAACTAGGGGAAAAGGGGGAAATGCCTAGAACACCTAAATATTCCTTCTAATTTTAATACCAGGAACAAAGCCCTGTGGGCTTTCTATAGAAAGGCAATTTCAAAATCAACCGGGCATCCTCGTGCCACCGAACTGTAATATAATCCCATGTGCTGTGGTCGGCATCCAGATGCGTAGCCCACACCATGGCAGGGTAATAGTGAAAACATGTGCTTCAGATCCTTTCAGAGCTGGGTTCAAGCCTTGGCTTTTCCACATGACAGCTCTGTGACCTTGCAGAAATTGCTGAATCTCTCTAAGCCTCAGTCTTTCTTATCTATAAAATAAGACTCATTCATAGGACTGTTGGAAAGATGAAATGAGAATACATCCAAAGTGTTTAGCAAAGTGTGGGAAATATGGAGAGTGTTAGGAAAATGTTAACTCTTCCATGGGGAGCCTGGGTGGCTCAGTCGGTTAAGCAGCCGACTTCGGCTCAGGTCATGATCTCGCGGTTTGTGAGTTCGAGCCCCGTGTTGGGCTCTGTGCTGACAGCTCAGAGCCTGGAGCCTGCTTCGGATTCTGTGTCTCCCTCTCTCTCTGACCCTCCCCTGCTCATGCTTTGTCTCTCTCTGTCTCAAAAATAAATAAAACATTAAATCAAATTGTTTAAAAAAAAAAAAAAAGAAAATGTTAACTCTTCCCAAATATCATTCATCGTGTCCTGAAATCAAGTGTAGCATCCATACAGCCAACAGAAAATACTCAAAAATAATGATTCTCAAACATTTTCAATCCTATGACCATTTTCTATCATACCTGGATCTTGCTGTTTTGGTTTGATAATCCTGCAATTCAGTGAGGAACATCTTGGATGAGATCTCATAAATAAATCATTGGCTTATCCCAGAAAGAGAAACTGAGAAATTGTTAAGAGGTGGTATAAGACCCTAGCCAGGGGCCACATAAACATCCCCGTGCTTAAACACCAGGCTGGAAGAACAGAGTGCGATGTTGTGATTGGAAGGTCAGGAGGGCACTTACTTTACTTTGACTTTCTCAGCAGCCCCCAGGGCCCCCACAATGCCCTCTTGATAACAAACTTCCCAACATTCATTTGCCCCCTGTCCTGGGCCAATGTGACAGTTCAAACCAGATCCAGTCTCTATCAACTACAACAGAGCATTTGAGGATGGCAAGATTAGTAAACTTCAAAAGGTTAGAAGGACTTGATAAGCCAAGGGCAGGGGTGGGGATATTTATTTAAAAGCTTACAGTGCCTGAAATATTCCATTTGAGGCCCCTCATCACCCCCTACCACCCCCACCTTCTTTCCCCTTGACCTTTCTGCGACCCTCTCTCAGCTCTGGAGGCTTCTTGCCTTGGGTCAGCTGCATTTCCAGACATAATGCCTTTTTTTTTTTTTTTTTTTTTTTTGCCTAGTTAAGGTTCCAGAGACATCCCTCTCCTCAGGGTCCCTTGAGGGTTTAAAAAAGGAGATCAACATTTACATTGGTAAAATACACTCAGCTGTGGGGAGGGTTTAATCTTTTTTACAACCTTCCCCTGCAGCTGTGCTGTCCGCTTACCCCCCACTGGCCCTCTGCCTTCCTGGAAATAGCTCTCCCCACACAGCACTGATCCCAGCCTCACTAAATATAGTTAAACCGAGATCTCTCAGAAGTCTCCTAACCAGATGGGATAACTTCAGTGGGGTCAATGCATCCAGGAAAAGAGCACAAGGACGGACAGAAGGGGACCTCCTCGTGAAAATAAAGCCCTACTAAATGATCCTGTCTGCTCAGGGAGGGGCATACAGAGAGAAGCACCAGGGTTAGGGAGAGGTGGAAGATTCTTTGGTGGGAGCCATCAGGAGGGGAAATAGTCTTTCCTGACATTCCTCCCTGAAGCAACCAAACTAAATTCCTACAGCCTTTCCCTCCCTCTTTTGTATTAATTTTTTCAAAAATATGTAGGAAATAGAGAATGAATCAGCCCAAAAAGTTCCTGGGCAACAATTCAGATCCAACTGGGCCTCTTTCACAAGTCGAAAGAAGAAAACAAGAACAAAGGAGAGAAATGGTTTGTTTAAGGGGAAAAAAAAATGTTCCTTAAAAATACAACCTTAAAGTCACTCAGAGGTCTACTTTAAGTATGCTTTAGGAAATAAGGAAACCTGGCATCACAAAAATAATTTTTTTTCCCCACAAAGCTTAGAGGTGGCCCTTAACCACATCCAGAATAGAATTCCACATTATCACCATTCAAAACCCTACATGCTCACCTTTGGATTCTGGGTCATGACCTGAATTTTCCTGTTACAATGGCAAGCTGTGGTTTACCATTCAACTTTTAAGGAGTCACAGAATGAAATAACGATTTAGAAAAGATTAAAGTACAGCATGAAGACAGCGAGCTAGGTGAGCAACACAAAGATGGACAAAAAAGTAGCGGCATATTCACACAATGTAAATTACAGCAGTTAAAATATTATGGACTACATGTTTCAACACGGATAAATCCCCAGAACAGAATGTTGAACAAAATAAGCAAAGTATGGGAATCATACAGTCTGATGCTATTTATGTCAAGTTTAAAAACATGCAAAATTTGACTGTACACTATTTACAGATAAGTACATATATTTATAGATACATATGTAAAGTATAAAATGTGTGGAAACAAATGATGAATGCCAAAGGCGGAGTAGTGTTTTCCTCTGGGGAAGAGGGAGGGGGAAGGAATCCTCAGGGCACTTCACTGTACCTGTTTCATTTCTCTTAAAGGTGATGTGAAACAGATATGGCGAAAAAAAAAAAAAAAAAAAACAAGGATTTGAGGAGCTTCGGTGAGTAAGTGTTCGTTAGTGTGTGTTTAGTGTTTTACTGCATGCTTGAGACATTTCATCATAAATATGTTAAGAATCTCAGGCAAGAGTCTTCATATGAAAGTCAGTGCACAACTTCAGACACCCACTGAGTTCAATTATAGGACTTCCTGTACTTCCCCAAATATCTTCAAGGACCTCAGATAGGGCCTCTGTGGTGGGAGGGCTGCAATCTTCATCCTAGCACAACCCTAACCAGCCTTGGGTGCGGGAATGCCTTTTTAAGGCACTTGTGAAATCATTTCATCTGAAGGAGTCACGAAAAAGCAAGCATTCGGTATCTAAAAGCTTCCATTAGGAATTCTTAGGAGGAAATGGAATTTAACAAGCCTCCTTCAGACTAAAACATGGATACTTGCAAACCTGGTCTTTTGTCAATTCCACTACTGGGAGAGGCTGGCTCTCTCCCCAGCTTGGATGCCTAGTGAGTGACATAATCTTGGGTAAAACCATTCACGTCCCTGGGCCTCAGCTACTTCATCTGGGCCTAGAAGACCTTTCATGTCTAAGTTTGAGAATCTATGGTTCAAACTGGAGAATTAAGAAAACAAGGCAGATGTGGGCAGGTAACAAACGCTACCTCCCAACTATAATTTATTCTAAGGGTGCTGGCATCTCTTCATACGTGGCCCTAACCCCCAAACACACACCTATCTCCCCCACAAGGCTTCCATAGCTCAATGGTCACCGACGGACACTCCTTCAGATTAAATGCCGCGTTAAAATGCAAACGATACCTGGGACCACAATCACACCTTAGCCTCAGCAACATGGATTATCTCTTCATTCACACACAACCACTTTTAACATAGGTGAGAAAACTTCAGTGATTTGCCCAAGAAAAAACGGTTCTTGAGGGGGAAACCCAGGTTTCAAGCCAAATCGTCAAGATTTCAAGCTTAGGTCCTTTTCAGGACAAAGCACTTGCCTCAGATTAGCATTAAGAGGTGACAGAATCCCAGAAGAAAGCAAGAGTTAGGGGGCAGGGAAGGATGGACAAGGAGATGCGAAGATGCATCTGTAGGAGAGTGAAAGGCACTGAAAATCCCTTTGTCCCCCTTTGTCATTTTGTGTAAGGCCAGTTCCCTTCACAACCTTAGGGGTTTCAACATGGCACAAATCATCATGGGTCTGGAAACAAGCTACTGACGTGTGCAAGACTGTTATTTCTATTCTGAGTCTTCTGACTACAGGCAAGCAACTGTGCAACCCAGGAGAGAGGATTTGTGTCAATCACTATGTGCAGCCCTTGGCATTGTAAGTGATCAGTGAACGATAGCAATGATTAAAGTGTGGCCGACAACGACGGTGAGGACCAAATCAAGAAATGACCCAAGGTCACTCCAAAACATTGTATAGAAAATGCTACCCAACTTCATCAATAAAAAAAAAAAAGAAGAAGAAGAAAAGAAAATGTTATGCAATCTGACAGGTGCACCACGGGCCTTTCATTATTCATGATATTTTCAACAGTTAAAACCGTTTTAACACGATTCAGTCTCTTTCCCTGTCCAAAGTGCTAGGTTCAAACAGGTTTGTTTGGCAAACATAATCCTCCCTGTCTCTTTTCTAAAGGATTTTTAATCCCTAAGAGAAACAACAGTAAATAAGCAGAGGGGCCTTCTCCAAGTTTCATCCCATTGGTCAACCAACCTTATTTGTAAGAAGAAAATAAAAGAAAGGGATAGACTAACAGGTACTTCCACATATTAAGCAAATTAAATGGACACTTTAAATAGGAAAATAAAGTGTTTGTATTCCTTTCATTAGGGAAACTCACAATATTATATTGCAAATGCCTATTATAAAGCAAAGATTTTCTTTCACCTCCCTGGGATGTCCCTTATAATAGGAGTTGTAAGTTAGGTTCCTTACAAAATCTCACAATACTAAGGTGTTTTCTCATTTATTTTGAATTTCAAAGTGCTTTGAGAGTAAGGCACAAAAGCCCTAAAACAACCCCAATCCATGATTGTTTGGGGGTACTTACAGATGTCAGTGTGGAATTGGTTAAAAAAAGGAAACAAAAGAAATGTAACCCAAATTTAGTCATTTGTTCTCGTAGGTAAAGACTTACATTTGCAACTACTGAATGTAGTTAACAATAAGCCAACAAGCCTTTAAAAGTAACTTTTAAAAGTAGGACCTTAGGTGGTTACATTTTAGAGATCACAAGTACGTACCTACATGACCATAAAAATTCAACTACCTAATGTTAGCCAAATAAATACTTGTTGCTTGGCACAGTGGTTCTTATGACCACATTAAACAGGTACTCAAAAGTGCTATTTTTCAAATAACTTAGAAGTAAGAATTATGAGCTCTGGAAAGCTGTATCAGGTCACCGAAGCAGAAATCACTCACTCACACACACACACACACACACACACACACACACACACACACACAAATACATGTAAAGAGAAAATAAATAAAATTATTTTCGGAAACTGGGAATGGAAAAAGTAATATTTCTGTTTTATTATTTTAGACATATCATCTTAAATATAGATGAGTACTTGTATTAAGTAAATATCAGTTAATATTTACTAGCTCAACTAACATTCGTGAAAGTATATAAGGAATTTTCAAACTGACCAGATCCCTTTTTTTGGCTCTTAATTGTCTTTTATTCCTATATTCAGGTATATATAGTATGTAGTAGTTAAGCAAATGGGACTGCACTTAAAAAAACAAACACAAATAAATCATTCATAGCCTTTGGTGGGGGAAAAAAAGAAGACAGAAGCCACTTGCTGGAGCACCCGTGTGAGATGAGCACAGCATCGGAGACCTCAAGCCTTCCCGATTCCAGCATCTCCCCACAGGACTCTCCTTTGAAACACATTATACAATGAGATTGTCTTCCACCAATCTTAAAGGTGGCTGGCTCTGAATTAAACCACCCTTCTCCCGTATCAGGCTAGCAGTAACCTGTAGAGAACAATGAGGCCTGTAGAGAACATTTTGTTGTGTTGTGTTTTATTTCTAACATCCCTAAAAGTCTGAAGAGGGGCACCCAATAACCATGATAAACTGGAGAAGCCAGAATGAATTAAAAATAGCTTATGAAGATTCTGACTCTATGTCATAAAACTCGACTCTATACTGAATCATAGAACTGGAGCAAGAAGAAATCCTAGAGATTTTCCAGGAAACACTTCTGATTCAAGGTAGAAAAATTAAAAAAAAAAAATATCCCTTCACACATTTTTCTTGTGCTCGAAATAAGGTATTTCCTTTAGGTCCTGAGAAAAGCTTACCAGACATTTTTCCCCAGGCTAAGTAGAACCAAAGCCCCTCTTTCTACTGAGATTAAAATAAAATTAAGTTTAAAGCTCTTAATACTTGCCGATCTTTTTGAGTGAACTGTTAGCTTTGATTTACAGGAAAGGTAGACACATTTTCACACTTCATTGGCATCACTACATCTACAAGACACCTGCAGCTCCTCCCTGACTTCATGTCATATGGTCACCATTTGAGGTCACCCCAACTGAAAATTCAATTCATACTAAATCATCTAGGAGACTATAGCTATCAGGCCTGAGAGCTTCACATGAAAGAATCCTTACAATAAAGTGGGTAGTGTGTTATCCTCAAGCTTTTAGTTCTGTTATTGTTTTTAAAGCCAAAAATATATTTATAGATACAAATAGAATTCTACATGAGACTATAAAACTTAAAGCATTTCCAATTTTGCTATTTTAAGTCAATAGTGTGTGTGTGTGTGTGTGTGTGTGTGTGTGTGTGTGTGAGTGATAGTTGCAGCTGTAGATTTTCCATGTGATCAGAACTTTTCCAGTCCAACTTTCAACCAATAACAGGGTAGAAGAAAGTGAAATCAGGCTGGTGAACCACTAATTCAAAATTCTTGAAGATAGTAAAGGCAAGGACACAAAAGATGAATGTTCCAATACATAGCCCACATCCCATCCCTTTGGGTGATATTCAAACTTGGGTAAATATTGTAGATAAAACTCTAACTTTAGGCACTTTGGGCAACATTCAGAGAAACAGATTCATGTATGAACCTGAAAGTACTGATTTTTAATGAAACAGAAGCTGGTTAAGATGAGATGCAATAAAGGTGAGGAACACAATATACTGAGACTTCTCAAAGAGTATAAGAGTACGAAAGGCGAGTCTAAAGGGGTGCCTAGAAAAGAACAGGTTGAGGAAAGAAGTATGGGGAAGATTACTCTAATCAGTGAAAAAGAGACTGGGGGCGCCTGGGTGGCGCAGTCGGTTAAGCGTCCGACTTCAGCCAGGTCACGATCTCACGGTCCGTGAGTTCGAGCCCCGCGTCAGGCTCTGGGCTGATGGCTTAGAGCCTGGAGCCTGTTTCCGATTCTGTGTCTCCCTCTCTCTCTGCCCCTCCCCCGTTCATGCTGTCTCTCTCTGTCCCCAAAAAAATAAATAAACGTTGAAAAAGAGACTGAAATTTGAAGCATAGTGTACCTAAGGAATGACTCCAAATGGTTTGGAATCTAAGATCCCAGGAATTAAGTAATGTACCCATGGAAATCAGTTTTCACTTGAACTCACGAGTTGTTTCTGAAATGTATCCAAGAAATGTATTTTCCTTCAGGATGAGGGAATCCAAACCCGTAAATGAAGGGGGAGGGGGAAAACTGTGTTATGCTAGGTCACAAAGCTCTACCATGAGCCGTCTTCATGTGTCTTTGTGGGTCTTTGGCTCTTACCTTGGGAATCCTCACACTATGGAAAAGTGGAATTTTCGATGTAAATATCTGGCGGGTGAATGATACGTGGATGTGGCACCAGTTTTGTTCTTATTCGTTGGGAAAAGGAAGAACAAAGAACAGAAAACTGACCAATGAGATTCTGATTTAGGCTTTAAGAAAAGTGTGATCCAAAATCTACTGTGGCAAGGGCATTCTCATCCTTCCCTTTGGGGTTGGTCAAATCACAAAAGCTGCAATGTTGCCTTGATTTAGATGAAGGGAACGTATCTGCTTCTTCCACCAAGCTTTACGCACCATGAGGTCAGTTCCAGCCCATCTGTGATAACTTAATACTGATTCCTACTGAGCATTAAAAAGTTTTGTTTCATTTTTTTGTTTCATGTTTTCCACTTTAGAGTCAATTTTTTTTTATTGCTTGATAAAGGGGGAAATGGTGCCCCTAAGACCAAAAAAATATTTTAAGTCACATTTTCTTTCTTATTACTTCATGTATTAGTTAATCATCATTTCTTAATATTTTACATTTTCTTCATAGTTTAACCTGTACCTCAAATCATCATCTCAGTTCACATCTTGAACAAGAAGGAAAAACTAAATACATGGGCTTGGAAGTCGGGTAAATCTCTGCTCAAATCTATATCCTGCCACTTATTAGCTATATGATCTTTTCAAGTTAATTAGCGTCTCTGAAGGTAATAGTATCTACTTTACATAGTTATCGTTAAGATTAAAATGAGGAGGAAATGCATTTAGCAGAATGCTCGGCACACAGTAAATATCCAATAAATTTGTTTAAAAACATTCTTCCTAGGGGTGCCTGGGTGGCTCAGTCAGTTAAGTGTCTGACTCTTGATTTCACCTCAGGTTTGTGAGTTCAAGCCCCACCTCAGGCTCTGCGCTCACAGCACAGAGCTTGCTTGGGATTCTCTCTCTACCCCCCTCTCTCTGCCCCTCCCCTGCTTATATTTGCCCTCTCTCAAAATAAATAAACATTAAAAAAAAATTCCTCCTATCTTTTTATAGTCACCAGATTGGCAAAAAGTTTAAAGGTTGTCAATACTAAGCATTAACAAGGATATGCACAACACAGACTCCCTTATTTGACTGCAGGAAATATGTAGCAGATTTAAGATGGTGGCCAGAAATTATTGCTCTCTCTTATATTTACCACCAAAAGATTTGGGGGGGGGGTCTATGTCCCCTCCCTTTGATTCTGGGCAGGCTCTGATTACTTTGACCAATGGAATGTGGCAGAAAGGATGCCACGTAAGTTTCTAGGTCCAGACCTGCCACTTCCAGACTCTTAGAACATTTGTTCTTGGGACCCTGAACTACCATATGAGAAGTCAGGCTACCCTGTGGCCACCGTTCTGTGACAAGCCCAAGCTATGTGGAAAAGCCCTACAGTACGAGATGCCATATGAAGACAGTTACCGAAGAGCACCAAGACATAGATACATGAATGAAGAAGCCATTCTAGAAGTGGATGCTCCAGCATCAGCAGCCTCAGCTTACACCATATGAATTAGATACTACACTTGATCTTAGCCAAAAGGCCGAGAAGCGATACACACCATATGAATTAGAGACAAACTGCTCTTCCTATATTCTTGACCTACAAAATCATGAGCAAAATAATATTGTTGTTTTAAGCCACTCAAGCTGGGGTAGTTTGTTATACAGCATTAGATAACCACGAAAGGATGAAATCAATGCAATCACTTCAGAAAACCATTTGGCATCATTTTATAAAGTTAAACATACATATACTGATGATCCAATGTTCCACTTCTACAGAAACTCTAGCACATAAACGCCACGAAGTAGGAATAAGAATGCTGATAACAAGCATTGGAAACAGAAAAAAGACACAGGAAACAACACAAATGTCCATCAAGGGAGGAACAAATAAAGAAACATGGTATATGCACACACAAAAATGCAACAGCTATCTTTAATGAACTAGGGGAACCCGGGTGGCTCAGTCAGTTAAGCATCTGACTCTTGATTTTGGCTCAGGTCATGATCTCACAGTTTCATGAGTTCAAGGCCCTTGTTGGGCTCTGCACTGACGGCACAGAGGTTGCTTAGAATTCTCCCTCTCTCTCTGACTCTCTCAAAATAAATAAATAAACTTTAAAAAAAGAAAGAAAAAGAAGATTAATAAACACTAGCTACATATAGGTACCTGGATGGTTCTCAAATCTTAATACTGAGAAAAAAAGATAATATTGAGAGAATAAGGCATGTGATAGAAGAAAATATAGAGTATTATTTCAATTACTCAGAGATAAGAAAAAGACTAAACATCTTATATATTTACATATATATATGATAAAAATTTTTCAAGCAAAGGAATGAATACATAAAATTCAAAACCGTAGTTAGCTCTGGGAGAAGGCATTGGATGTGCTCAGGGAGGGGCACTCACAAACTTCAAAGATATTGGTGATATACAGTTTTATAAAGTAGGTAGAGGTGAAAGGAGGGCTAATTTATTATTCTTTTTTTAAAAAAATTTTTTTTTACGTTTATTTATTTTTGAGAGAGACAGAGACAGAATGTGAGTGGATTAGGGGCAGAGAGAGAGGGAGACACAGAATACGAAGCAGGCTTCAGGCTCCGAGCTGTCAGCACAGAGCCCCATGCAGGGCTCGAACTCACAGACCATGATATCATGACCTGAGCCGAAGTTGGATGCTCAATCTGACTGAGCCACCCAGGCGCCCCTATTATTCTTTTTTTTTTTTTAATTTTTTAACGTTTTTTTATTTATTTTTGAGATGGAGAGAGACAGAGCATGAACGGGGGAGGGGCAGAGAGAGAGGGAGACACAGAATCGGAGGTAGGCTCCAGGCTCTGAGCCATCAGCCCAGAGCCCGACTTGGGGCTCGAACTCACAGACGTGAGATCGTGACCTGAGCTGAAGTCGGACGCTTAACCGACTGAGCCACCCAGGCGCCCCGCCCCTATTATTCTTTAAACCAGGGGTTAACAAACTTTTTTTGTAAAGGGCAAGATAGTAAATATTTTAGGGCCACGTATGATCTCTCTTATATTTTATTTTTTCTTTTTTGTCACGATCCTTTAAAAATGTAAAAACTTTGTCAGCTCCAGGGCCCCACAAAAAGAGGTCATAGGCAAAATTCGGTCCACAGCCTATAGTTTGCAAACCCCTGCTTTAAACTATTTGTACATGTTATATTATCTTTTGTGTGCATGACATATTTCTCTCTCACAAAAAAGGAAAAGAGTGAAACAGGAAGATGGTAGCCACAAATTTTTTTTTAATTTTTTTTAACTTTTATTTTTGAGAGACTGAGAAAGACAGAGCACAAGCAGGGGAGGGGCAGAGAAAGAGGGAGACACAGAATCTGAAGCAGGCTCCAGGCTCTGAGCTGTCAGCACAAAGCCTGGTGCCAGGCTTGAACCCACGAACCGTGATATCATGACCTGTGCCAAAGTCAGACACAACCAACTGAGCCACCCAGGCACACCTATTATTTACTATTTACTAATATTTACTATCTACTATCTTTTTACAGAGAAAGCATACATATTCCTTCTAACTCAGATCAAAAATCCATCAATTAATCCTCCAGTCTGTTGACAACTCGTCTGTACCATTTCAACTTAAAGAAAGACACTCTACCTTTTCTGTTTGTAAAGGGGGAAAAGTCACGTAATCCTCCATTATTCTTGTCCACTGTAGACTTTAAGCAGATTCTAAATGCCCAAGTCAGAATGGTAGTAGTAGTTCTCCGTTGCTTGAGCAGGAGGGTGGGAAAAGTCATAGATAAAATGCCAATTTGGCCAAATAATAGTAATCATTGAATGCTATCATCCAGTGAGTGTCTGCTCTCAATTCAAAGCTAACATATCCTGGGCCTCACCACAGGCTGGGCATTGGTCTCACACTGTACATGTAATTTCCTTTTGTTTCTCACAACAATCCTACAAAGCGGGTACTATCATGAACCTGATTTTAGTGTGGTGGCAACTGAGGCACTGAGAGATTAAGTCACTTGCTCAAGGTTACAAGGCTAGGAAGTGACGAAGCCCATATCCACACCCAGGAAGTTGGATCCTGAGCCCACAATCAGCCATGACACTATTCGAGTTGTTAAATACATTTGTCTGCTCACCACAAATGAAGTGGTATTTTTATTCTCATTCTACAGATAAAGAATACGTACTTGGGCCTGACGTTGGTCCAAGAAGCTTGGCTGGAGGCTAGGACTAGAGCTAAGACTGTTTGTGCTGGTGACATCCCACTTTGGCTTATTTAAGGAGCATTTTACAAGTCTCAGCTTGTCAGTGGTGGGCGAGGAGCTGCTAAGAAAAAAATAGGTAAAATGAGAAGTCAGACTTGTATCCACATGTCTTCATAGTGACAGGGGGCAATCCTTCACCAAGGCCAGATGAAAATAATTATACTCCATCTCCAGGCTCATACTTGGTCTTTGAGGGGAGCGGGCAGGGCATGAAGGTTATTCCTGAAGTAAGGAGGAAATCTAGGTAGCTATGAAATGGAAAAATAATCAGCATTCATCTGACTATAACTAGAATGTGGAAACGTCATTACCATTTATTCAACAAACATTTTAAATCACCCACTATGTGCCAAGACCCATGGTGGATGCTGGGATACAATGGCAAACATGCCACAGCCCCCCTCCAAGGGTTTGGAATATCTCCCCTGGGCCTTCAGTGGAACGTGTTTTTATTTTTTTATTTTATTTTATTTTTTTTTAAATAATTTTTTAATGTTTATTCATTTTTTTTTCAACGTTTATTTATTTTTGGGACAGAGAGAGACAGAGCATGAACGGGGGAGGGGCAGAGAGAGAGGGAGACACAGAATCGGAAACAGGCTCCAGGCTCTGAGCCATCAGCCCAGTGCCCGACGCGGGGCTCGAACTCACGGACCGCGAGATCATGACCTGGCTGAAGTCGGACGCTCAACCGACTGCGCCACCCAGGCGCCCCTGGAACGTGTTTTTAAAAGAGCAAAAATGGAAAGACATTAGTTCTTTAGTCAAAGGCAGGAGAATGGCAGAAGTATGACATCTCTGGGGGCCACTCTGTTGGCCATACCAACACTTCCCACCCCGTACCTGGGCAGAAGGCAGAACCACACCCTGCTCTGATGAACTTTCCCTGCAGAATTCTCTCTTGGCAAGAGTTTACAATTGCCTTTTGTCCTGAGGGATAGGGTGGGGATGGGGTAGGCAGAAGAAGGAAGGTGGTTGTCAAGAAAACGGATCCTCAGAAGTGCAGTTTCAGGACCTAAGTGATTCAAAAGTCTCCCTTTGGTATCTCAAGCTCAGGTTACATAAGACTAGCACATCTGCTCTGAATCATTTCTTTCCTCTGTCTACACCCAGCCTGGGCAAACTCTCCAAATTATAATGATCCAGAAGGAGGGCTGAGTTTGTATTTTTCCTATATGGATATTTTGGGGGAAGTGAGAGGAGAAAGGCCATGTAAAAGGCCATCCCCAGGGAGATTACCAAATAACTTTGCTCAAGACTACCTTCCCCCACCAAGTATTTCTATGCTGGGGACATTTATTTCCATGCTAGAGAAACATGGTGATCACAAGCCTGAAAGAAGGCCTTGATGAAAGGACTGATGTGCAAACAGCAGGCACAACCCGGTCACTGGGTAGAAATGTCCCCGAGAGGAGGTGTCACAAAAGGCGCCAAAGCTGCTGGCTTGTAAGTACTGATATACTTACATACTGATGCTAATTTCAGGGCCAGCTGCCAGCTGCTAGCTCCTCCTCTCCCCAGCTGCTCTGCACAGCCCAGAGCCTAAATATCATTCAATTTGGCACACCCAAAGGAGGCCTCCGAAGTGGTAAGGAATCTCCCTCTTTTTCTAATGGCAGCAGAAATTATCTCCCAAATGACTAGCCCACGCTAGCTAGAAACCCTCTTATAAACACTGCTCCCATTTGAACACCAAGCCCCATTTAAAAACAAGCCCCCTATTGCAGAATCCCACTAGGCCTGTCCACACATTCGGGCTTAGGTCCCATTTTCAAATAGTCAACATAATGATTCTCTGCCACAGGGAAGCACTATGCTATAGTTAGTGACTACAACACTTCAATTAAGTATCAGAATCACTTGGGGTGTTTATAAAGCAGATGCCCAGACCTGTCAAACCAGAATTTCCAAGAGTGAGGCCCAAGAATTTGTGTTTTTTTTTTTAAGAGCTCCCCAGGTTGAGAGCAACAGCTGATCAAAAAACCTTTGTGGCCCCCCCTCATACTCTTTGGAGCCTGTTTTCTCCAGAGTCCAACAGCTCAAAGGATCTGAAACTAATTCACATTTGGGATTGAACAAGCAAGAAGGCTTAACCATGTAGGTTCCTACATTTTGACTGAACTCTGCCCTAAAGGAAAGAAATGACTCTCCAAAGAATGAAAACTCAGATCCAGCTATAGAGTTCATGGAGATTATTCTGATGAGAACATAGATATAGCACATCCACATTCAAGATACAGCTCAACCATCCCAATTTCAAATGTTTTATTCCATAGTCCCCATAGCATTCACATATTAAAAGCCATGGGACCCAATCTGAGAATATAGAAGTATGTGTTCTATGTCCATAAGTGACCTCTATTTACTTAAAATCCCCCTGGGGCGCCTGGGTGGCTCAGTTGGTTAAGCGTCCGACTTCGGCTCAGGTCATGATCTCATGGTCCATGAGTTCGAGCCCCGCATCGGGTTCTGTGCTGACAGCTCAGAGCCTGGAGCCTGTTTCAGATTCTGTGTCTCCCTCTCTCTCTGCCCCTCCCCTGTTCATGCTCTGTCTTTCTCTGTCTCAAAAATAAATAAACGTTAAAAAAAAAAATCCCCCTATCAACATTTTTTTCAGGTTTTTTTATTATTATTGAAGTATAATAGACATATAATGATATTTTGGTTTCAGGTGTACAAAATAGTGATTCAACTATTTTATATACATTACTCAATGTTCACCACAGTAAATATAGCCATCATCTTTTACCATACAATATTATTACAGCATTTTTCCTATATTCCCTATGCTTTACTTTTCATCTCCATGACTTACTTATTTTACAAGTGGAAGTTTGTACCTCTTACTCCCCTTTATCTATTTCACTCACCCCCGTACTTACCTTCCCTCTGGCAACTACGAGTTTGTTCTCTTCATTTAAGTGTCTGTTTGTTTGTTTTGATTCCACATATAAGTGAAATCATATTTTACTGTGATAAAGACCACAACTAAAAAACAAATAAAAACAAAACAGTGGAACAAAAAAATGATTGACTTTTTCAACTGAGAAATCAATTGTGTACTGAGTACTGTAATTTGAAAACTCTTGGTATAAGATGACCCTGTGAAATAGCTTAGGAAACCTCAAATTAGTAGAGTCCATTGGCTGGGGGAAGCTGGAAGCAGTAAGAAATATTTGAGGGCAGTGATAAAGTGAAGTGGAGGCATCTGAGCCAGAAAGACTGAAAGAGGTAGAAGGATAGGAGCAGAGAGGAGAATGGTGGTGCCTAGGGAAGATCTTTCTTCCTAGAACTCCTATACATTCTCCACTGCCAGTGTCATGGCCAGAATCAAAAGACAGGGGTGCTCATCCCTCTTATTTCTACTCTGAGCTTTGTTCAACTGAAACCTGCCATGTGGGCAAAGCCACAGAGCTCTGGGCTGCTGGGGACCTGCAGGGGGCAGGGGATCCCTGCTGAGTGAACCGTTTGCAAAGATATTAAGAGCACTCTCTCCTAGATCCAGATCCACAGTAGGGAGAATAGGAGGCTCATGACAGAAAGTAAGGGCCAGAAAATGGAGAGGCGATGTATTGCAGTCTCATTAGCAAGACTTCCAAAAAACAACTGGATATCATTAAGAATAGCCAAGATTCTTCCATTGCCTTGCGTGGGTAGATAGAGAAAGTCTTACATAGGCTGGGAAAAGGAGGAAGCAACTGGAAGGCTCGAGAGGCCTGGGAAGAAGAGAACAGAAGAAGATGAATTCAAATAAACCAGAGGGAAAGAAAGATAGGGACCAAAATATAATACAAAAAAAGACATTCATTCAATAAATATTTGTTAAACACCTTCTTCCATTCTTAAATTCCAAAGTCTTCATTAAAAGCAGTCCAGATGCTGAAGCATCCCAAGTATGGTTTTCTACTATGGTTCAGTACAAGTCTTTAATTTCACCAGAGCTTCCCTATTAACATACCCTGTTTCCTATCCATGATTATTTCCATTTTCATGTTTTTGCTCATTTTGCCTGAAATGCTTTCCCATTTTCCCTTCACCCTTCAAATGCTAGCCATTCTCCAAAGCACCTCCCATGCAAGCCCTGGCCTAATGTCTTCACATCACTCTTTGAAACATCTCATTGAGCTTATTATTGCATTCCACACAAACACAAGATATTTTTCATTTTAAATTGTTCTATTACTTTTGACTGGAACAACAAAAAGCCCAGAGGAGTTGGTTAATTAGATGGAGATTTGATTTAAAATTAGAATGAGAAACTGATTTTCCTATAGAAATAATTATATATTATTAATAGGATAAATTTTACTGCATTGATAGTTGATTGAGATTCTAACTGCTATCTGTAATATTCTATGGGTATGTATTTTTAGTTCCCAGCTATCAGTTTACAAAGAATATTTTAGAATAAAGTATATTTGTAAATTAAATATTGCTTCTGTGAAGGACAAGTGAAGACAGAGATTAAAGAAGTGTAGGATATAAGAAGTATGAGGAACTGAGTAACAATTGCCTTCAAAAAAAATTGCAAGGTTGAGATTTTTTTAATTTGTAATTAAAATATAGAGCTTATGGCCTCCTCACTTTTATATGTGGTCACATTTTATTGTAAGAATTTCTATCTTCTGTTTCTTTCACCTTAATAATTTAAGATCCCATTACATTTATTTTTAGTGGTTAAATCAGCACCAGGAAGGTTAATCTGTTAAGCAGTAACATTTAAGAGTCTCATGCTCTACTGACTGAGCTAGCTGGGTGCTTAAAACAGTAACATTTACTAGAAAAATAGGAACTAGTAACATGGGTATGGACCTCTTCCATAAAACATGTGATGATCTATCCTCAGAAGTCACATAGTGGACTAATGGGGGGAGGGGTCTTCTTTCAGTTTTCTTAGCTTCCAAGACTCTTGGGGCAACCTGGAACCCATTCAGCAAAGTTTCTAAAAGTTCCCTGCCACTGCCTGCCAAATCTATCAGCAACACTTTTTTGCTCTTGCCTTTTGCTTGGGACGATGTTTCCTACCGTTGCCTATAACTGTAACTTAGCCTAGACCTTGCCAGGAATACTCCTTGATTCACAGCACTTGACTGGAAGTATTAATAAAACTCCAATGAGTATGGGCCATACTCTGAGTCTGGAATAAACACTGGATTCACAATAATTGTGTGTTTACTGAGGTTTTCATTAAAATATCACATCATTTCATAGATTTAACTTAGAAGAGGCCAATTTTTTTTCCCCTCAAAATACAGTATGTGTTTTGCATGAAAGAGACATAGAACAATTATGCTCATAATTTAAATGACTTGTTTTATGGAGCAAAACAAAGTATTCCCAATTTGAATTAAGAAACACACTGAAGCAGGTCATTGTGGCTTGAGTTAGTCTTGAGATCAGCGTGGGCCTTAGCACCCAGTGACAAAAGCTGTAGCTCATGTGTCCGACCTTTAGTAGCTCAAAGGTAACCATGACGCTTCCTTCTTCATCAGCTAGTTCCAGGCTCCTATTCTTTCAAACAGCAGCAAGCTGCTCAGAGGACGTTTGCCAAGTCAGGCGTTCAGTTAAAGTTAGCCCCTCATCTATCTAAATACATAACTTTGGGCCAAGTACTTAACTTTTCTAGGTCTTAGTTTCCTTATCTGAAAAATGGCCACAATAATGATATTTTCCTTATAATGGTTTAATTGGACTGTGTAAGATGATGCGACTGGAACGAAGAAAGGGAGGTTGGCACTGTGGTGGCTATTTGTTGAGTGATACTATTGCCCTAAAGCACAGAGAAAATTAGTCATCTACCTTATTCCATTTACTAAGTCACACACACAGCTTTTAATCTCACTCCCACCCTAAATGCTCACAATGGGTAGAAGCTCCATCATTTATTACAGTGTTGAGGCTCACTATTCTATTTCCTTTGTGATCTGAGTTGGCTCACATGTACTGCAGAATAAGTTCCAAATAAATGTGAACAGAATACTGTCCAAATTGATGACTTCTTAGCTAATTGTTTTCTTCTGGCTTCTGCAAAGCTACTAGAAGAAATGAAGGCAAGGATGCAGGATAAGAAGAAGAGACAGAGAAGGGAGGTTAACAGAGCAGATCATGCAGAGACTCTTATAGCTGGAAAAATCAGCAGTCACATTTTAGTTCCTTTGTCTGCAAGTAGGACTATATTTAACCCTAACCCTCAAAACGAATGAGTGATCTGTCTCAGATCTTAAGGATCCTTGGGAAGAGTCAAAGCCAGCAATCCCATGTCCCCTATTAATTCAAACTTCATTCCAGCCCAGCAGCACCAGGTCTCAACAGAAATCCAATGACATGTCTTTATTTCGAATTTCCATGAGCCACTGAAAGATGTCTATTGTATAAGAATAAACATAGTGAAAAGTAAGAAATCTGTTTCTTTGGTTTGAAAGAAAATATACAGACCATTGGCCAGTGGGCCACAGAAATTTGAAAAAAAGATGAAAAGTGCCCAACAGATTGGTGTTTCCATAGGGAGCCCCAGGAGATGAAAAGATAACTATCAAGGAGGGGGAAATAGCCCCCACCTATTAAAAAGGAGGTTGTGATAGAATGATATATTTTCCTTCCTAACTCAAACATTTTCAACCATTCCACAAACACAAAAGAAGACAAATCTGCAATTTTTCCCCATGTTATTCTGTCCATGGCATGTTATTCTGTGAAAACAGCAGCATGGAGGGTCTCTAGAGTTTTGGTGAGATCAAATAATAAATTTGTGAGTGGCCCTATGAGTTGGAAGTAGAAAGTTTATGTGGTAAGAGGAGCCAGTTGTGATCAAGTTTGCAGATGTCCTTGCTGCTGACTCCACCCCTATCACAATTCCAACCCTCGTTTTGTTGGCACTGCTGTGGCAGATACTCTACTGATTCCTCTCCATCTAAATCACTCCTCACCAGCTCCAGAAGACATGGGCTTTGGTCCAAAGGTAAACAACTCTCTGACTCATTTAAGCTCTGAAAACATCTGTCTGACAAGACCTCTTTGAACACGTTGCCAACTTTTCCATATTGCTGCATTTGCCCACCACCTTAACCCACTGAGCACTCACCCTCAAGATTATTCACAATTCTCATAAGATCTCAGAAAGAACAGATCTGCTTCATGCCCTGCAAAGAATTAAACTAGACTTGTTCTTAAAAATACAACTCCTAGAAAACCAGTGGGCATTATCTTTTAAAGCTGACCGTTTTTATGCCCTGCATTCCATTCCTAGATATATACTCAAGGGAAACACTTGCTGTTAGTAGTGAAGTATTACTCTTAGCCTTGAATAGTGTAATATTAAAAAACCGGAAATAACCAAATACCGTCAACAGTAGGAGAAATAAATGGTAATGTGTTGATGTAATGAAATATTATATAGCAGAGAAAATTAACTATAACAACATAGAAAAATTTTAGTATATAATGTGTGAAGAAAGCAAGTTCCAAAAGACTTCATGTAATATGATATTCTTTGTATAAAGTTTTAAAGTAAGTAAAACTAAATAGTACATTGCCATAAACCAAAAGAAAAATCAAGTAAGAAATGCCTCTGGGAATGGGGGAAGAAGACAGAATAAGGAGAAATAGTTGGTTGGTACAAGTGGTTGATCATGTTCTCATTCTGCCATGGGTGAAGGTTTCACAGGAGTTCATGGTATCAGTTAACTTTTAAAAGGGTCATGCAGGGGCGCCTGGGTGGCGCAGTCGGTTAAGCGTCCGACTTCAGCCAGGTCACGATCTCGCGGTCTGTGAGTTCGAGCCCCGCGTCAGGCTCTGGGCTGATGGCTCGGAGCCTGGAGCCTGTTTCCGATTCTGTGTCTCCCTCTCTCTCTGCCCCTCCCCCGTTCATGCTCTGTCTCTCTCTGTCCCAAAAATAAATAAAAACGTTGGGAAAAAAAAAAATTTAAAAGGGTCATGCATACACAAATGATGGCAATATATAAAATAAATAAGCAAGTGATAACCCCACAAATATCCACTGAGCCTTTGTGCTGAATATAAATCTAACAAGAACATCTTCGTAGCAGTAAGAGAGAAGGTTAAAAACCACTGTAGGTGGCTTCCCCACTGCTCCTCTCCCTGGCATGCTCAGAATTCATTCTTCATAATAAAATCAAGCTACCATTCAGGATAATATTTCACATAGAGGGGGAGGAAGTCCCCAGAGTCATGATCTCTTATTCAGCTGCAATTTTGTAAATGACAATTTTGTCAGCCTCCAACACGGCAAAGTGGAAAATTGGTCACTCTCCATCATTACTATGTTTATTTTGCTGGTCTTGGGCAATGCTGAAGCAAGTTTAATAGAACTCAATTATTTCTCAATAAACCCCAGTCTTCTTGCTTGTTGCAGCAAATAAAATTAGCTTCTGTATGTCCCTTCTGAGCCACTGTGGCTACCCAAGATCCAGGGAGGTCTGTTTATGGTTGGCCTGGTTGGCAAAACCTAGCAGAGTAAGAGCAGGGTGAGCTAAGCCAGAAGGGAGCGATGTGGTGGCTGTGAGGTTCCTCCTCCGAGAAAGGTTTGCCCACTGCCCAAGTCATCCAGAACTGCTCATCAGGGCCTCCCCTCTGCTCACCCGCATTCCAGAGGTCAGTAAATTCATGAACACCCCTACAGGTGAATGAAGGAAACCGGTTATGAAGAAATAGTTCTGTTTTATTAACTATTTTCAAATCACTCAAGGAAAACCTAAGTTACCATTACTAAAATAATTGCCTGATTTAGAAGTGTTTAGTCTGTTGTCTGTGTGAAAAATGACCAATTGAATTGACTCTATTTCTTGTACCAGTTTACTGCCAAAAATAGAAATTCTTGCACTCTTTCCCCTTCTATGCTGAATATAATTAGTGTCTGCCATTTAGGAGCCAACTTTCTGTTCAGAAACCTGAGATCTTCTCAGTTAATCCCCATGTGAATAACACAAGCACCATTAGCAATCCATATTACCAGTGGCAATACTTGCTATTTTGGAGCAAAGAAGCCCTGTCGGAAAAGTGAGCTTTCCGGAATCTGTGATTAATAAGAAATGGGCACAAACCCACATTGCCTAGCCCTAAAAGCATCTTTCTCTGCTTTCAGTTCATCTGCAAAACAAGGACATTCTTATGTGCTACCTGCTCATCAACATGCTATCAGCATAATGAGCTGCTGGGGCTATGAAATTCTTGGACAAAAGCCATTATAATGCAGCGTAACTACCTCCTAGAATTCTATTTGCAAACTCAGATGACACAGTAACCTCAGTGTGAACTACATTAAGTCCTTGTCATTTATTATGCAAGCCGCTTCCCTGAGGAAGTCAAATGCAGCAAATCAGACTACATTCTTACCAATCTTCCTGAGAGCTCTTCTAAGGAATCCATTTATAGATACAGTGGTCCTTTATCTTGGATTGGTATCTTGTTATAAATACCCAGGTAAGTCTGAGACACCTCCGATATTTCCCACTATTCCTCTTCCAAGAGAGGAGATGAGTAACTATACAAGTTACTCCTCTGGATTGTGTGACTTAACTCAAAGAGAAGAAAAGAGAGACAAAGACAGAGACAGAGACAAAGAGAGAGATCCAACAAGATCCCTGACAAATTCCAAACAAGGGATTTTACCAGGACAGAAGCAGTCTCAGAAACTGCTAGATTCAACACTGCCAGGGTGGGTTGTCTTAACTTTGCTTCAGTCTTGGGGCGCCTGGGTGGCGCGGTCGGTTAAGCGTCCGACTTCAGCCAGGTCATGATCTCGCGGTCCGTGAGTTCGAGCCCCGCGTCGGGCTCTGGGCTGATGGCTCAGAGCCTGGAGCCTGTTTCCGATTCTGTGTCTCCCTCTCTCTCTGCCCCTCCCCCATTCATGCTCTGTCTCTCTCTGTCCCAAAAATAAATAAAAAACGTTGAAAAAAAAAATTTAACTTTGCTTCAGTCTTGCATAAACCCAATGGTGAGGCCACACCAAGGTAGTAGTGCCCTGGGCACAAGGGGTAAAGCAATGGCACAATTATGCCAGCGTGGTAAGTCTTAACATGGACTCTGGTGCCTTTGGATAAGGCGTGTGATCATCCCGGGGTCTGTTCACCCTCTCTGGGGATGGGATGAGAAGGGCAGACCTTCCCATCAGCTCTGTCCTCTCCATCTTAGCATTCCTTCCCCTTCTCCAGGGTTCCCTACAGTCTCTCCTTATCCCACAAAACCCTCCCTCCTCACCAAAGGACACCCAGCTTATCCACCAAACAAGAACCTCATCTTTGCTTGACCAAAACCACTGCCCCTGCTCGAAAGAGAAAAGGGCAGGGAGGCATTCTGGTTGTTGTTAGCAGGGGGATATTAGATTTTGCACTGAGGGCCATTTTTATTTGTTCTTCCATGACATAAACCATTATTTCTTGCCAAGAAGAGAACCACACTAGCTTCCCTTTTGGACATGAGAGATTGCTAAGCTACAGACTCATCAATGGAATTCTGCGTTTCTATGGCCTCTTCCTGAGAAACAAGTTCTACTCAGGTGTGCTATGTCATATTTCCCACCCCCAACTCCTCGAGGGTGCCCAAATCAGCCCCAGACAATACCGGTAAGAGCTGTCCTCAGGTTTATCTGCCTTAAAATCTAGAAGTTGAAGAGAAGATTATCTGAGGGTATCTTCTGCCTTCTGCAAGGAAAAGATTGATGGTTCGGAGTTTTGATTATTCGCCACCCACCAAGCAGGCTTTCCAAAAGCTTTATAAGCAAGCAACAGTGGAATGTGGCTGGAAAAGAACAAATTAATCAAGGCTAGCAGGAGCCTGCTTGAGTAATGGATCGACGAGCTTTCCAGAAATACATCAGCCTGGTACCATCAATATAATAGCCAAAATAAAAAACAAAAAACAAAAAAAAAAAAACTGCAGCACAAATTCTATTTTGTGAGACAAGATGTCTGAGAGCTAACTTCTTTTTTTTTTTTTTTAATCCTTGCTGAATTGACTCATGATTACCAACAGTTTGTATGGCTCCATTTACACGTAAATCAATCACACCGGATGCTAATCATAACTCAGTCTGTGTTCTCAAGCATGCTGAGTGCCTGACACTTTGGTACAAATAAAACAAAACCCTGACATCCACTGCCTTTGCCCTACTCTGAGTGTGGAGACTATCAGGGTATCACTCTTTTGTTTCATGTCTCCCAAAAACAATTCCATATACTTCCTTAAGTCCTAAATGTCACGTTAGGATATTAAATGGAATTTGCTTCTGAAATTTAAATGTCTATTTCTCAACTTTCTGTTAGAATCAAGCTTTTGATGATGGGTAAGATAGCCCCAAGTTGGGTCTGCTGGTCTTCAAAACATATGAGATTATTCTCTGATACATTAACACCCCAGAGTCAGTAGGGCCTTTACTCACCTCAGAGGGGTATTTTGTCTGTGCACATGAAGACATTAAGAAATATATAGTGAAAGAATCATTTTACAAATATATAGTCTCCCTGTCTGGCATGATACAGACAAGGGGAAATATGGCTTACTTATTTCTGCCCCTTGCAAATCCTTTATTTCCTTTCCTGAAAATACTCAATGGCATACCAGCTATGACCCTGCATCTGGGGTGTGTGTGTGTGTGTATTTCAATTGTGTGTTGATGGTAATAAGTAGCATCCCTAAACCCACTGTACAGGAAGCCAGTCCATAGCTGCTAATATGAGATTACATTCTAATTATGTATTCTATATCCCTTTTCACACCATTATTCCATGTCCAACAGATCGGGGTTTTCCACTGAATACTAATGCTGCCATTCATCAGTTTCCTAGAGCTGTATTTCTGTGTCTCTCTGGACAGAGAGACCAATCAGAGGACAAAATGGGGATCCACATTCTGCTCAATATCACATTAGCATGTCTCTTCCTATTTCACTCACAAAAGTCATTTCTCAGTTGTCCTGCATGAATAGCCCCTTTACCACTTATCAATATGGATGAAGCCCAAACTACCCACTTTATGCAAAATAGTAAAAGTGAATTGTCCTTTCTTTAAAAAAAAATAAATAAATAAAAGCAGGCAAGTAGATCACCTCTGCCCTTTTTCTTTGTCAAAGCAGCTGCTTCTGCAGCTTTACTCTCTCTCCTAGAATTGCCAGCCTACCCACATCAGGCCCAAACAGGAAACTCCCCATGGAAACTAGAAACTGAAGTTTAAATGCAAGGGGAATGTCTATCTAGAAAGGCAATGAAACAATAAATGACCCAGGAAAAGAGCATCCCTCTCCCCTTGTTCTCCCTGGAAAAGTGTTGTAGCTCAAGTCCAGTTGATGAACCTGATGCAAAAGCAGCCACCCAAGCTAGCATGGGAGCCAAAAGGAAGAAGGCAAGCATGACTACCTAGATGAACTACCGGAAAGGACGGGTGGCTGAGGCACCATAGGATGTGTTTTTGAGTATTTAAAAAGTTACCTATAGTCAGAGGTTTATCCTCAATTTTTATTTTTTTATTTTGTTTGAAATTTTTTAGTGTTTATTTTTCAGAGAGAGATGGAGACACAGAATTTGAAGCAGGTTCCAGGCTCCAAACTGTTAGCACAGAGCCCGGTGCAGAGCATGAAATCACGAACCATGAGATCGTGACCTGAGCTGAAGTCAAGACGCTTAACCAACCGAATCACTCAGGCGTCCCTCACCCTCAATTTTCAGATGGAGCTGGATGAGAGGCTACTAGTTACTGGTTTTGCTAGCTGTAATGTAAACAGATCACTAAAGACAGATCTGTGACAGATCAGTAAAGACAATTGGTAAATATTTTATATATTATATATACTGTGAGGGCTGAACTCCATCCTACTTCTTGCAGTTAGGTACTCAATGAGCACTTGTTTTTGGTTGTTTTTTTTTTTTTTTAACGTTTATTTATTTTTGAGACAGAGAGAGACAGAGCATGAACGGGGGAGGGTCAGAGAGAGGGAGACACAGAATCTGAAACAGGCTCCAGGCTCTGAGCTGTCAGCACGGAGCCCAACTCGGGGCTCGAACTCACGGACCGTGAGATCATGACCTGAGCCGAAGTCGGGCGCTTAACCGACCGAGCCACCCAGGCGCCCCAATGAGCACTTGTTGATATTGATAGCTGACATTTATTGAGCTCCTACTATATTCCAGATCATCTTCTAAGCACTTTAAATATTATTTCTAGTAATTACCAAACAGCCCCGTAAGATAGGTAGGTAGAACCTATTTGTTATGGGTAATTTGGTGTGTTAACTAGCCTAGCCACAGGGCGCCTAGATTAAACACTATTTCTGGGTGGGCTTGTGAGGGATGAGATTAGCATTTGAATTTACTCAGTAAAGTAGATGGCCTTCCATAATGTGGGTGGGCATCCTCTAATCTGCTGGGGACCAGGAAAGAATACAAGGAGGGCAAGAAGGAATTTACCCTTTTTTTCCTCCCTCACTGATTAAACGGGGACATCTCATCTTCTTCTGCCCTCAGCCTGAGATTCACACCATCAGTATCCCTGGTTCTCAGGCCTCCGTAGTCAGACTGAATTACACCACTGACTCTCCTGGGTCTCCAGCTTGCAGACAGCAAGTTGTAGGGCTTGTCAGCTGCCATGGCCTTGCGGGCCAATTCCTTATAATAAGTCTCCACATACAGAGAGAGATCCGGTAGAATCTGTTTCTCTGGAGAATACACTGCTTTAAAGAAAACTGTGACTCAGAACAATTAAACAACTTGCCCAGAGTTACAGTGCAAGTAAGTGGCAGGGGCAGGATTTGAGCCATTTGGAGTTCTGTGCGACTCTAAAGCTTATCCATATTCTTCCCACGACACCAATCAATATCCACTACAGTAAAGTGTGCTGACTTTACTGAAAGTTCCAGGCTAATAAAAATGAGGAAAGCCAAAAGTTAAAAGGCACGTTAAATGTAAAGGTTTTCTCTTCCAGCCAAATGGAAAGTCAGGCTCAGAATTACCAGCTGTTAAAACACCACTAAGCATCCTTTCCTTAGTTCTGAAGGTCAAAAAAGTCACCGATCCAGAAATTCAAAGTGCAAGTTACTTTATCTCAAGAGTTTAACACAGAAGACAGTAGAATAAGCTTCCCAATGTTTTAAGCCCCAGCTTGGGACTCAGGAGACCTTGCTCTACTCCCAGATCAGTTACGAAGTAACTATGTCCCTAAAGCAATCTGCTTGACTGCCCCAGCCTCAGTTCTTGTCTGCAAAAGGAAGGGATTTGACTCTACAAGCTTTCTAAGTTCCCAACTTGGTTTAAGGCTAAAATCTCTCAGAACTGATATTAATTCACCTCATGACATCCTGGAGAGGTATGACATATTTTGCAGACAAAAGGGAGAGATTCAGAAAAGTTAGGTACCTTACTCAGCACTTTAGCACAGGATCAAGGACTAATGGCCCTCTGTTTCATGTATTGTCAGAGCCTCCTCCTTCCCCATCCTGCCTTGGGATACTTCATTGACATTGGCTGAGGGGAGGCAGAAAAGAACCAGAATGCCTCTCTCCACCCTGCTCTAATGCTGACCGCCATCCCTCACTCTCTACTGTCACGAGGTTTCCTGAAGATGTAGCCATGTCCCTAACTCACCCCGTGCTGGCCACTGTCCCATTGGCATGACGTATATAGGTGGGGGGGGGGGGAGGACTGTGATTTAGTTACCATCCATTTGTGTGGATATGATTAACAGTAGACTCACGCAGTCACCAGGGCCCCAAAAAGGATCTGTTGTTGAGAGGCAGCACTTCCCCTGTGTGTTTACTGACACCTCAACACAACCCCACAGTCTCCTTTTTGGCCACCTGCCTCCCACTCATTCCAGTCACCTGGGCACAAAACCAAGCCATGCTGTTCTTCTGTACAAAGATGTCCTTGAGTGAAAATTCAAAACACAAACTTACCATGTTACACGAAGGCTATTAAACTTTTTGAGCCAGCCTTCTGCTAAATCACTTGGGTTTGGCTGTCTCTCTCTATACATCACACACGCACACCTCCCCGCCCACCTGGAGAAATCTAGTTTTTTCCCCTCGTCCAAATTTTCACCAGTGTGCCTTTTAAGAGCGCTTTACCCCTTGTTTACTTCTTCTTTCACCACCTCAAGGTATTTCATTCCTAAGTGCCTTCTTTTTCCATTCCATATTTTCTCACTCTTGCATGCCACTTACTCCTTCATTCCTTCCTCTGCCTTTATTATTTTCCTTTCCCCTGGCAGAAAACAAACAGACAAAAAAAAAAAAAAATCCTCCTTTGTTAGTACGCTAAAGTGTGCTACATTGCTTTTTCTTTCTCTTTGTCTACCTTACGCGTTACTGACCCTGGAGACAGAGGCCTCCTTCTGCCCTCTCGGGATTTACCAAGAATATTTATTAAGCACCCACTTACACACCTGCATGTATTAGATACTCTGTGCCTGCTTTCTCATTAAATCCTTACAACCACCTTATAAAACAGCTCTTTCCCTAAACCATTACCTCTTAGACTTTAACGTGCACATAAATCCCTCAGTGATCTTAACATACAGATTCTGATTTAGAGATTTTGGATGAGGCCCGAGAATCTGCATTTATTTCAAGCTCCCAGGTGATGCTCAAGATACGTCTGTGGGCTACATTTGCACGTTTGGCCTGTATGGGAACGGTGGCAGTATTTTTATGTGACTGAGAGGCTGATGTGAAAATTCTGCTTCTTGTAAGCATTTTTGGTGCCCGGTGTCAAGCATTCCACGCTTCCCACCTTCTTCTCCTAAAATGAAAACATTCTTCAGAAGGTCAACAAGTTCATCGTGAACAGTGAACTGGTGACAATTTCAGAATGTGCAACACGAGAGCAATAAGAGCACAGGGAAAGAGAGTGACACCCAAAGGGAAGGGAAACAGGAGGAGCAACAGTTGTTGGAGGTGAAAGGGATCCAGCAAGAGACAATAGGATCAATCTTCAAGAGGGACATCGTCAAAGAAGATGTTTACCCCCGCTTCCCGCAGGGGTGAGAAACAGACATACCACCTCGGAATTCACTGAATCTCCTCTCAAAGAGCCTTTGTAGAATGCCTACTGACATGAATGTATGTGCCAGGTACTCCGTCCATCCATCTTCCCGTTAAATGCTCATGACTACTTTTGGAAGTAGCCACCACCCTGTTTTACAGATGAGCAGAACTGAGGCAGAGAGAAATGGGCTAACTTTTCCCAGTTTACATAAATTGAATTCGATCCATCACTTCCCCCTGCAAGCTCGGGTCTCTGTTATCACACAAACTATCACAACACTGGAAAAAAAATAGAAAAGCCCACTAAAGTGCCAGAGACAGACAGGAGCTTCTGCCTCATCTATGACTCAGAAGAGTATTAATCTAGGTATGCTACTCGTGGCTTTGGATGCAAAGACAGAAAAAGAATCTTTCAGGAATATAGGGCAGAAGAGGGTCTGTATAACATGTAGTGAAGCCCTTCTGTGCCTTATTTGGGGCACTTCTAATCCCTCTTACTAGGCTGGAATCCTTGAGAGCAGGGAGACTTTCTTTGAGATCAGCTTGTCTCTGAAGGAGAAACCACATTCGGCCTGTGTTTCATCACATCCTTTCCCACTTCCTCTCAGCCTCCTGATACCTATGTGCTATAAATTACCTGAAGCGTGATTATATCAGTTTCTTCCCCACTATTGGGTCCAGACTTCTAATAAACTCTAGTTATTTCATTTAAGAAACTGCATCAAGGGGCAGCTAGTGACTCTCTTGGTTAAGCATCTGACTTTTGCTTTGGGCTCAGGTTATGATCTCATGGTCTGTGACATCAAGCCCCATCTCTGGCTCTGCATTGGCACTATGGAGTCTGATTAGGATTCTCTCTCTGCCTCTCTCCCACTTGCTCACACATGTGTGCTCTCTCTGTCTCTGTCTCTGTCTCTCTCTCAAAGTAAGTAAATAAACTCAAAAAAACTATCAATTCTGTAGTCCTACTACCTTCTCCTTTTCTCTATTTCCCCTTTCCCTCACCACAAGCTCCTTAAGAAAAGTATATCTGCTCTTTGCTTTCACAACTGAAAGACCCACTCATTGTTTTAAGTCTTTGTGATCTGACTTCAGTCCCCACTGCTCTCCTAAAACTGCTTCCCTCCATGGTCACCCACAGCCACTTAACCACCTTTTCTTTCTGACTGTCTTATCTCATGGCCGATCCTTCTTAATTTGGTGGTACTATTTAATACTGTTGCCCACCTGCTTCATCTTGAAAAGCTCCCTCTGACTTTCAAAATGCAGCAGTCCCTCATCCTGTTCCAACCTTTATGGTTTACCTCTGATCTCCTCTAAGATTTTTTCTCTTCCTCTCATCCCTAAGTGTGGATGACCCCTGATTTTCATCACTGCTCCACTGGCACTCCCTCCTTTGATGAGTTTCTCCCCTGCAGTGGCTTCCGTTATCATATTGTAGGTAGATAATTTTTTGGCTCTAGACTTACATTTCCATCTGGCAACCAAACATTTCCAACCATCATCTTCTAAGGAGCAATACTAGTTAAACTAACAAAATCTTTGCTCAGATTTTCCAGTTTCTATTAATGGTATCGCTATTTTTCCATTCATCTAGAGTTAACGTGTCATCTCACAATACTTAGCCCTCAAGATCGAAGACAGTGTCAAATCCTATAGATCTTCCCCAACATTTCTCACATTCTCTCCTCTTCTTTTTATTCTACTACTACCACCACATCTCAAATCCTTGGTGGGCCTTTAATCTGTTTCCTCTTTTCCATTCTCACTGCCATTGCTTTAATAATCTCTCAGTGTCTTCCTTCCTCCATTTCCTCTTTTTTATCAGATAGATCTTCCAAAGACAGAGGTCTGGTCATATCACTCTCCAAAACTTCTAGTTCACAAATGCCCAAATAGTGGAGTCCAAGCTTCTCATCCTACTGTTTAATACTCACCAAACAATGACCTTAACTTATTTTCTAAGCTTTAGACACCACATTGACTTCATTTATACCCTGCTATGCAACCACCAAACTAGACTGCTCTTTATCCCATGAACATCCACTATACTTTTCCACCTCTGAGTCTCTACTCATGCTTCCTCTGTCTGAAATGTCCTCCCCAACATCAAGCTCAGTTCCCCAATTTTCTGGATTAATCAGGAAAGATCTCTCTTCCCCATGCTTTGAGACTCCAGAAGTTGTACTTCAGTATCTTTAATAGTTTCTTCCTCAAGTTATTTATAATAGCTTGCAAAATAACTCATAATAGAGTGTAGTGCCTACTTTATAATCTAGAAGCAAAGATACACATGTATCCAAATAGCTGTGATCAAAGCAGTCCCATGATGACCAAAGCATCCCAAATTTTTTCTCCATTAGACACCACAGAATTAGAAATCCATAAAAGTATGTATAGAGGGACAGGAGGGAGTCACATGAGTTTTTACTGATAACACCGGTAAAATATTACTTGTGAAGTATTCAAAAATATATAATCTTAGCAGTAATATAGAAGCAGCTCCTAAAACAGTTCCATCAATTTTACCTCCATAAAATCACACAGGGGTCTGGTGTTAATTGTTAACGAATTTTAATCAAATTGATGAGAATCCCCTTTAAGAGACTAACTAGAAATTCTCACATCAGACCATTGAACAGAATTCCCTGCAGATTTATACAGTCTTCCACTCTAATTCAGTAACGGGGTAGGGCATAAAAATTTAGTTTTAATCATCATCCTAGTTGTCTGATAAAAACAACAACAAATGTGTGTATACACACACACACACACACACATTCCGAAATTTCTCAAACATTAAATGCATTGGAATTATTGGTGATATTATTAAAGTGCAGATCCCGAATCAGTAGGTCTGTGGGAAAGGAGGACAGGCTGAGATTCTACATTTCTAACAAGTTTCTAGGTTATACCTATGATGCTTGGTCCATGGACCACACTTTGAGTAGCAAGGGGTCTTAAACCATGCTTGAAAATCATTCAATATTTTCAGTCTGGGGCCAACTCAACTCCTATGTCGTGTTTCCAGTGCTATTGGTGTAATGCAGATTTAATTTTATTACTTCTAGATGCAAATTAGAAGTAATTTCTAGATTGATGCAAACATTTCCCAGAGTTTGGCTTTATTTATAGGTCATTTGAAATTCACATAATGATCCCCAAAATTCCAGAGATATTTTTCATTTTGGTAGACAGACTTGAAATTTGACTCAAGCATTGCCTTTTTAAATTAAGGTATCCTGAATGGGATGCTTGATAATTGGGATACACTCTGAGATTTATACTCCAACAGATAGTTGTTGAAATTTAAAGTGGGATTCTAATGGATCAAATTTTGTGGTATCAGTCAGCAAATGGGGCTTTATCTCTATTAAATAGCCATGTCCTTCTTTAAATTTTGTGATTCTGTGGAGTTCAGAGCAATTCAGCAATGAAAAATGAGTATAGTACCTATTCATGGTGCCTGAACACGAATACCTACACTTCTTTAACCATATCAGCAAGCCTTGACTTTTTTCCCTCACAGTTTTAAGGTGAATGTATTCAGATTTCTTCTCTCATCAGTAAGAAAGTATAATCTTATGAATCCCTGGGACCCAATAAATTGGGTCTCTCAAAGCCCCTTAATCCCCAAAAGCCCTTGATCTAAGAAAGCCACTCAATAAATCCCATCCTTTCAAAAAGTTTCCATGACCTAGCCATCTGCATGCAGAGAAATAAACTAAGTTTCCATACCCTGCATCAACCAATTTCTTCCCAACCTCTCATAACCTGGCAAGTGTTAAGGGCACAAATGAGAAGAACATTCATAATGCTGATCATTTCCTCAATCACATCACACAAAAAAACCCAATAGAGTTCTCAGTACAGACTTTCCCCAACAAATGATGCAATGGAAAGGCACCCCACCTTCTCATATGATCTAAGCAAAATGTTGATGTCTTCTTTCCCCTCAGATTGCAGGTGCCCCATATGTGCCCACTGGACTCAGCTTTTCCATGATAGGACTATGTAAATTTCTTACTGGTGGTAGGTAAGGTTCTTTTGGTTTATGTTGGCTAATTTTATAAGTGCATTTTTACTAAATATTTCCAACACACTGTATCTTGCTGTTAAGAAGACCACGTTTTAGGGGCGCCTGGGTGGCGCAGTCGGTTAAGCGTCCAACTTCAGCCAGGTCACGATCTCGCGGTCCGTGAGTTCGAGCCCCGCGTCAGGCTCTGGGCTGATGGCTCGGAGCCTGGAGCCTGTTTCCGATTCTGTGTCTCCCTCTCTCTCTGCCCCTCCCCCGTTCATGCTCTGTCTCTCTCTGTCCCAAAAATAAATAAATAAATAAATAAATAAATAAAAAACGTTGAAAAAAAGAAGACCACGTTTTAGAAGACTCAAATCATGGTTTTTATTATGTCATTATATACACCCTTCTACATCATATGCTGGAAGTTTCTTCCAAGGAAGAAACAGTATTCTCCTCTTGTGGAGCATCTTTTCCTAAAAGTTTCACCATAAATCAAAACCATTATACATCTGAAGGAGCTAGTAGATTCTAACCCAGTTACTCAATCTTTTGACAAAAACAACCATTCCCTCATTCTGGGAACAGCACTGCATTCTGCTTCAGATTACCTGTCTCGAACTCTTAGTTTTTGTGGTCCTGGTGGGCTCATAATATGAGCTAATCCAGGCCAGTGAAAGTAATAACCAACACTGTGGAAAACTAGGAAGGTAGGACTCCCTTCCCACTGGGTTGCTAAGATGGAAGCCATCTTGGCACCCACAGGGAGAGCCCATCTGAGAGTAGAGCTAACACAGAAGAAAGAAGTATCAGATTGAGATACCATCATTATGAGCACCTGTTAAAATGCCAACATACTCTTTTTGTTTAACTTGAACTAGGTTTCTGTTAGTTATAACTACAAGTGCCCTGGCTGATAGAGGACTTAGGAGATGATCATGATAATAATAGCTAACGCTTATACAGTGTGCTAGGCACTTTTCATGTATTAACTCATTTATCTTCACCACAATCCTATGCAGTAGATGTCGTCGTCATCATCATCATCGTCATCACCATCTCCATTTTACAAATAAGAAAATGAATACAAAAACCTTCCTTAAGGCCACCCAGCTAATGAGTGATGGAGTCAGTGTTCACACTTAACAATCTGGCTCCAAGTCAGTCCTGTGAATCAGGGCTGGTCAAAGAGTGGCCTGCAGACTGGTCGCAGTCTATAAGCTCTTAACCGTGTGGGAGGAGAAACTGAAAATACGTGTATAGAAACCTTCATAGCAAGTTGACCTTGCTACAACACTTTTTATTTATAGAAGCATTGGTCCATGTTGGATTGGACATTTTTTAAGTCTTCTTTTTCACCAGAGTTTGAGGAACATTTTTTAGCTTATGCTTACAGCATAAGCATAGTGATTTAGATATAAATCACAACTTCTCTCCAAATGCTCTTAAGTTTCTATGAATAAGGTTGGTGTCACATTGCAATACCAAAATATATTACTCCTTGACTCAATTCCAATGTTTCAAAATAGAGTTATTTGAGGTATTTTTAGTTCTCATGGCACTGGATTAGAATAGGATCCTGAGTTCTTAGTGGGCATTTTGAGAGACAAATGTATTATGAGTTAATGCTACATAGCATTAAGGAGCTTGGTAATGGTTTCTTCCCAGTGAAACTTGTACTAAGTAGACAGAGCAAAAGCAAAGGGAATCACAATCCTAGACAAAGTAGAAGTCACAGAAGGCAAGTACTAGGGACTGAGTGCTTCCAGAGAATTGAAAGAGGGATACAAATGGAGGAAAAAATCTATAACAATTCCCAGAAGCAAAGTGTGATCCTACAGAGCTTTCCTATACATCCTACTCGGGGAAATATACTTCTAGCCTAAACCCTGGCACAAAGAAATAGTGCCTAGGACATGAGCTTATTCCAGTAGATCTGAACTAAGGGTTCTGATTGGAACTAAGGTTTAGAAATCTTTGCTGAACAGTCTGACACCTCACAAATGGGCAATAAGCCCATAAAAAAATGCTTGATAGGGGCGCCTGGGTGGCTCAGTCAGTTAAGTGTCTGACTTCGGCTCAGGTCATGATCTCGCTGTCTGTGGGTTCGAGCCCCACGTTGGGCTCTGGGCTGACAGCTCAGAGCCTGGAGCCTGCTTCTGATTCTGTGTCTCCCTCTCTCTCTGCCCCTTCCCTGCTTGCTCTCTGTCTCTCTCTCTCCCTCTCTCTCTGAAATAAATAAACATTAAAAAAAAAATTTTAATGCTTGATACTGTTTATCATCAGGGAAATTCAAAATAAGACCACAAGATACCACAATACACCCACCACCATGGCCAAAATTAAAAGGACTGACAATAGTAAATGTTGGCAAGGATGTAGAACAACCAGAACCATCATGCAGGACTGGAAAGAATGGAAAAATAATTGGCTGTTTCTTATCAAGTCAAAGTACACCTACTTTTAAAATATACTACCTTTTAAATTCCAATCTGACATATTTACCCAAGAGAATGGAAAACATGTTCACACTAAGATTTATACAAGAATGCTCATAGCTCCAAACAGGAAAGAATCCAAATGTCAGTTAGTAGAAGCATAAATAAATTGTAGTCTATTTCTACAACAGACTATTATACAGCAACAAAAATGAACAAACTACTGACACACAACCTCAGGGATGAAGCTCACAGACGTACTACTAAGTGAAAGAAACTGCACACAAACAGAATGTACCACGTGATTTCATTTACATGAAATTCTAAAATAGGCAAAGCAAGTCTAATGTGAAGATCATCAGAATGGTGGTTGCCCAGGGCAGCTGGGTGGCTCAGTCAGTTAAGCAGATGACTTCGGCTCAGGTCATGATTTCATGGCTCTTGAGTTCGAGGCCCACGTCAGGCTCTGTGCTGACAGCTCAGAGCCTGGAGCCTGCTCCACATTCTGTCTCCCTGTCTTTCTGCCCCTCCCCCATTCATGATGTGTGTGTTTGTGTGTGTGTGTGTGTGTCAACAATAAATAAACATTAATTTAAAAAAAGAAGAAGAAGAATGATGGTTCCTCCTTGGGAAAGGGAGGCGGGCAGGAGAATTTCATGGGAAGGGACATGAGGGAATTTTTGGGGGAGATAAAAATGTTCTATATCACTATAGGTATATGAGTAATAGAAGTGTACTAAGTAGGAGGTCTGGGGAGAGCATAAGAGTATACGTGAAGCGGGGCACTTGGGTGGCTCAGTCAGTTAAGCATCTGACTTGATTTCAGCTAGGGTCATGATCTCTCAGTTTGTGACATGGAGCCCAGTCTGGAGTCCCGGGTCGAGCCCTGCATTGGACTCTGCACTGAGCAGGGAGCCCGCTTGAGATTCTATCTGCCTGTCACCCCTCTCTCTTCCCCTCCACTGCTTGCGTACGTGCATGCTCTTTCTCTCAAAAGACATACGCATTAAAAAAAAAAAAGTATAGGTGAAGCAAGGATGGCACACTACTGATACCTGTTGAAGTTGGATGATGGGTACATGACTATCATTATCCTATTGTTCACTTTGTATCTATTTGAAATTTTATATAATACAAAATTAGAAAGTAAATAAAGTCTCTTGCCATTTAGTCAATGTCATCAGCAATTTTTTCGAGGAAAAAGTACGTCTAGGAATCAAAGGCCATTGCAAGAATAAGTACCACCAGCTAGATATCTCCTGAATATGAGGCAGAACATGTCACAATTTGGAATGCAGAGGGTATGCTTTTCTCTTGCCATATACTGTCCACCATCATTGTATCCAATAACCCAAAAAGCCTAGCGCCAGAAAAAAAGTTCTCATTGATTTGCACACAATTGTTGGTTGCTTTATTTAAGACACAGCACAACTCAGCTTCAGTGGTAAGTCCTGGATACAAGGTAAAGGGTTATGAAATTAAAATACTCTTTCTTTTATCTTCACCTTACAGCTTATTATTTTACTGTAAATGCCAATACTGATTTGGAACCAAGCTATTTAAGATTTCAATGGAGTAAATTAAAATTGTTCTCCATATCACTTAAAAAATATTTTAAAAAATTCTAACAAGTCCAACAAGGGAAAGAATGACTACATTGTCATACAGCACATTCTGTAAAAGTATAGTTTATAAAGAATGATTTAAAACATATTTATTCTATCTATGTCAAGTATAAAAGAACACAAATTTATTCATCATGCCAACTCTTTTAAATATATTCACACTTGTGGACCAAAAAAAAAAAACTCGAGGAAATAATGACTCCAACTCAAGAGCCGTATATTTACATCACTGGAAAGTGAAATAATGAGTATATTTTTTCTTTATACTTTTCTGAATTCTCCAGTTTTATATAAACTCACTATTAAAGCAAAAGCAAAATTTTACCTATAAGTGGGGTTCACTTCTTGTTAGAAATCATACTCACTCAGCAGCAATAGAAAAACCAAATGTATCCTTTTGTTTTATCTGGGTTTTCTAAGGAAGAACAATCGTGTCTGGTGAATTAGTGCTGTAACAGCTTGCCCACTAAGATTCCTCTTTTCCTAACTGCTTTTAAAATAAGTTCAAAATACCCACTTTGCTTATTTTGGTATGGGGGAAAACAGGGATAGCAAGCCAACAGTCATTTTTCTTTCTATTTTAAACCTCCTTTATTCCAAATCCCCTCACTATTTCTAGCCCTCAAGTGATTCCAACAATGTGCCATCCTTCAGCCAAGGCACTGTGGCACACAGACCTTGGTTGACAGACCAAACCATATGGGTTAAATCTCAGTGCAGAAAAGAAAATAAATTTGACTTAGCTCTTCTCCCAGTGGTCTGTCCCAGTGTGAAAGACCTATGTGGCTGCCTGAGTATCGAAAACACTAGCCAATCCTCCCTCTTTCACTTACAAGAACCTCTAACTGACAATAAATTAATACATTGCTATTGTCACCCAGGAGCACACTATATAGAGTTGAACCGGTGGGGTGATTTAATCACAAAATCTTCACCAAAGCTTCTGTGGGGAATTGACTGTCTCACCAAGTCCCGCCTCTGGACCCCATTATAACAAATTCAAATTTGGTGAGAATCCAGCTGACTGTTCTTAATACTCTTTTATTTATTTGGTTGGTTGGGGGAGTAATTTTTTGGTTATCGCTGTTCAGTAATGCAGGTTTAAAAAATAAAACACTTTGTTCATAAAGAAGACCACCTGGCATATTAAGCCTAAAGTGACACCATTCAATACAGAAGCCGTGAGCCACACATGGCCATGGAGTATGTGAAATGCAGCTAGAACAAACTGACATGTGCTATAATTGTAAATTTTACATCAAATCTTGAATACCTAGACCAAAAAGAAATGTAAAAGACTTCATTAATAATTTTAAATTTTTTTAAGATTTATTTTTTTTAGAGAGCATGCATGTACAAGTGGGGGAGAGGGAGGCAGAGGGAGGAAGGGGGGGAGGGAGAGAGAGAGAGAGAGAGAGAGAGAGAGAGAGAGATTGAGAGAATCTTAAGCAGGCTCCATGGTCAGCACAGATCCTGACTCTGGGCTCGATCCCACGACCCTGGGATCATGACCTGAGCTGAAATCAAGTTGAACACTCAACCAACTGAGTCACCAAGGCTCCTTTCATTAATAATTTTTATACTGATTGCATGCTAAAATGATATTTTAGATACATTAGGTTAAATAAAGTACATTATTAAAGTTAATTTCATTCATTTCTTTTTACTTTTTTAGTGTGACTACTAATTTTAAATAACATGTGCCATGCATATTTTATTTCTATTAAAAGGTGTCACTTTAAAAAATTATTAATGTTCATTAAATAAGTACTTGTGACTACTCATCCTGGAGCACCCTAGATAGAAATGTCCATATGAGAGACAGCTTTATCCTAAATGAGCTATTGTATCTCAGCATGTCTGCTCTTATGTCTTTCAATTGGGGGTTCCTATGTAACCCCACTCTTCATTTTCTCTGTTCTTGGGAGATTCAATGCATATGGCATGTCTCCCCTTCCAGATGTCCCACATGCTGCCCATTGTTATCCTTGTTCACTGCTCTTGCAGGAATGACTAGGTAGCTATTTGGGGATCCATAGACAGCTCCGTTGGAGCAGTTAAACCAGGAAACCAAGTACTGCTTAAGAGGAACTATAGGAAAACATCACTGAGTACCCTAATGAAAAAGGCAAGTACACTTATCCCTCCAAAATCAGGTATGCTTCTCCCAGCTGGGACTCTAATGACTTTCCAAAAGATTTTTGAGAGAAGAAAAAATTCTTAGCCAAAAGACACAAATAGCAAACTCTGGTTCTGAGACAAAGAGGCTAATATAGGCCCCCTAGAGAATAGAGCTCCTGATCCCACCTGGATGGGTAAAGTCCAGAGTTAGGTCACTAAGCCTTCTCCTCTGGCTAAATGGCTAATTATTTCTGATAGTGGTGATCTCTAGTAACCCCTCACCTGCCCTATAGCAGAGCAGATCTATCAAGTGAGGAGGGTAGTAATTACTGATGATACTTGAAAACACTCATTATGGAAGCTCCAGGGTCCTTAGGAGACAGACACAAGATATAAAAGGGATCAACAAGTAATAATGCCAAAAGGAAGCTGAAGTCATTTGAAAAGCAAATCCAAAGAATGTTATAAGTAAGACTCTAATATTTTACTGTTATATATGTCTTCTGACATCTAAGAATTGTTTCTGGCCTTCCTTTCCCTATTAGCTATTGCAACTGCTGCTAAGACCTCTGCTTCTACAACATGCTAAACCTCTTTTGCTTCGGGATCTCTTTCCAGATTCCAATTTTTCATAGACAGGGGTTGTGCCATCTGCTGAATTCCCCATAGCTCCTTGAACATTGGCAGGTCCAGAGAATGTACATGATACATACAGATAGATTGGTTACACTTTGTCTTCAGCTATACCGGTTGCCCACTCTTTACAGCTAAAATCCTCAAACATTTCACTATTCTAAAGTCTGATGAACCAAAGTGATCATCAGTCATGGTTAATAATATGAAACTTCAAGGCCACATGTAAACACTCTATGAATATCATATTGTGTTATAACGGACAGTGGAGACTTCTTGTTCTCAAAGATTTCTGATGCTACTGAGGTATCAATACAGAATTTATTTTAGGCTAAGGAATTACTGTAGGGGAGAATGCAGAGAATGTGAATTCAACTGTGAAATCACTTTGCTGGCTATTCTAAGATTCTCAAAAACACTCTCCTTTTCCTTCATGAAAGAAAGTTTATAGAGAGTCATGATGGACAGAACAGTGGAGCCTTTCCCTTTTAAGACACAACCAGGGTTTAATTTTGGCGAGAGGAAACGAGATTTCAAAAGACAGACTCTGCTGGAAAGTCACCAATTGGCTACAGACAAAAATGTGAGGGTTTGATATTTCTCACTCCAGCTGGGAGTTTTGTTGTTTTTCTTTTTATATTTTCTGAATGTACTTCTCCTAAGATAAAATCCCAAATTCCCAAATTCTATTCCTGGATAATCTGAAAAAGAGATTTCTTTAATCTTCAGATCAGTCTTGACTTTTACGGAGAAGAAAAGTGAAGGGATGCCTGGGTGGCTCAGTCAGTTGAGCATCTGACTTGATTTTGGTTCAGGTCATGTTCTCACGCTTGGTTGAGTTCAAGCCCTGCATCGTGCTCTGTGCTGACAGTGTGGAGCCTGCTTGAGATTTTCTCCCTCCCCTTCTCTCTGCCCCTACCAATCAGATAAATAAATAAATAACTAGAAAAAAAGAGGAAAAGTGAAGCTTCAAAATATTTAAATCATATATATATGAATTTGAATATTTTTACTATTTATATTTTATATTTTAATATAAACATATTAATTTAATATATTTATTTTATAATAAGTTAATATGAAGTTTTATAATTTATATATATACATAGTCAACCCTTTTTTTAAAGGTTATTCCAAGAAATAGGAGCTAAAAACAAAAACAAAAATATAAAGGAGAAAATTTATTAGGAATAAAATGAAAAATATAGATGTACAGGGGCGCCTGGGTGGCGCAGTCGGTTAAGCGTCCGACTTCAGCCAGGTCACGATCTCGCGGTCCGTGAGTTCGAGCCCCGCGTCGGGCTCTGGGCTGAAGGCTCAGAGCCTGGAGCCTGTTTCCGATTCTGTGTCTCCCTCTCTCTCTGCCCCTCCCCCGTTCATGCTCTGTCTCTCTCTGTCCCAAAAATAAATAAACGTTGAAAAAAAAATTAAAAAATATATATATATAGATGTACAAAACTGGATATGTCATATGGAAAATCTTTTTCATAGGAGCATCTCAAGAAGGCTTTACTCTCAGTATGAGTCTGAATCCAATCTCTGGGCACATGAGTGATTTCATGCCATTGGGGTTTTGGGGGTTTGGGGCAGGTTTTGCCTTAACTTGCAAACACTTAAAAAAAACACTTCATTTGCCAAAGCTTTAAAAATATACTTATCTTTTGAAATGAAAGCCCACACAGACATGCACACACACAAAGTTCTGCATATTATCAAAAGAATAGTGACATCTTTATTGCCATGGTTGTCATGTTTAATAACTTACGTCCCATCTGCATCTTCAAATCCACATACATGCATTACAAAAATTCTAAGAAACCTCTTCATGAAGACTCTATTACTACATGGTTCCCACTAAAACAGAGCAGCACTTTGTAATATTATAGCACTTTTCATGCAAAAATAGGAAAACTTTTATGATTTCTTTGTTTTCCTACAGATGCCCATAGAGGAAGGTTAATGGCATATGCATTTTCTTGAAACTCTCGTCCAGGAAAACATAAAGCCAAGAGAAGAGAGTAATACTGTGACCTCCTTGAGGTTAAGCACTACTTTCTTAAGTTATTGAAATGTTTTTTTAAATGTTGATTGATTGAAAATGTAAAGTTCCGATTTCACCTTAACATTATTCCCAGTGAAGTATTTATTATCCCCTCTACCACTATCCTCTCTCCAGGCAAAAAACACTCTTCACCCATCTGTTATGCTTGACCCCCATCACTGAAAATATAAAATATAGAAATCCAAATGCTTCTCAGGTAGGACTGGGATAAACTCAGCTTACTCAAAACATGAGTGTTTTAGTACAACGTGAAAGGCATCAGGCAGTCTAACTACCTGAGCCACGAATAGGTCTCCAAATGAGAGGGAGAACAAGACGTTGTTTCAATCAAGTATCCTGATAAGTATCCTTAGTATATGAAGTGTTCTTCAGAAGAAAATAAGAGGAGAGGAGAAAGGAGAGGGAAGGAGGGGAAGGGAGGAGAGGGGAGGATATAGAAGAGGGGGAAGGAGAGGGGAGGAAGGAGGAGAGGGAGGAAGGGAGGGAAGAGGGGAGGGAAGGGGAGAGGACCAGAGGGAAGAAGGGAAGGGAGAAGAAGGGAGAAGAGAGGAAGAAAGGGAGGGGAAGAGACGAGAAAAGGGTATAAAGAAACCTCCCAATATTAATACATTTTTAGCAACTATTAAACCAATGGGACACATTTTGGTCATTGATAATCCTTACAAAATATCAGACTCAACTGCACTGTGACTTAGAGCAAAGTTTGTATGCCTAGGAATTAATCATTTTCTACTTTGAGTTCTTTTGTGAACTTGCTAAGCAATTATTCCATAATTTGCCAAGTAAAATAATTCTACTGCCCACTAAGAAGAGACTAAAAAGGAAACAAATAATGTGTTTTTATTTTTTTTTAATTTTTTTAAACGTTTATTTATTTTTGAGACAGAGAGAGACAGAGCATGAACAGGGGAGGGGCAGAGAGAGAGGGAGACACAGAATCTGAAACAGGCTCCAGGCTCTGAGCTGTCACCACAGAGCCCGACGCGGGGCTCGAACTCACTGCCCGTGAGATCATGACCTGAGCCGAAGTCGGACGCCTAACCGACCAAGCCACCCAGGCGCCCCAATAATGTGTTTTTAAAGAAAAATACATAAAATATACATATTCTCCTTTTTTTAATTTTCTGGGTAAAATTTACAAACAGCTGACATATCTGAGGATAAGCCATTTTGTATTTGCAATATATTCATTTATCCAGATGGGTGTTTGTAGTGATCATATTAATAAAATTCAAAGATTTAAAAAATCCTTGAATGACATTATTTTTCAGAAAACAAAGTTATGTATCTCCACATCATTCTCACTGCCCTTTCTTCCATCCGCTATAAAGTGGACCAGGTGAGGGCACTCAGCCCAATGTCAAACAGTATGTTTAAAATCAGGGTGGGAAGGTAGTAAAAACAGAATAAGGCCTGGTGGGTGGGGGGGATGGGTTAAATGGGTGATGGGTATTTAGGAGGGCCCTTGTGCTGATGAGCACTAGGTGTTATATGTAAGTGATAAATCACTAAATTCTACCCCTGAAACTAATATTATACTATAGGTTGATTAACTGGAATTTAAATGAAAACTTGAAATTAAAAAAAAATACAAAAAACAGAGTAAGGCCTGAAGGTCTGAGTCTAAGGATTCATTGGGCATTAAGACATCAACCACATTTCCATGGCCTCAATTTCTTCCTCAAAAAATAATAACTAAAAAGTCTACATGATTTCCTTGATTTGAAGCAAAAATAAATCAAACTTAAAAAATTGTAAAAGGATTTTGGGGGGTAGGGGACACAGATAGAATGAGAGAGGAAAAAACCACTATGTGGACCACAAACATGTTTTCAGGAGAATCTGGTGGTCTGCAGGTCACATCTTGAGAAACACTGTCAACAGTGACCTATTTTTTCAGCTTATTCAACCTCTTTACTTTTAATTGCTTCCTTAAAAACAAAGTTTTGTCAATAGATGTTCCACACATGAGAAAAGTAAGAAGATTTGCTCAAATCCATTCTGAAATTTTCAAATAAACGTTCCTGGTGTTCTCTACCATGTGGTTATATTACCCTTGCATTCAATAGATACAAGCACCAATCATGCACCAGCCATTGTGCTGGGCAATGGGGTCTTAAAGATGAAAAGGCAGACTTCCAGGGGCCTACAGTCTAATGGGAAGAGATAAATAAGTAAACAAATCATTAAAACACAATGGGACAAATATAATGAATGTAAGTAGAGTCCCATTTAACTTCCACATACCAACTGCTTAGCAAAAATCTAGTAGAGCAAGGGCTCCATCTGTTTTGAAATGGTAGAAAATCAAGAAAATATTGCTATCCCTGTCAAGACCATGACTCTCTTTCCTAGTGGAAGCCAAGAAAATATAAGCCAGCCAAAACCTGATTTCTCAGTTCAGGCATTTTAATCCAAAAGCCATGAAACAGAGCAAGTAAAAGTCTAAAAGAATATCTCAGTTTCTCCTGACCTAGATCTCAGGGGTATGGTAATCCTCCTCTCTGAACAGTTACTTTTCTCATGTAACAAATCTTTACCCATGCCTGATTTTGGACCCTGGTACCTACCAAGAATAAAGTGTTGCTGTAAGGTAATCCAAGGCTAAGTAGGAGAAAGAAACTCGTTTAATATAACAACAGGAAGTGCTAGCAGAAAACTAATATTTGCAACTCAATTATTTAAATTCTCCATCCTAAGGTAATCTTCTTATCCTCCTCTGCATTTAGAACCCAAAGCCCCCACCTCACTCCTGCTCCCTCCCCCAGGAAAGCAAAAAATAACAGACAACTCTCCCCTGAAACTAGACACAAAGTTAGACAGGAAGGAGGTCAGAAGAACGGAAAAATAAAGGAGCCAAGCAAGGCAAGGAAAGAGGCAGAGAGACTACAAGGGAAAGGGGACAAAACAGAGTCTTACTTACCCATGTGGTTGACTACATAATGTGTCCCAAGCATTTAAGACTAAAGTCCCAGAGGCAAAGTTCAAGGACAAGTTGAATTTTCCAACCTCCACCACCCTGACGACTTGGAAGGAAATATAATATAGCACTTGGATTTGAAATAATTAAAAGTGTTTCTAGAGTCCATGTGCAGGCAGGGTTAACCAGCTAACTAGGGACTCTGCTATTAACTATAGTACCTCTTCCTTCCAGAATAAGGAACACTAGTTTAGCAGTGACGTCTAACCGTGGTTGGTCTCTTCTTTAATCCAAGGGAATTTTGAAATAACTTACTTCCTCTGCATGTGCTATTCTAGCATCCACCAAATAATCTGTTGAGGATATATCCAAACTCATAATTCCCCAATAAAAGAATCCATCTTAATCCAAGACATAGTAAGACTACTAAACAGAGCTCCTAGGGGCATCTGGAGAAAATCCACTGTTGAAAGAGGGCCAACAGGGCCCTGTTGAGCATCATCATGATCATTAGGCTGTCATTCTTAATCTGACCTATTAAATTAACATGTAGTCTACATGTTGCCATTTAGGAAACTATATTGCCTTGATTTACCTAAATTCTAAAAAAGTCAAAGACTCTCCTTGTGAAAGTTGTGAAAATGCCTATGCTCATGAATAATTTCCATGGGAACTATGACTGAGGCAGGTCAAGTCTAGGTTTATCAGACTCCCACCTCCATATTCTTTCTTCCTTAGTCCTCCCTATTGTGAGTGGTTGGGGTAGAAACCTCCATGTTCCTTCCCTTCCCAGCTCACTCCATCCTTTACTTTGTATTTGAATAGAAACAAAGACTCAGACATAATTCCACCTTCTCTCATTTAGTATGGAAACTATCTCTCTCCTTGCCCTACTTGCTTCTATTTTTGCCTTCTCCAGTTTTTATCTGTTCTTCTTCAAGTGGGGCAAGGGCAAAATATAAGGATATAAAAGGTGTTACAGAGCAGAGAGAAATAACTGAGATATTAAATGGAGTTGAGTTATATATGACAGAAAAACCATTCCCAACTGGCTTAAGGAAAAGAAGAGAAAAGGGATATTTTATGGGCTCACAAAAGGGTCTATGTTGGATCTTGCCTACTGGAGAAGCTTGGTTCAGTCACAATGTCTCTGGGCCCCTATTTCCTGTTCTTCTTACTTTGGATAGGCTCTAAAATTTGACTCCACAGGATGGTTCCTAAACTACTTGCTCATAGCATCACAACCCTAATTCAATGAAAAGAAAATCCCCTTCCCCCCAGTAGCTCAAGCAGCCATGTCACAAGTGAATTTCATTTGACTTTGATTGACCCACTTTTGATCATATGCTCAAACCTAAACAATGGCTGTGGCCAAGGGAATGGACTACACAGATTGGTCTGCCGAAGTCACGTGTTCTACGAGCTCAGGCCCAGGGATAAAGTCAGCCTCACACAAAGCACATAGACTGAAATTAGAAAGGGGTACCATTACAGTAAATTTGTGTCCCCAAGACGGGTGTGCAGGTGCTGAATGATAAAGTTAATATGCATTCATTATGCTTCCCCAACTCTTCAGGGATGAGCAAGAAATGCTTCATAGAGGAAACTGGAAGAAACTCTAAGTTGTGAGTATCAGTAGGAGTTTGACAGGCCAAAGAATGCTGGGATGAGAGTAGTAGTAGGCCATCCAAAGCTAGGAGAACACCGTGCACAAATGCAGTGGGCAGGCAAAGTGTCATGATCTTTTCCGGGAAATTCAAGTAAGTTCTGTATAAATGTACCTGTGGAAGTTTGTGATATTTGAGGCTATAAAGTAGGCTAATCGTGTTGGGATTTTTATGCCATACCCAGGATAATTTAGATTTTTATCCTTCATGAATAAATGAGAGCACTGAAATAGACACATTAACCCAGCATGTGAGCTCTTGAGCAGGATGTTTGGTGTGTGGGTTGGACGGGACAAGGGTTATGAGAATGTAATGGAATCACAGTCAAAAATATCTCATATAAGCTGAACCAAAGTCATTTTCATGGAGATTAAGAGGTAAAGCTAACAAAAAAAAAAAAAAAAGAAAGAAAGAAAGAAAGAAATTTTTGCCATTTTTAACAACAAAGATGGACTCTGAGGGCATTATTATTAAGGATAATAAGTCAGACAAAGATAAATACTGTGTAATCTCACTCATATGTAGAATATAGAAAAAAACTGAACTCCTAGAAATAGAACAGATTAGTGGTTTCTAGAGGTGGGGGGTGGAGAGTGAAGGAAATGGGTGAAGGTAGTCAAAAGGTACAGACTTGCAGATATAAGATAAATACATTTTGGAGATCTAATGCACAGCATGGTGACTATAGTTAACAATCATGCACTGTAAGCCGCTCTGGAAAGCAGTGTGGAGGTTCCTCAGAAAATTAAAAATAGACCTACCCTATGACCCAGCAATAGCACTGCCAGGAATTTATCCAAGGGATACAGGAGTACTGATGCATAGGGGCACTTGTACCCCAATGTTCATAGCAGCACTGTCAACAATAGTCAAATTATGGAAAGAGCCTAAATGTCCATCAACTGATGAATGGATAAAGAAATTGTGGTATATATACACAATGGAATACTACGTGGCAATGAGAAAAAATGAAATATGGCCTTTTGTAGCAACGTGGATGGAACTGGAGAGTGTAATGCTAAGTGAAATAAGCCATACAGAGAAAGACAGATACCATATGGTTTCACTCTTATGTGGATCCTGAGAAACTTAACAGGAACCCATGGGGGAGGGGAAGTAAAAAAAAAAAAAAAAAAAAAAAAAAGAGGTTAGAGTGGGAGAGAGCCAAAACATAAGAGACTGTTAAAAACTGAGAACAAACTGAGGGTTGATGCGGGGTGGGAGGGAGGAGAGGGTGGGTGATGGGTATTGAGGAGGGCACCTTTTGGGATGAGCACTGGGTGTTGTATGGAAACCAATTTGTCAATAAATTTCATATATATATATAAAAAAAAAAAGAACAATCATGCACTATATACTTGAAAGTTGCTCAGAGAGTAGATTTTAAAATTTCTCATCATAAGAGAAAAAGAGTATATTTGTGTGAGTGATGAAAGTTAACTTACTGCGATGATCATTTCACAACAGACACATATATCAAACTATTACATTGTACCTCTTAAACCAATACAGTATTATATGTCAATTATATCTCAAAAAACTGAAAAAGAAAAAGTGGGGATGGACTTAATACATATCTAAGTCTGATGGGTTTGGTGACTGATTGGATGTTGGAGATGCAGAAGAAAGAAGTTTTCTGCTTAAGTTTCTGGCTTGAGGAGTGCATAAAATGGAATGCAGTTTCACTAAAATACTGAATCCATGAGGACCAGCCACGACATCATCATTAAGCTATGGCTCTAACATTCTCATTCAGGTCTTCAATAAAAATATATGTCAGTGATTTTAGCTACTTTCAATATTTAGAGAGGGTTTTATGTGACTAACCATTTCATTCACAAATTTGTCCCGCAGCACCTCCAACCCACCCACATACCCACCCACAGTGCATCTGTTCTGTGTGGGTTATTTATGATGCAGCTGTTTTAGCAGTTGGGATCCTCATGCTATTCTATCACAACACAAAACAAACAACTCCTCTCGACCATCTTGACTCCACTGGATTTCCAGCTCCATAAAGTAGCATGTTGAGGAAAAGTCCTTATCATCCTTCCTAGTCCATAAATAACATAGCTAAGATCATTCTTGAAGCAGTGAAATTCTCATGGCGACATTTTATCTCTGAAAAGTGAATTTTTAGTAATGACAAAGTCCATCTGAAACAACCCTGATATTTATTTACATATTTTTGTGTTTGTGAAAGATATCCCTGCAGGATATCCTCTTTAAGCTTTGCAGCTGTTGATAATGGGTGCCTGCCCAAGTGTGGATTTATTTTACAAACACATTTATCATCTATCAAACATATTGGCTGGCAAAGGTTTTGTATATTCCATGACTTGTAACATTCTTGTTCCAGGCTATTCTGAAACACACTCATATTGTTCTTGCTCAGCCTTTAAGAAAGAACTGAAAGACTGACTTTGTCTGAGAGGTGATAGGATTAAATTGCACTTATGCTGAATCCACAGTGTGTATGGAGCATGAAGCTGTTTTCTAGATGAATCAGCTGATTCTTTGTGCTTTATAAGCCAGTGAAGGCATTAGTTAATGAAAATATAAGAAAATAGCTCATGTAACCAACACTAGGAAAATAAAGGAGGAAAATGACGCTACAAGACAGATACATCATCTTCCAGAGATACTGCTTATTTCACTCACTCCAGGACCTAAACCAGGAGCTGTATTTCCAGAGAGATGGGCAGATGCATGCCCCAATTTTTAAGTCAAGGAGGACGCTTACAGGGTACTACATGAGTTCCTGGGTTCAAGTCATTGCCATCAAGAGAGGCTAGGGAATGGCATTCAGGATATCTGACTGTTCTGGACAGCATCTTTTTGAACCAAAGAAACCAGGTGCAATTGGACCCATCCCAAATTGGGCAGAACTTATTTTGGCTCAGAATATCCTGCCCAAAGCCAAGTCAAGACCAACCTGGATGGCAAGTGAGTGGGAAATACTACTAAGTATTACTGCTGGCATTCATTTCTTAGCTAAAACTCACTCCAGCTGGACAGGAAACCGTGGGTTGGAACTTTACTGTTACTTTTGATTTTTTTCTCTTCTGGAAGCATGAGAAACTCTCCATTTCTTCCAAAACAGATGAAGAGGATTCAAGCTCCCTATTTAGTTTCTTTTTGGTTTCACTGATCTTTCTACCCTACTTCCTGTTTCATGATGTTTGCCCTATGACTCCTTAACTCATTTTCCCACCTCCTTTGTTGTATTCCTTCTCTATCTGTCTTTTTCAAGTTCTACATTTTCCCTCTTCTCCACCCAATTCACTACTTCCAAGGCTTTCTTTCATTTGAGGTATTAATATTTTTGCTCCAGAAAGTTAGGTCAACCTGAAAAGTTACAACATTTAGATAGAGAAAAGATAAGCAAGTTTGAGAAAGCCATCAGATACAACAGCTAGAATTCCTTAAAGCCTGATCCAGATATTATGAAGATATTGTATTGGTATAAACAATACAGTTTAGAAAAACTGCCCACAGTTTAGAAAAACTACAATCAGACTCTTTCAGGTTCATGTTTCCTTAATACTTTGGTCAGCAAAGTATGCCAAGTCAACGGCCCTGTTATTCCAAGAGCAGCAGGAGTTAATGCAATGGCAGAGCCCTATTAAGCTACCTCTGTGTGATTTGAGGCATATTTCCAGGACTCTTCACCCTCTGCCAAGCCCCCAAATCCCACCTTACTATCAATAATTGATAAGATAACAAAACAGGGAAGTTTCTCCAGAGTCTAGTGGGAAGGGAACTCACCTATGCTTCCTCTAAACCATGAGTAACTGATTCTTTAATCAAATTAGATAGTTGCTGGAGGGAGGGGCTTGGGTTTGTTAGGACTCTTTTGGTTGCAAGTGACAGAAATCCAATGTGAACTAGCAGAATTGAAGGCAGAAATGTGTTAGTTCACAAAGTTCAAGGAAGAGTTGAAGTACCAAAGTGAGAGAGAGGCAAGGATCCAGCTTTGCTTAGGAGCACTCTGTCGGAACCAGAAACACAAATCTTGGTCCCTTCTCATTTCTGCTTCTCTCTACATAGCAGCACCATTTCTGCTAGGAAACAAAGACCCCAAGAGCTCTCCTGAACTTTATAACCCACCTCTGGGACCTCCATAGAGGAACTGACACTACTCTTCATCTAATTTGAAAAGTTCCCAGGGAAGGACTCTGACTGGCCCAGACTCAGTCAATGCCAACTCTGGACTAATTAGCTATGGCCATTGGGCCATACTTCAAATACACAAAACATCATGGCAGCTACACTGGAGCCGCATGATGAGAGGAAGAGGAAGAGAAGCTCTCAAAAAAATTTAGTAGGGGAAGGGGATGCTATGTTCAGGCAATAAGGATGTATTGAACAAACAGAACACTGAGTGCCTATTACACACAGACCCTGAATGATAGGAATAACAACAAACAGTACCAAAGATACCAGACCTGAAGGGCCTGGAGGCACTGATAATCTATGCCCGAGGTGGAGGGGTTGGGAGCAAGCTGTGCCTTTATCAAAATTCTATAAAACCCTATTCTTCTCCATGGCTTCTCAGACACAGAGGTTACTAGACCCAAAACAGCAGACATATAGAACCCTGGAGCTTCCAAGCTACAAATCCTAAGTAGTTTGAGTAACATCATCTCTTCTATATGAAATAACAGAAAATATATATTGGTCTCCACCCCCAGTTCCTGACATGGACCTCCCAAAACCCTTGTAATTTCCTACATGATAAGAGCACTAGGAGCATCTTTTGTTCTAATATTTGGTCTTTGACCCTGATTCCTGACACAGAGCTCCTAAATCCTTTGGAATTTCCTGGGTGATAGGAATGTCTTTTGTTCTAATGAGGTGACTCTTGGTGGGCTCCTGGATGGGGGTTGGTAACCAGAAAGACCAAACTATGATTAGAATGTTAGAATTTTCAGCCTCACCCCCTCATCTCCAAAGAGGGGAGAAGGGCTGGAAATTAAGTTAATGATCAATTATGCTTATGTGATGAAGTTTCCATAAAAATCTCAGAAGTACGGGATTCAGAGAGCTTCCAGTCTGGTGAACACACCCATGGACCTGAAGGTGGTGCACCCCAACTCCATGGGGACAGAAGCTCCTGTGCTCAGGACCCCTCCAGACTTCCCCCACATATCTTTCATCTGGCTGTTCATCTGTATCCTTTATGATATCCTTTATTATATAATAAACTGGGAAACATAAGCAAATATTTTCCTGAATTTTGTGAGCTGTTGTAGGAAATGAATGAATCCACAGAGTGGGTCATGGGAACCCTTGATCTATAGCCAAGTTGGACAGAAGCTGTGGTAATCTGGAGAACTACTACTTGTCCATGATATCTTAAGTGGGGGGCAGTCTTGTGCGACTGAGTGAGTTCTTAACCTGTGGGGTCTGCATTAACCCTAGTTAGTGTCAGAACTGAATTGTAGGACACCCAGCTGGTATCACAGAGAATTGCCTGGTGTGGGGAAAAACCCCACATCTGATATCAGAAGTGTCATAAGTGTGGTAGTGGTGTGAGAGTAAAGGAGAAACACATCGAAGTGTTTTTCCATCACACCTAAGTATCTTAGGTACCCTTAATGAAGCAAGATGACAAATACTATCCCAGTGTAGAATCAAATGCATGTAGTGGCCCCTTAAGAAGCAACATCTCCAGGGCTCTGGGTGGCTCAGTCAGTTGAGCATCCAACTCTTAATTTCAGCTCGGGTCACGATCTCCAGCTTTGTGGGATCGAGCCCCACATCAGGCTCTGTGTGGACAGCGTGGACTCTGCTTAGGATTCTCTCTCCTTCTCTCTCTACCCACCCCCTCCCCGGGCTTGCTCTCTCTCTCTCTCTCTCTCTCTCTCTCTCAATAAGTAAATAAACTTTAAGAAAAGAAAGCAGCAGCACCTCCATCTCCAAGATGATACCAAAATGGGGAACTTTTAAACAAATGTCTTCTTCAAAGTAAAGGTAAACTGCAGACATGTCAGAAACTTTTAAAACCCTACCCACCTACTAACCACCTTGCTTTTAGGGGAATTAAAACTGAAGTGTTTTCCATAATCTAGAAAATTTTAGAAGTGTAATATCATGAAAGACTTGTAACTATTGAAAGGATAAAATTGAGAATGTATATAAAAGAACTATGTGCAAACATGAGAATTTTTACATTATTACTACTTTATTAAGAATGTGTGTTCATGGGGTGCCTGGGTGGCTCAGTCAGTTTAGCATCTGACTTCGGCTCAAGTCATGATCTCACTGTTCCTGAGTTCGAGCCCTGTGTCAGGCTCTGAGCTGACAGCTCGGAGCCTGGAGCCTGCTTCAGATTCTGTGTCTCCCTTTCTCTCTGCCCTTCCCCTATTCATGCTCTGTCTCTCTCTGTCTCTCAAAACTGAATAAAAGTTTAAAAAAATTTTAAAAACAAAGTGTGTTCACTCTCCTAGGCTCTTGTTTTTTAGAGTACTGTCTACCTGCCTTTCAGGAGTTAACGCTGAAGCTGGCATTAAATTCCCTTCTGTAGTGGGGGGAGGGGGAGTGGGGGGGTGTAAGATGTTTGTCAGGTTTGTATCTATGAGGAATTATGCTTGAGGTTATCATGCAGTCAAATAAACTTTTTTTCTTATGGAATACATGAAGAAAGGTCCAGAGGACTGGAGGGGCCCTGTTTTTTATTGAACAAAGTGATTTTGTTCTGAGGTTAAATCTGTATGACCCAAAGTACAGGCTGGTATGCAAAGAGTCATGCATTGATTTAAACAATAATAAATTGTGGTTCAGAATGCAGGGGAAAGTCTGTTCCCTCATGGACACTGAAGACCATACAATTTCACTGCTGTGATTTCAAAATAAACCTTGAACTTGTTAAGTTTTGGATTTGCAGCAAATGCTAGGAACTTTTAAAACGGATACTTAATCCAGACTTATCATGCTTATGAAACAACTTTTAATAAGTAGAACATAAATCATTATAAATAGCCAATAAAATTCAGAACTCAACAGTCAAACAATAAATTTTTAAATCATAAAATCGGGCAAACACCATATAGTGACTTTAGTCCATGTAATCCAGGACTCAGGGGCCTTTTAAGCAAGATGATTTAGGAATGGGCTCATCCATGCAAAATCTATGGGACCTGTGGAGGCAGGTGTAGTTTTTAAGAGGCAAAACAAGTCATAACTGTGCCTGGTATGTGGAAGTTATTCAATAATTATTTATTGAATTAATTAGTTAATTGCTATGGAGTGGTTATGCTGGCACAATAGGTAAGATCATCACTAACTTCTACCAGTAAAAAGGGGAAATACAGTACCATTCATTCCTAGGTGGCAGGTTACCGACATGGGCTCTGGGTATGCCAAGCTAGGTACACCATGGTCTTTGCTTTCCAGAAGCCACCATGACACATAGTAGGGCACCATCAGTCCACTGTCTTATTATTATTCTTACACTGGTGGAGCAGCCTTGGATGTTATGAGCCAGTAGGCTCCTTTCACTAAGCCCCACAAAGCCCCCTGTGCCCCAAGATATCTTTCTCTGGGCATCTGTTGATATCTGACAGTTCTATTGGTGGACTCACCCTCACCCTCAAATGAGGACCTAAATATGCTAGGAACGACACCCCCCAGAGAAGGTTATCTATGACAGCCTCTTCATCCCAGAAGATCCCTTTATGCCCTTGACTAAATGATAATAGCAACAACAACCCACTAACAATAAAAATAATTCCTTACATTTCCTTTGAGCTTTCCATTCAGACAGAGTGGTACTATTGTCTTGTAATAAGAGATAAGCTACCCTTAACAGATACCATCCCATACTCCCCTTGAACAGTAAACAGAGAATCACTACAATAAGAATGTTTCAAATGTAAATGGATGCCCATTAATGAAACAACAAAGAAAAAATGAGCCATGGGAAGAAAGATAAAAAAGAAATCTGGAGGCCCCAGAGCTAGTCCCTTGTGCCACCACAAAGATATTAGCATTATCTCTTAGCTTCTCAGTGCAGTAATCTCCTCTTCTAAGAAATGATGAGGTTGGACTTTATTGTCTGCCTGGATTTTCAAGCCAGGCTGACCCTCCTGTATCCTAGGTACCTGCAAAATATAAGGCATCCATATACCCACTCTTTTAAGCAAGGACCCTCCTTGTTTTCTTCTAGCTCAGTTCCCCTCTCTTGACTCCTTCTCCTGTGTCCCTGCTGCTCCATTGATTTGGTGGTTGGTTGTGCTCTTGACTCTCCTAAAAGGATAATGACTTTGGCTCACCCTTGAACCACTCTCTAGTTTGGGCCCTAGTTTGCTACATTAACATCCCAGTTGTGCCCACCTCATTCAGTTTCAAGTCGGGGGAAAGAGGAGAATTCAGACAATCATTTCTGCGTCCTCTTTCACTTCCAGACTCCTATGAATCCATCAGCATAACAAAGTCTGAACAAATAAAGTTTTCTTTGGCCAAAATAAATCTTAGCTGTGTTTGAGCAGCATGAAGAATGGCAGATTCATTTTCAGCAAAGAAGGCAAGGATCTTTTGGCCTTAGGTGCAGAAGGAAGTCTATCTCATTTTAGAAGGACATCTCTTTCCTTAGTTAAAATTAGTCAGTGTTGCTATCTATGAACTTCATAGGCACTCAGCTTCAATTACTTATGTACTGGGGAGAAATTGCTGCAGAATGGAAAAATAACCTTGAAAAAGAATAATAACCTTGAAAGATCTTAACACCCGACACAAAGCTGCCATTGCCCCTCATTTCTTGGAATTAAGTCACATTTATCGAGCTTCATGTCTTGTAAATGTTTATTGACATGGAGCCTTTGACAGGCATCAATCTGGCTGACAGCTTTTTCCTGTTAAATCCCAAGTTGCTTTTTGTTGCCAAGAGTTTTTAATGACAAAAATTAGGAAGTTGTGTCTACAGCAAGAGACAGAATCCTTGAGCTTGATTTCACCTTGTCCCACTTGGCCTTCTCTTATTTTTTTTTAAAGTTTGTTTATTTATTTTGAAAGAGAGAGAGAGCAGGGGAGGGGCAAAGAGAGAGGGAAAGAGAGAGATTCCCAAGCAGGCTCCATGCTATCAGCATGGAGCCCAACGTGGAGCTCAAACTCACAAACCATGAGATCATGACCTGATTAGCCTTTCCTCAATAAAGAAGGGCAGCCATGCCAATGTCTTTTGATGAGGAATAATTCACAAACTGGGAAGAAATTGGCATTTAAGAGTTTCATGAGAAGACTCTAAAAGATCAGAGAACTAATATTTATTGAACATCTACTAAGTACAAGGCACGATTTCAATGACCTGAAAATTATCTCTTTAAAATTATCTTTCATTCCCATGAAAATCTTGTGAGACTGGTAATATTTCACAGATAAAAGAAGCCACCTCAGAGAAATACATAAGTAGTTCAAATTCAAATAAGAGGTGGGGAGCTAGGATATTATCCCAAGTCTATAAACCAGATCTTACTTATTTCTGATGTGTGCTACAGACTTTTGACTCCAATTAAACAAAAGACATAAATATGCATGTGGGGGAAAAAATCATAGAATCATATAATTTTAGACCTTAAAGAAACATTAGAGGTCACTTAGTGACTCTAATCTTTCATGTTATAGATAAAGAAACAGACCTACAGAGTTAAAGTGATTTGCCTAAATTACATGGTTCTACCTGTGCAAATTGTGGAGATCTCTCTTTATTGAAATATTAGTGATTAAGAGGCAGGCCTCTTGTAGTTAATTAAAGAAGAAATGTCCTAAGTCAGCACAAACTGTTTCATGTGTTTTCAAATAACTGAGATATTTGAAAAATAACAAAAGTTCCAGGTGGGAATTTCTAAGATAACCCAAAGACATAAAGTACTATGGGCTTTAAGAAAGCTTTCCTATCCAGGCAACAACCTCTTTGACCTTGGCCGCAGCAACTTCTTACTCAGCATATCTCTGGAGGTAAGGGAAACAAAAGCAAAAATGAACTATTGGGACCTCATGAAAAAGCTTCTGCACAGTGAAGGAAACAATCAGCAAACCTAAAAGGCAACCAACGGAATGGGAGAAGATATTTGCAAATGACATATCAGAGAAAGGGTTAGTATCCAAAATCTATAAAGAACTTATCAAACTCAACATCCAAAGAACAATCCGGTGAAGAAATGGGCAAAAGACATGAGTAGACACTTTTCCAAAGAAGACATCCAGATGGCTAACAGACACTTGAAAAAATGCCCAACATCATTCATCATCAGGGAAATACAAATTAAAACCACAATGAGATACCACCTCACACCTGTCAGAATGGCTAAAATTAACAACTCCGGCAATGACAGATATTGGAGAGGATGCAGAGAAAGAAGAACCCTTTTGCACTGCTTGTGGGGATGCAAACTGGTGCAGCCACTCTGGAAAACAGTATGGAGTTTCCTCAAAAAATTGAAAATAGACTACCATATGACTCAGCAATTACACTACTAGGTATTTATCCAAGGGATACGGGTGTGCTATTTCAAAGAAGCACATGCACCCCAATGTTTATAGCAGCACTATCAACAATAGCCAAAGTATGGTAAAAGCCCAAATATCCACTGACAGATGAATAAAGAAAATGTGGTGTGTATATATACATATACATATATATATGTATATGTATATACACACACACAATGGCATATTACTCAGCAATCAAAAAGAATGAAATCTTGCCATTTGCAGGTAGATGGATGGAAATAGAAGGTATTATGCTAAGCGAAATTAGTCAGAGAAAGACAAATATCATATGACTTCACTCACATGTGGAATTTAAGATACAAAACAGATGAACATAAGGGAAGAGAAGCAAAAATAATATAAAAACAGGGAGGGGGACAAAACAGAAGAGACTCTTAAATAGAACAAACTGAGGGTTGCTGGAGGGGTTGTGGGTGGGGGAATGGCTAAATAGGCAAGGGGCATTAAAAAGGACACTTGCTGGGATGAGCACTGGGTGTTATATGTAGGGGATGAATCACTGGATTCTACTCCTGAAATCATTAATTCACTATATGCTAACTAACATGGATGGAAAGAAAGAAAAGAAAGAGAAGGAAGGAAGGAAGGAAGCAAGGAAGGAAGGAAGGGTTCCTATCAAACCAAAGGCCTCCAAAGCCTAATTGTTTTCATCTCAGCATCCAAATTGGCTGAGCAAGTCCCCCTTCAAAATGAGGAATTCACTCCACATTGGGTCAATAGGTTAAAAGAAATGGTAGGAAACAAAACAGGAAGAAAAAAAGGGGGAGAAGAAATGGAAAAGATGCATCCAAGTAAACACTAGAAAACAAAATCAATTCCACATATTTCTCCATTGCTAAAGGAACAGTTTTCCACACAAGCCCACATATATTTGCATTTCTTGACCATGGGTCAGAGATTTGAACAGACTTGTCTGCCCAGAGAGAATTCAGTCTTAATCATCAAGCAGTTAGCCAATCTCAGTTATATTTTACTGGAAAAAGCAGACATTTAATAGACCTCTCTTCCCATAATGCTAATGCTCTAGTGTAGGCAAAGATCACCCACAATTTTAAAAAGCTTAAGAAGGACATTTATGTTTTGGCTTTTATAACCTTAAACTCCAAGGTCCAGAGAGTTATGTAAATAACAATACTCAGGAAAGGGAACTTATCTTTTGAATTTGGGCTTGCGCAAAGCTCAGATACAAATAGTGCCTGTGAGAGGGATAAACATGATTCATAAGGGTTGTTTCATGTGGTTAATCCTTCCAGACAGAAAGGGACTAGATTCTCCATAGATGTTTTTACCAACTTTTTCTCTTAGATCACCCAAATGGGTATAACTATTATTAAGCATCTTATTGAGTTGTCTGTCTGTCTACTAATCCCGGAGGACTGTGGGCAAAAGTAGGAGTAGAAAGATGATGAAACAAAAGTTGAAAAATGTCAAGGAACATTATTTGATGCTCTTAATTTCTATGCAATTTATTGTAATACAACTTTTATTGTAAATTAACTGAAGCTTAAAAGATGAAGCCATCTCACGCTTGTTTGTAATGTTGCAAACAGTAATGCTATCTGTTAATCTACTTAACGGATCCTCACTTGGACATAAACTGAAGAGACCAGCAAATGGAAAGGAAAAATCACACAATATAGACTAACAGCATCAGTCCATTGATTTACACAAGTTTTCTCTCAAAACTGGTTACATTGTGCAACAGCCTTCACCCCTTTGACCAATACATGCTGATGCATTCACAATGATTAGCAACTACCTGGCTCAAAACCCTTTATTCCATTTGTACTCAATAGGAAGCAAATCACCCCCTCCTGAAGGTTAGGAGATGGTCTGGGATTTATCAGAAGATCCTTACAGGCTGGTCTCTACAGGCTGGAAGTGATGTCAGAATGACTAATGCAGAAAGTCATGGCAACTTCAAATGTTCTCCATTTAAAATTTTCACAAAAGTTAAACAAGATAACACTGTGAAAATATTTTTGGAAATTTTTGTTGTCATACCTAAAAATAGAATTTTTCTCATAATAATAATAATAATAATAACCAATAATGATAATTCCAGGGGTTCCTGTGTGGCTCAGTTGGTTAAGCATCTGACTCTTGATCTCAACTCAGGTCATGGTCTCAAACCTTGGTTCCTGAGTTCAAGTCCCACATTGAGCTCTGCACTGACAGCGCGGAGCCTGGTTGGGATTCTTTCTCTCCCTCTCTCTGCCCCTCCCCCTCTCACTCACACACTGTCTGTCCTTCTCTCTTAAAATAAATAAATAAACTTTAAAATAATAATAATAATTCCATCCATAGCTAGCAACCTACCTGGGTCTCACTTGCATCTGGTTTTCATGAAGAAGTGAAAGGACATTAGGAAAAGGTTGTTTTCGTTTTAACTTAAGGTTTTTAATTTTTACCCTGAAAAGTTATTGGGTTTTTTGTTGTTGTTGTTGTTGTTGTTTTTATTTTTTTTTAACGTTTATTTATTTTTGAGACAGAGAGAGACAGAGCATGAACGGGGGAGGGTCAGAGAGAGAGGGAGACACAGAATCGGAAGCAGGCTCCAGGCTCTGAGCCCAGAGCCTGACAACGGGGCTCGAACTCAACGGACCGTGAGATCGTGACCTGAGCTGAAGTCAGACGCTTAACCGACCGAGCCACCCAGGCGCCCCTGAAAAGTTATTGTTTATGTATGCCAGGGTTTCTCCAATTCAGTCCTACTGACATCTAGGGTTGGATAATTCTTTGTCATAGGGGCTGTTCTGTGCATTGTAAAATGTGTAGCAGCATCCCTGATTTCTATCTTCTAGATTTCAGTAGCACCCCCTCCAAATCCCTCCCCAACAGTTATGACAACTAAAAATGTCTTCAGACATTGCCAAATATCTCCCCATTGAGAACCAACAAATGTAAGAGTTTGGCCCAGGGAATCCTGTTTCATATAAGTATGTTCTGCCACAAAGTAATATGGCTGTCAAACCAGGAAATGGAGGCAGAGAGCAGCCGTCAGCAGCCATTGCCTATCGCAGGGCACCGATCGGGCAGCTTTGCTTACAGTCCAGTGATGATGGGTCCAGAGCTTACACCACCACTGCAATGGCCCTTTTGGGAACCTGACTGTTTATTTACCAAAGGCTGGCCAAGAAAAGTCAAACTTTCATTCGAAAAATCAGAAGCTCCTTAGCCACATTCAGTCTTTCTAAACCTCCGCAGCTGAGGAAAAAAGACTACCTTACTGCTTTCAATCACATCAGCCCTACTAGGTGAATGCTGTGCCAACTGCATTACCCTCTAATTGAAAAAATATATGTTAATAATAATTAGAAAAATCATGGCATTGAGAAATACACTGCCAAAAGGAGATACCTTCATTAAAAATTCCAAATATCCAAGTTTGCAAAAACTTGTGGGCCAGAGGCAAGAGATTTGCCATTTTTTTGGTCAAAAGGAAATTCCTTTTAAGGACAAAATAAGGTAAACAGGTCCCAGAAGTTCCTTTATCTTAGGTTGATGTCATTAAGATATAAAGTATTCATCACCAAGGATAGGTCAAGAAGGAATCTCTGCCCCTCATGTAGAGTTCTCAAGCAACTCAGACTAACCAGTCTCAGCCAGTCCAAGTTCTAAAGAAGAACCACTTTGCTGGGACACTGGCATTTGTTGGGCACACTTGCCTTGGCAGAGTTTTCTGGTTGCCTATTCAGTATCCATCCTCCCTTTTACTAATCCAATTTTGTATGATATGACAAGATACCTAACATTAAAAAAGAAAGAGGGAGGAGATTTTTCCCAGCCTCTCTTGCAGACGGAGTGGCTGTTTGACACAGGTCAGGCAAATGAGAGATACTAGAAAATTATTAGGTGAGGCTTCCAGGAAAGCTCCTTAACATAGAGGCAGACTAAATTATCCATGCCTTTCCCTTTGCTCTTGCTTCTTGGAACACAGACACCATACAGAGATAGAATAGCCATCTCATGGTCATGAAGCAACAAGCTCATGCTAAGAATGGCTGAGGAGAAAGACAGAAGGAAATTTGGTTCCTGGTGGAACCTCTCTCTACCAATGCTGGTGTATTAGTTTCCTAGGGCTGCTGTAATAAATTATAAACTCAGCAGCTTAAAACAACACAGATGTATTCTTTCACAGTTCTGGAGACTAGAAGTTGGAAATCAGGTAGGGCTGTACACACTTTGGGGGCTGTAGGAAATAATCCATTCTTTGCTTCTTTCAGTTTCTGGTGGCCGTCCCTGGGCTTGTGGCCACATCCTTCCCATCTCCACCTCTGTAGTCACACTGCTGCCTCCTCTTCTGTCTGACTTATCTCCCTGTGTTTCATTCTTACAAGGACACCTGTCATTGGATTTAGGTCCACCTGAGTAATGCAGGATGATCTCAAGATGTTTACTGATATCTGCAAAGATCCTTTCTCCAAATAAGGTAACATTCAGTTTCCAGGAGTTTGGATGCTTCACACATCTACTGTTGGGCCACCACTGGGAAGCCACCACTGGGGGGCCAGCCACTACACCTGGATTGCCTATCTCAAGACTTCTCATTTATCCTCCCCTCTCAAAAAAAAAAAAAAAAAAAAAAAAAAAAAAAAAAAAAAGTCCTAATTAGCTTAAGCCACTGTTTTCCAGGAATTCTATGACCTACAGCCAAATTCTCCCTAACTAATAGATTGCTTAACTCAGTGAGGACGTTAGGAGGATTTCAGAGATGGATCCTGATTACAGTTTAAATGCTGAGATTCTGAATCTTTGCACTGGCACTTTTGCATAGAGGAGCAAGATCCCCTTTAGAGCACTTGTCCACTTCTCAATGTGTGACCCCAGAATATCAGAATCCCCTAGGGTGCTTGTTTTAAACTCTGGTTCCTTGCCTTTGAAATGGTTTGATGAATCAGAATCTTTGGGAATCTACATCTTTAACAAGTCTTCATGAAGGCTTTTATGTCCACTGAAGTTTGAGAACCACTGCAGTCGTTCCTGCCTTTTACAATGCTTCTCTGTATATTGACTTTAGTTTGAACGATTAGCCTTTATCACTTAGGGTGGATTGTCTATCTCAAGTTCTATTGATTTTGTACTTAAACCTCCTTGTACCCCCTTAACTAACTAAATCCGTGTTTCCTTAACAATGGAAAAAATTATCTTTTTATATTGAGTCTTTACAGATTTCAAAAGCTATCTGAATAAGCCAGCCCAGACTTCTATTGTAGATGCTATGTAAAAATGTGTTCACCTTTCTTAGCTACAAATTGCACAGCCAAAACATGGTATCACAAAAGAGCACCACCAATATGGCAGCACCAATATGACAGGATTTTTGTTTCAACAGAAGGGCACCATGCGTCCTGAAGTACATGAAAAACAGAACTTCCCTCAGTCAGATTCATGACTCCGTTGGGATTAGTCAAATCCCTGGTTTGTGAGGGAGTTTAATGTACATTCCTTTGTCCCTAACTTCTTAAATTCTTGCTTTTCGACTTCCCTCCGGGGAGCATGTGTGTCATCTGGGATCAGGCGACAATTCCAAAGTGTGGCTCCAGACCATCCAATCACTGGTTCTAAGTCCTTCCTTAAGCCCCTGCAGTTTTGCCATGCACAAGGAAGCCTGTTCCCCCTCATCATTTATAGAAAAGGAAGGAGAAACTATTATCTGAGGATTCAGGCTTTGAGCTGGGTTTTGAACTTCTCAAGCATCACCAATACAAGAGTCAGAGGTTGAGCTCTGAATCGCTAGGTTTCCCACTCAAAATTCAGGCTGCTGGTGACAGAAGAAGCATAAAACTGGAAGTCAAGTGGCTGCACTTATAGCAAACTGACTGCACAGAAAAGGCTTTGTGCCAAGGAGACGCTGATCTGAATCACATTAAAGGTCAAAGAAAAGGATTGTTTTATTTCCTAGGAACTGAACCACCAGAACCACACCCCCTCACTCAAATCCTTTCCAAATCTCTTAAACTCAGCTAGAAGCCAGCCCCAGATGGGGGGAAGGGGCGGTGAGATTCTTCTGGCTTTAAAAGTGTGCTGTGTCACATTAACTGCTTCCCTGCTAAGAACCTTTGCAGTCTCCAGAGCTGAAACCCATGTGTGCTGTTCAAGGCGCCCAAATGAACATTTGTACATTTGTTTCCCAATGTGTGCTGGGACTGTTCCTCTGCCAGGCCTCCCCACCCATCAGGGGACCTGCAAACCTACAGCAGAGAAACCACCACACCTACTGATGTTTCAAATATTGGCACCAGTTGAGAGGACATGAGGCCGCCTTCCATGGGGCTCCATGCAGGCTCCTCCTCTGGTTGTCTGGTTTCTGTTTAGAGGGCACAGAGGGGGTTAACTCACTTTGGTCTCCCCACGCTGCTTCAGTATGCTTACAAAGTGCTGCCGGAGAAACAAAGCTCCATTCCCTTCCCGGTTGCGTTGGGCTCTGTGTTGAGACTGTGTTTAGCTCTAAACTTGGGCACATTTATCTATCAGAATCCTTTTCAGAAGACAACAAATGCCACCCCATCCTGAGTAATTTCTTCCTTCTCTTAATCCCAGTGGCATTTCACATCTGTATCCTCCATATGGCCTTTAGTGTAGGCCTGTATCCTCTACATGGCTTTTCGTATCAAGACATACGTCTATTCTCTTCTCTGCTATAAGTTCCTAGAAGGCATGTGGTATGATCTTAAACGTTGTTAGTGAGAAATTGTCTTTAACTGAATTAATGAAATCTTAAAGCATCATGTGTTTTCCATTTGGAGGCTATCAGGAGAAGTTGTTACTGTGTGGGAAAGGAATGGATCAATTTTACACTTTAGGCCAAAGCAGACTTGACCCCAAACTTCCCCTGAGCGAGTCAGACAGAGACACAATGGTGGCCCCTTCCCCTACCTACATTCAAAAACAAACTTTGAGGACTAGATCTCTTATGAAAAGATGGGCTGTCCCTGTAACTAACACCAAACTTCTAATGGTATGAATTAGAAAGGATACGCAATGGCATTGGAGTAACTTTATTATGTTTAACAACAGCATATGTGATGGGAGATTTGGCTTTGGTGCAGCTGCCTCCCTATTCAGAGGCAGAAAATGAGGATAAATAGGAAAATATTGGTTAGATAACTAAGGATAATAGAATCTTGGAATAAAATATCCAGTTGTCAGTAGGATATAATTACGCCCATAAGTGAATTTCTTTGAGGTTACTTGCTCCTCTGAGATTAGATTGTAGCTATGCCAAAGTCTCATTTTTCATGGCTCAGTCCCTGGGCCCTCCCCATCAGTAAAGGAAATTAAGGTCAAATGGCTTTTTTAAAAAACCATTTATCCCTAGTTTCTAGGTTGCTCATTTAATAAGAACTTATTGAATGCTAAGTATGGATGTAATGCAATCAATGTGAGGCACCTGTGGTAGCTTGTCTCCAAAGATGCCCTTCCAACCATGCCTCCTGGTATTTACTCCCCTGGGTAGTCCCCTCCTCTGTAAACAGGGCTCTCACTTTTGAGAACTCTGTGACTCCCTTCTGATCAATAGAATGTGGCTACAGTGATACTACATGATTTCTAAGACTACGCCATAAGAAGCCTTGCAGCTTCTAAGTTGATCCCTTTGGAGTACTTGCTCTGGGAGAAGCTAGCCCCACATAAGAAGTTCAAATGTCATAAGACTGCCATGCTTTGAGAAAGCCCAAGGTTGCCATGTGAAAAAGCCACAAAAGAGAGGGAGAGAAAGAAAGGTAGAGGATAGAGAGCCCAGACAGCCCCTACCTGCTCCAGCTATCTCATATGAGGAGTCAGACATGTGAGACAAAAAGCCATCTTGGGTGCCCCATCCAGTCGAGCTTTCAGATGACTCTAGTCTCTAACACCATGTGACTACAAGTGCAAGAGAGACCTCAAGCAACAATAGCCTAGCTAACACACACACACACACACACACACACACGAAACGTGAGAGATAGTAATAAATTAGTATTGTAAACCTCTGAGTTTCAAGAAGATCTGTTACATGGTAATAGATAATCAAACCAGTTCCAAAGAAATATTTTCTTTTTATTGAAAGCCAAAGAACTGGCCTTTGAAGAACTTGGATTATAAGGGAAACAACAACACACCCACAGAAAGCAACATAAATACCCTACAACATAACTCATCTGCAAATATGAAAACAATCTTTTCCAACTAAGGAACTGCTTCAGGAGGCCTGCAAGTGGGTTTGTGAAGAAAGTGGCACCAGCCTTGCCAAGGAGAGTAGCCAAACTAATCCTGGCAGTCAGTGAGGGGGACAGCTGTCACATCTACAAAAAAAGTAAAGACAGAGCCTAGAAACATGATGAATTGTAAAGCAGAAAAGTGAGCAGAGAAAAACTGGCAAAACACATTGTAAAATATTCAAATGCTCACATTAAAAATACAAGCAAAAGAAATACAAATTAAAGCAAGACATTATTTTTCAACCATCAGATTGGCAAAGATCTTTTTAAAACGATAATACTTGGGCTTGCAGGGTTCAGTGACACCCTAGTGCCCTTTTGGCCAGAGTATATTGGAAATGAATCTAGTCTTTCTGTAGAGCTATTGCATCAGAGCCTTTAAAATAATCATACCTTTGGCCTGTTACTGAGTTTCTAGAAATTTAACCAGAGGAAATTATTAGGCATTTATACAAAAATTATTGTGTGTTTCTTTTATAGATTTACTTATAATAGCATGAATTAAATATAACCCAAATGTCCAATAATAAGGAAAAGGTTAACACTGTAATGATATAACTACTGGTGATATTCAAAATATTTAACAACTGGTATGACACGGGCACCAACCAATTATAACTACAACCAACACACCAACCAATCAAAACCAATAGACTAACCAATCATAACAGATGCACCAACCAATTAGTAACCAACCATGTTACCTAACGGCTGGATATCTGCCTAGGGTTCTTCCATTTAATTGAAAATCATACAACTTTTACAAACCATGTTTAATGATATCACGGCGTAAAGTTAAGCGAGATAAAAAGAGAATAGACCTCATTATATACACACATACAAATGTACGCATAGAAAAAGGAAGGAAAATACGAAATATAGTGGTTGTCTTGAATGGTGAGATAATCAGTCTTGACTGGTGGCATTTGGGGTGAGTCATTTGTTTTCTTTCTTTGTGCTTTTCAGTGCTTCTCAAAATCATCTATGATAAGCAGGGACTATTTTCATAAGTTATCAGAAAAAAGTCACATTCATAAAGGAAGAGATTAAGTAATCAGAGAGCTGTGGTTGGTTGAAGTGTATGAAGTTGGAGTTAGAGTGATTAGCAGAAATGAAGGGAGGTTCTATTTGGGAATGGAGTGTGGAAAACAATAGTAACTTCAGGATGAGAATGGAGAAATCATGAACAGAAGGAATTCTAAGTGCTTGAACAAGGCAATCACAAGAGGAAAGCGGTGCTAGATGCAGGTAATTCTAACTGCAAGGAGCAAGTCTGGTGGAGAGAGTAGAGAAAATGAGAAGCACTAAAGGGCTTCTGCAATATCCCTGGCAGCTAAGTCAACATGTACGTGAGTACACCTCCATAGTTTAGGTTTCTTCCACCTTGTCAGGATTTTGACTTTTGCCAAACACTTCTGCTCTGGTCATGCATCTTGAGCAACTCAACATCTATCTGATCAACAAATGAGGCTTTGGTATCTTCTCCCAGTTAAGTATCTTTGTAGAAAGGGGAAAACAGAAAAAAAGTAGAACACTAATACCAAAAAAAAAAAAAATCCAAAAAACCGAAAAACCAAAGTCAGAATTTTCACTTACCCCATGGCAAAAGAGTTTTGGATGAGGCAAGATTTGGCTCAGATATCTAAAGGCATCCCTCCCTCTTAACTTTTTATTTGGAAACAATTTCAAACTTACAGAAAAATTGTAAAACTAAGAATAGAAAAAAGAGTACCCTTCACCCAAATTCACCTATTAACATTTTACCCATTTGTTTTATCATTTGTTCTCTTTCTCTTTCCCTTTCTCCCTACTCTCTCATATACATATGTAAAAATATATATGCAAAACATATGTGTAATTTGTAATTACTTAAAAATAAGTTGTGTATATCATGTGTATTTTTCAAATTACGATATTCTTCTATGTAGCCATACTACAGTTGTCTATCAACTTCAGCAATTTTTTTATTCAAAAAAATTTTAGTGTTAATTTATTTATGTTCAGACACAGAGAGAGCATGTGAGCAAGGGAGGGGCAGAGACAGGGGGAGAAAGAGAATCCCAAGCAGGTTCTGTGCTGTCAGCACAGAGCCCTATGTGGGACTCAATCTCACAAACCGTGAGATCATGACCTGATGATGCTATAATTTTATATGATCTATTGCCCATATTCCGAATTTTCCAGTTGATTGCATCATGTCTTTTGTAACACTGCTCTCCTCTTAGACCAGTCTAGAATCAGGTATTGCATTTAGTTGCTATGTCTCTTTAGTCTCCTTTTATATGCAGCTAATTTGTAGGATTAATTTATGCTACACACACACACACACACACACACACACACACACACAGAGGCATTCCTTCTCCATTTAGACATCAGTTTCATTTGAATTACACACTTTCCAAATTAGCTTTGCCAGGAGATTGCCCTCAATGGCACTCATCCTGTCTGACCTCTCTTACACTGTAACGCCAGGCAACACAGAGTCTGTTTGAGTGGTAGGTATAGTTATGTCCTCCCAAAACATTTTTCCCCCTTAGCCTTAAAAGGACTCATGGCTAGAAACTTTGTTGCAAATCAATATGAAGTGGTGACCATTTACTTTAAGAGAACATATTCTTCAATGCCTGACTGGGGAACAGTGGTACAGATTCTTTTGTGGTGGTGAATTACCAAATCACTTCACTGCCTGAAAATATTTTCCAATCCCCTCCTCCACCTGTCTCCTTCTGAAGTACCATGACCTTTGGACAGCCAGCCTGACAGAGAGAGCCCATTCCTCTTCAATTACTTTGATAAATGTAAGAGCAGAGATGGCTGCAGTTGATAGGCACAACCTAAACAAAGGCTCCAGTTGAGAACTTCTGATGGCTACAGTTTCCATCTGAGCCTAGCAGACAGGTATTAATCCCTATAAATGCTGTAGCCAAACCATATGGGTGGGGGAAACTTGACCACTACAGTGAAATCACAGACACACTGCAAACTGAAAGACTACACCTCTCCCAATGTCACGGTTTATTTGCATGCAATCCCAGTCAAATCAATATCGCCATCTTAATCAAGAGGGAATTACAGGCTTCGGCAGAGAGGTAACATTGTTAGTAATTACATTCAAGCCGTTTTTAGACCTAAGCACTGCACTCTGAGCTGAAATGTTTAAACAGATATAAGGGAGGGAAAAAAAACACATGGCGAGAGCTTGAGGGCTGTTTGTGCCCAGAGTGGTGATTCAGAAGTCATTGTGTTCATGTTCAAACTTTAGAATGGAAGTGCCAGACCAGGAATCTAAGGATCAAGGAGAGAAAACAGCAGTGGCATTGTGGATGTGAATAACATGAGTAGAGCGTGTTGTAATCTTCATTGTAACCAGCCAGACTTTTTTTCTTTTAATCAAAATACACCATCTCTGTGCATCTTTTAAGGGGAAAATTCCTGGCATGGTTCCTATGTAAGACATAGTGGGTTTACAGCTTGCCAGAGATACAATGTGGGAAGAGGACCCCTCTGGCTGGCTGTGACATGTTCTTGTGAGCCCAGGGCACCGCACCCTGCCCAGGCCTTCCAAGTAGCAAGTAGAAATTAAGGGAGGTGGGGATGGTGGGGAAGCAGATCCAACAACATTCATTTGTACTTAAAGTTTTGTATTGTAAATTCTTTTCATCCATTTTCCACCCCACCCCACCCCCAATTTGTGTTCCAGTTCTTGAGAAAGAGGACTTGCTTAAATTGAGAAAGTCTGAAATGGTGTTTGTGGATAAGGAAATGTGCTTTTTCAAGTTCAAATGCAGTTGGCATCAAAGCAGAAGAGGTGCAGTGGAAGAGACATGCTTTAGTTAAAGAAGAAAAAGGACTTATAATTAACTCTAAAATGGCATCTTGAACCAGGCTGGCCTCAGCTGGAAAGGGCTTTGTTTATACGCAAAGGACTTCTTCTAAAGGCACTAGAAAATCTTATCCTGGAGGAGGTAAACTTCTTGATATCTTACCTATTCTACTCACTTGGTTATCCTCCCTCCCACTTTTTTCCTGATATATGTCAAGACAAGGTCAACTTTAACTCCTATCAGGAATGATCACATATTTCAAATTAATCTATTTTCACTGGTTAAATACTGCCCCACACACATGGTTTTACCATCATAATTATTGTATAATGGTGTTTTATTAATAGGCTCCCATGGGAACAAAGTCAGCCAGGTCATCGAGAGGATGATGATGTTGGGACCCTCAGGACTGGCTTGGTGGCAACAGCAGTGAGACACAGAACGTTCCCTGTGTGCCCCTGATTCTGGACATGTCTGTGAGGCCAGGGCTCAGCCCAGCTCGACACAGAGCTACTTTTGAAGGCTGGTGCATCCCGGGTGTGGTGTGGGTGTGCTCAGAATCCCCTTGGCACAGGGCTATCTGAAAAAGGAAAGAATGTCCTTTGCCAGTCACCCTCTCCTCTGCAAAACAGAGCCTTAGTCCACCTTGCCTAGAAGGAAGAGGGTGAAGTAAAGGGCTCTGAGCTCTGGGGCACAGCCATATGCATCTCACATTACTTCACACCATTATAAATTTCCATCAGTGAAAGGTGTTATTAAATGTGGCCAACCCCCCCCCCCATAGGATTCCATTACCCTGCATCTGGCATTCATTGGCCTTTCCCTCTGAGGAACGCCCACCCCGTATATCCCATCACCAAACACTGCCAATTTTACACCTTAGAATTGGACACCTGCTTTGTCTCTTTCTCCCATTCCCAATATACTGCTCATCACTTGCCCATTCATCTGACCACTGAAAGAACTGCTTAGCTATATTCTTGCCTCTGGCCACTAACTTCTAGTATGACCTTCACACTGTCACTAGAGAGACAGACAGATGGGTGAGTGGCTAGAGAGAGAGAGAGAGAGATTGAGAGAGTCATGCCACCCTATGACCCAAAAGCTTTCCGTGGTATATTAGTCCACTCGGGCTCCTAAAATAAAATACCACCGATTGAGTAGCTTAAACAACGGAAATGTGTACTCTCACAGTTCTGAGGGCTAAAAGTCTAAGATCAAGGTGTCAGCAGGTTTGATTTCTTCTGAGGCCTCCCTCCTTGGCTTGCAGATGGCCACATTCTTGCTATGTCCTCACATGGTCACCCCTCAGTCTGTAGGTACAACATGTCTGGCATCCTTACAAGGGCATCTGTCATGCTAGGTTAAGGTTGACCCTAATAATCCCATTTTAAGTACCTCTTTAAAGACTGTATCTCCCAATACACTCCTATTCATACGAACAGGTAGGGGGACAATTCAGCTCATACACGACTTGACCAATAGAATATGGTGGATGTGATGTTCTATTTCTAGTCCCAAACTTTAAAAAGCTGGGAGCTTCCTCTTCCCGTCTCTGCAAACTTGTTGTTGGAACCCAAGAGTCATGCTCTGAAGAAGCTCAGGCCATGTGGAGATACCACGTGTAGGTGTTCTGGCTAACGGCCCCTGCTAAAGTCCTAGCAGGGGCGCCTGGGTGGCGCAGTCGGTTAAGTGTCCGACTTCAGCCAGGTCACGATCTCGCAGTCCGTGAGTTCGAGCCCCGCGTCGGGCTCTGGGCTGATGGCTCAGAGCCTGGAGCCTGTTTCCGATTCTGTGTCTCCCTCTCTCTCTGCCCCTCCCCCGTTCATGCTCTGTCTCTCTCTGTCGCAAAAATAAATAAACGTTGAAAAAAAAATTTATAAAAAAAAAAATAAATAAAAAATAAATAAATAAATAAAGTCCTAGCAACTACAAGATAAGTGGGTGAGATGTTTTCAATTTCAATTTCAACTCCAATCCCAGCCACCTGCTGACTGCAACCACATGAAAAACCCTGGATGAGAATCTCTAGCTGAGCCCAGTTGTTCCTAGAACCATGAGAGTTACTAAAGTAATGGCTCAATTTCAAATCACTAAGTTTTGTGATGATGTCTTATGAAACAGCTACTTTTGTGTGAAGTCTTCCAATTACAGCATTGACAAATACAAATTTAGAACACAAAACACTGCTTCAGCCAAATTCTACACTTCTGTGGGCTGCCAGATGTTCTGCGTTTTTTTTTTAATTTTTTAAAGTTTATTTATTTATTTTGAGAGAGAGAAAGAGAATGAGTGAGGGAGGGGCAGAGACGGAGGGAGAGAGAGGATTCCAAGTGGGCTCCTCCACGCTGAGCACAGAGCCTGACTCAGGGCACATTCTCACAATCGTGAGGTCATGACCTGAGCCAATACCATCTGCCCAACCAACTGAGCCACCCAGGGGCCCCCAGAAGTTCTGTTTATAACTTCTGTATGTTCTAGCAATACCCAAACACTTGGAGTGTCTGCCAGCACCTTGCTTGTTCATACCTCTGTGCCTTTGCAAATGCTATTCCCTCAATCCAAGCATTCCAGCTGCTTAGTTTCCCTCAGAGAAGACCTTGTTAACTTTGGGGGAATAAATGGACAGGTGACCATATAATCAAGGACTGACTGTACCGGGATCACTTCCTGTCTTCCTTGATTCTCCCTTGAATCCTTGTCTTACGCCCTTTCACTAAGGTAGGCAGTCTTGGCTCTGTCCTTGCCACTTGCAACACAATGGCCTTGACATGTTATATACTTTTTATTTTCCAGCTTCCCTCACCCGGGGGATGTTTAGTGGCCTCTTTCCCGTGGACGGCTTCCTTATTCTCTTCCTTCGTCTTTCCTCGGGCAATTCTGTTGTTTATCCACTTTTCTCTTTAATGGCTTTCAGTTATTCAAGGAAGATTGTCAAGTGCCACAAGGTCACCAGGAAACGCACTCTGCAGTCCAGAGGGCACAGAGATGGGCACAGCACACGCAGTCACTGAAGAGCCCACCATGGTCTCACTGCACCTTCCAGCAACGGGAACACCCCTAACTTAATGCTAAAAGCCCACCTGCAATCAGAGATGACCTGTGGATACACAGGTCTATGGCAGTCCAGATCGAATCCTTTCTTTTTCACAAGTAGTAAATCGTAAGGAAAACCTCTTTTCACAGTGGTAAATGCTTGTTTGCCTCTCTTTTTGCTTCATCCCAGCAGCTTAGTGACACTCAACTTATTTCTTTGTCCTTAGATTGAAAAAAAAAATTTTTTTTTGATCTTGCAACTCAAATGGTAGCTAGATGCCTCTTAAATATTTCCCCTGCATCTAGTGTCTCTGCCACCCCAGCTCCTTCCACATAACATGGTAGATTTCATCTTTTTTAAATGCCACCTAAAAACTATCATCAGAGGCTATCCATATACCCAAAAGCTGCTCCAAGTGCCATGGCTAGAAGTCAAAGGCATCTAAGGCCTGGCCCCAACCGATTTCTGCCCCCTCCTCTCCTGTAACTCCCTGCATGAACCCCGGCTCCAGTCAGACACAATCCCTCATTGTTCCTCAGGACACTGGGATGCCTCCCCCAGCTCAATAGTTCTTCTCCTACTTTCCTTCCTCCACCTACAAACCCCACACTTGCTACAGAGGCCTTTCAACCTTTCATGATCCTTTCTCCAAAATCTTGGAGAAACCCAAACGTCTCTGCACCCAGATGATACAGGCTCTACAAACTGAGATACATCCCTCACCTTGTCCTCTCTCTGCATGCACGTTCCACATATCCAGAGAGACCTAGCCTTTCAAAGGCAGAAGTCATGTTTTGTAAAACTTTATATCCCGAGGACCTAGCATGACTCCCCATGGTAGATGCTCTGTACATGTCCGACATGCAGACCTGTGTATGTATAAATTGTTTGCTTTTGTTATTGATTAGACACAACCCAACTGACAGTTATACATCTTTGGACGGTGACCTTGACTTTCCTTCTGACCCTGTAATAATGTGTAAAACTTAGAAGGATTTACTGGGTACTCATTAATTAAATAATTGATTAGGGGCCCTACACTGTAAACACCACCTACAGAAATGTGAAATCCTGTCTCTAAAACAAACTTGCTTACCTCCAAACCATGACACTCGATACTCCTGGGAAGTCACCAAAACAGTATCTGAGAAAAAGGCTATAGGCACCAAAAAGGGAATCAATATGATTATTGATTTTATTATTATTTTTTATCTCACAGGACCCTGGGATTAGTATCCATGCTGAAGCATGCAAGTAGCAGGCCAATAAGTGTCTGACTTTAAATATGTAAAAACTAACCTAGGAAACAAGTCAATAGGCTTAACTCAGAAAGCATTCAGCTAGGGGGAGTTCAGCTCACTTCTCACTTCTTTAGAATGACTAGATTCTAAAGACACTGCTGAATGCCAATGAAAAGAAAAGGGGTATAAGCTTCAAGTAAATAGGGCCACGTTGGCAAATCTATATGCAATTAATACAAGGATTAAAAGTTAATAAGCATCCTGGATTCTGGTTAGATTTTAAATGGAGCTTAATAAGACTATTAGGACAGAAAAATCTGACCAAGAATTGGCAAGTTGAGGTAGAACTTTCTTAATCATTTTTTTAAAGCTAAATAGGGTGCTTTACAGCTATTCATGCCCCAACAAATACAAACAACATATTATGACTTTTACTTAAATGACAATGACCAGACACATTTAAGTATTTCCACTGAAGACTCCCCATTTTGTGGATGATTAAAAGCAAGGTCAGGAAGCATTAAGTAACTGATTCAGTCACAGAGGCATCCTAACCCAAAGGTCAGCAGCCTTCCCCTGCACCCACTGCTCCTAATTCAAAAAGAATGGGACCTCTGGAGAGAAAGGGTTCAAAGATAAAGTGTCTGCAGTGCGTGACTCTTAAATGGACAATACTAAATTATTTAGCATACATTTGTACTTATGAAAAATTGGAGTTCTTTTTTTTTTAATGTTTCTATTTAGTTTTGAGAGAGTGCAAGCAGGGGAGGGGCCGAGAGGGGGGGGACAGAGGATCCAAAGCAGGCTCTGCGCCCACAGCAGCCAGCCAAAGAGGGGCTGGAATTCACAAACTGTGAGATCGTGACCCGAGCTCAAGTCTGACACTCAACTGACTGAGCCACCCAGATGCCCCTGAAAAATCAGAGTTCTTAAGTTGACTTCCTGGACCAATGAGGGCAAACTGGATTCTCCCCAGGAGCTAATCTGATCAATTGTCTTAAGCCCAATGTTGACAGTTTCCAAGAATACCTCTGGGTTTGATAGGAAAAGTAAATCAACAGATAGTGATGTCTGTCACAGGCAAGGAGAGTTGTGTGTTAGTAGTATCCATGCCACATATTTACCATTTCTGATTTAGACACTTAGATGTTGATTTTGTTGTGGATTTCCTCTGTTTCTGACTGGGACTCAGATCCAGTCCTCCCAGCATAAAAATAGCTGTTTGGACAGGTCAGCTGTAATAGGGGAGCTCTGAAACACCTTGTTTCAGGTAGAACCATCCCATTGGAAAGCTGAATCAGTGTCTCTGAATTATTTGCTTTGTGATATATCTCAGGGGAAAATGCACAGAATATGAAGATTCTAACCTCCCTCAAAGAAAAGCACATGGTTCATCTTGTTAACAACTGGTACCTCACAGTGAGAAGAGTGTTGTTTGCAAACTGCCATGCATGAGATAATATCACGTTTTAAAATATTAACTGATTTTTTCCTCCCATTATGTATCTCTTTTCTTTTCTCGGTCGGTCACCCCCTACTCCCACTTCAACCTGTGAGAATCTGTTTTCAATGGAAGGATTGGACAAGACAATGAAACTAAAATAGCCAGTCACACGCTCGGACACATTTTTGTTTATCCATTCTGCAGTCTTGGACATGTATGTAATTTCTACTTTGTGTCCATGATGCATACTGTTACTGTGAACATTCAGGTACAAATTTTTGTATGAAGATATGTTTTCATTTCTCTTAATGAAGCAATTCCTCTCTTGTATCTGTTTCTTTTATCAGAGAAGTCAAAGGCTTACCAATATGCTTCCTCTTTTTTCACTGGCCAGAGTTGACTTGAATGATCACCTTTGTCTATGAGACTGGAAAAGACTGATAAATGTTCCTGGTTTATTTTACTATGGGAGTTGAGAAAGGGAAAAAAGGAATTGGGGATGACCATTGGATCATCCAACTAACAATGTGCTTCCAATGGAGATGTGCCCGCTGAATATCTCCACTTGTGTGCCAGGCACCTCAAAATCACCATACCCAACTCTCAACTCATCATCTCCACCCTCCTAGCAAGCCTGGTCCTTCTCCACACCAGGCTTGTCTTCCTTGACCCCTTTCTTTCCCTCACCCCTGGACCTAATCGATCTCCAAGTCCTATTTTACCCCCTATACATGTCTCAAATCAGTTCTCTTCCTTCCATCTTCTCCACACTATTTAAGAAACCTTCATCTCCTCCCTGCACTGACACGATAGCCTCCACCCTCTCCTCCTTCCAACCCACTCTCCTCACTGTGCCCAGAACCATAGTTTCAAAATGCAAATTGACTCATGATGCTGTGATACTTTAAAACTCTCAAAGGCTTCTCATTGTAAAAGCAACGAAAGATTAAACTCCATCAAGTCCCTTTATGATGTTGCCTTCCCCAGGCCTTTGCACATGCTATTCTTTCTGGCTTAAATATTTCCCCCCTATTCTTTTGTCTAATTAATTCCTACTTGTCCTTCAAAGCTCAACGCAAGCATCCTTCACCCTAAAAATCTTCCCTGATTCACCAAACAAGGGCAAGTCCTCTTTATATGTTCTAACAACAGGTATTTTGCCTTCACCCATTTGACATATACAATTAACTCAGTACGGAATTGTGTGTTTAGCATCTGTCTTTCTTGCATGAAAGTAAGTTCCATGGGTCAGGGAAGCATTGTCTTGCTCTCTACCCCTTCTCCCACGCCTAGCACAATACCTCATATATGGAAGGCTCTTGTGTAGCTATTGAATATATAACAGGATTAAATGAGTTCATGAATAAATGGAAAGTGTTCAGGGCCAATCACTAACACAAAGAAAGCCAGTAAAGGAACTCTGCATCTGAGGAGCAGAAGAAGAAGAGAAGATTAAAGAGATTTGTTTTCCTTCAGAAAGTACAATAACGTTCTTGTGGACAAAATTGTTAGGCAATAATAGCCTTTGGGCGCCTGATTACTAAAGCATTCAACGATATTTGTTCAGATATTATTTTCTGATCCTTTTCTCAAGTTCAAGTCTCTTGAAGGCTAGGACAATTTCTTTTTCTTTTTTTTTTTTTTTTATGTTTGTTTACTTTGAGAGAGATAGAGAAAATGAGTGGGGGAGGGAGAGAGAGAATCCCAAGCAGGCTCTGCACTGTCAGCACAGAGCCCACTGTGGGGCTCCATCTCACGAACTGTGAGATCTTGACCTGAGCCAAAATCAAGAGTCCAACACTTAACTGACCGAGTCACCCAGATGCCCCAAAGGCTAGGATACTTTCTGCCAAATATCTGAAGAGTACTAGTGTGGAGCCAGGTGCAACTCCTGGACAGACACCTAATAAATACTTTGAGTTTAATGGAATCTGATTATCACTAAACTGTAGCACTACTGACTTCTGGTCTCCAAAAATGCTGTAAGGAGAAAGCAAATAGTTGTGTCCTGAGGGCAAGGATAGTATCTTACAATCTTCACAGTGCCTGACACAGATGATCTATAAATGCCCACTGAATTGGGACCAGGCATGGGTCAGGCATTCCACAGGGTACTGGCACTGACCAGCCTGTCTCACCAGCCCTACTTTTTTACGAGATCTCCACTTTACGGAAGAGAAAGTACCCAATGCCCATGTCTGGGGAAATGACCTACTTTAGAAGAGCTCCTGTTTGGGGTGACTGGATGGGGCAGCTGGTCAAGTGTCCGACTCTTGATTTCAGCGCATGTCATGATCTCACGGTTCATGGGTTCAAGCCCCACGTTGACCTCTAAGCTGACAGTGAAGAGCCTGCTTGGGATTTTTTTCTCTCTCCCTCTCTCTCTGCCCCTCCTCCACTCATGTTTGCTTGCTCTCTCTTTCTCTCTCTTTCTCAAATAAACTTTAAAAAAAAAGAAAAAAAAAGGAAGAAGACCTCTTGTTTCAAGTCCAGAGATAGAGCCTCTGGGTCACCTCAAAAGAGATTACAACTTGGGGCGCCTGGGTGGCTCAGTCGGTTAAGCGTCCGACTTCGGCTCAGGTCATGATCTCGCGGTCCGTGAGTTCAAGCTCCATGTCAGGCTCTGTGCTGACAGCTCAGAGCCTGGAGCCTGTTTCAGGTTCTGTGTCTCCCTCTCTCTGACCCTCCCCTGTTCATAAAAATAAATAAATAAAACGTTAAAAAAAAAAAAAAGAGAGAGATTACAACTTGCCCTCTCATCTTAAGGAAACAAAAGAAGATACTGTGGTGCTTAAGCTCACTCTCTTCTAAGTCATGGAAAAAGCAACTTTCTCTCAGTTGATCAGAACATACCTATTGATTTCTTTTTCCCTAGAACAGTGTGCAATTGTGTGATTCAGCCCAGTCCCACTGTCCCTAAATCTTAATACTCTAGCCTTCTCTTTGATCTAATGATTTCATGGAAAAGAACATTAGTGCCCAATTGGACTCTCCTTGAGTCCAGTTCTGATTCTGCTTTGCTGCTCAGCCCCAAATCATAAAGCAGAGCATTATTTCAGTCTGGGTATCCCCACCAAACCCACTTAATGTTGACCACTTAAGCCACTCGGTCAAGTGGAAATATGCTCTTTGTGATGTCTACATCACGAACTGTGCCAAGAGACACCGACCAGCTCCCCACAAATGCTGGCTGGAAAATGTCAAGGCTGGTAAAAACCTTTCTAAGAGAAGTCTAGAAGTTTTTCAACCAAATGTCAAATGAACATCTGCAAAGACAGTGATATTATAAAGGCTTTTGTTCCGGCGCCTATGTCCTATTAAAATGTGTTTTAAAAAATGTATTAAAACTAACTCACCTGATGTTTTGCACCAGGGATTCAAGTCATTTGACACAGGATGAGATGTGTGACTATGCTTTATATTTTTCACAAACGATTTTTACAAATAGTGCATCTTTTATGGGAGTGGGGATTATATGCTCTATAAACAAGGACCAATATGCTCTATAAACAAGGACCAATCTGTACAGTTTGGGGTACAAATAACACACACCATTAATTCCTAAAGAGTGAGGCTGAAACACCATATGGTGACGATAGCAGGAATTCTGATCTATCGAAGGCCCTGACACCCTTTCTACTCTGTGCCCTCAAACTGCTCAGGCCCTTAAGGTGTCTAAAGAGCAAGTTCAGGGGTGCCTGGGTGGCTCAGTCAGTTGAGTGTCCAGCTTCAGCTCACCTCATGACCTCATGATTTGTGAGTTCAAGCCTCACATCGGGCTCTGTGGTGACAGCTCAGAGCCTGGAACCTGCTTCAAATTCTGTCTCTGTCTCTCTCTGCCCCTCCCTCGCTCATGCTCTGTCTCTCTTTCTCTCAAAAATAAACACACACACACACACAAAAATTAATAAATAAATAAAGAGCCAGTTCAACCCAGCAGAGCCCCATCACAAGGCACAGACTGAAGCTGAGGGTTGCTGGTAGCCTACAGTTGATGAATCACTTCCCAAGTGCAGAGAAGATGGGCCATATCTCCAGTTCCCACAGGAACCACAGGGGCTAAGTTGGTAACAATTCTTCAGGGGTGGGCTGTCCACTCTTCATGTTTAAATTCAATAAATAAAGAAGCTTTCTGCCAGGGCGTCTGGGTGGCTCAGTCGGTTAAGCATCTGACTTCAGCTCAGGTCACGATCTCGTTGTTTGTGAGTTTGAACTCCTCACTGGGCTCTGTGCCGACAGCTCAGAGCCTGGAGCCTGCCTCAGATTCCGCCTCTCCCTCCTCTCTGCCCCTCTCCCACTCACACTCTGGCTCTGTCTCTCAAAAAAAAAAAAAAAAAAAAAAAAATGACTGTTGAAAAAATTTTTAAATAAATAAATAAATAAACATTTAAAAAAAAATTTTTTTTAAAGAGAAGCTTTCTGGGGCGCCTGGGTGGCGCAGTCGGTTGGGCGTCCGACTTCAGCCAGGTCACGATCTCGCGGTCCGTGAGTTCGAGCCCCGCGTCGGGCTCTGGGCTGATGGCTCAGAGCCTAGAGCCTGCTTCAGATTCTGTGTCTCCCTCTCTCTCTGCCCCCCCCCCCGTTCATGCTCTGTCTCTCTGTGTCCCCAAAAAATAAATAAACGTTGAAAAAAAAAAATTTAAAAAAAAAAAAAAAAAAAAAGAGAAGCTTTCTGCCAAAACAGCCACTACCCTTTGGATTCAGACTTTTTCATTTTCTTACTCTGTTCCATCCATCAGGAGCCAACTCTTCCCAAGTGAGTCAGGTGGGGAGGGCTTATAGGTCAGTTCTTACAGGTGTGAGGAAATGGGACTGCACGCTGTGGTCAGCCAAGAAGATATGAGTGGAGGAGGGGAAGGGCTTGCTACCTGCACCAGGAAAGCTACCCAAAATGTTGGGTAGAAATCAAGGTGTCACAGCTAAGGCCACCATGAATGCCAAAGAGAACGCCATCATGAGAATTCTTCAAGGCATGATGACCCTTCCCTCCGCCCCCACCAGAATCTCTCCTCAAAAGGCCTGGCCCCCAGGCAATTCCCTCTTAGGGATCAGTTGTTTCAGTTCACATAAATATCTATATCTGAGTGAGCAAGCTGACCCTAGGAGGGCTGAATGAAGACCAGCTCCCACATCTCACCCATCCCTCTCTTCAGGTCATGACACCCACTCATTCACACACTCAACTAAGAAGAGCTTGATTCTGTTAAAGAGCATGGAAAGTATGCTTCAAAATTCTGTCCTGGACTGATCTACATGTGAAGCGGCTGGCAGCTTCCTCTTCCTGGAGAAAGGGGAAGGTGGGGGGCCACAGAAATGTAATCTCTGGCCAGAAGCTTCTCTGGCAGAGCACCCCACCACACTCCAGACCCTCTGCTCCCCTCGCCAGACCTTGCCAGCAGGGTGCCACCCACTGAACACCCCAGTTCTCAAGACCATCATTGTTGATGACAGTTTCACCGAATAATGCTACTTAGACTCAAAATGGTCTTTGCAGCCCAGGATGCTGAAACACTTCCCCACCTTCTTTGGCAATTTAATGTACCTCATACCTCAAAAACAGTAAAATGAATCACACTTCAGTACTCTGCTTTGTGTTTCTCCAATTGAGAGGAAAGATCTTCAAGTACAGCACTTTAGCTATTCTTTTCTCGCGTAGGGAGTTCCTTTATTTAAAGAGAACTATCTGTCCTGCGTCCCAGGGGTTTTGAGTCCCAGGTGGAGCTTCTGGGCAAATGCTGACAGGATGCACAATTAAAGCTGGAGAATGTTGTAGTTGCCTTTCTTACATCACTCTGCTTTTGAAACTTCAGAATAAATTGCAACCCGTACAGTCTTATTGGAATTAGAATTCTTATTCCTGTTGGCAATTTCTCAACTCCCAAAGTTTAAAAAAGAAAATCAAAGGCATACATATCTTTCTAAAACAGCACTCTGCCTTCTCCTCCTAACGCTATTTTCTTTGCCCTGCCTTAAAAACTGTGCTTTCCCTCCCTGATGAAGTCTCTGATGTGAAATCTGCCTGTAGGCACTTTATCGAGATGGAACTCACCCTCCATTCCTGCCTCAATTACTTTTCATAGAGAACCCAAAATTCCTTATGCCAGGTTTCCTACTCCCAAACCATCACACAGTGCCCTAGAATTTTCCCATTATGTAAAACAGAGAACTAAATAAAAAACAACAACATAAAAATATTTTATCCTAGTGATGGGTGATTCTTCAAGTAATGGAGTCAAGAAAATTTGATTCTGCCTTCAGCTCAATTTATGTGATCTCCCCCAAAATTGGAAACTAAAAGGAAGCAATTTATATATAATTGGAGGGAAATCAGATTTTTGTTCAACCTAAAAAGCAAAAATCAATATACAATTAATGATGGAGAAGATGAGTCCAACAGCTTCAAATCCCTCCCAGATCAAGCTAGCAACATATAACAAAATAAATGATGAAATCAACACGGTGCTGTTGGTTCTTTTGCCTTCAGAACAAACATCAGCATCATGTGCACCTGTCCAGTGATTTATTGAACCACACGCTACTTCTTACATGAGTTACACATCCCAGTTATATTCTAGTCACTGTGTGCAGTTGTGCCCCCTGAATCTACAAGGCACTACATGGCACAGTGGCTAGAAATTGGGACTCTGGAGTTAGACTGCCTGGATTCAAATCCTAGCTCTGCTACTTACTATGGGGTGTGTGCCAGATGGACCCGGATCTCTGCCCTGATGCTGGACTGTACAACTGACATCGATAGGCTTCAAAAAACTTCTGATAAAGTTCTGCCCAAGTCCACCTCTGAAGTTTCCTGGCAGGGGTCCACAGGAGGAAGGAGAGGGAGATTAGGGTATTTATTCCCTGGGCTCTTTCTCTGCAAGGTTGCCATGGGCTAACAGTGCCCCTGCCCAGAGTTCACTGCTCTGTACAAAGTGCAATTGGCTTCACACACATCTCCCTCCTCCTGAGTTAGCCCATTTTGTAAACAAACCCTCCCAAGTTAACTATTTTCGTGTGTCATCTGTACTCCGTTTGGACCCTGAGTGATAAACTGTGTGACTCCAGATAAATTACATAACCTCTCCATGCCTCTAGCTATATAAAATGGAGATAATAATACTAACTTACCTCCTAGGCTTCTGAGGATTGAATGAGTCATTAATATGTGTGAGATACTTAGAACAATGCCTGGTATGTAATATGCATAATTATTGTAGTTTTATCTCTACACCATCGTCATCATCATTGTCAACATCAGGCAGCACTAGTAAACAAAGGTGACAACGCCAATGTCCTGTAGGAGCTAACCATCTGATTTCTAGCATGCTGAGTTGTTTGTGGAGAGCTGTTTTTTAAAGAAAGGATCCAGAGAAAGCTGGCAATTACTACAGAAGGTAGCTTAAGGGAAATCCAGGGGTGATTGAACAACAGTCAGCAGTTAAGATCAATGGTCATTACTAGGGTTCCCATTACTAGTGGTTCAGCTGCTTGCTCTGTTTTTTCTCAAAGTCCTTTTGATATACCTTATCCTAGATTCGTGGACATTTAGAGCTAAAAAGAACTCTAACTAGAAACATAACCTTTCATTTAGCACTTTATTTAGAAAAGAAAACTGATTTAACCAAAATAAATTTTTAGGCCATTTAGATGTGGACTGTGCATAAGAAAAATAAATGGGAAAAAAATATTGAAGCCTTTTAGTCTTGCTCAAGGGACTCTCACCTAACCATTTGGAGAGATTTATTTCTAACCAAGGTTTCCTAAATCCAAGAAAGAATATTATTGTATTCTCTCTCTAGAGAAGGGAAATGGATCTTAATTTTTAAAAAAAAGAAGAAAGAAAACAAAGAGAAAACGGAAGTCCCCCATCCATTCTGCAGACTGATTTATAATACCCATTAGGTTCAGAGGAATATGAATTGCTATGTGTCCAAAGCATTTGACCAGGACTTATATTCTATTCCAAGAGTGATAATAAACGGGGGTGGGGGTCCTTATACCTCAAAAGAAGGGAGAAACTTATAAGAGATTATGTGTGCCCAAGCTAACTTGTGAGAGTCCCATTCCCCTGATAGAATGAAGGTCTAAATCCATGCATTTAAAAATTGGAATCTTCGGGGGAAAAGAAACTAGATCTCAACCCTGAATATTCTATTTCATCTCCCTGAGCTTCTATTTCCTGTAAAATGAGAGGGTTGAACCAGATGGTCCCTGTGATTCCTTCTAGTACTTTATTTCTAGAATTCAGTGAATTTTAAATTGGATATTACAGATATCAAAGAGCCCCCTTCCCAGCCTCAGATTCTATTACAAAGAAACAGATGAAGGCCACATCTTAGTTGTGAAAGGATCAAAGCTACTTCTTTCTTTCTTTCTTTCTTTCTTTCTTTCTTTCTTTCTTTCTTTCTCTTTTTTTAAACATTCCTGAGTGGGTTTCTGATCCTTGAGTCCAAAAATTCATTTTAAACTCATCCAGTTGTTTCAAAATCCTGGTGAACAAATTTAGTTAAAAGAAATGATTTATGAGTAGCATGCCAGAGGTCACTTCATTAACATGTTCAATTAGGAAACCCACTTGGAAGATGGAATTGAAAGTAGAAGGGTGAAAAGACACTTTGAGCAATGAGAAAACAAATCATCCACTGAGAGAAGTACTTGCATCACAGACAACGAGTAAAGTGCTAGTAGCTGAGACATGTTTTTAAAAGCAGCAAATCAGTAAGGGAACCACACTCCAAAAGAAAAATGGGCACAAGATTACACTTTATAAGAGAGAAATGACCGATGAGCATGAAAAGATGCTCAGCATCAGGGTGCCTGCGTGGCTGGGTCGGTTAAGCTTCTGACTCTTGATTTAGGTTCAGGTCTTGGTCTCACGGTCTTGGGATCAAGCCCCGAGTCAGGCTCTGCACTGGGCATGGAGCCTGCTTAAGATTCTTTTCCTTCCCTTCGCTCCTCCCTTACATGCATGTGCACATGCTCTCTTTCTCTCAAAAAAAAAACCACACTAAAATTAAAAAATATTTTCAGAGAGATACTCAGCCTCGCTAATAATCAGGGAAATGCAGCTAAAAACAACAAAGACTATTTCACTCCTATCACTTCGGCAACAATTTAAATGACTGACAATACCAAGGATTGGTGAAGATGTGTAGACATAGGGATACACATGGCTGGTCATAGTATAAACAAAAACAAACATTTTAGGGGCACCTGGGTGGCTCAGTCAGTTAAGTGTCCGACTTCAGCTCAGGTCATGATCTCACACTCTGTGAGTTCGAGCCCCGCGTCGGGCTCTGTGCTGACAGCTCAGAGCCTGAAGCCTGCTTCAGATTCTGTCTCCCTCTTTCTCTGCCCCTCCCCTGCTCATGCTCTGTCTCTCTCTGTCTCAAAAATAAATAAAAACATTAAAGAAATTTAAAAAAAAACAAACATTTTGGAGACAAAATCTAATGAAGTGGAAGACATACATACACTAAAGCCTAGTAATTATATTCCTAAGTATATAATTCAGGGAAACTCTAACATAATAGTTCAAGCTGATAGCTTACAAGAATATATTTATAATTGCAAAAAATGGGTTACAATCAACATGTCTATCAAATAATGAAAAGGTAAATAAATTTGGTATAATCCTATAATGGGATATTACGCAGAAGTTAAAATAAATGAGCTTTTCAGAAACAGATCAACAAACACAAAGAACAAATTTATGGTTGCCAGAGGGAACGGGGTAGGGTAAGAGGCAAAATGGGTGAAGGGGAGTGGGGAGCACAGAGTTCCAGTCACGGGATGAGTAAGTCGTGAGAATAAAAAACACAGCATAGGGAATATAGTCAATGATAGTGTAATAGTGTTGTATGGTGACAGATGGTAGCCACACGTGTGTAGAGAATAGCATAACATGTAGAGATATAGATGGGGGCACCTGGGTGGCTCACACTGTTATCTGTCTGACTTCAGCTCATGTCATGATCTCACAGTGAGTCTGAGCCCCATATCAGACTCTCTTCTGTCAGCACAGAGCCCACTTGGGATCCTCTGTCCTTCTCTGTCTCTGCCCCTGTTAATATTTTTTTTATTAAAAAATAAAAGAGCCCCTCCCTCCAAAAAAGAATAAAAAATAAGATAAACATTAAAAAAACACATAGAGATATAGGGATGTTGAGTCACTATGTTATACATCGAATATAACATTGTGTGTCAGCTAGACTCAAATAAAAAATTTTAAGTAATAAGTGAAAACAAAATGAATGAGCTTTTTCAGCCACATGTACCAACAATAATTTATAAATATCTAGTCATATGTATTTATAATATTATTTCATTTATCTAGTGTTATAAAATGTGCAAAGAACTATATTATTTATGGATACATATACATGTCGTTAATATATAAAGTCATGGACCAGAATGTATTTAGAGTTGATGTGTCTGATATCAGGAGAGCGGAAACATCTGATGAAGGAAACTAGGAAATCTGAATAAGAAAGTGTTCACAGGGCACAGGGGATTTCCATGATGTTTTGTTTATTTTAAAAAAGAGGAAAAAATGTTCTGTGGATAGAGTAGGGAAATTACCAGATGAGCCTGGAACACCTTGTGATAACAGAAAGTAAGGAAGTACTCAAAAAAGATGGGGCATCTAGAAAGGATGTAGAAGTCATCTGGAAGGAGCTACCGATGGCCAAATCTAGAATACTTTGAGTGGCAAAATAATGACAGTAGTGGGACATAGCTTATAGAATAAAGCAAATTTCATGAGTCCATATTGATGTAACTAACTAACTAAATGGGAGAGAAAGCATGATGGAAATAGAAAAATCACCATTTGACAAGCACCAAAGTAATAATTGTTGCATGCAGGAATCACCAATGGATGCCTAAATTGGGGCTTAAATTGGTAGGTAAAAGATATGATGAAAAAGAGGACATGTTCGGAGTCTCGATGTATTCTGCACAAGATATTTATTAATATTACTAATTACAAAGAGGAAAAGAGTAACTTCACAGGGGAGAAACCCGGAAAACATCTCCTTAGCCAAGTGATCAAAGTGAACATAACCATTAGTGGAACATATCAACATTGAAAACCTGATACGACGCACTGAAAAGGACACAAAGTCACTTCTGGGTAGTCTTGCTAAAATGTATAACATGAATTTAAACATAAGAAAACAGCAGACAAATCAAAATTGAGTCAGTCCACAAAACAAATGACCAGTACTTTTCAAAAGCATAGGATCATAAAAGAAAAAAGAAGACTGAGGAGCAATCCTAGATGCAATGTAGGATCTTGAACCAGAAAAAGGACTTCAGTGGGAAAAAACTGGTGACATCTGACTGAGGTCTGTGCACTAGTTAAGGGTATGGTATCAATGTTAATTTCCTGCCTTTGATCTTTGTACTATGGTTATGTAAAGTGTTAACACATTTGAGGAATCTAAGTGAAGGGTTTATATAGTCTCTGTCTTGTTTTTTGCAATATTTTAAGCCTATAATTATTTCAAAATAAAATGTTGTACAAAAGCTGAAGCAAATATGACAAAAGTTTTAATGGTAAGGAAGTATCTATTATCTATACTCTGTGTATTTAAAATATTTTATGGTAAGAAAAAAATGAAGGATGGGTAAACTTAAAATCTGACTATAAAGAATTAGAGAGTCTAAAGAGATGTTGTAATCACAGAGCAAGTTTTAAACAATGAGTCACTGTGGTGAGGGGTTTGTATCTGCCAGGAGCCTTGATAGAAAATTAGAAATTCAAACACTAATGTATTTGGTAGCCCTGGTCTTCTAACTCTCTTGTAAGCAAAATGCATGATGTTGATTTCCTGTCCCCCTGCTGGTTTTCTCTCCTGGCTCATGTTAATTTCACTGGGCCTGCTACTACTCTAATATTTTTCCTGATTTGCTTTCCATCTAATTCCTCGCCAGCCTAGAGGTCTATGGGTTAGCTTATTTTGCAGCTTTAGAAGTAATTGTCAAGTTGTAGGAAAAAAAAAACATCTGAACAAAAATAGGAAAATCAAGCGTACAGACTATTTGTGAGGAGATGATGAGCTGAACTTTGAAACACTGAACTTAAATGGCTTCATCATGACCTTCAAGTGGAGAAGTTTTGCCAGCAGCTGGAAATGCAGGACTGGAATGTGGGACTGCTATTAGCAAATGACCTGGGTATTTGGGGATTATCTATAATAAGACGTGTGACCTGATAAGGTTTGTGGACTTAGAACCTTGGAGAATACCTACATTTAAAGAGCGGGGAAAAGAGCCTTTATTGGGAAGGTAGAAATGGAAACAGAATTATGCTTTATTACCAGTACTGTTAAATGATGTAAAGAGTTCGAGAAAGATGAGAACTAAGTAAAAACCAGCAAACGTGGTTATTAGGTGTGTGGCCTTCAAGGCATCGGATTCAGCAGGACAGTTAGGGAGGGATAGGACTGCAAAAAGCTAAGACCAAAGTGAGTGGGAATGAAGAAAAGGAATGGATATGTGGAGGTGAGGAGGAGGAAGGTGGGGTGAGCATCAGCCTTGATGGAAAGCTGCACTAAGGGAAAGACTGTAGGGGTGCCTGGGTGGCTCAGTCGGTTAGCAGTTAAGCGTCAGACTTCAGCTCAGGTCATGATCTCACAGCTTTTGAGTTCCAGCCCCACGTCAGGCTCTGTGCTGACAGCTCAGAGCCTGGAGCCAGCTTCTGATTCTGTCTCCCTATCTCTCTGCTCCTCCCCTGTTCACTCTCTCTCTCTCTCTCAAAAAATTAATAAACATTAAAAAAAAATTTTTTTTAAAGGGAAGGACTGTAGAAAAAGAAACATGGGCACACTTGTAGGAGAGAAGGAGCCAATGGAGAAGGAGGGAAAAGTACACGCTAGCAGGATGGAGGAAAGCCAAGGAGGAGCTGAGAGACAATGCAGGCCATAGATGGAGAGGTGCACCAGGAGGAAGAACTGAACCTACCATCTTCAGTGTAGCAGTGAGAGAAAGATGGAAAGTGAGGATCTGGGAGACAGAGAAGAGAGACACGGAGGAAGCCTTCACCTAGAGTCTCTGGGAGGTCAGAATCAAAGTCATTTGCTGAAGAAAGAGTACAGGGGACAAGTTGAGAAAAAGAGAGGTTGAGGGGGAAATTGCGATTTTAAATAGAAGTGAAATCGACTGCTACTCCATTTTCTCAATTGATTGTCAAGCAGCCCTGGAGTAAAAAGGATCGATTTACATAGCATTTAATAAGGCTGCTTGTGCATTTGTTTGGTAACTTCATTCCAATAACTGTGTGACATGACTGGGATGGATCTCACTAATTACGTTTCATAAATGAAGAAATCAAGGTGCTGCAGTTAAAGGCCTTCCAAGGTTGTACATCAACTCAAGGTAGAACTCTGTTCTTTTCACCTCGTTTTGTTCACACTACACGCTTTGGAAGATTTGTGCTACTTTACACAAATTACATGCAGCCAAGCAATTTTTTTAAAGCTCTCGAGAAACGCTGCCAACGTGTGCACTGTCAACAGAATCATGCCTAATAATCTTCTTAGTTGAACAAGATTCTTCACTAAATTTGTTTCATGGTTAGATGGGGGTCGGTAGCAGATGGTAGGTATCGAAAGCAGCTCCTTACAGCTAAAAGCTGTTGGCAAGAGCATTAGAATGTACAATGATGGACGACATAATATTCAATTTGGGGAAGGTAGTTGAGCCTAACAGGGTGACCCCGGGGTCAAACTAGGCTTAGTCCTATTCATCATTTCTTGTGATTCTTTCAGCATGCATAACCAAATGTTAACAGAATCTGAAGACAATCTTAACTGATTGGTGAGAGAAATATACTAACAAGGCAGGGAAAGAAAGTAAGAGGAGGTTGATGTGGTTTAAGGTTTAAAGAAAAGAAGCGAAGGTAAGGAATTGCATCAGGTTTAAAGTGAAAACATTTTTTAGGAGACAACTGGCTCTTGATCTCAGGGTTGTAGTTCAAGCCCCATGATGGGTGTAGAGATTACTTTAAAATGTTAACTGAAGAAATGCATAAAACGTGAAAACATTTTTCACCCAAAAAAGAAATGCAATTGTATAATGTACAGAATTGTTGAATCCCTATGCTGTGCACTTGAAACTAATATGACATGGTATGTCAATTAAACTTCAGTTAAAAAGAAAAAAAAAATTGGCCAACTTTTCCCCAGAAAAGAAAGTAGTAGGGAAGAATCCCTAAACGCTTTTTTTTTAATTTTTTTTAACATTTATTTATTTTTGAGACAGAGAGAGACAGAGCATGAACAGGGGAGGGTCAGAGAGAGAGGGAGACACAGAATCTGAAACAGGCTCCAGGCTCTGAGCAGTCAGCACAGAGCCTGACACGGGGCTTGAACTCACGGACCACGAGATCATGACCTGAGCCGAAGTGGGACACCTAACCGACTGAGCCACCCAGGCGCCCCAGATCCCCTAAACTCTTGGAAGAAGACCAAGAAGAACATAGAAGATGATCAGAAGAGAGGTAACAAGTGTTCATGCAGACAAGACAACAAACTGTCATCCAAAAGGCTCAACTGAGTCTGGAGTTAAAATTGCAACTGACATGCTATCACTTGCTTTACAGAAAAAGTGGGAGAAAGCATGGATTTATGTGTTTTTGCATGTATACAATATGGACATACACACAGAATATCACTGAAAGGATAGAGAAGAAGATAATAACCCTGATTACCTGCTGTGAAAGAAACGGATGGCCCCCAAGCTAAATGCAGCCTACAGATTGTTGTATGTGGCCACATGTTATTGAAACTTTGAATATCTTTAGGCGAAGTATAAGTGCTCCGGTTCGGCATAATGCTTGTCAGTCTCTAATTAGCCTTATATCCAGCTGATTTCACACATTTATCTGCCTGGCCCTTGGGGAGAATTTAGTTGGCAGCCTCACACATGCCCACACTCACAGACACAGCCATATATGGAAACAGATAAACATAGAAACGGCCTTTACAGATATATATGGATATATTTCGAAGGGTTAGCAAGAATGATCTCTGAGTAGCTAGATTATGGGTGACTTCTATTTCTCACATGTCTAAATGTCCTGCTCTAAACAGATAGCATATTTATACAATAAATAATAAAAGATGGTTGATCTTAAGTTCATGTTTAAATTAACATGAGTTAGCAGTGTCTAACCAATCACAATCATGGCCCTTCCAGGGAGGTATGGGACAATGAACCTGATAGATTTGGCTTTCTGTTAGCCCTTTGCTACCCCTGTGCCTATGCCTTTGTACCTGTCTTCAACACCAGCCAGGGCAGGTGAATGTATACTATGGATAGATCATGCACATTAACAGACAAAGCACACCAGCGGGCCTGGTGTTCACCTCACAATAAAGGAAATATTTTAAGAGAAATTTTTTAAATTTTCATTTTCTTTAATTCTTTTAATGTTCATTTATTTATTTTGAGAGGAAGAGAGAGCATGAGTAGAGGAGGAACAGAGAGAGAGGGAGAGAGAGAGAATCCCAAGCAGGCTCTGTGCTCTCAGGGCAGAGCCCAACATGGGGTTCGAACCCACAAACCACGAGATCATGACCTGAACCAAAATCAAAAGTCAGATACTTAACTGACTGAGCCACCTAGGAGCCCCTTAATTTTCATTTTCATAGGTAATATTCTAATAGGTCATTTTTAAATTATTTAATAATAGCCCATTCCCACAATCATCTAGTTCCCTGACACAGAGGCAACCAAACTTATCAGGTTTTATACATATTATTTCAGACGTAGCCTATGCATTAAAGTAATTACAAATATATAATCTTTGAAAAAATGTTGCCCATGACAAGTCCATTGTTTTTATCTGAGTATTATAAAAATATATTCAAAATGTATTTTTTTACATAATGTGAACAGAAGTCACTTTCAATTTATTGTGGAAAAACATGATGCTTGCCACAACAGGTATGTGTCTATTTCATTATCATGGTGGCCGCAGGCACCAGTGGTTTTCTCACTCTTCCTGGTGCAAGAGAAGCAACAAGACAAGCAGCTTAACCAAATATTTCAACCAAGCAAACCAACTGCCTTAGTGCTTTTAATGAGATTCCTCTAATCTGATCATTATTACCCCATTCCTTTTCCGTTGCTGACAAAAAGCCTATAGAGAATACCTAGTTTCAAAACTGAAATGGGCTTGATTGTGAAAATATGCAACCTTATGGTTTTAGTGACAATTTATCTTTGTCAGAGCTAAGCGAATTCGAATCCAATCCATCATACTTCTACCTCCACATCTCCTACTAAACAATCCTGAGAAGACATGGTTGTGCCTGCTTCTCCTAAGTCATTTATCATTTTTAAAAGGGGAGAGAGAGAGAGAGAGGTTTGCCGCATAATTAAGAATCAAGAGCTCCCCTGAGGATGCCAGGATTCTAACTGTGGCAGGTGTCTCTGCCGAGGGAGTTGGAAAAGGGGCTGGGAAGTGTGTGGACGATGGCCCAAGTGAGATAAACATCCTTTCTTTAATAATCCATGCAAAGACCACGTTCAGAGGATTAGGGGAGAGGCATTCCGCTTTATCATCAGGATGTTACCGCATGACTGGTGACCTCTGTGACCTGGTCCCGACTCTGGGGGACGAAAGTGTCTAGGAAGCAGGGGCCAGCTCTCTTCTCTCTCCTGCCTCTTCCCTGCTGCAGTCTGTGGTGTGATGGAGGCCCGCTGAAAGGTGAGCCTGTCACACAAGTCTCTCCAACAGCCTGCCAGAATGTCGAGATGTGACAGGAAAGGTCATGACGCCCAAACAGAAGTCTCCCTTGGGATTTGCAGCTGTCACTATGCAGGGTAGCAAGGCTGTCTTCTACTTATTCCAGAACTTGGAATGTTGACTTTCCTGACTCCTCTTCTGACCAACCCTCCCTCCCCAGCTCCAAATTGGGAGGGCATGCTATCAGCGACTTAGAACGTTTGAGCTCAACTGCGCTAAGAACCAGACCTGAGAGGTCAGGCAGTAGGGGGTCAGTCCAACTGCTGAGGATTCCCACAGTCCTCCCTATTTCATTTTGCTTTGTCTCTGGGCTGGCTGGCTCACTCCTCACAAGCCCATAGGTGGCCCGAAAGTACACCAGCCCTACCTTTAGGAACAAATCCTTTGCTCTCCTGAAGCCATCTGACCTCATCACCCCAACACCTCTTTAACAAGATGCTCTCTCTCCTGCATTGTTCTCCCTCTCAAAGCTTCTTTCTTTAGCGAATCTAAAAACAGACGTCAGGAAGAGATTAAAGTTAAGCATATCTACTTCAGGATTCTGCCAATCACTTCCCCTCACCCACCCCCACTCCTATTTCACTCTGTGTCCTCAGTGCTTACAGCCAACAGACCCTAACAGCACAGCACAGTTTAATGGTAGGACGTGAATACTGTCTCCCCTTACCAGGGGACTCAGGAAAAGCACTATTGCTTCAATGGGTACATGACATCTGCCCCCTTCGCCCTGCTGAGAGAAACACACGCACAAAAATGTGCATTTCTATTTGTTGTAAAAATGTTTACAAAGTAATCACCTTAGTTTTACTTTTTTAACCAATAAGGGAATGTATGCCATCTAAAGTATAATGTATCGAGACAGCCTCACTTTGAGTGAACATGTATGCTTTTCCCTCACTGAATGTGGGCAAGTCACATAGATTCATAGCGCCATGGACTTACTTTACATAGGACAGGAGTTGCTTTCAAAGGACCCTTAGTCTTAGATTTGGGGTGCCTAACTGAAAGCAAAGCCTAAGCATGATAAATGATAAGGGAGAGGGAGCGTATCTAAGTAACTACCAGGATGGCCTTGCACCCAAGGGATATAGGGCTGGATAAATACTGGAGACCTGATACTCAGTTTTTACCTTGGGCCACTTGCAAAATCTTGTCATACAAATCTTCCTCATCTGATGATGGGGTTACATCCCAAAAAAACCTATCGTAAGTTGAAAACATAAGTTGAAAATTCATTTAATATATGTAATCAACTGATCATCATAGCTTAGCTTAGCCTACCTTAAACATGCTCAGAATCAACAGTTCTGAACCAACAGCTAACGCAAAGCCCATTCTACAATCAAGGTAATGTATTGAATGTTGTCCTGAAAGTGAAAAACAGTACAGCTGTATGGGTACAAAATGCTTGTTAGTGTACGGGTCGTTGACCCTTGTGACCCCGTACTGACTGGGAGCTACAGCTGGCTGTGACCACCCGGAATCACAAGAGAGTATGGTGCCACATATCTCTAGACCAGGAAAAGATCCAAATTCAAAATTCGAAGTATGGTTTCTAGTGAATGCGCAATCACTTTTGCACCGTCATAAAGTCAAAAAATCTTAAGTCAGATTGTAAGCTGGAAACCATTGGTACTGGGATAAAGAACATTATCATAAGAAAAACAAGAGAAGCTTGACGGTTTTAAGACTAGTGCTTGGAGATAATCTGAAATTAGTATGAAATGCCCTGTCTAATGAGAGTACCAACATTTCTAAAAAGATTTCTGGGTGAAGGCCTGTAAGGGCAGACATTGCCTGAGTAGCAGCCAGATCTCCGATGCCAACATCAGTTATTCATCCAAAAAAAAAAAAAAAATGACTGTGGGGTGCCGGGGTGGCTCAGACAGTTAAGCATCCGACTTCTGCTCGGGTCGTGATCTCGCAGTTCGTGAGTTCGAGCCCCACATGGGGCTCTGTGCTGACAGCTCAGAGCCTGGAGCCTGCTTCAGATTCTCTGCCTCTTCCCAACACGCTCTCTCGCTCTCTCTCTCAAAAATAAATAAACATTAAAAACAAAACAAAACAAAAAAGAATGGCTGAATTCCACTTCTGGCAGCCTCACCGGGCCCTTGACTTTTTCTCTGGCCTCTCACTGCCTGCCCACCCCAAAGGGAAGACACTTCCCTAGCCTCTTAGATCTGGGTCCACTATACACTCCTGGACCACACAAGCCATTTGCAGCAGCCCAGGCTGCCTTGACGCCTCTGCTGTCCCCTGTCATCCGACCCTTTTGGCAGCTGGTGGGTTCAAGCAGCACCCTGTCTTCAAAGATACGTCTCCCCTGAGTAATGGGTGCTGTGCAACACTAGCACACCTCTGTACACAATTCTTTGGAATCTCACCCAAACCTAATACAGAGAACTAAAACAAAATGGGAGTAAATATAATATTGGGTCCATAACAACTTGTGATAGATATGAAGTTTCTATCATTAAGGACTAAAATGGTGAGGAAGTCAGTAGAATAGAAGAGAAGGCATTATATAGTGTGATTTAAATTGACGTCCATTTGGAAGCAAAACAGTCTATCGGTGTCAAAATGGGTGGTGCATACAAATTTTGTGGGTAATTATCAGCAACAGACGTTGTTTATTATTATTCTGAGGCCTTATTTTTGGTGACAGCTTCGTTCTTCTAGAAAAGAATCCTGCTCACCATTAAACTACTTTCAGCTGGTCAGAGAAGGACTTGCAGTTGAGAGATGAATGGGCCCGGGAGAGGAATCAAAATGTGAGGTTGAGTTTTACTCTAATGACTTTCTAGGCACTAAACAACCCATTACAACACTCCTCTTTCATTGTAATTTTTTTTTTTTTTTTTTTGCCATGGTGTCTTTGGCTGGGAAACATCTGAAGACATTTTTCTTGATAAGTACTAGATGAAAGTTTCAAGTTTCAATGGACTTTTTGCTATCATCTGAAGGTTTCCGTTGAATGCATAAGACAGCCAACATTCAAAGCTAGTTTTGAGGATTTCATCGCCAAATGTTACTCCCCCCCCCACCTTCACTTTATGAGCCGAGTGGTATACTTAAATCACATGTACCTGAATAAGGTAAATGTTGAGTTTAAAGAAGTAAGAGGAGGAGATATAAATCATTTTTCTTTTGCAATTGGAAGGTATATATTAATTAATTTTATTTTAAAAATTAAATCATATGATTGAAAACAAAAAAATAAGCATTTCAGTCTCATATCTGTGAAATAGTTGCTGGATGCTCTGAAGGCAGGAAGCAGCTTGGACGTCATATTATTTAATCATTTTCTAAATAAACAGCAACATATGCCCCAAACCTAAAAGTCTAACATAAATGTACTTTGTCAGCTAGACCCTGAAACTTGAGACTAATGAACAGAAGGTAGAAAATTATTTAATGGCACAATATGGTTGTAACCCTGAGAAAATACCAAAGAGCTTAAGAAGTCCCTTCAGACACTGGCCAGACAAAACAAGAGCTTCTCTGACCCAACAAACAATCTGTCCCCAAACTAAGAAGGGCTGACAGGCCCTTCCAGGTCACCACCCTGCCTGAAGACAGAGCAAACATCATTCCAGAGAGACAAGAATCACCCATTTGTCCAAAGAGCTCCTCCACTTTCTCCCAAAAGCCATCAAGAAGCCTGCAACCTCCACGGCCACTACCTCCTACTTTTCATCCAGCCTGAATCCGTCTTTGCTGTGATTCAAGTCTGTTCCCTCTTGGTTTATCCTTAGTGAAGACAAAGAACAGTCAGTCTGTCGCTATCTTCTCACACTGATAATCTATCATATACTTAAGACGATTTGCTGTCGAATTGTGGACTTTTTCTCAATGAATTATTCCCAGTCCTTTAGCCTCTCCATTCGGACCTGTTTTTAGCTCTTCAATCGTACCTATGGCTCCCCTTCGAACAGACTTCATGCTGTCCCCTCCCAACTCGGAGTGCAGGCCTGGACACTGTATTCCACTGGTGTGCTGACAGTGCCGATTAGAATAAGGTTGTTTCACAACACACCAAGCAGAAACACAGAGAGGAACAAACACTAGAGACAGAAAGGCCTAACAGGCTTCCAGTCTTTGCTTCTAGGCTAGTCGCAAGATCCCAAGGCACCTTGTCTCCTAATAATAGCTACTTTTGCTTAGGTTGACTTCACTATTTTCTGACACTTGCAAACTTTTTCTCACAAGTACAACATCTGTGTTTAACAGCTGCTTCCAAATACCGCTGCTTTAAGACTGACAAGGCCCAGGTACAGGGCAAGGCAGAAAGAAGTTCTTAACAGCAAAATGCTAAAGCATTTGACCATTTGACCCTTTCTGGAGACTCTATCCCAGATATTGCCTCTTCCGTCTTTGACCCACCACCACTTAAGGTTCACGACTCCTGAGGATTTGATACTTCTAGCTAGCTCTACCTAGATGACTGGTCCATTATCTTGGACGATAACACCCAACTCAACATTCCCAACTGCACAGCCATGGCCCCTTTCCCAGCCTTTGCTAGGGTTACAACCGATGCCAACATTTCACAGAAGCTGAGAAAAATATAAAGTACATCTCACTGTCTGGGCCTAAAACATCCTACCTACTTGCCTTCTGCTGATTGATCCACAACTTATCCCAAAGTCACTGGATTCCTTAGCAATATCTAAATCATCAAGGAATTTGCTATGCCAATAGTTAGCAGTGTAACCTTCAACAAAGTGCTTTATGATTCTCTAGTTCTGTTTCCTCATCTGTTTTCAGACTTTTTTTGTTTCTCTCAGCACTGGCACCTATGGACACATAGCCCAGTGGCCAATAGCTTTGACTGCCAAATCACAAGACTCCCCTTAGTCCTTGATCTCAATTCCCCTTTAAAAAGCTACTTATTTTAACTCCATGACTATTAATACACAGAATAGCTTCCAGGCAACGCACCTCCAAAAGACTGTCCCCTGGAAACATGTGGCATCTTTCTCAGTCTTTGAATTTTCCCTTACCAAAAAAATTAAAAGGATCCTTCTGAATATGCAGAATTCTACTTAACATGTGAAACCTACTCCAACTCTGGCTCTTTTACCTAAAAAACCATTTTTAGCATTTTGAAACATTTTTATTTCCATACTATGTAACAGTTATATCTGCAATTATTTCCCTTCCTCCCTTCCTTTCTTTCTTTCATTTCCCTCAAGTTTATATCTCTGCATTAATCCCCCTTGAATTCTTCTGTTTTTATCTTCAGTTACTTCCCCAGCTTATCTAGCCTAAGGCTACCCTTACCTTTCCAAATTCCCATTCTGGGATCCTCTAAGAACTTAACCAGGTTTTATTTTCATTTAATTTCCCATCAATGATTAACACTGCTCCTGAGCAATGAACTTCTATTTAAATAATCAGCCATATCAGGGGAGAGGTAACATGGCTTACTTGGACAATTTTGTTGTACACATTTGGTATCCTATTTCTAGACTCCCCTCTGTAGTCTACCCACAGTTGCTGGGACACTACACCCAATCCATTATCCAGAAAATGGAAATAGTTAATTCTAAGTGACTTATTGCAGCCCCATCTCTTTCATAATGTCATAAAAATTTATAACACTTAAAAGCCAATGATCCCTGAGGTCATTTATCCTCTAGAAAGAACAAGTTTGGTCTTGTGGAGCAGAATCTATTTCAGGTGCAGTTCTCATATTATAAGACATGTCCCTCAGTGCACAACATCAGGGCAGCCTGCAAGCGCCCAGCATCCATTTGGTGCCCTGATGGTGCAAAGCCCATTAGATGGAGGCAGGTGGGCTCTTACCATTCAGAGGTAAGGACCAGCATTTCAGCAACTCACTTCAGCCTCAATGTCAGCTGTGGTTTCACAGAGAGATAATGATCCCCTTCAAACAATAGGAAATCACTGAGAGAAGTTATTATGTCACTGTTAAAAAATGTACTTGATTATCCCACCCTAGCTGCTACCTAATCTGAGTTTTATTTCTAGAGGCTCCTGAGTGGGAAGACTTAAGCGCTTGCACATTCCTAGCTCATGAAGTAATTGCATTCAGTGTACACCAGATATTGGTAGCAGAATGTGAGCAACTGGTGAATAAGGGGGTGAGGTAACTGAGGAATGAGGTAGCAGTCAAAGAAGGCACAAATCTACACCCAGTGCGACAGAGCTCTGACCCCCTAACGCCAGTTGGAGAAAAAGGAAGGATCCAACAAATGAGGGCTGCTTACAGAACACCAGCTGGCCTGACATGACTTCTCCAGCACCATCTGCCTCCAAACAGGCTCTCACCTGGGCTCCAGGCTGCTTCCTGGGGGAGCCCCAGGCTATGAGCAATACTGATCCCCACTGATAGCCACCTCTCCAGAGGGCCTCCTTTGGGAGCGACCAGTTGTCCAGGTATTAGATTCAGTCTCTCACCCTCAGGCAAGCGTGAAACTAACCTTCTCTGATGACCTTCTTTCAAGCCTTCTGCTCCCTGTCTGCTCCTGTAAGTAAGCAGTTCTCCTAAATTCCTGATAAAAAGGAACACGGACATATTTCATATCACTGAAAGTCGGGCTTTCCACATTGCCCCCACAAAATATTATGTATCCTTTTGAAATGATGATGCAGTTATACTTACTGACCAAAAAAGAGTTCACGCTAGATCATTAAATTGAAAGTGTAGTGAACATTGATCTGACAGTATTTTTTTTAAATAAATGTTTATGTGAATATTTTTTGAGGCATAAAAAATATTAACCGTGGTCATCTCTGGAGAGTGGAATTATAGGTTATTTTTTTTCATTTTGCCCACCCATGTTTTCTAATTCTTTGATGAATGTGTACTGTATGTATAATTTTTTAAATAAGTTAAGAGAAAGAAATCCAGTCTCTAAATATGTGGAACAATTTTTTTCCCCTTTTTTTTACATTAGGGACTTTTGAGACAGCAGTTGTTGAACAGGGACACTACAGTTCCCTAACTCTGGGAGAAATCTCCATTGGCCACAAGAGTTCCCTAAGAGTACTGTGCCCCACAAAGGAACAGTGGAGCCTTATAAAGAAAATTGAGGCCTTGGAGAACCACTGATTAAACACAGCAGAATTGCAGGAGGCTTGAAGGGAGAAGTCCAAGTAACATGACTTTAAAAATTTGTTTAAAGGAAATAAAAGTACCCTTTAAATAAAATATATTGATTTTGAAACCTTGACTATGACCTTTTCTTGATGATCAAAAGCAGAATTTTATTCATAACCACCATAATTTTCGTTTTTTTATTTTTACCACCACTACATAATATAAAACATCTGCTGCCCTTGGACTATCCTCCAATTTGCCCACTACCCTCCATGTATCCAGGCCCACCCCTTAACCACGATGCTGTTTTTAACTGTATTCTTTCTGTGCTTCCTATCATCTCTACAACTTGTTTGGTTTCAATAATATAAAACCTTTATGTGATTATTTAAAATTTAATGTGTATATGGCTTCATCTCCTGAGAAGATTTAAGTGTACTACCAAGAGATCTTGCGAGCTGTCCCCAAATACATTTTTTCCTTCTTCCAGAGTAAGGACTTCCAATTTTACCTGGGGCACATAGCCAGCCATAACAAAGTCCACATTTTCTAGCCTCCTTGCTGTTAGAAGTCACAATGTGATTAAGTTCTGGCCAGTGTGAGATAAATAAAAGAGCTGTGTGCAACTTACAGGAAGTGCCTTTCAAGAAAGGAAGCGTGCTCTTCTTTTCTCCTTTTTCTTGGAAATGTTGATGTGATGGCTGGAGCTCAAGCAGTCAGCTGGGACCCTGAAGTGAAAGTCAGATGCCAGAGAATAGAGAGCAGTAAGACATGGATACACTGGGCCCTGATGATATTATGAGCCTTCCCTAACTGCCTGGGTTGTTTTCCTCTAGATTAATTTCATGTAAGAAATAGATTTCCGTCCAGCTTAAGTCTTTGTTACTTAAAAAAAATTTTTTTAAGCTTATTTATTTATCCTGAGAGAGACAGAGACAGCACGAGCGGGAGAGGGGCAGAGAGAAAGGGAGACAGAGAATCCCAAGTAGGCTCTGCACTGCCAGCACAGAGCCCAACATGAGGCTCGAACCCACGAAACAGTGAGATCATGTCCAGAGCTGAAACCAAGACTTGGACACTTAACTGACTGAGCCACCCAGGTGCCCCTAGTCTTTGTTATTTTGAAGTTTCTGTCACTCACTGATGAACCAAATCGTAACTGGTAAAAACGATGAACACATTTTCATTCACTCCACAAATATTTCTTGAGCACCTACTGTGTGCCAAGCACTGTCCTGGTGCTGTAATATAGCACTGAACAAAGTAGACAGAATCCCTCTCCTCTTTTCCACTCATGGAGCCCACATTCTAGCTCAGCATCCACATAGCTCCTAACACAGTGCTATGCACATGGGAGGTACTGAAATAGCTGATGAATAATTCAACAATGAGCCCTCCTGTTTATCTTTTGGCTTAAAACTGATTTTGTGTTCATAAATCTGACAACCTTTGTACAAATAATGCTCAAAGGGAAAATTCACAACTACTTTTTAAAAAGAAACGTCATTGGGGTGGCTGGGTGGCTCAGTCAGTTAAGTGTCCGGCATTGGCTCAGGTCGTGATCTCACGGTTCATAAGTTCGAGCCCCGTGTCGGGCTCTATGCTGACAGCTCGGAGCCTGGAGCCTGCTTTGGGTTCTGTGTCTCCCTCTCTCTCTGTCCCTCCCCCACTTGCATTCTCTTTCTCTCAAAAGTAAACATTTTTAACAAATTTTTTAAAAAAGAAACAAAATTATTTAACCAACCTTTCCTGTTACCATACTCCCCCCTCCACGAAAAATAGGCAAACACATTAACAAAGCCTATTGTTGCCTTTTGAGTTATAATAAACAATGACAGAGCCATTTTGATAGCTCAAAATAATGCACTGTAGTGTTAAACATACTCTCTATGCATCCATTTCCTTATCCTTAATGAGGATATGTATATGACTGTTGTGAGAAGTAAATGAGATAATGTCTCAGAAGCAGTTAATAAATGTTAGCTATATTCAGTTGATAATAAATATTAACAGCTTTAAAATAGTCATAATCCCTAATTTAGTAATTCCATTTCTGGGATTCTATCCTAAAAAAATAATCCTAAGTATGAGGGGAAATTTTATGAAAAAAAAATTGCTCATCCCAGAGTCATTTTTAATAGGCACAAACCAGAGATTTAGTGGCCTTTCCCTGCCACCCTGACTTTTATCCAGTGGAGAGCTGAGGCCCTGTGCTCTGGCCCAAGCCAAGATCTATAAACTTAGGACTAGCTGGGAAAATATAGACAGGGTTAGAAGCAAAATGAACAGAGAATTTAAGTTCAGCTTCCTGGCAAGTTAGCCTTACCAGAAGGAACAGTTCAAAATGTCAAGTACATCAGGGTAGAGCAGAGCAAGAGAGCCAAAATGAAGCTTGACCTCTGAGATCAAGCTCCTTGAGGGAACAGTCTAGAATGTGGATTCTGGAGACATGCCCTGAGAACGGGTGGGGAAAGGAAGGAAGAACATCTCAGGCACAGTTGGTGGGTGGGCCAGAGTTGCTGGGTCCTGAATAGAAATAAAATAAATTTCCATCATGGGAGGAATGGCTAAATAAACTATTGAATACAACAATAAAATATTATATATCATTTAAGTACATATAAATATATACACACTTACATATATACAGTATATACTTATATATGTTTATATATAAGCATATGTATGTATGTGTATATACATATACATATTTTTATGTATAGGATAGCAACTATGGCATATGCATAGAAAAAATACTTAGAGGAACCACATCAAAATATTAAGAATTGTTTGATTAGTAGAGTAATGTTGATTTGCCTTATTTTTGAGACAGAGACAGAGTGTAAGCAGGGGAGAGGCAGAGAGAGAGGGAGACACAGAATCCGAAGCAGGCTCTAGGCTCTGAGTGAGACTCAAACTCATGAGCCATGAGATCATGACCTGAGCGGAAGTCAGATACTTAACTGACTGAGCCAGCCAGGCACCCTGATTTGCCTTTTTTTTAATCTTATTTAATGTGTAGGTTTTAAATAACTTTTTAACTTAAAAACTTGGGTGTGAGGACAAACAGAAAATTAGGCACATTTATCTAAATGTTACAATGCTATCTTCCACAAATTTGTTTTTTAAGAATAAAATATGTGTGTCTTAGGCAATGAGCCATATTTTCAGCCTCTTAAATCCTTTCCTCTAAATATCAACTAATGAGATTCTGGAGAAAGAATGTTTCTCCCTTGGCCTAGTTTTGGCTTTGGGGGAATAACTGTAACTCTTTCCTAACATGGGATATCATTTAGGGGACAAAGCTCAAAAAAGTCATTTATGGGATAAATGCTAGTGGCCAGCAAATCACTGGGTCCGTTCCAAAGATTCTAACTTCGTAAACCTTATTCACACATTACATAAAGAAATACAAAAGAAAGCAAAGGCTACAAATATAAGGACTGTTACATTCTTCACATTGTATGTTCTTTTCCTTCCTATTAGGAACTTCTTGACAGAATGGGTGTCATTTCAGTCTCTGAATTCACCAGAGCACAAGTTCATCTTTGATTTTGGTAACTCTATAGCTATGATCAGAATCAATCAATCCATACAACAGATTCACCACATGATTATCAATTTCAACCATTAGGCCTACTAAACACTTCCCATGAATGCTCTGAATCAACTGAATTTAGGCAAATATTTAGAATAACATCCTTTTATCAAGGATTGATTTTGAATTTAATTTTTTAATTTTATTTATTTATTTATTTATTTGAATTTTTAAATTTTTTTAAAAGTTCTTCTAAACACTTGAGGAAATGTAAATGTGTCCTAGATATTACATATAAATGCGTTTCCATGGGAAGGCAGAGACCTTTCACTTTAAAAATCAAGTGGCAAAATAGCAAGTAAGGTATGATTTCATTCTAAGAACCAAAATACATATATATGCATAATTGGCTAGGGATCTGGAAGGATATACAACAAAAGGTACATAGGAATCCTCTCTGAATAATAAAAATAGTGTTTCATATTCTTATTTTTTGCTTATTTGTATTTTTAAATTTTCTATAATACACATATACTGTATTTGTAATCATAAAAGATTATTTTCAATAAAAAAACTCCCCTTACAGTTGAAAATAGATTTCTTTATTTCCTGCTTCTAGCTAAGTACAACATTCAGAATAAAATGTCAGAACCCACTAGAAAGCCAGAAATGTGGGAATAGCCTCCACTTAAGGAATATAGATTTAAAAAGAAAATCTCATGGGGAAAAAGATGCTTCTGCAAGATTTCCCTGCCCGAGTTTGCCAGTTCAAAGACCTAACACATTTTGTATAAGAATTTAATAAATACATAGACTTTAGGATTGTTTACAAAAACCAAATTCTACTCTGATCATTTTGTTTCATGAAACTCTCTAGGCTGCAACTCTATATCCTCATGTCTGCTTATAGCATTCCCTTTAAAATGTAACAGCTAGAGGAACTAGTGATATATAGGACATTTTTTATATTTTGGTAAGCCTGAAATATTCATCTGTTATACTTAAATATAAAGGTAAATTATTCATTGACCACTTCAGCTGTAATGATTCTAAAGCAGCTGTTATTTACCTAGGCAACAGTCCTCATATTAAAATAATTCTCTGAATCAGCTCTTGGCTCCGTGCTGCTACTCCTTATGTTTAACAGATAGATTGTATCAGCTCCAAAAAAGCACTATGAGCCAAGGAATAAATAACCATTTTCAAAAGCATAATAATATACCATAGTTATATTATAGTTAGAGATATGATGATCAGGTAAATAATTAAAAGCGACAAGTCTAAAATCAAACAAAATGATCCCAAGGAAACAAAAGGCACTTTTATGTCACCTTTCCAGCATTATATGTACATATAAAGAATGTATATATATATATATTTTAGCCCCAAAAGAAAACGTAGTATAGAAATAAATTATATAGCTGCCCTCTACCTTCCAAATTAAAGGTTTCCACCTAGAAATAAGTAAAACAAAATTGACTGTGCCAATCCTAAACACCACTCTCCTCCTCAACATTGATAAAAGATTTTCTTGCTTTTAATGACTCATACAATTATATGACATTTGAAAACCAGAACACTGAAAGCCTATATGTGTTTATGTGTTTTCAGAGTAGGTGGGAAATTTGGTGGGGGGGGGGGGAGGGGGAGGGGAGCACACATTGATGGGCTTTCTGGCAGAACTCTTCTGGGTCCTTGAATTCCATCCATATAAAAATAAACGGGTCAGTGGATTCTGGTTCTGCCATGGCAGTGTGAGTCCACTATAGCCTAGCCCTCCTAATGTTTACAATTAAAAACTCTGACAAAAATATGAGAGCTGCAAGGAACTACCTGAACACTGTGAAAGTAACAAAAGCAAGTGGCTCTGGGGGTATGGGTGAGTTTTCCATTTGCTTTCTTTTCTCATGCCGCTTTATCCTGAGGACAGGACCTGGTTTCAGAGCAGTGTGTGCTATAGGCAGCTAAAAGTCCAATAGAAACGTGTCTTTTCTATCCAGAGGAACCAGGAAATGTTAAGCCTATGGGGTGGAGTGAGTGGGAAAAATTCCCAAAGAGGAATGAAGTATAGAAAGAGGTTCCCTAATTCTGTATATTGGCTCCATCTACCATCTGAGCCAAGCATGCAAGGTACAGATGTAGCAAAAGTTTTGAGAATTTTTTGTTTTAAGTAGGCTTCATGGCCCAGCATGGAGCCCAATGAGGGGTGGAGCCCAACATTGGGCTTGAACTCACCACCCTGAGAGCATAACCCGGGCTGAGATCAAGAGTCAGAGGCTTAACAGAATGAGCCACCCAGGTGCCCCAAGGCTTTGAGAATTTAAATGAGATATGAACCACCTGCACAAGTTGCAATCTAATCCCTGAACTATATACGTGCAGGACAGACACAAAGTGGTACAGCAAAAGCTTGTATGAATTAACTGAGACTTAAACCACTGCCCACAAAGGTATGAAGAACTTAGGTCAGAGCCTAAATGGGTTGATTACCTGCTAAAGCAAAACCATCAATATTCTCCTAAGGATTATAAAAAGCTCAGACAGAACCCATATAATATTACATTGACAATGTTCAGAATACAATCTGAAATTACTTGACAACCAAAAAAAAAAAGGAAGATGTAATCAATTCTTAAGGGAAAAACAACTGATAGATGCCAACCTGAAGATCACCTAAATGGTGAAACTACCAAAGACTTTAAAGGAGCTACTATAGGGTACCCAGGTGGCTCAGTCGGTTAAGTTCTTGATTTCAGTTCAGGTCATCATCTCACAGTTCATGGGATTGAGACCCGCCCATGTCGGGCTCTGCACTGACAGCACAGAGCCTGCTTGGCACTCTCTCTCTCTCCTTCACACTCCCTATCCCCCACTCACGTGCACACTCTCTCTCTCAAAATAAACAAACTTTAAAAAAAGAAAATAAAAAATAAAGGAGCTATTGTAACTATGCTCCATGAGGTAAAGGAAAACACATTTGAAATGAATGAAAAGACAGAAATCTCAGTAGAGCAATAGAAATTAACAACAACAAAACACTCCCATTTGGAAACTTTAGAACAGAAAAATACATTATCCAAAATTATTTAAAAATTTTTCGTTGGATGGGTCCGATAGAATGTAGATAACAAAGCAAAGTGAAGATAGATCAAAAGCAATTACCCCAACTAAAGAACAAAGAAAAGATCGAAAAAAAATGAACAGTTTCCAGATCTTTAGGATAATATCAAAGAGCCAAGGATTAGAATTCTACAAACCCACCACTAAACAAATAAATGAAGTTAACAAGGTACACAGATCAAGGTTAATATACAGTATCAATTGTATTCTTTTATACCACTGGCAATTGGAAAATAAAATTTACAAAACTTCCATTTATATTATCACCATGGGGCACGTGCATGGCTCAGTTGGGTAAACATCTGGCTTCAGCTCAGGTCATGATCTCACAGTTTGTGAGTTTGAGTCCTGTGTCAGGCTCTGTGCTGACAGCTCAGAGCCTAGAGCTTGCTTCAGATTCTGTGTCTTCCTCTCTCTCTGCCCCACTCATGCTTACGTTCTGTGTCTCTCAAAAATGAATACACATTAAAAATAAATTTATATTATCACCAAAAAATCATAAAATACATAGGAATAAATCTAGCAAAAGATGACCAGGACCTGTACACTAAAAATTACAAAACCTTCCTGAAGAAAATTGAAGACTTAAATAGATGGAAAGATACAGCATACTCATGGATTAAAAACTCATTATTTTTAATTTTTTTTAATGTTTGTTTATTTTGAGAAAGTGAGAGTGAGAGAGAATCCCAAGCAGGCTCTGGAATGTTGGTGCAGAGCCCATCCTGGGGCTTGATCTCATGAACCATGAGATCATGACCTGAGCCAAAATCAAGAGTCAGACGCTTAAATGACTGAGCCACCCAGGCACCCAAAAACTCATTATTTTTAAAATGGCAGTATACTTGTGCAAACTATATTCCATTTGATACCAATAACAATTTAAGCAGGGTTTTTATTTCATTTGTTTTGTAGAAATTGACAAACTGATTCTAAAATGTACATGACAATGCAAAGAATCTAGACCAATCAAAGGAATTAAGAAGGAGAATGAGAAAAGCGAAGTTGGAAGTCTTGCCTTACCTGATTTCAATACTATAAAGCTACAAAAACCAAGACAGTTTGGTATTAAAAAAGCCATACAGATCAATGCAACAACAGAATCCAGAAATAGATACATACATGTATCAATTGTTTGGTTGAGTGTGTGTTTACAAAAGTGTCAATTCCTAGGGGAAAGTTATTTCAACAAATAGTTACAAATTTTTATGTTTTATTGTATATTTGGGAGACAGAGAGAAACAGAGCACAAGCAGGGGAGGGTCAGAGAAGAGACACACACACAGAATCCGAAGCAGGATCCAGGCTCTGAGCTGTCAGCACATAGTGCAATGGGGGGCTTAAACTCATGAACCACGAGATCATGACCTGAGCCAAAGTCGGACACCTAACCAACTGAGCCACCAGGCACTCCTCAACAATAGTTATAGATCAACTGGATATCTGTTTGGAAAAATTGAACATCTATTCTTACTTCACATCATACCCAAAAATTAACTCAAAAGAAGGTCAATGGCCTATGTGTAAACCTAAAATCATAAAACTTCTAGAAGAAAAACTTTGCAACCGTGGATTAAACAAGATTTCCTAGATGAGACACCAAAACCACAAACCATAAAAGAAAAGATAGAAAATTGGACTTGATAAAAGTGTAAAACTTTTGTTTTTATAAGGCGCCATTAAGAAAGTGAAAAGGCAAGCCACAGACTGGGAGAAAACATTCACAACATTTATCAAAGGACTTGTACTTATAAACAACTCTTACAATTCCATATGAAGACCAATCACCCAGTTTTTTAAATGGACTATTTGAGCGGACAACTAACCGAAGATATATAGAGATGGCCAATAAGCACATGAAAAGATACTCACCATCATTAGTTATTAGGGAAATTCAAATTAAAACCACAATGAGTTACCGTTATACATCCACTGGAGTGGCTGAAATGAAAAAGACTGAGCATGTCAAACAAGGATGTGGAGTAAACAAAACTCTCCTACCTTCCTGGTAGGAATGTAAAATGGTACAATCAGTTTGAATATATTTTTGTAATTTCTTAAAAAGTTAAAAATATACCTGCCACAAAACTAAGACATTCTACTCCTGCACATTTAACCAAAAGAAACAAAGACGTCTTTTCCCACAAAGACCAGCACGTGAATGTTCTTGACAGCTTTTTTTTTATAATAGCCCCAAACTGGAAATAACCCAAATGTCCATCAACAAGTAAATAGGATAAACAAACTGTCATGTATCTACACAAAGGAATACAACCCAGCAATAAAAAAGGAATGATCTATTGAGGCATAAAATAGCATGGAAGAATCCAAAAATCATTATGTGAAATGAAAAATTCAGGCAAAAAAAGAGTATACTACATACAAAGTAATCATTAGTGACAGAAAGCAAATCAGTGGTTGCCTGGGGAAAGGTGTGGAGGGAGAGACAGGTTAGAAAACGTATAGAGGCAACTTCTGAGAATGATGGAAATGTTTGTTGCATTGATTGTAGTGGTTACATGGGTGTATACATATGTCAAAACTGTTCAAATTGTGCAGTTCGGATATGTGCGTTGTACTGGACTTCAATTGCATCTCAATAAACTTGTACCAAAAATAAGAGGGGGGAGGGAAAATCCAACTTATTGACAAAGGCAACAAGTAGTCAGTTCATTGCTTCCAGCCATATGGTGAACTGGATAACCTAATCATCTCACTGCAAAACAGTTAGAAATGATTGATAAATTATTAACAAATATCCTGTGTATTAACTTCACTAAGAAGAAAGACACCCAAGTTTAGTCTACTCTGAAAGAGTTGGGAGAGAGGTTGCTGGTGCCTTAAGCAAGGGGCTTTGGTTTAGACAGGCGCTCAGGGACAGGAAGTTGGATTTCGGACTGAGACTTCCCCATAATCCTGAAAGCAATGAAGGGCTACACCCTCAGTAAAAGGTTGGTCCAGGAAAACATTCTACTTGCTAGCCCAGGATGAAAATAAGGAAGCTCTTCTGCCTTGGAAAAGGTCTTCTCTGAGAACATGCCTATCCTCATGTGGGCTCAGGGTTTGAATACATACTACCTCCACAGTCAGGTAAACCAAAGTAAAGAAATTAATCTAAAAGGTAGCCCAGGGGGCACCTGGCCAGCTCAGTGGAAAAAGCATGCGACTCTTGATCTCAGGGTTGTGAATTCAAGCCCCACACTGAGTGTAGCGATTACTAAAAATAAATAAATAAACTTTAAAAATTTTTTTAATTAAAAAAATAAAATGTGGCCCAGGCTGAAAATGTCCCTGAAGCACCTGACGGGAAAGAAACACAAAACTTCCGTGTATGGTAAAATCTTGAATCAAGCCTCACAGGATGCACCCAATAATACCCCACTGGAAGTGAGCTCACAATACAAAATAACAAAATACACTAGAAACATAGAAAGGCAGTGTGTGTGCAAAGGTATAGCACTCGGGTTAACACTTTTGTTGCTAAAGAGTAGAATTTTTCTAAGCAGAGCAAACAAGTAGGCCATAAAATCTCGTGCCTTTTTTCTCAGTGAGGACACACTTAGAACCCCATTAAAAAGAATTAGGAAATATATCTACTATACAGGTCCATGAAATGAAGGAAGCAAGTTACAGAATAATATATAATACATATAGCTTGAGACTTCGTTTTGAAGAAAAAATATAAAGATTATATATTTCTATGTGCATATAAGACAATATGGAAATATATACACCAAACTTGCTGGAGTAGGATTTGAGGAGGATTAACAGAGAATTTAAACACCTGTGCTTTGTTCAGATATCATTTTTTCTCTTTTGAAAATGAGCGTTTGTAATTTATTTCAATAAAGGAAAATAGATTTTTGTGTGTGTGACAACAATGGCAACTATTTTTGTCACTGAAACAGACAAAACCCGATTTTCCAAGCGCAGTGCAACTGCTGGGTACAGAGAAGTCAAGCAGGAGATAGAGGAGGACAAACCCGGGGTTCTTTGAAAATCCTGTTTTTCACGCTTCTCTTCGTTTGGCGTTCTGTCACCTAAAATGTAATTATTCAGAGGCTGGTTTTCAGAAAGCGTCTCCTTCCGAGAATAATGCTCATTGAGAAAAACTTGGAAGTGATTCAAGAACTGACTGCAGGTCACAGTTGCCTTACGCGATAAACTTTATAGCCTCCCCCCAAAGAGATGGGATCACAGCATTAGAAAAGATGGTGAGATCATCTCCTTGTTTGTGCTTGGCTTAAATTTTATCAGGTAGTCAAAGAAATTCTAGTCTAAGCAGAATGATTGGTTGCATATAAAAACATATGAATACTAAAAGACTAACAACATTTTGAAGAATTGAGTTGTCTGAGCTGTCTTGCTAAAAAAAAACGTCTTGTTTAAAAAAAAGATATCTTACCTTTATAAGCCATGGAGAATCACTTGCTATGTTCCAAAGTTAAAAACCTTCTTAGAGATAAAAGGCATATAAAATATTTCCAAGACAAAATTTAAAAATCGAATAGTTAAGGAATTTTGGTCACATTGAAATTTAGTATCTGACATAATTCTAAACATAAGAATTATGAGATCGAGCTGATTCTAGTTTCCTGTTCACAAAATCATCCTCCGTTTGGCCAAATTTGGGACATGTTGAGCATCAAAAATAAACAGTAACTATGATTGTAAGATACCAAGAGAATAAAAATCTAGGAGTCTATTGTAATATTCAAAAAAGAAAAAGGGAATGTTATAGAATGTTAGCTAATAAAGCTAGAGGGAAAGCTCTCTAGAAAACCATCATTTGGAATCCCTAAGGCAACAACTGGTTCAGGCAAGGATCAGCAGTGTCAGCTAAATCCATCAAGTGGAAGGTTGTGAAGAATATCCATATAATATGGAAGAATCACCCACAAATACTAACCACTTGCAAAGAGGAAAAACACCTTTATAATGGAGAAATCTCTGCTCACCAACTTAATCAAGGTAATCACTCTTAAAATTCAGTAATAGTGCAGCAACCTGATATCGTTTCCCACTATGAAGCAATGAAAACACACAAGATCACTAGTGAAATCCTCTTGCCAAGAATGTTTAACCTGAATCCAATCAAGCCTTACTGGGTTCATGGGAAATAGAGGGACTAGATGTTAAAAGACAGCATCAGGAAACACCCAAATCCAGAATGTGGGCCCTTCTGCAAGACAACTGTCCTGACTTTAATAGCCCAATGTCATTTTTAAGAAAGGAGGGGAGGGGCGCCTGGGTGGCGCAGTCGGTTAAGCGTCCGACTTCAGCCAGGTCACGATCTCACGCTCCGTGAGTTCGAGCCCCGCGTCAGGCTCTGGGCTGATGGCTCAGAGCCTGGAGCCTGTTTCCGATTCTGTGTCTCCCTCTCTCTCTGCCCCTCCCCCGTTCATGCTCTGTCTCTCTCTGTCCCAAAAATAAATAAATGTTGAAAAAAAATTAAAAAAAAAAACATATTAAAGAAAGGAGGGGAGACCATTCTAGGCTAAAAAGACTAGAGATCTAAAACCAAATGTAATATACTGACTGAATCCTGGCTGGGACAAAAGGGAGGAAGCTGCTGTTAAAAAATTCTGAAACAAATTGGAAAATTTGAATAGAGATTAAATATTCGATGATATTAAGAATTATTATCAGTTTTCCTTGTGTGATCATGATGTTGTAGTTATATACAGAAGAGTCTCCTTATTCTTAGGAAATACATGCTTAAGTGTTTAGATGAAATATCACAATGCCTGAAATTTCTTTAAAATAATGCAGTAGCATGGTGGAAGGAGGATTGCCAAAATCTGTCTTTGATCTTTAAAATCAGCAATATGGTTTAACCTAATATATACAGAGTTAAAGCAGTATAGCAAAACGTTAGCAACTGCTGAATTGCTACACAGGTGTTCACTGTGCTATCATTTCCACTTCTCCATGTTGGAAATTTTTTTATACTAAAAAGTTGGGGGATGGGTGAAATTCTCAAAAATTATCTTCCTTAGAAAACATCTACCAAATTTACTTCAAATTTGAAGAAGTATCTTAACTAGTTTTTTTTTTTTTAAATGGGTATTTATTTTTATGGAGAGAGTGAGAACAGGGGAGCGGGACAGAGGGAGAGAAGAGAGAGGGAGAGAGAGAGAGAGAGGGAGAGAGGGAGAGAGGGAGAGAGAGAGAGGGAGAGAGAGGGAGAGAGAGGGAGAGAGAGGGAGAGAGAGGGAGAGAGAGGGAGAGAGAGGGAGAGAGAGGGAGAGAGAGAGAGAGAGAGAGAGAGAGAATATCCCAATTAGGCTCCACAATCAGCTCAGAGCCCAATGCACTTGATCTCAGGACCAGGCGATCACCACCTGAGCCAGTCAGTTAAGCCACCGTGGCGCCCCTACCTTAACTATTCTAAAGAAGTGGTTTGCTTTCCCTCATTTATTTACTCACCATTCATTCGAAGACTACACCTAAAACCTGCTTTAATTATTGCAAATATTCTAATGCTAGAATAGAAACAGAAATACCAAAATCATCAGCACAAGATTTAGATGCGTAACTGGTTTTATACCCAAATAACAAACTTAACAGCAGTAAAACAAATTGTTTATTACAGCATAAAATGCGTTATATTAAATTTACACAATGATATATAAAAACACATACTGTTTATATCAAACAGTAATTTAACATCAATAGAAATATAAAAAACACTTGCTACTCATGCACAAAACATGCATATATTGGTATAAAAAAACAGCTTTACACAATACTGTTTACCAAAAAAAATTTTTTTTTAAAAAAGCCCTTCCAGACAGGGTCAGTGGTCCAATCTGGACTGGATTGCACTAATATGTTCGGGCCAATGTTCAGGTGGCACAGTGTTCAGTGAGCAATTCTGGGCTTGGAGTCACACTCAAAGGTTATGTCATTAGAAGTGAATTTTTCTGTACCCAAGGACCAAAATGTTATCCCAAAGGCAAGACCTTCCAGGAAGAAATGGCTGGATCTGCTGCAACTCAGAGAGGAGGAGAAAGGCATCAAAATGTTGGCTAATCGGCCCTAAAAGGGTAACTGTAACCAGGGCCTAGGCACCAAGTGCGGCAAAAGTTTTAGGGAATCCTTTTAAGGTTATTACCAGCCTCCCTTATCCAGGTCACCAGCTCTGGATCTAGGGTCTGGTCTTCGAGTTCTGAGTCCAGTTAACCAAACAGTTCTGGGAAGAAAACAGAATGGGGATACAGCTAAGAAAGGGAGACGATATAAAAAATTCCGGAAAACAATGACTGTCCGTCGTACCTACTTCACACACTTGTATGTGATGCCTCTCAACCGGAAAACTCTCGTGGAGACACTGCCCTAAAGACCCAAGAAGCAAATGTATGTCCTAAATTCCATCCACCTGACCTTCAGGTCAAAAGTAATCTGAATCTCATCCCAGTAACACTTGAGCATCGAAACCTGCGCCTTCACCGATGCTCAGAGTATTTCAAATAAAAATCACCTGCTACCACAAAACTCGTTCACTATCACCACCAGCAAAACTCAGTATTTACTCCTAACCAGCAAAACATTCTTTACCTTCCATTAAAGGCACTAGTGTCCCTACATGATGAAGACGAGACATAATTTACCTCAACAAAAGGAAAAGCATTCCAGGGAACTGTCACACAGAAAAAGAAGCCGCCACCTTGCTCCTGGGTGACTAGACAACAGCCCATCCTCCCCCCCGCCCCCCCCCCCATGATGTCCCTCAAACGGTCGTCATCAGTTTCAGGGAGCCGGACCGAAAGCGGAGGATCTTCTTCTTGAGGTTATGGGAAGCCTTGATTTTGACAAAGGTTTTCGTGGGGTTGCCGTGGAGGTCTGGGCCTGCGACCGCCTGGATGGGGAGAGTCTGCACGAACTGGGACCAGATGAGGCCCCCGCTCTCCTCGGAGTCACTGGAGCTCGTGCTGTCGCCCGCGAACTCCCCCTCGCTCACGCTGGACTCGCTGTCCCCGAAGCAGTTGGTGGTGTAGTTGCTGCGCTCGTCCTCGCTGGTGTCCAGCACGGTGGAGTGGAAGAGCGACTCGCACTCGGCCGAGTACTCCGAGTCGCTGGCCACGTACGCGTAGGGGCTGGCGTAGGGCAGCGGCACGGCGGCGGGGTACAGCCCCACGTGCTCGCGCCGGCCGCGCCGCGACCGCCGCAGGGCCTCTTCCAGGGACACCTCCGCGGCCGAGCGCCAGCGCCGCGAGTCGGTTCGCTTGTGCTTGGGCTTGGCCACCAGCGCCTCCCGGCCGTGGCCGTGCGCCCTGGCCGCCCCCGCCCTGTGGCCCCCAGCCAGCGGCCGGCTGGGGAGGCCCGCCTCGGGCTGGCCGCCCCCGCCCTTCCTGCCCCGCGACGAGGCCTTCCTGAGCTTCTTATTTGTATCCACGTCGTCGGGGAACCGGCCCTTCTTGCCGGCCGCGCGGCTCTTCTCCCTCACGGCGGGCAGCGCGCCGTCCGGCCCGTGGAGGGCCTGGGCCCGGTGCTTCGGGCCGCAGCCCCGCGGCCCGGCCGCCGTCCGGGGGCCGCGATGGGGCCGGCCGCCGGGCTGCGGGCCCGGGCCCGACTGCGCCTTCACGGGGGGCGCTTCCTCCAGGCTCTGCGAAGAGGAGCCCTCGCTCTTGAAATCCAGCGCGGGCCGCTCCTCCACCGCGAAAGCCGCGGCCAGCAGCGCCGCGGGGGCGACAGGGGGCGCTGCCGGAGGGGCGGGCGGCAGGCCGCCTTTCTGGGGCACCTTTTTCAGCGGCTGCCCAGCTTTGTTCTCCTGCGGCGGGGCCGGGCCCCTCCCAGGGCTCTCCTTCGGGGAGGCAGCGAGGACCTGAATGCTGTCTCTGGGGGAGTCCCCCGTCACTGCGGCGGGCCCCCGAGCGTGTTCCTGCGAAGCTGGCTTGGCATTCTTGGGCAGATGCTTACTTGGAAGTTCAGCGGCAGCGCCCTCCGGCGGGGACAACCTCTTGCTTTCCAGTGGTTCTGCCTTTGAGTCTTTGGACCACGGCTTCGGCGGGGAGAACGTCCCGCTGTCCAAAGAAGGGACTCCGCCAGGGGGCAAAAGCACCTGTTTAGGATTCTTAAGGTTCCCGCCGTTGCCCTGTAAGACGCCCCCGGTCACTCTGACACAAACGCTCCCGTTCCTCAGAAGCCCCTTCGTGGGGTCAGCGTTCACACTGGTTCTTGGTTTGTTGGTCCTTACGGGGTGTGTTTTTTTCTGGACCAGGCTCAGAATGTAGCCGTCCATTTTCTTACTGGACGAAGGATGGGGAGCAGACCACAAACTGCTTGGAGATGGTAAGGAAGCGGCTGTCTTGATGGCGTCCAGCTCAGATCCATCACAGATGTCACCGGCATGGTTACCAAGCCTCTCCTCTTCCCTCAGAGGGTTGCCCGTCAGGCAAAGGAGAAACATGGGGCTCTGCACGGCCACGGCGTGAAGCGGACTGGGATAGCGATACACATCGTTCCCGTTTTTAGACACCAGATCACACTGGTACTTGGGATGCACATCTGCAATGACACCAAGGGAATTAAATTGTGATGTAGAGGGGGAACGGCAAACCGCCCCTGAGGCCTGGTCTTCGCAGCGGCCTTCTTTGTATTCCAACCGTCCTATGAGATCTGAAAAACATTTAAAGGATACACTCTGAAGAACTGAATCGGTCAGCACCAGCTTGACTCAGGCCAATTTCTACGAAAACACACTCACGGGGGGAGAGAGAGAATGCTAAAGGATCAACAACTATTCCTACAAGCTGTTCTAGTTCTGTTTTGTGTGTGTGTGGTTTTTTTTTAATGTTTGTTTATTTTTGAGAGAGAGAGAGAGAGAGCGGGGGAGGGGCAGAGAGAAAGGGAGACAGAATCGAAACAGGTTCCAGGCTCCAGGCTGTCAGCACAGAGCCCAACGCGGGGTTCCAAGTCACGAACCATGACATCATGACCTGAGCCAAAGTCAGAGGCTTAACTGACTGAGCCACCCAGGCGCCCCTTTTTTAAAAAGAATTTTTTTAATGTTTATTTATTTTTTAGAGAGAGAGAGAGAGAGAGAGCGAGAGAGCAAGCTGCTCTACAGCCCATACTACTGGATGAGGGAAACAAATATTTAACAAAGATATTTGTAACAAGACATGATACATCCTCCATCCTCCGAGGGAAAAATATTCAGCCATTAAAACTCCTTTCAAACTATTGAATAATATGGGGATATGCTTTAAAGGTTAGTGAAAAGCATGATATAATACCAGACTATGATTACGATTTTAGCCAGACTATATATGTGAAGAAAGTCTGAGATGAAGCACCCCAAGATGCCAATAGCACTGCAGTGTAGTGAGAAAGCAAGTGAGATTTACTTTCTTCTTCATTTTCTATTTTCTAAATTGTCAGTAAGTATGCACTGCATTTATAACTAGGAAAAAAAAACCCTTATTTTTTGAGTCATTCTTTCTCTGGGCCCTCTGTGTTCTATTCTTGGTTTCCTTTTGAAATACTGCAGATAAACTGTACTTTCTCTGAGCTTTCTTGTCATATATATTTTTTTAGGCTCAATTCTTAATGACACATGTTCGAGTATTACTGTCAGTTGAAAGGTCAAAGAAACTGATCAAATTTCACTGGAGAGTAACCAAACGTAAATAATTATCACTTTATATTTTTAAGAATGACACTAAAAAATAAGGCAATATTTTTTAATTTTTTTTTTTACATTTATTTATTTTTGAGACACAGAGAGACAGAGCACAAGTGGGAAGGTGCAGAGAGAGAAGGAGACAGAATCTGAAGCAGGCTCCAGGCTCTGAGCTGTCAGAACAGAGCCTGACGTGGGGCTCGAACTCACTGGCCGTGAGATCATGACCTGAGCCGAAGTTGGACTCTCAACCAACTGAGCCACCCAGGCGCCCCAATAAGGCAATATTTTTAACTGGGAAGGAATTCTTGATACGGTTTTAAGAGATTGAGCTGTTGTATTAATGAATAAATTTTCACATCTCAAAAATGTAAATGCCAAAATACAATGAAATCAAGCTTTCTTGCTGAGTTAAATGATTTTGATGTCTTTCCTTGGTGACTGTTGTAAATATCAAATCCCTTTAATGAACTTAGAGAAAATCAAAGTTTTTATCACTACTTAAGATATCCTGTATTATATTTATTCACTCAAATATTGAAAACTTACTATGTGCCGGATTCTGTGTAAATTATTTAAGTTAAGGGAAAGCTCCATGACCTTCGATGATAATTAGAAGTCCTGGGGAAAAATACAGTCTGGACCCAGTAATGATACGATTCATTTGTAAAGCAAAGATTATTATAATATAAAATGTGCTGTGTCCCTACCCCCCACCTCCACTCCCAATAGCTTATGGCAACAAGGAGAAGAAACCTTTCTAGCTAATATCGTTGCTCATCTTTCCTCCTCTACTACCATATACTCGCCCTACTTAAAGCATTGCCCTACATTTACCCACGCTTTACTATTCTGTCCCTTTTCCCAACTTACAGTTAAGGAACAAGACCGACATCTCAGTCTCCAAGGCCCAGTACAACTGTCTCAATTATGTGAAGATGTGGCATTTGGGAGATCAGGAGTCTGTCTTCAAAGAAAACCTATACCAAACGCCTTTAATGGGTTTTAAAGTTTCCCTCTGAAACCAGATCTGCAGAGTGAAGGGGAGCAATTACCAATGAACTTGAGGCCTAGACACTCTAGATAACACAGATGTGTGCTTCCCCAAATGATTGCTGCTGACAGCACAGTGTACAAACTCAAAGACACCAGCCACTTAGCAGCCTCAGTTGTTTGGCGTTATGTTTGCATTGCTTGGATCTCAAAAGTTCAGCCTTACACCCAAGTGGAGAACACAGACAAACCAAGAGTGCAGTGACTTGTGCTATAGCACCTACAGCTCTCCATATCCTCTCTGCTCTTCTGAGGAATCACAGTAAAGCAAAACTAAGAAAGGAGTCCCAAGTTTCAGCAACAATTCTGCCATTCAGAAAATGAGGAGCCCCTAGAGAACTGTTTTATAAAACCAAATTCCTCCTCTGTTCAATGAGAAGGTTGAACACAGAAATTTCTGAATTCCTAGTGTGGTGGGAAAACATGGACCTGACAACTGGTCCTGAGCTTGAATCCTGCCTCTGCCACTCACTAGTATATTAACCTTAAACAATGAACCTGTTAATTAACCTAACTAGACCTCATTTTTCTGACATACAAATGGGAGCTAACAAGACTTGCACACCCTGCAGAACTACTGGGAGGATTCAAAGGAGATAAATATATGCAGAGCATCCAGTACGTGTTTGACACATAGTGGAAATGCAGAAACTTCCAATACCGACAATAGCATGACTCTCTCCTGAGGTCACTCCAAGGATAGCCCAAAGTGGAAACAATGGCACACGGCCTACAGGAATCTCATCCCACCCACCTCCTAAAAGAAAAGACAAGCTGCCATCACGCAAGACATTCTGGAGAATGTGGAGGGACCACTGCTCCCTGAAGTGCCAAGCAGCCTGACAGACGTATTTAACTTACTGTAAGCTTTAGCTTTAAATGATTATAAAAAAAGAGATCCAAAGTGGCTTTCCAAAGAAATACAAACAAGTCAAACTCACAGCAAAGGCTCATAAACAGAGCTCAAGACCTGTAATATTAGGACAGGATTTCTAAAGAGAAGCTGTCTTGCTACCATCACAATATAAAGCTATGTCATGAAACGTAGCAAGTTGGTGAACTTCTGTGACCTTTTGTTTTTCTGTCAGTAGAAGGGGTTAAAGCTAGATAACCGTTAAGGGCCTTTCACCTTTTCCAGCTAAAAATGTCTATCAATTCTAAAAAAGTCTTACCTGCAGATTTGGGGCAACCATCTGAGATAGTCAAGGTTGCCTCCAAGGGGCTGCAAAAGCAGGTGCTGGAATGACAACTGGATAAACACTCACTGAAGACCGAGTTAGAGGAATTGGAAAGGGATCCTGAAGCCCCATCACTCAGCTCATAAAACCCTACAAATAAAAACACCATTTGGAATTAAGATCATGTCAAGCAATAGCATACATTTGTGTTTAAAAGGAAAAGGGTTAATCATCTAGAAAAGGTAGGAAGGGGACACTTTGGTGGGGTGGGGAGCGATTCTGGTTCACTGGATTTAGTGTGAATTTCAAGTTTTATTTCAAGTAATCCTTAGGAAAAGGCAAAGAGCCCATATCTATGGATACATTTCAAAGCTACTCTCACCCTCAAACTGACTTGCCTTTTTGACCCCACCTTTAAAGATGTGCAAGGAAAGAGACTTAGATCTGTCAAAGCCCCAACTTTATCATGAATGTTTCAGAAAGAATAATTTGAAGAAAAAAATCTATTTAAGGAGCCAAATGGCTTAAAAGAAGAAGAAGAAGAAGAAGAAAAAAAAAAAACTTTTGAAGTGGTCTCAGGAAGTTGAAGTGTGACTAATTTTCTAGCCCAGTTCTGACTTTCTCAAGTTTCAAAGGAGGACTGCTCTTCCAGAAATTTGAATAGAAGCTTTTATTTTTAAACTCAGGAGACTCCAGTCAGATCAATCTCATTATTAAAAATTTGGTCATCTGGTTTTATTTCCCTCTCATACAACTGAATGGCAGACTGCTTTTTTTTTATTCTCTCTGCACTAGAAACAAACTCCATTGCCTTTTGCAGGTCTGGGAAAGTTAAACAGTGGAATGAAGTAGAACTCAAGTGCAGAATTCTGTCCTAGTGTCACACACTCACCTGAGCTGGGCCGACTGTCTGTCTCCAGGTGCTCTTCAGATGTCTTTTCTACATCCAGTCTCAGGTCACTTATCTGCTTGTCAAGTTCTTGCAACTGATTCAACAAACCAGCATCTCTTCTCCTCAAACAATTCTGATTGGGGGGTGGGGGGGGGGTGGAAATGAACACATGTTGGTGACAAAGAATCAGAAAGTCTGCTCTAAGTACTCAAATTGCCATTTGGAAAGTTCACTAAATCTTCCAAAACCAAAATTTTTACTGGATGACCTGAAATTAAAAAAAACAAAAAAACACAAAAAACAAACAAAACAAAAAAAAACTTCAAGAATATGTCCTATGTTTCATTTCACTTTCTTTCATTGTGCGGTGCTATAAAGTTTCTTCATAAAAACAAGACTTGCTTTTTGTTTCAACTTATACAAACTCACTCTGTATAGGTTAAGGATAAGAAAACACAACGAGATTCTTTTAAATCCTCTATGTACACCCAATTTCTTGCAAAACAGTGCTTCACAGCAGACTCTTTAATTTGAAGTCAGAGTGTAACAGATTCCCTCCAATACACTATACCCTTACTTAGGTGAGATTTTCTGGCCAAATGTCCTGCAGAGTTTTGTCTTCTATTAGTTGCTTTGTGGGGTTTAATCAGTCTTAGGGCCTTTGAAAGTGAGAAACGAATACTAATAGCCAGTGCCAAGTATAATGTGAGCTAGCAAAATCCAAAACCCTCAAGGGAAGGTCCATCAAGATTTGAACTCAACTCAGGTTTCCAAAGATGACAGATATGTAGTGCTAACTCACACTGCCACCTAGTGCTTCCTATTGCTGGAAAAGCAAAAGGACCAAAAAGGCATCTGGTTCAAATCGCGAATGCCAAGTCTACACATGAAAATAGTACCACAAACACTGACTGGACTGAAATTCTCCTGACATGCTGCCTCGCTCCCCTCCAGGGGACAACAGGAATGTGCCACTCACAATCTTGAGATTCGTGAAGACAAAAAGGGGCTATTGTAAAAGACAATGCACAAAAATGTCAATGACAAGGCATCACCAGCAAGAATGGAGTCAAACCAATGTTACATGCACATCTGGTCGGCGACCAAAGAAAAGGTAAAATGCCAAATAGGTATTGTACAAAGCAGGATCCATCCTTGAAAAGCAGATGTAACAGGAGTATCTATTCCTCCTGTCTGTCCTTTGATTTAAAAAGCTTGTAGACAAAAACCTTATATGCCTTTTTACTACAATGAGTTTCTTCAGGAGAAATGAACCAAAGTAAAAGTACTGTGATGCTGAGAGACAGAGAGGGAGAGACTGGAGAGAGAAAAATTATCTGAAAAGAGAGAATACAAGAAACCCTTTGACAAATAACCACACGGCATCACTATGTTCGCTGTTGTAGGAGGAGGGACATTATCTAGCATGCGTCTAGTTTCAGACCGTATCACATGGCCAAAAAAAAGATTTTTTTTTTCCTCTGTTTTCAAAACTACATTTTTGAGGTCACTGTAACAAAGCTGCCGCCATTATTCTGAGGCGGGGTCAAAAGCTGTTCATCAATACATTAAGCGCCAAAGTTCTTTTCCTTCCCCGTTAATGAAGATGGCACAGGATGGCTGGCTGAGACGCTGACGGAAATCCAGCAAGATAAACGCTTCTTAAGAGCAGGTTCTCTCTTCCTCCCCCTCCACCACCAGTCACATAAAATATGAGAGGACGGGGCACTTTGCCCAGCCAAATTTCTATCATTTGCATCTGTGTTAGCTGCTTCATACAAAGGGCTTCTATATGAAATTAAGCAGCAGCCCGGGCAAAAGCTGGCATGCGGGGGAGAGCCCTGGGAGTGGCAGGGCGCCCTACGTGCGCTTCCGCGTAATCGTAAAATTCTGCATTGGACAGTTAACCTCGCCACAAGCCCCCTCCTCGGCTTTTGTCCCTTCTCGGCGGGAGGACACGAAGCTAAGACCTCCAAAAGATAGGGTATTTTAAAGGAGGGTTTGCAAACATTCGGGGAGAGGGGCGTTGCATTCGTCGAAGTGGAGAGATTTGAAGGTTACAACCAGGCGACTCCAAGAATCCCGAAGGCAGAGCGGGAGGGAAGGGCTGCCACCCCTCCCGGCAATCCGCGCGGGGTCGCCAGCCCCTCACCTGACACAAAGCGGGGACACGCCAGGAACGCGTGGGCGACGGCGGCCCACGCAGGAATGGGGGTCCTGGAACGTGAAGCGGCTCCCCGGCCAGAGGCGCCCTCGCGCCCACCCCCAGGCCACCTGCCCGAACCCCAGTCCCCGTGCAGGGACAGCCGTGCCCCTTCCTCCAGGCACCGCTTACCAACTGCTTCCGCAGCAGCAAGATATTCTCTTCCAAGAACTTCTCCTCCAGGCGGCTGCGCTGCGCCGCCTCCCCCGGCAGCTCCCCAGCGCGGGGCGCAGCGCTCCCCGCGCCCCCGGCGCCACGCAGGGCACCCCGGACCAGCAGCTCCTGGCGCTGGCGCAGGTACTCCAGCTCCGCCAGCCCGGCCAGCGTGGCCTCCTGCCGCTCCCGGGTGCGCTGCCGCTCCGTGTCCGCCTCGCCCTTCTCCCGCCAGCGCCCCTCGGGCTCCGCCGCGCGCGGCTCGCCCCGGGCCGGCGCCTGCGGCTCCAGCTCCCTCGCCGTCCCGGCCGCACTCGGCTTCATGGCCCCCACCCCTGCAGGAGCGCCCGTCACCGCAGCCGGGCCGCCCGGGCGGAGGAGCGGGCGCTAGGGCTGCGGCCGGGGGCTCATGCCGCCCCCGAGTCGGGGCGCAGCGACGGGGCGACGGCCAGAAGCGCCCGGGACCCGCTCGCGGCCGCGGGCTGCAGCCGTCCGGGCCCGGGCGGCGCCGTCCGCTGTCGCCGCGCGTCCCTCGCCGCGGCCCCGCAGCTGATAACGCCCTGCTCGGCGCTACGTCACGCGCGGCGGCCCGGCAAACCCCCGCCTGGCGCCCGCCTCCCCGCGCCGGCCCCTCCGCTCCGAGGCCCGCTCCCCCAGGCTTCCCCCTCTCCTGTCAGGGGCGCCGCTGGCGCTCAGCGCCGGCCTCCTCCTCGCTAGGCCCTCCCCGCTCCTCCCTCTCTCCTCCCCCGCTCTTCCCGCGGGCCTCCTCGCCCTCTTTTCGGGTTTACTGCACCCAATTTTTTGCCTCGCTCCTTATTGGTTCTTTTCCCCTCGCACAAAGCAAGGGGCGAGCGCCTCGAGCCCCAGCATCCTGTTACAGTCGGCCTCGCAGGCAGGGTCGCGAAGGGACGCGGCAGTTGGGCTCCCCAGAGAACTTTCTGAAACTCGACCGAGTTGCAGCACACAATCTTAACCCTTTCCCCCCACGTCCACTGTTCACATCCACTCACACTGATTTCGCTTTCTTTCACCTTGCCGAGCAAGGTACTGAGAGTGCATTCAAAGACCATTTCTTTGGCTCCGCTTTGTAAAGACAGGCAATACCCAAAGCACAGTGCAACATCGTTCTAAAACTGTCTCAGTCTTAGTTTTGTTGCTGTTTTATCTTTTCACGAAAATTAGGCAGGAGGATGTCGCTGTAAAGCCAGGGGTTGCATCAATTCTTTCTCAAGCCTGGGGTTTAATGTGTGTGCGCGCGCGCGCCTGCGCGCTTTGGTTTTTGTTTGGGCTTTTTATTGTTGTTATTTGCTATCTTGGGCAAACACAAGAGCTCAGACTCCGAAATCAGGCTGTGTGAATGTGAATCCTGTTCCAGCCTTGACTAGCTGTGCAAACAAGTTACTTCGCCTCTCTATGCCTCTCTTTCCCCAACCGTAAAATGGAGCTACTAACAGAACCTGCCTGTTCTAAGAATTACATTATATAAGTAATATACTGTTGTAAGTATAAGTAATGTACATTACTGTTATAAGTAATATACATTATATAATATGTATTTGTGGGGCGGGGTGAGCGTGTGCGTTTACAACGTGGCAAGCTGGTAGATAGTAAGGATTATGAGTTGTGGCTCCCCCCCCCCACTCCAGAGAGACCTATAAACTTGCCCCCTGAAGTAGCATTTGTGGTATGGTCACCTCTGTCCCTCTTGGGACACTGGTCACAGGGAATTTCAGTGGGATAGAGAGGTCTGGAAATGCCACTAGCTGGCTTGTCTATGGAAAAGCAACGTATCTGTTTTAAAAAGCAATACATCAAAAAGCCTCATAAATTAAATCCAACAAGTTACAATCTGCTGAAGTTCAGGCAAAGTGCTGTGTGAAGGAATGCATCCTATATCATTATTTCAGACTCGAACACCGCTGCCCAGCTGCCCCTTCTACCCTGTGTGGTCTAACCCTCCCTCCAAGATCAGTTCACTTCCCTCTTCTGCACTCTGGTTAATTGCAGGAATATCTGATTCTTACCAAATGCTATTTGTTTGGTTATTTATCTGGGTGTGTAGACACATATCTATGTATGTAGGGTTTTATGTGTATTTCTTCTCTCCAATTATGTTATAAAAATTGCCTGAAGGCAGAGACTGTTTTAATACCCTCTTAGTATTACCGTACTCAAAACAGTGCCTTGCAAGGATCCAACTGATGTTCTCTAGAGACTCAAAAAAAATGGAGGTTCATTGTAAATTGTTTCTACCTTAACATACTATCTAAATTAATAGCACCCATTTAATCTCTGCGACAAGTAGAATCAACTCAATACTTACTAAAAACAAAACAAAACAAAAATACAAAAGTTCCCTTGCCACCCTCCACTGACCTCTCCATTGCTGTCCCTCACAGACATAAAAGAAACTATAACTACAACCATGATTCATAATTAACAAGGTTGTTTATCAGGTCTAAAAACAGAATTCTGTTCAAGTGTTCATCAGCATACAAAATCACTTCTATTCAGGTCACCTCTTCTTTATGCCAACTGTGTGCCACTTTTCTCGGTAACACAGGAACTAATTTTCTTCCATAACTTCAGTGAGGCGCTGAGGAATAATGACAGATCCTGCATGCCAAAGGCCACTCACCCACGTCCTCATCATTGTCTCATTCTATTAATTTCTAAGCAAGCTTCCTGCTTTCTAGCTCTGGATTAGATTCCTTTTGGCTGGGTGGAGTCTATTATTGTGGCCTGGGTTATGTCACACATCGACAACTATATTTATATAGCTGAGGGGGGAGAAAAGCTGAAACATGTTTTACACCCTACTAATAAATCTTGCTAGAGCAGACAGACAAGCCGCTATGTCTCGGAACCTCCCCCCCATCCCACCCCCTCCCCACCAAATGCCACTTGGAGCTGGCTCATTAGTCCCAAGCAAACCATTTGCCATAACAGCTTGTACATCTCCATGAAAAAGTGTTCCCAGCAAGTTTAAGTATTAAAACTAATGTATTCAAATGGTTCCACCAGTAAAATGGTCACAAATAGGAAAAAGAGGTTATGCTTTCCAAAGTATCCATTACACATTAATAAATAATGCTGTTCATTCACATGCCAATTAAAACAAACTTGGGCCGTCAAGTGAAATTAGAAGCAAGGAGCTCAATGCCGTAGCTCTTTGTTTGTGTAGGTTGTTTTGTTTTGTTTTGTTTTTTTCTGAAAACTCCCAATGTCATCAGATTAAGTGTGACTAGCTGGGTTGCCCCTATTCTCTTCTTAACAGCCAAATTTTCTCCTCTCCAGTCTAGGCCTGGCTTTTCCTTCCTCTTTGATTCTTTGTTTTGGTGGCAGGTATTCCGGAGGCAGTTGAAGGTAATCACCCACTGCTCACAGCTCCCTTCTGCTGCCAGAAGGATCTCACTTCCTCCTACTGTTTTGATTTTTCTTTCTCTACTTTTTAAAGCAGGTGCTGGGTGCTTCTTCCTCCACGGATGCTACTTTGTTATCTCCTTTCTAGTATTGGTCAGCCCTAGTTAGTTCTTTTGCTTCCATGCCCCACCCAAGCCTCAGTTTCTCAGATAAGCTGTTAGTCCCCAGCCTGAAAGTGTGGCACTCAAGATGGAGTGGATCTGCCACCTGGGGCACCTGGGGGGTAAGATTAAAGTTGCTAACGTGGAAAAGTCTTGACTCAATATGTCGTAGTTGGGTAGTTTATGCTTCAACAGATTTCCTGGGCACAGCCAGGAAGAGTCCCTCAGATCACACAGTCTGACCCTTTGCCCTTGGGCAGAACCCTCCCACCAGCACCCCCACCAAAGTCTCAGAATCCTTCTACAAATGCCTTCTCCACCAGTGAACATTCTACTGCAGCCGGGAAAAATAAGGAGCATCAATTGCACGTTTTGCTCTCCGGCAAAGCAACAAAATGATGCCTTGCAGCTTTTATGGCCAAACAAACACAAATGATGTAATTGGGAAAAGCTGTCTCCAAATAGGAGGGAGAAAAATAAAGGGCAATCCTTTGAGTTGGGGTGATGACCACCATTCGAGGGTCTGGGATCAAAGCTCCAGCCAGACATCAAAGCCCATTTGAGTCTAATGCCAAAAGAGCCACAGTGAATTAAACTTCATATATAAACTAATTATAGCTTGACCCCACAATCAGTCTTCAGTGAGCACATAGGGGAAAGAAAGCAGACATTGAAACAAAGGATCAAGAAAAAGGAAAAGTTGGTAGCAAAACTGGGCAACATCATGGCCCTGACCACTTTGAAACTCTTTTGAGGGCAGGGGGGAATCAGGGAATGGTGGTGGAAACAGCAAACTTGTGACAATGCGGGTCTTGTTTGCAAGCCCATGAAACAGCTCTTTCCACCCTCACTGACTCGTGCACAACCACACACTTCATTACTCCTGGAAGAAAAGGTTATCTGTTAACTGTTTTAGCGTCGTTATAAAGGTTCCCTGTCGCCAGGTTTCTGTTGAAGAAGCACTGGATGATTCCATGAAGTTTGAGGGTGAGTTCTTCAGGAAGCTCAGCTTCCTGATACAGCACTCCCTAAGTTGCAGACTCTCACTGTGGGGGTAACTTGCATCCCCCGATGGTCTTCATCACTGATGTCTCCACCAACCTCAGACTTCTGTCCCTTAGCTCTGACATTTACAGATGGAAGTTGGTGTGTACCAAGAGTGCAAACACCCTAGAACATGGCCTTTACTAATACCGTGAAACTACTTCATTCCCAGGCAAAATTTAAAGGTGTTTCAGAGACAAGTAGTCACTTGAAACAATTCTGGTCAGTGGGTTTTGCCCTTACTCTGCTGTAGTGGGACTGGTCCCTAATTAAGTGAAATTCTCCATCTCATGAACTCAAACTATTACACATGTAATTTGATAACCCACAGAACATTTTCAATTGCATTTATTTGTAGATGAGCATTAGTGATTTCTTAATTAAAGTAACAAAATCTAATTATAGCCTGAGTCGCTTTCATGAGAGAAAGACATTTTAAAGCAGGCGTTCCTATAAGATAAAAACAAATACATGCCATTATCATTGCCTTGCACCTCTTGAAGTAATCATTCATTTATTCAACAGATATGTATTTCTAATACATGACAGGCACTGGGGATACAGTTGTGAACAGATCAGACATAATTCCTGCCTTCATGAAGTTTATGGTCTAGGATTTTAACTGGCACTAATTAAATAATTACGTACATATATGTATGATATATATTCAAATATATACATATTTCCACATATATTTTCAAATATATGTATTTCTAAATATATTTCCAAATTTATATACAATTCCAAATTGTGAAACTACCACTGAATCAGCAAAGTAATGTTTTCAAAGCAGATATATGCTGTAATTATATCTAAAAAGTCATACTCCAGTAAAATCACAAAAAAAAATTATGGCATTTATAAAAAATGTTTTTTACAGGGAAAGGGATCTTATATTTTACTTTTTATTGTCTTAAAAAAATTTACTCCCCTAAAAGCTATACTTAAAACGTCTATAGGGAGGGCACCTGGGTAGCTTAGTTGAACGTCCGACTCTTGATTTTGGTTCAGGTCATGATCCCAGGATCTTGGGATCAAGCCTCGTATTAGGCTCATGGAGCCTGCTTAAGATTCTCTCTGGAGTGCCTGGATGGCTCAGTCAGTTAAGCTTCCGACATCGGCTCAGGTCATGATCTCATTGTTCGTGAACTCGAGCCCCACGTCGGGCTCTGTGCAGATGGCTCAGAGCCTGGAACCTGTTCAGACTCTGTGTCTCCCTCTCTCTCTGCCCCTCCCCTGCTTGCATTCTGTCTCTTTCTCAAAAATAAAATAAAAACATTTTTAAAAAAAGATTCTCTCTCTCTTTCCCCCTGCCCTTCTCATGCTCTCTCTCTCTCTAAAAAAAAAAAAAAAAAAAAAAAAAAAAAAAGTCTATAAGGAGATACTTGCTGTATAGCAAAATAATTCAATATTTTCATCTAAATATCATTCATTGAAAGGTAGTAACTAGCATGTACAAATAAACGTCAACATAATGAATTACAAATCGACTACCTTTTCCTCAGAACAATCTCAGAAAGGAGAAAGAGAAAGCATGACTCCAACCCATAGTATTATGAGCAATTTCCAGTGTGGTTTCCGGATCATTTCCACACCAGCAAAGAGAAATGACTGAGGAGCAGCAGAGCTCTAGGTTACTAACATGAAAGCAGAGTCTTTTGCTTTAGGAAAGAGACAACTGGTCCAGTTCCTTCGTTCCCTTGGCTCCTATGAACGTAGCCTCTCTGAGGCCAGGCAGAAACCGAACCAGAACTCAAAACGAGCTTCTGCACTGAGTTCTGGGCCCATGTTTCCCCCCAACACCCACAAAGCGGCTTTAATTAAGATCCCTCAGGGCCGAGGGATCCCTGTGGAAAAGCCCAGAATGCCATTATCACCCTGTGAGAGGCTGAAAGCTCTCACTGCGGGCTGAGGCTTAGGTGGCCCCACGGGGAGCCTGCTTCCTCTAATCCCATTGCACCTTTGCAGCCGCAGTGTGTGAAGAGTCACACATCTACTTCAAACAGAAGTTGGGCCTTGGGTATGTTTGGGCTGAGGGGAAGGCTGGGGGTTGAGAAGAGCTTCAGATTCAAAGAGAAGTCAGCTGGGATGACAGGCAGCGGCTGTATGCGGCTCCAGCCCCCAGAGACTGAAGCGGCTGATAGGAGGGCTGGGGGCTCCATTTCCATCTCTCTCTGCACCTCAGGGGTCTCTCCCTCCAGAGCCAGGATCCTTTGAAGTCTGGGAGGATGGTTTTGACGACAGATGGGACAATTCACTTCTGTTCGGTTTGGTTCCTGCAGACTGAATTCAGAGTCTTGAGGGAGTTTTGCCTGATGATGAAGAAACTGACATTTTGTTAGACCCAACTCTTCCGCCTCCCAGGCCCAATGGAGGAATTTGGTTGACCCTCTCTTGCCTTTCATAGAAGCTGTTTCCACAGGACCAAGAAGCTGATTCTATCCCGGCACTTCCTGGTGTGGTGAGAGGCTAAACAGTCGGGGTCAGGCCAGCCTGAATTTGAATCCAGCTGTACCCGGCTCGGCTCCTGGGTAGCGTTAGCCAGGAACGCTCGTACTGCCAACTTTGACCCTTCTCAGCCTCGTTCTCATCCGTAAAATAGGGCTCATAGCTAACCGTGGAGAGAGGTTGTGAAATGTCTAGGAATAAATGTTGGTTACCCCAAAGTCCCAAATGTTATACACGCCCACACAGGATGGGCATTGAAAGACACCCCATCAGATAGAAATCATAATTAACCAGTGCTTTGGCAGTTTTCATACACTGTTTGGAAATTTTTCTTAAAGCCTACGTGTCCTATTGTTTCAGAACACTCCATTTTGTTTTGAACTGGAAGTAGGTCCGAGAGATTTCTGAGGAGTAGCACTGTGGTTTCTTTCTTCCACCAGCACTTTGGCCTGCCCACGTAGGACCCGAGGATCTGCCCTTAGAAACCATACGGACCACTAGAGCAACGTGGCATATTGGAAAGAGCATAAGCTCTGACCAGGGTTCAACCCCTTAACAAAGTCCTGTGATATCTTCTGAGCCTCATCTGTAAAACGGGCTCACAGTTCATTCTCGAAGAGTAAATGTGAAGGACCTGGCACGTTAGTAAACACTACAGCAAATGGTGACTTCCTTCTTTCTTCTCCTTCATCTTTTATCTGAGGCATTATTTAGGTTACTGAAGTTTATTTAGCTCCTTCCTTTTTTGGCATAGCCTCTTATTATGGAAAATTTCAAAACACAACAGTAGAGAGGACAGTATAATGAGTTTGCATGAAACTGTGACCTAGATTAGCAATTATGGACAGATTATAAACAGGCCCCATTTGGAAATGCATATTTTCATAATTTGGGGACTAGCAGATATAAAACAGCGTACAGGTCAAAGCTGTATCCCCATCACTAATTTAGTGCCAAGCATATAATAGGCACTCAATAAATGCTAGATATTATTATAATCATCATTTTTTTTAAACTTATCCAGAAATTTTTTTACAGACCTTATATAATACACCTTTCATCCAGAGGACACAAAGCATTTCCCACAATCTTTACGGTATATCATGATGTGGGAAGATAAAGTCACCCTGAAGCAATAACAGTGAAGTGGCTCTCCCAGCCTCCCAGGATAAGACCCCAGGGACTGGCCCCATGGTTCTGACTGCTGCTGAGCACCAACGACATCCTCCCCGCTCATGTCCTAACTCCCGTGCACCAGTGACGTTCTCCCTCCTGTCTCACCTACTAAGCTTGGAAGTGAGCTCCTTGAGAGCTGAATTCATGCCTGATGCGATTTTACCCTCCAGAACAAGTAGCAGGAGGACCCGGGGCGGGGCGGGGGGGGGGGTGCTTACTGTTTGTTTAAAGTCATAGAGTCTGGAACAAAGTACTACTAGGAAAAGAACTAGGTAAACCAAAATAACTTGAAAATTCGTTAAAGCATCCCCAGTGTCTAAATTGCACTCCCTTTGTTTGGGTCAGAGAGATGTTTTTTCATGAACAACTAAATCTACTGGTACATAGACTAAAACTAACAGATCCTTTTGGCCGTTATGCATAGAAACACTGAAGCCAAGAATGCGACCTCAAAAACTCAGAAGTAAATCTTGGCTTAATTAGTGTTGCCTCTCTTGTTCAATTAGATTTTAAACTCCTCAAGGGCAGGGCCAAATCCTACTGCATCTCTAACTCCCTCAGAACAAAGCTGGATACAAAGCAGATACTCACTCACCAAATGCTTGCTTAATTCAATCACCTTTCAGGGTAGGTTGAGACGGAATCCCCTGCCTATGACACACCAAAAGGACTTTGGAAATTCTATGTATAGATATTTAGAAACAAAACAAAATTGGGTGCTCTTCTCGTCTTTTTTAAGTTTGTGCCTCTGGGGGAAAAAATGAGGAAACAGGAAGAAGAGAAACGGTTCCATTTCTGAAAAGATAAGAATAAAGTCTGATAAAGACAAAAGGCATTTGAGGTCAGTAGAGTTAAAACAAACTCAGATTGCCCAGCCTGTTTGAAGTTGACAAGAAACAGGGAATGACCCATGGGTCCATTATGGAGCACAAAGCAACTTAATCAGCATTTCATCAATGAGGCAACACCAGGTAGCCCAGCCAAGCCAATTGGCCCTGTGCAAAGAGCCCCGGGGGGTTTTCATCCAGAGGGCACTTCTACCTGAGGGCTTCTCTGTGTCATGTGTGCATGTGAGGACGAGGACTGGAAGGGGTTATCACTAATTTGGGGGTTATATTTTCTCATTACTTCTGGTAGTGGAATTCCGATGAAGATTCTTGAAAAATGGTTTCATTTTTGTTTTGTCATTCATTCAGATTTACTCCTTCGTGATAATCCACAGCACCTCCCAGAGTCCTAAGCACCTACTAGGAGTTTAACAAATGTAATTAAATCAAATAGGGGCAAGAGGTAGAAATCACTACCAAAATATTAAATGCCATTTCCACCAAGGATATACTCCGGCGAGGCCCCTTCTAACTGAAAGTGGTTTCCTTCCGAAAATGGGTGCCTGGGAGCCCACTTCTCTGAGCACAGAAAGTTTTACACTAAAAGCTGTCCAACCTCAAGGCGCCTGGGTGGCTCAGTCAGTTGAGCATCCGCTCAGGTTACGATCTCACAGCTGGTGAGTTCAAGCCCCGCTTTGGGCTCTGTGCTGACAGCTCAGAGCCTGGCGCCTGCTTCGGATGCTGTGTCTCCCTCTCTCTCTGCCCCTAACCCACTCACATTCTGTCTCTGTCTCTCTCAAAAATAAATAAACATTTAAAAAAACTTTTTTTTTTTAATAAACAAAAAAACCTGTCCAACCTTGGGGCGTCTGGGTGGCTCAGTCAGTTGAGCGTCTGACTTCAGCTCAGGTCATGATCCCATGGTTCGTGGGTTCCAGCCCTGCATCGGGCTCCCCTGTGTCAGCACAGAGCCCGCTTGGGATCCTCTGTCCCTGTCTCTCTCTGCCCCTCCCCCACTTATGCTCACTCTTTCGAAAATAAACGTTAAAAAGATTTTTTTTAAACTCTTCAACCTGGAACTAATCGAACACTGTAAATTAACTGGAATTAAAATAAATACTTTTAAAAAAAACCCAAAACATTCAAACCCCAAGTCCTTCTGTTCTACTGAACATGTACCTGGCAGACCCAAATATACTCTGACTGACTGACGCTGGGCTCTTCCCAAGATTTTTCCAGGAAGCCAAGAGCTTACCTTGCCAACTGCCGGCTGCTGAGGCTGCAGCTGCTTGAGTCAGCACAAAGGGAGAGAAACCTGGTTCTGGTGCACAACGGGTGTCCCTTTATGCATCGGGCTGCCCCACGCACCTGCACCTGGGGGATTCACAGGCTTAAAAAAACAACACGGATTTTAAAAAGCCCAGAGCTGACATGCACACCTTTTCCTTTCCCTTTTAGCTCATTTCCACATCAAAGAATTAAGTTTCCCTGTTTTCAATAGAGCCGAGCCAGTTTTCAAATTATAACACATACCACTCTGGTTATCTACACCAGTGTGCCATCTGACATTGTCCAAATCATGTTCATCCCACCCTTACCCCCTCCTTCCTCTTTAAGTATCTCCCCTCCGCTGCGGATCCTAAATAAGCAGCAGCTTGGCAATGGAAGGCCATGGAAACTAAAGCGGATCTTTGGCACAACAGAGCCTGTTGAAGAAACCCAGAAAACAGAGATCGTGTGACCCCAATGCAGGCTTTGATCATTAATAACCCAAGAGGGGAAGAATGCAGGTAACACAGAGTCTGTATTCCCAGGCATCACTAGGGACTTGCTCCAATCCTTAGTCTTTACAAAAAAATTTGTCATCCCATAAAATCTGTCTTCCAAGAAAGAACAAAATTAGCTTTTTACCTTTCCCCCATGTTATCAAAAACAACAAAAACTCCAAGCCAGGTGATTATGTTCCAGTCTTCTGTGTACCCCCTTCTCCCCATGTGCTCGAACTGGGAGCCTATCAGAAGAATGTGAATAATGACGCTACCTTTCCTATTGACCTAGCTGTTTATAAACAAAGCTTTTCCTTCTAGGAAAGGCAACGACATTTAAATTGCTGGAAATTATCAGCCTCAACTCATCTGAATTTCATTGTAGTGCTACTCATTCAGGAAATGGAACCCATGAGAAGTTTCCCTTTTTTCCAAATTGCGTCCAGATGTGACACGCAGAAGAATCTTTATTAAAATATCACACGGTAGCCAGTGCCTTATAATTTCTTCCTGTGTCACCGTAGTTAGAATATGAATAACAAACCAGTGGTCATAGAAAAAAGCTCTAGGTGTTGTCTGGGATCAGCTTTAAAATTGCAACAGCCCTCACCCTGCCCTCCCTTGTTCTGTTTCCACAGTGTTTAATACCTTATTACACCATATAGTTTATTTACTTATTATGTTCATTGTTTATTGCCTGTCTCCTTTGCCAGAATGCATGCCCCCAAAGCAGGGATCTGTGTTTTGTTGCCTGATGTACCCCAAGAACCTAGAACTGTACCTGGCATACTATGCTTGCCCAAATAAGTATTGTTGAGTGAATGAATGAGTCAGTTTGTCAGCCCTTTATTATATCAAAATCTCTAGTCCTGACCCCCAAATTAACACTAATGTCACCTGTCCTTTCCATATAGACCACAAAATTGTCACAAGGATTATCTCAATCTTATTTCCAGATGCTCTTCACTTTCTCTCATCCCCTCTACCCTGTCTCTCTCCCCAGAGTATCAATTTTGGTCAATGACAACACGATCGACTACTCCTGAGACTAAAATTCTTGTTCTATTACCCTTACCTCTCCTTCATCCCTTAGATCACTAATTTATCAAATCCTTAAAGATGCTTTCTTCAAATATCTCTCCAGGTTGTCCCTTCCTCTCTATTCTCATATCCCCTGTCTACACAATTATCACCTCAAATAGATTCCTAATTGGCCTCCTAGCCTCTAGTCTCTCCCCCCTACAGGTTCTTTTGCATATCATAAGCATCGTTTTGAACATGTCAATCCTCTTCCAGAGCTGGCTGTGATCTGGCCCACCCAGCAAACCTGACCTCCCTGAGTGGTCAAATGGTCAGGAGTTAAATCTTGAAAAAGCAGAAAGTGTTGCATGGCAAATGAATTATGGTAAGTAGGGGTCGAGAAAGGAGCAGAGGAGAGATCATAACTGCCAGGCTAATGAATTTGAACCCCATCCCAGAAGCCAAGAAGGGCAAGCCGCCAGAAGTCACGTACATCAGGAGAATAACGAGACGGAAATGGCGTTTTCAGAAACATAGTATGGCGAGGGGGTGGAGGTGCCTTTGGAAGGGAGACTGGCTGGAGCCAGAATTCATGGACTAACTAATTGCAAGATATTTCTAACTATTAATTCAAAAGATATGTCTAACTATTAATTCAGTAATAATCTATCATGTGCACGCCTTATCTCTGGGGATACAGTGGTGAGTAGTTATTTGGTGGGGTTCTGGGAACAGTTGAGGAGAAAGCACCAAAGACCAGTAACGATAACCAGTAACAAGCCACCCACAGCCTCTGTCCTAGAGTCCACCTGGCCACTTCTAGCCCCAAACAACCTCAGATTTAATGAAAATAAGCACAGCTAGCCAGGCTAGGCATCACTACGCCAACAGTCTTGCTCAGAGCTGCTGCTCTTGAAGACCTGGTCACATGTTAATTAGAAAAAGAAAGGAAATGTTTTCTGTAAGTCGGGAGTCAAGTTTTTTTTTGCAGATGGCCAGACGGCAAATATTTTAGGTTTGTGGACCTTATACTATCTGTCACAAGTACTCAGCTTTGTAGTTGCAGCACAAAAGCGGCCACAAATAGCACATAAACAAGTGAGCGTGCCTGTGTTCCAATAAAACTTTATTTATAAAAACAGGTGGTAGGCAGATTCGGCCCACTGGCCACAGTTCACTGACCTCTGCTCTAAGATGTTAGGATATTGTAAATGCAACACTCAGTTTTAATTAGAGGAGTAGCGTAGAAGAATATAAAGACAATGAGTTTAAGGAGCTCAGAAAGCTGGTGTAGAACCCTAAATTTACAACAAATCTTGGGGCATTAGGAAAATAAATTACAGTTTCCTAATGCATAAAATGAGACGCATGATGGCATGGTGGCCCATAAAGTCAGACTGCATGGGTTCAAATTTCAGCCTTGCCACACTCTACTTTTGTGATTCGGGGCAAGTTCCTTAATCTCTCTGAGCTTCAGTCTCAGCTGTTTTCATGGGGATAAAAAATATAACCTTCTTCATTGAAAGGATTAAGCGAGATCATGCATATTAAATACCTGGGACAAAGCAAGCACTCGAAAAGCGATGAACTATCATTATTATTATTTATTATTATTATTATTGTATTACCGTGAAATTTCCCAAAGAGCAGCTATTGATACAGTATGTGAGAGTATTTGTTTTCTTATTTCTAGAGATTAAAAACAGAGAGGAGTTGTTCTGTTTTTATACTTTTGTACTTCCTAAACATTTTTCACACGTTACTGGAAGCTGAACTCACCTTGTAAACCAGTCTCCGCTTTTTCAGATGATTGCCTTTAAGTGGCTTTCAAATTCTGAAGATTATCATGCATAATGTATTATGCTTATGTCAAGATTAAATTTTTTTCCATTGATTTTTCTCCCGCCTCCATCAGGGTTTTGTCAGACAGGACTTTGTGTCAAGAGGAGGCTGCTCTTGCTTTCTCCGAATTGTGAGCACAAAGAGTTTCTTTCAGACTTGGTGCCTTGAAGCCAACGAATGTGATTTTTGTCTCCAGTTACAACCAAGTTAAAATGTTCCAGTACGCACTAGACTTCCCTTCCCAAGCTAGGCACGAGAGTGTCCCCATCTATCCAATGCCCTCAGGAGAAAACAGGACTGAATTGCGGGCAGCTCCTCCCAGAGCACCCTGTCCTCCTGGCTGCTGGTGCAGGCGCTGAGGAAACAAAGGCCATTCGTGACCTTCAGGAAATCTTCCGTTCCAGGGCACTGTGACCACAGTTTAATTGTAATGCACAAGTAACCTTTCAAAGCGTACGAAACAATGTATATTATCTTTCACATTGCATAGCACATATCAAGAATAACATTGCTCCAAAACACGTTAAAGTGGGTCCCCCCCCCCCGCCCGGGGGGCTCAGTCGGTTGAGCCTCCGACTCCGTTGAGCCTCCGACTTGGGCTCAGGTCATGATCTCACAGTAAGTGACTTTGAGCCCCACACTGAGCTCTCTGCCTAGTGCAGAGCCTGCTTGGATCCTCTGTCTCCCTCCCTGTCTGCCCCTCCCTCCCTGTCTGCCCCTCCCTTGCTTGTGCTCTCTCTCTCTCTCTCTCTCTCTCTCAAAACTAAATAAACATTTAAAAAAAAAGCAACATGTTAAAGCAAAGATGGTCTTATTTAAGACTCTCTAGGACCGTCTTTTTCGGTTGGTCTTTATTCAAATGCACCTCAGAACTCTTTGTGGCTACTTACAGAAAGATCTCTTGAGCCAGAGGCATGGACTGTTTCCTTCTAGTCATTTCACCACTAGCTAGTAAGCACCGTGGCCTTCTCCTTGCCTGCTCAGAGGGTGACAAGCTGCATTTCAGGTTGTCTCAGACAATCCAAGCCACTGTAAACACCGTGCACTTTGTTAGAAGTAATCAGCCACGGGGGCAAAGGCAGTAAACAGTAATTAATATGCAAATTTGCAAATAACTTGCCCCTTGGTGCTGAGGCTTCTTTGTTTGTTTGCACAGTCATCGTGGACAAACTGGGGTTTGTCTCCGCTGTAATTAGCAGGATAAATATAAAATTATGACATTAATGGTTAGCTGGCTTTTTAAAAATGGTAGTATACCCCTGCTGTGCCTGAGATGCTGTAGCTCAGTAGGGGGTTCCTTCGAAAATGAATTTTAGAATGCTGAAATACCCGTTTTAATTAAAAGGCAAACACTGAAATGAGTTTGTCACTTCAAATATCGTAGTCACCTGGCAACAAATCATCAATGCATATATTAACAATTAGTATTTGTTAATTACATGGGCTGACCTTACCCCAATGCAAGGAAAATAGGATCATTCTCTTATAGTAACAATAATAATAATTAATATTTATTGAGGCATTGTGCTAAGCGCTTTTCCTACATAATTTCACTGAATCCTTGCAGCAGCCAGACCAGGTAGTGCTTTTAATATCCACATACGGACGCGGAAGCCGAAGCTTCAGGCAGGTTTTGTTAAAGACAAATTTTTCTGGGGGCATCTGGGTGGCTCAATCGGTTAAGCATCTGACTTCGGCTCGGGTCATGATCTCACAGTTTGTGAGTTCGAGCCCCGCATCGGGCTCTGTGCTGACCGCCTGGAGCCTGCTTTGGATTCTGTGTCTTCCTCTCTCAATGTCCCTCTCCCTGCCTCTCTCAAAAATAAATAAACATGGGGCGCCTGGGTGGCGCAGTCGGTTAAGCGTCCGACTTCAGCCAGGTCACGATCTCGCGGTCCGGGAGTTCGAGCCCCGCGTCGGGCTCTGGGCTGATGGCTCGGAGCCTGGAGCCTGTTTCCGATTCTGTGTCTTCCTCTCTCTCTGCCCCTCCCCCATTCATGCTCTGTCTCTCTCTGTCCCAAAATAAATAAACGTTGAAAAAAAAAATTTAAAAAAAAAATAAAAAAAAATAAATAAACATTAAAAAAAAAAAAGATAAATTTTTCTGGGTCGGTCTGTCCTCTAACTGTGGTGCCCTCAAGATTCTAGCTGTAGCGCTCACTTTTTTTCTGGTTCTCTCTTCCCTGAGAAGGTCACCATTTCACTGTTTTCAACTCGTGGCCCAGCAGCATGTTGATGATGCTTCTACCTTATCGCTAGCTCTGACCGGTCTCCTAAATCCTAGTCCGCAGCAGACTTGAACTCTGCCAACCAACTAAGCCCAGTTTCCACAGCCTGCTATTGAAGGCTCTCTACAGTCTGACCCAGCCACTTTCCAACTTTTATTTCCCATTTTAGTCTTTCATTATCAATTCATTATTCAGTTTCATTATTCAACTGCCATTATTTAGTGCTAATTGGTAAAGGCACTGTATTTATCCCTCGGGTGAGGTGGGATAGGCAAGGGGGGAAAGTGACATTTTAGAAAGCATCTGTTCTCAAGGAGGTTTGGGTGAGAATTCGAAGCAACGATCAAATTCTAAACTAAAGACTTCTGATTGCCCCTGTTGTAGACAGGCAGGAATAGGAAATCACTGCCTCTCTTTCCGTAGCACAGCCCAGTGCCTTCAGTATAGCGTAATGCCACACAGCCTTTGGTAATGGTTTTCTTCCGACATGATCCATACACCCCTGGAAGCTTCTTCTTTTCTTCCAAGTTTCAGCTCTAGGTTGCCCCCCACCTCCACCCCAGAAAGCCTTCCCTCCTTCTCCCAAGCAGATTAGACCTCCTCCAGCTCCTCTCCTTCTCCACCTTTCCTTTGACAATTACAGTATATCACACCATGGTATATTTACGTATTCGCCTGGCCATTTCCCCACTAGACTGTGGGCAACTTGAGTTTAGCACAAGTTTCCCGGTCTGTGTCTCCCGTGCCCAGAACTTTCCCGGTCTGTGTCTCCCATGCCCAGAACACTGCTGTCCCCTAACTGGTGCTAGTTGCTCTCTTCAAGCAAGCAGCCAGACAGTGTCAGACCTGCTAACAAAGTTAGGATGTGCCTTCAGGGAAGAAATGAACAACTCAAAGGGGAACGGCTGCCCCCAGGCAAGACATCTCCAAACTTCCAGCTGAAGACTGAGGGCTGGGAACAGGGGAGGAAGGTCCAGTGAGATGACGTCATCAACTGTTCACTCCAGGACCTTCCAGAACAAAACACCACACACACTGCCCCGGAGGCCTGCTCTTTGAATCTGGCAACGTTGGGCAGGCTTTCTTGGGAAGAAGAGAGGTAGGATTTATTCTACATTTTTAGAAGACAATGATGAGATGATGGCACCTACTACTGCCATAGTAGCCTTTTGAAGTCCATGAGACCTTGACCTCAGTGGATGTTCAGATAGATATATACACCATCAGCCTGAGCGCTGTGAGGCCTCTTTCTGGCATTGTCTGTGGCTTTAGAGTGCAGTGCCAGAGACTGATGAGGTGGGAAGGAATTGTGGGGGGGGGGGGGGGGGAGAAAGCATCCCCGTGTTTTTAATATGTATTCAACCTCTCCCTCTTTCCCCCATAAGACTCTCTCCCATCAGTCACAGAAGACCACCACAGCATCAGTTATTCTCAAAGGGTAAGAGAGTGCCCCAAACACACGCTCTCGGGGTGTAGACACAAAGTCCTGGGTTATGCTGCTAAAATTAATACTACAACTCCTTTAAGTTCCTAGGACTGACCTACACAGGTTTGTTCTCTAGTTTTCCATACTTCTTCTCCGGGTTTTTGTAAAGCCTTTGAGCAGGGTGCCGGGTATAATGGGGTGGGGACTGAGAAGCCAGAGAAGTCTGGCAGTAGGCACCACATGTAAAGCATGGAGAACAGCACTGGGGCATAGTAAGTGCTTGTATTTCCTTTTACTGTCACTAGAATGTGGCCTCCAGGAGGGCAAGGATTTTGCTGTATTGTTTGTTTCTGTATCCCAAGCACCTAAAACAGTCCTGGAACATAGAAAGTACTCGATAAATCATTGTTGAATGAACTGAATGAATACATTTTGCTACCATCATTCCTCACAGGTCTGGAGGCCACCAAATAATATCACTTCCAACTGTCTTACCCACCTCACTCCTAATAGATTCTGGTCCTCCAGTGTCCTGCAGCCTATAAAGGTGGGGCCTCAATAAAGAGCATGGCTTAGGAGAAATGGCACTATAGTGAGAAGGAAGAGACAAATTCTGGGACTAGCTCTGCCCCGACTATATCTATGGCCTCAGTTTCTCTGAACTCTCAAATGCAAGGGTTGGAACTCAAAAATCCAAGCATATGAGTCAGCCAGGGCACTAACTGTTAAAGCTACCTGACCACACGCTAGATGTGAAGCTTGGTAGCTTATTTGGTAAAACCAGGTTGGCTTACAAAGTCATGCTCCCAGGAAATAATTGTTCACCCAGAATAATGTCCCTAAGAGCCACCAAAAATAATTCTAAACGTCTGTAATTCTGCTCTTGAATTACAGTATCCTGCTTCTCCATTACCACCAATTAGATGTTTTATTACAATTTTCACTCAACATTCATGAAGAAAAGAGGTTCTGACCTGAATGCATGTACTCCTTCAAAAAACTACTCCCTGCCCCTTTGAAAACTTTGAAAACCCACACATGCCATGTGGTCATAGAATGGGATGTTCATTATTGCTGCCCCATACCTAGGAAAGAGGCAAGTTGGTGGAACAGCACATTCGAGATTCATTACTGTCAGTTCAGTTGAAATTCCATGTATCAGCACTCAGGTTAGGTTGTTTACATATCAATTACTGTAAGAGGGGAAGGCAGGCATTCTTCAGGTGCATGTACAGTTGATGCATGAGTAATAGAGAAGCCCACACCACATATGGTGCACAAGATGAGCTTTTTATCTGGTCATCCTTGAGGACACCAAGGTGAGGCACAAATTATTATTGGTGGTAGGGCAAGCACTAGTGAACACAGGGCTAATGGAACTCTTTGTGGGACAATCTCATGTTAGTTAAGCCCAGCAAAGAATCCAATCTCCGTTCTTCCCTCGTCATAAACTCAACGTGACCTGTAGGATTAAGGTAATGATTTGCTCCAAGAAACTCTGAAACTTTCACAGCTCTGTTCTGAGGGACTTGGAATTTTCCTTCTTTAGACTGGGATCTTGGTCTTTCCTCTAAGTTATGGCACCTATGCCTAATGAGGCTTCAGATTAGTTAGCTTTTAATAATACAAAGCTACCTTCTTACCTGACATAATCTTGGCTTACCAACATGGAAGTAGGTGTATTAGCAGCCCAAGGTTTATTCTCTGAACACAGTGAGATTTTTTTTAATTTTTATTTATTTTTGAGAGCGAGACAGAGTGCAAGTGATAGAGGAACAGAGAGAGAGGCAGACACAAAATCTGAAGCAGGCTCCAGGCTCTGAGCTGTCAGCACAGAGCCCGTTGGGCTCGAACCCACGAACTGCAAGCTCATGACCTAAACCGAAGTCAGGTATGCAACTGACTGAGCCACCCAGGCACCCCTGAACTTAATGAGATTTTATTGGGCATTTAAGCCTGTAAACAGTTCTGACCTAGGTTTCATCCACATTTGGAGATTATCAGTCCTTTCTTGACAGATTCCGGTTATGTGCCCGGGTTTGAGAGGAAGCCATCTTATTGCTAGCTGTTGGCTCTCTAGCCTCTCTCTGAATGTCTTTCCATCTGCTCTGCATTCTGTCTAGTCCCTCTTGAACATTCATTCTTTCATTCAGTAAACAATCACTGAGCACCTACTAGGGGTCATGCATTCTGCATGGCACGGAAAAATTTCTGGCGGCCACGACTTCTGCTGCTGCTTCGTCCCTCACCTCAAACTTGACAGTTAGCAGTTCAACCTTTACCTCCTTTAGTATTTTTATTGTTAATAATACATTCTCACTGCAAAATAGGAAATACAGATGGGAAGAAAAAATAAAGACAATTGGTGTTTGAAATCATTTGATCATGACTTGTTCTCTTCAGATAAACAGATATCATAATACCACATACAATATAAAAGGGCCAATACACTTTTGTGTGTTTAACGTTGTATTTGAAAATAATTATAAACTCACAGAAAGTTGCAGAAATTTACCTTTCACACAATTTCCTCCTATCAGCATCTTACGTAACTATGGTGTGCTATGAATACCAGGAAATTGCACTCATTTGTGCATGTGCGTGTGCGTGTGTGTGTGTGTGCGTGTGTGTAGTTCTATGCAGTTTTATCACATGCAGATTCATATAACCATCAGGGAACCACCTCATGCTGCTTTACAGTTGCATCACCCTTGTCTCTAATCCCTGGCTACCATGAATATTTTCTACATAGCCATAATTTTGCCCTTTTGAGACTATTACAGAAATGGAATCATGCAGTATATAACCTATTGAGACTGGCTTTTTAAACTTGGCGTAATGCCCTTGAGAGCCTTCCTATTTGTTGCATGTATCAATAGTTCATCCCTTTCCATTGTTGAGTAGTAGTCTATGTTATGGATATACCACAGTTTGTTTAACAATTTAAGGACGGTGGGGTTGTTTCTGATTTAAGCTATTACAAATAAAGCTTCTATGAACATTTGTAGACATGTTTTTGTTTGGTCAGAAGTTTTTATTCCTCTGGAATAAATGCCTGAGAGCAATTGCTAGTTTGTACAATAAATGCATTTCTAGTTTGATAAGAAATTGCCAAACTATTTTCCAGAATGGCTGTATTAGAAATCCAGTTTCTCCACATCCTCACCAGCATTTGGTATTGGCACTATTTTTATTTTGGCTCATCCAAGCAAAGGCATTTCTAATAGCAATAGTATCTCAGAAAGCTTGGAGATGAACACAATGAAATTTAACTTTCTTACTCCTTTTTTTTTTTGAAAAAAGACTAATAATCTTCACTTCGAATATGCAAAGTTTTATCTAGTAATGTTTATATCAGATTCTATATCATTAAATATTTCTTTAGCTTTTCTTACTTGAAACAAAATAATAGAAGAGCTCAGTCTGGCATTGGCAATTAATTCACTCATGTGTCACATTGTAAAAACATTAATTGAAGATATTTTGACAAGTGTCCAGGGTTTATGGGTGAATACTAGAATATCAGGGAGCAGGATTGGGTTCTTCATCAGTAGGATATCCCTATGTCCCATTTTGCTTACGGCAGTCCTGATTTATGCTCGTTGTGCAATATATCATGTGGTTTAGCTTTTTTCCCTAGATTTTTCATTCCTTAAAGAGATATAATTAGCTGCATTCAAATAAGCTGGGGTAGATCCAAGAGGCCCCCACACTTCGTATTTCCAGCTTCTGTCAGGCCATATCTCACAGTATGTGAGATGCGTGTTCAGTGAACAGAGTTCTCACTGAAACCCTTGGTTGTATCTCAAAGACCACTAGTGACACTCTGTCTCTCTTCTCCTGATCTTTTCCATGTGAAACGTAACTAACCTCTCCCTTGAAGGATGTACACAGGGCACTGATTGATATAACAAAGGGAACTGAGACAAAAGTAACCAAGGACTTCTAACTCTTTCAGATCCTAGGGATGGCAGGAGAAGTTTTTTGAAGTCGTTGCCCTGCTTGCCACTTGCCAGTGGTGCTATGGCCAATGTCAGAGCCAGAGAGATGGTGGGATCAACAACGAGTAACATGAAACACAGGGACACACGACTGTAACTGTGTGTGAGAGAGTCTAGAAATTAAAGTTTTAACATGGTGGTTTTGTCATTTATTGTAAATCTGCAACTATTTATTTTGATAACATGTATTTATATTGCAATAAATCTTTTCAGCAGCAATGAACTCAATAGGAGTAAATTTAATAAAAAAAAATAAGTACTAAAAGTCTGAGAAAGTTGTTCATGAACATGTTTTTCAGACAAAACGTTTGCTGACATTTATCATTCTTCATGGAGATCTTAGTGATATCGCTGATGAGATGCCAGCCAAAACACTAAATCTGCTAAGGAAACAGTACCAATGCTTAATTGTTATATTTTTTAAGTTTATTTATTTTGAGAGAGAGAGAGAGAAAGTGTGAGCAGGGGAGGGGCAGAGAGAGAGGGAGAGAGAGACAATCTCAAGCAGACTCTGCACCGTCAGCGTGTCAGGCTTGAACTCACAAACCACGAGATCATGACCTGAGCCAAAACCAAGAGTCAGACTCTTAACCAACTGAGCCACCCAGGCACCCTGGGTAATCGTTATTTTAAGAAGAATGTGCTGGAAGAAAAGTTTACTACTAAAGCTTCAGGAGATGCTTTTACACATCACTCTGTGAAGCATGACTTTTTGTTTAAATCAAATGACTGTTCTTCTAAACGTGTTTCGATATATTTTGTATTCCAAGTCTTCTTGCGTACATAAAGTAAAACAAGAGATGTTATGTGTTGTCCCCATGAACAGAATCATAGTTAAATGCCACCAGTTTTATATTAGTGTCCTCACTTACATCAAATAAGACATCTCGGGGCGCCTGGGTGGCGCAGTCGGTTAAGCGTCCGACTTCAGTCAGGTCACGATCTCGCGGTCCGTGGGTTCGAGCCCCGCGTCGGGCTCTGGGCTGATGGCTGGGAGCCTGGAGCCTGTTTCCGATTCTGTGTCTCCCTCTCTCTCTGCCCCTCCCCCGTTCATGCTCTGTCTCTCTCTGTCCCAAAAATAAATAAACGTTAAAAAAAATTTTAAAAAAAGACATCTTTTTTTTTAACGTTTAATTTAATTATTTTGAGAGAGAGTGAGAGAGAGAACACAAGCAGAGGAAGGGGCAGAGAGAGAGAAGAGAAAGAATTCCAAGCAGGCTCAGTGCTGTCAGCACAGAGCCCAACACGAGGCTTTATACCCCGAACCGTGAGATCATGACCTGAGCCAAAATCAAGAGTCGGATACTTAACCCACTGAGCTACCCAGGCACCCCAAGAAATCTTTTAATTGTAATATTGGTTCAATATTTTTCATCCAATTCATGGAATCAGAGTAAAGCTTTTAGATTTTAATTCTTCCACACCTGATATTACTGTGAATGCTATTGAAAATTCCATCTAAAAGTTTGAAACTAACTGAGAACAAACTGAGGGTTGATGGGGGGTGGGAGGGAGGGGAGGGTAGGTGATGGGCATTGAAGAGGGCATCTTTTGGGATGAGCACTGGGTGTTGCATGGAAACCAATTTGACAATAAATTTCATATATTTAAAAAAAATGATTACCGAAAAAAAAGTTTGAAACTAAAACTAAAATTATTTTTATGATGGTAATAACACAATGGACACTTGAACAACACAGGTATGGGGCACTGACACTCTCCACAGAGTGTTACTTAACTACTAATGGCCTACTGTTGAACAGAAGCTTTATTGATAACATAAATTCAATTAACATATATTGTGTATGTTGTATGTATTATATACTGTGTTCTTTCAATAAAGTAAGCTAGAGAAAAGAAAGTGTTATTAAAAATATCATAAGGAAGAGAAAATACATCCATAGTACTGTACTATAAAAAAAATCTGTGTATTAATGGACCTGCACGGTTCAAGCCAATGTTCTCCAAGGGTCAACTGTACAAGTTTTGGTGGGGCAGAACATCATGGTAAAAAACAGTGTTCTCCAGTAATCGATCAGAAATGTACTATGAATTATGATAGTGTTTATATATCTTATAGCCATATTGAAACAAACTGATTCTATCAATTCTAACAAATTAAATTCTACCAATTGAAAAAGAAGCTACAATTAACAAAATGGACAAATATGATTACATATTCATAACTTTGCTGAACTACCACAAAAAGCTGATGTTGAACACTCTAAATTATGTCAGCATGGTACTACATGCATTCTTTCTTTTCTGTCTGATATTTACAAGATTTCAGAAATGCTGAAGCCTCTGAAGAAATATTTTCTGTATCAACCTATATGCCCGTCAATGACATTGAACATTTTTATAAGCAATTTTCTAAATTTGGGTTGCATTTTATTAAAAATTAGTTGGATATATTTAATCAGAGTATTTATTGAATGGAATGCCAAATATTTCAGCTTCTGAAGTGTAATGAAATCATATTTATTGAAAACCAAAGCTTATCAATGCAAAGATTTTGAAATGTATTGTTATATAAGCAAGAGATAAAATGAACAATTTAGGAGAGTTTAAATGATTCTCTGATATGATTTCAAATTCTATCATTGTGGTTGGGAATATTTCATTTTGTACGAAGCATCTTTTCATAAAATTCCTGTTTTTATCAGGATAAATTTATATACTGTACCAGGATGGAAAGAAATTTGAGAACATCTATAGTTTTGGAACACCTAAACTTGGCAAAACATTCAAAATATTAATAAATAGAGAAAACTTTATTCAGTGGGCTTTGGTTTGTAAAATTATTTGTTGAAATAGTTACTTCAGAGACAAAAAGATGGTCCATATGAAAATATTTGAGTTGAAATATTCAACTGGATATTTCAGTTGAGAACAAATAAAAAATTAATTTGAAAAATATTTCATGTAGCAAAATTTACTCTGAGCTTAACAAGTGCCTCAGCATTTGTACAGTGAGTATTTTCTCAGACAAAAGTCAATTAAAGGTGTTAACAATTTTAAAGTTCATTAATTTTAAGATGCAATCTTTAAGATGATTGTAATTATATGTAACTTTAACTTAAGACCATGTTGAACAAAATATATTCATCAGAAAAATACCAATGGCAGAATATTAGAATATTATGAAACTGATTAAAGCACATTAACATATACCAAGAATATGTCATTTTTAGAGTTCAGATAATAGATATAAGTAAATTTTTTATGTATGATGATATCTTTCTTCTTTCATTCTGTAGAAATAATTTCATTTTAAAAAATAATTTGTGAACAGACTTTATAGATCTGCCATTCTAATAAAATTAACATGTAGGTCAATACATACACACTTTTAAAAATATGTAATTATTTTTAGTACCCCTGTCATTCTTAAGTGTCTAGATTTGAAAAAACAAGACAAAAGTGTCAAGATTTAAATGATGAATTATGTGATCACTCTTTCCATAAAGAGGCATTTTCAGACTGATAGTTACTGCAAAAAGTAGACTACAGATCGTTTGGTGGCTCAGTTAGATCAGAGTTAGGTGATTCTAAGATGAGGTAATGGACGGACTACAAAACACTGACTACACCAACAATGGACAAAATGCCTCCAACGATGTCCACCAAGTGTTCAAGGGTTCCTCCGGCCTTGTGGAGAAAGAATGAAACTCAGTTTAAAAAGTGGCTCTGGCAGCCCCCAGAGAATGCTATATTTCTCACCGTACACAGAGCATAAGGGGATCAGAGATGATCTTCAGTTCTATGAAGAGTTGAAGAAAGGGATCTCAAATAGTCCTTAAACCCATGAAGCCCAGGAGGGAAGGAGAGGCACAGCAGAAACTTCTTCCATGATACCCCTCATGCTTTACATGACAATCTCACTTCAATAGTCCAAACTGTTGCGTTCTAGTCGAGCCACTGAATGATTTATACCAGACTGCACCCCACTGAGATAGTCTTGGCACATTGTGGGGCTAATTTGTAATTTCACACAAACTTTCCAGGTTTAAAGAGCAGCAAGCATAGTAGAAAGAATATAAATGTTGACGTTAGATACCATTTCACCAGCTGTGTTGTCTTGAGCATCGGAAGTCCTTATCCGTAAAATGAGAATGATAATAATAATACCTTATATGTAAGAGAATAATTTGCAGCAGAGAGGAGGATTTGCTATTTAAAACACAACTATTCCTACTTCCATCCCAGGGAAGGAAACAATTTTCTCTTAGGAGTAGTTCAAGTTTTTGCCCAGCAAAATATTTTGATGGGAGCCTCAAACCCTGTCCCTGAGCATGGGCCATGGTTTGGAAAGATATCAGAGAAAAAAGGGGGAATTATAGAGAGGCTAAATTTCAGATACAAACAGCAATTTATGGGAACTATTTAATCTTAATTTCTCTTCTATGAGCTGCCGTGGTCCCCAGCCCCACCCCTCTCCTGCTATTACTCTAGGCACTTTAGCAAATGTGTGGTCCATGTGACTGCCTTGTAGGAGTTGTGTTTTGGGAAATTCTAGAACAGGACCACCTTTGTGGGTATGTGACCTGTACAGTTGCATCGCACTCCAAGCTTAGAAAGGCCCTAGGCTTGCTTTAATGCTCTCTTGTTGCCATCTTGAAATTTTAACTATTTTTGGCCAAGGGGCTCCAAATTATGTAGGTAGCCTGTTCTGTTCCAGAAAGAGGATCTATGTCTTTGTTGGGGTCTATGGGTCTGTGGGGCAGATAAAGGAAGAGCTCAAAAAGGCCAGAATAAGAATTCAGTAGGCATGCTAAATCAGAGCTAACAATGACCACAAGAATCTATCCCAATCTTGGTAACAGCATTGGATTTCCACGGACTATTAGGACATTCAACCCAATTTTATAAATTTCAAAAGTAGGCAAGTCCAATGTTTTCTATATTACATTAGCAACTATATATATATATATATATATATATATATATATATAGAGAGAGAGAGAGAGAGAGAGAGAGAGAGAGAATATTATATTAATATATGTTATGTTATATTAATATATTTTTATTATATATAATTATATAAATTAGCAATATATAGTATATATATTAGCAATATTGTATCCAACATGGCTGTTCTATGGTTATGCTCAATAAATGGCTGGTATTATTGTCATTTTAGGGTCACACTTATAGCAGTAATGAGAAAGTGTGAAAGTATGAATCTAATGCCTGCATGTGTGCACACATGTGTTTGGGTGCCCCTCTAATACCAGGATTTCCAGGGCCAGACCTACAATGAAAAGAAAGTGTTATAGGAAAGTAGAAGGGTACAGGCAGTGAAAGTAATACTACTCTAAGTGTTTACAGAGAAATGTTTAAAAAAATTTTTTTAATGTTTATTTTATTTCTGAGAGAGAGAGAGAGAGACAGAGAAAGAGACAGAGAGAGAGAGAGAGAGAGAGCGTGAGCAGGGAAGGGGCAGAGAGAAAGGGAGATACAGAATCCAAAGCAGACTCCAGGCTCTGAGCTGTCAGCACAGAGCCCAATGTGGGGCTCGAACCCACAAACTATGAGATCATGACCTGAGCTGAAGTCGGATGCTTAACTGACTGAGCCACCCAGGCACCACTGGAGAAATGTTTTTTAACACAAATAGTAGAGCTATGGCCCAGCCTTACTGCAAACACCATGATTGGGGCATTTTTCCTCTGAGGACACTAGGGAACAGAAAGAACTCAGTTTATTCCAAACATAGGAGAGGCTGAGTCCTTCCCTTGGATCTTTGGCTCTTATCAATATTCTTATCCTGAAACACTTTTGCTTTTCCATTTGAGGTTGAAGAAAGTCCTGCTAATAGACTCAGCTTTCTTTACTCCCTAATATCCTCTGGAAAGGAACAATTCAACGTCCAGGATGACTACATGGAAAGACATTAATGTCAAAGTTGTCCAATAAGGGAAAACCTTAAACTCTTGAAACAAGGACCTTCAACTTTGCGATATGATTCAATGATGTACACAGACAACATAGGACATTTGCTTGAGCATTAATCTATGTTATACGGTCCTGAATGCATGCCAGTGGATGCTCACTAGCCTCGTTCCAGTTCTTATCCAGAAGGAGAATGTAGAGTATAAGATGACCTTCAGTGCCCCACATCCTTGAGTGTCGGTGGGACCTGTAACTTGCTTCTAACCAACAGAATGTGTCAAAGGTGATGGGACATCACTCCCATGATGATATTACACAGTAAAGATGAAGAGTTTTTTTTTTTTTTTTTTTAGATGTAGTTAAGGTCTACAATCAGTTGGCTTTAAATTAATCAAAACGCAGTGATCCTGGGTGGACCTGATTTAAGTTGCAAGAAAATGAATCCTGCCCGCAATGACAGAAGTTGGACGAGGACCCCAAGCCTCAGGTGAGATCATACCCGCAGATGGCACCTTAATTTCAGCTTTGTGGGACTGTGAGCAAAGAAGCCAGCTAAGCAGGACCCAGATTCCTGACTCATGGAATTGTGAGATCATAAATGTATGCCATTTTTAGTCACTATGTTTCTGGTAATCTGCAACACAACAATAGAAACTTAATAGAGAAGGGTAGAAAATTAGGAGTGAGGGCCAAATAGGAAACCCAACCTACCAAGGAAATCATGAGCTAGATGATAATTAAAGCTAACTGGAAATGCTCAGCCACTAAGAAGCCCAGCATGGGACTGCCTGCTTGACAGGGAAACAGAAGTGAGAAAGGCAGGAATAGATTTCTTTTCGGATCTGAAATAAATACCACCACTCATCTGATTATCATCTGAAGTGCATCCATAATCATAGTTAGTTTGCTATTTAAGTCCGATTTCTTTTTGCAGAGTGAAGGGAAAACAGAAACATAATCTCAAGGTTATTGATTATGTTCAAAAGTGTTTATGTGCAGCAGTCAGCAACTCTGGCTCCTTTGCAATGTCTTTGAAAGACAATAGTATTTAGACCCTACTGCACTCCCATCCAACTCTCTAATCAGCTAGAAAAATCTGAAGATACTCTTTCAGAGAGTTAAAGAGAGCAGTGTGGGAGTCCTGGGATCACTGAAAAGCACTACGTGGTCACTGATTTGCTCACATTCTGATGCTCAGCGGGAACTAGAATGAAGAGAAGGGGAGAGAATCGGGCTCCACTCGTGTGTGGAAACCTGGAGAAACCTTTAGTCATGTTTAACATTGGAGCTCCCAGGCTAAAGGAAATATATGAATATATATGAAAGAGTTTACCTAAAGCAGGTTGCCTTCTTTATGCCTTAGTTCTTGAAAAGCTGTGAATCAATTTTGTCATCAGTTGAATTTCATTTTAAATGCACCAGGGAGCTCAGTATTTGGAGGAACTCTACAGTAAATCAAAGTAAAGTAAATTAGCTTTTTGTAGAGTATATACTTAGGCAACACCAAGGCTTCTGTTGTACTGATATGAATTTTTATATATCAAGGCTTTTTACAGTGGAGAACTGGGTCACCCAACGCTACGCACAAACGTTTCGTTTTTGCGAAGCACGGTGCCCACAGAGGCCTCTGCTAATGTGGAACGGTCCCAGATGGGCCTTGTTGGAAGACAGCAATATGAACACGGTTTGATCTAGAAAAGAGAAGGCTGGAAAAGAGAAGGCTGATGGGCCATTTAAAAGCCATGTGCACCAGGAGGGCCAAGGATGCCAGAGGCCTCTAGGTGGGATACGAACAAACCTCTAAATGAGGATGTTAACGAAAGAAAGCTCAGTTCTTAGGAGACAGTGTCTTACATTTTGCTGTCTGATTCCAAGGGTTCAAGTCCTGGAACCTCAGGGCACTTGCTGTGTCCCCCGGGGGTAGTAGCACTTCTGCCATCTCTTGCCTGTAAAATGGAAATTTTAAAAAATCCCAACTTCATAAGGCCACTGCTAGGATTAAATGCAAGAACGCAACAAAGTACAGGGTGCTTTTTAAGTTTTTAATCAGTGTTAGCTGCTTCTGTTTGGAGTGATAGAGGTTCCAAATATTAAAAACATTGAGTAAACCTGAAAAAAAAAAAAAAAAAAAGATAGTGCTGAAGGAAATAAACACGCCACAGGAAAAAATGCTAGTTTCTCCAGCAGGAGAATGCCTCGGGCATTTTCAGTTCAATGACGATGTACTATTTCCAATCATTATCTCATTTAGAATTACAATGAAGAATGTTGGGAATAATTAACCCCATTCTATAGTCCCAGGAGCCTGTCATTGCAGGTAGGAAGGATTAGGTACCAGCTCTGTCAGTCTTGGCACATGAGCGTCTTTCCCCCAGTGATACGGATGTCATCCAGCCTCTTTTCTGGCAGGTTCAGTAAACTCCCCACCCGCTGCATCGTGGCAAGGATGATGTCTTGCATTTGCCTCATGCTTGATAACACTTTATAGTTACAGAATAGCAGCAGCTCTCGAAAACACCCAGCCCTTTGAAAAGCTTAGAGATGACAACAGCAATGAGTGAGGGTCCCTTTAGAGCCCAGCGTGGAAAACCCTCTCTCCGAAGGAGCTGCCAGCCTAGAAGCCCTCTCTCTCCTTTGTTAGGAATTCCAGTCACAAAAACCTACAATAAAATGCTGCAGGCGCATCAATAAAGGATATAATGAAATCAAATGAGTCTTGTTCCTTACATTTACATGCAAAGTATATCAAAGGAGCATCCAGTTCGTCCCTGAGACCAACACAATGGATTCTTTGTGTGGGAGGAGAGAAGATATATGAAGCTGAATTAGGAAGCAATTCCAATTAAAAGGGCTGTGTTTAAAGCTCCAAAAACAATGCAGCCTTTGCTAGACAGTTAGCTATTAGGAGTGTCTGGCTGCTGAGGTGGTTTTATGGTAATTGGACGAGGGCTGGGTGGAAGGGAGCACAGTAATATCACCACGGGGTCCCAGCTCCCGGTCACACTGCCTCCCTCCCCACCCACTCCTGTGGGACCCCAAGGATGATAATACCTGCCTACCCGGGGCCGTTAGGAGGATTAAGAGAAATAAGTCATATGAACCACTTTGGGCAGTGCCAGGCACTTGCTAAGCACTCCGCCAATGTTTGCTACTTTTGTGATGATTTCCTCGGCAAGGCCCCGCAGGGAGCTGGCCCAGGACAGAATCACCCAGAGGACTAGTGAATGGGACCCTGGAAGGGTTGGCCCTCGGAGGCCACGTGCTACGTGGTGAAGGGAAAGTTGTCCCTTGGAACAAAGCCCTCTTGAAGTCAGTACTTTCTTTCCTAGAGATATGGAGTGCTTTGTGCCAATATTGGATACCTGGGACGCGTACCGTTTGAATTGGCGTCCCTGTTTCCAACACCTTTTGCATATTTTATAGCTTCAGGATCAGAGATTGGGTAGATGGCACCTCAAATTATTCCCTGCGGCAGGTTGTGTGCAATTTTTTTTCCAGATTCTTCATTAATCTTAAATGGGATCCACCTTTTTGAAAGTGAGCACACGGGCTGCCTTATGCCACCTGTTTGTAGCTGAAACACAAGAGCATATTGGTCTGTGTGGAAAATTACATTTTTTCTTGCAATTCTTTAGATTTTATTTTTGGGAAAAAAAAAACCCCAACATGTATCTTATTTTTTAAAACTATATAAAACCCCCAGAAATCCAGGGCCCCTGTCCTGGGCAGTGTCAATATCCCCTAGAGTGGGGGCAGGACTCCAAGATTAAGGTAAGGGTGGATGTGAGGGAAAAGGACACACAGTTTCTCTCGGGCTGGGCTGGAGGGAGACAGGAAACAATGTCTTCCTTAAATCCAAAGGAAAAGTATACATTGTCAGACACTCTTTCCTGGGCTCACGGCTGCCCTCTCTCTCATATGGTCACAGCCTGATACAGCCTGAAAGGTCTAGGAGGTAGGTCTGAGCCCAGAGCCTGGTAAGCATACCATTCCTGCCCCTGAGATGACAGGATGATGGCCAGCTGGCAAGGGAGGACTCGCGGAGGCGGAGGCGGCCCCTGGAATCCACTTTGAAGACCATCAGGTGATTCAGCATTTGGCTATCTCCCCCTTGCTGGTTCAAGTCTATAGGTACCAGAAATTCTCAGTTTTGTAAACTTAATGTTATTCTTCATCTACCGTGTTAACAGGGTAATAATTTCAATTGGGGACATGGGTCTGAGGAAGGCTGAAGCATAAACTGAACCCTGGTGAAACTGTGGAACACAAGAGAAATTCAAAATCAAAAGAAACCACTGAAGACTGTGACAGACACGAGGTGCCTGAGGACGCTTACGTGCACTGGGAATAAGGGAGAGAATAGCACCGTCCCCACTACAATTAGTCACTCTACGAAGCAGAGGATACGTACCTGGATGCTCATTTCAAATATGGGTTTTATTATCATGAAGACGTAAATGGGCCTAAATCACAGCATCTCTCACGTGAGAAAGCCCTGAGGAATAACAGCATGAAGCTGTCACTTGTGCAGTGACATTTTAAAACCAGTTAGGAGGAAGGAAGAGGAATAGGCAAGGGGAGCCTACAAAAGGGGCTTTATTGCCATTTGTAATCTTGGATCTCTTTAAGAAAAAGGACCTAACGCAAGTATGGCAACGTGCTAGATGTCTGTTATATTTAGGTGATGAGTCACAGGTATCTGCTGTGTTTCTCTCTGCCCTTGGCTGTATGTTGAAAAGTCTTCCAAAATATTTTTAGATAATTGTGTAGATTTTGAAGGAAAGGCAACAGGGTTTTTGGCAACCAACAAGGGAGGAGTCTTTGCTAAAAAGGAATAAAAAGCTTTCTTTGAGGTAGCTTTTCAGAAGGACTCTGGACCCAGCAGTTCATGTAAAGGGAAAACCTTTCCCTTTGATGCGGCCAAATGTGTTTTAAGTTAAAGGAGCAGAAGCCCTGGGACTGTGGCCTGTAGGAAGGGAAGCCGCCCCTGAACTCACCAGTGGCAGCCCCTGGCTTCTCTTCCCGGCTGCAGCGAGGTAAGGAAATATCATTCGCAGTAAGCGAACAAATAGGCGATCACACCAAACAATTGGTTTAGACAAAATGGTGATGAAATGGCAAGTAACTTGGAAAACCCTCTTTTCCGAAAACATCGGCGGGTATAACCAAGAAAACATGGTCAGGATACAAATTCAGAATTGGATTGTTACGTTTCTTCACGAGCAAAGAAGAAAAACGACACATCAGGACAAAGCAGAAAAACCCAGACAGAGTGAACGAATGAATTCGGCGTTCCCCCTCACCACGACAGTGCCTCCCAGAGCCGGCTTATTTAGCAAATGTTGCCCAGGGCACCCCGCACGCCATCCTCTGGTGTCAGGCCAGACTCTAAACACTTTCCCTGCTCAGAAGAAGGCTGCTGTGGCGAAACTGAAATCTGAAAAACCACACAGTACTGATTGTGGGGAACCTCAAGCTGGTTGAGACCTTCATTTCCTTGTGATGAAAATTTCAGGGAATAAGTGGCAGAAAAATAATAACATCAACAACGAACCTTGTTCACAAAACAGTCCTCTGACCAGTACTTCTCTGATACAGCAAAAGAGACTTTTTTTCTTCTAAATGTTTATTTATTTTGAGAGAGAGAGAGAAAGAGAGAGAGAGAGAGAGAGAGAGAATTCCAAGCAGGCTCAGCGCTGTCACTGACACAGGGCTTGATCCCATGAACTGTGAGATCAAGACCTGAGCTGAAATCAGGAGTCAGATACTCAACTGACTGGGCCACCCTGACACCCCCAAAAGAGACCATCTGAAATTAGATTTTCTCCCCCAAATTGACCTGAGGAAGATACAGTTAAGGAAAACTTCCTCTGACGAGCCCTGCACACCCTGTCAGTTCTTAGCATCTTCTCCATAGTCGTGGCCCTGGTAGAGATTGTGAACGTAGAGATTGTGAACCGGTGGAAAATAAAACTGTTGCTCTTTGAACCCACAATCATATATTAACCTAATTTTCAACACACCGTAACTCTGAGAAGGGAACACAAATTGCGGAAGCCAAACCTGATGTACGTGTTTTCAGACAATAGAGACTAAATGTGACCCATCTCTCCAAAATTACCAAAGAGACCCACAGGAAGTGTTTTTGTTATTTTTTTCTAAGTAATTTAAGAGCTTATTTAAAACAAACATGGAGGTTGTGTTTCTTAGGTTGCTTTGGGTTGCAAGTAGCAGAAGTAACTTTAGTAAATGAATACACACAACAAGGATGTTTATGATACGGGGAGTCTCCCAGACCTGAAAGGCAAGAATAGGAGACCTCAGGAGGGACTAACATCAGGGAATCTTCTCCTTTCCTGTCTCTGAGTATGGCTCATTCTTCCTAGAAGAAGGCTTTCTTTGCTATTCAGTCCTCATGATAAATAAGAAATGGCCATCAATATCTTTCAAGTTCACACACTTTAAAATACCGGTCATCAGGGGTGCTTGGGTGGCTCCAGTGGTTAAGCATCCAACTTCGGCTTAGGTTATCATCTCTCACTTCATGAGTTTGAGCCCCGTGTCGGGCTCTGTGCTGACCACTCAGAGTTCCTCTCTCTCTCTCTCGCTCGCTCTCTCTCGCTCTCTCTCGAAAATAAATAAAGATTTAAAATTTTTAAAGAAAACAGCCATCCAATTACTAGCTAGCCTCTTACTCTCCCTCTTACACACAATCATCTATCGTCTTGGGTTCTCTCACTCAATTCCAAATGCATAGTTTGGGGATGCACACTGGTACAACTTAAATCAGGTGTCTGTGGCAGTCACACAGAGGCCAAGAGAGATGCCAGCAGTGTCTGGAGAAGAGGAATGTGGCAAACTACATTCACTACACAAATGGTAACGGAGCAGAATGCCTTCACGCAAAAATATTTATGGAATACTTCCTCTGTGCCTGACACTCTTCTAGGTTCTGGGGATATAAGAGTGAACAAAAAAAAGACTAAGCTCTTACTCTTGGAAAGCTTAAATTCCATTGTGGGGAGAACGGTAAGCAAATAATCAATAAAGAGCTAATGTATCAGATGGCTAATAAGTACAATAAATGGTTGTAATAGCGTTCTGGTAAATGTTAAATAACCAGCTTCCTGGAAGGTAATGGATTATTTCTGTAGTGTGAATACTTCCACCATGGTCAACTACCAATGTGATGTCACTGAACGTGTATTTGGAAAGAAACATGCAGTGGCATCCCATTGCAGAGTAGCGTCACCACACAGGTAGATAAAAGAGACACAACCTCTAGGGTATAGACAAGAGTAAAATGTAATAAAATAACCAGGAAGCGATGCGTTTTGAGGATTTATTACCTTTTTAAAATATAATCCATTTCATTGTAAGTTGAATAATTTTTAACGATGGCTTTGTTTAATACCTGGCTCACAAGATTCCCGAGAATTGAATGATGAGCTCTCACGAGCCAGTGAGAGCCAGATCTGAGTCACTACTGGTGGTGAAGAAAATAAAAGCAGCTGGACTGTGGGTGTTCCAGTTATCCATTTCTGCGTGACAAACCACCTCAAGACTTAGTGGTTTGGAATAAGAACTATTCTACTGCATCTCGCAATTTTGGGGGCCAGACATTTCGGCAGGGCTCAGAAGTTAGGGCAGTCCTTCTAATCAGTAACATCAACTGGCAACTGGTGTGGTCTTTAGGGTTCAGGATGGCTTTGTTCATGTGTCTGGTGTCCTGGTGGGGATGACTAGAAGGCTGGGCTCTGCTGGAACCGTGGACTGGAGGACCTGCAGAGGGCCACTTCAGCTTGGGTTCTCAAATAATAAAACCTAGGACAAACTGCTCAAAGAGGCAGGAAGTAGAAGCTTCCAATCCCTTAAGGCCTGGGCCTGGAAACTGTCCCGGCACCACATCTGCCTCTTCTATTGCTCAAAGCAACCACAGAACCTGTCTTTAAGTGGACAGAGACCCGGTCTCTCAACGGGAGGAGCATCAAAGACTTTGTGGCCACCTTGAATCCACCACAGATAGAGAATGGTGGTGGTAAAGGAGCTGTACTATTTAAAATATGATGGTTGGGGAAAAGCTTTTCCATTAACATAATTTTTTTCCCCTGAAAACTGAAGGCAGTGAGAAGTGGACCATGCGAAGAGGTAAAATATGCTTGCAATTCTTGAGTCCAGCTTTTGGGAGCCAGTTCAGACTAAACCCTCAGACCCGACTCCGCTCTAAGGATGTCTGGATGGAAAAGTTTGAGAAATACCAGTTGGCCCAACTCCTTCATTCCCCAGGTGAAGGACACTGAAGCCCAGAGAACTCAAGCTCTTGCTCCCAGGCACCAAGCAAGGCCATGCTAGGTGATAGCACAGCACGACTTGAATGCAGCTCCTCTACCCAGATCTCCTATTTAGAAGTCCAGTGCTTTTCTACTAGGTTTTTATCCAAGGGGTACAGGTGTGCTGTTTCGAAGGGACACATGCACCCTAATGTTTATAGCAGCACTATCTGCAACAGCCAAAGTATGGAAAGAGTCCAAATGTCCATCGATGGATGAATAAAGAAGATGTGGTATATATATATATATATATATATATATATATATACACACACACACACACACACACACACACACGCACGCACACACACACACACACAAACAATGGAGTATTACTCGGCAATCAAAAAGAACGAAATCTTGCCATTTGCAACTACGTGGTTGGAACTAGAGGGTATTATGCTAAGCGAAATTAGTCAAAGACAAATATCATATGACTTCACTCATATGAGGACTTTAAGACACAGAACAGATGAACATAAGGGAAGGGAAGCAAAAGTAATATAAAAACAGGGAGGGGGACAAAACAGAAGAGACTCTTAAATATGGAGAACGAACAGAGAGTTACCAGCAGGGTAGTGGGAAGGGGGATAGGCTAAATGGTAAAGGGCATTAAGGAATCTACCCCTGAAATCACTGTTGCACTGTAACTAACTAACTTGGATGTAAATTAAATACATAAAAATAAAATTTAAAAAAAACACACAGGGGCGCCTGGGTGGCGCAGTCGGTTAAGCCTCCGACTTCAGCCAGGTCACGATCTCGCGGTCTGTGAGTTCGAGCCCCGCGTCAGGCTCTGGGCTGATGGCTCGGAGCCTGGAGCCTGTTTCTGATTCTGTGTCTCCCTCTCTCTCTGCCCCTCCCCCGTTCATGCTCTGTTTCTCTCTGTCCCAAAAATAAATAAACGTTGAAAAAAAAAATAAAAAAAAAAAACACACACAAAAGTCCAGTGCTTTTCAAAAATAATATAAAAACAGGGAGGGGGACAAAACATAAAAGATTCTTATTTTTTTTTAATTTTTTTTTCAACGTTTATTTATTTTTGGGACAGAGAGAGACAGAGCATGAGCAGGGGAGGGGCAGAGAGAGAGGGAGACACAGAATCGGAAACAGGCTCCAGGCTCTGAGCCATCAGCCCAGAGCCTGACGTGGGGCTCGAACTCACGGACCGCGAGATCGTGACCTGGCTGAAGTCGGACGCTTAACCGACTGCGCCACCCAGGCGCCCCAAAAGATTCTTAAATATAGAGAACAAACAGAGGATTGCTGGAGGGTCTATGGGAGGGGGGGATGGGCTAAATGGGTAAGGGGCATTAAGGAATCTATTCCTGAAATCATTGTTGCACCATATGCTAACTAACTTGGATGTAAATTAAACAATAAATAAACTTAAAAAAAAAAAAGTATAGAGAGACCAACAAAGCTCAAATTATAAAAAAATAAATAATAAAAAAATAAAAGTCTAGTGCTTTTTAGAAAAAGTAAATAAAATAAAGTAATAAATAAAAAAATAGAAGTCCAGCACCTTTTTCTTATTATTACAAAACTCTTTCTAAAATCCGTGTTATCACATGATTTAGCATTTGATACTTTCTATCTTAAACGACACATGTTTTATATCATCAATTAGAATGTAAACTCCTCAAGGAGACTTACCTTCACATTTCTCTGGGGCCACTGTGTGTCATCATGCAGTCTGTACTCTGCACGACTCAGACCAGCTTGGAGAGGGGTTGAATGGGACCATGCACTTGAGCTGAGAGGTTGTGTGCTGTGGGGAGGGCTGCATTGCCCCAGAGGAACCGGCATCTTTTCTTCAGCACCTGCAAAGAAGAGGCAAGCAGTAGCCCTGTACTTCTCTTACAAAGTGCACATTGCATAATATAGTGCTAGGTACACAGAAAATGATGGAGGGGTTGGAGGGAGGGGGTGGAAGGGCGGTGGGAATGATGTCCAGATTCTTCCAAAAGCATCCTTCCGGGCATGCTTTGATTATCTATTGCTGTGTAACAAATGATCCCGAACCTAATAGGATAAAACAGCCATTTCATTGTGCTCACAGATTCTGTAGGTCAGGAATTTGGATGGGCATAGGAAGGACGATGTCTCGTACCTCAGCTAAAAAAACATTTAGGGGCTGGAATTATCTAGAAACTTCTGTACTCCCACGGCTGGTGCCCAGGCTAAAATGACTCAAAGGCTAGCCTCTGCCGGGACTGTCAACAAGAGCACACTCGTGTGGCCTCTCTGGGTAACTTACGTTTCCCACAGCATGACAGCGGCTCGGAGGGATGTCACCTCAGGAGGATGTCCAGAGAGCATGCCTTCTGAGAGAGCCACATAGGAGTTGCATGGCTTTCTCGGCCCAACCTCAGAAGGCACAAGGCGTCACCTCCACAACATGCTATTGGCTATGAGCAAGGCACTGTGGCCAGCTTAGATTTAAGGGCAGGGTAATGAGACTCTGCCTCTTGACAGTAACATTGCAGACGAGCACGTGGGATGAGAGAGGATGTGGCTATCTTTGGCATATGCTGCCTGCCAAGGGACTCATCTCTTCGATAACCCAGTACCACAACGGAGATGAAGCAGTGAGCCTCTCGAATGTCCCCATGATGCTCTTGGTGAAGGGCCATCTGGGGCAGGGTGCAGGGGTACTGCTTTCTGAGCACCTGAGTCCCCATAAGCCCTCGTCTTTAAGGCTTGGTCAGGATGAGCTCAGCGCAGGAGAGGCCGGCAGCTGCTCAAACGCACCAGCTGTTTCTCACCCTTGCACTTGGTGGTGTTGCCATCAGGAAATTCTACAGACGGGCCTGACAACTTGAGGGTTTGCCTCTTTTTCACCTTGTGGGCCACCAACTAACTGTCGAAGTTACCAGGGTCATGCCAGAGCCAGATGTTCTTAACAGATGTGCAAAGAAAGCGGTTCCCTTCTTGCATCTTTTTAAGTTGTCTGATGCTATAAGATGCCTTTGTAGCCTAATTCAGGGTTGGACACCCCTGGCAAAGCAACTGTGGCCATTTCCTCTATTTTAGTACACATGAAATAACCAGCCGTGACCTCAAGACCTTTTCTTCTTAACTAATTGGGTGGCCTTCTGCAGCTGGACTATGGCAACCAAGGAAGTTTCAAATTAAAGATATACACACATATATAATATTATATATATACTTATATTTATATATAATTTCCTAAGTTCTGAAATGTATTCCTCCCATCCCAGCCCATGCCACTATCCCTCTCCATTAACGTAAGACTTACTAATTTGACACAAGTAAGAAAGCAAGGAGACATCACCATACATAATCGCAAGTACATTACAGTGACCTCATTCTATTTCTACCCCATCCAATCTACCTGGACCTCCTGCCCAGAGGATGGGGGAAAGCATAGTAGAGCTACAGAGTGTCACCAAATAGTAAATACCAAGTCTACTCTTTCCTCCCCACTCCCCGCCCTTTCTGCTGACCTGGAATTTCTCCAGCTGTGCTGTCTATGAAATGAGCTGTCACCACATCAGATCAGGAGAAGTGGGATGGAGCTGCACACTCGCAAAAGAAACCCTCCTGCTGAGCATTGGATTCCTTTCCTCTATCAGGAGAGCTAGACGCACACAAACAAACTACTTTTATTATTCAACTTCAACATAAAAGGTCACCGTTTCAAGCCTGCATTTAGCTCAGCCGCCCAATAACATCTGTTAAAACGAGGAAGCGCTCTCACACATTCCCATTTCAACCCCCCCGCCACCAAGATGACTGTGTCTATCCAAGGTTGCAAAGAGGTGAGACTGAAATCAAGTATGTTTAGGAAAAGAAATACTTCTGAAAGGACATGGCGGTTGCAATCAAATATCTGAAAGGAATGAGACCTTCCCCACAGCTTGGAAAAGCTTGTGCGGCACACGGTGCCACGAGAGGTCTATGTGAAGAGCTGACGGAAGACACACAGCTCTCAGTGGCTCTGACTGGGCCTGTAGCAAGGAGAATGTGCGTGGGCCTCAGGAGCTGGTTGGAAACAAAGCATGGGAGTAACTCGGTTTTGTGACTGACACAGAAACTGCTTTCCTTGGCAACAAGGTGACCCCTGAGTATCAATGCATCCCTCCCGCCCCCTAGCCTGAAAAGATGCACAAGGCAGCAAGCCAAGGCTCTGGGCCCTTCTGACCTGGCAAGTTCTCCAGGGCTGGTGAATCCACTGAAGTTCACATCCATTAAATCCATTAGGGACAGAGGCACAGAGCAGCCAAATCTGCTTGTATCTGTGACCATGTGTCATGGCTAATTTTATGTGTCAACTTGGTTAGATCATGGTACTCAGCCTAATACTGGTCTGGAGGTTGGCTGGGAAGAAATGTTTTAGATATGATTAACATGGAAATCAGCAAACTTTTTTTAAGTTTTTCAGGTCAATTCCAGTTAACATACAGTGTCATATCAGTTTCAGGTGCATGATATAGTGATTCGACACTTCCATACATCAGCCAGAGCTCATCATGACAAGTGCACTCCTTAATCCAGATCCCCTATTTAACCCATCCCCCCACCCCCTCCCCTCTGGTAACCATCAGATTATTCTCTATAATTAAGACTCTGTTTCTCTCTCCTCTCTCTCTCTCTCTCTCTCTGTCTCTCACACACACAAACATACACACACAATTTTCCCCTTTGCTTGTTTCTTTTCTTAAATTCCACGTATGAGTGAAATCATATGGCATTTGCCTTTCTCTGACTTATTTAGTAAATTAGCAAACTTTGAGTAAAGCAGACTAACCCCCCCCCATAATATGGGTGGGCCTCATCCAATTTAGTTGAAATCCTGAAGAGAAAAGACTGAGGTCCCCCAAGGGCAATAATCCTCATATATTTAAAGTATCTAATTTCATCAGTGTGCCATATGTACTGTATTCGTTGTCTATTGCTGCATAACAAGTTACCACAAACTTAGTGGCTCACAGCACACATTTAGCACCTCACAATTTCTGTGGGCCAAGAGTCCAGGCACACGGTTTAACAGGGGCCTCCGCTCAAGGTCTCACAAAGTTTCAGTCAACATGTCTTCTGGGCTGCATTCTCATCCAGTGCCCAATTGAAGAAAAAAACACCGTCAAGCTCATTGAAGTTATTGGCAGAATTTACTATTTTGTGGACGTATGACTGAAGGTTCCAGGACACCCTCAGATCCCAGAGCCACTCACAGTTCTCAGAGGCCATCCTTATTTCCTTACCACCTGGGCTTCTCCAACATGACCACTTCATCAAGCATGCAAGGAAAGTCTCTAAATTCAGTCTGCTAAGATGGAGTGGTAAATAAGGTAATTACAGGAGTTGACAACCAATCACTTTCGATAATATATTGGTTGGAAGCAAGTCACAGTTCCTGCCCATACTCAAGCATCCCTGCCCATACACAAAGGAATGAACACAGGGAGGAGAGGTCATCGGGTCACCTCAGATTTCGCTTGCCACATGTATACACCATCACTAAAATCAAGATTAAAAATTTTTAATCACCGCCCCCCACCCCTGCCAAATTTCCCTGGGCTCCTTGGCAATCCATCTCTCCCTCTAAAGCAACCACTGACCTATTTTTCATCACTGTAGATTAGTTCTTTAGAATTTTATATAAATAAAGTCAGACAGAATATATTCTTTTTGTCTGGCTTCTTTCAGCATAATTATTTTGAGACTCAACCAGGTTGCTCTAATGTATCAATAGTTCATTTATTTCCATTGCTGAGCAGCATTCCATTGTAGGGATGTGTCACAGTTTGTTATCCACTCATCTGTTGGGGGACACTTGGGTTTGCTCCAGTTTTTGAATATTACAAATAAAGCTGCTATGAATATTCATGTGCAAGTTGTTGTGTGGACATATGATTTCATTTCTCAAGTAAATGCCTAGGAGTGGAATGTCTGCCTCCTACAGTAGGTGAATGTTTAACTTTTAAAGAAGCTATCAAAGTGGTTGTATCATTTTACATTCCCACCAGCAGGGTATGGGAATTCTATGTCTTTACTAGGTTTGTATAATCAGTCTTTATAATTTTAAGAAATCTAATAGTATGTCATTATGGTTTTAATTTGCATTTCCCTGATGACTAATGATGTTGAGCATTTTTCCACAAGTTTATTAGCCATTCTGGTATCTTCTTTTGTGAACTATCTGTTCAATTCTTTTGCCAGTTTTTACTTTTTTTTAAGTTTATTTAGCTATTTTGAGAGAGAGAGAGAGAGAGAGAGAGAGAGAGAGAGAGAGAGAGAACATGCACAGGGAAGGGGCTGAGAGAGAGAGAACCCCAAGCTGGCCCCATACTCCACACTGAACCGGTCATGGGGCTCAACTCCACAACCCGAGATGGTAACCTCAGCTGAAATCAAGTCGGAAACCCAACCAAATGAGCCACTCAGGCACCCCCCTTTGTAGTTTTTATTTATCTTTTAAGAATGTTTATTTTTGAGAGAGTGCACAAGCGGGAGAGGGGCAGAAAGAGAGGGGGTCAGAGGATCCAAAGCAGGCTCTGCGCTGACAACAGAGATCCTGAGGTGGGGCTCGAACTCACTAACCACGAGATCGTGACCTGAGCTGAGGTCAGACATTTAACAGACTGAGCCACCCAGGTGCCCCCTTTTGCCATTTTTAAATTGGATTTTGTATTATTGAGTTATAATAATTCTTTGTGTATACTGAGTAGAAGTACTTTGTCTGTACATGTGTTACAATATCCAAGATGGCTCTTTACCATGTCATGTCTGCTAATACTGGACTATCCAAGATAGCTTCTTCACTCACATGTCTGGAACCCAAGCTGGGAAGGCTGAAATAGCTAGGACTGGACAGGTACCTCTCTCTTCATGCCCTCTCCACTATGGCTCCCTTAGGTTTCCTCACAGTATGGTGATTTCAGAGTGGCTGGACATTTGATGTTGTGGTTGGATTCACCTAGAGGGAATGTTCTAGGAGACCAAGGCATGAGCTACAAGGCTTCTTGTGATGTAGCCTTGAAAGTCCAAGAACACTTCTGCTGCTGCATTCTCTTGGTCAAAGTTCAAAGTTAAGAGGATTAGACATCACCTCTCAATAGGGTATGTAACAAAGAATTTGTGGCCATAGAATCTCCCACACCTGGTATAATTAGAGATCTCTACATTAGTGTAAGCTGCCAACTTATCCTCAATTGCTCAGGTAAACTCACTGAAATCATTAAATAACACCTAATAGCAAAACTGGTAGTTTCCCAAATGTTTGTATATATTTTATCATAGGATATCCTCAGAAGAATCTTTTGAGTTAGGCAGGTATCCATTATTCTCTCCATCTTAATGAAGTTGATGAAACCAGTGATATTGATGGCTTGGTCAAGAGAAAAAAAAAAATCAAACCTAGAATCCAAGATCTTTGGCTTCTAGTGCAGTATTTTCTCTGCTATGCCACGCTGTTTCTGCTTAGGTACACATATTCTCTAATTGAACGAGTCCCTTCTTTCCTAGGAATACAAGGTTTGTGGCGGCCTCTAGTTACTAATGAATTATTTATTAACATATTTTCAGGTAGGAGGAGCTATCTATTTAAATAATTAGGTACTATTCAGTTAACTCATTTAAGAACCAAACGTTCTCTACTTGTAAGGAATGAGAATGCGTGAGGTGATTTTAAATTGCACCTCTGCTCAATGGCATTATTATACAGGTGATTAAAATATAAAGAAGTCAAAGTTTTATTTACTGACACAGAAAGAAACAATAGTCCACTGTAAGTGGGAAAAGCAAGTTGCAGAGCAGTTAAGTATATGAATACACACACACACACACAAACACACAGTTACACATACACACACATATATTTGTTAGTATGTGCACAAAAATATCATCTGGGCGTTTATATAACTGCTAATAGTGTTGTATCTTAGAGATTCTGGACTATTTGAGTTTGGGTATACATTATTCTTGAAATAACCATAAAAAATATTTTTAAAATATACACTCCTTTGAGAAATACATTATAATTATCAGATTTGATGCATCTTCACAACTTTCCTACTGCTGAGTAGGTATACATATAAACAAATGAACAAATAAACAAATAAAACTTTAGATGGTATTATATTAAGGCAGAAATTCTACATTTGTTGATTCATTCCCCAAACAGAAGTGACTGTAAAAGTATCTTTTCAGTATCCAGCATTGGGAAATGTGTTTTTATCGTATTGTATTGTATTGTATTGTATTTATTTAATTTTTAACGTTTATTTTTGAGGGACAGACAGAGCATGCATGGGGGAGGGGCAGAGAGAGAGGGAGACAGAATCCAAAGCAGGCTCCAGGCTTTGAGCTGTCGGCACAGAGCCCGATGCGGGGCTCGAACTCACAAACTGCGAGATCATGACCTGAGCCAAAGCTGGACGCTTAACTGACTGAACCACCCAGGGATTCCTGGGAAATGTGTTTTTAAACAAAACAGTGCAAAAGTATTCTTTTTTAAAACTTTATTTTAGAGAGAGAGCACACACAAGCAGGGGAGAGGGGCAAAGAGGAGGAGAGAGAGAGGGAAAGAGAAACTTAGGCAGGCTCCATGCTCAGTGTAGAACCCCATATGAAGCCACGATGCTGGGATCACGATCCGAGCTGAAATCAAGAGTTGCTCACTTAACTGACTGAGCCATCCAGGGGCCCCAGAATATTCTTTGAGCTAAACATAATTGGCTTCTGGGAACTCACTTGTTTGGAACTCAAAAGAGAAGTAATTCTTTCCAAACCAACAAGTGATCGTTTTTTGCAGATCTCAAAAGGCAAGTAAACAATGAAGGAAAAAGTAAATCAACTCAGGCATATATACACCTGCACATATATTAAATCTCACCTACAAAGAAAGCATTAAATTATTTAGAAATTCTGGGGTGCCTGGGTGGATCAGTTGGTTAAGCATCCAACTCGGTTTTGGCTCAGGTCATGATCTCACAGTTTATGGGTTTGAGCCCCACATCGGGCTCTGTGCTGACAGCACAGAGCCTACCTGGAATTCCCTCTCTCCCTCTCTCTCTCTGTCTCTCAAAATAAGTAAACTTAAAATAAATAAAATAAAATATAATAAATTCTTTAGAAATTCCAAATCAAAATGTGGCTCCTCCTGAATTGGTCAGAGGAGGATGTAGGGGATGGGATTGGATTGGACGTAGGGGATTGGCAAAGTTATGAGAGTAAAATGGAGGTAAAACTTCTTTTTTGTGTGTCTTCAATTTGGGAACAGGGTAGAAGTCCAGAGCAAAAGGCCCGGGTCTACACAGAAATGCCATCTGTGGGACAGGTGGTCCAGATCAGAGCATTCTGGATCAAGCCAGATGGGGTGTTATCCAAATTGGTTGGAATATGAATGGCCAGGGCTGAGAACTAGAATCATTGCGTGCAGATGCCAAACATGAACCTGGTAAGAAGGACAGAAGGCCAACGATAATGATGGCATCTGCCATGTTTTGAGTGCTGGCGATGCTGGACCCTTTTCATATTTTATCTCACTCAGAGTCCACAATCTCCCTGCAAATAAGATACCATACCTCTTCCGGATGACAACACAGACTCAGAAGGGTTATATGGCACACGTAAAGCCACATGCTAGTAAATGACACGCAAAATTCACGTCCAAATCCTTCTCAACACAAAATCCATGAGTTTTCTGGCATGCCAACCTACAGAAACCTAAAGGATTCAACAGAAATAGTAAAGTCAGGCACCCTGAGACTCAAGAGAGGAGAGCCAACGTGCCAGATCAATCAGGTATACCTGTTCTGGACCTCCCCTATCAACAAGGCTATGCTGGGCATGTCCCTTTCATGTAATAGTTGGTGCATGCTGCAAGGTGGGTGTGATGTCTTCACAGAGTCATGGGGCAGAGAATTAAAATAAACAGGATGAAGGGTGCCTGGGTGGCTCAGTTGGTCAAGTGTCTGACTTTTGATTTCAGCTCAGACCTTGATCTCTACTTTAAAAGAAAAAAATGGGGGCGCCTGGGTGGCTTGGTCGGTTAAGCATCCGACTTCGGCTCAGGTCATGATCTCACGGTCCATGAGTTCAAGCCCCGCGTCAGGCTCTGTGCTGACCACTCAGAGCCTGGAGCCTGTTTCAGATTCTGTGTCTCCCTCTCTCTCTGCCCCATCCCACTCATGCTCTGTCTCTCTCTGTCTCAAAAATAAACGTTAAAAAAAATTAAAAAAAAAATAAAAGAAAATAAAAGAAAAAAATGAACTTGACGGTGTTTCAAAGGCAGCCAGACCAGCTCTGCCAAGCATCAGGTTTGATGCAAAGAGAGAGAAGCGGAAGAGAGTGCCAGAGTCAGTGACTGACAAAACAAGCATTCGCCACAGGCTCTGTCTGGATGCTTGTGGAGGTCCCTTTCCTAGGAGAGGATCACTCAGAAAGATGTGATGAGAACCCCTTGAACTTGACGAAGGAGGCAAACCAAGTGAGAAGTGCGTTTCGAGAAGAAACTCAGTAGCCCATCAAGTACAAAAGAAAGGGTAAGCTTGAGGAGCACTGAGATTAAGCCTGGGGTTTGCCATGAGGACAACACAGATGATCTTTGACAGGACAGATCAGGGCCTCTGTGGGTATAAAACAAATTACAGTGACCCGAGGCCTGAGTGGAAAGTACTGAAATAAATGTTTGACTTTGTCCAGAAGCATGGTGACGAGAGTATACGGTAAGCAAGTCGGAGGCAGGGGACTGGTTTTGAATTAGAGAAATTGCAAAGGGAGTTATAGATGAGGGAGAAGGTGGGAGGAGATTCAAAGATGTAAGACAGAGGAGTGCATTGATTAGTGGAGCGTGGTCCCAGAAGAGTGGGGTGGGTTGAGTTTCTGTACATTGAAAGAATCTTTCCTTAAAGGGGAGAGAGGAGAAAAGTAAGAATGATGACAAAGCAGACATTTGAAGGGAGTTGTAGGCATTTCTTAATGGTGGTTAATGGATTCAGGTTTGTTTGTTTTTTTTAACTATGCTAATAGCATGAAGGATAGACTTAATGCAGCAAGAGAAAGGTACACAATAGTAGACATGAGTTCAAGTTCCTAGCTTTGCCCCCTACCAGCTCTGTGACCTTGAACAAAATTTCTGAGCTTTGCTTATCTTCAAATTGGGATGATTATCCATGTCCTGCCTCCACGAGTGCACTGGAGCCAGTTGGCATCAACTATCCCAAGCCAATATATTTTTTAAATTTTTTTAATGTTTATTGATTTTTGTGAGAGAGAGAGAGAGAGAAAGAGAGAGAGAGAGCGAGCATGAGCAGCAGAGGGGCAGAGAAAGAGGGAGACACAGAATCTGAAGCAGGGTCCAGGCTCCAAGCTGTCAGCACAGACCCAATGCAGGCCTCAAACTCACGAACTGTGGGATCATGACCTGAGCCCAAGTCGGACACTTAACTGACAGAGCCACCCAGGCGTCCCCCCGCCCAAGCCAATATTTATTTCTAATTATTTAGAAATTCAGAGTGGTTAAGTCATTGGTGGTTTAAAATTGGATGTGGTGGGGGGGCGCCTGGGTGGTTCTGTCGGTTAAGCGTCCGACTTGGGCTCAGGTCATGATCTCAGGGCTCTTGGTTTCAAGACCTGCATTGGGCTCTGTGCTGGCAGCCCAGAGCCTGGAACCTGCTTTGGATTCTGTGTCTCCGTGTCTCTCTGCCCCTCCCCTGCTCATGTCCTTCCTCTCTCTCTCTCTCTCTCAAAAATAAATAAACACTAAAAAAAAATTAAATTGGATGTGGTGGGAGCTTTTACACCATGGAAACAGGCAAAATGTGACAAAGCAGGGCTTCCCTCTCCTTTCCCAGGGTTACCACCACACCACTGCCTGCTTCGCTGACAAGATACTGTCAGGCTAAAATGAGAGACTGGTTGTGAAAACCCTTTGCAAATAACCAAGCCCTAAATAATGTTTTTATCATTAATATTAACAAGTGTAACTTGTTATGGCGTAAGTTTTCATACATACTAATCAGAGTTTTATTTTCTGACTCCCCCCTCCACCCACCTACCCTACCACCATTCCCAGCAGACTTTAGTATTTCCTTGTCTTGGCAAGTTTTACAGAGCAGAAAGCAAAGATCCTTGAAAGCAACGGCTCTTCCAGTTTCATTAAAGGACCGTACTTGCCAAAAGAGATCCTATTAAGTAGGGAGGAAAATGGAAACATCAAAAGGCTTCAAGGGGAGATTCAGAAGAAGACATTCCCAATGGACCGGGAAGGGGAGAGGTCTGTGAATTCTGTAGAAAGAAGGGCCCAGGCCTGGCTACCTCCCAGCCCCTTGGGAGGCACGAGTCCTTAGCAGATGGCTGTAGAGTGTAGGTTTTTGTAGAAAATCCACCCCCAGTGTGTGTGTGTGTGTGTGTGTGTGTGTGTATGTGTGTGTGTGTGTTGTGTGTTTCTTAGACTCACCTAAATATCCAGCCACACAAGACCACAGTCAGCCACACGTGGTTTCAATATACAAGACGGGAAATCCTACCAGCAGGGGGGCAGCGGTGTTCCTTTCCCCTGGGAGTAGTCCCTGCAGCCGTCCATATGGCCATCACAGCTCTTTCCCCCAGTTTCCCAGGGTTCCAGAGCAAGAGAATGGGACCACACGAGGGGCATGTGGGATCCTCCCTAGCTGGTGACCCCTGTACCCCATAGGAGACAATATCTCTTGTAATAACTCCATGGGCACAGCTGCCAGGGTCCCCTCCAGGGACTTGTCCAGTTTCAAGAGTCTCTGCTCTCAATTAAGCCCAAAGCTATGGCTTCCTCTGAAGTATCCAGTTCTCCCAGTCTAGAGACCATTTACCACGAAGGGTCATTTTTGCCAAAGTTACTATACCCAGTAATAACACAGCTGACACAGTGTTTCTGTCAGGTTTCCAAGGGAAACAGAAAGTTAACAGAAAGTAAAATTCTCGAGTAGAAAGGGATACAATCTTTTAAAACCTTTTATCCACAGTGGGCCTGAGAAGGCAGGACCCCAGACACAGGGACTCCTGGCCTCATCAAAGATGCCCAGGTCCCAAGCATGGCTCAGAAGCAGAGACCCTGAACATAAAACATAAAGGGCATCCTGCTGGTGAACAAACAGAAGTCTTGTCTCCCAGTCCCTGCCTGTTCCACTGACTGCTAACTCAAACCCCACAAAAATTATAGTGAAAAAAAATCTCCTTACCCTCTCTATATACCTCAGGTTACAACTGCAGTAAGAATGTATTCATATCACCCTAGAGAGTGAGTCAGTTAACATTTGCAGGGCGGGCAAAAGATGAGAGATATATTAAGAGCAGAACAGGCGTGCACTGGGGGCTGCTCCGTCAGTAATCGCTAACCATTGTTTGCAAAGTATTATCTGTCCACTCCCGGTACATACAACCTCCGTGTTATAAGGGAATTCTAATCCCAAACTATCTTGTCACTGAAAACACTCCTTTTCAAGACACGGCATTATGCTGAATTGTCCTCTTGAAGGATTAATGAGACTCTCGTAATTTGAAATAACTGAATGCAAGAGCCACTTCTTTTTTTTTTTTTTTTTTTTAATTTTTTTTTTTAACGTTTATTTATTTTTGGGACAGAGAGAGACAGAGCATGAACGGGGGAGGGGCAGAGAGAGAAGGAGACACAGAATCGGAAACAGGCTCCAGGCTCTGAGCCATCAGCCCAGAGCCTGACGCGGGGCTCGAACTCACAGACCGCGAGATCGTGACCTAGCTGAAGTCGGACGCTTAACCGACTGCGCCACCCAGGCGCCCCAAGAGCCACTTCTATAAAGGATTTTCTTTCTTTTTAGAAAAAAATATTTTAATTACAAAAGTCACACATTAGTGTAGACTCAATACAAAGAAAAATTCTGGGGTGCTTGGGTGGCTCAGTCAGGTAAGCATCTGACTTCGGTCCAGGTCAGGATCTCACGGTTTGTGGGTTCGAGCCCCGTGTTAGGCTTTGTGCTGGTGCATATGCATGTTCTTTCTCTCAAAAATAAACATTAAAAAAAATAAGGAAAATTCAAACAATACATTTAAAGTAAAAGTCTCCCTGGCTCCCTACTCACTTAACTTCTCTCCTTGGAGGTGACCAGCGTATCAATTTGTGGTACACCCTTCTGTCCCCTTTACGCTACATTAATAATGCCTTCAAGTACTCCCTTTGGCTCTCGTAAAGTCATTATAGTGTATGTTATAGTCCATTCAGACGACTATAACAAAGTACCCTAGACTGGGGTGGCTTAAACCACAGAAATTTATTTCTCACAGTTCTGGAGGCTAGAAGTTCAAGATCAAGGTGCCAGCACAGTCGAGTTCTGGTGAGGGCCCTCTTCCAGGTTATGTTCTCACATGACCTTCCATGGGGCGAGTATAGAGAGAGAGAGAGAGAGAGAGAGAGAGACAGACAGAGAGAGAGACAGAGAGCATGAGAGAGAGGTCTCTTGTCACCTCCTTTTTCTATAAGGGCTCTAATCCCATCATGAGGGCCTCATCTCATAGCCTAATCTGACCCTAAATACCTCACCTTTTCCTAATACCATCCTTTTTCGAATTAGGATTTCAACATATGAATTTGGGGGGATGGGATACAAACATGCAGTCCAAAAGAGTGTGCATTCCATATTCCCTTAGAAACCAGCAGATACACAGAGAACCGTCTGGAAAGTTTATCATTCCCACTCCTACCATGCGAGGACACAAGGAGATGTTTGCAACCAGGAGAGGGCCCTCAGCTGACTGTGCTGGCACCCTGATCTTGGGCTTGCAGCGTCCAGAACTATAAGGAATAAATTTCTGCTGTTTATTTAAAAAAAAAAAAAAAGGTATCGGGAAATGTTAATAGCTTCAAAATTAGCTACACACCAAGAACTTGATACTTTCCCCTTAACAGGAGGTGTCTACAGTCTAGGCAAGGAACACCACCCAGTAGCTTCACTCTATAAACATTCTCAGCATCCCTGAGCCGTTCCAGCAGCCCCCAGCCCCTCCTGTGACAAGTCTGGAGAGAGCTGGCATTTCCAAGTGGTGCAGTTCAAGCTCCAGAGCGTGCAGAACAATGTATTCAGCTGAGTAGCCACGGCCACACCACTCCTCCCACCGCCTGCTCCCCGCCTGAAGTTTCCATTACCCACCAGGCTTTGATCTGGTAAACAAATCTGATTCCAATCACGTGGCAGAGGGTTGCCTTCTCTCACTCTCCTCTCTGTGCTTGGGAGAGTTGAACAATTAACAAATAGAAAGTGTTCTGTGACAGTTCATTATTTTGTACCTGATTTGGGGAGACTGAAAAATGGCCCTTTCAAACAATCTCTTTGGCCAATTTCCTTCCTTCCCTTCCCCCCCAGAACCTAAATCCTGGGATTCCCCATAGGGGTTTTATAGAAACCAGCCCATCTGGAATAGTCTGCTGACAGAAAGTCAGTAATTGATGCCAGCCGGAGAAAGCACAACTTCTGCAACGGCTTTAATTCCAGAAAAGTCTTGCCTCTCTTGCAGCGCTCTTTCACCATAGCCAGGCCTTGCCTCATACAGCTGAGTAGCCTCAGCACCTAAACCAAATCTCCAGAATTTGGTGCCCAATAGCTGTTTGTCAGACTGAATTAATTGCATTAAAGTCACTTGATCTCGCTGGATCTCACTCACCAATGGGAATAATCATACTTACTTCACAGTGTGGTTGTAAATATTGCTATTTGATCATATTGTTTGGCTCCCCACCACCCCCCCCCCCCAATCTGTTTGGCTTCCTAGTCCATGAAAGATAAATAGAGTACAGTTTTTTGAAGTGAAGTGTCAGAGAAGTTTTGACTTCACTAGATGGGTGCTATGGAGGGTTACGTCATCTCTTTGAGTTCCAGTTTCTTCATCTGTAGAATTCGGGAAATGATGCCTATATTAGAGGGCTATTGTGAATGCTACATGAGAAGACCTGGAAAGCTCAGGGTACAGGCATTGTACATAGTAAGAATTCCATAAATGCTATTATTATGTGCATAGTCTGTACATTCCAGGCATGTGACTAAAACTCAGTAAACGGTCGGTGAGCAAATAAACGAATGAGTGATATCAGTTACAAGTATGCTTGGTTGCATGTGATAGACGCCCTACTACACGGCGACTAAACCCAATGGATGGCTCTTCCTCTCACGTAATAAGAAGTCTGGATGTAGGCAACCCAGGGCTGAAACAATTGTTCAAGGAAGTCATTGGGGACCCAGGCCCCTTCTTAGCATGCGGTTCTCATCCTCAGATTTGCAAGACGTTCTACATCTGTGTTCCATTCAGGAAGAGGGAGGGAAAGGCTTTAGTTGCCTCGTCGGTAAAATGGGAATGGGCTGGCTCTCTTTCCACTGAACAGTTCTGTGACTCAGCAGGCAACTCAGGGTCAAATAAGCACCACTCGTCTGAGATAATATGCCTTTTGGGGATAGATTGTGTGTCCCAGAAATCAGTCACGTGGGTCTCAGTTCCACTCACACCTATTGCTCAAAGTGATAATTCTGAAAATATTTGGCAGCATGAAGAAACATTTACAAAAATGTTAAGTGAAGAATGGGAGGAGAATTACTAAATTCTACTCCTGAAACCAATATTACACTATGTTAACTAACTAGAAATTAAATAAAAATTTGAAGCAAAAAAAAGCAGAAAGTGGAAGACTGTTAACAGTACATTCTGGCATAGGAAGTTTTCCCTAAGATATATATGTGAATAAAAGGAAGCCACAGGCAACACTTGCAGATGATCTCATTTAAAAAAATTTATAAAAAAATTGAGGTGCCTGGGTGGCTCAGTCGGTTAAGCATCCGACTTCGGCTCAGGTCATGATCTCATGGTTCATGGGTTCAAGCCCCGCATCGGTCTCTGGGTTGGCAGCTTGAGAGCCTGAAGCCTGCTTTGGATTCCGTGTCTCCCTTTCTCTTTGTTCCTCCCCAACTCATGCTCTGTCTCCCTCGGTCTCTCAAAAGTAAATGAATGTTAAAAAAAAATAAAATTATTATTAAAATAAATTTAAAACTTTATAATAAAACAAAAAAATGGTTGGAATGAGTTTTACTCCCCAAATCAGGTAAAAATCAGGAGACTTTTACTGTTAGCACCACTACACTTCTAGTTTTTTTACTTCTAATAGCATGTATATGTTCATATATTAGTTATCCAATAAAATTAGTCTATGTTAGGGGCCCATGGGCGGCTCAGTCGGTTAAGCTTCTGATTTCAGCTCAGGTCATGATCTCACACTCTGTGAGTTTGAGCCTCACATCGGGCTCTGTGCTGACAGCTCAGAGCCTGGAGCCTGCTTCCGATTCTGTATCTCCCTCTCTTTCTGTCCCTCTCCCAGTCATACTCTGTCTCTCTCTATATAAAAAATAAATAAACATAAACATTTTTTAATTAGTCTATGTTAATTATTATACCTATGGTATAATGTAATTACATAAAATTATGTATGTACACAGTAAAACTCGGAAAGGACTCTAGACAAATGAAAACAGTAGATGTTTCAGGCTTGTAAAATTATCAAAAAATTCCTTATTTGTGTTAATATTATGCCGCATGTGTAATAAATATTATTTCCTCCCACAAGTTGTTCACATGAGGCACAGGTAGATTTTTATAACAATCCAAAGGGGGCATTTTTAAAAAGGTAACCATGGCTTTTGCTGATTAAGAGATTAGACCAGGGGCGCCTGGGTGGCGCAGTCGGTTAAGCGTCCGACTTCAGCCAGGTCACGATCTCGCGGTCCGTGAGTTCGAGCCCCGCGTCGGGCTCTGGGCTGATGGCTCGGAGCCTGGAGCCTGTTTCCGATTCTGTGTCTCCCTCTCTCTCTGCCCCTCCCCCGTTCATGCTCTGTCTCTCTCTGTCGCAAAAATAAATAAACGTTGAAAAAAAAAAAAAAAAAAAAAAGAGATTAGACCAGTGCAGAGCCTCAGTTGGGACCAGTTTGGCAGAGATTATCTGCAATGGTGAAACCAAATTATTTTAGCTGACCTTGGTGATGAAAGCTCTCTCTAGTTTTGCTTTTTGTTTGTTTGTTTTTTCTTTTACCTCCAGCACCAAGAACGAAAAAACAAAGGACAAGAACTAGAATGATCAGTACTTCTCTCTCCCTGAGATCCTGACCATATGCAGCTCAGGGTGTTCTATGCTTAAATAGCATAGCTAGGCCGATCATCACTTGACAGGTGAGGAGGCTGGCCTAGGGAGGGCAGGGCCCCCCAGACCAGTTACTTAGCACGGCCCTGCCACCCTGCCACATGATTTCCAAATGGGTGGACATTACCTGGATCATTAACCTTGACTCCCATATAAACCCAGCCACACTCAAAGAAGCTCAAAGCAATTTTGGGGAACATTCCAAGTTGGACGCAGAAATGTTGGTCAGGAGGTCCCTGGGGGGACACGAGGTCCCTGCTGGAACAATTAGCAACCACTTACTGACTCATTAAGTGCCAAACACTGGGCTATCCAGTTTATATGCATGATCATCCTGTCTGTGACCTTGCAAAGTAGATATTACACACACACACACACACACACACACACACACACACACACACACACTTCATTTTACAGAAAGTCTAAATGACTTACTTGTTCAAGACCACATAGCCCATCAAATAAGAGAGCTGAAATTCAAAACCACCAACTTTGATGATTCCAAAATCTGTACTTTTAACCTGTGTTCAGTATTTTTCACACACATTTCCATTTGACAGTTTTGGTCCTTTGGAACAGAGAAATGCAGATTTGGGGAGCATTTCTTTCATGTTGGGAGAAAAAAACAAAAGTTCTCTCAACACTCTGAATGCTGCAAACAGATTCCATAGAAAAGTAACCAGGCTTAATTCTACCCAAGTGTGCACAACATGGCCTTTAGGCAGTTGGGTGTGTTTTCCCCCCTTCCCCCAAGCAATTTATCACCCAAGCCACAGTAGCCTGTAATGTATGGCTTTAATATATTACCAAGGGAAAATGTTCTAATGATTTAGTGGGGTACACATCATTGGTATTATGAGGCAGCATTAATCAAAGTATGGAGTTGGCTTCTGAAAACCATTAGGTAAATCCCAAGCTCTATGCTTAATGTATTCACCTTGGACCACAGTCTGGAAGGAATGAAAAGATCTCATTGCTTTACTTTCAAGTGCCCTCCTATTAGTAAAACTAATGTTTCTCTGTGTGTGTGTGTGTGTGTGTGTGTGTGTGTGTGTGTGTGTGCACATGTTACTTAAAATTTTTAAAGTGCATTTTAAGATGAACAACTGTTAAAAGGTCTCTTTACCATGAGTCTCTCTGAAGGAAGAAAGGCCAGTCCCCTAGTTGTACCTTCTGAGGAGGAAGGCTTGCCCTGGATTTCTAGCTTAATGGCCAACCACAAGAACTAGAATATAAAACCAGAAATCATTCATTTTTTTGCACTTTTTTTCATTAAGGTAGAATTTACATATAGGAAAATTCATTTTTTTAGTGAACACTTCTGTGTGTTTTGACAAACACATACAAAATTGTGTAATAACCATTACTACAGTGAAGATATAGAACAGTACCATTAGCATCCAAAATTCCTTCATGCCTTTTTTGTCTTTTTTTTAGATTAAAAAAAATTTAAAAATTTTTAAAAAGTAAAATAATTCTGACTTTTAGGGACATTGAGATGAATAGATTGTTTTACTTCTTAGGAAAATGTACTAAAGTAATGTTATTATCCATATTTGAATAATGAAATTTTCAATCCTTAGTAATGGCCAGTAGTAATTGAGCCAAAAAAGTTTTTTCTCCTTATAGCAGGAGACTACATTCACTCTCACAGAGAGTATGTTAGGTGAAGGACTGGAGTCCTTTACATTGTTAATTTTGCTTGTGCTGAGAACTATTAGGAAATATGGTTTTTTTTCTTTTTTTATGTTTATTTATTTACTTTTTTTATTTTTCATTTTTCCAACATAATACTTAATTTTATTTTTTTCAATTTACATCCAAATTAGTTAGCATCTAGTGCAACAATGACTTCAGGAGTAGATTCCTTAATGCCCCTTACCCATTTAGCCCATCCCCCCTCCCACAACCCCTCCCGTAACCCTCAATTTGTTCTCCATATTTATGAGTCTCTTATGCTTTGTCCCCCTCCCTGTTTTTATATTATTTTTGTTTCCCTTCCCTTGTGTGCATCTGTTTTGTTTCTCAAAGTCCTCATATGAGTGAAGTAATATGATATTTGTCTTTCTCTGACTAATTTCACTTAGCATAGTACCCTCCAGTTCCATCCATGTAGTTGCAAATGGCAAGATTTCATTCTTTTTGATTGCCGAGTAATACTCCATTGTGTGTGTGTGTGTGTGTGTGTGTGTGTGTGTGTGTGTGTGTGTGTATACATACCACATCTTCTTTATCCATTCATCCATCAATGGACATTTGGGCTCTTTCCATACTTTGGCTATCGTTGATAGTGCTGCTAGAAAACATTGGGGTGCATGTGCCCCTTCGAAACAGCATAACTGTATCCCTTGGATAAATGCCTAGTAGTGCAATTGCTGGGTCATAGGGTAGTTCTATTTTTAGTTTTTTGAGGAACCTCCATACTGTTTCCCACAGTGGTTGCACCAGCTTGCATCCACACCAATAATGCAAAAGAGATCCTCTTTCTCTGCATCCTTGCCAACATCTGTTGTTGCCTGAGTTGTTAATGTTAGCCATTCTGACAGGTGTGAGGTGGTATCTCATTGTGGTTTTGATTTGTATTTCCCTGATGATGAGTGATGTGGAGCATTTTTTCATGTGTCGTTGGCCATCTGGATGTCTTCTTTGGAGTAGTGTCTATTCATATCTTTTGCCCATTTCTTCACTGGATTCATTGCTTTTTGGGTGTTGAGTTTGATAAGTTCTTTATAGATTTTGGATACTAACCCTTTATCTGGTATGTCATGTGCAAATATCTTCTCCCATTCTGCCGGTTGCCTTTTAGTTTTGCTGATTGTTTCCTTTGCTGTGCAGAAGCTTTTTATTTTGATGAGGTCCCAGTAGTTCATTTTCACTTTTGTTTCCCTTGCCTCTGGAGACATGTTGAGTAAGAAGTTGGTGAGGCCAAGATCAAAGAGGTTTTTGCCTTCTTTCTCCTTGAGGATTTTGATGCCTTCCTGTCTTACATTTAGGTCTTTCATCCATTTTGAGTTCATTTTTGTGTATGGTGTAAGAAAGTGGTCCAGGTTCATTCTTCTGCATGTCGCTGTCCAGTTTTCCCAGCACCACTTGCTGAAGAGACTGTCTTTATTCCATTGGATATTCTTTCCTGCTTTATCAAAGATTAGCTGCCCATACTTTTGTGGGTCCTTTCTGGGTTCTCTATTCTATTCCATGGATCTGAGTGTCTGTTCTTGTGCCAGTACCATACTGTCTTGATGATGACAGCTTTGTAGTATAGTTTGAAGTCTGGGATTGTGATGCCTCCTGCTTTGGTTTTCTCTTTCAAGATTGCTTTGGCTATTTTGGTCTTTTTCTTGTTCCATACAAATTTTAAGATTATCTGTTCTAACTGTGAAGAATGCTGGTGTTATTTTGATAGGGATTGCATTGAATATGTAGATTGCTCTGGGTAGTATTGACATTTTAACAATATTTGTTCTTCCTATCCAGGAGCATGGAATCTTTTTCCATTTTTTTGTGTCTTCTTCAATTTCTTTCATAAGCTTTCTATAGTTTTCAGTGTATAGATTTTTCACCTCTTTGGTTAGATTTATTCCTAGGTATTTTATGGTTTTTTGTGCAACTGTGAATGGAATTGATTCCTTGATTTCTCTTTCTGTCGTTTCATTGTTGGTATATAGGAATGCAACCGATTTCTGTGCATTGATTTTATATCCTGCAACTTTGCTGAATTCATGAATCAGTTCTAGCAGTTTTTTGGTGGAATCTTTTGGGTTTTCCATATAGAGTATCATGTCATCTGAGAAGAGTGAAAGTTTGACCTCCTCCTGGCCAATCTGGATGCTTTTTATTTGTGTTGTCTGAGTGCAGAGGATGAGACTTCCAATACTACGTTGAATAACAGTGGTGAGAGTGGACATCCCTGTGTTGTTCCTGACCTTAGGGGGAAAGCTCTCAGTTTTTCCCCATTGAGGATGATATTAGCGGTGGGTCATTCATATATGGCTTTTATCATCTCGAGGTATGCTCCTTCTATCCTTACTTTCTTGAGGGTTTTTATCAAGAAGGGATGCTGTATTTTGTGAAATGCTTTCTCTGCATCTATGGAGAGGATCATATGGTTCTTGTCCTTTCTTTTATTGATGTGATGAATCACGTTAATTGTTTTGCAGATATTGAACCAGCCCTGCATCCCAGGTATAAATCCCACGTGGTCATGGTGAATATTTTTTTTAATGTATTGTTGGATCCAGTTGGCTAGTATCTTGTTGAGGATTTTTGCATCCATGTTCATCAGGGAAATTGGTCTGTAGTTCTCCTTTTTAGTGGGGTCTCTGTCTGGTTTTGGAATCAAGGTAATTCTGGCTTCATAGAAAGAGTCTGGAAGTTTTCCTTCCATTTCTATTTCTTGGAACAACCTCAAGAGAATAGGTATTAACTCTTCCTTAAATATTTGGTAGAATTCCCCTGGAAAGCCATCTGGCCCTGGACTCTTGTTTTTTGGGAGAAATCATCCACTTTTTAAAAATAGTTTGACATCACTTGTTAGAGGGATAGTTTATGAATACAAAGCTGCTGAAAAGCAAACTGTGATGAAGGAAGTTGCAGAATGGGGACCCTTGGACACCAGATTGAGAACACGATTGAGGGCGCATGCTCTGTTTCTTCTCTGTGACACTGTCTCCTTATTGACTATCCTGTTACACACACACACATACACACAGTCTGGTTTTTCTGGAATGGAGAGAGCAGCCTGGCAAGAGTTGTCAGTGCTGAAAAGAAAGAGAAGAGGCCCCAGTATAAAGACCAAATGCTGGCACTCATTGTCTAAATTTTCTTTTTTCAAACGTACCACCCGGCTCTGGTCCAATGTAAGAATGCATTTCTTTGCAACTTGAAATACGCTCTTACTAGCAAAAATTGACCAAGCAAAATACAAAAGATGTTCCCAAGAGCTGAGCTCCCACTTCTAGATTTGCTCAGGGAACTTCCCTATGCTAAGGAAGACGAGAAGCAGTATCTTCAGAGCTCAAAGGGCCAGTATTTCCCGGCTTCTTTCATGCTGCTGAGTGCCTACGTGTACCCAAGCAAGCCATCGCACCCTGTGCCCTGGGACAGATATGACGTGGCGAGTGGGTGGCCGAGCACGGGGAGTTGTTGATGAGAGAGACAGTGGACAATATCCTTTCCAAGGAAATGCTTTTCAAAGGTGAAGAAAAAAGCAAGAAAAGAGGTCAAATGTGATGGTAGGCCTGGGCAGCATTTAAATCTGATAGATAAAGGTCCCTGCGCTCTTGAAGCTAAGTGGATGAGCAGACATTAATCAGATAAAAACATAAATAAAATGTTAATTGTCAGATAGCCTGCAGCCTCTGTACTAATCACCATTTCCTTCAAAAGACTCCCTAGACTGCATTGGGAAATGACGCTTCTCCAGAGCTTTGCAGAGTTTTGTTAGTCTCTTTCCTCCTCCTGCACAAACACCCTTATCTTTATTTACAATTTATTTTACTAGTTTACATTCTTCAAGACCAGATGCTCCACCTGACCTGAGATAAGTTCTACTCACCAGGAGAGTGTCGCTATTACGGACCGATTGCCTTGTCGTGTGCGAAGGAAATCTACTTCATAAACAGATTAGTAACTGGATAATTTAGAATTTAACACATCATTAAAAAAAAAACTACCAGTGATCTCAGAAAGTGTCGGTGCATGTTCACGTGAGACTTTATTAACATGGCATTGTGCCTACCATCAAAAGCTCTACACGCCATGTCCCTTCTACTGTATAAAAATAGTCCTATTAATTTGACTTCTACACTCCTACCCACAGATGAGGAAACATACCTGCATCCTGGACAAAGCAACATTTGACATACAGTCTGTGAAACTTGAAGAATCTGCATATTTCCCTTTCATTTTCATGTGCACTACATTCTCTAATGACATTTTCAGCTGCTCTAGAAACCATTTACGTGATTGTTTATTTACCCAAATGCACTTCAGGAGCAGAAAATATCTATGTCAGACAGGGCAAGAGGCATGTCGAACATCTTCTTTTACAAAGCAATTTCCCAATTCTCTCTGGTTTGTTGATTGAGCAGAATTGACTTGTAGGTGGTAAATAAAAAAAAAAAACACACCTATATTCTTTAAAAAAAATCTTTTTTAATGTTTATTTACTTTTGAGAGAGTGAGAGAGAGTGCACGTGTGTGAGCGGGGGAGGGGCAGAGAGCGAGGGAGACAAGATCTGATCAGACTCTGCACTGACAGCAGAGAGTCTGATGCAGGGGCTCCAACTCACTGTGAGATCATGACCTGAGCTCAAGTTGGGCGCTTAACCAACTGAGCCACCAGGCGCCCCAGAGAAAACCTATATTGCTGTTGGAAGCCCCATACGAGCCCACTGAGGCTACTAGTTTCTTGCCCCCCTGGATAAAATCTTAAGTGGGCCCATAGGCTTGTCCACTCACTCTTTGATAATAACTAATATAATCACATTGTTACTTCATATATTCTCATGAATTCTTAGATGGTAGTAAAATCGTGAGGAATATAGGCAGGCCCCGCAGCTATCCACTCAGTCCTAGTTAAGAAAATTCCTCTGATCACTTACAATCACAAAGAAATCACAAAAAGGGAAATGCTCTGTCTTACCTTGAGAATGCTGAGCTGCACTGAAAGTCGAAACCTCTCCCCTCCCAGAGATCACAGCTCTGCAGTAGGAAGACCTATAGTGGGAAGATTCTTCTGTTTCTTTGTTTCTGTTTCTACCCTCCCCAGCTCACTACCTTCCCCTGCTGAAAGGTTGGAAGGTGGGGAGGCTAAGAGGAAAGAAGCATAAAAGATCTTACTTGACTGACACCAGTCTCACCTGGTGCTCCCTAAATTGGGTGAAAGGTTAAAGCTGACCACCCTGCTTGTGATGTGTTTCTGGGTTCTTCAGAGCTCGCAGCGGCAACATTAGACTATAACTCTTTTAATGTATGACATGCATTTCCTGCTGGCTGGTTGTTTTATTTCTTCCCTCAGCCCCAGGGAATTTAGTGTCCAGCCCCCGCTGGAGGTCACGTCACCCCTCTAGGTAGCCCTCTTGGGGGGATGTAAAATGTTTTCAGCAGGGCTCTCTCCCACACTGCCCACCTCTGATCCAAGGAAGAACACTCACAGATCCTTGCACCTTCCCCTCCCCCTTGGTGGCTTGTATAGGGAGCTCCCAACTTCGAGTATAGGACAGTTGCTCTCCCTCTCTCTCCTCTGCTGCCTCAGGGTAAATGCCATGACCTCTCACCTTGAGATTCCTAAGACAGCAGTTCTCTGGGCTCCCCCAAACTCCCAGGGCACAACAAGCTCTCCAACTGGTCTCCTTGAAGCTTTTTGCATTGGGTTGGACCCACGAAACTACCACCATCCCAAAACAGTCCTAAGAAGTTCTCCTGAATAGCCGGCATCAGCCTTTTACAATAATGAGATAGGTGTTGGGCTCTAGGTGATCACTACCCTCTCTGCAGGTGCTCTGTTAGTCGGGTAGCACCTCACTTTAGAATGAAGGCATACTTACCGCCCGATATCTAGCCTTAGACTGGGAGAGTTCTTTTTATCTACTTGATACAGAAGGACTGATTCTCTCCACAGTTAGCAACTCAGCCCTCCTAGACATTGTCAGTGTAGCTGCCATACCAAACCTGAGTCCCAGAATGCCTCATTACACTGCCTGCACCCTGTATGTTGAGTGTTGGGAACCATGTAGACCAAAGGGAACCATGATAAAATCACGGCATAACCCAGTTTCTTCGGGAACAAGACTCACTTTCTTGGCCTTTCTCAAACAGACTTCAAAAGATACCCATGGATTGTCTTGAGGGGTTGACAAACCAACGTTCACACAGGCAGAGCCCTATCCACGGGGCTCACCCCTGAAACAGACACACAAAGAGGCTACCCTGCTCTCCTCTCTTAGGCTTCCTCCAGCCAGTTTAATGACTTTTATTTTGGTAGAACTGCTCTATACCAATTAAAAGTCCCAGCCAATGTCCTGGGCCAATTTTGGTCACTGAGCACCAGTCATTAGAGTCTAACTTTTATGGAAAGAAGACCTCTGAGGCCAGGTGAGCTTTAATTGCACCTCTTTTGTTAGTTCAGAGCTTCATGTTATGCCAAGAGAGCATTAGCCTCATACCTTGTTTATACTAGAGAAGAATGAATGGAACAGAATTGCTCCTTTCCCCCCATTGCTAAATCACCCTTTTCTTAATAGGTCAAAGCTAACTTCTTATAAAACCTTAACAATGAAACATCACGCTTGAAAGAAAGTCTCAGGTTCTTGGCACTGAGCATTGCCAACGCTTCACGGTTGGATTTTCCCCTCTCAGCTAGCTGTTCCCCTTCCAGCAGGAATGCTTTCTGGTTTTTGTAGCCAAACGGGATGAGAGGAGCAAAAGAGCAAGAGGTATTCACGTAGTCGTGTTCCATTAAACTTCTCTAACACGTGCTTACTTACAGAATACCGTTGTGTATACATTTCGGATTTCAGTCCTCTAACGCAGGCCTGCTCGCAAGAAAGAGCAGATTAAAGAACCGATGTCTCTACGGGGAAGAGAAATAACATGTCAATTGTGTTTATTTGTTGGGTTACATGATTTATGCTTTCTCATGTGAAGATGGAACAGAGGGAAGAGGACACGTGACATTGTTTAGATAATCCCCAAAGAAAGTTGGAGTTCCTCCTTCAGGAAAAGGGTTGCCTTTCACTTAACATATAAATGGTACTGACAGCTCATGGGGAAGAGAAAGATTTCTTATGTTCTAAGAAATGAATTCAAGATGCACCTAATTTCGTCTCCAGAGCGAAGGATATTTAGCATTCTAAGGGAGAAAGGAAAAAAAAATGGGGGCGGGGAGAAATTCAGGAAGAATCCCATAAAAACGGAATTTAGGGACCCTTTTGTGAAGCTTTACATTCATATAGATGTGAAAGGGATCAATGTAATTTGAGTTTAAAGTACATGTTGAAATGTCTTTAGTTGCCCCAAGCACATTTCAGCCTCACTTTGCTTCTCTTCCTAATTAACCCTCTGTCCTATCTGGGTGATTAAGTCAAATAAAACAATAATGCTGTGAAAAAACTTTAGAAAACTCTGACATGGAAAAGTAAATATGTTGATAAAGTTTCTAAATAGATATTCTTTTTTACCTAGCTGTTCTTTTTTTTTTTTAAAAAAAAAATGCTTATTTATCTTTGAGAGAGAAAGAGAGAGAGAAAGGAAGACAAAGTATCCCAAGCAGGCTCTGCACTGTCAATGCAGAGCCCTACACGGGGCTCAAACCCATGAGCTGTGAGATCATGACCTGAGCCGAAACCAAGAGTTGGATGCTCAACCGACTGAGCCACCCAGGTGCCCTTCTTCTTCAATTGGGAAAACAGATGGCCAAGAAGTGCCAATTCGAGCTCTGCTTGTATAATCCATGATTTCACAAGGCTCCAAATTGGTGCATATAATTATTATGAAAAAGTACCAAAAACCTTTTGTGTATTAAACAACTATGGTCTTGTGCTAGGTGTTACATTTATTTTTTCCTTAAAATCATCATCGCTGCTTTGCAGGAAGTTGCATTCTAAGAGAGAAGATCCAGATGTGAATGTGTAGCAAGAAAAGGCGAACCAACCCAAAACAAAACTATGCTTTACTGACTGCGCTTCAGAAGAGAAACATCACAACTTGTACATGCACTTCTCATCACTGATTAGTGTTACTGCAACAACGCATGCAGTGAAAGTGAAGATACAGCTATGTACCTCCCAGAAACCTACTGGGGGACAACTTACACCATGTTAGCACTTAGAGGATGGGAACCACATCCTGTTGTCCCCATAGAAACCCTCCTGTGGATGGTCTCCCTGTTCTAAACCAAAGTCCTAGAAAGCAATCACAGAATGAGGCTATCAATTCATGGTGAAACACACGTCCCTTTTCTTATTGGAAGTTTAAAGTCCCTGAGCCTTGACGTGCATTCATCTCACAAGCAAGAGCTTTGTTTACAACATTTAATAGCAAAGGGGTCTTAGGTTAATGCCAAGAACCAGATTATTACCTCTTAAAAACTTATCCTCCCAAAGGACAAAGACTCTTATTAGGAGGGGAAGATTTCAAAGTTGCTTTAGAACTGTACCTCTGGGTGTTATTTTTCAGGCATCATAAAGCATTTGGATTCAGCTGCTTTTTGATCCAAGTAAAACACTTCTAAAGATAAGTGAAGTTTGCTTCCTCAGTTAAGGATATCTTTAAGTGACAGATGCCGGATAATAAAAGGCCTTTTTCAGGAGCACATAAACTGGAACAAGGACAAACAAATTTCAAGACTGTTGAGAGATTGAGAAACCTAACAGGACACTTCACATTTAACACATTCTCAATGGACTTCAGACTTCCTGGCGGTTCCTGAACTATTTCCCATGAAGCGAGGCATCATATATCAGTGTCAAAACACACTCTGGCTGATACTTTCCATAGCACTAGGACAAGTCCTCAATAATGCAGGATACATGAGAACCAGCCTGCGGAAGAGGAGGCAAGTTTCACTTGTGTGAGTGATCTCACCGTTACCAGTTGTGCATATGCATTCATTCACTTGTTCATTCAAGAAGCATTTTCAGGTCTCTGTCCTGTGGTAATGGTTCCCAATCCTAGCTAACCATCGCAATCACTTGGGCTCTTCCACCAGCTATTGATTCGGTAAGCGTGGCGGAGGCCTGTGCGTGGTAGTTTTTAGGTGGTCCAAAGCCAGAATTAGAACGACTCTTTGAGTATTTTAGGATATCATTGGTGAGAGAGGGAGTGAGAGTGCAGTGGGAGATCATCTTTTTTTCTCCAAATTCTCGCTAGGGCCAGTGGTGGAAAGATCGATGACAGAGGAAAGAGAAGGAAGGAGAAGGCTAAAAAAGGAACGTGTGGCTACCCTTCCCTCACCACTTTACTGAGGCTCCTATTCCAGCTTCCAGTAATGTTAAAGTATCTCATAACAGACTAACTCTCTGGCCAGTGACAATCATAAAATCTGGCCAAAATACAAAAAGCAATCATTGGAAGGCACTGAAGAGTGATCACCAGCAGGCAGGAGCCGGAGAACATTCGTACCTTGAAAGAAAGAAAACACACTTGTTGAGATCCGTATTTACCTGGCCACTTCCCAGTGCCCATGACCATGGAGGATACACTCAAGCAAAAGGGGCAGTCTGGCTGGGCTTGAAAGTCAGAATCAGAGTTCAGGGCTCTCAGAAAGGCTGAAAATTGAGCATCAAAGATTTCCATAAAGAAGGGAATAGATGTGGAGGAGATGTGAAGAGCCTCGATATTTGCATACAAATTCTCAAACCCTTAGCTGATCCTTGAAGTGCACATGTGCTGGGTGAAAATCTAAGAACGCAGTGGAAAGCAACAGCTGGAAGCCTGAAGGAGCTGGGTTGAGATGTCAACAGTTGCCTGATCCTGGGAAGACAGTTTAGGATTCATGCACCTCCAACTTAGAGGCGCTTGGTAAACAATTTGAGCATTCCACTGAAAACCTCAAAGGGTCATAGCTTAAGAATAAAGACCGCATCCAAAGGTTAAGGGCTATGCTTATGAACGCTAACCCTATCAAGATTCAAAGAGATCCTTATGGACTCCTGCCTAAATTGCCCAAGAATTACTCAAAACTGAAGAGATCTCAGGTTCAATCCCTTTTTGATTTTTTGTTTGTTTGTTTTAGAACATGGGCTACTTCTACTTGTATCAGTCCTTGCAATGCTCACATTGCTAAGAAATAAACCTAATGGAAAATGATTTGAGACCTCAGATCAGTCAATACAATTATGATTCTTAAATGTATGATACTCCTACAAAATACGATCTTGTCCTCCATGAGTAAATATTTGATGGCAGAGGATATATAGGTAGCCTTCTTTAGTAACCAGAAATTAAGGAGAATTGGTACTTGCTTGCTTCATATACAAAAATCATGGGACTTGAGGACATACAGAATTATACTCATGTTTTTCTCAGTGTCCAAAACCAAATAAGTGATCTTAATTTGAGTTTTCCATGAGAATGCACTCTAATACATCAGGTAGATATTAATTGCTGTGTTCTCCTAATCTAAGTGGTTCACAAGATAGGATGACTTCAAATATCTCTTACTACAACAGGCAGAAAAGGGACATAAAATATCTAGACAAAAGTTACAACTGGGCATAATTTTGACTTAAATAATTGGAAAATTGTAACTACATAATTGACACAATAACTACAAAATTCGAAACTAAATAATTTTGGTCATGAACTGTTCATAGGTAGACACTCCCTGTCTTCCAAAATAAAAAATACTCCCTTATAGTAAAGACCCCAACTCAAAGACAGCTGAGAGTATTCTCAGGATTACCCTAGGAAGAGCTTACCAAGACACGAGTTCAGAAGCATTCCCACGGGATGCTAAGGTAGAACTCTATACTTCGCATATCCCTAACTGTGACCCTTCCTCTCCGATTGTTCAGGAAAGACAAGACTGCCTGATGGGGAGTGTTAATTGGGCAGAGGTTCACACCAGAAGTTTATTCCCTATCTGAACAAATCTCTTGATCTGGTAGCTACAATATACCCATCCTGTATGGGGATACAATATACCCATATGGGGGCAGCAGTGACTAACTGACCAAAGCTTCTACACTAGGCTGATTAATGCTGACTTCTACACAAACTCCACATTCCACCTGCCAAGCAATCCCGATACTTCTAGGCAACACTCAGGTTTTCTCTGTCGGCTAATTATGTCATACTGACTATGAAATCCTTCTATTACCCACTTTGCACACCTCAATTTAACACCATTCACATTTTAATCCCACCACATACTACCCCTTCTAGATGAAAAGGAATCCATGACTTTTAATGGTACCTTCAGCATAAAGAATGCCTAGGTCCTATTAAAGCTAAACACATGCCTACTCTATTACCCAGAAATATACCCAAAAGAAATTAGTGCATCTGTCCACCAAAATAAATATACAATAATATTCAGAGCAGCTTTGTTCATAGCAAAGAGTAGCAACAACCCAGATGTCCATCAACAGTAGAATGAATAAATAGACTGAGGAATATTTGTACAATGGAATGCCACATGGCAATAAAAAATTAAACAAACTACTGGGGCGCCTGGGTGGCGCAGTCGGTTAAGCGTTCGACTTCAGCCAGGTCACGATCTTGCGGTCCGTGAGTTCGAGCCCTGCGTCAGGCTCTGGGCTGATGGCTCGGAGCCTGGAGCCTGTTTCCAATTCTGTGTCTCCCTCTCTCTCTCTGCCCCTCCCCCATTCATGCTCTGTCTCTCTCTGTCCCAAAAATAAATAAAAAACGTTGAAAAAAAAATTAAAAAATTAAACTATTGATACATGCAAAAACATGTATGGATCTCACAGACATTATATTTCACACAAGAAGCCAATAAGAAATTAGTATATACTATATGATTCCACTTACATTCAAAAATAAGCAGAACTGATGGTGATAAAAGTCAAAATGGTGGGGGGCATCTGGGTGGCTCAGCTGGTTAAGCGTCCGACTCTTGATTTCAGGGCAGGTCATGATCTCACGGTTCGTGAGTTCGAGGCCTGTATCGGGCCCTACGCTGAGAACACGGAGCCTGCTTGGGATTCTCTCCCTCTCTCTCTGCCCCTCCCCTGCTCACATGTGCTTGCTCTCTCAAAAGAAATAAATAAACATTTTTTTTTTTAAGTCAGAATGGTGGTTACCTCCGGATGAGGAGGGGTGTGTTTTGACTGGGAAGGGGGCAGAAAGGAACCTTCTGAGGTGCTAGGAAATGTTCTGTCTCTATGCAGAGGTATATATACACACATGAAAATTAAATGAGCTCTCACTACTAGTACTTTTCTGTATAAATTATATACTTTGGCAAAAAGTAAGAACTATACACACAGAATGGCCAGGTCAAATCCTAATCCTGATTTAGTACTATTTGTAGACGGCTCTTATCTTAAAAATGACAAAGGCATTTCCTGTGCAAGATACGCTGTCACCACTGAACATGCAGCTACCAAAGCTGCTCCCTTGCTTAATGTTCCATCTGCCCAAGTAGATGAACTAACTACTACAACTTGACTTTGCACTCTGGCAAAAGAAGAAATGGTAAACATTAAACATAGAGTAAATATGAATTTTGAATCACTCATAGCTTTGGGAGGTTATGGAAACAAGGTGTACTTATTTTTACTCCTTAAGGTACCTTGATCAAAAATGGTAAAGATATTAACGATTCATTAAATCTATTCAATATTTAAAAAAATACATCATTAGGGTAGACACAGCAACATATTATCCCAGAAACTAAGGAACACCCTTATTAATTCATGTGCTAAATGAGCAGCTTTTATTATCCCAACTATACTTTCCACTAAACTTGGAAAGAAAATTGGCTCATTTTAGACAGGCTATAAGTGACTCATAACAATCAACCCAACCTTTTCTGCAAAGCAATATTGGCAATTACAAGGACATATTCTCCATAAAGATAGGTTCTGGCAATCTCCAAACAGCTGCTCAGGAGGACCACGACCCATCTATGGAGGCTAATTAAATTGCCCCATGATTGTTTGCATAATGAGAGAATCTAATGAAGTTCCACAGTAAATACCTAACAAAATATGTTCTTCAAAATTTCACCAGGAATTGGCAGAATCATGTCTTACCTATAACTAATATAACCCAGGTAAGCCTGAAAAGGGAAAACAAAATACAGAAACTCCTCAAGACCCTGTGAGCATTATCAATGGATTTTATACAACTACCCAGTTTTCAGGCAATAAATATATATCATCAATAGTCTGTACATTTTCAGGATGAATAAAACCCATTCCTTGAAAAGCTACTGATATTACAGAAGGGAAATAATGCTAGACTTTGTGTTCTGAACACAGGGAATTCCTACTCTCCTATCCAGTGGGCGAGGAACTCATTTCACTGTAACAGTAATACAGGAACTCTGCAGGATTTCTCTCCTAACACAAAAACTTTACTCTCCATTCACCAATGATAAAAAGAACAAATGAGATACTGAAACTAAAACTTGCCTCAATCTGGAATTGACTAGCTACCGACTATGGGATAAATCTGACCTGCATACTGTTTTCATATGGTCCGTGAAATAAAAAATAAAAAATAAAAATAAATAAAAGTTTTTGCATGTTTTAAAAGTTTCTTTAAAAAAAAAAAACAAAAAAGAGGGGCGCCTGGGTGGCTCAGTGGGTTAAGCATCTATCTGACTTCGGCTCGGGTCACGATCTCCCGGTTTGTGGGTTCGAGCCCCGCGTCAGGCTCTGTGCTGCCAGCTCAGAGCCTGGAGCCTGCTTCAGATTCTGTGTCTCCCTCTCTCTTTGCCCCTCCCCTCGCACTCTCTTTCTCTCTCTCTCTCGAAATAAGTAAACGTTAAAAAAAAAATTAAAAGCAAAGAAGGAAAAAGAACATGTGACAGCAACCACATGTGGCCTGCAAAGCCTATATGATGTTAACTAACCTGGCCCATTACTGAGAAAACTTGCTGACACCAGTTCTAAACTATCAAAAATTCTTAATCTGGCTTAGCCTAATGTTTTGTCACTAGTGTTAATGGCCACACAATCATCTCCCCGGGACAAGATGCCCTAAGCGATTGAGAACTCCACCCGTTACTGTCTTTTGTTGCAGGCAGACTTAGCTAAATATTGTCAGCAGTTTATCTGGAATATCATCGTATCCTCAAGATGTACAAGCCACCTTTTTGAAAGAGACATCACCTAAATCTTCATATAACTTCTAGCACAGTGGCCAGGTCTGCTAGAAAAGACATCAGTGTGCGTTAAATTGCAAAAATGGCCACAAATTCTTCCCACACGTATGCTCCTTTATCTGTGACTGTGCAGATCTTCCTAGGGAGAGAGACAGAGACAGAGAGACAAAGAGACAGAGTCTATTTCTCTACTCTCTGAGTCTGGTCTTGGACATGTGACTTGCTTGGCCAACAGGGCATTAACACCATGATGTAAGCAGAGGCTTGCAAACTGCTTGCATATCAGAACTCACCCTCTCTTGCTGCTCTTAGGAACCCTCACACCAACACCATGTGAATGAGCTCAGGCTAGCCTGCTATATGATGAGACACATGGCCCAGATACCTGAGTTGCCTTGCCAACGGCCAGCGACCACCGGGCATGAGAGTGAGGCCATCAACTACTAACAGAGTGTAAATGCATGTGTGCGACCTGACAGCATCAAGAGGAGCAGGGCCAATCTGTCCCCACTGAGCTCAACCAAATTGCTGATCCGCAGAGTTATGAATACATAAATGGTTGCTTTAAGCCACCTAGTTTTGGGGTGGTTTGTTTTGCAAACACAGTGATGCAGATGCAAAAATGCTTTAGAACATTACCAGAAGGAGGCGTTTTAGGCCCTATTGACAACAGTTGGAACAGTCCACTTGGGGTTAATATGTCATAATGAAAATGAACTTCCAGGGGCGCCTGGGTGGCTCAGTCGGTTAAGCGTCCGACTTCAGCTCAGGTCATGATCTCGCGGTCTGTGGGTTCGAACCCCACGTCAGGCTCTGTGCTGACAGCTCAGAGCCTGGAGCCTGTTTCAGATTCTGTGTCTCCCTCTCTCTCTCTCTCTGACTCTCCCCCATTCATGTTCTGTCTCTCTCTGTCTCAAAAATAAATAAACATGAAAAAAAAATTAAAAAAAAAAAGAAAGAAAATGAACTTCCAACTCAGACCGACGGACTTCCATTCCCATGAGTGACTGCAAGTTGAGGCTAACCGGAAAAACTTCCCAAGGCAGATGGCTTCAAGGCACAAACAGCTTACGTGAGACCTTCAGATCAAGGAGATGACTTTGGAAGTGCCAATTCCACCCACAACAATGAAACAAAAACAGAACTTTTTTTTAATGCCCAATTAAAGTGACTGACTTCCTTGTAAGATTGCTAATGTGTAACTATGGGCTACTGCTTTCCTTTTCTATATTCTCTATAACTCTGCTTTTCTTCATTTCCTTTACCTTGTTTCTGAGAATGATCAAACCACGGCCTCCTCTGCTAAACTGACCTCTTACTGAACCTGTTACCCATTTTGAACTCCAGAGGTCACTCAAATCATGGGAACACCTCTGCTTTAATGCTAGCAAACAACCCCATCAAGGATAAGATCTGAACATCATCTCTATACTTTAGAACATACAGCAAATATTTCCAGACCCAGACACTCAGGCTGGTTGCTCTATAGAATTACACACAGCCAATATTTTATCCAAAGAGCAAAATCAATCAGCTCTTCAAATAATCCTGGGTGTCTATGGTACTTTCAGGACCCATGCAACTGTTGGAGAAAATGACCAAAGGAAATAAAAATACACAGCAAGCTCACCGAGAAATCCCATACAACAACAGTAGAAATACCTCCTATATTACAACTTACATACTTACTCTTAAGGTAACACCTTGTGAAACATAGAAAGGAAAAATGCCCTTGTTCAGAAAAAGTATGCTACAAAGTGTCGACTGAAAGAGTTACCACTGTCATCATAATTCAGGGGAAAAGACATACACTTTCAACTCTATGTATAGATCATATCAATTATGTAGCACCAGGCCTGCTCTTTATCTGTGACTTCTGTGTATACTGTTCTTGGGATTTCTTACTGGCTACTACGAAGTTTTAAATCCTGTTTAGTCCCGACCATCTGGGTCTCTTCAGAGGTCTCAAAGGAGTGACCTTCCAGAAGTCAGAGGAGTTTGAGGGGATTTTACCTTGGTTAGGGCTCCCTGAATTCGAGAGATGCATCAGGGACTTATCCTTCACAATGGCTGAAATTAAAAATGAGACCATACACATCACGGAGACCTGGGAAAAGAGCTTTGATTTGCTTGCTCCCTTGGCAATTAATGGACCATTACATAGTTTTACAATATTTATTGGCCTCACAAGGGGGGGCAGCTGCACTCTGGCTATATTTCCTATTGTTTCTAGGTAAACACTTCAGGACAAGAAAAAAAATGTCTTTAGAAAAGACAGATACATGCTGATTATTCTCAAAGGTTTGACAGTCTGAGACTTGGAGTCTATTCTCCCGGCATGGGCTAGGTCACATTAAAAAAACTGGCCTTCTGAACTTTTCTACAACTATAATGATGGGATTTCTCATAATAATGATCCTGTTTGTCTTTCTCCAATGCATTTTCAAGATAGTCTTTAAGAGGGCAACCGAAGTGTGATGACTAAATGATGATTCTATATTAGAAGAATCTAGAAGGTTGTGTTCAACCTTCATACCCTAGGATGACAAATCCTTATATGGCTGCCCAGCCTGGTCCGTAAGTATTGTTACCACACTGTACGCCCAATGCTCTTCATAGTTAATTTTTGTTAAACAGCACACATAGGAACATATGGTAGAAAGCAGTATTTCCGTGGGATTTCTCAGCAATATCACAGAAATACTAAGGATTCGGCTCCCACTATTGTTCAAGTTACTCATCTATTAGGAAATACCAGAACATCAGGGCGATTTTTTTAAAAGATAAAAATGTTTCAACAGCAGAATTATTCTTGGATTAGGGATGGTAATCCACCATGAACTATTTCATTAATTTGACAGAAAAACATTTTGAGTTTTTCATAGAAAAGCCATAAAACTGATCTAAATACATGTTTAGCATTTAAAAAGCAAAATTAAGAGACCAGGACTAGGCAAGTGATAAGAAATACACTGAGCTAATCATCTTTTGAAAATCAAAACATTTATGTACGATTCTATTAGTGTGCACAAAAAGCAAATTTATTTTAGGATGTATACCAAGGGAACATTTTGAATGTCTGCTATCCTGGTGTTAAGGCACGTAAGCCCAGCAATATTCACAGCCTTGATCTTGACAGAGTCTGCCTCTTAGTAGCATGTCTCCTGAAACGTTCATTCTAGAAGTTGGAAATTATAAAGTGAAGTTTTTCAAAGCTTAGAACATCAAAAATGCCATTTAATTTACTTTACACACATAGGTTATTCCAAAAGGTTTGAGGTGGTGGGAGAGGAATATACAGAGTAACACTAGCCAGAAATAATCCCATAAAAAAAAAAAATACTGATGAGCAGACAAGAAACTTGAACTTTTTTGCTTGAAAAGTTCACGTAAACAAGGAATGGAATAAATAAAAGATTATACCTCTACCCTAAAATTTAGAAAAGCCGAGTTTCCTACGGTTAGAGGGGGAAAACTACCAACACCTTTAAAAAATGCTGTTGCTAAAATTCAAAAACATCCTTCTCAAAAAGAAGCTGTAAAAACCAGAAACCAGGGGGTAATGTTTAAAATTAAGTAGTGTTCACCCTATCCAGAGATTTGTAGATGAATATCAAATATGAATTATGATCCAGAGAATAGCATTTTTCTTCTATTTGTTTAATGGGAACCATTACAAGCAGAACTGTCCAAAAGGTTATTCCGAAGAAAAATAGGTTCTAAAGTGAAACCTAAAAAGCATTTCAGTAACCAAATATCTGAGAGAAGCTTGAGGACCTGACATAAGAAACGTGTGCGGGGGTGCCCGGGTGGCTCAGTCGGTTGAGCATCCGACTTCGGCTCAGGTCATGATCTCGCGGTTCGTGAGTTCGAGCCCTGCATCAGGCTGGAGCCTGGAGCCTGCTTCAGATTCTGTGTCTCCCTCCCCCTCTCTCTCTGCCCCATCCCCACTCATGCTCTGTCTCTCTCTGTCTTAAAAATAAATAAAAAATTAAAAAAAAAAAAAGAAACGTGTGCAGAAGGCTGACCCATTTCCATGCGTTCTTGCAGCTTCTGTCTTCATTGAGAAGAAATCCTCCAACTCTTCCTAAATTCCCCAGGCAGTGGACCCTACTAGAAGATTAAGGAATTCTTTATTGCTCTTGAGTAGTTCTTAACCTTGAATATACATTTTAATCACCTGGGAAGGTCTTTTTTATTTTTGAATACCAATGCCCAGGCCCTATCCCAGATCAATGAGATCAGAATCCCTGAGAACACAACGCAGGCATTTTTAAAGCTCCCAGAGGCTCTAATGTGCAGCCAGGGCTGAGACCCACTAAGTAACCTACAAAAATGCTGAGGAAAGTCAAGGATGACCATGCTTACCGTGTGTTTGACCTTCAGTTGTGAAAGAAAAAAAAATGTTCAGGGAGACGAGTTTTCTTTTTTGCTAATCCTAGGCAACCCCTCTCATTGAGCTTACTCTCTAGTGCAAGATGCTTAAATTCCTCCAGATAATGACACCTACCATGACTGAGCTCTTATCTGGTGCCAGGCACTGTGCTGAGCACCACTCCCCACATTATTGATAATCCCCATTATCCTGCAACACAAGTATTAAGCCCATTTACCCGGGCAGCCATGAAGAGGGGCTAAGGTGCCCCTATCATAGAGCATGAAGAAAGCGGAACTGGGACCTGTGCTTTTGCTTTCTTTTAATTTTATAGATTAAAAAATTTGCCCTTTTGCTTTCTTTTAATTTTATAGATTTGTGCTTTGAAAGGTAATCTAATCACATTTCACAGGTTTAAAAAGTAGAAAGGTTTATAAGGTATATAAAAAGTAAACCTCACTCATAATTTTTTCCTGTCACAACTGAAGTTCAAATACACAGAGGCTTCAGTCATCCTCGACTCCATCAATGGAGCTTATCACCCGGCTACTCAATCCCTGTCCCTGGAGACAAACAGCAGTTTCTCATGTATTCTTCCAAGGATATTTAATGCATACATAAGCAAATATATGTATATGAGTTTATGTGTGTGTACACACCATCTATTTGGATTCTTCCCCACCCCATTTTGAATGACAGTAACTATTGTGTACACGGTTTTTTTTCATTTTAACAATATTTCTCAGAGACAATTCACATCGACACATAAACGTTTTACGATTCTTTTTTGTACTACATAGTATTCCATTGTATAGATTTGCCATCACTTTTTTAGTTAGGCTCTTATTGATAGGCATTAGATTGCTGCCAATTATTTGTGGTTATTAAAAAACTGATGGGCATTAGATTGCTGCCAATTATTTGTGGTTATTAAAAAATTGGTATCAACAGCCTTGAGTAACATCATTTCATAATTAGAGATAATTATACCCACAGAATAAATTCTTAGATGTCAAGTCATGCTCTTTCCACTATTCCATGCTGCCTCAGGATTCTAAGAAACAACTCAGATTCACAATGATTCATATTTTAAATTACTTTATTTAAAAATTTTACCGAAGTACCCAAATTACGCTTTTTACTTTAACAAAAAATTAGAAATCATTTTTCAGAATATGCTCAAAAACCAAAATAGTCGGAGACATGGTTTTACGCCAGAGAAAAATGACTTCAAAACCAGTGGCACAAGTATTGTGCTGGTTCTCACTTCCCTTTCAGAAGGTATCTGCTCCTGAGGACTCCGTGTCCCCCTGGACGTTGCTAACGCTCAGAGACTGAGAGCAGTCCTCCGGCTTCACTGCGGGCAGCGTCACAGACATCTTGGCAGGTGACGTCTGTGAAGTGAAAAGTGGGACTGTTTTACCACCTGTAAAAAAGGAGAAACTCATTCAGCTAAATAAGCATGTCCTGAGCATTTATGTGTTTTAAACTTTCTTAAATAATACGGGGGGATCAAAACAAGGATTGCATATGAGGTCATTTCTTTTCTCAAGGAGCTCAGAACTTGTCCGAAATGAACCACACCTTCCTTCTTTCCGCTCCCACCCCTAGACAATTATAGACAACATTTTAAAAGTATGTTACAATCTCAACTTTTATGCCCTCCCCCGCAACATTCATATGGTGAAATTTTAATGCCTGACGTGACTACACTATAGTCATAGTATTAGGAGGTGGGGGCTTGGGAGGTACTTAGGTCATGAAGGTGCAGCCCTCACAAATGGGATTTATAAAAGACAGCCTGTTAGCCCCTTCCACCATGAAAAGGCAATCACTATGAACCAGGAAGAGGCGACTTGATTTTGGACCCCTGGCCTCCAGAACCATAAGAAATAAAATTTCTGTTGTTTATAAGCCACCTGGTTGGTAGTGTTTTGTTATGGCAGCCAGAGTGGACTAAGACAGTACCCAAATGCCAAAAGTTGTGGTACACATGACAGATGCCAGGCAAGACCAAGTAGGGTGAGAGCCTAGACCTACCCTCTTACTGACTGAGTAACCTTGGCAAAATGTTTCAGCACTCAGAATTTCAGTTCTCCTATGTTAATAGTACCGACCTTGCAGTGTGTAATGAGGATAGAATAGTCTCAGTAAAGAGCTTGACAACAGAGCTCGGCACTTAGTAAGTGCTCAAAAACTAAGAGTTACCAGCACCACTGGACGGTACTATTTAATACAGTACTATCACTACTATTACCATCAAGTAAACAGCGAAGCCCAATTCAAAAACACACTGGACCAGCCCTAAAATAAGGGTTTGCTATTAAAGTTACAAAAAGAACGTGATTTTTTTTTTTAAGCCGTGACGTGAACCATCTGAAAACCATCTGAAGTCAAAGGTTTCCAAGGCACTTCACTCTTTTTCCTACTCCTAAAAAATGGACACTCAACTCATGTCATTAATGCTCATTTCTGAGGGTCTAAGAGTGCTGTGCTATTAGCTAACAGAACTGATAGAAGGAAAGCAACGTCAAAAGAAAAAAATAATAAAGTGATCATTCAAATATCATTGACATTTGACTTTGGAAAGCATTTTTCCTTGTAAAATCGACTTTTCTTCATTATCTCTACATTTAGCCAAATACAGAAAAAAGCTTCCACCCCGTGGATTGAGACTAGCGGGAGGCAACATAGAAGCTAGCTGGTGGCAGAGGAGACCCAGTCGGGGATGAAGAATTCATTAGTATGTTAAAAAAAAAAAAAAAAAAAGTCCAGATTTGACTGTAAATGTCGTCTATCTGCCTATACCCTAATTCACTTCTTTACGTTTAAAGGACACTGCCTAAGAATATGAAGAATGCCAACTTGGTATTATTTAAGACCACAAAGATCCTCATTTCAAATTTTATGGTCTTACCATATATACCTAAGAATAATAAGTGTCTTAAAAACAAATTATCTTTAACAATCTTAGAGAAATCTGTGAGTCAAGAGTCGAAGTCATTTTTCTAAAGCTCCTTTATATTTTTCAAGTAGTTTTCACAGTAGTAAAGTGGATTCTCTGTTACATTTTTATAGGGAACACAGTAAAAGTAGACAGTTCTGGAGATTTCAATGATGACTCAATCACAGCTGTCCAAGAAAATCAGAATACTTGTAAAAGCCAAATTCCTTTCATTTTAGGAAGTCTTATAAAGGCTTTTAATATTATACCATTCCTTTTTGTTACTTGTGTCGAATTCATTTTTTTTTAATAAAAGAGGGTAAGGTAATAAGATTTGGCATCATTATAGCAACATCATAAACTGTAATACCATAGTATAATCTTTTAAGAAGAAAACAATTTTGATGTCAACTTAAATAGAATAAATTTTTACATAAGAAAAGACTTTTTGAAAGTTAGCTTTGTCGGGATATGATAAAAACTAAAATTAAGACACAATAAGAACGCTTTTGAAAAAGATCAAAAGGGGCACCTGGGTGGCTCAACTGGTTGATCGTCTGACTCCTGGTTTTGGCTCAGGTCATGATCCCAAGGTCATGGACTTGAGCCCTGTGTCGGCCTCCACATTCAGTGTGCACAAAACCAAGAGAAGTATCTAAAATCAGAGCTTACTTCCTCAATAAAGTAAAAACTAACATAGAGCATAACTAAAGCCAAAAGCAAAATTAATTTTCAGCCCAATGTTCAATGTTATCTTCCCCCAATTAGTCAGAAAAAATCCATTCCTTTAGTTGCTTGCATACCTGTCAAAAACCAAACTGATACCAGATATTCTTCTTTTCTCTGTTATCTGATGTCACAAAACTGCTTTATATGTACCTTTATTTTCTATTATGTGCAGTAAATTACTGATTAAATTACTCAATGATGTAACAAGAGCTATAACTATTTTTTTTCAGATCTTGAAGAAATTTACAAGTCTCAGAGAACATATTAAATTTGCAGCCACTACAAAGTTATGCTATTTTTCGTAGTTAATGCCTCATATTTACACAGCAATTCAAAATTTTACAAAGATCTTGTTCCCATCATCTTCTCTCATCCTGACAGTAATTCTGAGAGACAGACAAGGCGACTGACACCCAGAGACATTAAAGTGGGTTTTTTCAAGCCATATTCTCACTAGCTAAACATCTCTACTAGCCTATTGTATGTGTGGAGCTGAGATGGTGCTGAGAGATTCACAGATGAAAAAGAAATAGTCCTCATCCTCAAGAAGCTCATAACCTAGGAGTGGCGACAGACGTGTATAGTGATACTTAGTTTAAATGAATTCGAAGTAGCAGTTGAAGTAGGATTTAAAAGAAAAAGGGAAAGAGAACAAAATTAAGTCCATGTAAAGTCAGCATGTTAAAGGAACTCTGTTCTGCTGTCCAAGTATTGATGGGATTGGAGGAATGGTGAGAGAGGAAGGCTGTAAAGGAAGGTCAGGGTCAAGTTCCGTAAATGATGATGAGTCACAAAAGATTCTGAAGAGAGAAGTAAGATGACCAGATGCAGTTTAGAAAAGAGAATTCCAACAGCTGTGTGGAAAATAAGGAGGGAGGAGAGAGATCTATGGAAACAGTCCATGTAAAAACTGATGATACTTGCCAGTGGAAAGAGGTATTTTGGAGAGAGACTCAGAACTAATGAAGAATTGAGTATGGCTCTGAAATTACAGGGTTAGTTGACTAAGGCAGGCAGTAAGAAGAACACAAACAAGCTTGAGGCTACGGTGGTATACAGAGGTGTGGAGATACTGGGATTAGTTATATACCTGACGAGTGTGGATGCCTATAAGATGTGTGAATGGACTTTTCCAGCAGGCAACTGGAATCAAAGGTGCCAAAGACTGTAAGGCAGTTTTAGAGACAGAATTAGCAGTCATCTATATAGAGAAAATAATTAGAGTAATGAGAACAGTAATCACCTAGGAGAGAAAATAGAGAAGGGAAATGAAGACAAAACTATAAGGAAGGACAAAGAAAGGTGAAAGAAGAGAAAATAAAGAAAAACAAAAGGGAATGTCAGAGAGATAAGTAGAAAGAGACCCAAGAATGAAGAGTCACAGAAAGTAACAGATGGTTTTCAAAAAAAAAAAAAGTCTACTATAATTCATCTAATTAATTCATAACTGGCAGTGTTGAGGTAACTCATTGCTTTTTGTCCTGTATCAAGTATCTTCATTACCCAAAATATATTACTTTTAAAGGTGGTTAAAATAAATCCCATTGATGTAATATGCAATGGGAGGGGCAGGCAAGGAGAGGAGCGGTGATGACGTTTCAAGCTTTCAAGTCCCTTTATGATAGGTCAAGTCTGGGGCCCAAATGAGATCTACTGTCCAGTCACTTGGGAACTGTCCCATCCAAATTGTCAGTGTGAGGCTTCTGGAATAGGGCAGAGCTGGGCTCATCCATCTATCCAGTCAACAAATATCGACTGAGCACCGACTATGTGCCAGGCACCATTCCAGATTCTGGAGATTCAGCAGTGAAGAAAACAAAAGCTCCGATCTCACTGCCACCACCTTCCAGCTGAGTGTAGGGCAAATGACAAACAAGTAAGGAAATAAACATAGAACATGTCAGGAGGTGATAAGTGCTATAAAGAAAAATAGGTGATGGCTAAGAGGGGTAGTGAGTGATAACAGACTCTGGGAAAGTTATGTAACTTCTGCAAACCCTAGTTTCCTCATCTTTTAAAGATAAGAGTACCTTCTTCAGGAGTGGGGGGTTTATGAGGATTAAATGAGATAATGCACACACAGTGTTCTGTATAGTGCTGGCACATAGAAAGCACTCAAAATGGATTAGCTCTTACTTTTACATAACTGGAAACAACTATTCTAAGAGGCAATGGCTCTCAGGATGGACTGAAAAAGGCAATCTGCTTTAGAGGGGATTACAAATGTTTCAGTGAAATGCACTAAGAAAAAACCCCCTTAGCTCCAGAAGGCCTCCAAATAGTTATGCTATTTCAACTCTAGTAATTGTGTGTTAGTCAATGAGTTGAGTCAATAAAATGCACCATTTTATCTAAAGTGTTTGTAAATGTGCATTTTGGAAAGACTTTTTGAAGTGTTCATTTACACAGGTTAAACAGTCATTTTGAACTTTAAAAGAGAACTTTTAGACGGGGAGCATTTTTAAAAATCACTTTGATGACTGTTACCAGGCAAAAGCAGTAACCTTCATATCCAGTTATGGTCCTCACAGAATTTAATTTTTTTTTAAAAGAAAAAAGACGGGGGCGCCTGGGTGGCGCAGTCGGTTAAGCGTCCGGCTTCAGCCAGGTCACGATCTCGCGGTCCGTGGGTTCGAGCCCCGCGTCGGGCTCTGGGCTGATGGCTCGGAGCCTGGAGCCTGTTTCCGATTCTGTGTCTCCCTCTCTCTCTGCCCCTCCCCCGTTCATGCTCTGTCTCTCTCTGTCCCAAAAATAAATAAACGTTGAAAAAAAAATTTAAAAAAAAAAAAAAAAAAAAAGGGGCACCTGGGTGGCGCAGTCGGTTAAGCGTCCGACTTCAGCCAGGTCACGATCTCGCAGTCCGTGAGTTCGAGCCCCGCGTCGGGCTCTGGGCTGATGGCTCAGAGCCTGGAGCCTGTTTCCCATTCTGTGTCTCCCTCTCTCTCTGCCCCTCCCCCGTTCATGCTCTGTCTCTCTCTGTCCCAAAAATAAATAAACGTTGAAAAAAAAAAAAAAATTTAAAAAAAAAAAAAAAAAAATAAAAGAAAAAAGACATCATATCTTAATAAATCATCATTAAATCAAACATAAATTTTCTACCTATATTAAATGTAGTTTGATGCTTTTAAAGTTTGACTTTAAAAATTTCCACAGTCATGTCGTTACTCTATGACGTAATTGTTTCAACAGCTGTTTTCAGAGTTTTTTTTTTAAAGAGACTACTCCTTGATTCCATGTACGTCATTTAACTTGGCATACATTTAAGCTGGGATACCATTGAGTCAGACAGTGTATTTGAAGCTTCCTAAGACATATTTTAATATATCTTTTAGATGTTTGAAATTCAATTATTTTTGCTTTAATAATATTTCAAATTCACAAAGAAATTTTGTTTGATATTAGATTTCTAAGACTAAGGAACAGAAAAGTTAAAACTAATTTTTTCTAAGTAATACAAGTAATAATACAGGATTTTTAAAAGTTATTTATTTATTTTGAGAGAGAGAGAGAATGTGTGTGAGCACAAGTGGGGGAGGAACAGAGAGAGAGAGAGAAAGAGAGAATCCCAAATAGGCTCTGCACTGTTAGCGCAGATCCAGACGCAGGGTTCGAACTCATGAACCGTTGAGATCGTGACCTGAGCTGAAATCAAGAGTCAGACACTCAACTGACTGAGCCACCCAGGCACCCCAATAATATAGAATTTTTAATGCCCACTTAAGATTTTCCCTACGAAGTTGTGTTTTATGTGCAAAATAAATTTTTGCCTATATGTTGTATGTATATTTCTAAAAATATGCCTAACGCTGTAAAAGCTTTTTGGGTTTAGATAATGCATTTCATCAGCAGGTTTCAGATTCTGACTCTAATCCTCAAACATTTGGTAATCCATTATTCTATCTGTGTCACTTGCAAACTGAGAGGAATCCAAACAAAGCATTCTCTCCTAACACATGAGACAAGCAGAGAAAGAAGGAAAAGTTTCTTTAACAGCTTTATAGAAGAGTATAGCATCTCAAACTCTTCATTCAGATTAAGTAACACACAAGGCACAAGTGATATATACGAATCTGTGGCATTCTTCTGTGATATGAAGAATAGATAACTGAATGACTTTAAATTGTTTGGATTTGGGTTTTTCTACATGAAAACAAAGATTGGTTTCTTATAAACTACAAATTTAAAAGTAAAATTAAAAAGGAAACGAATGTAATCGTCTTTAATCCATGTACATAAAGGATCTTAAGCATGGATGAACGACCGGGATCTGCGAATGCCCTGAAAAATTATGAAGTTATTTTCACACAAGTACAGTGTGGGAGAGAAACAGATGGTCATAGCTTTCAGTGCTCTAAAGGGATCGGTGCCCCGCAAATATTTAAGAACCACTGACTTAAAGGATATTCCAGCCCCATGTGCAAGTGAATCACATTCTTTGAGCTGTTTTTCCAGCACTAGTGGTGAAATACAGGAATTCCTGTCCTGTTAATTGTGGATGCCTTATTCTCTCTGAAGATAATTTGGTAATTTGCACTTACCAAACTGCACTGTAATTATTTATGAGTCTGTCACTTGCTCTGAGTAATATACCCCTTAAGAGCATGGACTGGGACTTCTAGTCTTTGCTGTCTGACTAGGACAGTAGGTACACAGTAAGTATCTGTGGCCTTATCATCTCAATCGTTATTTGCTTGTGGGTCTGTTCCTATTGAACATGTGCTTCAGCAGGACAGTGACTTTGTCTTATTTACCTCCACATTCTACAAAGCTTTAGCATAATGGTAAGCACACGGCGGGCCTTGCAATGATTCCTGAACCAAACTGATCGGCTTCCACCTCAGCAGTCTGTGGTTTCTCCTTAACAGCTTGCTTACATTCGCAGCGACCAGATCCTGTCTTTAAAATCAGCCCTGAGTTCCAGCAATGCAGTTGCTTCCCAGCTGTCTGTGAAAATGTTACAGTATTTCAGCTGTATTTTATTGAGCTCTTGAAGCATTTTTCCTGTCCACCCTGGGCTCATCTACTCTCCCTTTAATTCCTTGTTTAAGCAGCTGCTAAACTATCCTGCTGTATTCAATTCTCCTCACATACTTACCCCGGCTCTACAGATTTTGCAGCACCATAGCTTCAGTGCTTGAGAACAAATACTACGAGTCTATATGAAGAGGGTGCCTGGTCATTTGATGTGAAGTACAGTATGTGATATTTTATTTACCTGTGCTTTCCAGAATTAGTCCCTGTTCAACACTTCTTGTCTTACTTTCATGTTTAAAAGGGTGATTTAAAATGCTGCCCTCGTCTCATTCCAAAATCTGTTCTAGACATAGAAATCCTATTGCATGTTTTACGTTTACTATTGCTTCTGTTTTTAAAATGAATTGACAAATGCTTATTTTGAAATGTATAATTTAGGATACAGATAAAGCAGTTCCTATAGGAAGAATAAATGTATTGGCACCTGTAAAAACAACTCCAATTCTTTTTCCTCTAGAAAGCAATAGTTAATGTGAAAGGTTTGTTTCTTCTTATGCCAGGTTCCAGCTGCTTCACTTTGTTTAAAACTGACTTCAAAGTTTAAACACTGTCCTGTCCCAACAAATAACCTCCCCCAGATGGAATTATCTTGAGTACTATCCTTAGTGCTCTGAATACCACACCTGCAGCCTTTTAATTCAACATTTTATAAACTTTCCAAAGGGAAATGAAACATTTTTTTCTGTCCTCTAACTTATGCTTTTTGCAGGGTTGAGTTTAGCACAGGGAGTTCTGTTACCGGGGGTGAGTTTACAGATATTTGAGAAGAATCTAAAAAGGTGTAATTAGTATCTCAACTGTGCTGATTATTATGAAAGAAAGCATAAGAAAATGGAAAATCTGAAGAGCTCCAAGTTCAACAACTTTTAATGTAAAAATCTTACCTGTAAATACAGATGCGAGGTACAGATTGGGCTCAATTTGTGTCTGATCCATATCACCTGATGAAGCTACATTGAAATTTTTTTTCATAAGAAAATCCATTAGGCCTAGAAATAACTATGATTCCTTCCTATTCACTAAAAAGAACACAAACTACATGCACTCCCACAGTTACTCTCATAAAACCAGGTAAATAGAAGCCTGATCTAATGGCCTTAATATAAAAAAGGAAGTCAAACAGCTGAATTTTAATCATTACCAATCAAAAAAAAACCCACCTTACCTAATGGATTATTTTCTCTATGCATCAAAAACGAGGGAAAGGGGGAAACGAAGAATCATTAGAGAATTTGCAATTTGTATTAACTAAGAGAAACTCATGGACCATTTCTTCCAAGGTTAAAAGTTTTTGCAGATTCTCTTACTTAGGGATTTAATGGTTACAAAAAGAAGTTTAGACTCTCCCTTCACCTGGGCCAGTCTGGGGCATCCCGCCCAACACAATCTATGTGAAGCAGCCAGTAATGTTGTCAGAGAACACAGAAGAGCAATACACTGCTATACCAAAGCCGAATTTTAATATCAAAATGAAGTAGGCTGGGGAAAAACTATGGCTAGGGAATTATGAAGTCAACTTAAATAACTGAAGAAAGAAACCTGTAGCACATGTGGTTCTCTAGCCCACAAGGCACCCTGGGCACCAAGGGCTTGTGCCCTTGTTAATGGCATGCTGTGAACCTGTGCTCTGCAACACAGTCAATCAATAACTATCAATATTCGTTATTTCAAACAAATCTTTAGGGCAGAATGATTTGGAAAAAAATGAAAGATGGTATAATCAGTATTTTCTGGTTTTCTCTAAAAATCAGCATCTCTCAAGTTTCCTTTACTTCACAAAAATTTCAGTGGATTTAGAAGAAGATATTTAAATGAACATTATTTTAAGCAATGCATCATTGATTAAAGCAAGCAATAGATTCTCACTGGTGACAAACATTCATGTTAGCTATTGTAATCATCCTGTTGGAAATCTAAAAATTAAGTATGTCAAAAAATTAAATGTAATACAGATGAATGAAGAAAAAAAGCTTACAAACAACGGTTTTAGAAGAAAATATAGTTTTAGGAAGGTAAGATTGTGGGCAAATACAAGTTATCTGTTATATTGACAATCTGCAAATAGACCAAAATTAAACATCCAACTCTGATATTGTTTTAAAATAATCTTTACATGTATGAAAAGTGCTTATTATGATGTTACTATATAAACACTGTCTATTTTCACTTCCTACTCTGCCTCTAAGTTTCTGAGAAAGAGGGAGAGGTTACTGCTTGGCCCCTTTACAGCTACCTTTCCGATTTTACACAGCACCTATAGTACAAAGGTGGCCACAATGGTACCAATCAGTCCCACCTCAGAGGCCCCTTCCGTTGAAGAACCACTTTGTGTGTGTGTGTGTGTGTGTGTGTGTGTGTGTGTGTGTGTGTGTGTAGCAAGTAAAATTAAGTGGCAGCCTGCTCTGAAGTGATTGCTTCAAGGCCCAGAATTTAAACTTCTCTATTGTGTTATAGTAAGAAAAAGCAACGTCATCCCCTTTTATACCAAACAGAGCTGGGTAGAAACTAAGAAAAGAAAAAGGAAATCTACCATAGGTCTAGCTAGGATTCCATTACAATTTTTTTTTATGTGTCCATCATTATTATAGGAGGTGTTGTAAAAACCACAAGGAAGAGTAAGACAGTCTTAATCCTCTTTAACCATAAAGACAAAACTACAGAGTTGACAGTAGTGAGCAAATCTTCCAATTAATGCTCCTGTTCTACCTCAAGTATAAGGGATTTTAAAGACTAACAATTAATTGAGCTCTCTGCCTGTTAACATCATACCACTTCTAGCTGTTAATGTTTCCATTCTGTAACTCGAATTCTTCTTCTATTCTTGGTAACTTCTCTTTGCCTCTTCTTGTTCTAGTGCCTTCTTTTTTATTCTCTTTAAGAAAGTGCTATATATTGTACCTGGCTGGCTTTGGAGAAAGGAGCTGTGAAACCTCTTCTAAACAGCGATTTTCAACAGGATTGGGGTAGGGAGAAGGGAAAATCTGAATCGCTTTTGGGGCTTTTTCTAACAAGGCCTCCCATTCTGATAGGTCCACCCTCCAAAGGAGGTGTCCTCCCTCAATGGGACTTGCCGCTGCAATGAAACACCTCGGAATTCTTAACAACCTAAATGTGAATTTTATACACTGCATAGTCTGCAATAAAAAGGAGCATGTTTTCTAATATTCAGATTCTTTGCTTAACAAAAACATTTTCCTGAAACTTACAAAAACAACAGCTTATTTCTGCTTTATTAAAACAATGAATTTTAACTCAAAAAAGAATAACTGCTTCATTACTCCAAACCAAAGCATACTTAAGTCATTTCTTTATATCCAACAAAGCAGTGTTAGTAAAAACATCCAAATGGAAATAATATGCTAAATCTGTTATTATTTTTAAGATGTGCCTTCAGTAAGTCATTTCATAGGCTGAAGTGATTTACTGCAATGCTGGGATTTTCATAAAAGAAAAGAAAAAATAAATGGTTTGCCTCCATTTTTCTTCCTTATTTTCCCTAAGATGCCTAATTCAGTCCTTTATGTATAGTTGTTCAAGAAATAGCCAGCCGACCAATGTTTCTGAAACCTTTATATCATATGGATATACTACTCTGTGATCTTTTAGAAGTCATTTTCTGGAAAAAAAAAATGCCCATTTTATTCTATTCAGTCTACACTGTAGAATGAAAGATAAAAAAAAAAAAGTTGCAAGTAACTGACAAGCAGACATGATATTCGAGAGTCAGCTGTAAGCCAGTAGCTAAGAGCACAAACCTGGAAGCTAAACTGCCTGAATGCAAATCACCGTACCAATGGGGGCTAGCTGTGACCCCTGGGAGAAATACCACCACTTGGTGGGATATTACCATTTTGTGCTTCAATTTCTTCTTCTATCTCATGGGTTTCTTATGATCATTAACACAGATTATATATGTAAATAACAGAGCAGTGCCGACATTTATTACTCAACAAATGGTAGTTTTATTATTATTTTGTGGCTTGTGATTATGTCGAAATAGTTTTGGACAGGGAGATTTTTGTTAAAGAAAAAGCAACTTTGCTGCTCATATATTACAGCAGTAGAGCTGCAAGGGATCCCCAAGATCGTCTTATCCTTGCTAAGATGGTAATCAAGATTCAGAAAGATTAACTGACAAATCAAGGTGACATATTAGTAAGAGGGACTGAGCCCAAAGCAAAACAGTTCTTTCATCACCTCCCAACTTTTTCATACTCTTCTACTAGGCTATGTCTTCAGATATTGAGCCCTGTCAGAACAATCAGAAATCCTCTCTTCTACTTTTAAGAAAATTACCAAGGAAGGAAACATAGTATAATGTTTTAAGATTTAAGAGCACAGCCTTTGCTTTCAGAGTTGGACTGCATTTGATTCCCAGTTCTGTCATATATTAGCTATGTGTTCTAGGGCAAAATACGTCAAGTCTCCGAGCCTCAGGTTCCTCAGATACATAATGAGAATAGTATGATCTACCTAACCGGGTTGATGATGGCTCTTAGCAGAGTACCTCACATACAGGAAGTATACACAGATGGTACCTACTATGTGTGGTTGATATTATAAATGTAAACAAAACTCTGCCCAAAGTGGGAGACAGTCTTGATTCCTATAATAATTTCTCCTAACAGTAAAAAAAATAAAATAAAATAAAGTAAAAAAGCCACTATCTCAGTATCAGAGTCATCTATTGTCATCTGTCCCTTTAACAAGTAGCTACCTCATAATTCACACTTGCTGGGTGAGGGGGTTCACTGAAAAGGTGAGTATTGTGCCTTGCAGGTGAGGATTCAAACACACTGTATACCCTGGCCAACGTGATTTAAAACTGCTTCCCAAACTTGTTGTCTCTTACACTTCCTCATCCTACTGCTCAAAAGTGAAGAAACATAACACTCATTGGTATTTAAGTCAAAGGCTGAGAAGGGAAATTTTCCAAATATTTGATCTACAAATTTCTATGGAACTTAGCAGTGGATAAAGCTAAATAAAAAATTGAGTCACAAACAACCTAAGCATATAATTTATCCTTTTTCCTTTACTGCAAAAGACAAATGTGTTAACCTTTATCTAAATGTTTAAAGATATCATGACATCAAAACAAGTGATCTGAAATGGAACCCAAGGCTGGGAAAGCAGGGACACTGCTGAAAAAGCTTTAAATGAGGACACACACTGGTTACTAGGCTATGGTAGCACTTGTATACTATGCTTCTCCCAAACACTCACCTTAGTTCAATACTTCAGCTTTTTATCTAAATGGGCACTCAAAATCTTGTAGCTACATGGTGCCCACTTGAAAGGAGGCCACATTGTTATATTTCTTTTCTTTCTTTTTATTACATGTTATTGTATTTCACAAGGTGGTATTTAAAAGGATAGCAACCCGGGCTTCACAATGTTTGTACTCTTGTATTTACAATTTTTTTATTATTGGCTTGAAAGTTTATCTTTTGGTTTTTAATACTATCTTCAGTAAGAATCACCACTACAGCAATACTTAAATCTATACATTATTATTTTAGATTATGATTTTAAATAAATTCTCTATGGATTATTTAAGAAAACTGCATGGCACTATATGGCTGTTAAGGATATAAAGTTGAAGGCGTCAAATAATAAATTTTTTAGCCCACAAAGCAAGAGTTTTTAAATGGGTGCCATCCAGAATATGAAACAAAAGCTAATAAGGAGAAATCTAAAATGAATAATGTTTAGAATACCTGGATGTTGTATACCAATTTGAGTTCACTGGGGAAAAAAAGGGACCATTATTAGAGTAGTTAAAAAATATAAAAAGAAATTAACACCTTTTAAACAAATAATCTGGCCAGATTAAGTTACTCACTGGCCACCTATCTAACATGTATACCATTCTCTCCAATAATAGCATTTTATTTTTTTTTATTTTTTTTTTAATTTTTTTTTTTTCAACGTTTTTATTTTATTTTTGGGACAGAGAGAGACAGAGCATGAACGGGGGAGGGGCAGAGAGAGAGGGAGACACAGAATCGGAAACAGGCTCCAGGCTCTGAGCCATCAGCCCAGAGCCTGACGCGGGGCTCGAACTCCCGGACCGCGAGATCGTGACCTGGCTGAAGTCGGACGCTTAACCGACTGCGCCACCCAGGCGCCCCAATAATAGCATTTTAGAAATCATATCTTGGCAGCGTAAAAGCTTATAGTCAACTGCCAAGGAGGTGACTGGTAATTTAAAAAATAGATGACCTACCTACCTGAATGCAGACCAAGCTTTATTTGAATGACATACATTTAATTATTAAAGCTCACTAAAAACCATTTAAGTACTTGCATGTATTGCTGTGTGGTGTTATGACAGAGTTCCTACCTTTTAGGGGCAGGAATGTCTAGAGGAACATTCCAGCATTAAAATTTGGTTGAGAACTGAGAGTTAGAGTAGACAATTTTATCTACGGTGCACTTCCTGTTGGTTGAATAGCCTGTGACACAGCTACTAAAACAAATTCCTGTCAGATAATTCTTTATAAAAGCATGCCGTAATGGTTTGAAAACAAAAAGAATCTCAAAAATTACAATAGGCTTGCCTCGTGAAAGAAGCCGTACATTCTGTGTGATTTCATTTATTTACAGTAGAAAAATAAGAGGACTAGTCACAGGACGGTGGTTATCCTCGAGGGGTGGAGGCTGTAACAAAGGCAACATGAGGGGGCTGTTGGGGGGTGGGGTGCTGGCGATGTTCTGTTTCCCCGAGCTGGGTATGGATTACACAAGTGAGCTTCGTTTTGGGAAATTCTTTCAGCTGTACACTCATGCTATGTGTATTTCTCTGTGTATATACTATACTTCTGTTGAAATTGAAAAAACAAAACAAAACAAAACCCAGTAGATTAGTTTCAGCAATTGAAAGGTGATTGCTTCACAGTTTTGAACTGTTTTCCAACAATTGGAACAGCCAAATAACTAATTTTACCAGCCGTTAACACCAAGTGAATAGTTGCTAACTCACAGGCCATACTGCTAATGACCAAGACAAATTCCTTTCTGTTTCTTTTCTTAAAACCTTGAAATACCAGGGAGCTGAAATTATTCAGAAGGGGAAGGTGAATTTTGTTGTTGTTGTTGCTGTAGTTGGGACTCCACAGGACTTACTACTTAAGGGATACTTGATGCTCTGTGACAATTAGCTACTCAATGTATTTGAAATCATAAACTAATATCATTTTACCTAATCTTGAAAACATTTCTAAAACATTAATACCTTCTGTAAAAGTCATTTAATTCTTTTTTGGTGCAAAAGAGTTTTGCTGTTACACTTTATGAAGCAATGTGACATCAGAGCTACATTTAAACACAACTCTTGGGGCGCTTGGGTGGCTCAGTCAGTTAAGCGTCCGACTTCGGCTCAGGTCATGATCTCGCGGTCCGTGAGTTCAAGCTCCGCATCGGGCTCTGTGCTGACACTCAGAGCCTGGAGCCTGTTTCCGATTCTGTGTCTCCCTCTCTCTCTGCCCCTCCCCCGTTCATGCTCTGTCTCTCTCTGTCTCAAAAATAAATAAATAACATTTATAAAAAAATAAAAAAATAAAGAAATAAAAAAACTCAACTCTTATTCAACAATAACTCGTACAACTTTAATGACACACGGCCACAGATTGTTACAAAAGGTCACTGTTATCCCATTCTTGTAAGTGACATCTGATGGCTAACAAAACTGGAGGCAAAGTAACTCCCTAACAGTTACTAAGTACTTTGAACCCAAGTGCTTCTACAGTTTGCATACAGAACATCTATTTTCCGAGATGGAGATCCTTCCTAAATATGAAAACTTCTCCAGGGGCACCTGGGTGGCTCAGTCGGTTGAGCGGCCAACTTCGGCTCAGGTCATGATCTCGCGGTCTGTGAGTTCGAGCCCCGCGTCAGGCTCTGTGCTGACAGCTCAGAGCCTGGAGCCTGTTTTGGATTCTGTGTCTCCCTCTCTCTCTGCCCCATCCCCACTCATGCTCTGTCTCTCTCTGTCTCAAAAATAAATAAACGTTAAAAAAAAAATTAAAAAAAAAAACTTCTCCGTATTACAGCCTGTGACGATCACTAAAATGACACCGTATTATCTGTGTAGATTTTATAGTAGATGTTTGCCATATCTAGCCATTCCTAACTAAATTTGGAAACAAAAATTAAATGTGACACGGTGACCAGTTTACTTCCCCAAGGCCAGGCCGGGTACCTTTTGAAAAAGAGTGAGAGAATGAAAAATGAGCTTTCAAATCCAGGAAGCCACTAGAAAATAAAAACACCACCATTCCAGATCCTAAAATTAGAGCTTTAAGGACTTTCTGTTGACTAGTAAGTTTTTGGGGGGAGGAGGAGGGGGGGGAGGGTGGACTCCTGCTCACTGTACACACGACACCGATGGGAATAAGGGCCAGTCCAAGTTCTACGTTACCATCACTCTGGGTAATAGCTCCAAGCTGCGAGGCACAGCTGTATAGGCCCTGCCAGCAAGGCCATCGCAGCCGCGCTTTGATAGCGTGGGGCCCTGAAGTGTCAGGATATAGAGAAGGCAGCAGTTGTTGGCTGTGAAAACAGTCTGATACAAACCAGATGGGAACTTACTAGATGGGCAACACAAAGGAAAACAATTGGCTCATTCAACAAAGTCAGGCCCCTGCCCCAGAGAATTCACAGAAGACAATAACAGTCACCCAGAGTTGATGCAAACAAGAAACAGCCATGTGGTTACAGTTTAAAGAATTGTTTTTCCTCAGACTAAACAAAGTTTTGATTTCTAATTCTTGTATTCATTAATTGTAGTTTGGTGAACGAGCCTTTCTGTCAAAGACAAATATTTCATTTATATAATATATACTTTTGTGACACCAAGAGAAATACATGGGGACATAGAAACTAATTTTGTGCTGTTTCCTACAAAGTGTTACGAACATAGGCTAAGCTCTTTCAAGAAACTGGAAAACCTAGAGAGTGACTGCTCGTGCTGATGCAGCGATTAGAAAAATACCCAACGTAGTATTTCCATGACTTCCTAAGTCTGATTTGTTTTGATGTAGGCAGCATGACACAAAAGGCAATAATCACAAGGTTCTCAGAAGTACATTTCTACCTAAATAATTTTTTCTGACTTCATTACATGGGAAGTATTATGGCAATTATATTCACGGGGAAAAAGAGCCAGCATTCTCCCTAACCTGACTGTGTGAATCTCCTCACACTAAAAAGTGCCAGTTGACGAGTACAACCGAGAGTAACAATTAGATTTTAGGGCACCTTTTTGGCAATGACATTTCACTTAAAGACTTCTATGTGTTGCACAACAGAGTAATTTGTTCTGGTATTTGAAAACATAGTATATAGCATTCTAGCTTAAAATAATTCACAGCTGCATCCTCCCCCCCTCCCCCCCCACTGGAAATCCCAGCACAACTTGGGCCTCTGCATTTACCACTAATTACAAAATACACCCAAGAAAGCCTTCTACCTGTAATCATCATTCTTTGGTGATGGATAGGAGCCTATCGAGGAAGCTGAAAATAACAGTATTTTCATGCACATGTTTGAACATATCTTATAATGAAGTAATCCTGTTTTGTTTTGTACATTTATAGCAAAAAATAATGAGGTTTCACAGAATTGTGAAAATTAATGTTGCACCTGAGACACAGCTCACATTTCCAATTTACATGGGCTGTATTTCCAGACTTTTCACTAACTCTTCCTGCACTAAAAACTGAGGTCGAACACTTAGAGATAACTTTCCTGTTGCATGAGATCTTTCATCCCTGGCAAGGTAATTCTGAAGTAGACCAGAGAGACAGAAGTGGGGTGACAACTTGGTGTGTGGAGGCTGATGCCGTCGTAAGCATTTCCAGCCATATGCATTTCCCCTTGCTCTCTGCTGCACGCACATTCACACCTTTTTTTTTTTTTTAAGGTCTAAATTAGTGTGTGGCAATCGTGCTGGATAACTGACCACTTTGACTAAATTTACTCATCAAATCCAAGAAATCGATCTCTGCTTATATTACAAGCTGAATTCCCGTGCAAAAAGCAGGCAAGGAAAAACTAAAAAGGGTTATTTATTAAAGTGTTACATAGAGGGAATTAAGAATAAATGTGTCAGTTCTTGTAAAACTTTGTTAAAATTTTTCTCAGCACATGGAATCAACTCTCTCACATAATGATTAACAGAGGCAGTTTGTCTTGGGCTTATCAGTAAATGTATTTGTTAGACCCTGGGTTAACTTATGAAAAAAAAAAATAGATTGTTACCATTTCTATTATTAGGCGTACTGATAATTATTTTCACACTTCTTCAGAATCTGCCCATTTCTACCTTAATGGGATGCTTATATATATAAAGATATCAGCATAATGAATTGGCATAAATTTTCTAAGAAAAAAACAAGTAATTACATTTAATAAGTTTTACTTCATAAATAGATCTTGATATGATTTCAGAGAGTAAGACAAGGGCCAAATCATGCAGGGTCTTTTAGGTCAAAGTGAGCAGTCTGGACTTTATTCTGATGCAAAAAGAAGTCTTTGGAGGCTTCTGAGCTGGGAGTCATGTGATCTGACTCATATTTTTAAAAGATCACTCTTGCTTTGAGTGGATAATAGACAAGAGGGGAGCAAAAATGTATACAGGAGAGAACAGTTGAGAAATTTCTCAAGATAATACTAAGGTTGAAAAATGTTATGCTTAAAAAATCAACTGCACACCTGCAGAAGGCAGAAAACTTAGCTTGATATCAAGTCACTGAAAAAAACTCTTGGTCGGATTTATTGGAACACTGGAAACCACAGTATCAAGCAACAGTATTTAATAACGTCTGTAAACATTGAGATAATCTAAGAGAAGTGAGGTTAACCTCTCCAAACCTCTGCTTTCCCAACTGTATAATAAAAGTAACAACAATAATAAGAAAAACATCTGTACATATTCACAAGTTTGCTGTGAGAATGAGAGCTACGCTACATGAGACTTCTTTGTCATCTGTAAAGCACCTGACAAATGTTGGTTTCATTGTTGTGTGTTTGGGGAAGAAACAGATCTACCATACTTGGTGATGACTGGGTTCTGTCCCAGCAAAACTTTACACAAGATATACTGACGGGAGTATGGTCAAATTAGTAAGGAGCTTGGGAACAATATTATATAAGGAAGAGTAAAAGGAACATAACACACAGACTTTGGATTATGATTGCTGCCATCAAAAACTTGAAACACTGTCCCACTGAAAGACCTAACACCCAATAGGACAAAACTAGAACCAATAGTGAGAGTTATGGAGAGGTGAATGTTAACACAGAAAGAATAATTAGTGCTTTCCAGCTGTAAAATGTATAGCAAACTAGCATGTTCCCTATACTGTGGGGTGATCATCTGTTTGGTCTAATTTCCCTTTTGCTGGCTCCCTCTCATTTCTCTCTTTAAATCTTGAAAGTGTCGGGATCTTAAACCTGGGATGCTTCTCTTCCCTTTCTGTACTCAGTCCTTAGGTCATCTCCTCCATACCCACAGCTTTAAATAGTGTCCACACAATCAACTCTCAGATTTACAACCCCAGTCCCAACCTCTTCCCTGAGCTCAAATAACAAACTGCCAACCCGATTCTTCACTTGGAGATTTATTAGGCTTCTCAAACTTCACATGCCCTATGCAGAATGACTGGTTTTCACCTCACTCTTCCCAGTAAATGACACCATCCTTCACCCAGTAACTTTTGGAAACTTAGGAGTAATTAATCCTTGCCTGTGCTATCTACTACACTACACATCTGATCCACTTTAATAAGTAATTTTTGAAATGAACTCATTCTTCAGTAATTCTATCAGGTATACCATCAATATATAGAGCCGGAACGTGACCACTGCGACACCCCCACCGGGGCCCATGCCACTACCATCTCTCATCTTGATTACCGCAAGTCTTCCGGTTGGTCTCCCTGTTCCCAGTACTGTCTTCCTATAGTGTGTTTTTTAGCTAGCTGCCAGGGTGATCTATTTAAAAATGTAAATTAGAATTTGCCATTCTCCTGCTCAAACCTTCCACAGGAATCTCATCATACTCAGAATAAAATCCAAATTCCTTCCCAGAGACTTACAGGGCTCCATGTGATCTGCCTACATTTCGTTTCTCATTTCCTATCACTGACCCCCTTGCATACTCCCCTCCAGCCACGCTGGCCTTCTTGCTGGGTAAGAAACAGATCTACCATACTTAGTGATGACTGGGTTCGGTCCCAGCATAACTTTACGCAAGATATACTGACACATCAAGCTCATTCCCACCTCCAAACCTTCATTCTTCCTAATCCTTCTAGATGGAATACTCCTCCCCAGGGGTTTGCAAGATTTCCTCCTTCGGTTCATTCTCTGCAAATGCAACTCTTTCAAAAAAAACTTCTCCAACCAAATGTTTTAAAGCAGCAAACCACTCACCTTGTTCTCTTCATTATTCATGACCCTGCTTTATGACTTTTTAATTGACACTAGAAGTGCAAATCGCTATCGACGTTATTTTTTAAATAAATAAAGCAATACCTTTAAAAAATGTTTTGTTTTTATTTGGAAATAATATAAAACTTGGAGCAAAATTGCAAGAATAGTATAAAGAAAGAAGCTCATATATCACTTACCCAGATTCACAACTGTTAACCTCTTCCCCTGTGTTTTAGGTTGGTGTGGTATTTATCCATGACTACATTCAGGTTATGCATTCTTGGGTAGAATACTACATGGAAATGTTGTGTCCTGCTCAGATATCCTACCTGGATAGCACACAGAGTTTATCTGCCCCCTATGGTAATATTAATTTTGACTGCCCAATCAATGTACTAGCTTTTGTTTTCCCTTTCAACTAATGAACCAATCTATGAGGAGATACTTAAAGACCACGCAAATATCCTTCTCCTCATTAAAACTTCCTTCTACATTTAGCATTCACTGAGGATTCTTGCCTGATCTAATCTTTACTAGGGTGGTTGCAAAACGCTGGCTTTCTAATATTAGTGCTCACTCCACATTTGTCTGTTGACACTTGGAATTCTTCTGTAAACCCTTTATTTTTTTCACAGCATTTATTGTCATCTGAAATTTTTGTAAATTTGTTTACTATTTATAGGGATTTCAACTTTTATGTTTACTACAGTATCCCAAGGTGGTGAACAGTACCTGGCACATAACAACTACTCAAGAGTGAATAAATGAATGAATGAATGAATGAATGGAGAGAAAGAGAATTGTTAAAAAAAAAAAAAAAGGCCCCTGCACTAGATGGGACAATAGAGTCAACTAATACATTTGATCCAATACACATTTACTGAGAACCTACCATATAAGGTGCTGTGCTATAGAATGTAGGTGGAGCAGGGATGAATGAAATAAGGTGACTGTGTCTAGGAAATTTCCTTCCTAGAGAAGGAGACAGGCTGTAAGAAAATACTCCTACAGAATATGACACTAATGAGGGCTAGAAGTGAAATATATGCCAAACAGTATGGGCCCTTCAAGGACACAGAATGGATCAAGAATGTCTATAGGGGATGGGGACATTGTGTCAGAGGGCAGGGGAGGGGATAGTTCTAAGTAAAGACACAGAAAAAGGCATGGGGGTGGGGGCGGGGGTGGGGTGGGAGCTCAGAAAATACAGGGAATAGGGGGATGAGGGGCTCAGAAGGAATAGAGTGATGAGGTATGTATGGCTACACATTACCTGAAGGATCATGAAGCCCATCCCTCATTCTGCAGATGAAAAATAAATGATCCTGCTTATTCTACACTCATTCCCGTCCCCCTATTTGCTTCTCCCTTTTCTCACCTGAGTGCCATCCCTAACCTCTTCTTTCCCCTCCTCCCCCTTCCCTCTCCACTATCTCTTTACCCCCCTTTTCCCTTCTTCTATTCCCTCCCTTTCTTTTCTTTTCTTCTCTCAGGATGACATCTTTCCCCCTCTCCCTCTGTCAAGAGTAGAATGAGGTGGGATCAAGGTTGCAGGTGGAAGTTACCTTTATAGAGGGAAAAAAGCATAGCTCTTTCTTCAACCCCAAAGTAAAAAATATGAAAAGAAGAATTTGGGGACAGAATAGCTATAAATCTTCACATTCGAAAGAACAGACCTCAGAAAAGCAAAAGCATGCATTAAAAGAGAATTGAGGGATAAACCTGGGATTAAGGATTTGAGGTGAAGGGCTGGAATAGGTGCTATCTGGGAGTGAAGGTCAATATGAAATTAGTAAAAGAATTCCTGGGGAATGGCAAAAGTCCCACTCAAGCCCCACGGTTTGCTAACAGGCTATAATTACACAAATAGCATCATCATCCTGCAGGATTTGGTGAGCAGAGAACAAAATCAGAGACCCTTGAAAGTAGGAGGAATGCAGAGTGGGGATTAACAGAGATCAAAGAGACATCAAGTCTTGCATGGTGATAAAACAGAACTGAAATGGGTCAACCATATAGGTCAGGCAAGATAGGAGGCCCCAGGAATAGCCAGTCAAGAGAAGTAAGACCAAGTAATTGGAGGTCCCACTACAGGTGGGAGAAAGAACACATGACCAAAGTGGTTCTGTTTAACTGAGGCACTAGCTACTTCACAGTATCTGCTCCAGTGTCCCATTATGCAAATTAGTCATGTTAGGGGAGGAAGGAAAAAAGAGGCATTAAGCTGTATAACGAATAAGACAATTATCCCTACACACTCCAAGGAGCACAGCTGCTCATTATTCCAAATATATAGGCTCATCTTTGTTTACAGTTAGATGGGGAAAGGCTAGGGCCAAAGGCAAAAATTTGGGGGCATTTTACATAAATAAAATCTTATTCTATAGAACATCAATAATAATAGTGGTAAAAAGCAAAATTATTTATGGATAAGAAACTTTATTACCTTTTCTACATAATAAAATAAATTATGTAAGTATAGGGGTGCCTAGGTGGCTCAGTCAGTTAAGCATCCGACTTTGGCTCAGATCATGATCTCACAGTTTGTGAGTTCGAGCCCTGCATCGGGCTCTGTGCTGACAGCTCGGAGCCTGGAGTTTGTTTCAGAGTCTGTGTCTCCCTCTCTCTCTCTGTCCCTCCCCCGCTCACGTTCTGTCTCTCTCAAAAACAAATAAAAATTTTTTAAAAAGTAAAATTTTAAAAAATTATGTAAGTACAATAAAAAGGAAAAAAAAATGTTCACAAGAACAAAAAGGAAGGTTACTAGGGGTGACAATGAAATTATGCTGCCTTTTGCCATTACAGGTGTATGGGGGGAGGGTATTTCCTAAGAAATTTAATCGTTTTCAATACCTTCATGTGTACCTGATACTGCCCCTAATCTTTTTTAATATATTTTTTTAGTTTATTTGTTTATTTTGAGAGAGACAGCACAAGCAGGGGAGGGGCAGAGAAAGAGGCCAAGAGAGAATCCTAAGCAGGCTCCACATAGTCAGCGCAGAGCCCCACGTGGGGCTCAAACCCATGAATGGCGAGATCATGACCTGAGCTGAACTCAAGAGTTGGTTGCCCAACTGACTGAGCCACCACCCTGGCACCCTTGCCTCTAATCTTAATCTTTACTTTTAATCAGGATGCCACAGCTCATATATAATTGTTGAGCTCTTGAGTTATCAGTTTCTCTCTTGGATTTAAAGATGAGAGAATTGCTGACAGAATGAATTTACTAAAATACTCACTTGCCAATAGATAGGATTACAGATTGGAAATCCCCTTGGTTTAATAAGCTTCAGTATATTTAGTTGCCCAGCATGCAAGTCAATGGAAAGTTCTGTAAAATAACCCAAGATTTTATATGTATCTTCAATATATTCACTGGAGAGTGAAAAATTGTGTTGAAAATCAGTTTATCTCCCTAACACTGTACAGACATGTCCCATCTATAACATTTTCTTGCAAACATCCTTAAAGCCCAGGACCAATTAGAGGTTCAATTCCTAGCTGTTAAATAAGAGCTGATTACAACATGAGTATTCCAAAAGGAGAAGTATCCTAGAGACAATCCTGCTAATCACAGCTAATATTTTCATAGCTCTTAATACGTGTCAGGTCCTATTCTAAGTGCACTGCATGTCTCTACTATATCAACACACACACACAGACATTAAGTATCTTACCCAAGGTCACCAGCTAAGGATTAGCGGAGCTAGGATTTGAACCCAAGGCAGTCTGACTCCAGAGTACAAGCTTTATGTTGTAGTGCTTCTAATTCTATAGTAGAACAGAAGTCACAAGACTATCTGGAGTCATTAAGCAGTATTTCACAAAGGGTGGTCTTCCTCCTCCTGTATCAAAATCACCAGGGATCCCAGTTAACATTCTGATTCCCAGGCCACACCTCAGGCAAACAATCAAATTCTCGGGGAGAGGTGGGGATCTAGATTGAATTCAGAGTGCCAGAGATTCCTATGTCTGTGAAGGTTTGACAACCACTGTATTAGAGACTAACAAAGAAACAATCTAGTCGTAGTTCATCCTGTAAGTATAGTAAGTCTATATTACTTCTCTATTCTAATTCATTCTGAATTGAAATAACCAAGCTTCTTTTTTTATTTAGGGTAGAAGTGGGTTAGTAGAATAATCTGTTAGTTGAAATAATCTATCTAATTTTGTTTTATTTATATAAAACTAAATTTGCCAAAAAATTAAAAGATTATTATATTGATTAGAAGAATAGCATTTATAACACATTAACTTAGAACTGCAATTAGTTTTCTTTGGGGAATGGCAGTGTAGTATAATAGAAATATTCAGAAATATTTCAGTAATATTCAGAAATATTACTGATCTAAGAAGATCAGATGCTACCACTAATCAGAGTTATGATCTTTGGTTCTATTGAACTGGATGGTCCCTCTGCCTTCAAGACTTATGAATCTAGGGGCGCCTGGGTGGCTCAGTCAGTTGAGCGTCCAGCTTTGGCTCCGGTCATGATCTCACAGTCCGTGAGTTTGAGCCGGGCATCAAGCTCTCTTGCTGTTGGCACACAGCCTGCCTCAGATCCTCTGTTTCCCTCTCTCTCTGCCCCTCCCCCCGTTTGCACACTTTCTCTTCTCAAAAATAAGTAAGTAAACTTAAAAAAAAAAAAAAAGACAAATCTACCTCACTGATAACCTACATTTACCTGTACAATTATTACTTTGGAAAATTAAATTATTCTTTAGTGGCTGATGAATAAAAAGGGCACTAAGTTAATCTATTACTTTAAATTATATTTTACATCAATTTGATTTCAATAAAAATCATAAAACCTTTAAAGTCAGGTTTCAGGAAGTCTGGCTAAGGACAATGAAAGGGTTGCAGAGGTTTCTGGAATGTTGGCGAGTCTTCAAAAACAATGCTGGTGTATGCTTTTGGTGAGATGTGTTTAACGTCAAAGACTTGAGAAAAATCTAAGCTCTCCATGTACAGTGTACAATTAATTCTACAACAGGAAAATTAAATAATTTCCAAACTTAAAACTCTTACATAGAAAAGGAAATTACTTTTAGTGCCAACAAGTGAAAATGTTATGGAAATCCTTGAGCAGTTTTCAGTGTCTTATTTAACAGATCTTCCAGATCAATCCTTTTATATATTTTGCTCATTCTGATGGAATATCCTTAGTTATGCACATTTATCTCCATGATTACATATATGTGTGTGCGAATAAAGAATTATATATAATATATATTCTTTTACAAAGGTGTAAATCCTTTCTTGTAGGAATAAACAGCTGAAATAATCATCTGTGTTAAAAATCCATTAATGTGCCAGAAGAGTGTCTTTTCTCCCATGGATTATGCCCCCCGTCCTCCAAACATCCTCACATAAAATGGAAGAAATGTATACACATAAAGACAGTCAGCAGTGGACCTAACACGTGTTTTTTTCATCACTGTAAGAAAAAAGTGACAATTTGACAGTACGATTACATAAAGGTATTTCTCTTTTCATATTTAATAGCATTCTAACAAATTATTGGAAATGCAGTGATTTCAAAAATTATTCCTCTTAACCACCCTTTTCTTCTCTTTATCCCTTGAGAGTAGTTGCTTTGTCTTATTCCTCCCTCTAGGTCCGCACTGCCTTCTACAGTCCTAAACATGAAAAGCATGCTGGGAAAGGTTGACCAAAGAATGAATATACACTGGAATATTATTCAGCCATAAAGAGGAATGAAGTAATGATATGTGCTACACTATGAATGAACCCTGAAAACATGTTAAGTGAAAGAAGCCAGACACCAAAGTCACATATTGTATGATTCCGTTTATATAAAATGTACAGAGTGGGTAAATCCATAGAGACAGAAAGCATGTTAGTAGTTTCCAGGAACTGGGGGAGAGGAGAAAAGAAAAGGAATACTAACAGGTATGGGGTTTCTTTTTAGAACAAAGGAAAGGTTCTGGGATTAGATAATGGCCATGGTTCCGTAACTTTAAAAAAAATACTAAAAACCACTAAATTGCACATTTTGGGGCACCTGGGTGGCTCAGTTGGTTGAGAGGCCAACTTCGGCTCAGGTCATGATCTCACAGTTTGTGAGTTCGAGCCCCCCGTCAGGCTCTGTGCTGACAGCTCAGAGCCTGGGGCCTGCTTCTGTGTCTCCCTCTCTCCCCCACTAACGTTCTGTCTCTTGCTCTCTCTCGAAAATAAATAAAAACATCAAAAAGATTTTTTTACTTGTATACTTTAAAAAGGATAATTTTAAAATAAGAATTATATCTCAATTTTTAAAAACAGAATGAATGAATGATGCCATACTATTCTCTTTTCCTCTAGAATTCAAGAAGACTGCCCACTGACTAATATGTAACCTGATTTAACTCTTCCTACCCTTGGGCAAATTCTTGGCTGCCCCCACCCTGCTCAACTAATTTGTCCTTGAAGAATAAGAAAACATCAATACTACAAAAGAAATCATACAATGTTTTAGAAAAGCAGGTAAAAATCTAAAAGCAGCCTTTAGATTATTCCACTATAGCTCACTATCTACATTAAAGGTGTCAGTAATTAGAAAACAATTGGGATGATATATTTTCTTTTCTCTCTTTTCTTCTTTCTTCTTTTTACTAAATAACAGAATTAAATGTTTGTGGTCAGTAGCAAATGATATTTAAGTTTGATTCAATAAATACTTATTGATTACTGTGCATTAAACACATTGGGAAACATCATCTCTTAAATAACAAACAAGATAACCTATCTTAAACAAACCACAGAACTATCAGTTTCTCTGACCTTCTGAATAATCAGTCTAGGCAATGTAGAGATGATAAAGGCAGTTCCTTCCAGAAAGCTGTTAAGTCACATAATAAATATGTATTAAATGCTTACTCCACAAAATGGTATGAAACAAGGAAAAGAATATCAGCTTTGCACTCAGGTAGGTAAGGGCTAGAATTCTGTATCTTCAGTTTCTAAAACTGTGCTACGGGAAAGTTAGTTATCCTTCACGAACTTTATCCTTTTTTTTATAAAAGGGGAATGGAACTACCTGCATGTCATGGTATTTTGAGGAACAAATGAGATAAAAGAGAGTACCTAGCAGGCTGATAGCGGAAATTATCAGTAAAACTATGATCATGTTCAGGGCACAAAAAAGCTGGGGTTGGAGTTAAAGATAAATAAGTCATTTGCAATCGGAGGTTCAGTAAGGACTCAGAAAAATGGAGCTAGATGTTGAAAAAGAAAGACATGCAAAGTGGGGAAAGAAGAAAATTACACATAAAAGGAAGATAACATGCAAAAACATGAAGGCTTAGAAGTGTAGTGGGGCGGGGCGCCTGGGTGGCTCCATAGTCAGCTAAGCGTCTGACTTCAGCTCAGGTCATGATCTCACAGTTTATGGGTTGGAGCCCTGTGTCAGTATCGGTGCTGACTCTCAGAGCTTGAAGCCTGCTTCGGATTCTGTGTCTCCCTCTCCCTCTGCCCTTCCCCTGCTCATTCTCTGTCTCTCAAAAATAAGTTAACTTTAACAAAAAGTTAAAAAAAAAAAAAGTGTAGTGTGTGAGAGAACTCAGTATTTATTGAACTGGACTGGGTTAATGATACATTATATTGGATATTGGATGTGCCAGTAAAGTTTTGAGCTGACACTTCTTTCTTTTCTGAAATCTAAACATGTATTTTCAGATTAGCACATACTATCTTCTCTTCTGTTACTAGTTAGTTGCTATTAATTACAAAGCTTAAATGTCCCAGGCCTCTAGCTTGAATAAAATGTATTCTCAAATAAATACCTAGAAATCCAATGTATATTATATTGAAGATACAATGTATTATAAAAGTATAGCCAACTATCTCCTCCTGAAGTGTTAAATACAGAAAAAAAGATGTGAATAATTGTGTGTAAAATACTCAGTGTCACATTTAAACACCTTTTAACAACAAAACCTTTTATACATTCCCATATAACAAACTTTTAACAAAAGTTAACTAAGAAAATTCATAATAGAAAAGGGTCAGCAATATTTAAGTTAGCTTTACTGAAGCATAATTCATACCCAGTAAGATTTACTTTTTTTTTTTTTTTTTGAGAAAGAGAGAGAGGAAAAGAAAGGTCACTAGAGAACAAGGGGTGGGGGGCGGAGAGAGAGAGAGAGAAAGAGAATATCCCACAAAGGACAGATAGAGAAGTGGGGCTCACCGGCGGCTTGTGTTTTACCCCAAAAGGGGCTCATGCTCACCCGATGAGGGCATGAGCTCACCCGATGTGGGACTCAAACTCACGAACTGTGAAATCAATGACTGAGCCACCCAGGTGCCCAAGATTCACTCTTGACAAACACATGGTTATATAACCACCACCACAATCCAGATCTAGAACATCTATATCACCTCCAAAGTTCCTCCTGCCATTTGTAGTCAAACCCTGCTCTCACTCCTAGAAGCCACTGATCTGTTCTCCTAATATAGATACTTTTGTTTTTTCCCAAATGTCATATAGCTGTAATTGTCACATAAATACGGTATGAAGGCTTTTGAATTTGGCTTCTTTCATTTTATATAAAGCAATGAGACTCATCCATGCTTTTATGTATATCAGCATTTCATTCCTTTTTGTTGCTGAGTTCCATTGTGTGGATGTACCATACATTGCTTATCCATTCACTTGTTGGAGGACATCTAGGTTCACTTCTTGGTAATCATAAATGAAACTGCTAAAAATTGAGTACAGGTTTTATGTGAATATAAGTTTTCAGTTCTCTTGAGTAAATACCTAGTATATGGACTGCTGGGTTGTATAGTAAATTTATATTTAATTTTAGAAGAAACTGCCAAACTGTTTTTCCAAGGTGGCTGTAGCATTTTGCACTCCACCAGCAATGTACAAGAATAAGAATTGCTCGGCCTTCTCATCAATGTGTGATGTTACCAGTTTCTTTGATTTCAGCCGACCTAATGGGTAGTTAGTGGTATCTACTTTTTAATTTGCACCTCCCATTAGTAACTAATGATGTTTAACATCTTTCTGTGTGTTCATTTGTCATCCATATAACTTTTTTTAGTGAAGTGTCTATTCAAATCTCTAAACTCATTCTTACTACTGAGTTTTATGTTTTTAAAACATATTTTGGATTCAAGTTCTTTATCAAAAAGTGGATTTGCAAATATTTTCTCCTAATCTGTAGTTTATCCTATTTCATTCTCTTAACAGTGTCTTTTGAAAAAGTTTTTATTTTCATTAAATCCAACCAATCAATATATGCTTCTAGGAACTATGACTTTTCTATAACATCTTAAAAATCTTTGCCCAACCACAGGTCACAAAGATTTTTCTCCTATTTTTCTTTTAGAAGTTTTAGTGCTTTTGGCTTTACATTTAGATTTAGGATCCATTTTGAGCTAATGTTTGTATATGTTTGTGAGATATGGGTCATGGTTCATTTTTTTGCACATAGGTGACCACTTGACCCAACACAATTTGTTGAGATTATCCTTTCTTCATTCAATTCTTTGCTATTTGTGAAAAATCAATTGATTATAAATGTATGGACTATTTTTGGATTCTATTCCACTGATCTATCTACCTGTTAATCTTTATGCCAATACTACACTATCATGATTACTGTAGCTTTAGAAAATGTTTTAAAGCCATAGTGTAAATCCTCCAACCTCTTCTTTTTAAAAGTTATTTTGGCTATTCCAGGCCTTCTGCATTTCCTTATGAGCTTATCAGTATCTACCAAAACCTTATTAGAATTCTGACTGAGATTGCACTGAATCTATGGATCAATTTGGGGAGAACTGACTTCTTAATTTTGAGTCTTATCCATTTATATAGGTCTTTGATTTCTCTCATCAGATGTTTTTGTAGTTTTTAGCACACAAATCATGAAAATATTTCATTAGATTTATACCTAAATATTTCACATTTATGTTGCTATGATAAACTATGGTTTTTAATTACAATTTCCAATTTTTCATTGCTAGTTCAAAGAAATATCACTGATTTTTGTACATTGATATTGTAGCCCCTGTGAACTTGATAAACATGTTGGTTCCAGTAGGATTTTTGTAGGCCTTGTGGCACTTTATATAATCATGCATGACCAAATAGAAGTAAGTTTATTTCTTCCTTTCTAATCTGTATGCCTTTTTTCATTTTTCTTGCATCACTGCATTGGCTAGAACAGCCAGTATGATTTTGAAAAGGAGTAATGAGAGCAGACCTCATTGCTTGTTTCCAGTTTTACTAGGAAAGCATTTAGTCTTTCACCATCATGTGTGATGTTGACTATAGGTTTCTTGTAATGTCTTTCCTTTATCATGTTGAGAAAGATTCCTCTGATTCTTGGTTGAATACTGTAATCATAAAAAGATGTTGAATACTGTCAAAAGCTTTTCTAGATCTACTGAGAAAAATCACACTTTTTTTTTTTTTTTTTTAGTCTATTCATATAGTGAATTACATTGCTTTTTGAATGGTGAACCAACCTTTCTTTCCTGGGATAAACCCACCTGGTCCACTTACTGTCTTTCTATATATTGTTGGATTCAATTTGCTAATATCTTATAGAGAAATTTTTTGTCTATGTTCATGAGAGATATTGGTCTATAAATTTCTTTTCCAGAAATGTCTTTGTCTGGTTTTGGTATCAGGGTATTGGTAAAAAGAGTTCTTTTCTATTTTCTGGGAGAGTTTGAGTAGAACTGGCATTATTTCTCTCTTAAATATCTGGTAGAATTCTCCAGTGAAACCGTCTGAGCCTCAGGTTCTCTTTATTGGAGGATTTTAAGCTAAAAATTCACTTTTTCTTTAACAAATATAAGATTACTTAGTTTATTATCAGTTTCTTCTCAAGTTAGATAAAATTTTTCCATTTTACCAATGTTGCCAAATTTATGAGCATAAAGATACTAATATTACTTTATAATCTCTTTAATTTCCATAGGATCTGTACTGATTTCCTCTCTCTAACTTCTAATACTAATGATTCATGTGTTTTCTCCTTTTTCCCTCATCATTCTGGCTAAGGTTTATTGATTTACCAGTCATTTCAAAGAACCAGCTTTTGGTTTCACTGGGTTTCTATTATGTTTAGGTTTTCAATTTCATTCTGTTCTTTTCCTTCCTTCTGTTTATTAGAAGTTTAATTGCCCTTCTTTTTCAGGTTTCCTCCATTAGAGGTTTAGAGCACTGATTTTAGACCTTTCTCTTCTATTATCATGTAAGCATTTATGGCATAAAATTCCCTCTAATCACTGCTTCAGCAGCATCCCATGAATTTTGGTACGTGGTGTTTCCATTTTTATTCAGTTAAAAATATTTCTTTTTTTTCTTTTAATTTTTTGAGAGACAGACACAGAGAACAAGCGGTGGGGGGTGGGAGGGAGAGTGAGGGAGACATAGAATCTGAAGCAGGCTCCAGGCTCTGAGTTGTCAGCACAGAGCCTGATGTGGGGCTCAAACTCACAAACTATAAGATCATGACCTGAGCCGTAGCTGGATGCTCTACTGACTGAGCCACCCAGGTGCCCCAAGTTCAAAATAGTTCTAATTCCCTTTGTAATTTCCTTTTTGACCCAAGGTTTATTAAAATGTGTGCAATTTAATTTCCAAATATTTAGTAATGTTCTAGGAATCTTTGTTATTCATTTTCATTTTCATTCCACTGAGGTCAGAGAATATATTTTGTATGATTTTAACTGTTTTAAATTTACTGAGGTTTGTTTCATGATACAGAATATTGTCAATCTTGGTTAATGTTTCAAGTTTACTTAGGAAGTAAAATCAGCTTTTTAAAAAAAATTTAAGTTTACCTATTTATTTTGATAGAGAGAGAAAATATCAGTGAAGGAAGGGTAGAAAGAGAGAGAATCCTAAGCAGGCTCTGCACTGTCAGCATGGAGCCTGATGCAGGGCTTGAACCCATGAACTGTGAGATTCTGACCTGAGCTGAAGTTGAGCACTTAACTGAGCCACCCAGGTGCCCCCAAATCAGCTGTTTATCAACTAGGTTCAATTGGTCAATATTGTTGCTTAGATCTTCTACATTCTTATTTATTTTATTTTTTTATCAATTTTTTTTAAATTTAAATTTTGGTTAGTTAACATACAGTAAAATATTGGTTTCAGGAGTAGAATTCAGTGATTTATCATTTACATACAACACCCAGTGCTCATCACAACAGGTGCCCTCTTTAATGCCCATCACCCATCTAGCCTCCCCCCCCCCCCCATCAACCCTCAGTCTGTTCTCTATTGTTAAGAGTCTTTTGTGGTGTGTTTCCCTCTCTTCTTCCCCGCACCCTTCCCATATGTTCATCTGTTTTGTTTCTTAAATTCTACATATGAGTAAAATCATATGGTATTTGTTTTTCTTTGATTGATTTATCTCACTTAAATGCTACATTCTAGCTCCATCCACGTTGTTGCAATTGGCAAGATTTCATTCTTTTTGATAGCTGAATAATATATATATGCCACATCTTCTTTATCCATTCATCAGTTGATGGACATTTGGGCTCTCTCCATATTTTGGCTATTGTTGATAATCCTGCTATAAACATTGGGATGCATGTACTCCTTTGCATCTGTATTTTTTGTATCTTCACAAAATAAAATGCTTTTGCATAGTGAAGGAAACCGTCAACAAAAACAAAAAGGTGACCTACTAAATGGGAGAAGATATTTGCAAATGATATATCCAATAAGGGGTAATATCCAAAATAAAGAAAGAACTTATATACCTCAACAATAAAAACCAATCTGATTTAAAAATAGGCAGAGGATTTAAATAAACATTTTTCTAAAAAAGACAAGTGGCCAACAGAAACATGTAAAGATGCTCAACATCCCTAATCATCAGGGAAATGCAGATCAAAGCCACAATGAGATATTACCTCACACTTGTCAGAATGACTAAAATAAAAAAGGACAAGAAATAACAAGTGTTGGCAAGGATGTAGAGAAAAAGGTACACTGTTGGTGGGAATGTATATTGGTATAGCCACTGTGGAAAATATGAGGTCCTCAAAAAATTAAAAATAGAAATATCATGTGATCCAACAATTCCACTACTGGATACTTATCCAAATAAAACAAAAATACAAATTCAAAAAGATATTTGCACCTCTATGTTTATTGCAGCTTATTTATAACAGCCAAGACACGGAAGCAATGTAAGTCCCCATTGACAAATGGATAAGAAAGATCTCTCTCTCTCTCTCTCTCTCTCTCTCTCTCTCTCTCTCTCTCACACACACACACACACACACACACAGGAATATTACATAGCAATAAAAAAAGGGTAAGATTGTGCTATCTGAAACAACAAGGATGGACCCAGAGGGTATTATGCTAAGTGAAGGAAGTCAGACTGAGAAAGACAAATATGTATGATTTCACTCTATGTGTAATCTAAAAAAATAAAACAAGTGAATAAGCAGAATCAGACCTACAAATATAGAGAATAAACTGATGGTTGCTAGAAGGAAGGGTCGGGGGGGAGATGGGCAAAACAGTTAATAGGGGGGAGTGGGAGAATCAGGCTTCCAGTTATGGAATGAATAAGTCATGGGAATAAAAAGCACAGCATAAGGAATATAGTCGGTGATGTTGTAATAGTGTCTGTCATGTGATGACAGATGGTAGCTACCCTTGTGGTGAGCACAGCATAATGTATAAACTTGTCAAATCACTATATTGTACCCAGAAAACTAGTGTAACATTGTGTGTCAACTATACTCAAATTAAAAAAAAAGATACTGATAGAATGTAAAAAATAAAAAAATAAAGTGAACTATTTTAATACATTACTTAATAGAATTTAACTGTTCTTGGGTTTATAACAAACAAGCAGATTTAAAACTAGTCTCTTATTTATATGGAAGAAAGTCAACTTGCCCAAAAAAAAGAAGCAGTAAAAGTTAACTTGCATAGTAAAAAGGAAAAAAAATTAAATGACTCACTGAAATCACTTAAATTGTTATGTTCACTATAAACCCATTAATCAGGACTTAGAATCAGAAAATGGTATCCTGTGGTCAAAAATACAACCAATGAATTCAATACCAAATGAAAGAATTTCACTCTTAGATTCCAAAGATAACCATCTGTCAGATCAATTCAATTTCTTTTTATATTAAAAGCTGAAAGTTATAATCAAGGGGGGGGGGGCGGAAACAAGGATTTTACAGACTTGTCGGAAGCATAGTGCTGGAACTCATGTCCTACCAAATCTTCAGTCAATTTGTAATGATCACTGAAACAGCTGCTACTGCTAGTGAAGCTACTTGATTCTTTATATACACATATTAAACTAGTACACATTTCAAAGTGAAATATAGGATACTTCTCCCCAAAACAGTCATAATTTGGGGTTCAAGTATTCTTAGAAGCATTTAGCTGCCAGAAAAGATGGGGTTTTGATTCCCTTGTGATAAGGTGAATTTCCTTCATTATCTTCAAGGCCTGTATGAGAGATAGGATTGAATTCCTTCAAGGTCACCCAAAGTCCTGAGAGCCCTAGAGGATTATTTTGGCATTGTGACTCTCCTATTCTCTGAAACATTTGGCAATGTCTTAGAGTTTCATCAGAGAAAAAATAAAACCCACAAAATTTATGGGAAAAAAAAAGTCATAACTGACTATATTTGCCAAGGCAATCACATTCATTAAAAAAGTATTCAATATGGAGATCTGTATCAGTCATACAGTGAAACACTTGGCTTCTATTTTCAAATGTTCTATTTATAGCTCACTGGGTATTTATTTGTCTCAGTCAAAGCTGATATAGGTCTGATCCTCTGACTTCTGTATTACATATAAAATTACATGAAAAAAATTATATATATTAAATCTAACCATTCTAAACTCTTCTAAATAAAACTTGCTTTAACCAGCTAACACCTCGGTTTCTTTTATTCATACAATTTTTATTGACTTATTAAATGTTAATTAGACACTATTTAACAACACTGTACTTCATGACATTTTGTTGTAAGCCAACAAGAATTTATTGCCATCTTGTGGTCATTCATGTATGTGTGAAACTGAATGTCATTTTCCTGAAGAGAGACACTTACTTTAAAATCTTACCAAATTTTCCCATCACCTGAGAAAAATGATCATTTTATCACATACAATATCTCCCAAGGAGACAAAATTTACTAATAATTTTAAGACATTACAATTTTTTTAAACCTAACTTAAATATATAGTCTTTGACCATGAATGGTAACAGTACTCAGTAGAAGGACATCAAGTCAGTCCTGCCATTATCTTAGAAATATTCATTTGTTCCTATCTATATACTGTTTTGCTTAATTTTTAAATACTATAAGAAGAGTTTTATAGCCAAGTTTCCATGGGATTCTAAAATACAATATTCACATTACTGTACCATGGTCAGGTTAAAAAGGTGGTCAGGAAGGCAAAGTTCTGAGAGGTGGGAGCAAGAAAGGAACAAAAAACAAAAGTAAAAATCTAAACCTCATATAGCATAATTTTAATAAATATCTTGAGTATGTCCTTGTTTTGGATCTTTCCTGTAACACTAAATGTATAGTTACATTTGCAATTATACTGGCATTCAGTAAATGAGATTAAAAAAAAACACAATCATAAAAGCAAAGAAAAATGTTCTACTGCTTAAAACATTCCTAATACTTCTTCCTGGATTGTGGAAATAAAGTTTTAAAACAGAAAATATCTTAATTTCTACTGCCAAATTTCAGAGTTTAGGTTATATTAAATTTAAGTGACTAAGAAGCAAGAAGGCCAACAGTCTTTCAGAAACATAAAGGAACATCAAAATGCTATGATGCTGACTATAGAATTGAAGTTCAACCACACAACTGGTCATTTACATAATGTGCATTCAGTGTGAGAATCCTTTGTTTTTTTTAAGTTGTGTTTATTGGTCAGCATCACCCACAACACTGAATAGCCTTTACAAAGAAGCACCTTTACAGCCACAGTGCCTGCCTTTTTCACATAATTTAAAATAGACAACTCTGACACAGATACAGACCTATAAACAGATAAAAAGGCAATCAACTGCATAAGAAACAAAAAAAAGATTAAAGGAAAAACACTACCTAAGAGTTTTTAAATTCATTAGAAATGGAGTTTATTGGTACAAAGAACAAATATACAGTCAAATATGATACGAGATTCTTTATCCCAATGGACTAAGAAAAAACAGAAAACTTACAGACAAGAATGTGATGTAGACAAAAATAAAGAATTTTCATCATATACTTGTTCAATATCAGGGCAAGCATCAAACTATTATATTACAAGAAAATGAATCTTACCTTGTTGCTGTGAAAGTGAAATATCAGATTTACTTCTTACACGTATTAAACGACTTTGTGCAGGCTTGTGTTCAACTTGTTTCGCATCTTGGTCATGCTTTTGTTGGTACTAAAGAATTTAAGACGTGAAGTCATAACATTGTTTTTTAAGTTACTTTAAAAAGTTTTGAGCAATTAAACTATTTAGTTGTTTCTTATATAAAATTTGAATATTATACATGTCCTCTAATTGCTAAATGGGTGATAGAGTACATATTACTAGAGAAAAGACATTGGAAATAAAATCTTTCAAAAGATTTGGATAATATATACAGATTTCAAATATTCAAATCACTTCATAATTCAAAGCTCCTTATAAATCAAACTATTCTAGATATATACACATGATGGATTTAGACAGGATAAAAACTTAATGTGGTTGTTAAGCTCTCCCATATCACCATTTTTACATAAAATGAAAATCTGCATAATGCACTGCAATTTTCAAAGAGCTTTTCTATATAGTAACATCACTTAATTCTCACAAGCATGAGTACTGTTATCCTCCTTTGACATTCAAGAAATGTGCACTCCACCACAAGCCCCATCATCTCTCTTCCTAGTACCTATAACCTAACCAAATTTGAAATTTACAATAGTCACAAATTCTTTCACAACCACACATCACAAACTGTGAAAGCCATTTTATTTCTTCCTTTTACTATTTTATGGTCCTAATTATGAATGAGTGCCTGAAAACAGCTATCAGATATACTTTGACAGGACTTTAAAAAGATACCTCTTGATTCTTATCAGCCACGAGTTGACCCACAAGCTGAACCCAGGCAATTGGAAGCTCCTTACTCTGGTCCTGTCCTTGGAATATGCGTCCCACCTACTATTTCCATACTGGCAGTCATTAAAGGACATAGCCTTGAGAGGGGAAGGTGTTATGACACCGTCTGGACTGAATACCTGACTGAACCCAATTAAGGCTTCTATATAAACTTTTAAGATTCTGGTGGCTGGGTGCAGAGATCTACCGGTCTCACAAGTGCCCGAGACAGGTCTGGTAAGTAAGTCCCCTTGCTTATTTAAACCTGCCATCTGCCAATCTGGAGTGGTATGTGTCTTTATTCGGTCTCTCCTTGCTCTCCATGAATAGGGGCCAGTTTTAAACTTCACCCAGGAAACTCCTGAGGTTGCAACCAGCAATACCAACCCCATGCAATGCTATGCAATATCATGAAATACATAGTGAATTGAATAAACTAATCTACAGTGAGAAATCCATTGTCATTACACAGATAAAAAACTGTTTTTAATAACGTGAACATTTCTTTACATGCTGGAGAGTAATTAACCTATTTTTTCAGTACAGAAGATTACATGGGCCATTGGCCTAACTCACCATGAAATTGCTTATGTAACAGCTTTTGCAAAATTTAATATAATAAATTTTTCTTGAGTACCTGCTATATGCAAATTAATGAGCTAGATATTTCATGATGACACAAAGTATCAATAATAGCTACCTAACCAGCATTATATATATATATATGTGTGTGTATATATATATATATATATATATATATATATATATATGTATGTATATATATATACGCTATTTTTAATCTCTAAATAAAGATGAGGAAACTAAGGGTTAGAAAAAGGCTATGTATTCAAGGTCATAGCTAGGGTCCAGATGAGCTAAGAGTTGTATCCAGGCTTGAATTAACAAATAAAGGAAGCATGGATTGAAACTGACTCCAAAGACTAATCTCTTGGCAGTGCATCATGCTAAGCCAATATTATTACCATTCTCATTTTAAGTAAAGTACAAGGATTATTACCTGATGATTATCTTCAACTGCTCCTGATAACTGAACATCATTTTCTTGCACTGTCAAAAGTGTTGTGGGAAGAGCAAGGTTAGAATTTGGCTGCAAATCCAATTCTCCCAAACTCATTGGACCATGACTAGCACATGAATCTTCATAAACACCACCTGTTGTCAAATATATAAACAAAAAGTTAAAATAAATTGTTTAATTTGATTTCTGCTCAGGTCATGATCTCACAGTTCATGAGTGCAAGCCCCACATTGGGCTCTGTACTGACAGTGTAGAGCCTACCTGGGACTCTCTGTCTCCCTCTCTCTCTGCCCCTCCCCCCATCACACGTGCATGCACATACTCTGTCTCTCTCAAAAATAAATAAGTAAACAAAAAATAAATATAAATATGTACTAAATAATGAAAATCTCGCAAGAAAATCTAGGAGACTATAGGTATAAACTTGTGTTAGAAGAGACCATAAAAACACAGAAAGTATAAAAGATAAAAATAACTAGGGACACCTGGGTGGCTCAATCAGTTGAGTGTCCGACTCCTGATTTCAGCTCAGGTCAAGGCCTCATGGCTGTGGAATCGAGCCCCACAATCAGGGTCTGCACTGAGCGTGAAGCCTGCTTGGGATTCTCTCTCTGCCTCTCTCTATGCCCCTCCCCTGCTCATGGTTTCTCTCTCTCTCAAAATAAATAAACATCTTAACATATACATATAGAAATAACTACATAAAATTTTTTTTAGCTATATGGCAAAGAAAGACCATAAATAATGTCAGTAAAATTTAGAAAAAAGATATTTGCAATACAGATGTTAAAAAACATCAAAAATATAGAAATAGCTCTTACAAAGTTATAAGAAAAATTTAGAACCTAATAGATGGGGAAAGAATTTAAGTAGGCAATTCACAGAGAACAAATCCAAATGGCCAACAAACATGAAAAGAAGCCCACAGGCAGCCAGAGACTTGTAATTTCCACAGGACTTACTGTGTAAAAACAAATGCAGGCAAGTGGGCATTCTATCTTAACTTGTAAAATAACAGTGTACACATACATAGTATGTATCCATCATGAATGTTAAACATGTGAGTGTGTCTATGGATAAAAAGAGGAAGATTACATATGAGAATCTTAACAAGAGTTAGCTGGGGTAAGGCATATGGGACAGGAGAAAACATGAGGATGAGAGGTGGATGGAAACTAATGTATGACATAATCACATTTTGTTTTATGTAAAATTATACATGGTTAATGTATGGGTATAAAGAAAAAGTAATTAAAAAGACACAAGGTAAACTTTGATAAAAGACCTAAATGTAAAAACTCAGAAGGTATATAATCAAACATCTCTTCCAAAGCATTCAAAGTGCATAATAGCTTTCAACTCCTGTAACACCCTATCATTTAACATATATTCACTGGCTATGTCCTAGGTGTTACACACTCTGCTAGACAACAGGAATGGGACAGTGAACCCTCAAGTGAGATTACAGATCAGTGTGACAAAAGCAACTTTAGGCAGGCTACAGAGAGCACATACGACAGGTATCTAACCCAGTGATAAAGGGTCACCATGACAGCCATCATAACAATGCTGAATTTGCTCAACAACACGATGGTGTCACTTCTACAAAGTATGCTCATGGAGTATGAGTGTTTCGTCTGTATAAAGTAACTTAACCCCTTGTAACTATCATGTCACTCACATCAAATTTATCATAAGTTGGGGCACCTGGGTGGCTCAGTCGGCTGAGTGTCCGACTTCGGCTCAGGTCATGATGGCACAGTCTGTGAGTTCGAGCCCCGTGTCAGGCTCTGTGCTGACAGCTCAGAGCCTGGAGCCTGCTTTGGATTCTGTGTCTCCCTCTCTCTCTGCCCCTCCCCCGCTCATGCCCTGTCTCTCTCTCTCTCTCTCTCTCTCTCTCTCTCTGTCAAAAATAAACATTAAAAAAATTTATCATAACTTGAAATCCCTAATTTTACTCTACTAGAATCTTACTGCTAAGCAAAGGCAACCTCAGACTTAGAAACTTCAACTTTCAGAGAAGACTAAGTCAACCCAAAATTGCCAGTGCCCAGCAGCAGCTTTGGGTTTGTCATGTCTAATAGGTTTTTCCATTTGTAGGGAATGGATGCCTAAAGGCATCTGAAATTAATTCTAATGCTTAAAACCCCACTCATCCTTATGTCCTCATAATTCTATCCTTTCTCCATATTCCTTTCTCTTAGTGAATGGAAATTCCCAGCTACCCAACCATTCTAGCCAGAAACCTGGAAATGTCTTAGATCCTTTCTTTTGCACTTCTCATATTCAAACTAAATCTTGTCCATTCCCCTCCTTAACTGTCTCTCAAATCTCCCTTTTTACATTTCCTCACTGTTAAGTAGTGTTTCACCAGCTTTATTGCAACAGCTGTCCAGTCAGCCTCCTTGCCTCCAGTCTTAATACTCTCCTCTATTCATCACACTGCACCTGAGATGATCTTGCTAAATAAAAGGCAAAGATGATCATATCAGTCATTTACTTATAATCCTTATGGATCTGTGAATATCAAAAAACATTCAGAAGTGATAGAAATTCAAGACTAAATTTTCCATGGGAATAAATATAAAGTAAGATTGGCATTTTGTGCACAAATGGATCCATATCATTTTAGAGTGAATCCAAAAACTACTTCATGTATTATCTAAGATTTTTTAGGATCTACTTTCTGCTCACTACTCCAATCTCACTGCTTCCTAAACTCTAGCTCATTAATAAAGTACTTATATTTCCTTAAGTCTTGCTATTTTTTTATTTTTTATTTTTATTTTTATTTTTATTTTTTCCTCTTGTCTCATTGAATATTCTGCCTGGAAGTTCCCTCCTCATTTACTACATGGCAAACATCTATTCATCTTTGAGAATCCATTTCTTTTTTTTCAACGTTTTTTTATTTATTTTTGGGACAGAGAGAGACAGAGCATGAACGGGGGAGGGGCAGAGAGAGAGGGAGACACAGAATCGCAAACAGGCTCCAGGCTCTGAGCCATCAGCCCAGAGCCCGACGCGGGGCTCGAACTCACGGACCGCGAGATCGTGACCTGGCTGAAGTCGGACGCTCAACCGACTGCGCCACCCAGGCGCCCCGAGAATCCCTTTCAAGTAAGCCTCCTCTGATGTTTGAAGTCTTTTTGTGATTGCCCTCTCCAGGTACAAGTGACCTATATCCCATCCTACATGAACTTCTTCAAGGTAACTATGATAATTTATTGCATGTGTGTGCCCTCTCATCTATTACTTCTACCAGAGGAAAAAAATCATTATGGACAGGGCCTTACTAGGTTTTCTATTCCTAGCTTCTAGAATGTGCATAGAGCATAGCAAGCACTCAAAACCTATTTTCTGAATGAATAAGTAAATGAACAAACTGGAATATGCTTATTATACTCCACCATTAAGATCTGATTTCATATCAGGTCTTGTGGGAAAATGTCTCTGAGGCCTCTCCTGTGGGTAGAGTCCTCCCCTGCACTCCACAGCTGTTTGTGTTGTTGTACTAACCACACAGTATTACTGTATAACCTTTCTTGTATTTCTCTTACACTAGTTTGTAAACTTCCTTGAGAGCAGATATCCATCATTTCTGTATCTCAAGTGTCTAACACTGTACCAAGTGTCTACCATTGTACATAATATAGTACCAGATACATAGTAGGTATTCAATACAAGCTTTCTGAGTAAATGAGAGCTACAATTAGTAGTGTATCTCAGAGTCCTCACAAGTTGTTTAAAAATATCAGTTTACATTTTAGGGGTTGTTTTTTTTAAATTTTTTTAACGTTTATTTCTGAGAGACAGAGAGAGACACAGCATGAACAGGGTAAGGGCAGAGAGAACGGGAGACAAAGAATCCAAAGCAGGCTCCAGGTCCTGAGCTGTCAGCACAGAGCCCTTCGTGGGACTCGAACCCACAAACCGTGAGATCATGACCCAAGCTGAAGTTGGATGCTTAACTGACTGAGCCACCCAGGTGCCCCTAGGCACTTTAAGACACTTCGTCAAAGCTAATTTTGCATCTTTTGTTACTCAACCCAAACTGAGAACCTCAGGATTAGGAAGAGTGGTAGGGGGATAGAGTTTGCAAATAGGACAATTTCTGAAAAAGGTGCAGAGGTAGGGAGAACAAAGTAAGAATAGATGAGCCTCTGTAGGTAAAGTTATTTAAAAAATCAGTATAGGGCACCTGGGTGGCTCATTAGGTTAAGCATTCAACTTCGGCTCTGGTCATGATCTCATGGCTCATGGGTTTGAGGCTCACATCAGGCTCTGTGCTGACAGCTCAGAGCCTGGAGCCTGCTTTGGATTCTGTGTCTCCCTCTCTTTCTGCCCCTTCCCCACTCACATTCTGTCTCTCTCTCTCCTTCAAAAATAATTAAACACTAAAAAAACAAAAAACAAAAAACAAAACAAAACAAAAAAAAACATTATAAGAGGCATGAGATTAGCCACCAACAGAAATAATGACACATGGTATTCATTCTTCTCTAGTAACCATTATGTAGCAAAATACTTGAAACAAGAGGAACAAGTTAGTTCTCAACCGGGCATAGTCCTTTTAGGCAACTGTGGATAGTTTGTTTCTATGAAGTACATGTAAGAAGGTATATTTACATACTCCAAGAATTATTAAAGAAACCAACACTTACGAATTAGTCACTGTGGTGACTACTTTATATGTGTTGTCATTTACTACCCCTAATAACCTTAAGGGGTGGATACTATTTGTGGTAACCACCCTCCAAGATGGCCCCCTGAATCCTGTCTCCTGGTATTCATAAGTTTCTGTCCTCCCCTACTATATTATTCCAGGATTGGTCTGTGTTATTGATAGGATGTGGTAGAAACGATGGCATGTCACTTCTGAGATTAGGTTATAAAAGGCACTGTGGGTTACATTTTGATTGCTTACTTTCTCTCAGATCATCTGCTTTGGGAGAAGCCAACTGCAATGTCACAGGCAGCTCTATACAAAGGTTCACGTAGTGAGGAAATGAGGCCTCTTGCCAGCAGCCATGTGAATGAGCCTGAAAAAAAGACCTTCCAACCCTTGTGGAAGCCTCAGCCCCAGAAAACAGCTTGACTGCAACCTCACAGGAGATCCTGAGAATTACCCAGCTAAGACACTCCCAGATTCATGACTTTCAGAAATACGTGAGATAATAAATGCTTGCTGTCTTCTGCTGCTAAGTTTGGGGGTGATTTGTTATATAGCAATAGATAACTAATATACTAATATTATCCTCACTTGATAGATGAAGAAACTTGGGCTTGGAGATATTAAGTTACTTGTCCCAAAATACACAAAGTTGGAATTCAAACTGATATCTGAAACTCCAAAAGCCCAAATTCTTAGCCACACTCTGCCATATTGCCTCATTTATATGCTCAATCTTAATGTTATGCCACATTACTTACTATTTTTTCCTATTAAGCAAATATCTACAGTGTACCTACTATTATAAATATACTTTACTATACTAGTAAAGTAATATCCTAGGTGCTACCAGATATATTAGGAGGGACATATCCAATAGGATATATCCTCATGTATTTTATTCTATAATAATTTAACAAGTACCTAGTTGTTCTCAAGTACCTAACAGCTCTCAAGAGATCTGTGAGAGCCACCTAGTGTCAATTCTGTTTAACTGCAATCTGCACAGTTAGCTGGATACAAATATAGCAAGCAAAGGGGGAAAGAAAAATAGAGGCAAACTCTTTTTCAGAAAAAGAAACAGACTCCTACTTATAGAGAACAAAGTGATGGTTACCAGAGGGGAGGTGGGTGGGTAATAGGTGAAACAGGTGGTGGTGATTAAGGAGTGCACTTGTGATGAGCACTAGGTGTCGTATGGAAGTATTGAATCACTATATTGTACACCTGAAACTAATATTACATTGTATGTTAAGTAACTGGAATTTAAATTAAAACTTTAAAAAAGTCACATTTTATGCCATTAAAAATTTTTTTACTGTTTATTTCTGAGAGAGAGAGAGAAAGAGTATGAACAGGGGAGGGCAGCGAGAGAGGGAGACACAGAATCTGAAGCAGGCTCCATGCTCTGAGCTGTCAGCACAGAGCCTGACGTGGAGCTTGAACTCATGAACCATGAGATCATGACCTGAGCCGAAGTCAGATGCTTAACCAAGTAAGCCACCCAGGTGCTCCTATGCCATTTTAAATCCTACTAATTTAAGAGAATGTCAAACATTTAATGCTCTCACTATGTGCACAAAATGAGAAATAACTCCAATCTTACTTCACATTTATTCTCCTGGAAAACTTAGTCTTGAATATCTCTCAATTCTGAATGACAAAAGGTGTTCACTCAATATAAAATGGAGATTTTAAATACCCTACAACAATGTTTTTCTGACTTCATGCATTTCCTTTTCTGATTTACAGAGAAATGTGCATACCTCTAGAAGTCCTTTTCACTTAAGAGAATGCAGCAGTGGGCATGGAAGAACCAGTAAATGAGAATATATTTGATCTTCATTAATCTGATGATTGCATACTTGCAAATTCATCTACCCAATAAAATTTACTTGGAACCCCAAAATCAATAGTCACAGTGCTTTTGTGGTCATTCACAGATATGTGTAGACCAGTAAAAAACTTTTGCATCACCCAATATACGCTTCACCTGCTGAGGTTGAACAAGGTGATGCTCTGCTTTATTTCAGCTCTTATACTATAAACAAGTTGGGTTTTTTGTTTGTTTTTTTTTGGTTTTTTATTTTTGCTGTCTGTGTATCCTCTGTTCAGATTTTTGTGCAGTTTTTTTGTTGGTGATTTGTGGTTTTAAGTGGCCCCCAGTCATACTGCTAAAGTGCTATCTGATACCCTAAGTGCACAAAAGCTGTGATGGGCATTAGAAAATGCATGGATTGGATAAGCTTTGTTCAGGCATGAGCTACAGTGTTGTGGACCCTGAGCTCAATGTTAATGCATCAACTATATATATTATAATAAGTTCATTTAAACAGAAACACAAAAACACAGATGTGGTCATTTGACAAAGATGTTATGATCAGAGGCTTGCAGGAACCTAGCCCTGTATTCTCCCCTAGGAGCAATGGGTCAGTATTTACTAATTCAGTGTTGCTGGTGAACACATAACTAGTCACTGAATATGCTAGTGTTCGGTATGCTCTGTTCTATTTTTATTTCCAAAATATTATAGCAGAAAGTTTAGCTAATGAGGCTCTAAAATAGTCATGAGTGCACTCAGCAATGTGTCAGAAATTCATGCAACGTAAAGAGTGAATTTCTACAGTATTATCTAATTTAACCTGTCCTAAACAAGGCATGTTCTGTCACAGTTTTGATGTTCTAATTATATTTGTCTAATATGTAGTATAATAAATATATGACTATTAAAATTTTTTAAGTGAATGCATACTACCAAAATTACCTCAGGCACCACCCTCAAATACTAACACTGACACCTGAATCACATTTGGGAAAATATTGATATATATTCCACAAAAAGTCATTACTAAATTTTTTAATAATGGCACTTTTCATAATTTTTAATAAAAAAAATTTGCCCGCACTTAAAATAATTATTTTCTTAATTCAGATTAAGATCGCTACTGTAATTATAATACAAAACAACATAACATTCAGTATGAGAACAATACAAAAAAAGTGTGATGGGATTCAAGTGAATATTCTAATAAATGATACATTAAGAAGCAGTATTTTGATGTATACCTGTAACTGTGTCAAACTGCTGAGATAATGGGTTAGGAGCCCATTTTTGATCCAATGACTCTGCATTAGTGGCAGGTGGCTGCACAGGGACGGAATGTCCCAGTAGGATGTTCTCTGCTGCTGCTGTCAGCCTGGGCCTTTGTCCTTCACTAAGTTCACCTGCACTGTATTCCAAGTCCTGTAAAAGGTAGAAACAATGGTTTCAAACCCTGTGCTAAAATCAAGTCAAGGGGCACCTGGCTGGCTCAATCAGCTGAGGGTCCCACTCTTGATTTCGGCTCAGGTCACAATCTCATGGTTTGTGGGATCGAGCTCTCCATTGGTCTCTGCACTGATAGTGCAGAGCCCGCTTGGGATTCTACCTCTCTCTGCCCCTCCCCTGTTTGCATGTGTGCATGCACACGCTCTCTCTCTCTCTCTCTCTCAAAATAAAAAAATAATAAACTTAAAAAAATTAATAAAATCAAGTCAAAACAACAAATCTTTGTCAAGTACAATGGTCCACGCCACTTGACTGCTTTGAAGGTATTTTAGAAAGTGCTTATTATGCCACATACACACTATGGAAAAACAGGTGTAAAAATTCATTTAATCAGGCATTTAGCAATAGGCTTTGTTGCCAAAATCTTGTTTTTTTGAAGTTAAATAACCATTACCTGCTTTTCAAACTCCAAATTAGGTAGCAAAACACATAAGAAAAAAATTATTATTTATACTAAGTATTGGCACACATTACACATTGTTCATAGAGCTTAAAATTAAAAATGATAGAAAATTTACCTCTCATTCTTTATGAATGAAAATTGTCTGAACTTGTCAGGGTAAAATTTATAGTTAAACAAGTATGATGATGAGAATATACCTTAAATGATAGAAACATTACCCCTATCCAAACAATTATATTTTTTATAAGTACACAAGTTGAAGAAGACTACTTTAACCATATTTAATAAAGTTTTTTTCCCTGGAAAAGTATACAAGTACAAACACATCTCTTTATCAAATATATTATCAAATATATCAAAACACATAAGAAAAAAATTATTATTTATACTAAGTATTGGCACACATTACACATTGTTCATAGAGCTTAAAATTAAAAATGATAGAAAATTTACCTCTCATTCTTTATGAATGAAAATTGTCTGAACTTGTCAGGGTAAAATTTATAGTTAAACAAGTATGATGATGAGAATATACCTTAAATGATAGAAACATTACCCCTATCCAAACAATTATATTTTTTATAAGTACACAAGTTGAAGAAGACTACTTTAACCATATTTAATAAAGTTTTTTTCCCTGGAAAAGTATACAAGTACAAACACATCTCTTTATCAAATATATTAAGTAAATTTAAATACTTAAAAGAATTGGGGCACCTGAGTGTCTCAGTTGTTTAAGTATATGACTTTGGCTCAAGTCTTGATCTCGTGGTTTGTGGGTTCAAGACCTGCGTCAGGCTCTGTGCTGACAGCTCAGAGTCTGGAGCCTGCTTCAGATTCTGTGTCTGTGTCTCCCTCTCTCTCTCTTTCTCTCTCCCTCCCTCTCTGCCCCTCCCCCACTTGTGCTCTGTCTCTCTCTCTCTCAAATATAAATAAACATTTAAAAAAACTAGAAAGAATTAATAAGACTTCTATTTTCTTTCTGGATTAAAAATTATATATCTAATCACTACCACATTTTGTAACTCAGAAATATTCTAACTATGAGTTTGCTCATCAAGAACTGAATAAAAATTCCAAAGTCTGAAAGCTCTCATGTTTGTCATTTAAATGGGATTTAATTTCAACCAAGTGTTTTTACTAGAATATATTAAGAAATCACTGCTGAAACATCTTTGATGGCTCTATTGACTGTAAAATAAAATCTAACTTCTTAGCTCAACATTCAAGATTTTCTACAATTTTCCCCAATTCTGGTATACCTCTACCTCCTCTAGGTCCCTAATCTGACTTTTCTTGAGCAACATCAATTACCTCAACAACCTTTAAATAGAAAAGGAGTATTCTGCAATATAAAACATTTAGAGACTCTTGGGCAAAGTATAGAATGATGGAAGATATACTTCCCCTAGAAATTAATTAGAAATATTTCACAGTGCCTATTTTACTCTGCCACTACCATATAAAATATTGTGCAATAAACAGTACCTTTTCTATTGTGAATCAATTTTCTAGGTGCTTGTAATTGCTGAGCTATTTAACACCTTATAGTCTATGACCCGACTGAAGCCTTAGTTTGCCCACTCAGAAAGTGCTCTCATACTCCTAAGTACCATTGATCTTGGCAACAACCCAGGCTGCAGATACTTGTACCCAGAGTAACATCAGGGAGCACAAAGGCCCAGCTAGGGTGAAAGGTTGCAGGCAAAATCTGGCCAGGATTCATTCCTTCACCCTCTTCCCCTCCAAACACCAGGACTGGATTATAAAACCTCCATATTCCTTAGCTTATGACCTCCTTGCCCAAAATCTCTTAATAGCCTCTACAGTAGTGCCCAAGCCTTTCCACAGCCTAAAAGGTTCTTCACGATCATCTGGTTCAACCACGTTCTCCACACTTATCTCTTTATCTAAAGTGCTATCACACTGAGATATTCAACACTTTCTAAATATTTTTTATCAGTTATCAACTTTGATTAATCATTAATCCCTCTTCTCCCCACATGACTATAACCTTACTAAAAGTAGGGGTCCTATCTCCTTCACATATTTACTATATGTGTCTGGCATCTAGTAAATATTCGGTAAATGGGTGAAGAAAGAGAGAAAGAATGAATGATCCTCACAAATCATTTAAAAGGGCTTCAGCTTTTTTCAACTAGGGAACAAGAAGGTTAGAACGGATAGTCTGAATTCCTTTCAACTGTAAGATTGTAGCTCTGACTTCAGGTCAAAGTTACAAAAGCTTTTTTTTTTTTTTTTTCTGTATTAGGATCAAACCAAGAGGAAAAAAAAAAATCACTAAGGTTAATAAGTACCTCTGAAGGGTAGACTGCTTGCTGCGAAACTAATGACTCCTGGGTCATTTTGGCAAGAAGAGAAAGAATTCCATCTGTAGGAGTCTTTTTATGGGGCATCCTAATCACTTGTCCTTCGCTGGGAGGATCATCTTCCTGAATGAAATATAAAGACAATGAATACAGCAAAGAAATTCTATCAAGCAATTGTATTTTTCTTGATTTATGATTAATAAAACGTAGTAGTAGTTATCATGAAAATGGCCTATTAGCACATTATGGAAAGAAGGCAGACTCTATTTTCATTTAGTTCTCATTTCCATTTGACTATACTAACAACCCTCTAGTTTGCCTCAAACAGAAACACCACCATAAAGTCATTTGATTACAATTAAACTGGAGATTTATTATAATAAGCATGAAAATTGTACCCCCTGTCCCAAGTGATTGAGTTTAAATGATTCACAGATGTTTTATATAGGACCATCAAGTTTCTGGCTCACAGTTTCCTGCTTCCTATTTATGCAGCACCTGAAGCAACACCACAGTGTGGTAATGGGGGCGAAGCACCATCTTAACACTACAACTTGGACCACAGGCGAAAATAAAAACCTGCAGAAATATGCTAAGGCGCCTATAGACCTTCGAGTGTCCCTTCCAAAAGGGCTGATCTCTGGTACTTGGCTAGGGAGCAGGTACTGCAGCCCTCCCTGGAGTACCCAGACTAGGCTTCCTGGTGCTTCAAATATGACCCATCCCAAAGATGAAGGGCAGTGTGGGCCTCAGAGTCAGAGAAACTGGATTCCTCTGTAAATACAACTATTAACAAGAGTTTTAATTCCATCAATAGTATTTTTTACTTATTTTACTATTAATGAAACAAAGTTTATTAACTCTAGATTGTCATAAGTCTTTATCCCCCAGCTGTATATAAATAAATACCTCTTGGTGACATGACTTCAAGTTATTCTTGGTTTTTCAAGATGGTACTTCTGCATTTGACTTCATTATGAATTTGTAGACATTTAATTTAGGCTTAGCAAAAATATCAAATTAGAGTTCAGTTTCAAATGTAGAAAAAGAAAAGGTGTTTTCATTTAGCCCTGGTTTGGTTTAACCATTTACTTTAAACAAACTTAAACATGCTCTGGCACCATGATAAAGTTCTAAGAATGGATAAAAATGCCATAATGACATAGTAAGTAAGCCAAATATCAGTTTAATGCTTCTCTGAAAATAAAGACATCTCATTTATGCCTTCCCCACATATTATTTCATAAAAGTGATTTCCACTCTCTTCATAATGGACTTAATTACTTACAATAAATAATTACTGTTAGAGAAGTAACTGTTCCATTAAAATCTTACAAAAACTCTCCTTAATGCGTTATTTTACCTTAAAACAATTATAAAATTGTTTTTAACAAATTTTATCACTTGGGTACATTAATTTCCAGATTAAGCATCTTTATACTGTAGAGATATTAAGTATTAAGTATCTTTAATAGTAGGAAGATGCTACCTAGCCCACAAAGCTGTCTGTTGGACTTGAGCAATGCCCCACCACACACACCTAGCCCCTTGTAACTTCAGCTTTAGGATTTAGAAAGCCTCTTATTAGAACTTAAAATTTACAATTATCATCTTAAAATGAAAAGGTCTCATTATATTATTTATATAATATATAATAATAAATATATAATTATAAATACATATTAAATATTAAATATTATTTATATAATAAATAATTTATATTATAAATATAAATAATAAATTGTATAATAAATATATTTTATTTAATATTTTAAATATTTTAAATAATAATTATAAATATTTACTATTTATTTGATATATTTGTTTATATACTTATGTTATATATTATATGTATTATATATTTATAAATATATAATTGCACATATATATAATTATATATAGTATTTTATAGTATTATATATAATAATATATATAATGTTTATAATATAAGAATAAATATTAAATATTTATTTGTTTATATTTATTTATTATATAAATAACAGAGAGAGAGAGAGCTGTGGATCTGTCACTAAATAGCTATGTGACATGGACAAGTCATTTAACCTCAACTTCATCTGTGAAGTGAGTAGTTGCATATAACAAAGGATGCACATGAGAACACTGGGAACTTTTTCAAAATATATAGGTCTAGGCTTCTAACTGCCCACAAACATGCACACCGTACAACCCACATGACCTACCGAATCCACATATCAGAGGATGGTACCAGCAGGCATACTTTTTAAAAAGTTCCCCTGGTGATTTAATACACATTCTACCTTACATCACTTCAAGTGGTTGCTTTAAAGGAACTTCTAGCATTATGATTATAAAGGGATAGAAGGACTTTTCAAAAAATATACCAATCTCTTTGTTTTCATTATGGTCATGTATAATGACACAAATGGAAAGACAACAATGCCACCAGACTTTACTTCCAGATTTACCCAACCCCTTGAAACTACTAAAAAGTAGATGAAGTATATGAACAATTGCATTTCAAGACATGGGACATCAGGTGGCAAAAGACAGTGATTCCTGAGAGATGGAAAACAAATCAGGAGAAACGTGCGGCTGCTCCAGATTACTGTCTGTGAAAGTTTCCAGCCTGCAGCACAGGCGGGAGAACCCTGGCAGAGCTCAGTGGCTCCTGAGCTGAGAAGACAGGACTGAAACTCCAAGGAAGCTGAGACAGCAGGGGGTTCATAAGACAGGCTACCAGAAAAGTGAAAGCTGCACAGGGAGAGAACTCTGGAGATCTGCAGAGGGTGCCCTTGGAGCACTAAATACTGAGCAGCACATGCATGCAGGGTAACCACATGAGGCTGGATGAACAAACACATGAGAAACGATTGGCTCTAATAGTGCCCAGGGCGTGTACACAGGCTGGAATAACAGCTGTTCCCACCAGGCGGGCTGGGAAACTACATTTAACGCACTGGTTGGAGTGCATAGAAGGGTCTTGCCTCCAAAGTGGGGAGTGAGTACTGCTCTGGTCTTGCCCAATGAATCTTCAAAACAAGACTCAAAAGGGTAAAAACTGTCTTTAGGTAACTTAACTATATGTTTGAGCAAAGTCCAAAACTCTTTGCAAATTCCTGTAAAATGTAATTCCTATAAAACATGGATGCGAAAAAGTCAACACAAAATTTTAGCAGGTCAGGGGCACCTGGGTGGCTCAGTTGGTTAACCGTCTGACTTCAGCTCAGGTCATGATCTCACTGTTGGTAGGTTTGAGCCCCAAGTTGGGCTCTGTGCTGACAGCTGAGAGCCTGGAGGCTGCTTCCTGTTCATCTCCCTCTCGCTCTCTGCCCCTCCCCCACTCACACTCTGTCTCTCTGTCTTTTGAAAATAAATAAATGTTAAAAAAAAAAATTAGCAGATCAAATTAAACAGCTTTTCTTAAAAAGTTTACCACACACCTACCACATTATCCATCCATTCCACTCCTAGGTATTTGCCCAAGAGAAATGAAAGCATATGTCCATACAAAACTTATACACAGATGTTTATAGTTGCTTTATTTGTGATAGTCAAAACTGGAATAAATCCAAATGTCCAGTGACAGGTAAATGGAAAAGTTGTGGTACAACCATCCAACATATTACTACTCAGCAATAAAAAGGAATGAACAATAGTTCACCCCAATAGGGGTGACTGGGTGGTTCAATCAGCTAAGCATCCGACTCATGATTTTGGCTCAGGTCACGATCTCACAGTGGTGAGACTGAGCCCTGTGCCGGGTTCTGTGCTGAGCATGGAGCCTGCTTAAGATTCCCTCTCCCTCTTCCCTCTCTCACCTCACACTCTCTCAAAAAAGAAAAGAAAAAAGAAAAAAAAAAGGGAATGAACTATGATACACACTATAATACAGATGAATCTCAAAATAATGATACTGAGTTAAAGCAATCAGGAAAAAAAGATATCCATTTCTGTTGTTTTGGAAAATGCAAACTAATCTACAGTTACAGAAAGCAGACCAACAGTTGTGGTAGATGTGGTGGATGAGAGGACTCATAGGAGATGAGGAGAAGGGATTACAAAAGGGCATGAGGACACTTTGGGGAATGATGGATGAGGATATAGTCATTATCTTGATTGCAGTAATGGCTTTACAGATGTATACATATGTCCAAAATCATCAAACTTTAAAAAAAAAAAAAAAAAGAGCAACAATATCAGCAATGCTTAGCAAAGGCTATAGGTAAACATAGATGAGAGTTGAGTACAACTACCTGTCCTTGCTTAGATTGCTGAAAATATATATAAAAAGTAAAGATTTCTATTCCATCATAGTATTTCAAATTTTTTTTTTCAACGTTTATTTGTTTTTTTTGGGACAGAGAGAGACAGAGCATGAACGGGGGAGGGGCAGAGAGAGGGAGACACAGAATCGGAAACAGGCTCCAGGCTCTGAGCCATCAGCCCAGAGCCTGACACGGGGCTCGAACTCACGGACCGCGAGATCGTGACCTGGCTGAAGTCGGACGCTTAACCGACTGCGCCACCCAGGCGCCCCATTTTTTTTTTAATTTTTTTTTTTTTCAACGTTTATTTGTTTTTTTTGGGACAGAGAGAGACAGAGCATGAACGGGGGAGGGGCAGAGAGAGGGAGACACAGAATCGGAAACAGGCTTCCATCATAGTATTTCAAAAGAAAGTTCCTATTATCGTTTCTGTATGATATTTATGTATGTGATAATTGATATTACACATATTGTAATAATTATAATAATACATTTTTCAATGCCTATTTTTTGTTCCATAGTGCTGTGTAATAACTAGGAAGTGATGGTACCACCCACTGTGTCCTATTTCAGTTTCTTTTTCTTATGCCAATGAATTGAATTATTTTTAGTGCAAAGAATTATAATCCTGGTTAGGGGAAAATAACAAATATATTATAAGAAAGCTGGTTTAAACAGATAATATCCTGTTTGAAATATTGTAAAGGCAATATATCCATATGACAATTTGTACTGAGCTAGATTTTCATCATATAATTACATTACCTGTGTATTTTTGAACTACTGGAGCCACGGAGATTAATAGTTTTCTTTTCATTCTCACAATTATGATAATTAAATGTGCAAATATGATAATGAAATGTGCAAGAAATCTTAAATTCCTTCGTGGATATTCTGTTAAATTTTATACTTATAACTCAAATATTTGAGAAAAACCCTAATCAATGGCAACAAGTGTATCAAAATACTCTTTGTGTCAGAATTCAGTGGGGGGGCGGGGGGGGGCGGCGATAATTTCTTACCATTTCAAGGGCATCATGCAGAGTACTGGATAAGCTATCGTTTAGGTTTGTCAGACACAGTCGTCCATCTCCTAAAACTAGAAATTACAACATAAAAATTCAGAAAACAGAAGAAACATAAATTCAGTAAATAATCCGACCATAAAGCCATTACATTTAAACTTATACAATAAAAATACTGCTCTTAAATAATAATTCACAAGCTACTCAATCTCACCAGTTTTTTTTTAAGTATATTTTATAACAAAGATGAGATTTTTGTTTTACCTACCAACTGGTCATAACTTGAGACACTTGAAATTGAGAGGCACTCCTAAATACTACTGATGTAATTAAAATGGATTAAAATTAAAAACTGATTAACCTTTCAGGGCCCCTGGGTGACTCAGTCGGTTAAGTGCACAACTCTTAATTTTGGCTCAGTTCATGATCTCATAGTTCGTGGGTTCAAGCCTTGCATCAGGCTCTGTGCTGGCAGCATGGAGCCTGCTTGGTATTTTTTCTCTCTTCATCTCTTTCTCTCTCTCTCTCTCTCTGTCCCTTCACTGCTCACTCTCTCACCATCTCAAAATAAATAAACATTAAAAACAAACAAAAAACTGAGTAACCTTTCTAAAGAGCAAGTTGGCAATGTATCAGTATTTTTTTTTTAATGTATCAGTATTTTAAAGGTGCATCCTCTGCTTTAGCAATTCCACTTCTAGGTTTGTATTCTTTTTTTTTATTATTATTTATTTAAAAGTTTTTATTTTAAGGGGCGCCTGGGTGGCACGGTCGGTTAAACGTCCGACTTCAGCCAGGTCACAATCTCGCGGTCCGTGAGTTCGAGCCCCGCGTCAGGCTCTGGGCTGATGGCTCAGAGCCTGGAGCCTGTTTCCGATTCTGTGTCTCCCTCTCTCTCTGCCCCTCCCCCGTTCATGCTCTGTCTCTCTCTGTCCCAAAAATAAATAAACGTTGAAAAAAAATAATTAAAAAAAAAAGTTTTTATTTTAATATTTGATTGGTGCAGGGCTCAATCCCATGAACCATGAAATCATGACCCGAGCTGAAATCAAGAGTCAGATGCTTGGGACACCTGGGTGGCTAAGTCAGTTAAGCAGCTGACTCTTGGTTTCAGCTCAGGTCATGAGCTTGTGGTTTGTGAGTTCGAGGCCCACATCAGGCTCCGTGTTGACAGTGTGGAGCCTGCTTGGGATTCTCTTTCTCTCTCTCTCTCTCTCTCTCCCTGCCCCTTCCCTGCTCATGCTCTCTGTTTCTCTCTCTCAAAATAAACTTAAAAAAAAAAAAAAAAAGCTGGATGCTTAACCAACTGAGCCAGCCAGGCACCTCTAGGCATGTATTCTTTTTAAAAAAATTTATTTACTTATTTATTTTTTAACATTTATTTATTATTGAAAGACAGAGAGACACAGAGAGTGAGCAGGGGAGGGGTAGAGAGAGGGGGAGACACAGAATCTGAAGTAGGCTCCAGGCTCTGAGCTGTCAGCACAGAACCCGACATGGGGCTCGAAGTCACAAACTGCGAGATCATGACCTGAGCCAAAGTCGGTCGCTCAACCAAGTGAGCCACCCAGGTGCCCCTAAAAAAAATTTTTTTTAAATGTTTATTTATTTCTGAGAGAGAGAGGGAGACAGCACACAAGCGGGGGAGGTGACGAGAGATTGGGAGGCACAGAATCCAAAGCAGGCCCCAGGCTCTGAGCTGTCAGCACAGAGCCCAACACGGGGCTTGAACTCAGGAACCATGAGATCATGACCTGAGCCGGTCCATCACTTAACCAACTGAGCCACCTAATGTGTCCCTCTAGGCATGTATTCTATGGAAATTATCAAATAGGTGTACAAAGTATACTAAGTGTACACACATATGTGTATGTGTGTAAGAAGGGTCATCAGAGAGTTCTGTATAATATGGAAACATTGAAAACAATCTACATGCCGACCACCATGGCATTGTTTTAACAGACTACACACAACTAAAAACTGAGGTACAGCTACATGTGTTGATATAGAAAGATGTCCACGATATATTATTAGGTTAAAAAAAATGCAGGTTTAAAAACAATTTATATAGTATGATTCTATTTTTAAAGCTAAAAATACACATACACATGTATTTAGGTATCTACATATGCAACAGAAAAGAAAAAGACTGGAAGGGTATATTTCAAACTATTAAGAGTGGTATTATTTCTGGAAGGTGAGATTTATGACCAAGATTTTACTTTCTGAAGTTAAGGCACAGAAGAGTTAACTTGCAGAGTCCATATTCTTTCTATTATACCATGTTTAATCTTGAAAATTAAGAAAAAAGACTTGACACAGAAAACTATTACTTGGGAATTATCATAATCTAACCAGTGAAATCAATTGATACAAGTTAACTTACTCTTGGGAGCCACTTTTTGACCACAGTTAAGTAAAATCTCTCCTTCAGAGAGGGGTCTATCTAAAGTCTCAGTTTCAGTGACAGTAATACTCAAGCTGCTCTCAGTTGTTGATGAATCAGAAGCTGGCATCTGTATGAGGGAAGGAACATTGGTGGCAGCAGAAAGTGGCATAAAAGGAACTGGAGGTTCTGGAGGTGCAGGCTGAGCAGGGAAATCCACACTCTCAGGTTCTTCATCCTTGGCCACAGACATTACACTAAGAAGAAAAAGACATATTGTGAACTTATTAGGTCACTGAAAGCCTATATTAATTTTTATATAAAAAACAGATTCAAAGAGCTCCTTTAGCAAAGTATTTCTATAATCTGCACTACTGTAATTACCAAGATTTATTTTTCCAAAATTGTTTTCATGCTTTAATCATAGGCCATCTTGAAAGTTGTACCATCTCTACAACAAATTTACAAGGTGATATAAAAGTTAACTGGTCATTGTAAATGAAGATTCATTCACTCTGGGGAGAAATCATTTTCTATTTTACTAACAATATTATAACAATATATACCTTTAATCTGTTTCATAAAAAGATCTTTTAAGGGGCGCCTGGGTGGCGCAGTCGGTTAAGCGTCCGACTTCAGCCAGGTCACGATCTCGCACTCCGTGAGTTCGAGCCCCACGTCAGGCTCTGGGCTGATGGCTCAGAGCCTGGAGCCTGTTTCCGATTCTGTGTCTCCCTCTCTCTCTGCCCCTCCCCCGTTCATGCTCTGTCTCTCTCTGTCCCCCAAAAAAAAAATAAAACGTTGAAAAAAAAAAAAAAAAAGTTAAAAAAAAAAAAAAAGAAAAAAAAAAGATCTTTTAAAATGATAATTGAAGGTATAAATAAATTTGGTGAATTTTTTAAAAACTTGAAGTTTATGGGGCGCCTGGGTGGCGCAGTCGGTTAAGCGTCCGACTTCAGCCAGGTCACGATCTCGTGGTCCGGGAGTTCGAGCCCCGCGTCAGGCTCTGGGCTGATGGCTCAGAGCCTGGAGCCTGTTTCCGATTCTGTGTCTCCCTCTCTCTCTGCCCCTCCCACGTTCATGCTCTGTCTCTCTCTGTCCCAAAAAAATAAATAAACGTTGAAAAAAAAAAAATTAAAAAAAAAAAAAAACTTGAAGTTTATGAAACTTCTTTCTACTAAAGTATAAAGTAGCTTATGGTTTATAAAACTTCATTTATCATTTCTGATGTTTTTAATGGGTCACATATGTCAACTTAAGATGAAATGCAGTTACTGAAAGTAAATATGTTATCATTTACATAGCTCTTGGGTGAAGTTCTTCTTGAAGAGAGTTAGGATTCTCTTCTTCCAGGGGCAGGTCTCCATCACTCCATGGCTTAGGACGCCCTGGGCCTGAGATCTTCAATTTCTCAATGGAAATCTCTGACAAAGTTGGGGTAAGAGCTGCTGCAGGAGGAGGTGTAGTAGCAGGAGTAACTGTTGGAGTATTAACAAGTGTGATGGCAGACATATCATTTCCTAAAGATTTTTTGTTTAAAGAGAAAGGAAAAGATAAAAGTCAATAAACACTCCATAGGAAGACAAGATATGTTGTTTCAGGAATCTCTTAATATTTTGGCATACAAATAATGGTAATAATAATTAATAATAATAATAATGGCTAATAATGGGGAAATTCCCAGGTTTATTTAGTAAAGGATAAGAAAACAATCTTGAAAAGATATCACTTTTAATACTACCATGAACTTAAAAGCAGTATTAAGTGTGCATTAGATAATATACTCTTTTTTTTAATAGTTTTTTGTTTTTGTTTTTTTAAGTAATTTCTTTGCCCAACATGGGGCTCAAACTCATGACCCTGAGATCAAGAGTTGCATGCTCTACTGACTGAGCCAGCCAGGTACCACTAGGAAATTAAGAAACCAATTTCCTTGTCTCTTTACAAGAAAAAATGATTTACTAAAACCTAGTAAACAGTAGGTATGTACATATTAATCCATAAAACATAAAATAAACCATGAAATCTTATTTAGTAGTTACTAGATTAAAACTAAGTTATAGAAATAAGGTTTCTACCTTTTTCAGCAAATATTTCTTTCACAGGAATAGCTAAATCATGATCTGAATCATAGGGAGAAGAATCTGGAGTTTTTACCAACACACTCTCCTTAGGAGGTGATGAAGGTGAACGAGGAGGAGTTGGTTGTGGGGTAGGCACTGGGGTACACACTCTTGCCTAAAATAAAACAAGACAAATGGTGCTTATAATTACCCATATAAAGGTAATGTAAAACAATGAAATAAGCTCATTTAGAGATTTAACAGAATTTAAATGGAGGGGAAGAAATGGAGCCCTAACTTCCCTGGCTCTTGAACTTCCTCTAGCTGCTAAGTTTCAAGACTAGCCTGCAGAAAGCCTCAGGCCATTAAAATAGCTCTGACTCTGAAGTAGGCCCCAAAGAAATCAGAAGCTCGCTCTTCTAATATTGATAGGAAGACACAGCTGAATATACAGCTGAAGATCAAATGCAAACACAAGCTGGGTAGGCCATGTAACAGAAAGGAAGCATTTTAACTGACAAGACATCAAGAGCAGCTTTTTAGCACAAAAGAGCACAGACTGTAAAAAGCAATGGAAGGATTAAAAAAAAGTAGGGGAGTTGAAATGAAGACAATATGGAGATAGAAATACTGGGGAAGAAAAAAGTAAACACTTTAAAATTGATTTGTTAAATGTGTAATCATTCAAATGGGTCAGAATTCAAAAAGGTACACAAGAAAGATAATGAGTATTAAATCTCCTTTCCTAGCCATGTCCCGTCCACCTAGTTCCCTTCCCCTGAGTCATCAAACATAATCTTGACTTAAATCATGTCTACAGATTATCGACAGAACAATTTCCTAAAAGTGGGACTGCTGTTTAAAGGGTTAACTGCATTTTTTATTTGAATACATATTGCCAAATTTCCCTCTACAGGGTTATATTATTGTACACTAATCACAAGAAGATATGAGAATTCCCATTTCCCCAAAGTTTTCTACACAATGGCATTATCAAACTTTTAGAGTTTTACCAATCTAATCAGTAAAAATGAGGTTTCAGTGATTTTTTTCTTATTATCAATGATATTGACTACCTTTTTATATGTATATGGGCCATTTGTATTTCTTTTCTGTGTGTGAACTATCTAGACATGTTTTTTACCTATTTTTTTAATACACTTTTTCTCCTCCTTCTAAAACATCCTTATATAGGAGGGTAATTAGCCTTTATTCTGTACTCTGAGTTGAAAATTGATATACAATTTAGAAACCACGAAGTGTATTAAAAATTCTACAGCACTGCTTAATAATTAGCATATTCTCAACTCTTATTTTTAAATGAAAGAAATACACTGTTTTTTTTTTCTTCTTGGCTGCATAAAACTACAGCAACAAATGCACTGTTTTTAAATATAATGCCACTTGATCATCATCATGAGAGTATCTCAAGGTATTCTACTAGTATTAGTAATGGATAATGATGATAAACAGTTATTGAGTACCAAATTCTAGACACAAGATTAAGCTATTTTCATTCATCATCTCACTATATCTTCCACAAAATCTTGGCTAAAAAGATAATAGTATGATAAAGATACAAGTCTCTCCAAATAAAACCAATCAAAACTGGATCAATTCCCATAAAAATACCAACAAAATCTTTTAAAAGCTAAATTTTAATGTATATTTGGAAGATCAAAAGGCCAAGAAAAGCCATGACAATTCTGAAGATAATGAACAATATGGCAGTGGTGAAAGGGAGCCTGCCCTCCTAGATAGTAAAAAGATTTCTGATAAAGTCTTGGTCATTTGAACTCTATGCATTTTCTCTATTATACTTGAGACTAAAGTAACAGAGCTGAGGGTTCAAATTCAGATCTTCCCAGCACCAAAGTCCATGCTCTTAACAACTGTATATACTGCCTATTTATACTGATTTTTCTACATTTTCTCATTCAATCACCCTCATGAGAGTATATGCAGCATACGGGCAGAAAGCAAACCAGTGTAATTAGTACAGAGAAAACCATAACCCCAACAACATCTGCACTGCTTGCATTACCAATGAACTAAGAAAGCGCAAACCCAAAGTATGTACCTAATCTCGTGCATAATCACATCACATCAATTACATTATACCATCTCCATAAAATTCAAATATGTAACTTTATGCTGTTTTTTTCAAGTTTATTTTAAGAGAGAGAGAGCATGTGCGTGTGTGTGTGCAGGGGAGAGGCAGAGAGAGAAGGAAAGAAAGAGAATCCCAAGCAGGCTTTGCACTGTCAGTACAGAGCCCAGCTCAAGGCTTGAACTCCCAAACCACAGATGGTGACCTGAGCCGAAATCAAGAGTCAGACACTTAATTGACTGAGCCGCCCAGGTGCCCCTGTAACTTCATGTTTATACCTCAAATGGCTTAGTTTAAATGTTTCACCTATATAAAATGATGCCCTCATGATCTATGAAATCAGAAGTGACTACAAAGTTTTAAACAGCTGATAGTAGTACAGAGTCCATATATATATAACATGTATAATTCCATGTTGCTATAATAGATTAGAAACTAACACAGTATGGCTGATGAAACAAACAACAAAAGAACATAAACTATATTTTATTTTAAAGATTAAAAATATCAGTTTATATAATAACCAAAAGCAACATGTGACCATTGGCTATATCTTGAATCAAAAAAAAAAAAATCCTATAAAGGTTATTTTGGAACAATAGGGAGATTTGAATATGGACTCTAAATTACATAGTATTAACATATCAGTGTTAAATTTCTTCAGGAGTATGATGATGGCATTTTGATTATGTAAGAAAGTATCTTCTTTTTGAGATATTGCTGATGATCAGAAGTAAAGTGTCATGATACCTGCAACTTTCAAATGATTTTTAAAGAGTATGTAACATATAAAGATAGATAAAACATGTCAAAAAGTTATCAATTGGGAGCTCTTGGGTGGCTCAGTCGGTTAAGCGTCCAACCCTTGATTTCAGCTCAGGTCATGATCTCATGGTTTGTGCGTTTGAGCCCCACATCTATGCTGTCAGTAGAGAGCCTGCTTGGGATTCTCTTTCTCTGCCCCTCCTCAGCTTGCTCTCTTTCTCTCAAAATAAAAAAAAGTTATCAATTGGTAACTACTAGGTAGAAAGTATACAGATTTTCATTGTATCATACTTTCAACTTTTCTATAGATTTAAAAGTTTTTAAAATAAAATGCTGGGGAAAATATTACTATAATACCATAGCAACAACAAAAAATCAATCTCCACCACAAACTATAATCTTATTACAATACCTAATTTACAATTTGTCCACGGTATTTTTTTTAATGTTTATTTATTTACTTATTTTTGAGAGAGAGAGCGTGAGCGAGCAAGTAGGGGAGGGGGAGAGAAAGAGGGAGACAGAGAATCCCAAGCAGGCTTTGTGCTGTCAGTGCAGAGCCCAACACAGGGCTCGAAGTCACGAACCATAAGATCACAACCTGAGCTGAAATCAAGAGTCAAGATCCTTAACCGACTGAGCCACACGGGCACTCCCATCTTACTGGTTTTTAAGAGATGTATCAAAAATTCCCTAGGACTCCAAGTCATGAAAGGAAAGTCACTCCTACCGGCAAGTATGTGTTGCTTGTTGAAACATCTCCAGAAACACTTGGGGCAGCAGGCCCTTGCTTTTTTGCTTCTCTATCACCCAGCATGACAGCAATGGTCTCAGCAAGAGCTTCGTTCACAAAATGGCTAATCATGTCTGAATTCACAGGAACCCCAGCATCAACAAAAAGCTGGAGGGCACCATTGCTTGTTCCTTCCACTACAAAAAAAAAAAAAAAAAAAAAGAAAGAAAGAATTTCAAAATAAGCATGTAAGAAACATACCTGCAATCCAAATCTTAATTCTTAAAATTTTAGAGATGCACACTGGGTGTTATATATAAGTGATGAATTCTACTTCTGAAACCAATATTACACTGTATGTTAACTAAAATTTAAATTGAAAAAAATTTAGAGATGCAAACATCTGTGTTTAAGGGGGTAGGAGGAAGAATAAAAATGAAAATACAAAATTATTTATTACAAAAGAGAATAAGATGACAACTTACATAATGAACATCCTTCCTAAACAAATCAAAAGAGTGAGGAAAACACCCAGGTGAAAACTTTACTCACATGGCCTCTTCCCTACCACTTCAGAATTTAGTGATGGAAACGATTTGTAGTCACTTAAATGTTCTCATCTGAAAACAATTCACATAGGGTAACAGGAAACCCTATGACAGATCTTGGCCAAAATACAAAGACACAATGACTTTGGGGGATTTTAGAGAAACAGTAGCTGCTTTATAAATATGAAAACAAACCTTCCTTCCTTATAGTTTCAGATACATCAGTTACCAGCACTACAGACTAAACCTACTAAACCTACTCAAACTTGTATAGTGGTTTACATGCTTGATATCAGAAGCTATTTAGGTAGGTATATTAATATTCCAAATAGGTAATATTTTTCATTTGTAAAAATGTTCATAAAATGCAGTAAAAAACTTCCTTAACAGACTTTACTAGATTTAAAGTGGCTATATTTCTAAAGCTCTGTGTAGAGAACATGTAAACAATGATCTATACAATTTGATGGAGATGTCATCTCTCCAAAGAGAACTTCTTAATTAGTACAACTAAGGCAGCAATATCCAGAATTCCCTAAAAAGTAAGTACAGGTATTTTAGGATCATTTGTTGAGGGATAAGTAACAGCAATTTACTCTATAGTTACCATATTAAAGATTATCAAATTTCAAATTTATATTTGGCAGTATATGTAGATATATCTTTTCAGTTCTCATAATTTATTGTTTTAGCATGACCAGAAATCAGAACATCTCTGTTATAAAAGCCAAAAGCCCTACCCAGACGTAGGCAAAACAAAAACAAACACACATGCTTTTTTTTTTTTTTTTTTTTTAGGAAAGACTAACATTTATTGAGTACTTATATTGTGCCAAACTTTAATATGTATTATCTCATTGATGTAACACTCCATTTAATAAATGGGTATGCTGAAATACAGACTATTTTATAGTTGCTTAAATTCACACAGCTTAGATGTGATAAAGATCTGGCCACAGACAATCTGACACTAAACCCAGATGTTTAGATACTAGACTACACTCTGTAATCTAATCTGAGTGACTTTGAGTGACTTTTTATTTATTTTTTTTTAATTTTTATTTTTTTATATGAAGTTTATTGACAAATTGGTTTCCATACAACACCCAGTGCTCATCCCAAAAGGTGCCCTCCTCAATACCCATCACCCACCCTCCCCTCCCTCCCACCCCCCATCAACCCTCAGTTTGTTCTCAGTTTTTAACAGTCTCTTATGCTTTGGCTCTCTCCCACTCTAACGTCCTTTTTTTTTTTTTTTTTTTTTTTTTTCCTTCCCCTCCCCCATGGGTTCCTGTTAAGTTTCTCAGGATCCACATAAGAGTGAAACCATATGGTATCTGTCTTTCTCTGTATGGCTTATTTCACTTAGCATCACACTCTCCAGTTCCATCCACGTTGCTACAAAAGGCCATATTTCATTTTTTCTCATTGCCACGTAGTATTCCATTGTGTATATAAACCACAATTTCTTTATCCATTCATCAGTTGATGGACATTTAGGCTCTTTCCATAATTTGGCTATTGTTGAGAGTGCTGCTATGAACATTGGGGTACAAGTGCCCCTATGCATCAGTACTCCTGTATCCCTTGGGTAAATTCCTAGCAGTGCTATTGCTGGGTCATAGGGTAGGTCTATTTTTAATTTTCTGAGGAACCTCCACACTGCTTTCCAGAGTGGCTGCACCAATTTGCATTCCCACCAACAGTGCAAGAGGGTTCCCGTTTCTCCACATCCTCTCCAGCATCTATAGTCTCCTGATTTGTTCATTTTGGCCACTCTGATTGGCGTGAGGTGATACCTGAGTGTGGTTTTGATTTGTATTTCCCTGATAAGGAGCGACGCTGAACATCTTTTCATGTGCCTGTTGGCCATCTGGATGTCTTCTTTAGAGAAGTGTCTATTCATGTTTTCTGCCCATTTCTTCACTGGGTTATTTGTTTTTCGGGTGTGGAGTTTGGTGAGCTCTTTATAGATTTTAGATACTAGCCCTTTGTCCGATATGTCATTTGCAAATATCTTTTCCCATTCCGTTGGTTGCCTTTTAGTTTTGTTGGTTGTTTCCTTTGCTGTGCAGAAGCTTTTTATCTTCATAAGGTCCCAGTAATTCACTTTTGCTTTTAATTCCCTTGCCTTTGGGGATGTGTCGAGTAAGAGATTGCTACGGCTGAGGTCAGAGAGCACACGTGCTTTTAAATAGAAGACAGTAGGATCTAAAAATCCAGTTTGAAAATTTTAAGATTTTCATCCAGGAAAACAAATTTCCTAGATAACTTTGTTGGTCATTTTTTTTCTTCCTTCCAAAAAGTGATGAAAGAAAACCTGGGGTGGTAGCAGTGGAGGAAGCATTCAAATTATACTAAATAGGAAGCATTAGCCAAATGCAACAATCAGTTGTGTGGAGTGAAGTTGGAAAATTCTGTATTAATGTAAACAGAAACAAAGAAAGAGCAGGTCGGGTTAGAAAAATGAGATACATTTGGGATACGTCAAGTTTGAGATGCCAGTGGAGCATCAAGTAGAATATTCATCAACAAACCAAACTGCAAGCTCACAGCCTAGATGTGTGGCTTAGGAGTCATCAACTGACCAAGGGTAACAAATGGCAAAAAGAGACTGAAAAAAAAAAAAAACACAGAAAAGAAAGAAGACACAGCACAGAAACTTAGGGAAAATTTTTATTCAAGTAACAGGAAGAAAAAGATGAGGAATAAAGTCCTAGAGAAATTAAAAAGGTGGGAGGAACAAGAACAGAATAGATTCTAAGAAACCAAAACGAGGAGGACATTTTAAGAATTAGAGGTGGTGGAGAGTGCTCATGCTAGAGCCACGTAGGAAGATAAGCATTTGGAAAAAAGGTTATTCTTAACAATCAAATTCTGTGAGAGAGGAGTTTCATTAGGGGAAGGGCAGAAAGCTCTGTAAGGACTAAAGACAAAGTGGCAGTGTGAAAGTAAAAGCTGTAAATATGGACTCAAGTCTAGGATTTAGGCAGTTAAAAGATAGTCTAGTCTATGGAGGAAGAAAAGTAGGTAATTCTGGATGGGAGAGAAGAGGGAAAAAAAGAGGTAATAATACATAGGAATGTTTAAAAAAGAAGAACAACAAAGTTGGAGAATTTACACAATCCAATTTCAAGACTTATTTTTAAATTACAATGGGCACCTGTTGGGATGAGCACTGGGTGTTGTATGGAAACAAATTTGACAAGAAATTTCATATTAATAAAAAATAATAAATTACAATAATGTGTTATTGACATAAAAATAGACTTGCATATCAAGGGACAGAATAGAAAGCCTAGAAACAAATTCATACATATTTAGCCAACAGATTTTCAGCAAAAGTGTCAAGGCAATTCATCAGGGAAAGGATAATCTTTTCAACAAATAATGCTAGTAACATTAGACTTCCATATGCTGAAAAAAAAAATCTTTGTATATGGTATAAAGTAGGGATCAAAATTAACTCAAAATGTACCATAGAACTAAATGTATAGTCTGAAGCCATACATCTTCTGGAAGAAAAGATAGGAGAGAAAAGCTTACTGATCTTGAGAAAGATTCATAAGTAATACACCAAAAAACCCACAAACTATAAAAGGTAAGTTGATAAATTAAAATTCATCAAAATTAACCTTTTGGTTTTCAAAAGATAATGTTGAGAAAACAAAAAGGCAAGATAAACTAGAACGTATTTGCAAAATATATCCAACAAAGGACTTGTATCCAGAACAAATAAAGAACTTCTACAACTCACTAACAGGAAGAACACAAAACTCAATTTAAAAATGGGCCAAAGATTTAAAAAGACATTTCACCCAAGTGAGTATAGACATGGCAAATAAGCACATGAAACAATGTACATCATCAGTCATTAGGGAAATGCGCATAAAAATCACAATGAGCTATCTCTACATACTTACAGAATGTCCATAATTAAAAACACTAACAAGACCCAGTGGTGGTGAGGATGTGGAGTGAGTGGAGCGCTGAAACACTGCTGGTTGGGAATGCAAACTAAAACACCCTCTCTAAAGACATTTAGTAGTTTCTTACAAAGTTAAACATCTATTTGCCATATGACCAAGGGAAATTAAAAGATGTATCTAAAAAATATGCTTGGGGGCGCCTGGGTGGCGCAGTCGGTTAAGCGTCCGACTTCAGCCAGGTCACGATCTTGCGGTCCGTGAGTTCGAGCCCCGCGTCGGGCTCTGGGCTGATGGCTCAGAGCCTGGAGCCTGTTTCTGATTCTGTGTCTCCCTCTCTCTCTGCCCCTCCCCCGTTCATGCTCTGTCTCTCTCTGTCCCAAAAATAAATAAACGTTGAAAAAAAATTAAAAATTAAAAAATATGCTTGGAAATATCCACATCAGAGCTTTATTTATAATAGTCCCAAACTAAAAGACTACAAATTTCCATCAACTGGTAAATTGATTAACAAATTATGTTACAGCCATATAATGTAGTATTACTACATACATAAAATGTGATTGTCAAGCATGATGCTAAATAAGGGCAGACACAAAAGACAACCTACTGTATGTTAACATACATATAAAAATCTAGAAAAGGCAAAAATACAGTAATAGAAGGCAGATCAGTGGTTGTTAGGGCCCAGGAGGCATGGAAAGGAGTTAGGAATGGACTATAAAGTGGCAATGAGGGAACTTTTTGGAATGATGTGTTTTTCTACATCATGATTATGTGGCTAATGTACAGTAGTGTTCTTTTATCAGAACTCATCAAACTGCACACTCAGAATTGGTGAATTTTATGGCAAGTAAACTATACCTCAAAAAAGCTGATAGAAAACGAGGCAGAAGATCAGGGGAAGAGGGGGAGGAGGAAAAGGAAGAAGAAGGAAGGGAAGAAGACAGAAGAAAAGGAAGAGGAAGGAGAATACGAAGAAGAGAATGATATAGGTTCCATAAAGAAAGAGGCTTGTTTATCCATTTAGTGAATACCTAAAGTCTTATTAGGTGTCAGTCAGAGGCTAGGCACTAAAGGAGAAACATCGGTAATCCTGAGTAATTAATAGTCTAGTAAGTGAGGCAGATATGTACACCAATCATAATCCAATCTGATAATTCCATAACAAAGATATATACAAAGTGCTATGGGAAATAACAGAGAGATTTGGGGTGGGAGGGATGGAGGGGTGGAACAATAATAATAATAATAATAATAATAATCTGAATGCTGCAGTATGAAATAAGGGGATGAGAGAACCTCCACTACAGAGAACAGGGAAGGGATTATTAGAAGGAAGAGCTTATCTTTTGTCAGCTGAAGACTACTTGACCTCTAAGATACATAAATCCACGACTTGAAGGTTTTATCCTTTAATAACAAAAAAATTTAAAAGATTCCATTTCACTTACCTATGTCAGAAGTCAATGGTTCACTTGCCTCACTGACTGAAGCACTGACATTAGCTATGGACTGTTGTTGGATTGGAAAGAGCCCAGAGATAATTCTTGACATTATTTCTTGTTCTACCCTGGGGGATAAAAGTTGAGGATTCCTAAATTTGATTGAAATGTATGAAGTGTTAGAAATACCACCCTTAAAAATAAACTTTACCCATGGACACTAACATTTACATATGAAAGTAGTGATTCTGAAAGTTGAATCTGGAGAGAAGAAATAAATCAAATATGTCTCCTAGCAAAATAAACCACATGAAACAGAATCTCCATGTGGGAGATAGCTTTAAATTTGATTTAATGAACTTTCAGATTACTCTAATGAAAAGTTTAACAGACCTCCTAAAGTCATAATAAAGTTTAGGTCAAGAATTATCTGACATATCCTGTACCTAAAATGTTGGGTTCCCTACTTGGAAAGCACCCATATAAAACCATACAAGATAAGAATTAGAAAAGAAGTCCAGCTGCCCCCTCTTCAAAGAAATAAATATATAGACTGTGATACAGGTCATTTTCCTCTTTAAAAGCTAAGATAATTTATTTCCAAGATCACTTTTAGGAAGTAGAGAAAGAAGAGGAGGAAAAAGAAGGGGAACACAAGGATACTGCTTCTGTACATTTCTTTAGAGCAGCCAAGAGGCTGATATAAACTATTATTAAAGAAGTAATAGATATTCATTGTAGATAAATTAGAATATATGTAAAAGTTAAAAAAATAGATAAGGCTCACACATAATCTCAGATTCAGGGACAAACACAACTAACAATTTGGCATACTGTTTTTCAAATTTTTTCCTATGCACATTTATTTTTGAGGGAAGTCTTGTAATTATTAATATCTTTCAACATCACTAAATATTCTTGATTAATATCTTTCAATTTCATTAAATATTCTTCTAAATTTAATCTTGATAGCTATTACTATTCAGGTGTTTATTCCATAACTTCTTTAAGGTTTCTCACAGGTAAAAACAGGATAAAAATAGAGTTCCTAAGTTTACAGAAGTAACAAGCAGAATAATGCCTTGTTTATAGTAAACACTGTAGGTGCTAAGTAGTGTATGGTCTAGTAGCAGAACCATTATTATATCCTTAGGATAAATTTCTGGCAGTGAATCACTGGATTAAAGAATATGTACAGAGGCACCTGGCTCATTTGGTGGAGCATGTAACTCTTAATCTTGGGGCTGTAAATTGGAGCCCACACTGAGTATAAAGATTATACTTTTTAAAAAATCTTAAAAAAGAAAAAAGAATATGTACATTTTTAAGGCTTTTGTTACTTAACAATAGCCTCTTTTGCCATAATAGAAAGCCAAAACATAAATATTCAAGAAAAGAAACAATACCTTCAACAACTAGTTAAAACCCTCACCTCACATCAAAGAGTTTACACCTCACATCAAAGAGTTTACAGTTTAACTGTAGCAAAGGAAAGTTTAATAAACAAAAGAAAACAAGGAAGATTTCCAGCCAAAACTTAATACTTTATATTTCCTACTACGATTCTGTTCACACCAACACTACTGTAAACTCACCACTGAATTAAGCTATTTTCCAATGTTTCTTTTCTCTGAATTACTTTATCCAGAATATCAGTAGTGGGCTGAACAGTAGAAACAACTGGCGGAAAAGGAGGACCATTATATTTTGTAGAAACAACTTTAACACTTCTGTTAAACTCCAGAATTGGTTCAGAGTATTCTGGAATTTCATCGGGTTTTTCCTCTTCCTGGTAATAATAATAATAAAAATAAAACCTATAATATTTCTGTATCTGTTTAACATTTACTGGTGACAAGTACAGACAGGGAACTTAGGTCAGTGAATTAACCAACACTTCTACATTAATCAACCGCATTTCTAATTAGGTGGTATCATATTATTTATGATATATACACATTTGTCATACAGATCAAATTGAAGACCCTTAATTATACAATTATTTTAAAACCAAATGTTCATTTTAAGCAGTCATAAAACAAATTAGATAACATGGTTATTCCTGCATAAAACACTTCAAAATTTCCCTCTAGAAATTTATTAATTTATTATCATAATAAAACTGATGTTTCCAAATATAACTGCTTCTTCTTTCTGAAACTAAAATTTACATTTACATATGTAGGTAGGTTATCTTACACATTATTTGTACCATCACATCATGATCAAAGGACTCACTTCTGAAATTTTTAAAATTTTCATTATGAAAATATCATATATGCTTAAAAGTACACAAAATAGTGCTTGTACACTGTATCTGTTATGTATAAATTACACATATCCCATTTATCTGTTCCCCAGCTTTAACAATTATCAACTCAGCTAAATTGTGTGATCTATACTCTCCATCTTCTTTACCCTTCACATAAAATTTTGAAATAAATCATAGATATCATTTTACCTATAAATAATTTAATATGAGTATCAAAAAAATTAGGACTCTTTAAAAATTCTAACTAGGGGCACCTAGATGGCTCAGTCGGTTAAGCAACCAACTTAGGCTCAGGTCACGATCTCACAGCTTATGGATTCTATCCCCGTGTTGATATTAAAAAAAAAATTTTTTTAAAGAATATTAAGAGACCTGCAATGTATTAAAGTTTTTTGTTCCCTGGTATGTCTTCTCATGTGAACACCACATGAGTGTTTCAAAGACAAGAATCTTATTTATCTCTATATGTCTAAGGCCTAGCAAAGACATTTGACAACTATTTTTTTCAATGTACAAGTGAAAGGAATAGTTTTAGAAATAGCAAATGGGTCTCTCTCTGTCCCAAAAAAAAATAAATAAACGTTGAAAAAAAAATTAAAAAAAAAAAAAAAAAAAAGAAATAGCAAATGGTTTGGAGTTCAAAGACAAGTGTTCCTACCTCGGCTTTGCCACTTAGTAGTTGTGGGCTTCATTTCCTGATGGGAGGATATTTATTGAGTTACAATCTTTATTTAGTTATTTTTTTTGTTTATTTTTTAATGTTTATTTATTTTTGAGAAAGAAAGCACGAGTGGGGGAGCGGCAGAGAGAGGGAAACACGGAACCCAAAGCAGCTCCAGGCTCTGAGCTGTCAGCACAGAGCCCAAGGTGGGGCTCCAACCCAACTTTGATCAGCTGTCCAAAGATAAGGCTGGGAAACTAACACAGATCATCCAGCAGAAGGACGTGTAGATACAAGCTCTTCACACTAGAATTCTAGCATTGGCTTAACCAACTGAGCCACCCAGATGCCCCATGATCTCTTAATATTCTAAAACAGGGTTTGATTTAATGATGAACAAAACTGGTCTTAGTTCTGAAAGTTCTGAAAGAAATATGAACAAATGTCTTTAAATTCTATTGACATATTATTATTCAAGCAGGTTCTATGATCTTTTCCCATCCATCATAGTTCACTTCCTCCTATTTTTCCCTTTCTCCTATTTTACCATTTCTATCATTTCTATAACTCTTCCTGTTATACGGGCTCCTCTCTTGGATTTTAGACCCCTCACAACTTTTTCCCTCAATATGAACTAACTGGTGACCTTGCCAATAATCCAGAAATCAAACAGATAAATGTAACAGAATAAAGAAAGGACAGATTGGAGGGAGGGAAGCCAAAGGAAATGGAATGGAGGAAGAAAACAGTAAGCAGGAGAGATGAGATATAGATGGGAAATAGCTGATAATCATTAAGTTTCCTTGAGGCAGCTAGGTGATCTAGATGAAGAGAACACTGTACTATACAATAATAACCATAATTTTAAAGTAACATATATTTATCTAAAAAGTAAAGGGAAATTTCTCAAAGCACTGTAACATAATATTGATGGTCAAAATATACTCAAACCATCAGGAACACGGCAAGGATGTGTCCTCTCACCAGTCCTTTTCAACATCGTACTAAGTCCTTGCTAACACAAATAGACAATAAAAGGAAATAAAAGGTATTGGGAAGGAAGAAATAAAACGATCTTTGTTTGCAAAGGAAATGATTGTCTATGCAGACATTCTATTGTCTACATAGACATGTCTATATAGATTAATCTATTTAGAACTAGAAGAAAAAACAACTCCTGGAACTAATTATTGATTATAACAAGTTTGCAGGATACAAGGTCAACATAAAAATATCAATCATTGTCCTATATGCCAACAATGAACAAGTGGAATCTGAAATTAAAAACAAATACCATTTACATAAGCATCCAAAAAAAAAAAAGAAATACTTTAGAATAAATCTAACAAAACATGTACAAGAACTATTTGAGGGAAAGTACAAAATTCTAATGAAGGAAATCAAAGAAGAACTAAATCAATAAAGAGATATTATACTATGTTCTTAGATAGGAAGACTCAATATTGTCAGGATGTCAGTTATTCCCAACTTGATCTATATATTCAAAGCAATGCCAATAAAAATCTCAACAACTTATTATGTGGTTATCAACTGACTCCAAAATTTATATGGAGAGGCAATAGAACTAGAATAGCCAACACAATATTGAAGGAGAAGAATAAAGTTGGAGGACTGACACTATTCAACTTTAAGATTTACTATAAATCAATAGTAATCAGGAGAGTGTGGTATTGATGAAAGAACAGTCAAAGAGAAGAATGGAACAGAATAGAGAGCCCAAAAATAGAACCACATAAGTATAGTCAACCGATCTTTGACAAAGGAGCAAAGGCAATACAATGGAGCAAGGATAGTCTTTTCAACAAATAATACTGAACAACTGGACACCTACAGGGAAAAAAAAAATGAATATAGACACAGACTTTATACCTTCCACAAAAATTAACTCAAAATGGATCCTAGACTAATTGTAAAACACAAAACTATAAAAGTCCTAGAAGAGAACATAGGAGAAAAATGAGATAACTGCGGGTACAGCAATGACTTTTTAGATATGCCACCAAAGGGATGATCCATGAAAGAAAAAATCAGCTGGACTTCATTCAAATTAAAAACTTCTGCTCTGTGAAAGACAACATCAAGAGAATAAGAAGACAAACTGCAAACTAGGAGAAAATATTTGCCAAAGGACAAATCTGATAAAGAACTCTTATTCAAAATATACAAAGAACTCTTAAAACTCAACAATAAGAAAACAACCCAATTTTGAAAATAGCACTCATCAAAGAAGATATGCAGATGGCAAATAAGCATATGAAAAGGTGCTCCACATCATATGTCATCAGAGAATACAAATTAAAACCACAATGAAATACCACTACATAAAATCTGGCCAAAATCCAGAATACTGACAGCATCAAATGCTGACAAGGATGTGCAGGTGCTGGTACAGGAAAATGGTACAGCTACTCTGGCAAACAGTTTAGTGGCTTCTTATAAATCTGAACATACTTTTACCATACAATCCAGCAATCATCCCCCCTAATATTTACCCAAAGGAGTTGAAAACTTATGTCCACACAAAAATCTGCACACAGATGTTTACAGCAGCTTTATGCATAACTGCCAAAACTTAGAAGCAACCAAGATGCCCTTTAGTAGGTGAATAGATAAATAAATGTGATATATACAAACAATGGAATATTATTCAAAACTAAAAAGAAATAAGCTACTAAGTCATGAAAACATGGAGGAAGCTTACATGCATATTACCAAAAGAGGACAATCTAAAAAGGCTACACACCATATGATTCTAAGTATATGATATTCTGGGAAAGGCAAAACTATGAAGACAATAAAAAGATCAGTGGTTGCCAAGGATTGGACATGAGTCAGGAAGGAAGGAACAGGTAGAACACAAAGGATTTTAGGGCAGTGAAAATACTCTGTATGATACTATAATGACAGATACATTTGTTCAAGCCCATGAATATACATACATCATCAAGAGTAAACTTTAGGGTAAACTATGGACTTTGAGTGATTAAGATGTGTCAATGTAGGTTCATCAATTTTAACAAATGTTCCACTCTAGTGGGGGATGTTAATAGCAGGGGAGTCTATGCATGTGTGGGGGTAGAAGGTATATGGGAAATCTCTGTACTTCCCTCTTATTTTTGCAGTTTTAGTGAACCTAAAACTGCCCTAAAAAATAATAATAATAAAGCCTTTAAAGAAAAGATAATCATGTAAAAGAATACTGGTAGAAAAATAATTTCTCATGGTTTCTAAGCTTTGTTACCTGTATGATATCAATTACTTCATCAAAGTTCGTTCCTGGAAACTTCACCTCTTCTTCATCTACCTTCATAAATTCTGAATTCTAAGAAAACATTTTTGAAAAGATTTTGTTGTGCTTAATATCTTTTTAATTCATGTATAATTTATCATATTTCTACCCACAACATAAACTTGTCATTTCATGGTCCTATTTTTAAATTTTAATATCCTGTTTAGAATTGATTTCATTAAGTAAATGAAATTCAAGATAGTCCTCAAGCCATCAAGTTTCATCTCAATAGCTATCAAAAATTAAATATAAGTTTCTGTCAATGACTCCACCAAAAATGCAATTTAAGTCAATTGATAAAGTTGATAGGATTGTAATTTCTCTCCTAGAGTTAAACAAAGTGTTTATATGTTAGATATATAAGTACACATATATACACATTCACAAAAAGACAGATACAGAATCAAATAAATTAGATAGTTATTTTACAAATTTAGCCTCTAGGCTTCACTTGATATAATCCAGTCCCCAAAACCATATTAGCTCCTTCCTGAGAGCAGAATGATAAACAGTCCAAAAAATTATTTGTAATCATATGTTTTAATAAACATCTGGTGAAAAAAATCACTGATGAAAAAATTCAATTAGGCATAATTGCCATTTAGGGTCAGTTCTACTTTACTATTTCGGATCATGAAAAATTTTTGGCGTTCTCCCTCTCCTTAAAATTGTATCCTTGATGACATTTGCTTACAATAGATGAAAGCTGGGGGAAATTACAGTATTATTTCACTGTATAGTAAAGTTAGAGCTTCATTATTCAATAGCAAATAAATACTAGGGAGAAATGCCAATTTTTGCATCGTATCAATACTATATTGAAAAAGCAACATCCCAAATCATGAACTCCAAATGTGACTATGAATTCACATTCAGGAACCTATAATTTAATTCCTTGTTTAAATCAAGTTTCTTCTCCAAAGAGATAGAAATCCTCTATTCATATATGAGAGTCTTACAACTTAAGTTACACATAAAAAGTTACACTAAGGATTATCACTTTCACAGTGTTTATAAACACAAGGATCTTAAAACCAACTTCCTTTTTCAAGTTCATCAGCAATTCCAGATTAATTTTGAATCCTTTCCTTAAAACCGAAATTATTATAATAGATTATAATTATAATGGGAGACTTTTCATGGAATAATATTAAACTCCATAGTCAGATATTACTCAAAACTATAAGATAAATTTCTGAATACCTGTACCCAGGTTTTCAGAGGAGGACGTGCTTCTTTGGGACTAGTCCGAGATGAGTCGACATCAGCACTACCATTCGAAATGCTATCAATATCCACATTGGGTAACACCTGAAACGGAACATAACATCCAGTTTATCATTTTGACTCAAATATTTGTCAATCTATACATTAATAACATATACTTTTTATTGTGAAGTCAATGCATGACAAATTTTTTGAGTTATGAAAGCATATTTTACAAAATTTAGAAAATAAAGGGGAACACACAAAATCCTACTATCTTTATTTTTTTAATGTTTATTTTTGAAAGAGAGAGAGAGAGCAAGCAGGAAAGGGGCAGAGAGAGAGGGAAACAGAGAATCCCAAGCAGGCTCCATGCTGTCAGCGCAGAGCTTGACATGGGGCTTGGACTCATGAACTGTAAGATTACGACCTGAGCTGAAATCAAGAGTCAGATGTTTAACCGACTGAGCCACCCAGGCACCTTCAAAATCCTAACACCTTAAATTATTTTCACTCCTCCTTCTATCTTTTTACTATGTACTCATGTATGGCTAAAATCTAACACAGTTTCATTTCTTTCTTTTTTTTTTTTAATGTTTGTTTATTTTTGAGAGAGAGGGAAAGAGCACAAGCAGGGGAGGGGCAGAGAGAGAGGGGGACAGAGGATCTGAAGCCGGCTCTGTGCTGACAGCAGAGAGCCCAATGCAGAGCTCAAATTCATGAACTGTGAAATAATGACCTGAGCCAAAAGTTGGACGCTTAACCAACTGAGCCATCCAGGTGTCCCCAAAATAATTACATTTCTGATTTCTCATTGTAATTAAAATCATAAGCACCTTTCTTGATTCCGTAGAATCTTCATAATTATATATTTTTTAAGTTCATTTATTTATTTTTGAGAGAGAAAGGGACTGCAAGCACAAGTTGGGGTGGGACTGAGAGAGAGGGAGAGAGACAATCCCAAGCAGGCTCTGCACCGTTAGTGCAGAGCCCATTGTGGGGCTCAAAACCACAAACTGTGAGATGATGACCCGAGCTAAAATCAAGAGTTGGACACTTAACTGACAGAGCCACCCAGCTCATAATTATATTTTAAATAACTGTGTATTTCAACAAATATACATGCCTTAATTATTTAACCACTTTTCTGTTGGCAAACATTTAAGATATTACTAGTATTTCCACTATTATACATATCACCATAAAAAACTTCTTCATACACACAGGGTTTTTTTACCCCTAAACTTTGAATTATTTCATTATGCTAGATAGACAGAGACTAGATTAAATTCCGAAGTCACTGACCATAAATATTTAAAAGTCTTGGTAATTAATGCCAAATGCAACCCAAACAAGTTCTATTTAATGTCATCAAAAACAGGGGTGCCTGGGTGGCTCAGTTGGTTAAGCATCCGAGTTGGCTCAGGTCTTGGCTCAAGTCATGATCTCATGGTTTGTGAGTTTGAGCCCTGCCTGGGGCTCTCTGCTGACAGCTTGAAGCCTGGAGCCTGCTTAAGATTCTGTGTCTCCCTCTCTCTCTGTGTCTCCCCTACACACATTCTGTGTCTCTTTCTCTCAAAAATAAACATTAAAAAATTAATGTCATCAAAAACATAATTATGTTTTACCGCTTTGTCCAAATTAAATAATATAATTGTTTAAGTAATAAGTTTTTAAATGGAAGTATATCATTGTTATTTTAATTTGCATTATCTTGGTGACCAGAAAGATTGAAATTACTCATTTTCTTGGTTATAAACTGTATTTCCTTTTCTGTATTTATGTTCTTTGAATATTTCCAGATTTGCAACTGCTTTCTTATTAATTTATGCAAGTTTTCAGATTTAAAAATTGATCCTTTCTAGCATATTCCTTTCATCTATTCTCACTGTAGTTTTCCTTTTTGTATCAGAATTTTTTACATTAACTTCAGTTTTAGATTTTATAGATTCAAATCTATTCTTTTATCATATGTAGGTTTTCTTTTCTCATATCCAGACTTAACTTTAGCCTTGATAAAAATTCCATGCAATTATCTTCTAATTTTGTTGTTTTTATGTTTTACAGTTATACTTTCACCTATTGCCTATTTAGAATTCATGTGCCATACAGTAAGAGGTTAGAGTCTTAAACTGATCTATTTTCCACACTGTTAACTAATTATAAAATATAATATTCCGCTTACAAGAATCCTATTGCCCACTGATACATGAAGTATCTACCACATACTAGACTCTTTTTTTTTATTTTTTTTTATTTTTTTAAGTTTATTTATTTATTTATTTGACGCAGGGCTAGATCCCACGAACTATGAGATCATGACCTGAGCCAAGATCAAGAGTTGGATACATATATGCTAACAAACTTGGATGTAAATTTAAAAAATAAATTAAATAAAAATTAAAAAAAAAAAAAGAGGACACATAACTGACTGAGCCACCCAGAGCCTCTCTTTTTTAAATAACCAAAGCTATTATCTGAAATACTTCGTTATACAGGTTCAAATATCAAAATGATCCTTAAATCTTAAGTCATTAAATAGTATCAAGTCATTACATAATCATTAAGTAATATCAAATAAAATATCGAATCATTAAATAATATCAAACATCAAAATGACCCTTAAGTTCAAACTAAAAAAAACAGACAAAAAAATAAAACTCATGCCTTGTGATGGGGCTTTTTTAAATTACAATTTGACTTAAATTATACATTAACTTAGGAAGAATGGAAACTTGAATAATTAATCTTAACATATAAGTTCCCTTTCTATTCATTCAAATCTTGTATATATTTAAAGTCATACTCATTCTTTTAAAATTAATTGTAATACACTCTTGAACTGTTCCCTTTGGAATATCATCATGTCACCTGGATGTGAATCACTAGTTTAGAACAAGTAGCTTAAATCATGTAGAACAAGGATCGAGACATCATGTTAATATCATAGTTTTAAAGAACAAAAGGCCCATGATGAAAGCAAATTTTTCACAAAGCAATGTAACAGATTTTAAGTGCTAAATTTTCTTCCCTTAAAATTGTCTATTCGTGCACCCTGGCATACCTGTACAGTAAGCTGAGGAGGATCCTTTTTTTCTGACTTCATTTCTATAACTGCAATGTTAGGTTTCTTTACTCCAGTTTCCGTTTTTCGAGATGATGGAGGAATAGAAGTAGTCACTGTTACAGGGTGTGGCTTGTTTACAATTACTCCAGTGGGTGGCATGGAATCACTATTACTTTGGGTTTGTCCTAAAGAGTTTGGGGAAGAGATGTGTTGACCATTTCAGAAATAAAGGGTAAAATCAAATACGTAACCTGGATGTTTATGGCTGAATTCTCATCTAAAAACCGAGTGCTAACTGCAGTCATCTCTCCTTCTATTATCATCACCGTCAACATACTCACCATGGCTTCCCTTCAGCAGTGACTCACATTTACCAGGTACCCATATGTGCCAGACACTTCACATACACTATCTGGCCCTCAAAATAAGCCTAGGAGGTGTTCATGTTATCCACATTTCACAGTTGAAGAAATAGGTTTAGGAACAACAGAATTGGTCAAAGTTCATGCCTGTTTATAAGTGACAGAGCTACGAGTAATATGTAGTGCATTACATCGGATTACTTTTATTCTCAAATCTTCATAGAGCAACCATGGACAGAAATAAAACCAACAATAAAATACTAGTGATTGACTACCAATAAATAGCACATATACCCACTATTTAGTAGTTATCACAGCTGTCAGAAACTTAGCTTTCACTTCAAAAGTTCTACTTATTTCCTACATTTCAAAGTAAAGAGGGACAATACAGTACATTCTTTAGAAGCATAGACTCTTTATAAAGCCAGACTGACTGGGTTTGAATCCCAGCTCCACTCAAGTTATGTGGCCTTTGACAAATTACTTAATTTCTCTGTGCCTTGGTTCCTTCATCTATAAAACTGGTATATTACCATGGGTTTTACAGGGTAGATTAAATAAATTGGTATATATAAAGTGCTTACGTCTATAGCTGGCACACAGCAAGGATTAGCTACTACATTAACAGAAGGCATGTTAGAACAGACACAGCTACCAAGGTGACATGTCACTAACCCATAATATCATAAATGAAAAATTCCCTCCTATGTTGGAAAATGTCCATATTTAAATCATTCAACAAAATTAAGAAAGAATAGCAAGGACACCAAAAGAAAAAAAAACTGCTAACTATATTTTAAGAGTTAGTGTGGGAGCAAAAATGATTTGTTAAATTTTTACAGTCATGAGTCTGAGAGACCTCAGATAGGTAAATAACCAACTATTGGCCTAGGAGACACAACCACACAATTTTTACTTACCACAGCCTAGTTCAAAAGTACATAAAACTTACTTTAAAGTACTTCACCTAACACATGACACTGAACTACTTAGAATGTTTGAATTCTTTAATTATTATGAATATCTAGAACATATCTAAACATTTTATTGCTTTGTTTCATCTATAGCAATGTACTATAAAATAGCAAAGGAATGTTTCCTGTGAATGAAACTTTGGTGAGAGCCCATTATTTCAGAGAATGCTATTATACAAAATAAGACACATTCTGAGGCCCTACCCACAGATACAACACATAGATGAAAAGGTAAGGGACTATCACGTCATTTTGAAAGTTCTGCCACTGTTGATAAGAATTTAAAATTTACCCTGTGTATTTTGTTGGGACTTACCTAAAAGAATAGCCATTGGAATTAGGTGACCTTCCAGTGTACCTGAAAGAGTAGGCATTTCTCTGCTTGGGCTGAACAAGTAATGCTGATCACCAGGAGGCAGCATCATAGGAATGGAGTGTTGCGATTTAGAATCCATTTTCACAGGTTTCATTGCATAAAAGTCAGTTTGTGTTCTTATTGACTTTACTTTAGTGCCTATAATAATTATCAATGGCAGATACTTTAAAATATTGTTTGAACATCTACTATCCAGCCAGCTAGAAATACAGATCTTTACAGAAAGATCTCCTTCTATATAATAAAGTTACAAGGCTCCCAAATAGAAGCAACATATAAACCAGGGGTTGGCAAAACCTTTTTCTTAAATGGCCAGACAGTAAACATTTTAGTCTCATGAGCCATGCAGTCTCAGCTACATGTCAATTTTGCTACTACAGCATGAAAGCAGTCATAGGCAATGCACAAATAAATGTGTGGCTATTTCCAATACTATTTATAAGAACAGGCAGCTGGGGGTGCCTGGGTGGCTCAGTTGGTTAAGCATCTGACTTTGGCTCACATCATGATCTCATGGTTCATGAGTTTTGAGTCCGTGTTGGGCTCTGTGCTGACAGCCTAGAGCCTGGAGCCTGCTTCAGATTCTGTGTCTCTCTCTCTGCCCTTCCCCAGCTCGTGCTCTGTCTCTCTCTCTCAAAAATAAATAAACTTAAAAAAAAAAACAAAAAAAAGAACAGGTAGCTGACTCGCAGGCCACGGTTTCTGAACCAATGAATATATGTAATAACTTCTTCAACTATTATGACAAGACAGATTCAATGACTAGGAAAAAAATGTTGAGTAAAAGATTCAGAATATTCAGACTGTATTACTTATTTAACCCATTACATATTTTCCCTTATGGGTACAAAAAAGTTAATGATCATATTTGGAATTGGATTTTTTTTCATCCTCTCATTACATCTTTACTCATGACATAATTCTGAATAACCAGCCTTTAACCTTTGAAATTATGTACAGATAATCAAATTATATACCTATTAAAATCTTATAGGAGTCAATATCATTATACACTTTTTCTATTCCTATGTATGAAAATCTATAGACATTAAATCCTGAGTTCTTTTTTTTAAGTTTTTTGTTGTTGTTGTTGTTGTTGTTTTTAGTAATCCCTACACTCAGCCTGAGGCTTGAACTCACGACCCTGAAATCATGAGTCCCATGCTGTTCCAACTGAGCCAGCCAGGCACCCCTGAATCCTGAATTCTTAAAAAATTAGAAATTTGTCTGATTTCTACAGAACCTGAGGAAAGTGAAGAAAAGTAAAAGTATAAAGGAAAATAAACTATTTTCTAAATAAACTCCTGACATTACTACCTTTTTTCTTTTAATATGGGAGTAATTTTATGAATCTGGACTGTTAAACATAGATTTATGATCCTAGGAAGAAACATTTTAGTACCACATCTATATTTTTTTCATTCTGTTGTCTAGTATTCATTTATTCAATTAAATGAATATTTTTCTTGAATGTTCATTTAAAATTTTTTCAGCATTTTATATGTTAGGCATTGCCCCAGACACAGGAAATAGAGTAATGAATAAACCAAACGTACTCACTGAGTTTACAGTCTAGTAAGGAAAACAATCGATAAGCAAATAAAAATATAAAATCAGACATTTTCCTAAAGGAGGCATACAGGTGGCCAATAAACACATGAAAAGATGCTAATATCATCAGGGAAATGCAAATCAAAACTAGAACAAGATTATCACCTTACACCTGTGAGATAGCTAAAATAAAAACACAAGAAGTAACAAGTAAATGTGGAGAAAAAGGACCCCTCACACACTGTTGGTGGGAATGTAAACTGGTACAGCCACTGTGGAAAACAGTATGCAGTTTTCTCAGAGATTTAAAAAATAGAAACACCATATGATCCAATAATTCCACTACTGTATATTTATCCAAAGAAAACAAAAACACTAATTCAAAAAGACAAATGCACTCCTGTATTTACTGCACCATTATTTACAATAGCCAAGATACAGAAGCAACTCAAGTGTCCGTTGATAAACAAGTGGGTAAAAAAGATGTGGGGTGTGTGTGTGTGTGTGTGTGTGTGTGTGTGTGTAGCGGAATATTATGCAGCCATAAAAAAGGATGAGTTTGTGCTATTTGAGAAAACATGGATGGACCTAGAGGTTATTGTTTTAAGTGAAATATCTCAGAATGAGAAAGACAAATACCATATGATTTCACTCATAAGCAGAATCTAAAAACAAACACATAAACAAAAAGCAGAATCAGACACATAATAACACAGAGAATACACTGATAGTTTCCAGAGAGGAGGTGGATAGAGGGTTGGACAAAATGAGTGAAGGGGAATGGGAAATACAGTCTTCCAGTAATGGAACAAATAACTCAGGGGAATAAAAGGCAGAACGTAAGGAATATAGTCAATGGTACTATAACTGAGATGTAACAGGGCAGATGGTAGCTACACTTGTGAACATAGCATAATGTATACACTTGTCAAATCACCATGTTGTACACCTAAAACTAACGTAACATTGTGTGTTAGCTACACTCGGAGGAGGAGGAGGAGGAGGAGGAGGAGAAGAAGAGGAGGAGCAGCAGCAGCATATAAAAAGCAAAAGGAAAAAGGGGCTCCTGGGTGGCTCAGTCGGTTGAGCATCCGACTTCATCTCAGGTCATGATCTCATGGTTCGTGAGTTCGAGCCCCGCATCGGGCTCTGTGCTGACAGCTTGGAGCCTGGAGCCTGCTTCAGATTCTGTGTCTCCCTCTCTCTCTGCCTCTCCCCCACTTGCACTCTGTCTCTTTCTGTTTCTCAAAAATAAATAAACGTTTAAAAAAATGTAAAGAAAAGATTTAAAAAAGAAAAAGAAAAAAATATACATAACATCAGATTGTGAAAAGTGCAATTATGAAGAACAATAAGGCAGGGCAAGGGTACATAGAGGTACAGGAGATCGATTTTGGATAGGATGGTCAGGGTAGACCTCTCTGAAGAGCTAACATCTCAGAGGGGAGATCCAAAGAACTACAGGAGTAAGCCATGCACATTTCTGAGGGATAAGCTGTCCAGGTAGAGAAAATAACAGACAGCAAGACCCACAGATAAGCATGTTTCTACAGGTTCAGTCACTTCTACCATTAAAAGGGTAACTTAATAAAATTATTTTTGGAATTTTAAGTATTTTAAGACTTCAAGTTATTTTTTGCAATGGCTTTCAAAAGCCCAAATATAAGTTAATAGCAAAGTCCCAATAAAGAAGAGGAAATCGGGTAAATATCATCCATAAGCTATATGCTTTACTAAATAACACCAGTAGGATTTCTAGATAAACTGACACCCTATATATGATCACCTAATCTTTAGAAATGAAAGGAACAGAAAACTAAAGCAAAGCCACAGCTCTAACTTCCAGAAAGGGTAAGAAACAAAACTGAGCTGGTATCCACTAGTTATCATACTGCATATTGTTGAAGTGGCTTACTGGCTGCTAAAGTACAAGCTGAGGCACTTCAAAATGTAACCAAAGTCAACAGACTCAACGTTTAATGAAGAGTTATGTTTAAATACACTAGTGAAATGGCAGATGTGAGTCAAAACATACAGTAGTAAGTGAATTTTTTTTTAAGTTTATTTATTGTGAGACAGAAAGAGAGTGAGTGTATGAAAAGAGGCGGCAAAAGAGAGAAAGAAAGAGAGAGAGAGAGAGAGAGAGAGAGAATCCCAAGCAGTCTCTGCTCCGTCAGTGCAGCACAGAGCCCAACATGGGATGTGATCCCACAAACCACGAGATCATGACCTCAGTGGAAATCAAGAGTCAGATGCTTAACTGACTGAGCCATCGAGGCACCTTTGAAGTTCTTTTTGGTGGTATACAAAAGTACTAAAACCTTTTTTTTCACCTTTACTACCTAAAGTTCTTTGAGAATAAAGAAAACTGCAAAAATGCCCATAAGCACTTTTATGATAATAGACAGCTGCTATTCTTCTTTCAGAAAGAACGGGATAGAACAATGTCTTCAAGGAAACGTCTACTTTCCCTAGATTATAATTTAAATTGTTCAAGACATCATCTCATAAATGCAAATTTTATCATGCTTTATATGAAGCTACCACTTAATCCTGTCTTGTCCCACTTACTCCTATCTTGTGACTTGAATCTGATCTACATTTTTTCCCATTTATTTGTATTTTATGCCTTGAACTGGTCTATTTCTTCTTACTCTCTTAGAAGGAATTGTTTTCCATCCCTAAGCATTATATAATTTGAACTGTATTTAGGAATGATAAAAAAAGAAAAAACTAACTTTACGTATTAAACTGATACAATAAAAAATGAAGTTTACCACAAAAAAATGAGGTTCCTTACCTTTAACTTGTTCTATTACTTTTGGTCTCTGGGGTTTGGACTTAGGAGATGGAGAATTAAATCGGAGATACGGTCCTTTTTTAAGAGTGCTGCGATGGCCCTGATAAATTGGTTTTCCATAAATTTGTAACATATAATCCTCATCTTGTATCACTGTGGTTGCTTTTAAAAATCCCTAAGTACACAAAGTTATTCGACTCACCAAAAAAATGGTTATCAAACACATCTCATTTTTCTAAAGCTTTCTTTTGTCACTTTCGTATTATAATAAGAATGACCAGGTCAGAAAAGTCCTCTACTTTAAATGGCTCTTAAATTCTGGGTATAGTTTTCACACTACAGCTTTAACATTTTAGGGTTTTCGAAGGCATAAAAATTAAGTATAAAAACCATCCACTCAAAAATCATAAAGGTTCTTATACTACTAAGCATATTTTCAGCACCAAAAAGTAAGGTTTAAATACATTTTATATAAGTATAAATATATACATTCAATCACCATAACATAAATCATGTCTTTAAGTGATTTTCTACATTCCTAATCCTGTCTTCAATCATAATCTAAATGCCACAATAAGGTAGCATTTACTAAATTAGATCTACTAAGTGCTAAGCATTGAATTAGATGCCTTATTAATGTGCCCAACAATCCATGTTTGGCATTAAGAAAGTTACAGCCTAATTACAGCAGCCAAAAACGTTCCCTCTGTAGCACTGAATATCATACCTCACAACCACTAGGCACTAGACATATTTGTTAAACTGAAAAATAAACAAAAAATATGTATATTCATATAAATACATACAAAGATGAAACCTAATTCTTAGTACCACAAACTAGAGAATCTAATGTTTGGACCAGATGATCTCTAGATATACCTGCTATAACTAAAATACTATGATTCTAAGTGTGAGATAAAAGAAGGAGGAAACTATGTATTTTGTGCACTGCTTTTCCACATTATGAATATCCAAAATCTAAATATCAATAGTTTAAAGATAGTTTACATTTATATAGTCTTTCATATTTTTAGTTGCATTTTAATATTTGCTTTATTATTTATAGCTTAAAGGAAATGATCAATTATAATGCAATATTCATGTCACAAAATCAGAGTAGGATCTTACTTCTTTTCTCTCTTTCTGTAAGTTTGAAGCAGGAATGTTCCTCATGAGTGGATTTCTAAAATGCTCCTCTTTTTGTTTCTGAGAATGTTTTCTTTGAATTATAGAATTGTTTGCCGTTTTGTCTTGTATGTTAGTTTTACCATCTTTACTCATATTCTGAACTTTCTTGGTCCTTTGATTCTTCTGATCAAATCTCTTTTGTTCATAATCTTTTCTTGACAGTTCATCCTTAACATAACCAAAATTCAAATTACTTAAAATCTATCCAAGAAGTGGTTTCACATCTAAAGTATTAGAATTTATTTTCTATTATAAAAATATAATTTAGCAGATTTAAATGCTTTATAAATTAATTATATTGCCTTATATATGAATAAAAACTCTCTGGAAGAATAAGGAAAACCAAAAAGACTGGTGCCTTATGGAGCGGGGGGATAAGAAATAGATGAGGTACAAGAGTAGGAAGGCAGCTTTTCATTACAAATCTTACATTTTTTGATGTTTGAACCATAGGACTATAGTAAATGTTCAAAGAGTTAAATTTAAAAAATAAACTTCAAAAAAAGTAAACAACTTCGTAATACAACTCTGAAATAAGTATTTATAAACTAAAATCGCTTGAAAATTTGAACATACTTTGTAATGAATTCACAGTATTAGTATAACTTATATTGCTAGCTGTCTACACAGCTAAAACTAATCTCCCAATCTTCTATTAGTTCAATTTTTTTTTTGTGCATCATATAGATAATATCATTTCTTCATAACATTAGAGATATACATTCTTAAACAACAAACTTTATAAGTACATTTTAGCATTTATTGCTGTGGAAACCGAACTGACACTTCATCTTGCTACCATTGTGAGTAAGCATACACACACATCTTACAGTCAGAAAAAAACACTTTGCACCCTAAGATGAAAATAACAGGATTACCTTGTCTACTTATGCCCCCTCAAATATTTAAAATTTTAAAAATTTCCTTTAAATTACTTAGCCTCTAATGAAAACAGCTCTGCTTGATTTTTGCAGTGCTAATGTCTGAAAATACACTGTGAGCTTTGGGAGGTGAGAAAGTAGGGCCTTTTTCATCTGGAACTGACTTCTATAAACTTAGAAACCTAAGAAATCTTGTGTAGTATTTTCCCTTTAAATAACTTTGGTGTTTTTACTTTGTCAAGTCAGTGCTTCTACATCTGCGGTCTTGAAATGTTTTTGTAAGTATACTTTTTTATTTCTAAATGCTTTTGCTAAATTTTCTTTCAAATTACTCATCTTTTCGTGATTGTCCAACAATTTTCCAGATAAGAGCTATATAATTTACGAGAAAAAGCACTTGCTAATAAGTAAAATGAGACTCATTACTAAGTAAAGAGTAACAATGAAATTAAAAATTATAAGCAGACTTATATATAAGGAATATTTTGAGAGTAAGTATGATACTTGGAAATTATCTGAGAATTCACCTAATTCTGTTTTTTCCAAAACCTACCTGAATTTCTGCAGAAATAGTCTTAATCCACTCATCTACTGTCTTTCTGATGCGGATCTTCTCTAACATCTCTCTATAAAAGAAAAAAGAATGGTCTTAAATTAGCATTTAATATTCTAAGAATAGAGCCGAGATCAGATCTCTTATCTAGTTTTGAATCTACTGTGTAGCCCAATAGGCTTCATTTGAAAAAAAAAAAAAAAAGCAACGTTATTAGTTTTCACCAAATGTTTGAAGGATGCTTGAATAGATCCCAAAAGATATATACCTAAGAAAGAAAAAAAAGGGAAAATTTCACATCTGTAAAAAGTAATAGCAACAGGTAGATATCTAAATACCAACTTTATAATGAGTCCACATCATCAAAGGAAATAAAGAACCTTTTCAAAACACTGAAACACATTAAGCAAAATGAAATGCATAGAAAAAAACTTAAGAAAGCCTAACAACTGGCAGTTTCACAAATAATCTTGGGATGCCAACACCCTGTCTTACCTGTTAGTAGATAGAGCATTGATAAATGAATACATGGCAGCTCCATCCTTTGCACGAATAATAGCTTCCAGGTTTTCTTCAAGGACTTTTTTATTGTTTTGTACTCCTCTCAAAATCTTCTCAGCATCTTTCAAGACAGATCTGTTATTGGTTGTTTGAAGCTTAATGGAATTCTGTGGAAGATCAGCAAGTCTTGACATAATCAAAGACTCTTTTGGCTTAAAGGAAAAAGGCAAACATGTTACCATATAAAGTTCATACTAATTATTGTAAAGCAAGCAAGAGCTCTTGCTATAGTTGGGGCCATACACTATGCCAAAGCAGTCTAAGGACTCCATGTGTCAAACTCAAGAGCTATAAAACAAGTACTTGGCATAAGTAACTACACTTATGGTTAGCATTTCATAATGTCTATTTGTTGAGCCACTATATTGTACTCCTGAAACTAATATAATATTGAATGTCAACTATACTGTAATTAAAAATTAAAACTAAAAAATAAAATTGGTAATTAAGGTTTCTTTCCATTTGGAAGTATTAATGTGAATGTTAAGTGAAATAGGGCTGGTTAAGTCTATAGAAGTGCTGGGCAGTCCAGTGGCCAATAAAAGTTTTATCTGGGAAAGAAAGCAAAAACAAAGTAAGAGCAAGTTGGCACTAGGTAAGCATGGCAGACACTTTGGACCAGAAAAACAAAGGTCATTCACAGTTCTCTTTCTCCCTTTTGCCCTCTCCAACAGAAGGTGGAAAGCTAGCAGTGGCCATGTAGCATTCCTGGCAAAGGGCAATAAGTAGACATCACTTAGGGCTTCTGGAAAAGTTTTGTAAAGAGAAAAGACTGGGCTCACCTATCTTTTTCAGTGCCTTGTCTTCATCCTTCTGCTTGCTTTCTGTCCTGATAACTTTTATATTTCTTCATAATTTTTACCTTTCTATTCCTCATCAGTTTTAATATCTTGTTCCCACTTTACCTGGACTATGCCATTTGTTTCTTTCCTCTTTTGGCCAGGATCATGAAGAAAATCATCAGACCTCTGCACAGTCAATTTAGCTGCTCCTAGTTCTTCACAGGAAGGAAATCTTTGAGAGAAGAGAGTGTCAATGCTATGAAAGATTTAAAAATAGAGTTTCCTAAATTGTCATAAATTCAGCAAACATTTGAAGACATAAATCTTTTTTTTTTATTTTTTTTTATTTTTTTTTATTTTTGGGACAGAGAGAGACAGAGCATGAACGGGGGAGGGGCAGAGAGAGAGGGAGACACAGAATCGGAAACAGGCTCCAGGCTCTGAGCCATCAGCCCAGAGCCCGACGCGGGGCTCGAACTCACGGACCGCGAGATCGTGACCTGGCTGAAGTCGGACGCTTAACCGACTGCGCCACCCAGGCGCCCCGAAGACATAAATCTTTGATGCATTCTTAGTTATACAGTTCCATTAAATGGTAAATGGTGTTCCATTAAACAGTAAAATGAAATTAATCAGTCAAGTGATTAAACATATGAAACACAGAAAATCACAAGACACAAAATTACTCAGACCAGGCTGGTTTAGTAGGAAAAGAGCAGCAGGGTAGAGTACGAACCTCTAAAAGACCACTCCTCCATAAAAGCAAAGAGAACACAGACAAAAATGGTCAAAATCAGCTTTTTCAGAACTCTGGAAATTAAACAAAGGCTTGTAACAACTCAAGGAACATTTCATCAAGAAAACGGCTGACTCTCGGTAAGAACAGCAAGCTTTGTGGCATTTTTATGGCATTTATGCTTCATTCTAAGATCCTTTCCTTAACTCTGTGGTAGCCTTGAAAATCAGCTTTATCACCCCTCTAGCTATAAAAAACAACAGCCTAACCACCACTCAAAAGGGCAGAACAGGTTTGGAGCTCCTCAAAAAGTGCCATTCACAGGATTTCTCTTTATTTTCCCAGACGCAGAGCTAGTTCAGTGAGAAGCCCTAATGCCAGGTCAATTTTTGAAAATAGTAGCAACTGTTTAACAACTTAGCTGCCCGAGGTGGCTATAGCAGTTGAGGTAAACAAGGAATGCCAATAGACTCAAACTCGGGGGGTATAGGATATCTATGGTGGAGCTTTGAAAAGCCCTAACTGGGGATCCAGAAGGCCATGTGCATATATAGGCCTCCATGAATGCCCAAGCACGCTCTGAGAAAAGCCTAATCTTGTATGTCAGGCTGACCTTGAGACTCTGTGCCAGAGCACTGAAGGTGTGCCCCAATACCACATGTATGCATTCACACATGTTGTGTATCCATGTGTGTGTGCACGTGTGCATACACATACATGCACACACACACACACAGAGCCCCTTGATACTCAGAGGGAGACTTACAGGTTCAAGGTAGTTAAGGAAGTCTCTTTCTAATCATAGCAGACTTAGCTCACCAAATAGAGAACCACCACACATGACAAAGACCACAAGCTTTACAGAACTCGTCACTAAACAAACTGCAATAAAAACAGCAACAACAATTGCTAGGGGATGGAAGAGTCTGATTTTCACAGTTGCCACACTGTATTACTTGAAATGTCCAATTTTCAACAAAAAGTTATGAGACACACAAAGGAACAAAAAAGTATAGCTCGTACACAGGAAAAAACATAGTTAAAAAGAAACTGTCCTTGAGAAATCCCAAATATTGGACTTCCTAGGCAAGGACTATATATTAGCTACTACTAAAGGAAAATTATATTCAAAGAATTAAAGGGAAGTATAAGAATGAAATCTTACCAAATAAAGAATATCAATAAAGAGATAGAAACTATTTTAAACAAAGAAATAAAAACATAAACAGAAATTCTGGAGTTGAAAAATACAATAACTAAAATGTAAAATTCACTAGAGGGACCAAACAGCATATTTGGTTGAGTAGGCAGAAAAAGAATTAGTGAACCTGAAGATAGGCAGAGATTATCCAATCTAAGAAACAGAGGGGGAAGAAAAAGAATGAAGAAAAATTAAGAGCCTCAGATATCTATGAGATACTATCAAGCATACCAACAAACAACATAGTCCTAAGAGAAGAGAAAGGTTACGTGTACTATTTAACTCTATAAAGAAATAATGACCAAAAAAAACCCAAATTTAATAAATACTAATCCATTCATCCAAGAAGCTCAAGAAACTTCACATAGGATAAACTAAAAGAGATCCACACCAAGATACATCAGAGTCAAACTGTCACATGCCTAAGACAGAGGGAGAATCTTGAAAGCAGAAAGAGAAAAATAACTCATCATATACAGAGGTTCTTCAATAAGATTAACAGCTGACTTTGTATCAGAAACCACTGCAGTCCAGAAGGCAGAGCTGACATATTCAAAGCGCTGAAAAAAAAAGAATGTCAAGCAAAAATTCTATATCCAGCAAAACTACCCTTCAATAGTAAAGGAGAAATAAACACATAGATCAATGGAATAGAATGGAGAGCCCAGAAATAAGCCCATACTTTTATATAGTCAATTAATCTATGATAAAAGAGGTAAGATTATACAAATGGGGGAGAAGACACTTTCTTTAATAAACAGTGCTGGAAAAAATGGACAGCTGCATGCAAAAAAAAGAAAAAAGAAACTGCACCACTTTCTTATACCATGCACAAAAATAAACTCAAAATGGATTAAAGACCTAAACATGAGACCTAACACCATAAAACTCCTAAAAGAAAACATTGGCAGTAATATGGTTGATGTTGGCCTTAGCAACATTTTTCTAGGTATGTCTCCTTAGGCAAGGGAAACAAAAGCAAAAATAAACTATTGGGGCTACACTGAAATAAAAAACTTCTGCACAGTGAAGGAAACCATCAACTAAATGAAAAGGCAACCCACTGAATAGAAGATATTTGCAAATGATATATCTGATAAGTGGCTAATATCCAAAATATGTAAATAATCTATATAACTCAACACCAAAAAAACAATCTGACTAAAAAAATAAGCAGAAGACCTGAACAGACACTTTTCCAAGGAACACATACAGATAGCCAACAAACACATGAAAAGATGCTCAACATTGCTAATCATCATGAAAATGCAAACCAAAATGAGATTATTACCTTACACCAGTCAAAATGGTGAGTATCAAAAAGACAAGAAATAAAAAGTATTGGCAAGGACATGGAGGAAAAGAAACCCTTGTACACTGTTAGTGGGAATGTAAATTGGTACAATCACTGTGGAAAACAATATGAAGGTTCCTTAAAAAATTAAAAGTAGAGAGTCTCGAGGGGAAGATGGCGGCGTAGGAGGATGCTGGGCTCACCGCGCGTCCTGCTGATCACTTAGATTCCACCTACACCTGCCTAAATAACCCAGAAAACCGCCAGAGGATTAGCAGAACGGAGTCGCCAGACCCAAGCACAGACGAGAGGCCCATGGAAGAGGGTAGGAAGGGCGGCGAGGCGGTGCGTGCTCCACAGACTGGCAGGAGGGAGCCGGGGCGGAGGGGCGGCTCGCCGGCCAAGCAGAGTCCCCGAGTCTGGCTTGCAAAAGCGGAGGGGCCTGACGGACTGTGTTCCAACAGCAAGCGCGACTTAGCGTCTGGGAGGTCATAAGTTAACAGCTCTGCTCGGAAAGCGGGAAGGCTGGAGGACAAAGGGAGGGAGAGCTGCGGAGCCCCCCGGTCGACAGAGCTCAGTTTGGTGGGGAACAAAGGCGCTCGCCAGCGCCATCTCCCTTGCCCATCCTCCAGCCAAAATCCCAAAGGGAACCGGTTCCTGCCAGGGAAATTGCTCGCTCCGCGCAAACACCCAACTCTGTGCTTCTGCGGAGCCAAACCTCTGGCAGTGGATCTGACTCCCTCTGGCTGCCACAGGGCCCCTCCTGAAGTGGATCACCTAAGGAGAAGCAAGCTAAGCCTGCCCCCCCCGCCGCCGTGCACCTTGCCTACCCACCCCAGCTAATACGCCAGATCCCCAGCATCACAAGCCTGGCATTGTGCAAGTAGCGCAGACGGGCCACGCCACCCCACAGTGAATCCCGCCCCTAGGAGAGGGGAAGAGAAGGCACACACCAGTCTGACTGTGGCCCCAGCAGTGGGCTGGGGGCAGACATCAGGACTGACTGCGGCCCCGCCCACCAACTCCAGTTATACACCACAGCACAGGGGAAGTGCCCTGCAGGTCCTCACCACACCAGGGACTATCCAAAATGACCGAGCGGAAGAATTCCCCTCAGAAGAATCTCCAGGAAATAACAACAGCTAATGAGCTGATCAAAAAGGATTTAAATAATATAACAGAAAGTGAATTTAGAATAATAGTCATAAAATTAATCGCTGGGCTGGAAAACAGTATACAGGACAGCAGAGAATCTCTTGCTACAGAGATCAAGGGACTAAGGAACAGTCACGAGGAGCTGAAAAACGCTTTAAATGAAATGCAAAACAAAATGGAAACCACCACGGCTCGGATGGAAGAGGCAGAGGAGAGAATAGGTGAACTAGAAGATAAAGTTATGGAAAAAGAGGAAGCTGAGAAAAAGAGAGATAAAAAAATCCAGGAGTATGAGGGGAAAATTAGAGAACTAAGTGATACACTAAAAAGAAATAATATACACATAATTGGTATCCCAGAGGAGGAAGAGAGAGGGAAAGGTGCTGAAGGGGTACTTGAAGAAATAATAGCTGAGAACTTCCCTGAACTGGGGAAGGAAAAAGGCATTGAAATCCAAAAGGCACAGAGAACTCCCTTCAGACGTAACTTGAATCGATCTTCTGCACGACATATCATAGTGAAACTGGCAAAATACAAGGATAAAGAGAAAATTCTGAAAGCAGCAAGGGGTAAAGGTGCCCTCACATATAAAGGGAGACCTATAAGACTCGTGACTGATCTCTCTTTTGAAACTTGGCAGGCCAGAAAGAATTGGCACGAGATTTTCAGTGTGCTAGACAGAAAAAATATGCAGCCGAGAATCCTTTATCCAGCAAGTCTGTCATTTAGAATAGAAGGAGAGATAAAGGTCTTCCCAAACAAACAAAAACTGAAGGAATTTGTCACCACTAAACCAACCCTACAAGAGATCCTAAGGGGGACCCTGTGAGACAAAGTACCAGAGACATCACTACAAGCATAAAACATTCAGACATCACAATGACTCTAAACCCGTATCTTTCTATAATAACACTGAATGTAAATGGATTAAATGTGCCAACCAAAAGACATAGGGTATCAGAATGGATAAAAAAACAGGACCCATCTATTTGCTGTCTACAAGAGACTCATTTTAGACCTGAGGACACCTTTAGATTCAGAGTGAGGGGATGGAGAACTATTTATCATGCTACTGGAAGCCAAAAGAAAGCTGGAGTAGCCATACTTATATCAGACAAACTAGACTTTAAATTAAAGGCTGTAACAAGAGATGAAGAAGGACATTATATAATAGTTACAGGGTCTATCCATCAGGAAGAGCTAACAATTATAAATGTCTATGCGCCGAATACCGGAGCCCCCAAATATATAAAACAATTACTCATAAACATAAGCAACCTTATTGATAAGAATGTGGTAATTGCAGGGGACTTTAACACCCCACTTACAGAAATGGATAGATCATCTAGACACATGGTCAATAAAGAAACAAGGGCCCTGAATGATACATTGGATCAGGTGGACTTGACAGATATATTTAGAACTCTGCATCCCAAAGCAACAGAATATACTTTCTTCTCGAGTGCACATGGAACATTCTCCAAGATAGATCATATACTGGGTCACAAAACAGCCCTTCATAAGTTTACAAGAATTCAAATTATACCATGCATACTTTCAGACCACAATGCTATGAAGCTTGAAATCAACCACAGGAAAAAGTCTGGAAAACCTCCAAAAGCATGGAGGTTAAAGAACACCCTAAAACGAATGAGTGGGTCAACCAGGCAATTAGAGAAGAAATAAAAAAATATATGGAAACAAACGAAAATGAAAATACAACAATCCAAACGCTTTGGGACGCAGCGAAGGCAGTCCTGAGAGGAAAATACATTGCAATTCAGGCCTATCTCAAGAAACAAGAAAAATCCCAAATACAAAATCTAACAGCACACCTAAAGGAACTAGAAGCAGAACAGCAAAGGCAGCCTAAGCCCAGCAGAAGAAGAGAAATAATAAAGATCAGAGCAGAAATAAATAATATAGAATCTAAAAAAACTGTAGAGCAGATCAACAAAACCAAGAGTTGGTTTTCTGAAAAAATAAACAAAATTGACAAACCTCTAGCCAGGCTTCTCAAAAAGAAAAGGGAGATGACCCAAATAGATAAAATCATGAATGAAAATGGAATTATTACAACCAATCCCTCAGAGATACAAACAATTATCAGGGAATACTATGAAAAATTATATGCCAACAAATTGGACAACCTGGAAGAAATGGACAAATTCCTAAACACCCACACGCTTCCAAAACTCAATCAGGAGGAAATAGAAAGCTTGAACAGACCCATAACCAGCGAAGAAATTGAATCGGTTATCAAAAATCTCCCAACAAATAAGAGTCCAGGACCAGATGGCTTCCCAGGGGAGTTCTACCAGACGTTTAAAGCAGAGATAATACCTATCCTTCTCAAGCTATTCCAAGAAATAGAAAGGGAAGGAAAACTTCCAGACTCATTCTATGAAGCCAGTATTACTTTGATTCCTAAACCGGACAGAGACCCAGTAAAAAAAGAGAACTACAGGCCAATATCCCTGATGAATATGGATGCAAAAATTCTCAATAAGATACCAGCAAATCGAATTCAACAGCATATAAAAAGAATTATTCACCATGATCAAGTGGGATTCATTCCTGGGATGCAGGGCTGGTTCAACATTCGCAAATCAATCAACATGATACATCACATTAATAAAAAAAAAAGAGAAGAACCATATGATCCTGTCAATCGATGCAGAAAAGGCCTTTGACAAAATCCAGCACCCTTTCTTAATAAAAACCCTTGAGAAAGTCGGGATAGAAGGAACATACTTAAAGATCATAAAAGCCATTTATGAAAAGCCCACAGCTAACATCATCCTCAACGGGGAAAAACTGAGAGCTTTTTCCCTGAGATCAGGAACACGACAGGGATGCCCACTCTCACCACTGTTGTTTAACATAGTACTGGAAGTTCTAGCATCAGCAATCAGACAACAAAAGGAAATCAAAGGCATCAAAATTGGCAAAGATGAAGTCAAGCTTTCGCTTTTTGCAGATGACATGACATTATACATGGAAAATCTGATAGACTCCACCAAAAGTCTGCTAGAACTGATACATGAATTCAGCAAAGTTGCAGAATACAAAATCAATGTACAGAAATCAGTTGCATTCTTATACACTAACAATGAAGCAACAGAAAGACAAATAAAGAAACTGATCCCATTCACAATTGCACCAAGAAGCATAAAATACCTAGGAATAAATCTAACCAAAGATGTAAAAGATCTGTATGCTGAAAACTATAGAAAGCTTATGAAGGTAATTGAAGAAGATTTAAAGAAATGGAAAGACATTCCCTGCTCATGGATTGGAAGAATAAATATTGTCAAAATCTCAATACTACCCAAAGCTATCTACACATTCAATGCAATCCCAATCAAAATTGCACCAGCATTCTTCTCGAAACTAGAACAAGAATCCTAAAATTCATATGGAACCACAAAAGGCCCCGAATAGCCAAAGGAATTTTGAAGAAGAAGACCAAAGCAGGAGGCATCAGAATCCCAGACTTTAGCCTCTACTACAAAGCTGTCATCATCAAGACAGCATGGTATTGGCACAAAAACAGACACACAGACCAATGGAATAGAATAGAAATCCCAGAACTAGACCCACAAACGTATGGCCAACTCATCTTTGACAAAGCAGGAAAGAACATCCAATGGAAAAAAGACAGTCTCTTTAACAAATGGTGCTGGGAGAACTGGACGGCAACATGCAGAAGGTTGAAACTAGACCACTTTCTCACACCATTCACAAAAATAAACTCAAAATGGATAAAGGACCTGAATGTGAGACAGGAAACCATCAAAACGCTAGAGGAGAAAGCAGGAAAAGACCTCTCTGACCTCAGCCGTAGCAATCTCTTACTCGACACATCCCCAAAGGCAAGGGAATTAAAAGCAAAAGTGAATTACTGGGACCTTATGAAGATAAAAAGCTTCTGCACAGCAAAGGAAACAACCAACAAAACTAAAAGGCAACCAATGGAATGGGAAAAGATATTTGCAAATGACATATCGGACAAAGGGCTAGTATCCAAAATCTATAAAGAGCTCACCAAACTCCACACCCGAAAAACTAATAACCCAGTGAAGAAATGGGCAGAAAACATGAAAAGACACTTCTCTAAAGAAGACATCCGGATGGCCAATAGGCACATGAAAAGGTGTTCAACGTCGCTCCTTATCAGGGAAATACAAATCAAAACCACACTCAGATATCACCTCACGCCAATCAGAGTGGCCAAAATGAACAAATCAGGAGACTATAGATGCTGGAGAGGATGTGGAGAAAAGGGAACCCTCTTGCACTGTTCGTGGGAATGCAAATTGGTGCAGCCGCTCTGGAAAGCAGTGTGGAGGTTCCTCAGAAAATTAAAAATAGACCTACCCTATGACCCAGCAATAGCACTGCTAGGAATTTACCCAAGGGATACAGGAGTACTGATGCATAGGGGCACTTGTACCCCAATGTTTATAGCAGCACTCTCAACAATAGCCAAATTATGGAAAGAGCCTAAATGTCCATCAACTGATGAATGGATAAAGAAATTGTGGTTTATATACACAATGGAATACTACGTGGCAATGAGAAAGAATGAAATATGGCCTTTTGTAGCAACGTGGATGGAACTGGAGAGTGTGATGCTAACTGAAATAAGCCATACAGAGAAAGACAGATACCATATGGTTTCACTCTTATGTGGATCCTAAGAAACTTAACAGAAACCCATGGGGGAAGGGAAGGAAAAAAAAAAAAAAAAAAAAAAGAGGTTAGAGTGGGAGAGAGCCAAAGCATAAGAGACTGTTAAAAACTGAGAACAAACTGAGGGTTGATGGGGGGTGGGAGGGAGGGGAGGGTGGGTGATGGGTATTGAGGAGGGCACCTTTTGGGATGAGCACTGGGTGTTGTATGGAAACCAATTTGACAATAAATTTCATATATTAAATAAATAAATAAATAAACAAACAAACAGTAAAAAAAAAAAAAAGAAATCTGGGGGCGCCTGGATGGCTCAGTCGGTTAAGTGTCCTACTTTGGCTCAGGTCATGATCTCACAGTTCTTGAGTTTAAGCCCAGTCAGGCTCTATGCTGAGAGCTGAGCCTGCTTCAGATTCTGTGTCTCCCTCTTTCTCTGTACTTCCCCTGCTTGTGTGTGTGCGCTCTCTCTCTCTCTCTCTCTCTCTCTCTCTCTCTCTCTCTGTGTCAAAAATAAATAAATAAACATTAAAAAAAATCTGCATTTTGAGAAAATTAGATACATTCATTTTATACCTATAGTATAGAAAAGGGCTAGATATGATAGCAGCAGAAAATCGTAAATCTAAGATTACTTTCAAAAGCAATGCTATACAACGGGGCACCTGGGTGGCTCAGTCAGTTAGGAGTCTAGCTTCGGCCCAGGTCATGATCTCCAGGTTTGTGGGTTCGAGCCCTGTGTCGGGCTCCGTACTGACAGCTCAGAGCCTGGAGCCTGCTTAGGATTCTGTGTCTCCCTCTCTCTCTCTCTCTGCCCCTCCCCGACTTGTGCTTGCTCGCTCTCTCTCTTTCTCTCTCTCTCTCTCTCAAAAATAAATAAACATTAAAAAAAATTAAAAGCAATGCTATACATTTTTCAAAATTCCTAAAGACATTTTAGAAATAAACAAAGTTCTTTTCAATATAGTTTTTATTCTAATGTCTTGTTTACCTGTCTCTGCTCTCAGGATTCCATTCTGTTTTTGACCTATTTAGTAAGGTTTTATCTGAAGATTCACTTTTTCTTGTCGAAGAATCATGGTTATTCAAAATCTGTTCCAATAGTCTTACATTTCCTACAATAAGAGAAATACAGTATTATATTTAAAGTACCAATTCATTTTTTTTTTATATAAGAGCTCACATATGTTTGTAGGCTTTAAATACACTCATCAAGTCAAACCAAATATTTATAACTCATGAAAACTACACTGTTTAAAATTCAGGCCTGAATTTATTTCTATCACAGAAGAAAGGAATTTGAATGAGACATATCATCATCACTCATCTTTAATGAGACTACATAACAACTTTTATCTTTTGGTAAAGCTGGTTTAGCAAAGATTTTAGTATCTTTAAAACTCTTTAAATGCATCCAAGACAAGGCTTGAATGCATTTAAGTGATTCCCAGAATAAAAGCTTATATTTAACATTTTCACTTACTTTTACTAGAAGGGCTTTATTTTAAGGGTCTGTAACAATTATTTCAGGTCACTTATAAAAGTTCTTGTCTGGGGTGACTGATGGCTCAGTCAGTTAAGCGTCCAACTCAATTTTGGCTCAGGTCATGATGTCATGGTTCCTGAGATGGAGCCCGGCATCAGGCCCCATGCTGTCAGCAGGGCCTGCGTAGGATTCTCTCATTCCCTCTCTCTCTGCCCCCCACCACTCGTGCTGTCTCTCTCTCTCTGTCTCTCAAAATAAATAACCTTTAAAAAAAATAATAAAATAAATAAAAGTTCTTGTTTGCTATTAAATAGTTAGTACCTTAACACTTTTTCCAACTGAACACAGTAATAAATGTAAATTTCTCTGAGTTTCACTACTGAAATTCACACCTAACAATATAAGAAAACATGTTCTAATGATCAGCCTTACCTTTAGCAAAGTATTATTTTTATTAATAATAAAACTTATTCATTAAAGGCTTAAGTAATAACCTGTTGAAAATAATCAGAATAATTATAAACGTGTATCTCCAACTCCTTCTACAAAGAATCTAAAGAAGCTTGATTTTCCCAGTAAGTATCATTTAAAGAGAAATACTGAAAATAGAATTCCTACTATCATTACTACTTGGTGCATAAGAGAATTATAAAATCAGGGGTGTGGAAATCTGTTTCTAATTTGAGGTAGGTCTAGATAAAGTAGTGGATGCTAGTCATGATTGTTTTATTACCTGAATGACCTACTGTGTCCATATTTTCTTTTTCTTCCATGGGATTTCCCCTCTTTGAGATCTTATCATCCTTTGAAACCGGTATAGGAGCAAACCTTCGAGGTGCTGGTGTCTCCAATGGAGATTTCTGTTTATCAAAACCCATATCTTCAACCTCTCTAGAAGGTGCTTTAAAAGAAAATAAAGGAAATAAATTCAATTTATTTTAAAAAGAACAACAATTTTGTAGAGTGTTACTCTTCCCCATATTTTAAAAATAAAGCAAATTATATAGGATACACAAATTACAAGTAAATAGAAATAACTCCATCCTCACTAGAAATCAGAAGAAATAAAGGCTTTATAAACATTTTACACTTACAGCTAATAAACAAAAAAATAAAAAAACAATATGACAACATGCAGTACTATTTAAGCTGTAGTGAAAATGGCATAGCCAGACACTGCTCCTGGCATGAAAACTAATAAAACCATCTGGCACTAAGTATAGGAAGTCTTGAAGTTTTTATACACTTTGATCTAGTAATCTTACTCTTGGGAATTTATCCTGAGGACACAACTTAAAAGAATGACATTACATATATGATGACTTCATCACAGTATTATTTATAAGGAAAAAACTCTGAAATCTGCCTGAATGTCCAATAACTGTTAAGTAAATTGTGTTTACAATAAACTATCCTTTCATCATTAAAAATTAATATTATGAAGATGATTATGTAAAACATGGGAAATACTTTTGATATGCTAGTAAAAAGCAGTACAAAATTATATTTATGCTACAACTGCAGTACATAAAAATAATGTACGCCCAAGAAAAAGTATTGAAAAATAAAAAGTTTGGGCACCTGGGTGGCTCAGTCAGTTCAGCATATAATACCTCTTAATTTCTACTCAGGTCATGATCCCAGAGTTGTGGGACCAAGCCCCGAGTCAGCTCCCGCTGAGTGTGCAGCCTACTTAAGATTGTCTCTCTCTCCCTTTGTCCCTTTCCCCCTACTCATGCTCTTTCTCTCTAAAAAAATAAATAAATAAAATAATAATAATAATAATAATAATAATAATAAGTAAAGACGCCTGGGTAGCTCTGTCGGTTGGTTAAACATCTAACTTTGGCTGGGATCATGATCTCCCAATCCGGTCTGTGAGTTAGAGCCCCGTATCGGGCTCTGTGCTGACAGCTCAGAGTTTGGAGCCTGTTTTGGATTCTGTCTCCCTCTTCCTCTGCCCTTCCCCCACTCATGCTCGCTCTCTCTCTCTCTCTCAAAAATAAACATTTAAAAAAATTGAAAAAAATAAGTATATAAAATAAGTTAAAAATGTTAAAAAATAAAAATAGAAAGTTTAAGTTTACATTTACTCATTTTTTAAAATTTTCTTTTACTGTCACTAAAATATACAAAGAAAGACAACCAATAAAACATGCATTTTTCCTTTAAAACTCAAGTCTAGGGGCGCCTGGGTGGTTCAGTCGGTTAAGCGTCTGACTTCGGCTCAGGTCACGATCTCACAGTTCATGAGTTCGAGCCCTGCGTCAGGCTCTGTGCTGACAGCTCAGAGCCTGGAGCCTGCTTCACATTCTGTGTCTCCCTCTCTCTCTGCCCCTTCCCTGCTCATGCTGTGTCTCTCTCTGTCTCAAAAAAAAATAAAATAAAATAAACATTAAAAAAAATAATAAAACTCAAGTCTAAAAAAACAAAATTATGAGCAAGTAATTCTCCAGAACCGAGAATGAAATGTCCACTTCTTTTGAAAGCATGTAGCTGGTTCATACTGAAACCTGAGTTCTGGCCAAATAGACAAACTCACCCTCAAGTCAGGTGACCAGAAGCAGGCAAGTCATAACCTTTCTGTGCTTCATCTTCCTCACTTCACAACTTAAAAATTGATTCATACTACTTTCACAACAGTTTTGTAAGGACCACTCATTTGTGGAAAAATATAGAGCAGCTTACAAGTCTAAGGAGTCTTTAATGCGCCTATAATACAACAATGGTCTAACGTATCAAATGTTGAGGATATTGTACTACATGGATCTGTGTATCATAAAAGGGATAGCCCTTGATTTCTATTAATTCATTATTCAAATATCAATAATTTAGAAACATATTTATTCACTTATTTTAAATTCCAGAGCTTTAATACAAATTGGTTATGCATTCCTTTGTTGTTACTATAAACAAAGATTTTTTAAATTCTATTACTGTGAAAATAATTAGAAATAGCTTATTATTGTTATTAAAAACAAAGATTTTTTAAATTCTATTACTGTGAAAATAATTAGAAATAGCTTATTATTGTAGTAAGGTGATTTCTCTCCTGAAAGAATCAATATAAAGAGTAAATATGCAGTTAGGGAATTGGAAAATTGATTACAAGCATTTGTGATACTAGACAAATGAATTTTTCTCAACTTGTAAGTGCTTCTGACAATTTATGAAGGTTATTAATCAAAACCATACAGTAGGACATGACCCCTAATTTGACTGAACAAGTTCTCAAATGACAAAAAAATTAACTCACAAGAACTAATTTTGTAGAATGAAGACTTAGTCTTCCACCACCTAGTAAACAAGTTTTTGGCTGCCATACTATAAAGAAAATTCATAGCTAACATGTTTTATTCACAGAGAACTACATATTTTTACCTTGTCTGGAAGCAAATGTGTTATGTGAAGACAGATTACTGCTACCAAGATCAGAATAGTCTGGTTGTACAGAATACTTTTCCATCACTCTGGAAGGAGGCATACTAACAGGCTGAAAACTACCAGTCTTGAGCGCAGCACTAATGAAATGAGTCTAGGAGACATAAAATTATTTGATCAATTTCAAATACCATTTAAAAGAGCTAGATGACAGACTACATTAAAACTTACTAGAGGACTTGAAAAAATGTAGTAGATTTAACAAGCAATAAAAATACATATATTACATGCAGTTACGCACTGCAGCAGTGATGTCACTGGGTTAAGCTTGGCTCTGTGGTGTGACCTTATTCATTTTATTTAATCATTCTAAACCTCAGTTTCCTCCTTTCTACTTCTGAGATGGCTCAGGAGCCACTGAGGCATACTAGGAGATGACCAAAAGCAAGGAGCCCTAGACCTCTACTTCAACCAGAGAATTTCAAACCAAAATATCTCATCTTTTATATCCTGCATGATTTTGTTGGAAGGATTAAAAAACATTGCTAGTAGGCACTCAAATTAGCAGCAGCAACAATAACGTATGCATTTAAATATAAACAGGAACTACAAGGACAGCAGTTTTCAGTACTATTTATTAAAATACCTGGAATGTGTATGTATCTTACCTAATAAAACTAATTTCAAAAGAGGGTCTCATACCAGGTAAAGGAAAACCTAACAAGACTTACAGTTTTACAGAATTCTTAAAAAAGTGTAGACATCTCTCTACGTAAAACATATGGGACAGACTCAACAAATTTCATTTCATGAAGCATTTATCGAATTACTAATATACCTAGTATGTCACTAAAACTTCAACTTTCTCTGTAATTAGAAGCTTTATAAATAAGATGTCTGAATTAGAAAAGATCTCATTCTTCCAAATTAAATGCAGAAGCAATTTATTATTTATAGAAGACTAGACAAATGGCAGACAGGCATATAACGAAGACAAGTAGGACCCTTTCCTTAAGAAATCAATGTGCTTTTCAAATCTGTCATCTCATTTTACCCTGAACAAAAAAATAAATAAATAAAAGGTTTTTCTGAGTAAAGAAATCAAGGCTCAGAGAAGTGCAGTTATTTGCAGACTGAAGACCAGTCTTCTAATAGACCCACTCCTAGCTTCTCATGAGACACCATGCTGCATACACAATTTTAGTTGTGCATGTAGTACTTACTAAAACCTTACTTTGTATGGCCATAACCACTCCACTGAAAATAAAATCTCAACTACATGGAAAGCTCAAGCCAAGTTCTATTAAGAAGTTTTGAAAATTATAGCAGATTAGTGTTTACTCTGTGTTAACATACTGAGTTATAAAAAACTTATTTTTCTGTATTCTTCTGAATGTGATATTTTAATTCTTTTAAGTCTTAAACTTACACATTAATTAGACAAAAATAAAAGTAAATTAAAACCAATGCATTTATAGTGCAGGTCATTCATTCACTTAAAGAAAATGTGTGTGTATATATATAGCGCCTGAGTGCGGGGTACTATCCCAGGACTTAGAAATTCAAAAATAAATAAGAAACTGTACTATCAGCTCCTTGTGAGGGTAGCTCTTCTTTTTATAATATCCCTGTGCCTCATATTCAAAAGGCAATTAAATATGTTCATTCTTTTAATTAATTAAATGCAGAAGCAATGTGTATACCGGCAATTAAATATGTTCATTCTTTTAATTAATTAAATGCAGAAGCAATGTGTATAGCGGCTGGTTACTCATCTCATCAGAATCATTACAGAACTTCCTATTCCCAGGTCCCATCTCAGACCCGCTGTCTCAATCCCTGAGAGGTACAAGCATGTGTATTTTTATAAAGCATTTCAAGTGATTCTGATGCACATTCTCAGGCTAACAACCACTGATGTAAACAAGTCATGGCAATGTAATATTAGCATTGTAAAAATGGTATGAACAGAAATACCACAAAAGAAGGAAAAGCCAACTCTAAGGAAGTGTCTTACAGAACTAGTGATACTTGAACTTGAATGTGCAGAGAAGTCTCCACATGGAGAGGAAGAGTGATAATAAGCAAATCATTATCTAAGAACTAAAGCTGCAACAATCTAATGAGCTATTATTGCAATTATCAACAAATATCAGTTTAGGGACGCAAGTGATAAAAAACCATGAGATGTGTGCTGGCTTTATTATAGATACCTGAATATCTATTTGTTGCTGTTGTAATTTTTCAAGATGCCTAATGTGCTGTTCCATAAAAACATTCATTTGCTTTTCATGATCATGACAATGTAATTTCTCGTGTTTATTCTGAATACTTGTTTGTTGCTCTGTAACACGCTGTAACTGTTTATCAGTCTCCTGTAACTTATTGAGTAATTCTGTAACAGAATTGACTTTTGCTTCCAAATCACTCTGTACCTAAAATAATAAAATATCAAAGGATATAAAAAATACGATCAGTTACTAGAAATGTTGTTTAAAGTGATTTCTAATAAAAATGATCAAACCGGATTTTTACTCTCTAAATCTCTGATGATTTTATACCTTTATTTTTAGAATCACAGAAATAAAAGGCAAAAGATAGCTATTCTGAAGTAGATCTTTTCTCTCATTAAGAAAATAACACATTTGCAACAAAAGAATTTTTATAATTCCAGAAATGAAATAAACAGTAATTAAAAAGAAGCAAATAACACAACAAATTAGCTTTAGAAACTTCACTCATCTCAGACTGAATTAGGTCAGCAGCCTGGAATCCTAGTCTTAGATCAGCCACCTATTAGTCCGGGGACCTGTGTCACTCTGTTTCTCAGTTTTCCCATTTGCAAACTGAGGCGGGTGGCACAGACAATCTCGGGGTGCCTTTCCAAAATAAGGATGAGCAGTTGTCCCAGGTTGCCCAGGACTTGGGGGCTCCCTGGATGAGCCTGGATCAGTGCTAAATCCAGGCAGTCCTTGGTCCTTTAGCATTATCACAGCATGGCGGGGGGGGGGGGGGGGGGGGGTAAGTCTCAATGCCTGAGAGGTAATATACAACTACCAACAGGAAAATTCTTTCAAAGTGAGAGCAACTAGAACAACCTTAGTCTATAGTTGGATACAATCACTTGTAGAATCAGTTCCTAATAAATAATTTTACATTTCACAAAGATGTTGTGAGTATCTGGGGTAAAAAATATACTTTTATCAGCGGAGCTGCTGTTGCAATGGCAGCCGCAGTTGCTGCGGCCACGGTTGTGGCTGAATCAATTCCACTGGGTGACGTTCTAGTCTCCTGAGTAACAGCGTCCTTTTCTGTGCCTGCATCTTCTAAAAGCTGTACCTTTACTTCTTTAAAAACAGGCATGTTTTGAGTTCTGTAAATAAAAAATGTATAAAAATATATTCAGCAAGCTACATGGAACCATTTCAAGAAGCACCTAGAGTGGTAATCTGCTGAAGGTGGGTTTTCTAGATTTTTTAAAACATTAAATCACTTGGTTTTCCCTATAAGGATCTTACCAGTCATTTGGTTCATGAAATCTATGAAAGGTCAAGTCACTAACTAAACACTAAAGAAATAAAATAATTCCTTGAAGGCTATGATATTTCAGATAATAAGGCTTACATATATGAAAAAGACATGAGCACAATTACCAAGATACATAATCAAGAAGTATGAATTCAAATCATGTAGAAAAAGTTCTAAGAATTCAAGTACTATGTGTTACTTCCAAAGAAAGACAACCTAAGATAAATTTTTAAAACTGCTAAAAACTGTTTTTAATTCTAGCTCATTTAGGTTTAATAGATGTCACACAATTTGTTAAAATGGGGCACAAAACACAGTTTTAAGCAGCCTGGATTAAAAATGACAGCAAATAGATACATATTTATAATGAAAGATTTAACTAAATACCAACAAAACAAAACAAAACAAAACTGGTTGATTGTGTTCTATATTTGGCCTGAAAAAAAGAGAGAGACAGACAGACAGACACAGACAGAAAGGAACCACGGATGGGGCACCTAGGTGGCTCAGTATGTTAAGCAACCAATTTTGGCTAGGGTTATGATCTCACGGTTCATGAGTTCAAGCCCCGTGTCGGGCTCTGTGCTGACAGCTCAGCTTCAGAAGCTTCAGATTCTGTGTCTCTGCCCCTCCCCCGCTCAAACTCTGTTTCTCTCTCCCTCAAAAATAAACAAACATTTAAAAAAAAAATAAATAAATAATAAAAAAGGAACCACTGACAAAACCAGAGTCTCTAGTGAAGTCCAAATAAGATCAGAAGGAATGCACTCCATCTCTAGCTGCTGGACTTTCCAGCTGATCTCTAAGAAGACCCAGAGCAGCTCGTAAACTTACTCGCTTTGATATTTCCTCATTTTGACTAAGAGCATCTGTCTCAAAATTTTGACATTATCTCTATCTTCCACTTCTCTATCTTCCACTTACCTTCTCACACCCCATGGAGTCATCAAGTTTTGTCAATTATTTCGTCACAATTGCAGGAATGATGTCACAGAACTACAGAGGCAGGGGGAACCCAAAAGGCCACTGATCCTAACTTCCTAATTTTATAGACGAAACGGAGGTTCACAGAGGTAACAGGATTTACTTGATCAAGGTCACAGAACAGTAAGGTAGGGTTGGTAAGATCCTAGAGATCTTCCCACAACATCTCACTCTCTCAGAATAGTACTTCTCCCTTCGTGCTTCTCCTTCTCTGGTAAAAAAAAAAAAAAACAAAAAAAAAAACCCAACTTCATCACCTCTGGCCAACTATTTCATTCTTGCAGATTTTACTCATTTAAAAAGTTCCCAAATACATTTCTCCACCATTCAACAATCTAAAATTATTCCTTAGAGACAAATGGGTAGGCTAATTTCTTCTGTTTGACCTTCCACACATACTATCCTCTGGCCATGCCCTTGCCTCCTATCACTTCACAGACAACTCTCAGGAGTCACACTGCTCCTCACTGGCTACACCACACCCTTCCCAAAGCTGACTCCATGCTTCTCACTGATCTCTCAACCTTCCTCCATTCAACTTTAAGATCCAACACAAGCCTTCCCCTTTTCAAAACCTTGTCCTTAAACACTTCCAATTGATCTGTCCCTTCCTAGCTCCTTTTGCTTTTACTGCCCACACTACACAATTGAGGCTTGATAAGCAGCCATCCCATGGTTTAAATGTCTATGCAGAACAGTTTCATAATCTATTAATGCAATACTGCTTCCTATCACAGTTCTAATCACTCATTCCCCCACATAGGTACATATTCTCTCCCCAACTAAGCTCTAAGCAACCTGGGGCAGAGGTGGGGGCAGAGAAGGGGGATTTCTTAAATGCCAAACAGCAAGTAAGAAAGAACTAAGCACATAGCAGGCTCTCAATATAAATCGGATTAAGTGGCGTTGAAAAAAATATAATTCAGATATTCCTGCCTTTTAGTATTCTTAAGTCTGAATGTGTTTACCCTTTAAGATCGTTCATTCTACATGATTACATTAAATTAATCAATAAGAGGGGCGCCTGGGTGGTTCAGTCGGTTAAGCGGCTGACTTCCACTCAGGTCATGATCTCACAGTTCATGAGTTAAAGCCCCACGTCGGGCTATGTGCTGACAGCTCAGAGCCCGGAGCCTGCTTTGGATTCTGTGTGTGTCTCTCTCTCTGACCCTCCCCCTGCTCACCCTCTGTCTCTGTCTCAAAAGTAAATAAACATTAAAATAAAGTGAAAGTAAATTAACCAAGAGAAATAACAAGGTAAAACTAGACATCAACTTCTTTATAGTCTTTTAAGTTTTGTTTTTTCTAATTATCAAATTAAGTCCTCAACGTAACAAATGTAAATAGCTATGAAGTGTAAAAAACTGGGAAAGAAGAAATTTTTTCTTCAATTTTTTTCTTTTTTAGAATTTTTTGAAAGTTTATTTATTTTAAGAGAGATAATCCAAAGCAGGCTCTGCACCAAGTGCAGAGCCAACATGGGGCTCAATATCATGACTCTGAGATCATGACCTGAGCCCAAATCAAGAGTCAGATGCTTAACCCATTGAGCCATTCAGGCGCCCCAGAGTCCTTTCTCAGTGAACACTACTACTGACCATGCATTTATACAAACCAAAAATCTGGGATTCATCCTTAGCTCCTTCTTCACTCTCACATCTAATTGTCAATTCCATCTCTAAGTCATCTTCCAATCCGTCTACTCTTCTCCAAACCAGCATGCCCTCACACTACCATCCTCCAATGTATTGAGGACCAACTGAATCTGTCTCAAAGAGATCCCTACAAAATGTGTAGCCAGTTGGTTTCCTGGACTGAATAGTTCAGTCCTCTTCTAATCCATCTATTTTTTTTTTTTTTAGGAGGAGGAGGGCAGAGAGAGAGAGAGAGAGAGAGAGAGAGAGAGAGAGAGAGAGAGAGAATCCTAAGCAGGCTCTGTGCTGTCAGTGCAATGCAGAGCCCAATGCAGGCTTGAACCCACGAACCACGAGATCATGACCTAAGCTGAACCCAAGAGTCAGATGCTTAACTGATTGAGCCACCCAGGCACCCCCGATCCATCTTTTGATAACTGCTATCTGAATGAGCCTTTTAAGAATTATATATCATAATTTAACATTTTAAGATGATTTGTCACTTCTCTTCTTTAAAGTTTATAACCTAGCCCCTTGCTTTCTCTCCAGCTACACAGTAAGGGCATTCTACCCTGTTCTAGATGCTCTGGCCATACTCTTCATTCCTGGCTCCAGTCTATTACTTTTTACTAGTACAGCTTTAGAGCATATCATATCAAATGGGGCAAATTTTCCATCATTCAAGTTCTTTCCCCCCATATTAGCTATTCTCAACTATGTGTATTCCATATGTATGTAATTATTATGTATATATATCCTCAACTGTATGTCCTTCCAGGTAAATTTTAGGATCACTTTGCCAAATTCCATCTACTATTCTCTAAAAACAATAAATTCAAGGGGTGCCTGGGTGGCTCAATTGGTTAAGCATCCAACTTCCGCTCAGGTCATGATCTCATGGTTGGTGAGTTCAAGCCCCACATATAAACTGTTGTCAGCACAGATCCTGCTTTGGGTCCTCTGTCCCCCTCTCTCTCTGCCCCTCTCCCATGTGCTCTCTCTCAAAAACAGAAAAACATTTTTAAAAACCACAATAAATTCAAGTGACATTGACTACAGCAAAATCTATCTCTTGAGACATAGTTAGATTGTCTTTTAACCCAACAGGGGTCATTTTTGTATTTCTGATTCAGTTATTATTCTATACATTGCAGTCAGCTTCTCGACGCCTTTCCTAGTTTGTTTTTGCTTTCGAATTCTGTTCATTCATTCTGAATGGGAAGAGACCTACTAAGAAGTGTAGTGTTCAATTACTGTTCACTGTCTATTTGTTAATGAACAACTTCTCCGTCCCTGATCTGAGAGTTCTGAGAGATTTCAGTTCGAAGAGTTCTAACTTGAAAACAAGTTGATAAGGTCCCTACTATGGTTGCAAGCAACCTCTTCTTCTGGGGGTCAGCTGGAAGGAGTGGTAATCACTGTCTGTCCAAATGAGTCAGATGTAATCTGTGATTTTTGGTTCAACTATAGACTTTGAAAGACCATACCACAACTCATGCCCTTACTTTCACTTTTTCTTATATATTTATAAACTCCAGGATATAATTTACCATCCAAGTTCCTTTCCTAACCACTATACCACATATTGGGAATCGTTTGGTGAACAAAGGTAAAAAGGAAAAACATGATGAGGACAAACAACCAGCTATTAAACTCTGGCTGGCTCAGATCACCCCCTTGTGTTTTAGAGATAGTATTTACTTTTGTTAGTCCAATGCTTCCCAGTGCATAATATGTATGCCATGGACAACTGTAGGTGAAAAAATAATAAACTTTTAAACAGTTTTTATTTAATAGTTATAAATAGTTTATTTATTTAAATTCTATTATTGAAAACACCATACTGATTTTCCATTTACTGAATATAAAATTTCCTTTTTTAATAAAATGAGAATTCAAAATGAAGTAAACATTTTTCTTATTTTCTAAGGGGCCTTCCAGACTGTACCATTTCAGGAGTAGGATACATTTAGCCTAAGGATATGTATCTCATCCCATCTCCACTAATGATAATAATAATAAAAATTGCCTCCAGAGTAGTGAAGACATATGCTTATCATGGTGCTGTTGTCAGGGTTGGCTTTGTATTTCATTGGTATTTAAGATAAACTTGGGAGGGAACATTTAGATGGAGTAGTAGCCGTGGTCTCCCTTCACTCCATCCAGATGCTAACCTTGTCCCTTTCTTAAATCTTGACAAGGAAAAGTCTAAACGTCCTTGGATAGTAAATAGTAAGTATTACGTACTCGGAACTACTTGACCATTGCTACAAGTAGTATAGTGAAGTGATTAAGAGAGCAAATTCTAGAGGCAGACTGCCTGGGTCTGAATCCTAGCCCAGTGAATACTTCCTAAATGACCTGTGGAAAGATCAATCTCTGTGTGCCTCATCTATATGCATCTCTGTGTGCACATCTATGATGTGCCATCATGTTTCCTCATCTATAACATGGGGATTCTGTAAAATTGAGATGTGATGGAATATACTTCATTGGATTTTGTGAGTATTGAGTTAATGCTTAGAACAGTACTTCTTCTATACTAAAAATTGTTATAGCTGTTGAGTATTTTATGTGTCCAGCACCATAAAAAATGCTTTATACGTATTTCACACATTGAAAAATGAAACTAATCTTTGAGAACCATATAAAAACATAAGAAATGGCCCACTTAATTTTTGTAAATGAAACTTACTTTTGCTTTAAAACTGCTCTCAGAGCATCCTTCTGTCCCATGGTGTACTGAGAAATAAAGATGTCATTTGCTGCAAAATTGAGACACAAAATATACTTCAGATTCCTAAAAATTTGTTAAATTTTAATAAAGCTACCAAAAAAAAAAGCTTTTTAAGAATGTTTAGGAATTCAGCAATAAGATTTCTTAATTTTAAAAAATGTGAGTAGTAGCCGTGATCTACTAAGACTACTAAATGACTGATTAATAATAGTCATAACCCGGGGCATGTGGGTGGCTAAGTCAGTTAAGCATCTGACTTCAGCTCAGGTCATGATCTTGTGGTTCATGGGTTCATCGAGCTCTGTGCTGACAGCTCGGAGCCTGGAGACTGCTTTGGATTCAGTGTCTCCCTCTCTCTCTGCTCCTCCCCTGCTCACACTCTGTGTCTCCCTCTCAAAAATAAATAAACATTAAAAAACATTTTTTTCAAATAGTCATAACCCTAGACCCTAGGGGAAAAAATAAAATAAAAACACGTGAGGCCAAATTGGAGCCATTTGCTCAAATTCAAAAGAGAAAACCGTGGATAAAAATAAAACTACATAAAAATGTCACTACATTAATTTCTTGAAAGCATATTTTTAATTTTTTAATCTATTATCTTACCAGACTATTCAAAACTTAAATTCAGAATTTATAAATTTTTTTAAGTACTTAATCCCAAATTTATGCAATAGGTTAGTAATAAAAACATTACCATTACCACTGCAAACCTTTTTCTGGATTTTAAAGATTCCACTACTAGCCTAATTTGGAAGGAAAAACTAATTAAAATGAAATAATCAAAATAATAAGAAAAAAATGTAAGTTTATTTAATAAGTATCTTTTAAAAAAATCAATGAGGGGGCGCCTGGGTGGCTCAGTCAGTTGAGCGGCCGACTTCCGCTCAGGTCATGATCTCACGGTCCGTGAGTTCGAGCCCCGCGTCGGGCTCTGTGCTGACAGCTCAGAGCCTGGAGCCTGTTTCAGATTCTGTGTCTCCCTCTCTCTCTGACCCTCCCCCGTTCATGTTCTGTCTCTCCCTGTCTCAAAAATAAATAAATGTTAAAAAAAATTAAAAAAAAAATCAATGAACATCTTAAAAGCTAAAAACCTAAAATCTTATCCTTATAAAGAAACTCCTGACACATACAACACAGATGAGCCATGAAGACCTGCTACCTGAAATAAGTCAATCATAAAACTAGAGCAGGGGGGGGCGCCTGGGTGGCTCAGTCAGTTGAGCGACCAACTTCGGCTCAGATCATGATCTTGCAGCTCATGAGTTCAAGCCCGCATCAGGCTCTGTGCTGACAGCTCAGAGCCTGGAGCGTGCTTAGGATACTGTGTCTCCCCCTCTCTGCCCCTAACCCACTCGCATTCTGTCTCTCTCAAAAATAAACAAACATTAAAAAAAAAAAACAAAAAAAAAACTAGAGCATGGGGAAATGGAGAGTTAGTGTTTAATGAGTACAGAGTTTCAACCGGGGAAGATGAAAAAGTTCTGGAAATGGATGGTGGTGATAACTGCATAATGTGAATGTATCCAATGCCACAGAACTGTACACTTAAACAAAAGAGAGAGAAAGAGCTAGATTCTGTTATGTGTATTTTACAAGGGGGAAAAAAAAGGAACAGCAAATCTATCCTTTTACCTTTTTGTCTGTTGCTCTCTTCCAGTTTATCCACAGGCAACCCCTGCACTGCAACGTCTTTAGGAAAATCCTTTGGGATGTGAAAGGAAGAAATGAAAAGCTAAGATATCTTTATGATTTATTACTCATCAAGTAGCATTTACTAGCTATGTGACTACTATGTTCTAGGAGGGCAGGATCGTGTGCTTTTATAGACTTAATTCCCAGACCACTGCAATGCTTAGGTACCTTGAAGGTACTCAAGGATCAGTTGAATGAGCAAGTAAATGAACAAGCAAGCAACTCTGGCCCTGAAATTCATACTCAAATATCCATTTGCCACTTCTAGCAGAGAGAGTCATTTAACAATTCAGTTGCGGGGCGCCTGGGTGGCTCAGTCGGTTAAGCGTCCGACTTCAACTCAGGTCACAATCTCACAGTTCGTGAGTTCGAGCCCCGCGTCGGGCTCTGGGCTGATGGCTCAGAGCCTGGAGCCTGCTTCCGATTCTGTGTCTCCCTCTCTCTCTGCCCCTTCCCCGTTCATGCTCTGTCTCTCTCTCTCTGTCTCAAAAATAAATAAACGTTAAAAAAAAAGTTAAAAAAAAAAACAATTCAGTTGCTACGGTTTAATGTGAAAATCTGATTCACTGTGAGTCAAAAGGAGTACATAAGGATGGCCGACACATAAAACAACATCACAAATTAATCACAGCATTCTTTATCACTGAGCTCAAATATGGTCTCAGAAGGCTTCTCTACTGGCAACTAGCTTTCTGTTCACATGTGTAACCCTAGTCTTCATCTTTAAGATTCTATTCAGTGCTAAGACACCATGACTTTTTGAGTACTAGGTTCATCCAACATTGCTCTTCACCTTCCTTAGACACATCTCTTTTTTTTTTTCCTGCTAAAGCAGAAAAGGGTAAAGAGAAAATCATTAAAAGAAAGTGATCCCCTGACAACAGGTATTAACTTCCTAAAAAATAGTTAATGAGGGGCACCCGGGTGGCTCAGTCAGTTGAGCATTCCACTTCAGCTACTACCATGATCTCACATCTCATGGTTTGTGAGTTGGAGCCCGACATCAGGCTCACTGCTGTCAGTGTAGAGCCCGCTTTGAATCCTCTGTCCCCACCTCTCTCTCTGCCCCTCCCCTGTTCATGCTCTCTCTCTCTAAAATAAATAAAACATTAAAAAAAAATAGTCAATGAGGTTAACAATACAATAGAATACAGTATCTGGGGAATTAATATAAAGGCCTCCTACAAATGAGTAAGAAGCACAGCATATAAATATGTAATTCACAAAAGAAGAAGGCAATATACATGAAAAAAATTTCTCCTTCAGTAATAATGAAAGAATGCCTTCTTAACCTATCAAAATGGCAACTTTTTTTTTGTCTACTTTTAATGCCCTGTATTGGTTAAGCTGGGGAAAAATAATACCACTAATTCTGTTCATGATCTTGCTGAATAATGTATATTGATACAGTCTTTCTAGAGGCAATTTAGAAACATTTCAAGAAGTGTGCATATCCTTTGATTTAATAATTTTACATCCAGAAATTAATCCTAATGAAATGACCTGAAATATATACCAGAATGTAAATCACATGGTTGTTTATATTATCAAAAATTGGGGGAAAAACTTAATGTCAAATGACAGGAACATGAACAAATAAATTATGGTACACATACACTGAAATTCTATGAACCCATTAAAGTTTCTAGGGAAATAAAAATCAATGGCATGGAAAAATATCCTTAATACTACCTAATAATAAAACAGTATGGTCCTATTTCATAAAACATGAAGGTAACAGTTGTTGAATTCAGCTACAGAATTTCTTCTTTCCTTTTTCTCTTTGTATTTTCTACAATGAATTTTAAAGTTTTTGTTTTCTTTCTACTCATGTGCAAGGACTGGCCCAAACAGGAATAGGGATATCTCACTTTCTGGTAGTGTAGAGAAATACATATGAATAAAAGAAGATAATGAATAAGTTTATAAATATGAGCATATCAGGCACAAACTCCTTTAGTTTCCTCATTAAAACAGAATGATCAAGTCAATCCACACTGTAATCTTAGCACGCATTTATGAAACAAAAATGTGATACAAAGACAAACTACAGTTTGTATTCAAGAAAAAATGATAATGAACTGGATTTACTTTGCAGGCGTATTTTACCTTAAGCAATCTACACAAAACAAGCTTTGAGTCCATATTAAATCTAATGGAATCCTAATCATCTTCCAAAGATCATCGATTTATTTTCAATTATATAATAATAGCATATCCATGCATCTGGGAAACTATTTAGATGATGGAATTCAAAGACCATTAATCATTAAAAAAGGTCTGCTCAAAAAAGAACCAAAGAATACCAACCCAAAGGCTAGGCATTGACTCAGGGACCAGGTGCAGCACATAATTATACGTTTTTATTGTGAGTGTTTTACAAAGTTGATAAGTAAGCAGCTTTAATTTCATTCTTACCAGGAATGAATTTCAATTTTCAAAATATTATATTGTGAAACTCTCTTCTTTAAAGACTTGTTTAATGGACAATTTATAGTCAACATTATGATTGGTGATCAAAATCTAATTAGATTGCATGAACAAAATATATTTATCATCAACTATTTTCAGGATTATAAAGGTAAAGATGAGAATTTCATGTTATTATTTTTTAAAGACCACTCAAAAAAACCACACATAAAACCTCATAATAGCTTGAATGATATATAATCACACCTCACTTTTTAAAAATGATGTTCCTACTGTTTCTTTACCTTTACCTAACAGTAAGTTAAGTCTCCAGTCTAGAATATGTTTTCCTTAGCTCAGAGCAGAGCTTCTTTTCAGTTACAGTATTTCTCTTAGTGTTCAACATCTTAATAACTAGTATTTTTTATTCTATGGAAGATTGTTTAATGTCTCAATGCTATTCAAGTTCCAACTGTAGTATGTAAAACATTTCTTTGTAAGTGAAATTTAAGCAAAAACAAGGCCTGTTGCTCATCAAACATAATTTAAGAATACATTACTTAACAATACTGAAAAGTTAAACATGAATGGAATTACAAATTCTTTTGCTTACGCTTTCCAACACAGTAGAATTTTCTAGTGAGGGCTGCAGATAATTTCTAGCAGAAGTCAAGTCTGATGAACCTAACAAAACAAAGGAATCAATTTGAGTGATTTTAAAATCAGAACCTTTTCCTTTAAAAACTGTACAAGTATGATTCAAGAACTGTCAACTCCATATTAATGCAAAATCTATACTGGAAAGCACTTTTCATGCAAAAAAACTTAAGATGTAATTAACATATATTCTGATGAAAGTTTTACAGTTGATATTTAGGAAAATAAGGGTCAGTACTGACAATCAAGTGGGATAAATATGTTTTAAAATATATCGTTACACTGTTGGATTTGGACAAAGCATGGGTAGAATCATTAGCCAGGAATAAAATATGTACATGATATAAAAGCAAGGCTTTATTATGTCATACCCTCCCTCCCAAAAAAAGCAGCATTATATAAGCATTTTTTTTGTTTTTGCACATATATTTATTAATTTGATCTTTACAATTATCAGTGAAATGGGCAAAGCATATGTCTTCTTCATTTTCACTGAACTCCAGACAGGTTAAGTGCATTGAAATACGGAAGCCATCAAGAGGCAGAAGTTAACGCTTTTCTACATGCCAAATTGAATAACACTATCCAAACAGAAGGTAGAGCATTTGGTAAAAACCCCTATTGATGAACAATAAGCACATCATACTAGTTAAGTGTGTCCACCACAGATGTGAACAAGAACAATATGCCAAAACCACACAAAGAAAAAACACAATGGGAAATGTTTCATTCATTCCACCTATTCGATGTTATATAGATTAGACCGGCTGTGCTAGCCATTTCCCCATGGAAAGGGGTCAGCTTTCAAACATCTATACAAACTAGATGTATCTTATGTTTGAGAATTTAAACATATAAAATCCTCTAAATTCTGAAACGCAAAAAACGAAATGAAAATAAAGACTAAAGATTTACAAAAGTGAGAACTATTCGGAGTCACATACCACATAACGTTCCATTCAAGCTAGCCTCGGTTCTAACAGGAAGACGTTTATTTGCAGACAACGCTGGAGGAACACAGGGCAACTCATCTTTGAGCAAAACCGAATAATCTCCCTGGTTTGGAGAAACTACCTCACGAAGCCTCCTCGCTGGTATTTTAACCCTTTTTTTCTTTTCCAGGCTAAACTCAGAGCCTTTCATATTTTGCAACAAAACTAGTCCCACAGTTCTGAATAGAATTTCTTCTAGGTCCGTAAAACTTCAAAACAAAATTTTCACCGCTTTGGGGACTTTGGGAAGAAGGAACGAAGGAGGAGTATGATAAACAAAATATGAATTTCAAGTGATTTTAAAACATGCAGTCATCAACCTGTAAATAAATCAATGTCCAAGTAGACTATCCAAAAAGCTAGAAATTTCAATTTGGTTATTTAATCCAGGATTAGAGACTACTAGAACACCATATTTACCCATTAATCCCACTCAGTCCATTAATGCATACGCCAGGGAATCTGAGAGTAGGGATGATAAGAGAAAGGCCGCGTGAGCAACAATAACCATAACAACACTCCCCAAACCTAGAACTGGCAGTGCAAAACCAAACAGATAGTGTTAAGATTCGTTGGTGGGACTCAAGCAAAACTGAAATGCTTTAAAATCACCCATATAAGAAGCTTAATAGCTGTCTTCCGCCAGAGTTTTACACACTCCTCCAGATGCAACCATCGGACACCTAAATTCACCCCTCCCAGACAGCCGAACGCTCGGCGACCGCGCAGTCACAGGTATAATCTGACAACAGCTTCAGCTGCCCGCGAGTCAACGTCCACTTCCCTTTAAGCCGGCCCCCTGAGACTCAACACGCATGTGCGCCAAAATAATAATCCAAAACAACCAACGAAAAAGCCGAAAGCTCTCCGGTGTTCGTCCATCCCTCTCCGGGTGGAAACAAACTCCCAGTGTAAAAGGCTTAAGAACGTGTGAATTTTTCGTTTTTGTTTTGTTTCTTGTTTCTTTTAAGACACTACACTGCCCCCACGAGATTTAAACGTTGACTAAAACTCGAAATTCCCATCGAAGGCCCGCACAGATCCCGACCTAGTTGGAAATACCACTCCTGTTGCTTAGGGACTGTTTACAGTGTAGCTCCTGGAGACCGTTAGGGACGCGGGATTAAGTAAGTAAGTTTTACAAAAACTTTCGACTGATTCGGGTTATTGTTGGCCTGGAAGTCAGGAAAAGAGAGCACTGACAAAGCATACAACTACAAAACTTAATCACCAAAGGATTTTAGAATTCACTGGGGATAGCGGCTTTCCCTCTAGAGTTCCTGCGTTATAACGAATCCGCGTCGAAAAGTCTAAGGGCTATTTGACATCGCCTCTCCCACGTGTTCTCTTCCATCCAGCGGCTGCGGCGCCCGCCCTGACCCAGACCCTCCGCCCCTAGACTGGACTGGCAACGCAGCCCCCCAGCCTCGCACTGGTGTCGGATGCGAGAGCCTGTGCTTAAGTATGGTCTCTTTTGTCTGCCCTTAGAATCCCGGGTTCCCAGGCGGGGGGCGGGAGACTACCCTCCGGAAAGGTGGAAGGGGTCTCTGGAGGAGGCCTCCGCGTGTACTTGGGACTGTGGGGAGGAGGGGGGCGGGTTGCGGAGACTGCGTCCCCAGAGCAGGTTTGGGACCTTCCCGGGGACCTTCTCGTGCTACCGGGGTGAGGGTCGGAATTTGAGGCCCTGAGCCTCCTCCAGCCCGGGTTTGGGGAGTCAGTGTCTTGTTTTGGAACAGTGAGTTAGATTGTAAAGCATCCACGCAGTGACCTTGAGCTGACAGACAAGAGACCCTCTTTTTAACTGAAAAATCTTCTCTACAGACAGAATACCATGGACAAACACCCCTTATCTGATTTGCTAATTTTTGAGAACGCACTATTTAGACGTTTCCTTTTACGCATTACTAAAGGTTTTTAAAGCGATTAATCAAAGCAAGAAGTGTAATCTGTAAAAGCTAAATAGCAAAGTTTCTTTATTTTTACATCTCCACTGTCTACTTTCATAGAAAAATCCCTAGGATTAAAGGGGACCTTAAGGGCTCAGCTTTGGAGAACCTTGTAATTATTCTTAATAAGTTTCTGTAATTATTTATTTCAGTTACATTTCTCTCTTCATAAATGGGCTCTAAGGTACCTGTTTGTCCACAATTTGTTTTAATGTAGGTGAATTAAAAGATTGACAGTGTCAGAGACTTTGAAGATGACTTAATTCCCTTATTTTCTAGGTGAAGCTTAAATATTAAAAAGTGACCTTTCCCCTGCAGTCTACAAGGTGTAACCATAGGCATAGAAACTTATTAAAATGACTTGGATAAATGATTTGATTTGGATCTTACAAACCCTTTTGTATCAGACCTGAAACCCAAGTATTCTTGCCCCCATCTAGTCTAACTCATGGGCTTACGTTTCAGGCCTGGAAGCCATGCTTTAAACCCAAAAGCAATAATCTTTCAAAAGTAATTTTTGCTCTGCTTAATAATAAGTTGAGTTAGGGTTGCCAGTTAATCGGACATAACTTCCTAAACCTGCTCAGATGTGGCAGAGTCCTATTTTATACTCATCAGACAAGTTAGTTCAATTCAGTTTAGACATCTGACCTATCAAAGACACCGATAGCCCTGAAACAAAAAACATGGCTCGCAAGATTGTTTTCTTTCATTTCTTTTGTTTTGTTAACATCTTTACTTGCTTCTGGTTTCCCACTCTCCTAGGTCCATACATACCTATGTAAGTAGATACACCTTTTTTGCTGGTTTGTTTGTAAGTTTCAGACATGATGACCTTTAACCCTAATTTCTTCACCATATATCTCCTTAAGAACAGTCTATTACAGGGGTGCCTGGGTGGCTCAGTGGGTTAAGCTTCTGACTTCCAACTTCCCCTCAGGTCCTGATCTCACAGTTTGTGGGTTCAAGTACCCCCTTGGGCTCTCTGGGCTCTGCTGTCAGCACACGGCCGGCTGGCTTTGGATCCCCTGTCTCCCTCTCTCTCTGCCCCTCCCCCAGTTACAGTCTGTCTGTCTGTCTCTCTCTGTCTCAAAAATAAGAAAAAAAGAACAATCTGTTACATAGCCATAATAAGATTATCACACCTAATAAGGTAACATATTCAGATTTCTCCAATTATCCCAAAAATGTCTTTATTTTTAACTCAAATATTTTTTTTTGATTCAAGGTCCGAAGTTCACACATTGCTTAGTTGTCATGACTCTTTAGTCACTTAATCTACAGCAGCCTTCTATTACTTTTCTTTATGGCTTTAACTTTTTGAAAAGACTAGTCTAGGTGTCTTACAAATTGTCCCACATTGTGGATTTTCCTAATTACTCCCTCATGATCAGAATCAGATCAAACATTTTTGGCAAGAATACCACACAGTTGATATGTGTCTTTACTGGTTATGGTGGTGACTGCCAGATCTTTGCCATATAAAGGGACCATTTTTCTTTGATGAAAAGTAACTTGTGGAGATACTTTGAGACCATGGATATATCCTGTTCTCCAACTGTCACCCAGTAGTTTTATCATCCATTCTTGATCCTCACTTGAATTACAAGATTACCAATTACCAGTACCAGTCATGCCGAGACCAGGGTCAGGTATTGTGACAATGGCCGAGGACAAGGACATCAGTAGAATAACTTACTGCAAACTAAGTTTGAACAGAAGTAGAAATTTGGCTCCAGAACTGGTACAAATCTGCATAGCGTTCCAAAAAAGAAATTGCATCTCCCCTGTTAAATCCTGGTTAGTTGGGGGGCTTTTTTGTTTGTTTTTTTAATATTCAAAATTTTCTGGGAATTGTTTGTCTTGTGTTTACCTAAACATACTACCTGGGAAGATAAGGATCTTAAGTATTTTTAATACATCTCATAATACATCTGCCAAGGAATTATAACCTCAGAATAGATTGAGGAAACTAATTTCACTCATTGAAAATAATTTAGCCGTCAGAAGCTTACAATTCATCAAACAGAGCTTGAAGGGGCCTCAGCAGTCATACTGTAATCCCCTCATTTTTCAGGTAAGAAATCAGGCTTCATTGGAGACATTCAAGCAAAGGTTGGACAACTAATTTTCCAGAACAAAAAGGAAACTCATGCATCAGAAAAGGTTTGAATTGATGACTGATAAAATCTCTTTATTCTTAAGTTCCCTGGTTTTATTATATATTTTGACACAAAAATAACAGTATTGTGATCATTCCCAAGACCTAAGCCAGAGATTCTGGAACTCATCCCTTCCTTCTCTCTCTAGGTTTCAGAGATATAACCATAAGGTAACCTCTGATTGAATATTTGCCTCTACAATAACTAACATTTGCTGTAATAGCTGAAAATTAGGACTAAATCAAAGGGCAACCCCATTATTTCTACCTGTTTTCATCATCAGGTGGTGTGTGTGGCTGTTGGACTTTGTTAATCAGCATGATTTAGGATTAAATAACTGGAAAACAGAATGCTCCAAGACATAGAAGACACCAGACTAGCAAGTAAATGTGAAAATCATTCACTCTGTCATTTCCAATGTTTTCTAGGAGCAAATGCCTGTAATTAAGTATATCCGTGACAACAGACAGAGAAAAGCTTTGGAGATTTAGGCAGACTTGAGAAAACCAACTGTTAGCTCTTGAGTTCAGTTGTAGATCTGGGAATTGAGTAGTGGAACTATTTTTCTTTTCCAAATTCTCAAGAAATAGATTACTCATAATATGATAAACTTTATTTAAAGAGGAAATATATACTGTTAATGACTGTATATTAAAAAACAATACCAAGAAAATAATTTTTAAATAAAATTCATACCAAGAACATTTGGAGCATTCCTCATCTATGCATTGGTAAAGACCTCCCAATAACAACCATCATTTGTCACCATGAGTTGTATATATACTAAGGGGCAAGTGGGGTAGAATCAGCACAGTGTTACCAGTCTCTGAAACTTAACATTTAAATATTTCAGACCTGCCTCTCTTAACTCTAGTTAAAAAGTGATTATATATGAATTTTAACCTGAAGAAATAAAAGGATAGGAGTAGGAAAAAGAACTGGATTTTGACATCACAATCTGCAAACATGCAAATTTCTAAGGTTTTTATAAGTATATATATATATATATATATATATATATATATATATAAGTATCTGTTTTTGTTTTCTGTGTGTAGAAACATCAATGTCTTGTACAGTGAGTTTACTGTACAATTCAACAATTCAGAAGGCTCAGTCTTATTGATGTCCTTTTGTCATTTCAGCTAGAGGCCTGTTGGTAAACCAAGCTCCATAATGCATATTTTATTGCTCTTGTATTTTTTAAAGTTCTCGTAAAACAGTGGTTTCATTTAACACCTATTTTCACAAAAGTTATTTTACCAGTTCTTGGATCATTTCAAGCTGTTTTCTGAGTGAGAAGCCAAAAGAAATTTAGTTCTGGACATTTGCTAACCCTACACGGCACACTGCATCTTGCTCTTTGGCAAGGATTAGACAGCTGAGCAACCTTTTTTTTTTATGTTAAACTTTTTATTTTGAGATTATTGTAGATTCACATGCAATTATAGGGGGAAATGCAGAGTTCCCTTGTGCCCTTTACCCACTTTTCCACCATAGTAACATATTACAAAATATCACATACAATATCACACCCCGGATATTGATGATACAGTCAAGATACAGAACATTTCCATTACAGAAGTCTCTTACTTCATCTTTTTATAGCAATACTTAATTCCCTCCTACTCCTGTCCCCGCCTTAACCCCTGGCAACCACTAATACATTCTCTATTTCTGTAAGTTTGTCATTTCATGAATGTTATATATATAACATTGATCCTCACTTGAATTACAAGATTACCAATTACCAGTACCAGTCATGCAGAGACCAGGGTTATCATACATCATATAACATTTTGGGATTGGCTTTTTTCACTCAGCATCATTCTTTGGAGATTCCTCCAATTTGTGTGCATCAATAACTCATTCCTTTTTTGAAATCTTGCCAATTGGAACGACATGGATGGACCTAGAGTGAATTTTGCTAACTGAAGTAAGTCAGAGAAAGACAAATACCGTATGATTTCACTTATGTGGATTTAAGAAACCAGATAAACATAGGGGAAGGGGGGAAAAAAATAGGGAAATCTTAATAGACTCCTAACTATAGAGAACAAACTGAAGGTTGCTGGAGGGGTGTTGGGTGGATGGATGGGCCAGGTGGGGGTTGGGCATTAAGGAGTACAGCTGTTGTGATGAGCACAGGGTGTTACATGTAAGGGATGAATCACTAAATTCTACTGAACAGTATTATAGCCTATATTTACTAGAATTTAAGTCTGAAGAAAAAACTCATTCCTTTTTATTGCTGAGTTATTCCGTGGCATTGGTGTACCAATTTAACCATTCACTTACTGAAGAACATCTGGATGGTTTCCAGTTTTTGACTGTTACAAATAAAGTTTCCATAGCTATTCATGTAAAGGTTTTTGTGTGAATGTAAGTTTTCATTTCTCTGTGATAAATGCCAAAGAATACAATTGCTGGGTCATTTGGTAGTTGCATGTTTAATTTTCTAAAATACTGCCAAACTGTTCACTGCAGTGACATTACAATTTTACATTACCACTAAGTGAGTGATCCAGTTTTTCCACGTACTCACCAGTATTTGGTGGTGTCACTATAAATTTTAATAATTTATGTTTTATTAAGTTCCTGATCCATCTTGAGTTAATTTTTATATAACTCACACATAAGTGAGAGACTTCAAGGCTAAATTTTTTCCTATGGATATATAATTGCTCTAGCACCATTTGTTGAAAAGGCTATCCTTCACTTAATTGCTTTTGCACCTTTACTAAAAATTAGTTGGGCATATTTATGTAACCCTAATTCTGGGTTCTCTGTTCTGTTTCACTGAACTATGTCTACCTCTCCACTCATAGCACACTATACTGATTACCATAACTCTATAATAAGTCTTAGAATCAAGTAGACCTCCTCCCATTTTACTCGTTTTTTTAATTTGTTTTACTATTTTAATCCCTTTGGTAATATAAATTTTAAAATAAATTTGTCTATATTTACAGGAAATTTCACTGGGACCTGATAGGAATTACATTAAGCCTGTATATTAATTCTGGGTAAATGGACATCCTTACTATGTTGAATCTTCCAATCCACGAATACAATATGTCCCTCCATTTATTTAGGTCTTTAATTCTTTTTCATCAGCATTTTATATTTTCCAGCATACAATTGCTATACATGCTTTGTTAGATTTACCCCTAAGTTTTTTAAGGGTTTTTTTTTTTTTTTTAATGTTTATTTATTTATTTTAGAGAAGAGCACATGAGCATGAGCGGGGGAGGGGCAGATGGAGAGGAAGCAGAGGATCCAAAGCAGGTGCTGCACTGACAGCAGTGAGCTGGTTGCAGGGCTTGGAACTCATAAACAGTGAGATCATGACTTGAGCCATAGTCGGACGCTTAACCGACTGAGGCACCCAGGCACCCCACTGCTAAATTTTTCTTGAGTGACTGTTAACGGTATTATACTTTTAATTGTTGGCATATTCATTGCAAGTATATAGAGATAGTTTTAAGAGTTTCTTTATAGATCCCTTGGGATTTTCTATGTGCACAATTATCTCATCTGCAAAGAGAAACAATTTATTTTCTTCCTTTACCATCTGTATGTTTTATTTTCTTTTCTTGCTTTACTGCACTGGGTAGAACTTCCAGCAGTGTATTAAGAGTAGTAAGAGCAGATCTCATGCCTTGCTCACAATCTTAGGGGAGAATATTTAGCCTTTCACTGTTACTTATAGTTTTTTGTAGATACTCATTATGAAGTTGAAGAAGTTCTCTTTTCTTATTTTTCAAAGTTTTTTTTAATCATGAATGGGTGTTGAATTTGTCAAATGGTATTTCTGCATCAATTGATATGATCTAATGATTTTTTTCTAAATCCTGAAGCAGCCTTGTATGTCTAGAGTAAACCCACTTATTCAAGGTGAATAATTCTTTCATATATTGCTGAATTACATTTGTTATTATTTTGTCACATACTTTTATGTCTATTTGATGAGGATATTTTACTGTAATTTTACATAGTCTTTGGTTCTGATATCAGGATAATACAAGTTCATAAATAAGTTGTTAGATTTCTTTTTTTTTTTTAATTTTTTTAAATTTACATCCAAATTGGTTAGCATATAGTGCAACAATGATTTCAGGAGTAGATTCCCCCTTAGTGCCCCTTACCCATTTAGCCATCCCGCCCTCCACCTCCTCCAGTAACCCTCAGTTTGTTCTCCCTATTTATGAGTCTCTTCTGTTTTGTCCCCCTCCCTGTTTTTATATGATTTTTGTTTCCCTTCCCTTATGTTCATCTGTTTTATCTCTTAAAGTCCTCATATGAGTGAAGTCATATGATTTTTGTCTTTCTTTAATTTCACTTAGCATAATACCCTCAGTTCCATCCACATAGTTGCAAATGGCATGATTTCATTCTTTCTGATTGCCGAGTAATACTCCATTGTATATATATACCACATCTTCTTTATCCATTCATCCATCGATGGACATTTGGGCTTTTTCCATACTTCGGCTGTTGTTGATAGTGCTGCTATAAGCATGGGGGTGCATGTGTCCCTTCAAAACAGCACACCTGTATCCCTTGGATAAATGCCTAGTAGTGCAATTGCTGGGTCGTAGGGTAGTTCTATTTTTAGTTTTTGAGGGACCTCCATGCCATTTTCCAGAGTGACTGCACGAGCTTGCATTCGCAAGGTTGTTAGATTTCTGTATATGGAGTTGTTTGTAGTGCTATTACCCTTTTGATGTCTGCATGGCCTATGGTAATATATCCAGTTTCATTCCTTATAATGATAATGTGATTTTTTATTAGCCTTGCTAGAGGTTTGTTACAATATTTGTTCAGAGAATCAGCTCGTTCTTTCTTTGATTATTATCTGTTGCACTTGTTTTCATTAATTTCTGCTCTTCATTATTTTGCTTTTCTTTTTCTAGGTGCTTGAAGTGAAAGTTTAGATTATTGATAGGAGACCTTTACTATTCTCTAGTGAATGCCTTTTAGGTGCCAGTTTTCCTCGTGGCTGATTTAGCTGTGTCCCACAAATTTTGATATGTTTTGTGTTCAGTTTCATTCAGTTCAGTAATTTTTTAAAAATTTCTCTGAGACTTCTCTTTTGACCCATGTATTGTTTAGAAGCAGTTTATTTTCCAGGTGCACCTGGTGGCTCAGTCAGTTGAGCATCCGACTCTTGATTTCAGCTCAGGTCGTGATCTCACAATTCGTGAGATAGAGCCCCGCATTTGGCTCTGTGCTGACAGCATGGAGCCTGCTTGGGATTCTCTCCCCGCCCCGCCCTGCTCAAAAATAAATAAACTTTTAAAAGAAGTATTTTTTTCAAATGTTTGGAGATTTTCTTTTTGTTACTAATTTCTAGTTTGATTCTTTTGTGGTCAGAGAACACATTCTGTGTGATTTCAATTCTTTTAAAATTTGTTGAGGCTGCTTTTGTGGTCCAGAATGTTTTCTGTGGTTTCAGAAATGTGGTCCTGGTCTGTGTTTCATGGCTCTTGATAAAAATATGTATCCTGTGGTGTTGGGTAAAATGTTCTATAAATGTTGACTGATTCCTGTTGGTTGATGGTATTGTTTTTCTATATCCTTGTAAAATTTCTGTCCGGTTCTGTTGTTGAGAGAGGGATATTGAAGTCCCCAACTAGATCTGTTTCCTTTCAGTTCTATTAGTTTTCACTCTGTACATTGTGCAACTCTCTTGTTTGGTGCAAACTGCTGTGTTTTCTTGGTAGATTAATCCTGAACGTCCCTTTCTGTCTTGTAATTTCCTTTGCTCTGACACCTACTTTGTCTGATATTAACATATGCACTATTTTCTTTTGATTGTTTGCTTGACAGATCTTTTTTCATCCTTTTTATTTTCAATCATTATATTTGAAGTAAGTTTCTGATAGGTAACATATAGGTAGTCATGTTTTTTAATCCATTCTACCAATCTCTTTTAATTGATTATTGCTTATATTTAATGTAATTGTTTATTAGGGCTTAAAGTTGCTATTTTATTTTTTGTTTTCTGTTTTTCTTGCCTTTCTGTGGATAACTTGAGTATATTTTGGAATTTCATTTTGATTTATCTATAGTATTTTTGAGTGTGTCTCCCTATGTATCTTTTTTAGTGAATGCTCTAGGTACTACATGATATATACATAGCTTATCACAGTCTAATGTGTCAACACCAGTTTCAGTAAAGTGTAGAAACTTTACCTCCTTTTACCTTCACCATTTATAATATACATTTAGAACCACATTAGACAGTCTTATAATTTTTGCTTCAAATGTGAAAAACACAATTTAGGAAACTCAAGAAGAGAAAGAAAGTGTATTGTACTTACTCACATTTGTTATTACTGTTTTTTCCCTTCTTCTTGATGTTCCAAGTCTCCTATTATCATTTCCTTTCTGTTTAGAACTTTAATCCTTCTTTTAGGGTAGGTCAGCTGGCAACAAATTTTAGTTTCTTTCATTTGAGAATGTCTTGATTTCCCCTTCAGTCCTGAGGTATATTTTTGCTAGATACAGATTTCTAGATTGACTGATGTCATCCTAATTGTTTTCCCCTGCAGGTGAAATGTCACTTTTTCACTTGCTGCTTTCAAAAATTTTTATCTTTAGTTTTTAGAAGTTTAGCTGTGACATCCTGAGGTAGACTTCTTTGTGATTATGCTCTTTGCATTCATTCGCTTCTTGAATCTATCTGTTCAGTTTATTTGGTTATTTTATTTTTCACCTCTTGAAATTTTCATTGGGTTCTTCTAATGTCTTGTTTGTTTCAAGCATATTCGTAATTGCTCATTGATGTGTTTTTTTATAATAGTTTTAAAATCTTTGTCAGATAATTCTAAATCTGTCATCTCAGGGTTGGATATATATTAACTGTCTTTTTTCATTCAGTTTGAGATTTTCTTAGTTCTTGGTATGATGAGTGAATTTTTATTGTAACCTGGACATTTTACATATTGTATTATGAGGCTCCACATCTTGTTTAAACTTTCTCTCTAGCTGGCTCCTTTTGACACTACTCCATTAGCGGAAGTGGGGGCAGGTACTGCTAGGTGTAGAGTAGAAGTCCAAGTTTCTCACTCTGTCACTTAAGGTGTGTGGGGGCTGGTGTGCTCCTCATTACTGCCAGGGCAACTGTAGGAGTTAGGGCTCTCTAGTAGGCCTCCATTGGTATCACTCTGGCTTAGAGGGACTAGCATGTCTCATTACTGCTCCCACTGTCTCCATTGACACCAGAGGAGAGAATGTGGACTAATTGCCATATGACAGTAAAGCTAGTCTTGAATCTCAAAGAGGCCTCCTTTGGGGCGCCTGGGTGGCGCAGTCGGTTAAGCGTCCGACTTCAGCCAGGTCACGATCTCACGGTCCGTGAGTTCGAGCCCCGCGTCAGGCTCTGGGCTGATGGCTCAGAGCCTGGAGCCTGTTTCCGATTCTGTGTCTCCCTCTCTCTCTGCCCCTCCCCCGTTCATGCTCTGTCTCTCTCTGTCAAAAATAAATAAACGTTGAAAAAAAAAATTAAAAAAAAAAAAAAAAAAAGAGGCCTCCTTTGTTACCACCTGGAGAGGAGGGAGAAGGGTACCTCATTACTGCCAATTGAGGTAGATGTCCCCACTCCTCATGTGGTTTCCACTGACACCTGTTGGGGGTGAAGGGCCCTCAATGCCCAGGAAGGAAAGAAGTCCTTGCTTCCTAATCTCCCTTCTCTGAAGTGTAGGGGTTGGAATGCCTTATTACAGCCTAGGGAGGGTGGAAGTCTAGGCTCCCAGCTTTGGCTTAAGTTGATTGGAGGTGGGGGGAGAGGGGGGCTGGTTGGGGATGCAGGCCACAATTTTTTTTGTTTGCCTGGAGTATAGCTATTATCGTTTAAAAGTTTTCTGTCTTGGGGCGCCTTAAGAATCCAACTTCAGCTTGGGTCATGATGATCTCACAGTTTGTGGGTTCGAGCCCTGTATCAGGCTCTGTGCTGACAGCTCAGAGCCTGGAGCCTGCTTCAGATTCTGTCTCCCTCACTGTCTGCCTCTCCCCCACCATGCTTTCTGTCTCTCAAAAATAAATAAACGTTCAAAAAAATTTTTTTAAGTTTTCTGTCTTATAGGCTTCCCCTTTCCTGGCCCTTTGGCTAGAGAGGACCAGCTTTGGGGGCATGGAGGGCTTTGTTCCCATTGGCATCTGCTGACTGCTGGCTTCTTCAGCTCTAACTCTTTGCAAAAAAGAGAATTCACCACTATTTTGTTTCTCAGTTCCCAAGGGTCCTGGCCAATACACTTTCTTCTCTCCACCTTTTAGTCTCAGGTTTGTCTTATATTTAATGTCCAGGGCTTTTAGTTGTATTTAGTGAGAGGAATTGGGAAAAGCACATCTCTCACTCCATCTTCCCGGAAGCACTAGTCCTAAACTGCATTGTATGACATACTTATAGAATCCTCTGTCTCTTTGGTTAGTGGTTTTTTATAACAGCACAGTAACACCTAAAAAATTGTGACCTGCAGTAACTGTTGGTATTTTTGAGGTAGTTTATGTGGTAAAAACATATACAGTTGACCCTGAAAAACAACACGGGTGTGAACTACACAGGTCCACTTTTATGCAGATTTTTTATGGTACTGTACTATAAATGTCTTTTCCTTATGATTTCATTAACATTTTCTTTAGATTACTTTATTGTAAGAATACAGTACACATAATACATATGACATACAAAACATGTCTTAAGTGGCTATGCTATCAGTAAGGCTTCCAATCAACAGTAGCCAATCAGTAGTTAAGTTTTGGGAGAGTCAGAAGTTACATGCGGATTTTTGACTGTGTGTCGGGTTGGTGCCCCTAACACACACATTGCTGAAGGGTCAACTGTATGTTGTTTACAAAGTGAAATAAAATAGGAATAAAGAGCATTCTTGTTAACGTTTTCGGTGTTTATGGAACGCTAGTTGCCTCATGTTGGGCTAACCTAAAACCTCTACTGCATTATTTGTAAGGGATATAGAGGAGGTTTAATAGCAAAGATGGTCTATATCATGTTACTGCTAAGCCAAAGATTCTCTTAAGTATAGACAATTATACTTTTTATGAATCATTACTTCAAAGAAAACTGTAGGCTAGAACATCTGGAGTAGACAGGTGCCTGGTTGGCTCAGTCAGTTAAGCATCCAACTTCGGCTCAGGTCATGATCTCATGGTTCGTGGGTTTGAGCCCCGCACTGGGCTGTGTGCTGACAGCTCAGAGCCTGGAGCCTGCTTTGGATTCTCTGTCTCCTTCTCTCTCTGCCCTCCCCACTCGTGCTCTGTCAGTCTCTGTCTCTCAAAAATAAATGTTAAAAAAAATTATTTAAAAAAAAGAAGAGCAGGGGCACCTGGCTGGCTCTGTCGGTTACGTTTCCGACCTCAGCTCAGGTCATGATCCCCTGTTGCTTGAGTTCGATCCCCACGTTGGCCTCTGTGCTGATAGATCAGAGCCTGGAGCCTGTTTCAGATTCTGTGTCTCCCTTGTTCTCTGCTCCTCTCCCACTCACACTCTGTCTTTCTCAAAAATAAACAATATAAATATCTTAAAAACCAGATAGAAAAGAATGAGTACTTTCCCTTGCATATGAAAAAAATGTCAGTAATATGAACTTAAGGATAAGGAAAAAAGAGGAGTAAAGAATAAATGCAAAAGAGGAGCAGGTGTATACGTGGTTGGAAATGCTGCAATGGAATTACTACTGATTGTATTAATTAATCAAAATGAAAAATTTTTTTCATGATAGTAATGTACACTTTGTCCTGTGCTGAAATTTCCTAGTTTTATCTCCATATAAGCTTCATGAAAATTTCCTGCTTTTCACAGCCACTTTAGATATTGACAAGTCTATAAGAATGATACACACTTTTGGTTTATCATGTTTGCATTCAGTATCAGAAAACTCAAAGCTAAATACAATGCCTAGAAGTTCTGTTAGTTTACAGTATACATGGTTAGTATTTGCTTATTCTTCCCTTTTCATGCTGTTTAATTTCTACTTTTAAAAAGCTTTATTTTATATAAGTCTTTCATATGAGATGTTCATCTATTGTAGAACTAGCCAGAACAGAACAAGTAAGTAATGTGATACGTTGTTATATCTGGATTAACTGAGCCTGGGCTCTCCATTTAACAATGTGAAAATCCTAGTAATTCAGAAAGGCTTTTTTGACTTATCTTCACTTCTCTGTTGCCCCCAAGTTAGATCACAAGTGTCATAGGTTCAAAAGTTTCTAATAAGTCTCTGTGATTACACTTTTTGAATTGCAGAATGTACAACTCCTGTACTTCCGTTAAAGTCTTTTAGAAAACTGAGTATCTTTCATTACAGTTGTTGATTTATAAATGGATGGTGCTTATGAACAATTAATAGAAGCTGTGTATTTATGTAGAGATAACAGAAGGATCGTTGTTATGTTAGGTCAGAGTTACACTAGGAACCAGTGGAATAGTTATGTACTTGAAGAAGACATCAGAGATCTCTTGGTTTCCCTTAAAACTACTAGGAATGAGGCTGTGGCAAGTGACTCTGCAAGGTAGCAAAGCAAGCTGTCTTAAAACAAGATTTAGATAAACGGGGCCCACGGCCAGCATTAAAAAAATCTAATTCTAAACTATAGCGTTCCTTGTTGCCATTAATGACCTGGGAGGATGGATATAATTACATACCCCATTAGAAATTTATAAAATAAAATAATTTCAGGTAAACTTCATTTCTTTTAATAACCTGTATTTGTTTTAATACCTAACTCTTCAGTGAGCCAAAAAATATTTGTTCACAGACTAACTTTTCCTTAATTTTTAAATTAGGTGACTAATAAACATATCAAAAGAATATGGCTGCACAAATACCAGAATCTGATCAGATAAAACAGGTAAGGTATTACAATTAATGAAAAAGAATTTTGCAAAAAATTTAAGGCACTTCTGGGTGCAACCATGTCAGTCAGTGATCTCACAAAATAACTTCAAATTTCATTTCCAAAAATGGATTTTAAATCATATGAAACATTTTTTTTCAGATAATTTGACAGATAATGCAAAAAAAAATATTTAACTAGAAAATTTGACTATGTTTTATAGATCATACTCTACAGGTCATACTATACCCACCTGAGTGAAGGAAAGAATTTTTTGTTTCAAGTATAACAGGGTATTTTGCCCAAATACAAAACATCAGTAATTAAAGTTTCAAAACATCTTTGTTTTAAAAAACCAAGTATTAAAGAATGCTCTGATTTGTTCGTAGTTTAAAGAATTTCTTGGAACCTACAATAAACTTACAGAAACCTGCTTTTTGGACTGCGTTAAAGACTTCACAACAAGAGAAGTAAAACCTGAAGAGGTATGAAAAGCACTGCCCACTAAAAACTCTGAAAGCTTGTCATAAACAATAGAAATGAGATCCCCCTCACCATTTCGCTTGTTCCTAGTTATTACAGGAATGTGGTTTTATGTTCCATTGCTCAGAGGAACTGAAGCAGTCGAGACCCATGGCCTTGAGTTTAATGATCCCAAATTTAATATGACAGTCCTACCGTACCATGGCAGATTTTGGTTTTTTTAGCTAAGATGCCTGGGGCTTGCTAAATTATTGTTCCATGTCAAAGATTCTTACTAATTAGCTTTCAGTCAAGATTGCCTGGCTAGAGAAACTTGACCCTGAGAATTCAGGTTAATTTTGGAAAAAGCAGAGCTTAAATTTGGTGGCTCATATTGCATAGGTGGACTCTGAAAACTTAATCCTCTCAGAAGTCGTAACTTTTAATACCCTCATCAAAACATTTATATATTGGCTGAAAGTGATATTCATTCATGCCAAGAACATATAACTAGCAATCAGTAAGTCCTTGTTAAATAAATGACAAAGTTTGAAAAATGCTAAGTATAATATTCTTGTTAAAAAGAAGTGTTGAAATTTAAGAATATTGGGAATGGAGCTTCTCATTAAAAAGGAACAAACTACTGGGCCTATGTTTTAACAATCAGAATAAGATATGCAAAAGGCAGGGACATTACCATTGTTTTTAGTGCTTACAAACTAGTAGGCATTCAGTATATATTAATTTTTGTAAATGGATGAAACTATTAACAATTGAAAGCTATGATCACTCACTACTCAATACCACTTAGTTCTCATATATTCAAAGAAAAGAAAAGCACCCACTGGTTGTTTATGTAAAAATACATGCATTGTTTAAAAACATTAATATTTCTGTGTTGCCTCTTGGATCTTCTCTTTTTATTTCTAGACCACCTGTTCAGAACATTGCTTACAGAAATATTTAAAAATGACACAAAGAATATCCATGAGATTTCAGGAATATCATATTCAGCAGAATGAAGCCCTGGCAGCCAAAGCAGGACTCCTTGGCCAACCACGATAGAGGAGTCCTGATGGCTGGACTTTAGATGAAACATTGCCAGCAGCTGTTGTGATGGAAATGAGGATTCATCTGATGGGATACCCTGAAAGCAGTAGCCACCATGTTAAACTGTCATGACTGTCTGGCAAGTGGGAAACAACTAGAGAAACAAAATTGCTATTTACCATGAATAATCAAAATAGAAGGTCTTATTGTTCAATCAAAATAATAAGATGCAACATTTGTTGAGGCCTTAAGATTCAGCAGCTTGGTAACTTCATTAGATAAATAAACCATTGTTTCTTCAATTGTGACTGTTAATTTTAAAAGCAAAATTATGTGTTCAATCATGTATGAGATAGAAAAAATTTTTTATTACTAAAAGTAAAATAAATGGAAATATCACTGAGCAGTTGTTTATACTATATATAGTACCATAGTATGCTGACTGGACTGTGGATACGTTGAAATGTTTTTCAATCACGATCATCCTCCAAGTATTCCTGTTCATTCATGTCTGTCTCAAATTGCTGGTAAATACATAAAATAGTTACTTGCTAATAATTTCAATGCACAATCCTTTTCTTGCCTCCCTTCTAGCATCAGGATGGGTATTACACATTCTTATCCTAGCCATATTTTCGTATATCTTCAGGAAACATCCCATCTGAGATTACCTTGGGAATGTTTAAGAGTTGACTATTATGCTCTAGTGAAGACTGTGTTTTGTGTTTTGTCCGAACGCTGAGAGTCTGACAATATACAGTGTATTCTCAGCTATGTCATGTGATCAATGCAATAAAAAGTGAACCGAAGTTATAGTAGTGTCTTAGAGCTAAAGGAATCCTAAAACAAATCCAAACATCTGCAGGAAAATTCTAGTTGATGCATAAGTATACCAAGCAGTTTGGAAAATGTACATAGACTAATACCTACTAATAAATGGACTTATGAATGGATTTCATTTGATACCAATCTAAACTTGCACTTAAGAGAGTACTAATTATAATTAGCCTATATGTTTACATTATCAAAGTGGTTTCTGTTTTGTCATATTATTTGAAGCCAGAAGTATTCTGCTTTGATAAACTAAGGTTTTCTGTATTACATCTAATTTTGAAGCTATTACATCATATAACTAACAATACCATTTATTTTACAGGCTTCTGTTGACATTGCAGTCACTAATTGTTGTGTCTTTGAAAGTACAAAAACAAAATATTAATGCTCTCTTTAATGTTGAAACATCTAGGAGACTCAGCAAAATAAACAATTCATTATAGTTAAAGAAACATGAAAGAATATGCTTGTTTCCCTCATAAGGCAAGAAAGCAACCAAAAATTCAGAGATTTTACTCATTTAAAACCCTGGGCCATCCACACACAAACTACTATTTTTATGTAATCAAGCCTAACATGGTTAATTTAGCAAAGACAATTAAGTACGTGCTCACCTGGCAAATAAGGGGAATTTTGTGCAACAGCATCTCAAATACCTTAGGAGGGAGTGTGTGTTTGAAAACCTTCAGAAGTTCCTCTGGTTGTCCACACACTAAAAGGGCATTGCTGAGATGTTCAACCCCCAATCGATGGTCTCCTAAAACAGATTGATAAGGTTTAAAGCAAAATTTTAACGTTCTTCAAAATATACCTTCCACAAATTACCAAGAAAACACCAAGTATTAAAATGAAAAAAGCATATCAAACTACAGACTATATAAACAAGCCTGCTTGGGATTCTCTTTCCCTTTCTTTCTCTCCCCTTCTCCCACTCTTTCTGATTCTCCCTGGTTCATGCTCTCTCAAACAAAAAGAGTAAAGACTATAAATGGGACAAATGCTGAGCTGTCAATTAGATTCACTGTGATCAGAGGGGCCTGGGTGGCTCAGTCGCTTTAGCATTGACTTTGATTCAGGTCATGATCTCACAGTTTGTGGGTTTGAGCCCTGCGTCAGGCTCTATGCTGACAGTTCAGAGACGAGTCTGCTTCGGATTTTGTGTCTCCTCTCTCACTCCCCTGCTCACGCTCTCTCTCAAAAAAAATAAACATTTAAAAATTTTTGATTCACTGTGATCAAGCTGCAAGATGAATAGTCTTATGATCCAAATTACTATTAAAAAGTGCACTCTTGGGAGTGTCTGGGTGGCTCAGTTAAGCGGCTGACTTTGGCTGAAGTCATGATCTTCTGGTTCGCGAGTTGGAGCCCTGTGTCAGGCCCTGTGCTGACAGTGCACAGCCACGTTGGATTCCCTGTCCCCCTCTCTGCCTCTGCCCCGTTCACACTCACTCTCAAAAATAATATTTAAAAAAAAGTGCATTCTTACTTTGCATGTTCTGCAATGTGGGTTTGCGAGAAAGGGGTGTTGAGTATTTTTTACATGTTGTGGTCTGCTGTTACTGATAGAAGATAGGTTATCTTTAACTCTACATGTGTGACTGATGAAATATAAATGAAACACCTGATGTTCTGGCTAAATAAGAATTCAAAAACAAATCCTATTATCAATGAGTTTAAAACAGGGTTTGGGGTAACATGAATTACATATATAGGGGAAGAAAAGAGATTTATGAACTTTGACTTCTAAGTAGTTTTAAAATGAGTTTTAGGATGATTGGCTGTAAAGTAAGAATGAAAAGTTGTGTAATGTGGAAGTTAATCATAGAATTTTTTTTTTAATGTTTGAGAGAGAGTGGGGGGGGGGGGAGAGAGAGAATCCTAAGCAGGCTCTGAGTAGCGCCAAGCCTGATGCGGGGCTCAAACTCATGAACCGTGGGATCATGACCTGAGCTAAAACCAAGAGTCGGATGCTTAACCAACTAAGCCACCCAGGCGCCCCAATCGTAGAATTTGTTTGCGTGAAAACATGGAAACACTTAGTCTCATTACTTCATTCTAAGAAACTGAGGCAAAGATCAGTGAAATAATTTAAAGTTTCAGAACTAATGCCATTAGTAATAGAACCTAATTTTCTAATTTTCTGAACCTTGAACACAGTGTGCTTGCCTCTCAGGTGTTTCATGATTTTCCATTTGTTGGTTGAAATACTTGGTCGTCTGAAGATAAAAGTGCATGACAGAAAACAATGTTCCCAGATTTGTATGAAGTTTAAACTGAAAAACCATCAGAAGAACATGACCTAACTCAGACTCACAAAGCAAACCTTGCCTATATTACATAAGTTTTAAGAGTTAAAGGTCTTGTGTCTAGACACCTAATTTTACGTTTTCAACCTAAGAAACTTTCATTGCTGGGTTTTAAGTAACTTTGTAGGCATTTAAAGAAGGTATTTCTTGATGGAATACTGCACTAGTATTTCACTGAAAGGTTTATTTTTAAATTAATAAAATCACAGCTTTATAGACATGACACATTAAGTCAAAATACTTTGATCGTATTGAACCTTTTAAGGAAAAAGATATAATAGTGCCTCCTCTCAAATTGATAGAGCTAATGTGACACAAAATCAATTTGGTCAACTAAGTCAACCAACCAATAAATTCAATCAAATCAGCTAATCAGAAATTTCAATCAAAATTATTGGCTCTGTGGTCCTATGTGGACACAACCATGATGAGGACTATACTACCTGACAGCAAAGGAACGAAAATTGGGGGTGGTGGCAGAAGAAAGTGGAGAAAATGGAAAAGATTACAGAAAACTAGGTGAAAAATCATATTAGAATGCTGGTCCTCAGTGTATTATAATAACCTAGGGACATTTTAAAAATATTGATGCCTGAGTCCCACCCCAGAAATTTTTATTTAATTGGTTTGGGGTTTGGTGGGATTTTAAGTAAGCAACCAAAATGAGAACTCCATTAGAAGTAAAATAGGGACATACATAACCCTTAAATAACTAACCAATTTAGGGATTTAACAGAAATATGTTATCCTTAAGAGGTAAAACTTTTAAAACATAAGTTTGCAATTTTTGTTTTAATCATCTCAATATTTGTAACATATTCACCTCTATGACATGAAGACTCTTAAACATACAGTGAATAAAGATGTGTCATAAAGTAACTGTTTTTAATTTATAACTCCTACTTTTCTCTCCATATTTACACTATCCCAATTCAAAAAATGTTAAAACACAAAGATTCTATTTTAATTTCCCCCTATATCCAAGCAGTATCCACATCTAGGAATTAATCCATATTTTGTGAGGCCCCTAGTTTATATATTTGGGGGGGGGCTTTTCTTTTAAAAGATTTTATTTTTTTAAGTAATCTCTACCCCCAATGTGGGGTCCAAACTCATGACCCGGAGATCAAGAGTCACATGCTCTACTGAATGAGCAAGCTAGGCACCCCTGGGGGGCCCTTTTAAGACAAAGAATATAAAATTTTATTTTATTTTTTTAACGTTTATTTATTTTTGAGACAGAGAGAGACAGAGCATGAATGGTCAGAGAGGGTCAGAGAGAGAGGGAGACACGGAATCTGAAACAGGCTCCAGGCTCTGAGCCGTCAGCACAGAGCCCGACGCGGGGCTTGAACTCACGGACCACAAGATCATGACTTGAGCCGAAGTCGGACACTTAACCGACTGAGCCACCCAGGCGCCCCAAGACAAAGAATGTAAAAAAGAAAAAAAGGAAATGAAAAGATTATAAAATTATGAATACAAAATTGGTAGGACTCCTCCCAGAATATTCAAAAAGCCCTGTGCAAATGAAGGTCCTTAAAACTTATGTTTTACTTCCTTGTATAAAACCATTCCTGTTTAGGGGCAGCTGGGTGGCTCAGTCAGTTAAGTGTCTGACTTTGGCTCAGATAATGATGATCTCACGGTTCGTGGGTTCAAGCCCCACATCAGGCTCCGTGTTGACAGTGTGGAGCCTGCTTGGGATTCTCTCTCTGTCCCTCACCTGCTCACACTTTCTCTCTCTCAAAAATCAATGAATAAAAAAAATTACTTCTGTTTATATCATTTAAGTCAGTTCTAACTATTAATTTTGTCATTAATATTTAAGATATTTTTAGCCCACTTATAAAACTTCCTAAAAGAAAAGACTAATATTGAATATTAAAATTTCAAATTATAATGATTAATATGCAATAACTCTGAATATTTTTTTCATTTCTCAAAACCTTTATCATGGTTTTAAGCCATTGAATTAAAGTAAAAATCATGAGTATTGCTACATGTTGTCCAGGATCCTGACTTTGTTTTCATAAATTCTGGAGGATGCCACCTCTTAAATGCAGGTAAAAAACAAATTTTTTTTCAAAAAAGACAATCAAAAGAGCCAAAATAGGTACAGGCACTATGATGAGAGGAAATTTGCAAAACTTGAAAGAAAGATACATAAATGGGTATAATGCTCATTTATCCAGCAACATCATTCATCCCTTACATAAGAAGCCTAAAAGCAAATTACTTTCCTTCCCAAGGTTTAGCACCAGAACAAAGACATGATTACTATACACAATATTTATAAAATACTTACATCATCTACCATCATTTTACCTGACAATATTATGAAGTCTTCTTAAATCTATGTGGAAATAGGTTGGGATAAATTATAATTCAAAATACAGTTCATGGCCATTAAGTCCAAGGTAGCCCCTACATACATCACTATATTAAACATACAAAAATGGTCATTTACAATGATTTATCATCAACAATAAGTAATTATTAGGGCACCTGGGTGCCTCAGTTGGGCATCTGACTTCAGCTCAGGTCACGATCTCATGGTCCGTGGGTCTGAGCCCCGCATCAGGCTCTGTGCCGACAGCTCAGAGCCTGGGGCCCGCTTTGGATTCTGTGTCTCCCTCTCTCCCTGCCCCTCCCCACTCAAGCTCTGTCTCCATCTCTCAAAAATGAATAAACGTTTAAAAAAAATTTTTTTTAAATAATTATTGGGGTGCCTGAATGGCTTAGTTGGTTAAGCATCCAACTCTTGATTTTGGCTCAGGTCATGATCTCGGGATTTGTGAGCTCAAGCCCCAAGTCCGGCTCTGTGCTGACAGCACAGAGTCAGCTTGGGATTCTCTGTCTCCCTCTCTTTCTGTCCCTCCCTCACTCTTTCAAATAAATGAACTTAAAAAAACAGTAATTATTTTATTAAGAATACTCTTCAAAATGCAGGAAAATTTTTATAAAACAGTTCAAACTTTTTAAAATTTTAATTCATACAACATTTAGTAATTTGGAAAGTTCATTTACTTAGAATTTTACCTGATGATAAATGATGTGTTAACTGTATTTGGCTTTGCTTCTCCATCTGCCCATTTCCTAGACTGCACCATCAACCTGAATGCTCAGTATAATATGGTAGGGATGAACAGTGGAATCAAGCAAAAATGCTGGGGCAGTTTCTCTTTAACTAAAAAGCAACTTAGTTAACACAGCTAGCTAGTTTTTTGACATACAAATACTAATCAAATATTTTTTGAACCTATATTATCAAAAGTAACCGCTTACAAAAAAATGTCTACATTCTCACCTCTGGATAACCAAAGTTCTCCCATTTGTATCTCTTACAGAAAAAGTTCTTGCAATTTTTCATTCTTTGCTGGATCCCATAACTAAAAGATTCACGAAATATTTAGCCATGAGTAATGAATGTAAGGTATAAGGTTACTGATCAAAATTATTTCATTTTTATTTAAAAAAAAACTGTATCTTGCACCCAGTCTCTAAATCCAAAGTATGATAAACATAGTTGTTCTTTTTAATATTTAAAACAACTCAAAATGGAGTTAACAATTTTAGGGGATTAAAAAAAATACATGGCATATTGAAATTAAGTTGAGATGCTTGTAATAACTTTCATCTATATTTGACCTAGCTTCTACGTAGCGGAAGTCCTAGTGTAATTAACTACAGCAAACATAGCTTCGCATGTTGCCAATTTGTTTTCTTGCCTAGGGTATTAACAGTGCTTGTAGATTTGGCAATGGGCACGACAAGCGGTTGGCGGGGCAGTGGGTGGTGGTGTTCAGAAGCACGCTATGGTTTGCGTCAGCCTGGTTCATGAAGGTAACCAGCATCGCAGGATGGCGTCATCACTGGTACAAAGCCCAGGGCTGGTCTTTAAAGGTAGGTACAGTGGACAATCCTTGACCCAAAGTATCAACTCTACTGCCAGTCACTTCAGCTCCAGTCTGGTCTATCTGGAGACTTTTTATGTTTTATGTTTGCTGTCCCCAAGAATTCTCTTTTTAGAGCGGGATGAGCTTTGTCATAACCCCAAATGGTTCTTCTTCCCTTCTTTTTCTTTCGTAAGCAATTAAAAACTACGCCCGCAAGTAAGCCGGGCGCGGGCAGGCAGGCGGAAGGGCGCTCCGAAATGCCCGCTCATGGACCAGACTGGGACCCTGACGCCGAGCCAGAATCTGCACGGCGGTGAGGTTACGCACTATAACGCCACCTCGGCGTCGCTAAGCACTTCACCTGGGCGCTCAGTCCCTCTGCCTTCTGGTGCTGGGCTCTTCTTTCTGCAAACACAACCGGGCACGTGCCACTCGGGAGCCATCCCGACGCCCGCGTGCGCCCCGCGAAGCCCTCACCCCGTGGGCCGGCTCGCCGCCCGCCCGGCCGCGCCACCGCCGCAGCCGTCGCACTCAACTGTCCCGCAGGCGGCGCCTGAACGCGGGGTCTCCACGCCGCTTCCGGTCGAAGTACACACAGTAGCCAAGGAAGGCGACGGCGCCACCGGCAGCCAGAGCCGCCAGGAGGCAGAGTACCGTGCGGACGCAGGGCATCCGGCCGCCGGCGTCCAGGAGCCGAGCGTTGGGCGCGGGCCGGCGAGGGCGGGGAGCCGGCCGCCAGGGGGCGTCGGCGCGGCACCCATCCTGGCCTCGGGGCTTTCTGGGCGTCCGGCCGCAGGCTTGCGAAGCAGCGCGTCGACGCCTCGAGCCGCGGCGGGCCGAGCGAGGAGGAAACCGGGGGCTCGAGAGGACGAGCGTGCGAGGTCTCACGGCCGCCGCGTAGCCGAGCTCTGTTGGAACCAGGTCTGTCGCACTCCAAATTCGGAACCCCTTACCCAAACGCGCTCCCGTCCCTGTGCCGACGGCACCCACTCAGGCACATCACAGTGTGTCAGGAATCTGGGTAGCTGGAACTGGATCCTCCGCCAGGCCCCTGTTGCCTCACATGAGAATTGAAGTTGATTCACTTCGGTCAACTCCTAGCGCGCAGCGCTGCCCGCTGACCACCTGAACACAGCTAGCCCGTGCCCCCAACCCGGTCTGCCTTGTCCCCGAAAAAGAACTCGGCCATCCCACGTCCCCGACCACCTTAGCTCAATAGTGGGAGGAAAGAAAACTTCGGAAGCAATAATATTAGCCCGGGGGGGAGGGAGTGAATTTTCTGGGCTGGGCACGACAAAGGTCCCAAAGCAAAATCGGCTCTGAGAGACCCATGATACTTAACTAGCCTAGATGTGTTTCCTTCTAATATTTGTTTTATTCAAACACAGCAGAAAAAAAAATGGAGGTAAGACTAACCCCAAATACAGAGCTTTGATTTTTCTACTGAGCCAAAAGGAAGGCATAAGAACCTAAAGAACCAAAGGACCTAAAAAAGTAAATTACGTATCCTTCTTGTTAGGTTATTGAACTGCTGTTTACAGCTTACATTATTAGTGTATGTTCATCACTGCATGACTGCCCTCGGTCGCCAGAAGCAGCCCAGGCCCTCACAATTTAAGAGTTAGCAGGTGTAAGTCACATATAATTATTTTGTTGGGTATGGTGTGTTCCTTCCTCTGTCTTCTATTTGGGAACTCGGGCTAATGTCAAAATCTGATTGTAATCAAACAGAGGAGAGGACAACATCAGCATCCAGTGTTACTGGTGAACTGGGAAGGGTTTTTGGTTCAGAATCTTGGAGATGGGTTTAGCTCAGCTCCAAATGATCTTTTTCCAGGCTGGCTGCTCTCAATCTTCACCAAAATCAAGATAATAATATCTATCATCTCAGAAGTTTCCTCGGGCTCCGGCTCCCTTTTTAATCTCTTCTTCTGCCCTTTGTTTCCCGCTTCCCCCGCCATCTCCTGTTTTCTGTCATTATGGATTAGTTTGCATTATCTAGATCATTATATAAATGGAATCATACAATATATAATACTCTATTGTCTGCCTTCTTTCACTCAGCATAATTATTTTGAGATGCATCTATGTTGTTTTGCCAATACTTCATTTTTATTGATAAGTAGTATTCCATTTTATGGATATACTATAATTTGTTTAACCATTCATAACCAGTCAGCTATTGATGAACATTTGGATTGTTTCCAGTGTTTGGATATTACTGCTATAAATATTTGTATATAAGTCTTTATATGAACACGTATTTCCTGTTCTCTTAAGTAGATACCTACAGGTGAAATGGCTAGATCATACAGTAGGACTATGTTTGATTTTTAAAGAAACTGCCAAACATTTTTCCAAAGTGGTTGTACCATTTTGCATTCCCACCAACAGCGTATGAGACTTTCAGTTACTTCATATCGTCACCCACATTTGGTTGTCCAGCCTTATTAATTTTACCATTCTAGAGTGCTACCACGCCAGAGTGTGGCACCACACCAGACTGCCCCATTTGTTATAACTGATAAACCTACATTTACACATCATTGTCACCCACAGTTTATAGTTTACACTAGGGTACACGCTTGATGTACCAATGTGTGTTTTGACAAATGTATAGTAATATGTATCCATCATCATGGTAACATGCAGAATAGTTTCACTGCCCTCAAAATCCTCTGTGCTCCACCTATCCATCCCTCCACCCCACTCCCCAGCCGGTGGCAACCACTGATCTTTTTACTGTATCGGCACTTTTACCTTTTCCAGGGTATCATATACTTGGAATCATACAATGTGCAGCCTTTTCAGATTGACTTCTTTCACTTAGTAATATGCATTTACACTTCCTTCATGTCTTTTCATGGCTTGATAGCTGATTTCTGTTAGTGCTAAATGATTCCCACTGTTTGGATATACCAAGGTTTTTCATTCACCCACTGAAGGGCATCTTGATTGCTTCCAAGTTTGGGCAATTATGAATCAAGCTGTTGTCAACAACTGTGTGCAGATTTTTCAATTCCTTAGTTTTCACCTTCAGTAAATATACTAAGGAGCATGATTGCCAGATTATATGGTAACAGGTGTACTTTTATAAGGAATTAGAGGCAGCTAGACTGTCTTCCCAAGGGGCTGTTCCATTTTTGCATTCCCACCAGCAACAAATGAAAAGTTTCTGTTGTTTCACATTCTTGCCAGCATTTGCTATTGTCGGTGTTTTAGACTTTTGTATACTAATAGTGTAGATATATCTAATTGTTTTAATTTGCATTTCCCTGTTAACATATGATGTGGAGCATCTTTTCATGTGGTTATTAGCCATCTGTACTTTTTTGTTTGTTTGTTTTGGCCATCTGTACGTCTTTGGTGAAGTGTCTGTTAAGGTCTTTGGCCCATTTTAAAATCCAGTTTTTCTTATTGTTGAATTGGAAGAGGTTTTTTTTGTTTATTTTGGGTAATAGTCTGTTTGATCTGAATGGTTGTGGACCCCTGAAATTCATGTTGTTAAAATTCTAGTCTCTAATGATGGTATTAGGAGGTGGGGGTTGGGAGAGGTGATTATATCATGAGATGGAACCCTCATGATTGAGATTAGTGCCCTCATAAAAGCAGCTCCACAGAACAACCTAGCCTCCTTCGCCCCAAAAGCCCCCCCCCAACCATGCTGGCACCTTTACTGGACTTCCCAACCTCCAGATCTGTGAGATATAAATGTTTATAAGCCACCAAATTTATGGCATTTTTGTTATAGCAGCTCGAATGTACTAAAACAGTCCTTTGTCAGATACATCTTTTATAAATATTTTCTAGTTTGTGAGTTATCTCATTTTCTGTATGAACACCATTTACATGTGCTTTATTGGCCATTCGAATATCTTCTTTGATGAAGTGTATGTTCAAATCTTTAGTCTGTTTCTTTTAACTGCATTTTTAAACTTTATTTATTTATTTTGAGAGAGAGAGAAAGTGCACAAGCAGGGGAGGGGCAGAGAGAGAGAGAGAGAGAGAGAGAGAGAGATAGAGAGAATCCCAAGCAGGCTTCACGCTGCCAGTGCTGAACCAGACATGGGCCTCAAACTCCTAAACCATGAGATCATGACCTGAGCCAAAATCAAAGTCATATGCTTAACTGACTAAGCCACCCAGGCACCCCTTGCATTGTTTTTGTTTTTTAATTTTTTAATGTTTAAATTTATTTTATTTTTGAGAGAGAGACAGAGTACAAATGGGAGGGGCAGAGAGGGAGACACAGAATCTGAAGCAGGCTCCAGGCTCTGAGCTGTCAGCACAGAACCCGATGTGGGGCTTGAACTCACTAACCACAAGATCATGACCTGAGTCAAAGTTGGACGCTCAACTCACTGGGCCACCTAGGTGCCCCTGCATTGTTTTTTTAATTGTTGAGTTTGAGAGTTTTTTATCTATACAAGGACTTGTATAGTCCTTGTATAGATCTTTTTATCTATAAAGGACTTTTGATCTATAAAGGACTATACAAGTCCTTTATCTGATATATGCTTTGCAAATATTTTCTCCCAGGCTATTTCTTGTCTTTATTCCTTTAACAGTCTCTTTTAAAGAGCCATAGTTTTTCATTTTGATGAAGTACATTTATCAATTTGTTCCATTTATGGATTACGCTTTTGATATTGTATCTAAGAAATCTTTTGTCAAACCCAACTAGGCATAAGGTGACAAAGATCTTCTCCTATTTTCTTTTAAACGTTTACAGTTTGGGGCACCTAGGTGGCTCAGTCAGTTGAGTATCCATCTCATAAATTCAGCTCAGGTCATGGATCCCCAGTGTCATGGGATCCAGCCCTGCTTCTTAAGATTCTCTCTCCCTCTCTCAAAAAAAAACCCAAAAAGTTTATAGTTTTAGGTTTTGTGATCATTTGGAATTATTGTAGATGGTGTGAGGTACGGTTCCAAGTTATTTTTTGTTGTTGTTGTGTATATGGTCTTCCAGTTGTTCCAGCACCATTTTCTTTAGAAGACTATCCTTTTTTTCATTATATTGTCCTCGTGCCTTTATCAAAAACCAGTTGTCCATATATATGGGGACTTATTTCTGAACTCTATTCTGTTTCATTGTTCTATTTGTTCAAAATGCTATTCTTAATGCTGTTTGGTTCATAATAATTCTTGAAACCAGTTACTGTTAAGCCTCCAACTTAATATTAAGAGTAGTTTTGGCTATTTTGGGTCCTTTGCATTTCCATACACATTTTATAATTAGTTTCTCAATTTCTACCAAAAAAAAAAAAAAAACCTGGGATTTTGATTGTGATTGTATTAAATTTGAGAAGCAGGGGCGCCTGGGTGGCGCAGTCGGTTAAGCGTCCGACTTCAGCCAGGTCACGATCTCGCGGTCCGTGAGTTCGAGCCCCGCGTCAGGCTCTGGGCTGATGGCTCAGAGCCTGGAGCCTGTTTCCGATTCTGTGTCTCCTTCTCTCTCTGCCCCTCCCCCGTTCATGCTCTGTCTCTGTCCCAAAAATAAATAAACGTTGAAAAAAAAAAATTAAAAAATAAATAAATAAATAAATAAATAAATTTGAGAAGCAAAGAAAATCTTAACATTAAGTTTTATGATTATGAGCAAGGTGCATCTCCTTATTTACTTAGACTTTCTTTGTTTGCCCTTAGCAATATTTTGTAGTTTTCAGTGTTAGAGGTCTTTCCCATCCTTTGTCAGATTTATCCCAACATATTTCATGTTTTTGATGCAATTGTAAGTGGAATTTTAAAAACTTTAATTTCTCTTTATTGCTAGTACATAAAAATGATTTTTGTATATTGATCTTGAATACTGCAATCTTGCTAAACTCACCAGTTTAGATGTCTATGATCTTTTTTGTTTGTTTGTTTGTTTTTTCTTTTGCCTGAATGCTCTGGCTAGAAACTTCAATACAGTGTTGAATAGAAATAGTGAAGAGTGAACATCCCTGTTTTATTCCTAATCTTAGAGAAAATAATTCAGTCTTTCCTCATTAAGTATGTTATTAACTGTAGGTTTTTCCTTCATTGGGTTGAGGAAATTCTCTTCTGTTTGCTGAGTTTTTTTCAGGAATACATGTTGGATTTTGTCAGATGTTTTTTCTGTATCTTACAGTTTTTTGTTTCAGTTTAATATGATGAATTATGTTGATTTTTGAATATTAAACCAACCCTGCATTCTTGGGATAAACTCCACTTGACCCATGTTGTGTTTTCCTTTTAATAAGTTGTTGGATTTTGCTTGCTAAAATTTTTAGAATTTTTGCATATGTATTCATGAATGGTACTGGCCTTTAGTTTTCTTTTCTTGCAATGTCTTTGTCTGGTTTTGGTGTCAAAGTCATACTGGCCTCATTGTGTGGGTTAGAAGATTCCCTCTTCAATTTTTGGAGGAGTTTAAGTAGAATTAGTATTATGTCTTTCTTAAACATTTGGTAGTATTATGTCTTTCCTTAAACTTAAAAGTGAAGATAGCTGGACCTACAGTTTTCTTTGTGGGAAGGTTTTTTTGTTTATTTGTTTTGAGAGAGAGAGGGCAGGCGCAAGTGAGCAAGGGGCAGAGAGACAGAGAGAGAGAGAGAATCCCACGAGGGACAGAGAGAGAGAGAAGGAGAGAGAGAGAGAGAAGCAGGGTTCACCTGGGGCTCATGTTTTACACGAAGTGAGGCTTGAGCTCACTCAATGTGAGACTGGAACTCATGACCTGTGAGATCATGACCTGAGCTCATGTCAGATACTTAACGACTGAGCCACCCAGGTACCCTGTGGGAAGGTTTTTAACTTCAATTCCATTTCTTTCATAAATATAGGATCTAAGTTGTTGAATTCATTTGGCATAAAGATGTTTGTGATAATTCCCTTTTTATTCCTTTAATAGGTATAGGTACAATAGGTAGTGATGTCATCTCTCTCATTCCTGATATTGGTAATTTGTGTCTTTTCTGTTTCCTAATCAGTCTGGCTAGAGGTTTGTCAATTTTACTGATCATCTCAAAGAACTAGATAGTTGTCTTTTGAAATCTGTTACTGTCAAATTGTATCTATTCTAAAATTCTGCTCCACTAGAGCAGTACATATACTGAAAGCACTTTATTGATATTTGTTGAACCAATTAATGAAAAAAAAAAAAGAACCACTGATTTCTGCATGTAAAGTCATCTTAATACCACCACATTCTTTTAGATACCAGCCATTCCCTTGTCTCTTACTTATGTCAGTACCTTAGTACGGATAAGATATAACTGAGCAGTATCTCAAGGCTAGGTTAAATGCTTTGAGGATATATATGACCCAAGAGAAGGCTAAAGGGAAATGAAGCTAGCAGCTAGCATCGAGGAGGGAGGGAATCTTGAGACAATAAAAAAAATACATGGAAGCTGAAGACAGTGAATCAGAGAAAGTGTGATAAAACTGCAAGTCAGGAATCGTGGGATATTAAACTAGCAACTTAGGATGAAAGAATACACATTCTAACAAGAAATGATAGTCACATAACATGTAATCCAAGAATGATTACCCAAAGTCATTACAATAAAAGTTTCAACTTAATAGCATCATTTTCAAAAAGGTATTGAGAACTGCTCAGATGTTAGAGGAAAAGGGGTACATAAATTGGCTTAGGTAAATTATGAAAAATAGGGTTTCTGTTTATACTCCCCATTTAATATATTGGACTGGAGGGTACCTGGGTGGCTTAATTGGTTAAGTGTCCAACTCTTGATCAACTCATGGTCATGGTCTCATGGTTCATGAATTTGATTCCCACATTCAGCTCTGTGCTGACAGTGTGGAACCTGCTTGGGATTCTCTCTCTCTTCCCCTCCCTCTGCTCCCCCCCCCCCACTCACGTGTGTGCATAGGCACGTACGCACGCTCTGTCAAAATAAATATATAAACTAAAAAAAAAAGAACTCTGGTTAAAGGAACCAGGAAAAGGTCATGACACACATACCTAGATGGGAAAAAGAAATCTCTCATTGCTTTCACCAACCTAAAACCAAACAAACAAAACAACACTGACCTGTCTAGTCTCTGTACTAGCTAACCACAGTGACCTTGGATTTACATGTTCCCTATATGTTTTAGACATTGCTGGGTTTTTTTTGTCCAAACTGCACACACTTAAAATGCAGTTTTATTAATTTTCACATATATATGTATATATGTGTGTGTGTATATATATACACACACACACACACACACACACACCCATGAAACCATCACCACAACCAAATTAGTGAACTCATCCATAACCCCCAAAAGTTTACTTGGGCCTCTTTGTAATCCCTTACTCCTACCCTATCCACTACACATTCCTTACCAGTTTCCCAGGAAACCACTGATTTGCTTTCTATCACTATAGATTATAAAGTATTTTCTCAAATTTTGTATAAATGGAATTATAAAGTATGTGTACTCTTTGGCTTAAATTTCACTCAGCATAATTATATTATCTGTTTTGTTGTCTATACATCAGTTTGTTCCTTTTTATTGCTGGGCTGTATTCCACTTTATGGATATGCAACAATTTATCCATTCATCAATTGATGGACATTTGGGTTGTTTCAAGTCTTTGCACCTACTATGTGTGCACATGCTTTCATTTCTCTTAGCTGAGTATCAACAGGTGGAATGACTGGGTCATAAGTTTAACTTTTTAAGAAATTGCCAACATTTTCCCAAAGTACCTGTACCATTTTGTGTTCTCACCAGTAGGGTGTGAGAATTCTAGTTCCTCCACATTGTCTCCAACTCTTTCATGGAAGACAATTTGGCAATATCTGTTGAGATTAAAGCTGCACAAATACTTTGCTCCAGTGATTCCACTCGAGGAATTTATCCTATAGGTATTCTCACACATGTGTGAAAGGACATATATATAAGGCTGTTAGCTACAGCATTGTATTAAAAATTAGAACAGAGCAAAATGTCCATCATTATGGGTCCAGATAATAAATTGTGGTATGTTGGTATCTGTGTGTTGCTGTAAATAATCAGGAAAGCATATTGTTTTTGGAAGGATAACTGATAACACCAGTTGCCTCTGGGAAGGGGAAAGTAAGGCCAAAGGTAGGAGATTGTCACATAGTCTGGTGTCCTATTTTGAACCATCTGGATGTATTACCTACTCAAACAATAGATTTAAAACTTTTTAAATACCTCTGAAACTAAAGCAGTTATTAAAAACAATTTTAGAATCTAAACCTTTCCACTTTAGAGATAAGAAATCTGACACTTGGCAGTGGTCAAGTGATTTGCCATGTTCAAATAGCTCAGTTATAAATGAGTACTGATAAGTCCTATTAAGGAGAATCCCACACCCCATAAGTTCTCATTGTAGTCATTTAAAACGATGATGTCTTTGTTAAAAATGCAACCATGATACCCAGGGAGCAGAAGCTTAAGACACTAACATAATGGAACAAATACTGACTGGGGAACCAGAAATGGGCGGGGGTTCTAATTCTGCTATTTATTATTCCCTGGTTTCTTTGTAGTATTTCAATTAATTAGCCATAATTTATTTATATTTATGTTTCATTAACATTTATTTATTTTTTGAGAGACAGAGCGTGAGCGGGGAGGGGCAGAGAGAGGGAGTCACAGACTCCAAAGCAGGCTCCAGGCTCTGAGCTGTCAGCACAGAGCCTGACACGGCTTGAACTCGCAAATCGCAAGATCATGACCTGAGCCAAAGTCGGATGCTTAACTGACCGAGCCACCCAGGCGCCCTGAGTTAGCCATAATTTTTTTTATCCATTCTTCTGTTAATGGACATTTAAGATGTTTGGTCAGCACAAACCATTCTGCAAAGAATAGTCTAACATAAATCTCTTGGAGCATACACCGTAGATTTTCTCTAGGATATGTGGAACTGTTTGGTCAAGGGGGTGTTCCCCTCATCTTTACAAATCCAAAATAGATGTATTAATTTACACCTGCACACACTACATGGGAGTTCCTATTTCTTTAAATACTTTCTAATGCTTGAGGTTGCAAGACATTAAAAAATCTGTGTGATATCATTAATCACTAAGGAGATGCAAATTAAAAAAAAAAAAAAGACACAATGAAATACCACTATGCACCTATTAGATGGCAAAACAAAAAACCCCAAATGAATATATCTAATGCTGACAAGGATGTAGTGCAACTGAATTCTTGTGTATCACTGCTGGGAATGCAGAATTGTAGAGTGCACATACAATCCAGCAACCTTACTTCTAGGTGTTTCCCCAAGGGAATTGAAAACCTATGTCCACGCAAAAGCCTGTATGTGTATACTACTAGTGGCTTTATTCATAATTATTAAGTGCCTTAGAAAGTTTTAAATTTCAATGGATTTAGATTTAGTTTCGGTTTTTGAGAGCAGGTTTGGATCGGGATCCAAGAGAATTTCTGAGAGCAGTTACCACTTGGAGGGAAAACTGCCCCATCAAAGGAAAACCACCAGTAAAGCCTGAGTGTGTTCACAACTGTTTTTTCAAAGCTTAGCTATTATGAGGGCAGTCTTGGAGATAATGGCTACATCAAGGAAATGGTTTAATTCTCAGAATCCCTTATGGACTGCCGAGGCACATTCATCCTTTGAAACCAAGAGAAACTTCAGAGTTTGCTATCCTCCATAAAAAGGTTCAGGGACCGAGAAAAGGTTCTCTGGAGGATAAATATGTCTTGGGATATAGTGGAAAAGAAATTACTTGCAGGATTTGCAGATAAAATATAGGATGCCCAGTTAAATGTCAATTTCACGTAAGTAACAACTTTTACATAGGGCATACTTACACTAAAAAATTATCTGTTGTTGGTCTGAAATTCAGACTTAGCTGTGTGTCCTGTGTTTTTATTTGCTAAATCTGGCAACCTAAACTGGTGAGACTCTTGAACCACATGGTCTTATTTAATGTAACTTAGCGTTGAGAAGAAATCTAATTGTGTGGAATAATCATTTATTTACGTGGAAGTTTTAAGCTTGTCGCAGAACTTTTCAAAATGAATTCTGATGATACAGATTACAAAATGAAGATAATTTCATAATTTTGTTAACTTCAAATTCTAAAATTGTAAACACTGCCCTTCTTACTCTATTTAAAAAGATATAATGGGTCTAATATGAATATATAAAAAGGTTGTTTGTGCTTAACAAGAAAAAAACGTCATTTGGTTTTGTAACAAAATGTAAAGACCTACAAAAAAAAAATGTCTCCTGTGTGAAAACACCAAGCATATGTTAGAAATTCTGCATTAGTAGACTCCATTGTAAGAGTCCTTCAACCTTCACTAATGATGAATGCCATCACATACCGTTGTCTTCCTGTAATGGGGTAAAAATCTGTGTGTAACCATGTGGAGTAATGGAAGAGGGAAGAAGACACAAGAAGGAAAAAAATTCATCAGTTTAAGAATATTTTGAGTGAGGATTAGATGGTTTAACACGTCTACCCTGTTCAAATGATATTTTCACACTATTCCCTTGTGAAAAGAACCACAAAGACAACTTATAGATGTCTGACTTGTACATAAGAATCACTGGTAGAAAACAGAAACAATAGCAATTCAAAAGTAATTTTTTTCAACTTAAGTAAACATAGTTTTTGACCATCTTACTGTGTATTGGATGCTGGATCAGGCATTTTGTGGGATACAAGTATGACTAGGTACTTAAGGAACTAAACATCTGGTAGGGTAGAAAGACGCATGCATAAGTAAACACGATACAAGGCAAGTTGTCAACTAAAATAATAGGTTGAAAATGCAATCAGAGCATAAAAGGCAGTGATATTCTGGTGGTGGTAAGTCAGCAAAAACTTCATTGAAAAGTGGCTCTTGAGATGGCTCTGGACAAGTAGGGACAGAGTGGTGGGGAGAAGAGAGGAGCAGGAAGAGGCAGAGCTGGGCAGGTGCATTGTTTGGGTTTAAAGCAGCAAAACTGCTTTGAATACATGATGTGGGAGGAGTTATTTATAAAATGAATGTCTCTGCGTGACCTGGCTCCTGCCTCTCTCGACTCAAGTTTTTGCCCTGGCTCATTACCCCCTTGCCCCATGCACGTGGAGCGCTTTACTCTCCCAACCTGCATCCCTAGCCAATTCATTATCCTCACTGAGGGTCAGTTTTACTGTTGCTTTCTCTGCAAAGCTTTCTCTGACCACCTTTACCTTCAAACTAGTTGGGCTCCTATATCGTATATCATGGCACCCCATACCTTAATATGTTTGTCACACGTATAGTTAAGAAATAAACATGTATCTCATTAGATTATACATTGCCTAAAGACAAGGACCTTTTTCTGTCTTGTTCACTGTTTTAACTTCTGGGCCTTAGCACAGTCCCTGGCACACAGAAGATACCTGACAAATTGTTGATGAATGAATTATGGTAATACGTTTTATGTGTGGTTGAATATAGCTTCAAATGCTTTCACAGTGTTGACAGTTCTGTTAAATTACAGGGGTTATAAGAAAGTTATATTTTAGAATTTGTAAGAAATATATAAGCAAATTAATAGCTTAACCCATATGGATTTCTATAACTTAAAGCAATTTCATAGAAGACAGTGTGTGTGTGTGTGTGTGTGTGTGTGTGCGCACGCTATATACCAAAGTTCAAACATGTTTTTTCAGTGAAGGGCAGGAAAACTAGAAATACAACAAACAATAAAGGCACACAACGGAATACTGAAATAAACCTCAATAATCTTCAAATACCTTTAGAGACAGCACCTTCTATTTTAAAGAGTATCTTTATACTTTTTTAGTCACATGCAAGTGCTATCCTAAATTTAGCTAAATTCAAAATATGCCTCATATTTGAATTTAATAGTCAATATTCATTTACTTTCAGAATCCTCTCCAGCTTCAAAATAGAAGGATTTTAATAGTGCCCGTATACCCACTGAATGAATATATAATTGTGCTCTCTGCAGCAAAGTCCCAATACTTCATTACTAGATTTATATTGATTAGAAGGGATGGCATTCAAGCTGGTAACCAGTTATCTCATTTACTGAATCGTTAGTGAAGGAAATCATTAAAATATCCCACGTATGAATCTACGGTTGCCTCCAAGTTCCAACTAGATTTGAATGACACACTTTTTTCATTTTTATAATTAAGTACTAGAAACATTTTATTGTAAAGACTGATGAATCTATCGAATATGCTTTGTTTTATAAAGTCTGATTTTCCAACTGTAAGATACTGGCACTTGGGGAAAAAACAATCACTTAAATGAAAACTAAAAATATAAAGCCTATGTTTAAAACATGGCCTTTATTAATACTGCCCACTGAGCTCCATTTTTATTTTACATTGAAATACTTCTGCTTTGCAAAGAAAAGACAGGAAAGTGCATTTTACAAGAGTACTTTTTTTCTTTTTAATTCTCTGCGAAAATGGAAGGAATCTGAATCACAAGTTCACAATGTGGTAAAATGAAATTAAGAAACAATGATTTCAGTAATGCTATGCCATCACTAGTGTTTGGCTCTGACTTTGTTCTTGTAAATCAGATCCTGATATACAGTCTAGAGCATCTAGGTTATTACTCTACAGCATATTAAACACAGAAAAGGAGGTTTAAAAAAAACCCCTTTCAATGTACAAACATGAATTTAAAAACTGATTTTAAAAAATCACCTTTTTACATAATGTATATGGCAAAAATGCTTTAAATACATGATTTTGGAAGAATTATTTACAAAATGTATCAGTCTGTGGAACAATTCACAGACAAAGCATACATAGTTGCTTTACTTAGTTGTTGCATCTCAACTTTGGGAGATAAGAAATTTATTCGGCAGTATAGCAAACATAAAAACTATGACAAAGTATTGTAAGGGCAACCAAAAATTTGATCCTCGAAACAGTTTAAATACTAGGACTGCCAAAGTTTCTAAACGAGGACATACTTTAATGATGCAGATGCCCATTTAGAGTCCGTGCTGTCTGAAGGACGGAGACGCACTCCCTTCAGCGCGGGCAGAGCTGCTGGATGCAACCTCCTGTGAAAGGGACAGCTGAGAGCTATTGTCATCCAAAGAGTGAATTAACCTAGAATTTTCTTTTTTTCCATTTTATTAATATTTTAAAAAATACATAAAAATACAACATCCAATGTCTGAATAAATATATTTAACAAGTTGCAAGATAATACCTTATTTTACACAAAATTTTCAGCTTTAGAAATCTTGTTAAATAACTTCATTGTTGTTATATATTTCATTTTTGTCTTTTTGTAACAAAATAAAAACTCTGAAATTACATAGAAAAAAGACAAAATATTTTTGTCAAGGGATAAGATAGTCCACTGAAAACTTATTCACAATTCCACTGTAAACATTAATAAACATTAAAATATTTGCATAATTGTGTGCTCAAAAATCCTATAAAAAGTGGAAGACTTATTACAACTGTAGTTTTCAGTCAACTACACTTCCTTTCACAATTTATTTTGTCCCATTTACACCTTTAAACCTGGGCACACTGCTGAACATATACTTTGGCAGTTCTAAATAGCAAGTGCTTCCACAAAAATAAAAAAACAACAGCAACAATAATTAAAAAAAAAAACACAACATAAACCCCCTACTCACCAAGTGTTCAAATACATCTTAGTGAAAGTGCAGCAGTCACTATTCAGCTGGATAATATTTTGATGTTTATCATGTGCACTTGCTTGTCTATGATTTCTATAACATTTGAAAGCTTTATTATACAAATTCAAATTTGCTAAGTGCCCTTTTTCTATCTTCACAAAAAATGAAAAATTAGGAAAAATTATGACAAATATGGCAGGCTGCCTAACCTTCAGTTATTAATCAGCTTACTGTTTGCAACAGAAAAAAAAGAAAAGAGAGGGAATAGATACAATCCAGCCTGGAAAAGTATACAGGATATACTTAGCAATGTCAAACCAGTTGAGTGCTTTCTGTGGTTGTATTTCAGGGTTTTGGGATTTATGTCCATGGCAGCAAACTGCTGGGAAGGCAGAGAAAGCGTTCATCACCTGCATTCTACAGCAAGCACATTTTGTGGGGGAGATGATGATGATGGGCTCATTCCAGTGTCTGACGAAGCAGATGACATGGAGGCTCCTGCATGAGACACTGCGGAAGCCAAACAACTACATTAGACCCAAAACGATCAAAGATACCTAGCCACTGGCAAATTAGAAATACATTTACCATTCATTTCAATCAGTCCCCTTAAATGGTGCTAAAGGAATAACATCTCACAGAATTTCCTGTAACCAGCTAACCACTGGCTTCCTATCCTTATCCTGCCCAACAGACCTAATGGACACGACATTCCCACAGGTGACAGTAGTTATCTAGGTCAGGTATCAGAATCATAAGGATCGGGATGGAAGTGTAGTTGTGTGATTAGAAAAAAGTCCTCACGTGACTTTAACATAACGCTCCAGGAGGAAATAACACAGGTTAAGGATCACCACTCTGTGCATTTCGTACTTTGCCATTTTTTTTATGTATTTTATCTTCTCTTTCTTGGCAACCCTTTCCTATCTCCTGCCAATCTTTGCCTAATTGTTCCTAAATAAGAATTTAGGAAAATTAAAAGTTAAAATTAAAAATTTTTGTTTAAGTAGATCTCTCTCAGTGTATACATGTACTATCACTGTGACATATAACTTGTTATTATAAATTCTAATATGCAGAAGTCACTCAATGTCTCACTTTAATAACTCACTTCACACTTAAAAAAACTAAGAAAACAAAAAAGGGAAGACTGTAATGAAAGAATCTTTTTTTAGTTGTGTGAAACTCCTATCACCTTTAGGAAATTTGAAGCAGGTCAGGGTGCTCTGAAGAAATTTCAATTTGTTAATTTGCTTTTCTTTTTGTGTTTAGAAGTTCTGTAAAGACTGCCTGCTATTTACAGTCTTTAAAGAAAAGGACAGACATGGAAAGCCTGATCTCCTTCCATTAGCTCCGTCTTATTTCTAGGAGTAAAGATTGCTGGACTTGGACTGGATTCAAGACCACATATAATACAACTCATCTTCTCAGAAATACATCCCCGGAGTCTCTGCATTGGCAGAAAACTCTCAATATGGGCAAGCCTGTCGGGTAATTTACCTTTTTGTAAGAGACCGCCTTCCCAAAGCCCTCCCCTCATGTACATCCTACTTCTGGAATAGTTGGCTCTCTCGGCCTGCTCTGCAGTGGTCATTCTATAGCTTTCACTCATCACCTTGGTATTTGCCTCACTATTTTCCTAGGTAGGATTCCTTGTTTGCTGGATCTCATGTTGTCTTCTTAGCTTTCTAGTTTCTAGTTTGGCTTCTAGTTTCTAGTGCTACCATTGAGAAATCTGACACGAGAAACCTGATGCTGTTCTGAGACCCTTTTTTTAGATATTTTATTTTAATTTTATTTATTTTAGAGAGCACACGCATGAACACAGGGGAGGGGCAGAAGGAGAGAGAGAGCCAGAAGGAGAGACCATCTTAAGCAGGCTCCATGCTCAGCACAGAGCCCAACTTGGGACTCAATCCCACCATGTCATGATCATGACCTGAGCGGAAATCAAGAGTGGGTCACTCAACCAACTGAGCCACCCAGGCGCCCCTAGATATGCCTTTATATGATAAAATTTTAGGATCTTCTTGTTACACATAGGATTCTGAAATTTCACAATGTGCTTTGGTGTGATTTTTTTTCCCCCATTCTTTAGAGAGATTACGGTGAATTCTTTCAATCTCCTAATTCATATCCTTTATTTCTGGAAATTTTTCTTATAATAGTTCTTTGATGACAGTGTCCTATGTTTATTCAGTGCTTTTTCTAGAAATTCTGTGATTCAGAAGGTGTATCTCTTGGCCAGATCCTATACTTCTCTTACTTCTTTTCCCCTATTGTCTTTTTGACCATCTACTGGAATTTCTTTAGCTTTGCTCTCTCTTCTATTACATTTTTTAAATTCCTATCACATTTTTAATTTTTGAGAGATCCTTCTTGGTCCCTGAATTGTATTACTAGTATCATATTTTCGTTTCAAGACTGCAGTACCTTTCCTGCGTCTGTGTCTAGCTATAGTTTGATGTTCTGGATAGGACATTGTCTGTTTTTTCCAAGGTCCTTTTTTTACTCTCATTTTCTACTTTGGTTTCTACCTTTATGTAGAAGCCTTCCTATCTGCTCTTGTGGCTTCCATATTTAAAAGGAGGATATCAAAAAGCCAACTGGAAGCTGTGCACAAGTATGCAGAGCTTTTCAGTGATGGGCAGTATATATGTACTGATTGGCAAGGATCTTGCTTTTTGGTTCAGGAACCTCCAAATGTTGGTATCTGTGTTAGTCATTCCTCTTGGGTTGAACAGCTTCTCCAGAGGAATTCTTCAGTCTCCTCCCAAGAATGAGCATAAGCTTAGTTGTCAGCTTTCAGGAAGCCAAAAGGATAAGAGTTACAGTTGGAAAAGGGATAGGAATCTCATCATTCAGTATTGTATACTTCTGCTCAAGTTCCTTATTTCTGGTTTTGCACTTAACCCTCACCTTCAGTTAAGACTGGTGTACTTGAAGTCTACAAGCCTATTCATTCCCCTCTCCCTCCAATAAGTTAATTTCTTATTTTTCTGCTAAAGCTGCAGAAAAGGGTAGTTTGTTTCACAGCATGGGACGAAAGAATCCAATTTCTCCTTCCATTTTCAACCATTTTTAATCTCACATATATCCCTGCTTTCTGGGGTGATATGATATAGACTGGCTTGCTTCTTGTTTTGTCCTAATGCAAGGATAAACAAGCTTAGGTTTTTGCATTCTGCTAGGACGGTTACAGCTGTCTGTCTGCTTCTCAGCTTGTAAGAGTTAAGCTGTTGATATGTCTTGTCTACTGTGGTCTGCTGCCCCCTTACCTTGTTCTTGTGGGTACAGGGCTTTTCTTTACTCTTATTTTATAGTGGGGCTTGGGGATGGATCTGATGTGAATATACCAATGTTTAGCTATAATTCTGTGCAGTTTTAAGGTATAGGCCAGGCATTACTCTCTCTCCAAGATTAATCCAAACTAATCTCTCCTTCCACCAAGTAGTATCACTCTTGGGGCCCTCCTCACACACTCTCCCACTAGAAGTTAAGATCTTTTGAGATCAAGGTCCGTATTTCATTCATCTCTGTACTTACCACCTGGAAGAGGGCCTAGCACATAGTGTGTATGCATTAATGTTGTTGAGCTGAACTGTTTCAATGAATGTTGTTGAGCTGCTTAGGAAATAATTTATGATCCCAACAAAATAGTCTCTTTGAAGATAAGCTCATATGTCGATTAATTTTGGTGAACCTCATAATAACAGATATAGTGCCTGTTAATAGGTAGCCAATAAATGTATGTTGAGCAAAGACTGAATTTCAGAGGGAGTAACTCTTCTTGAGAACCCATCACATTTAGTAAAATCACACATTTTGTAAAACAGTTCATAGTCCTTTTCAAGAATCTCATCCTGATTAATTCAGTTGTTGACTCATTTCAACAATAGCACAAAGACAGCATAAGGAATCTAAAAACAACAATGTGTACTATATATATTCAAAGACTAACCTAAATCTTCAAAAATGATAGTATATATTTGAAAAACAGAAGGAAGAAAAATTACAATCAAATTACCTTCTCTGTCTTTCTTTTTTAATCTTTTTCTCCTCCTGTCTATGGTTGCCACTTCGGATTTCAAAGACATGTAATATTTTCTTATTTCTTGTAATTTTTCTTGGAGAAAAGAGATTCTCTCTGTACTGTTCATATTATCTAATTCATCTAAAAGGGAAAAAAAAGTTAATTTGGTTTAAAAAAATTACTTAAAAGAATATGGCAGTTCTATCAAAAATCCAACTTATAAATCCTCAAAAGCTTTAATTTATGAAAACTTTTACATATTAATAGCTAAATAAGGCTCTATAAACAGTATGACACTAATTACATTCATGAGTAAGATTTCTGTATGTAACTCAAATTTCTTGTACTAAATATATATTACTTAATGATGTATTACTTAAATGATCAGCAAATAACAAGAAAACATCAACACACAGCAACTGTGATCTATAATTATATTTATCTAAATTGTTTCTTTGTATAGATGATTTTTTCGTTTATTAGTTATTTACAATTACCAATACTAGAAAGGGTATTTCAGTTTCAATGATATATACAAATCACCATCTTATTTTGTAACTGGAGATCTTTCAGGTTAGTATTTATCAGGTTAGTATCATGAAAAGATACAGATTTATATTTAAGTGGTAATTACTGATAAGGCAACATTTGGAAACCTACATAAATGAATTTGGTAATCATTCTTTCTCATTTTGACATTTTAAGGTAAGTACCACTTTACAATATACATTCAGGTTTTCTAAAGCTTCTTACTGAGTTGAAAGCTCCATTTATATGTTCTAGGGGATGAATTTGGATGTTTATCCCTGTGTTTATCTTTTTCTCCATCTTTGATGTGAGGGGAAATCCTTGCAGGAGATCGTGCAAGCTTCTGTGGCTTAGACACATTAAGATGCTTTACTGGTGTACATTTACTTGAATTGTCCAGGACAGGAAGATCTTCACTATCACTGCTTTGTCCTATAATAAGAAAAAATTGATTCAGAGATTATAAATGATAAAAATCTCAAATATCAAAATGCAGCAGACCCAGCAATTGCATTTTTGTAATATCCTACAGAAATAAGTGTACAAATGCACAGATTTCTTTTTTTAATGTGTATTTATTTTTGAGAAAAATAAAGAGCGTGAGCGGGGGAGGGGCAGAGAGAGAGGGAGACACAGAAACCGAAGCAGGCTCCAGGCTCTGAGCTGTCAGCACAGAGCCCAACGCAGGGCCTGAACCCACGAACCGTGAGATCATGACCTGAGCCGAAGTCTGGTGCTTAACTGACTGAGCCACCCAGGTGCCCCACAAATGCACAAATTTCTTAATAGCTAAGAAATAGACATCTAAATGCCCACCAGTAGGAAAATGGTTAAAAATTATACACGGTTGATCACTGAACAACGTCGGGGTTAGAGGCACCGACCCCCATGCAGTCAAAAATCTACAATTACTTTTGACTCCTCCAAAACCTATTTACTAATAATAGCATGCTGTTGGCCAGAAGCCTTACTGATAACAAAGTTGAGTAACACACACTGGTATGTTATATACAACATTATATACTGTACTTTTATAACAAATTAATCTACAGAAAAAAATGTTAGAAAATCACAAGGAAAATACATTTACAGTACTGTAAAAAATCTGTTTATAAGTGGACCTGCACAATTTAAACTTGTGTTGTTCAAGGGTCAAATATACTACTGAATACTTTGCTAAAGTGGTTAAAAAGAATTAGCTAAAGTTTATAAGAACAAAAATGGCAAAATATCCAATATATATTATTAAATGAAAACTCAAAGTTATGAAACAATATGTGTAGTATTGCCCCATTTATGTTTAAAACCAAAAACAACCCAAACTGCATAATTGAAGGACAGAAACACCTGATGTATACACATCCTTTAACATATATAGATGTTTGCATACATATGAATTGCATAATTGTTTGCAATTCTATCCCTCCTCACCAAATTTGTACTTAGAGATGCTTTTGCTCTTCACTTCATCATAAATTAGAATTGTTTCCTTCCCCCCCCCATCTTCTATATCCTACTTCCACCCTACTCTCTCTCAAAAGCCAACCTTGCCTTCTGACAAGGCAAGGTTGAGGGTTACCCACTCAATTTCCCAGCCTCTCTCCTCTATCTGTATCTGTCTTTATTGACTTTTTTTTTGGGGGGGGGGGTCAAAAAGAGAGTGTTTCTGAAGACTACTCTCTTCAGCTGTACTCTTAAAACCATCCACTCCCAGCTCCCCTGGAATATCTCAACATCAATTATCCATCTTCTTTTAGCTTCAACTTCTTTTCCCAGAGCCTGCCAACATGCTTATATCTTTCCCACTCTTAGAGGAGGTAAAAAGAAAACTTCTCCTTTTAGCTGGCACCTCCTTCCTTCTCTTTTAAAGTAAAATTTCTTGAAAGAAACTTTGTTATCCTGGTTTCCACATCTTCTAATCACATTCCTGTGCTCTTGTTAGGGTCCCAACATTTACAACTCAACAAATCCAATCAATGTATTTAATCTTATTGCATATCCAATAGCATTTGAAACTTTTTTATTCAAACCCACCGGCATTTACTGATTTGCATTTGTCTCAGATCAGTGCCCATACAGATATCTCACATAATTCTGTTGGTCCTTTTTCTCTTTTTACATCTCTTCCACAGGAATCGCATCTTCTTACAATCCTTTACACAACCATCTTCTAAAAACAGACTCTTCAAAGCTCCACACCCCTATTTCCCTAATACTGGGTATCTCTAACCCAGCATTCCCTGAATTACTTACTCTTCCAACAGCCTGCTGCTACTCCTCTATCCCATGTGTCCATTAGCCAGTCCCTCATATGTAACTAATAATGACTGAGTCCTGATGATTTCACTTCCCATCTCTTTAGTTCATTTCTTCTTGCCAAAGATTAAACCAGATATTCTTTCCCAAAAGTAAAACTGATAATCTCCTTTCTTCCTTTTTAATCCTTTTTACTTTTTATTTTGAGACAATCTTCAAACTTAGAAAAAAGCTGTAAGAACAGTTACCAAAAAATGTTTTTCTGACCCATTTGAAGGTTAAGTTGCCCTGCCACACTTGAGTATTTGGTGTTTATTTCTTATAAACAAGAACATTCTCCTCGTGTTATCTGCAAACTGGCCCCCAACTTAGCAGTTTATATGTCATATTTCTGAGTGTTGGAATCTGGGAGCAGCTTGGTTGAGTGATCTGGTTCAGGTAATTCTTGTGATGTGGCAGTCAAGCTTTTAGCTGAGGCTGTGGTCTCTGTAGACTTGACTAGAGCTGAAGGATATGCTTCCAAGACGGTTCACTCGCATGGCTACTACTGGCAGGAGGCCTCAGTTCCTTGCTGGCTGTTGGCAGGATAAGCTCAGTTCCTCACCATGTGGACCTCTCTATACCTGCTGTGCCGTCATGACTTGGCAGCCAACCTTCACCAGAGCAAGTGATCCAAGGGAGAGCAAGGAGGAATCTGGAGTGCCTTTCATGACCTGTTCTCTTGAAGTCCTACTCTATCACTTCATTTGTTACAAGTGAGTCACTAAATTCAGCCCACATGCAAGGGAAGGGAATCAGGCTTTGCCTCTTGAAGAGGGGACTATCAGTAAATTTGTAGATGTTTTTAAAACCACCACACTCTTATAGAACCACAATACAACCATCAAAATCATGAAATGAACACAAATCTATTATCATCATCCAATCTTCCTATCCCATACAAGTTTCTCTACTTGACCTGGTAATGTCTTTTGTAACAATAGGATCCAGGTGAGAATTATATGCTGCATTTAATTGTCATGTCTCCTAAGTCTCCTTTCATCTGGAACAGTTCCTCTTTCTTTGACTTTCATGACCTTGACAAGTTCTCAAATTGCAGACCAGTTATTTTACAGAATACCCTTCAGTTTGAATTTGTTGATGGTTCCTCATGATTACATTCAGGTTATGCATCTTTGACAGGAATGTCACAGAAGTGCAGCTGTGTTCTTCTTGTATCCTGCCAGGTAGTACATGATTTCCTCTTGTCCCATTACTGGTGGGGTTCACTTTATGTGACAAACGTAGTATCTGCCAGGCACAATGATGTTATTCAGTTGCCCTTGGTAATTCCTACTGCCTCTCTCTTCTCGTTTCCCATCGCTCTTTCTCTCTACATCTGTATTGTCCAGCCACAGGTGGCTATGGTTCAGAAATTTTCCTTTGAAATGGCTTTGATCTTGTATAAAATCATATGCTCCTTCTGTGGAATATGTATCTACTATAACCTGGAATTTTCCTTTCAGACTTGTATGAAGGCTTATTTTAGAGATAAAACTTTAATTTGTCAAAATCAACCATGTTTATTTCTGTTATATTCTATGACTTTGTTTTTATTCCTTAGGGTACAAAAATCTTTCTCATGTAATCTGTTGATTCACACTGATTTGTTAATTTCTTCGTTTATTTCCACATGAATTTCATTATCCCCCATCTTAAAAATACTATGATACTATTTAGGAATCAGCTTTTCTAGATTAAAGTAAACCATTCCATTCAGAAATGTAAACTTAATCTGTTTTTACCACTAGAGCAAATATTACTTTTCTATTATTCAAGATCCTCAAATACATTCCTCAATATTAAACTGCTTTACATAAGAAATACAAACGAAGTAAACAAAAAAAATAATCACAGCTATTCCAGCTCCAAATAAAATTGATCAGCCCCTTCAGATCAAAAACTAATGGGAAAACTGCTATTTTCAGAACATAATAAACCAAATTTATTTTTAAATTGACACAAATGATCAAGCCAACAAAATGCTGAAAATATTAACTAAATTTATGGTGTCTAAAGCCAGCATTGGAAAGCACCAACCTGTTCCATTCTTTTCACTTTTGGCTACAGCACTTGTTCGCTTTGGGGTACGCTTTTGCTTTTTTGCCAATAATCCACTATTTCCATCATTTGGCCTTTTCTGACCTGAAATAAGGGGGAAGAGACGACTTGAAAAATACATACATTTTGGATACCATTAGTTTATTATAAAAGACATGGAAATTATTTATAGGATGAGAGATTTCAGTGGAATGGGCAGCTTCACATGATACCATTTCAATAATAATTTATTTCGGTCTGCATATTTTCTGAGAATGTCACCCTCTCTAAAAAATAATCCTCGTCATCTAGACCTACTCTAGTGCCTCCATATTCTGAGAAAAGAACTTTACCTCCAACTTTGACGCTAAATGCTTGTTATCTCTCCACCTTTCCCTTTAGAGCCCAGTCCAACAGCTACTACTGTTGCTTGCAATACTTTTTCTTGAGAGTTTTGCAGAAGCATAATGCCTCCATTAGTTGCAGTTCTGGCTGTACTCCTTTCAACTAAAACTCGGTCAAAGGGGGAAGAAACTTTCTAAACGCCTGTCCTGCCATAACTTCAGCCGCTACAGTTGGTCTTCTGCGCTTGAGCCACCACCACCGCCACAAGAGCAGCTGTATTATTCACCTGTCTACTCCACATGAATTTCTCGATGTACATTTTTTTTTAAAGGCATGGGAAGGGAAAGTGGGGACGGGACGTACAAAGGAAAGAAAGAATACGAGGGAGGGAGGGTGGGAACTTTACAGATCAAGAATGCCTAAAACTCTTAACTTACTAATTTTGGGGCTGAACGTAAAGGCTGATGTTCTCCCTAGAAAAGTTCTTACCCTTCTCTCTGTTCTCTCTTTCTTGAACAATTATACTACAGGTACCAGAGGCAACACCAGCTTCAAAACCATTTGCAGATTCCCTCTCACAGAGACCTTCTTGAGATTCTTCAGCAATGCTATCAACTTCAATGGTTATGTCACTCTCACTTTTTATACTTCGAGACTCATCTTGACTGAGAGTAAGTGGTGAAGCTACTGAAAAGTGATGCTGTACAACAGGAGGTAGGGCAGGTGGAATAGAAACAAGAGAGTTAGACTCAGAGTTTTCAACTACTACATCTTCAATACTGGTCTTATCCTTCTCATCCAAATCATCCAAGTCTACTTCATGGCAAACCAAGGTCTCAGGCCCAATCAGAGGCATTGCATCCTCTTCTTCTTTTAGTGGCGTATTTACAGTTTCTTCAGCTGGACTGTCAAATTTTTCACTAGTCAATTCTTGACTGCGTTGGTTGGACTCTGCGATTAATGATGGCATTTCTTCATTTTCTGCTTCAAAATGTTGTTCAAAATTTAAGTTTTTCATTCCCTCAGATGCAATACAGTCACTGGTCTTTTCTTGAGATACGCTGTTTGTCATTTCCATTCCATTCTCGATTCTTGTTTTTTTCTCTGGTGATGACTGTCCCAGTAATTTCCGTTTCAACTTTTTTTCTTTTGCACACTGGTCAATTTCATCTTCAGCAGTAGAGGAAAAATTTTTACTGTCTAGTGAAGAAAATTCTAGACTCTGAGCTTCTATATGAGATTCACTTCCTGCTTCATCCTGGCTAAATGATGAAATCTTTATAATTTCTAAAGAAAGATCTTTTGTCTTGCTTCGTCTTCCCTTTCCTTTAGGAGATTTTTCAGCCTCTTTCTTAACTTCTTCTCCTTGTTCCACTTTATTTCCAAAAATCTGTACTATTTGTTCATTCTCTCCAACTTCTAACTTCAGTGTTTCTAAAGGCTGCATTTGTGTCCTTTCGTTTTCTTTTAATATATGTGCAGCAATCTTTGGATTTTCTTCATCTAGTTTATCGTCATTCAAGTGTTCATTTTTTTCTAGTTCTTTAATATCAGGAGAAAGTTCTTCATTCATCAAATTCTTTTCTAAAAGGTCTTCTGTTTCACTATCAGATGAGCAAGAGTCTGCAAGAGGAAATATTACTGTATTACAAAGGTTTCTGTCTTAATTACCAATGTAATTTTAGAATAAAAATTCTACCACTCTAAATCATACACCACTGAATACTTCCCTGTAGAAATTCCTGATAAATCATACATTTGGGCCAAAAAATGGGAGGGGGTGGTAAGTTGCAAAATTAACTCCATGTAAAAACACATTACACTGAAAATATTACTATCTCAAGTCTATAAAAGAGCTAGTTTGGGCTATGAAAAAAATCTCAGAAATTGGGCTATGAAAAATCCTCAGAAAAAGCAAAGGACTAGTACTGAGATAGTAAGTTAATACATTAAGTGGTTTGATCTGAGGTCTAATAGATATTGATTAATAAACGTAATGGGCATTCTGTGTCTCTAGAAAGGAATATGACATTCTATTTTTAAAAATTCTGAAAAGAAGAGATGCACAAAATGAGCAGTTTGAATTCCCAAAGGTTTAAATATTCTTTTGATTTAAAGACATAAAAGTATAGGCAAGCTACCTTCTTGCAAAAGAACTCATTCTCTTTAAGTTAGAGAATTTTTTAAAATAATAAAGTAGGGCTGTGAGAATGTACAGGAACTGTAAAATATAAAAATTCTGCCCACATGGTACTCCTATTGTAAAGAAGTCCAAAAAGGCAAACTCAAATAGACAAGCTTCATTTGGTGGACATCTTGCATTTGTGTGTTATGATAAGCTTCCAGTAGATGGCAGTGATGAGGAGGGAGCAAGCCCTTTTCTAATTTACACACAAACACCACATGGATGAAAGGTAGTCCTAGTTCAGAATAGCTTTTTTCTTGAAGGGAGGAAAAAGTTTTGATGAGACAAGGATTTAACATTTTAAATTTCATGGGAAAACATACAGAAAGGTGAGAAAAAAGTTAAAAGCAAAATAAAGTATGTTCACCTATACTCATCACAAAACATGCCTATACCACGTTAGTTTGTGCACTTTGAACACCTTGGTGTCAGCTTTGTTGAAATATCCTGCGTGAACAGCACTGAATTGTAGGAGACACTGGTGCATGCTCTGAAGGACAGTGCAGCACACAGTAGGATGCATGACTTGTCAACCCATCTTCTTTCAAAATAGAATACTCCTACAATACTGACGACAAAAGTATTCCAATTAAAGTAAGACATCACTCAGTTGTAAGTAAACATGAGAGACTAAAATATTTATCTCAGGGGCGCCTGGGTGGCTCAGTCAGTTAAGCGTCCGACTTCGGCTCAGGTCATGATCTCATGGTCCGAGGGTTCGAGCCCCGCGTCAGGCTCTGTGCTGACAGCTCAGAGCCTGGAGCCTGTTTCAGATTCTGTGTCTCCCTCTCTCTCTGACCCTCCCCCATTCATGCTCTGTCTCTCTCTGTCTCAAAAATAAATAAACGTTAAAAAAAAATTTTTTTAATAAAATATCTCAAATCAAGTTTTGTAGTTTAAATTATATGAGATTAAAAACTTAGATGACTTTCTATGAATCTCTCACACAAGCAAAGTTTTATTGTATTATTGATTTTTTAAAAAATCAACGATCCTCAAAATTAGCACCTTCCATTCCATTTGACAGAGGTGAGCTGTCTGGCATACTGCTGCGAGCACTTCTGGTACCTGATTTTCCTTCACTGTTTGGAGTCTTAGACAAACCATATGGCATGTTTGATGAAAGGGTAGATTTTAAAGGAGGTCGTCCTCGTTTTGACTTCTGCCTCTCCTCATCCCTCTTTTCATCCTTTTCACTGTCTTCTTTATTCTGGGTAACAGCAACAAAACGTATGAGAAGGGCCAATGCCTTAGAAAAAAATGAACATTCTACCGACATTCTACTTCTCCAAGGAAAACCATAACTCAAAAAAGGTTATATATTTTATATGTCAACTCTTAGTTCGTGCTTATAGAAAAACCAAAAACAAGTGGTTTTCTAACATAGTTATAATTACATGAATAAGATAGTCTATGGTTTGTAACACCGCAGTCCCACGGTGAAGGCCAGAGTCCATGCATTAGAGAACTGAACTACTCAGCACCCCTCCTTGTTCATTACTATTCCCTGAGGACAAGAAAGAGACCTGCCATCAAACAGACAAAACCTTAGGTGAATTTCTACAGCACAGGCTGAAAACTGAGGGTAGGGATGTTGAGTACAACTAGCCAGCAGATATGTGTTTTAGCTTTATCTAGTACTAGCTTTCAAGACAGTTGTCTGCAAAAAAAATCCTAAAATCTGACAACCCTGAGTCTGCATCCCACAAGAGTGGTGAGTTCCATCCTCTCTTGAGGAATGTGTCCTCTTTTTTGTCACCATCAATCCTGTTTTACCCTTTTACTATAGAGCCCCTATAGACATTTGAGTTTGAAGCCTGTCTCCTAGGGAGTCCCTGGTTTTTATCTTTCCCTAAACAATATGGTAATGTGTTTACATTTTTTACTTTTTAGCTTCTGGGTTACCAGAGAGAAAATCACAATTACCTTAAAGAAATCAAGACGATTATTACAATGAGAAAACAAGATTTATAAAACACAGTATAATATAAATAATACCTATACTTATCATAAAGGATATGACTCTATATACATACTTTTGCTTTTTTCTTCTGTTTTTTCTTTGGTCCACCTTTGTCCAAAGGCCAGATTATCCTGTCAGCCTTCACCCATTCATCATACCTTAAAACAGAGAAAAAAATAAAACTTCACAGTAATACCTTATTTGAAATGTATGCACCAAATGAAACAGCAGTGAGGAAACTAAAGAGTTCAGTTCTACTGTTGGCAGAAACATGAAGAGCACAGGGGCTGGTGTATTGGTAACAAGTACCAGCCTGTACGAGGTGCGTTGTAAACCTGCCACCACCAGGACAAGGCAAGAAAATTTCTTAGGGTAAATGAGCAAGAAAAACCTATGCAGATTCAAGACTGTTTAAACGGCTTTTATTTTCTGTACTGAGCTTTTGTTTCCCAGATCTGAGCTTAACAGAGTAAGTTGATGTTACACTGGCATTCATTCTATTGACCAAATAATGAATGCAGAGATAAGTGAGGTGAATTCACATTTGTAACATGATCAGTTCCAGGTTTATTTATGAAGTCCTTTTCAGCTCTCTTTTCCTCCCAGAACTCTATAGCTGCTAGTATTTTTTTTTTCTTTTGATGTTTATTTTTGAGAGAGGGAGAGACAGAGTGTGAACAGGGGAGGGGCAGAGAGAGACACACAGAATCTGAAGCAGGCTCCAGGCTCTGAGCTGTCAGCAGAGCCCGATGTGGGGCTCGAACTCATGAACCGTGAGAGCATGACCTGAGCCAAAGTTGGATGCTTAACCGACTGAGCCACCCAGGCGTCCCACATAGCTGCTAATATTTCTTTTTTTTTTTTTTTTTTAACGTTTATTCATTTCTCAGAGACAGAGCATGAGCGGGGAAGGGACAGAGAGAGAGGGAGACACAGAATCTGAAGCAGGCTCCAGGCTCTGAGCTGTCAGCACAGAGCCCGATGCGGAGCTTGAACTCACAAACTGCGAGATCATGACCTGAGCCGAAGTCGGATGCTCAACCAACTGAGCCACCCAGGCGCCCCTATAGTTGCTAATATTTCTAATAAAATTTTATTCTGAACTGTTACCTCTAAGACTCTGAAAAATTTTAGAGATCTTTCATTTTTTTATTAAAAATTTTTCTAAAATGTTTGTTTTTGAGAGAGACAGAGCACAAGCAGGGGAGGGGCAGAAAGAGAGGGAGATATAGAATCCAAAGCAGGCTCCAGGCTCTGAGCTGTCAGCACAGAGCCCAATGCAGGGCTCAAACTCACGAGCTGTGAGATCACGACCTGAGCCAAAGTCAGACGCTTAACCCACTGAGCCACCCAGATGCCCCAAGATCTTTCATTTCCTTTAAGTTTTTATTCTGCTTAGCTCAAATTGAAAACTCCTCATTTCCCTTATACCTTCTTCCAAAATATTGACATCACTTTTAAATTTCAACACAGTCCACATTACTAATCAGGGCAAATAAGAAACTAAACTTTCTACAACTAAATGCCAGTTCTTACACTATGTAAATATATAGGTATTTATAGAGCTTAATCAAAATCTAAAATGTGAACACTCAGGCAAAAAACACTACAGGCAGTCCTTACTTTGAACTGCACCATGTTAATGGAAACCATACCCTCACTTTGTAACCTAGTTACCACGGAGCCGTGCGAAGGAAGGACACAGTTCCAATATCCACATATCGGTTGACATAAGACCATGACTTACCTACACTATGGTTTGGAAAAACGATTTCCTCTTGGACTAACCCAATATATTCATTTTACCCGGCTTTATTCTTACCGTATTTCATAATAATCACTCACTTGGACATTTACTGAGGGCCTACTAGCATGCCGGGCACTGTCTGAGAATACAGCGTACACTGTAGAGAGTAGTAAGAAGAAGACCCTTGCTGTCATGCAGCTTGCAGTCTGGTGTAAAAGGCAGACATACAGTAAAATCGAGGACAGTCTACTAAATGCAATAAGAGGGTTATTTATGTATCTGGTCCAAGGCACAAAGGAGTAACTGCCCAGTTTCAAACTTTTACGGGACCTATCACACAACTAAGAAGCACAGGTCTGATTTAGAGTACACCTCTGATTTAGAGGCCACATGGCCTGGTCACCACAGTATGTCATGCGGGTACTCCAGTATTAATACTGCCAACCAAGGGTGGTCCCAGAATCTCTCAACTACAGACCAGCACTCCCCTCACAATTGCACATGCTACCCTGTTTTAGAAACCCAACTGGATTCTCTAGGAGCTACAGTGGCTCTGTTTCCATCAGCAGACCACAATTATACTAGCTTTTAGGAGTACAGAAGGACAATGAAAAACCACGAACCGTATCAGTAACCAGTTAGGTGACTAGTTGGGAAGATAACCAGTGAGGAAGAACGTGAGCATATAATAAAATGACTGTTGGGGCGCTGGGGTGGCTTAGTTGGTTAAGCATCTGACTTTGGCTTAGGTCACGATCTTGCGGTTTGTGAGTTCGAGCCCCGCGTCAGGCTCTGTGTTGACAGCTCAGAGCCTGGAGCCTGCTTCGGATTCTGTGTCTCCCTCTCTCTCTGCCCCTCCCCTGCTCAGTCTCACTCTGTTTCTCAAAAATGAATAAATTTTTAAAAATAAGTAAAATGACTTGAGAAAAGTCATATAGTAAAATATTAAAAAGATGAGAGTGAAGGATAGGAAGGGGACTTTCTAGAAAGATGAGCAGACCCACACAGAGTAAGAGTGGATGGCTGGAACTGAATGGAAGCAGAGAAAAATCAAAGGCTATAATGTGCTACAACTGCAAAGACAGTGACTCAGAGCTGACAAGATAGTACCCCTCTCCCCGAATTCAATATGTGCATACAAAACAACAGATCTCTAAGATCACTAAAGAGTTTGCACAGAACTGGTGAATCATGTTGTATAACTGAAACTAATAGGACAATGTATGTCAACTATAAATATTGAATAATAAGCATGTTTTAAAAATTAAAGTTTGTGGGGCACCTGGGTGGCTCAGTAAAGCATCCGACTCTTGGTTTTGGAGCAGGTCATGATCTCTCAGTTCATTATTTCAAGCTTCGCATCGGGCTCCAGGCTACCAGTGCAGAGCCTGCTTGGGATTCTGTCTCTATCTCCCTTTCCCTCTGCCTCCCCCTGCTCGTGCTCATATGCTCTCTCGCTCTTTCTCTTCTCAAAATATATAAACAAACAAGTTTCTTTCTAGTGTTGGCACAAGTGTGAAGAACATAGGAACCAGTCTGAGAAATTTTAAAGTTTTATATGCTATTCATTAAACCCATACTTTTTTTTTCCTTAAAGTTATTTGAGAGAGAGAGAGAGAGAGAGAGAGAGAGAGAATGTATGTTGGAAACAGACAAAGAGGGGGAGAGAGAATCCCAAGCAGGCTCCATGCCCAGTGCAGAGCCTGATGTGGGGCTTGATCCCATGATCATGAGATCATGACCTGAGCCTAAATCAAGATTCGGACGCTTAACCCAGGCACACCTAAACCCATATTCTTAAAATGATGCAAAATGAAAGAAACCTAACTCTCCCTCACTAAAGAAAACAGTCAACATTTATTGAGTACTTACTGTATGCCAGGCACTGTTCTAAGCACTTTGTATGTTAATACAGGTGTTAAGCACTATTTCTCACAACATTTTATAAAGCAGGTGCTTTATCTTACCCGATTTAGAGGTGAGGGAATTGACACATAACAGCACATTTCTAGTATGTAAGGAAACCTTGAAGCACTCTGGCTCCAAGCAAATACAGGGCAAGCAGAGATATTAAACGCATAAGGCTTTCCAAAGGGGAAAGAGAAGAGTAGAGGAACTGGCCTGGTACTATCAGCTACAGAGCTGATCTGGACTCAAAGCTACATGCAGTTGTTCTCCTGTTGAACATCAACAGTTTCACAGAACATCAACATCAGATAAGTCTATCCCATGACCATGACAGATCAAGACAAAAACAAGACCACTTCATAATAGTATCTAAACATAGGATAAAAAGGAATATTATCCAACCCACAAAAATGACCAACATCCTTTTATCTTGAGTGACTAACTGCTGCTTCTTTATCAATTACAACACTAACCTTGGTCTAGTCTTCTCTTCTTCTAGATAAGATTTATTAAGAAAACCAATCACACAATTATCACCACTTCTTGACCACATCCAATCTACAGCAAAACCCACTTCCTTAAACCCTCCCTAAAATCATCTAACAAGCTCAAATCTGAGTCCTAACATTTTTAAATTAATCAACTTAGAATTATAATACTTGATACAAGCTTGATTTATTTTTATTTTTAAATTTTATTTATTTATTTTAACATTTATTCATTTTTGAGAGAGAGAAAGAGACAGAGTCTGAGTGGAGGAGGGGCAGAGAGAGAGGGAGACACGGAATCCGAAGCAGGCTCCAGGCTCTGAGTTGTTAACACACAGCTCGACACAGAACTCCAACCCATGAACTGTGAAATCATGACCTAAGCCGAAGTCAAGACACTTAACTGACTGAGCCACCCCGGTGCCCCGATATGAGCATGATTTTGAATAAATGTAATAGACAAACCACCTGCACCATTGGGAGCTGCAGGCCTGCCTCCCTGCCCATGGTCTGCAGGATGTTTCCATAAAATCCTGGGCTACTACTGTTTCCAGAGGCGGAGCCTTGGACTTTCATGAATTCATCTAACACTCTCTTGATGAATGCCCCATGGTATCCCTTACTGTGTTCTCCCTCACTGCAAATGAGCAATAAATCCAACCTGTTCAACTACACATAGGATCTTGGTGACCCTTGCCTGAAGTACTGACACAGCTAGTAAAGCACTGGAGATGTTAAAAGTCTTGGAAAATTCAGATAAAAGGTATGCTTTGTAACCATTTGTTTTATATATACCATTTTCTTTGGTTCTTCACAACATTAATCTTTTTGAACCATGGAAATAAATTTCAATAGTAAGAAAATACGTTTTCTGCTTACCTGACATTCCATCCATAGTAATGTACCAAGTATAAAACTTCTCCATCATCAATTTCAGTGCTTTTAATACTAGCTTCATAGATTTTCTGCGTTTTTCCTCGACCATATTTTACTTTCACTTTGGTTCCTGTTAGGCAGGGTTCCATGTCTTCCTCATCTTCCTCCCCATCAGAGTCACATTTGCTTTCAGTTTCTTCCCTGCAGCAAGTTATAACATTGATAATGCTACTAATAATTTAATGGAGAACTAATATATGCTAAAAGAATTCAACATGTAGAATAGTTAAAACCTAAGTATTACCTTAATAGCATGTCAGTGGAGGAGGAGAAGAAGGAGGAGAAGGAGAAGATTTTTATGGACTACCTGCTAAGGAATTTATTTATTACGTAACGGTGCACTGTACCACAAGTAAATCCATATTTCTTAAAGGCCAATCAATAATCACAGTTGATGATGTAGTCAAATTAATCAGTTTTGATAAAGAGCCATGTGCTTTGAAAAAGTCTTTAGGATTCATATTGAAGTGCCACCTTATTATGTGAAAATTATCTAAAGATAGTTTCTAACTTCCTGCAACTAAATTGTCTTGAATCTACTTTACTACCACTCTGCTCAATTTAGAATGGTCTTTAGCATAACTGTTTTATTTTAGTGGGCAGAATAATGAACAAGGGCTATCTACCTCAGTAACCATATCTTTTAAACTAGTTTATATTTTAAAGGTTTTCCTACCGTAACAAAGAAACAACAGATATTTGAATATTAGGTCACTTGTTGAAACTGTGGGATAGCACCAGGAGAACAAAGCTTTGTGTATCTCATACTGATTTCTGTTGTGTTTTTACTCCTCTCCCACCAGCTTTTGTTTAAAATAATCAGGTATAAAAGAAATTGACATAGGGAGGTCTGACAATATTTCAGTATTTTTTATAAACAAAACATTTTGTATTAACCCTCCAAGGATTTAGAAGAGATCTACACCAAAGATCATCCTAATATCATGAGTGGTAAATGTTTCTTTCAGAGGAGGCATTATGCTCTAATAAACGTGGGGCATTTATCTGGGGAGCACTAGGGGAACCGACATGAAGAAGCTTTGACAACCTCATTTGCCCTGGGAAATGTTTTATCTCGAAGGACACATTCAATATTATAGTCTGATAAGGTAATTTCAAAATATTAAGAAACTACTTAAAACAGAAATGTCTACAGATAAAAAAATCTCCCGTTTCCATGATTCCTGTTATAGAATGAGAATACGAACTATGTTTGTCTATATATTCAATCTTTATTTAATAGAAGGGCATATTTTTTTTCATATTCAAGTCTGAAATTTTCTCTGAAACAATTACTTATTCTATTTACATAGCAACTATAAAGGCTTTTAAAACCACATATTACATATATATATAGATATATATATACACATCTATATATATACATATATACACATATATACATATATATACATGTATTACATGTTTTATGTATTAAATACATATTACACATATTTTGATGCTTATTTTTAATAAAACTTCAAACTATAATTAGCCCTGATTTAAGTGGTTCACTTTTGCTTAAATTTATTGTCCAAATATTTCAAATTCTGCACTCACATCATTATATTCAACTCCAATTTTCTCCTCCCAGTTTTCCTAATCCTATTTCGATACAGAACTTTCTTTATTCACTCATCTAATTCACATGTAATTGTGATAGCTCTTGTACCTATTTGGACTGAATCATAAAATCACCTCTCCCACTCACCAATCATTCCTATTTTTACAAGTATTTTCTCAATGGTTAATTTTTAGATGGGTGTCAGCCACTAGTTGGATGCAGCAGGCTACTTTTTCCCAATTTTACTTAAACTTCTAGAAAATTTGTCATCATATAATGTAGTAATCAAAAAGTAACTATGGAGAAGAGCTCATGTTACAAGAACGTGTGTTATGCTGTTGTTGCTGAATTAAGATTCATTTTTTAGTAGCATATAAAAATTAGTAAATCCATTTGACAACACAGAAATGGCCAACTAAACACAGTCGGACATTAATTTGCTCTAGCTGGACTGCCTAATCTTTGGTAATGTTTAAGTCAGTTCAGTCCATACATGTATAATACATGGAAAAAAAATACCAACACTCAACAGCAAACAGAATGGACATTAAAAAACTGAAATTTATTGGTGTGATGTGGGGCAAGAATGTATTTTCCAAACTAGCATCAGGGGTGCATGCCACTTATTCTAATACAATAACTTGAAAAGAAAAATGTCTTAGATAAAGCTAACACACAGAAACATCTGCTAGTACTGTGCACCCATGTGTTTGTTAGCTTTCCCACATTGTACCTTTTTTAAAATGGAATTTTTGCTGTCGCTGTTTCCTCTTGTCCACTTCCTCCATTTTTCTCCAGCTCCCTTCCCTGCTGTCAACTGCAGGACCTTTCTTTTGACTGGGTGGCGCAGCCTTCTGTGAGGCCACTGTTTAGGGCACAAGTGCTATTAAAATGGTGCGACCAGTATATTCTCCAATTCCGAAAGGCGATACACATCATCTTCACAATGTGTCTCACCTTCACTAGACAAGAGGAACGGAAGTCCCAATAAGAAAACATTCCCTCAAACCTGAATCTCTAAGCAGGATCAGAGCGCTGCTGTACCCCAGACAGGTGCTTCTGGAGAACAAATATAAGATAATGTACCTCTCTTGGCTTTTTTCTTCCTCTTCATCTGAGTCTTTATCAGAATCCTCCTGCTTTTTAATTTTCTTCTCCTTTTGCTTTGGTGTATTTTTTCTCCCCAGCAGTAACTCGTTTTCTTTTCTCTCCACGGTTTCATAGTCCTCAACTACATCTTTATTCTCTGTATCATTGTCTTTCAATTTGTCTTCTGTCTTGTCTTCTTCAATTTCCTTTTTAATAGAATTTGCATCTCGAGCTATTCTCCTTCGTCCCTAGAAGGGGTAAAAGCTTTAAAATAGCTATCACTACAAATGGGGGAAAAGGCAGAAAATGTTTCTTTTTCGTAAAGCTTCACAGCAATGACTAGTCTTCTCTCAGGCTTGAGACATAACAATGACAGCCCATCAATTCCTGGGCACTTTTCCTTTCAACCCATATAAATTACTTAATTATGTCCATGTCTACTATGATCCTTGGCTACATACTACATTAGAAGTAAAAATCTCTTCCTTTGTTCACATTATTTTATCTCACTTTTGTATTTCTTGACTACAATAAAATTTTAATTGAATCAGAGTTGACATGTTAATTTCAGGTGTATAACACAGTCAATTGACAATTATATACATTATGCAGTGCTCACCATGGTTAAGTATAATCACCATTGGTCACCAGACAGTTATCCCAATAGTACTGAATATATCCCTTATGCTGTACTTTTCATTCCTGTGACTTATAACTCCAAGTTTGCACCTCTGAATCCCCTATACTTACTTAGCCCATCCGCCCACTCCCTCCCTCTGGCAAACACTAGTTTATTCTCTGTATTCATCAGTCTGTTTCTCTTTTTTCGCTTATTCTTTTTTCTTTTTGAGATTCTACTTGTAAGTGAAATCATATGGGATTTGTCTTTGTCAGACTTATTTCACTTAGCATGTTTTATCCCACTTGCAATATTTCTTGGCTACAATGAATGTTCTAAAATAATTAACTAAACATCAATGATACAGGTTAATAATAGTACTTTTAAAAGATTAACCAGCAAAAAAAAAAAAAAATATTATGGACTCTTAAAGCTCTGTGGTCTCTAATTCCACCATTTTTAAGATAAAATTTACATTATCACTCTATTTCTGTGTGACTACATTTTAAAAGGATTGAATTACATCAATGGCCAACAAGTGAGCGGATTTCTTTGAATGAGTATCTAGAGAGCTCACTAGGCCGGTAGGAACTTGTCTTCCCCCAGAAGCTTTCATCTAGCCTCTTGCATGCTCGACTGACCATGAAACTGGTGAGCCGTTTTATTCTGTCCTAAGTTCTCCTTCAAGTCCACTTCTACACACTGACAGAGTTCCCCTCTACTTGGAATAAAGTGAGGACAGAAAAGGGGCCAACTCAGCACTAGAAAACATTATAATTATATCTCAGTATAATACATTTTCCCTAGTTCCTAACTATGTGTTATTTAAACTTCAAAGTTAGAAAATAAGTTTATTTTTTTTTATCACAAAGAACTAAAGGGTAGGTTCCATGAAGACAAGGACTCTCTTATTCACTTCTATATCCTATGGACATAGCAGGTGTTCTTTATTTTTTTAAGTAAATTTTTATTTAGTTTTATCTTTTATTTTTATAAAGTTTAGCACGGGAGGGGCAGCAAGAGAAGGCAGGCTGTGCACTGCCAGCACAGAGCCCAGCACGGGGTCGAACTCAGGAAATTGTGAGATTGTGACCTGAGCTGAAACCAAGAATCAAACGCCTAACCATCTGAGCCACCCAGGCGCCCCAGCATATGTTCTTTAAATACTTGTAGGTAAATGAATGAAAAGAACTGTTCTCTATCAAACTTCAGGCCTGTATACCTGTGTTTCAGAAGTCCCATTTTAATTTTTAATTTTGATTAATTTATTTAAATAGTTTTTAAATAATTTTTTTAAGTTTATTTATTTTGAGAGAGAGAACAGAAGCAGGGGAGGAGCAGAGAGAGAGGGAGAGACAGAATCCCAAGAGGCTCAGGGCTGCCAGTGCAGAGCCTGACATGGGGCTTAAACTCACGAGTCATGAGATCATGACCTGAGCTGATATCAAGAGTCAGATGCTTAAGTGACTGAGCCACCCAGGCCCCCATTTATTTATCTTGAGAGAGAAAGAGAGCACACACGTGAGCAGGGGGAAGAGCAGAGAGAGAGAATCCCATGCAGGCTCTGTGCTGTCAACACAGAGCCCAATGAGAGGCTTGACCCCACCAGTCATGAGATCATGACCTGAGCCAAAATCAAGACTCAGACACTTAACCGATTGGGTCACCCAGGTGCCCCTATTTATTTATTTAAGTAATCTCTGCCCCCAGTGTGGGGCTTGAACACAGGACCCTGAGATCAAGAGTCACATGCTCTTCCCAGTGAGCCAGCCAGCTGCCCCAGAAATCCCATTTTTAGAAGTTTGCCGCTCATTCATTCAGACAAACGAGGAATTTTTATAAGCATATTTATTACAGCATTTTGTAATCATAAAAAATTGGAGAAAATCTTAAGGAAGGTAAATTTATGGAATATCCATAATATGCAGTACTCTACAGGTATTTTACATAAGATGAGAAACATCTTTATGTAACATCTTTTTATGTTCAGTTTTAAATAAAACTTAAAAAAAAAGATGAGGAACATCTTTATGTAATGACAAGAAAGTATGTCCAAAATACATATAATGGGAGTTATTATTCAGTCTTAAAAAGGAAGGAAATTGTGACACATACACAGATTCAACCTGCAAGACATTATACTGAGTGAAATAAGCCAGGCACAAAAGGACAAATACCGTATGATTCCACTTATATGAAGTACCCAGAATAGTCAAATCAGAGACAGAAAGTAGAATGGCTGTTGCCACAAGCTGGGGGAGAGAGGAATGGGAAGTTACTGTTTAATGATGAGTTTCAGTTTTGCAAGATGAAAAAAGTATTGGAGATGGACGGTGGTGATGACTGCACGACATGTGAATGTAGTTAATGCCACTGAACCATACACTTAGAAGTGGCTAAGATGATAAATTATATGTGTACTTACCACAGTTTTTTACAATTAAAAAAAATGAAAAAGAAATCAAACAAACCAATTTGAATGTTTCATGAAATTCACTAGAAGATTCCATTTACTGGATGATGGTCAGAATAGACAGTTGTTTATTTTTTTAACGTTTGTTTATTTTTGAGAAAGAGAAAGAAAGTGCGAGTAGGGAAGGGGCAGAGAGAGGGAGACAGAGGATCCAGAGCAGGCTCTTGGTGACAGCAGACCCCGACGCAAGGCTCGAACTCATGAACCATGAGATCATGACCTGAGCTTCGGACACTTAACCAAATGAGCCACCAGGCGCCCCAAAATGGACAGTTTTAAAAAATGGTTTCTGAGCAACTAAAAGAGGTAAGAGGTGATTTCATCTCCTCTTTCATTAAATAGGATTTCACTGAAAAATAAGACATAATAGTAACTGAACTTCTTTGATAATGTGATAATTTTTTCTCCTAAAATTTAATAAATCCTATGTAGACATCATTTAGCAATGATCAAAATAATGGATGACAACTTCTGCAAAGGACTTAAATAATAATGGAGAAGAGCAGAGTTAGAAGATAAAAGCAGTGTGCACATGACTAGAAAATAAGATGAAGCATAATAAACTGCCACAAGAATTTTATGTGCAGTGTGCTGTGAGGTAACAGAGAATGAAAAGAACCCATCCAGTTGGAGGCACAGGAATTATAAGGAAGAGATTCATTCATTCAACAACTATTTAGTAAGTTCTTAATGTAGATGAAGTACTATTCTAGATGCCTGGGATCTGTCAATGAACAGAAAAAATACTAATCCCTGCCCTCATGGAGTGTGAATCCAGTGCAGAGTGGGGTAAAAGAAACAAATATAATAAAGAGAATATGAGTAAGTAAATTACAAGTAAAAGGAGCAACATTAGAGGGACTGCAAATGCCAAACAGACAAGGCAGATTACAATTTTAGATAAGGTGACCAGGATAGGCTTCAGTGAAGTGACTTCTTAAAAATTAAAAAAAAAAATTTTTCTAGAAAGCGAGTGAGAAGGACAGAGGGAGAGAGAGAATCCCAAACGGACTCCATGCTCAGTGCAGAGCCCACTGTGGGACTCGATCCCACAACCCTGGGATCAAAACCCTGGCCAAAATCAAGAGTCAGACACTCAACCAACTGAGCCACTCAGCCACCCCGAGCGAGGTGACTTTTTAGCTAGACTTAAAGGAGGTGAATATTTGAGACTGACCCCAGATGAGAATGACTTAAACAGACATAAATAGAAAACAACAGGAGAAATGGTTTTTCAGGAAGAGTAACAGGCATATTTAGAAAAAAACAGGCAGGGGCGCCTGGGTGGCTCAGTCAGTTAGGCGTCTGACTTTGGCTCAGGTCATGATCTCACGTTCCGTGAGTTCAAGCCCCGAGTCGGGCTCTGTGCTGACAGCTGAGAGCCTGGAGCCTGCTTCAGATTCCATGTCTCCCTCTCTCTCTCTCTGCTCCTCGACTGCTCACACTCTCTGTCTCTCTCTCTAAAAATAAAGATTAAAAACAAAACAAAAAAGAATTTTTTAAGGAAAAAAACAGCCAGGCTAGTCTGCCTAAAGCACAACTCAATACTAGAAAACAAACTAGGTTCACTGAAGTATTTTTGTGTATATCTTAAAATGTCCATAATGAAAAATTTTAAGTAATGTTTAAAATAAACCAGATAAAACTAATTGTTAACTACTTACCCTTGGAGATTTTAATTCTATTTCTTCTCTTTCACTTTCACTGTTTGAATCAATATTCTCCTCAGGTTCACTCTTCACTTCTACTAACGGCATTTCTTGATCTACTTTTAGAGCCTCTTCCATTGATTCTTCTAACTCTTTTTTTTCCTCTTTTACTTTTGGTTCATGGTGGTGAACAGTTCTGAACTGAATATTTGCAGAACGGCAGTATTCCTCAAAACCATAGAGATACCTACACAAACAATATTTCATTTTAGGAAATCTTAGTCTTTACATTAACTTGAATACTATATTATTAAACATTTTATTTTTAAAAAGTAAAGCTTAAGACTTTTTTTTAAAGTACTTTTTTTATGGTACTGACTTCTTGGTTTTATACAGGATTATAAACAGGAATATTGATTATACAATTTCTTCCTAAAAAAATCTATGCTTGTGATAACTGAACATAGCTATCATAGTTTTGATATGAAAGTTGTTCACCACAGAAGATATAGCTCTAGAACAGCTATCATCATTTCAGACTGTCAACACTACCTGCATCCCTAACTCTGAAAAGGAAATTTAGGACAACATGAAAAATGGAGTAAAGCAGACTTGGTGCAATGAAATAATGTTCAATCCCAATCATCTATTAACCTGAACTTTTTTATACACTTTCTCTAACTTTAATGTTCTTTGATTGATGTGTTCTTGTTTAACTGTTAACAAATTAAATGGAAAATATTCCCTGTAATATGTATTCTTTGATGAATAAACTATACTACTTACTTTCTATAAGCAGTTTTTACATTGTAGGAAGCAGCTGAATTCAAAATAGGAATGCCAAGGTCCATATAAATTTGCTTCCATACAGCACCACTATCAATCTGGAAAATTAAGTTTTTATTTGTTAACATTTACAAAGGGAAATAATCTTTACACTAACATTCTATGTTCATTAAGAAAATGTGTTTATTACCTAAGTGCAGAAAAGTACATTAGATGATTTAACTTTTTCATTACGTCCTTACTTACATTGTCACATCCACCTTGATGATAAACCAGTCTAAAGAGTTTGAAGAGATTGAGATCTTTATAGCCCAAAACAGGTGGTTTGTTGATTGGAGTACCTTTTTAATATCAGAAAGTAGAAATAAAATTTTTATTCAAATGGAAAATACTGTTACAAAGCTATCAATACAAAGCTTTCCAATTTCTCATTTCCCAAGTTTTATTAATCAGAAGCATCTATTTAAAGAACCTTTAGGGGCGCCTGGGTGGCGCAGTCGGTTAAGCGTCCGACTTCAGCCAGGTCACGATCTCGCGGTCCGTGAGTTCGAGCCCCGCGTCGGGCTCTGGGCTGATGGCTCGGAGCCTGGAGCCTGTTTCCGATTCTGTGTCTCCCTCTCTCTCTGCCCCTCCCCCGTTCATGCTCTGTCTCTCTCTGTCCCAAAAATAAATAAAAACATTGGAAAAAAAAAAAAATTAAAAAAAAAAAAAAAAGAACCTTTAATTATGTAAGACAACATAAAATATTCTCTATATTCTTTATGAAGTATTGTGATGCTCTTTAGATTCACTTCTATGACTAATAAGATCACCTCTCTCACAACTAATATAATCACCTGTCAGTGGACTGGGTACAAGTAAAACCTACAACTACAAGGTACAGCTAACAATGATGTTGGCTCAAGAGGCCTCTGTAAGAATATACACAATTTCACAGGTGTAATTTAGAGCATGGATCCATTTTCCCTGCTTTAACACAAATATTAAAACTGCTGGCAGTAATCTGAAGGATGATTTCTGAAAGCCACAGAGTATCTAGGACAAATTTGTCTCAGGATTTTCTAGGACTAATATAATGTCAAAAAGTAGAATTTATAAAGGCTGTATTTCTTTTAACTCTATTCGAAATCCTATTCTATTTACATAGGACTTGATCTCCTAATTTGTTTCTTTTTTTGAGATCAAGGATGAGGCTAGTTTATTACTGCAAACAGCATTAGGAATTAATGGATATGTAAATTAATATTATGACTGTTCACCTTCCATTAGTGAAATATTATTATAGTATTTTTTGGTTTTATAAGTCCCAAGTAGGCTAAATATAATTATATCCAAACTATTTTCGTATACATTTCTGCTCAAAATAGATAATGGTCGTTTTTATTTCAAATGCTTAATTATTTTCAACTGTAACTGATTCTTAGGCTTTACTTGAAATCCAAATCCACGATTCTAACAAAAATAATGCATAAACCTAGAATGTAAAACTGTAAAAGAAATGACTAAAAGAAATGACTGCTTTTTTTTTTTTTAAGGAGGCTCCACAGTAGGTTTTCAACACAAGGCTTGAACTCACGACCCTGAGAACAAGACCTGAGCTAAGATCAAGAGTCAGACACTTCACTGACTGAGCCACCCAGACGCCCCAGAAATTACTGCTTTTAAATAATGAGCATGAAATACCTCTGTCTTCCATAAACTTATAAAGCTGTTGGAGGAAGTTGTCCCTCTCTTCAGGATCAAGTTCTTCCTCAGGCTGTAAAGGTAAAATATATAAATGTATAGAATAATGAATAGAGCAAGATATATCATCTTCTTTTTTTGTTTGTTTTATGAACCCAGTGTAAAAGGAACTTTGACGGAGCTGGAAAATATGAATTTCCTCCAAACTTTACAATGCCAGATTTTAAGTCATATTTTCATAGAGCTGATCTCATACAACTGTCAAGATACACCATCTCTACCTTTTACCCATCTATCACTCCAACCCTACCCCTGAATATAAGGACTAAGATGAGCCATGAGGAAAGGTTAGGAATTGGTTAAGAGTGTTTTCACCTCATTTGTTTTGTTTTTTTAAAAAAATCCACCAAAATACCATGTGGCCCACACAAATGTATTGACAGATGAGCACAATAATTGCAAACATATTTATTATTTTAAAATAACCCACATACAAACATTAAAATTTTGTTATTGTTGAATGACTATAAACCAGAGGTTGCAAAGTCACAACGTTGTTTGGATAGCACAACGGTTTAAAGAAATGCATATACAACTACATTTAAATGATATTTTGTCCCAGGCCCCGCAATCTCTTCTTGTATCACATAAGTCTGCATTTTCCATTTGCCCTCTTGCATGGCCTTTTAAATAAGACTTTGCAACCCTTGAAAATAAGAAAATGAAAATTACTTCTTAGGAAAGGAAACTAGATACATAACCACAAATTAGTTCCTGGGAATGGGAAAACAATGGAAATATTCATGTAAAAAAACCTACTTCTACAAATACCAATTTAAATTTTATTTTCTTACTAATTATATAAACCTATACAATGCTGAACTTGGCTCTAGTCAAATAGATTTTGATAAAATATCCCCTTTCCTGATAGACTACTTCTAAATAATATGTGGGAAAATTCTGATTTAAAATTTAGAAATACTATGGAAAAACAAACAAAACACTAATATCTTTAGCCCAAATTAAATTATTATAATTTAATTTCAGAATACTGTTTTTCTATGTTCTAAAAGAAAAATTTAGATTTTTGTCATTCAAAGCATATGTCTTTGCATATTCAAAGCAAAAGCAACTATCAGCCAATAAGTATTGAGCATTCACAGTCTACAGGTTCCTTAAAATGATGTATTAAGAATTTTAATCACTAATAATATAGCAGCCAGAATCAATACACATGTAGTTGATTAAAATATATAATTTTAAAAAACCATGAGGCAATCAAGGGGAAGAGAATAAAATCTTTTAGTACATTCATTCAGAATGAGCACGGGAGTACTTTCAGTTTGAACAAATATAAAGAAACGTTAAGTCAAAGTTGTAAGCCTCACCAACGAGCAACATATAGAATTAATCAGTACAGAATTAATAGGGGTCATTACTAAATGTTCAGATCAAAAGATGGCAGTTTTTTCCCCATGTGAATTTTAAAAGTCTTGCTTTTGCAAGGTTATTAGAACAACTCCCAATGAGTTAACTCAAGAAAGAAAGTAATTCAGCAGCCCAAGAATCATTGCAGTATTATTTTTAAGGACTTTGGTATAGGGGAAAAAAGTAACACCTTATGCCAGACTGCCTCTATGCTTTGCCTGTCCTTCATAATTGCAATATTCTCTCCTCAAACCAACACCTCATTTCCAGTATTTATGATCTGGCAGAATTCAAATAAGACCATTGTATCCAGTATATGTAAAAAGTATTTTTTCAAAAGGCACTGATTTGAAATCAAAATTTCTTCCAAAAACAAGTAAACAAAATGAGCCCATCAACTGCAGATTAGGTATTAAGGTTGTAGTAAACATTTCATAAATTATTACTAAGAATATAGTTTTAAGTATATAGATAAAATTTGGTGTTTTAAATACATTTGACTTAAAAGTTAGCAAGGGTGCCTGGGTGGCTCGGTCAGCAAAGCCTCCGACTCTTGATTTTGGCTCAGGTCATGATCTCAAGGTTTTGTGAGGTTGAGCCCTGAATCACGGAGCCAGCTTGAGAGTCTGTCCCTTTTATCTGCCCCTCCTCCATCATGCCAGTTCTCTCTCTCTCTCTCTCAACACCCCCAAAATAAATAAACATTAAAAAAAAAAGTGGATGCCCAAGAGTGTATTAAGTACCGTGAGAAATTATGGCCATAAAATTCTAAGGTCAGGTGCAGTTATCAGATGTGAAAAGAAGACTTATATAAATCAATAAAAAATTCTGCTTATAAATAAATACCTGCTTGAGAGGAAATTTACTTTCCATAAGAAAAGGATTAAGTTATAAACACAGTTTTTAAATTTACCTGATGGTCTTTGCAAAAATTAAAATTGCTTCATCTCTCATAACAAGTAATTCTTCACAATCTTTTTTTCAAATAGCTGTGTTGTCGGTCACCTTGGACTATAAACTGCATATGCTAGAAAATGCCTCCAGCTAGAAGAATCTGCCTCTATGGCTTTTGTATGGGGTCTCATGGTATGTTCTCTGTTCAAGGTATTTTTTTTTTAATGCAAAGCTTTTTTTTTTTTTTTTTTAGATTTACTTATTTAAGTAATCTTTGTGCCCAACGTGGGGCTTGAACTCATGACCCTGAGATCAAGAGCTGCATGTTCTACTCACTGAGCCAGCCAGGTGCTCCTGGCACCTGGTATTTTCATACCTATAGCATCTCTCTCCTGGTCAATAACCAGAAGGTATTGCATTCTTCAAGGGTTTTAAAGTGGGAGGGAGAAGGTTGTAATAATGAGAGGGAATGTCCACTAGACTGCTGATAAGCCTTCTTCCCTTCAGTCAAGCATGTGAAGGGGAATTATGCACCCAGTAAAATGTCAGAATGGAGAACAGGGTTAAGGATATAGAAGAGGCACGATATAAGATCATAATTTCAAGAAATTTACAACTTTTGTTAGCATCAGTATATACTACCTAGTGTTACAAAAGGTAGTTGTGCATCTACCTATATATACTAGTAAATTATGAATTTTCTGACTTTAGAAACTTTATCTTCACATTCAATTCAGACACTTACTGATGGCTAACATGCAGGAGTGTGGGAGGGATATACAAAAGATGCTGTGATTAAAATGAGAGGAGGTAGTACTTTCTACTCTGACCCTCTGAGTCTAACAGAGGGTACAGCAATGTAAAACAAGCCAATGTGATATAATGGTAAAAATGCTGTAAAATACATAAAAGAATACAAGAAGGATGAGTGGTTGGTTCAGCTGGGGATGGTGTGATGGTGGTTCTATTAGGAAAAGCCTCAAAATGTGAACAGCAAATAGCATAAACAGCAAGCAGCATAAACATGAAGCTGGCAAAGGCAGGCTATGATTAAGAAAGGACTTTTTAATGATATGCTGGAGAATTGGAACATGAACCTGAGAGAGGTGAAGAGGAATTATATCAGATTTGTGTTCCTGCCAAGGGGTGCCTGAGTGGCTCAACAGTTAAGCAGCCGACTCTTGATTTCTGCTTGGGTCTCAGTCTGGCAGTTCATGAGATCGAGCCCTGCACCAGGCTTCACAATGGGCATGGAAGTCTACTTGGGATTCTCTCTCTCTCTCTCTCTCTCTCTTTCAAATTAAATAAACAAACAATAACTTAAATTAAATCAAATCAAATCAAAATAAAATAAAAGTTCTCTGTCAAGAATGAGTTTGATGGATTGGAAGGGAAAGGGAAGCTCTTTGATGATGGAAAGAAGACCCTCTACTCCAAAAGGAGAAAGAGAGATATAAAGGCTGAGACTCTTCTTAGTTGAAGGCTCAGTTATTCATGTTTGTAATCCTCCATGTCCCCCCACGTTGTAAGTGCTAGATAAATTCTGAGGTTAGAGACATACCTATTTTACTCACAATCTTATCACCAGGGACTGGCATTTAGCTTAAGTACTCTGTTATTATGTGAATGAAAACAATGTCTCTGAAAATGAACTAGGGAGATTTTCTTCAATTATTTCACATTAGCTGAGTTTCAGAGCTAGCATTATTGATAATATAAATGCAACAGGAGTCATATAAAATAAAAAATAACAGCCACTGAGGATGTTAAGTCACAGGTCGCTGTGGCACAATCACTTATTAGCATTTACTTCATTCTGTCCCTATATACATTAATCAGAAAATGATTATTCACTCAGAAATGGCATGGATTCTAGTTAAAGATACACTTTCTTTTTAAAAATCTTTAAAATAAGATAATACCTTGTTTTTGCTGAGCTATTAACTGGGCTAAGCAACTCTCCAAAACACAAAAGTATACAGAAAGTGTCCAGATTGTCACAATATGTAGTAAAAGATGATGCATGTTACACAGATCCCCTCAAACCCATGAAACTTATACACAATTCTAAAGAGTAGGTCTGGGAAGTTTTTTATCACATAAGAGATTTGAGCCACAAAAGCTGACATTTTGAGAGTGCATAAGGGTGTGACTAAATTTGATTTTTGTAGTTTCCCTGTACTGCACTGTACGTGAAGTACACATCTTTTGTTGATGGGTATTCCATTGCTCATGAACCCCTACAGGCATCCTTAATAAACTATTAATGATTATACGACAGTCTTCCTTTCTTAAAAAAAAATATTATATTCCAGTACACCATGCTTATTTTTCCATACCAAAATATACTGTTTTTGTGAATTAATGTTATTTTGGACAACAGCAGCTTCATAAACCTACATGCTGCTGCCACAACCCCTCCCCGGTCCTCTTCACGGGCACTCACTTCCCCCCCCCCCCTCCTCCACCCCCCCCCCCCCCCCCCCCCCGGCACTCCACCACTAGTCTTCTCAACCTTTCAGTTCTTACCACCCCTTGATCTTCCATCCCCCACCCCACCTACTCCAAAACAAAGAGGCTCAACTCGGGAGTATTCCACAGCAGGCAGATTCTGCTGGAGAAAAGGAGGTATTAAGACGGGGCCCTGAAAGCTCTACTCTGGGGAACTAAGTACTACAAGAAGCACACCGGAAGTGGCAACTCTGAAGCCACCTCTAGCTGGAGGACTGACGTGAAAGAATCAGTGATACCAGTAGCTGCTTAGGCTTTTACCGTATAAAGTTTTAAGTGTGAAATATATTGAATAGCCTCATTTGTTTTTAAAACAGTGCAGTAAATGCTAGAACAACTTATCAGTGGGGTTAATGTATAGAACATTTATAGGTCATACTAAACCTTAACTCAGGCAGCGCTTCTATTTGTTCCCACACAGATGTCTGTTGAATTCTTTAAATCTCAGCTATTGCTTATCATTTTCTGAGTTTTTTAAACTTTCCCTTTTATTTTCCCTATTGTATTTAATACTGATAAAGGGAATGGGCAACGCAAAGGTGATACTCAATGGAATGCACCTGGCAACTCAACAAGCAGCTTCTGAGCAAAATCCAAGTGTGTGTATATGGGCAGGTGGGGTGTTAAAAAAAAAAAAAGTTACATATTGCTGGAGAATAGTGGCAGGGAGAATAGAAAAGTGGGCATGGGTCAAATCTGGAACGGCCAAACTTATAAAAGGCTATGATAAAAGACCTAATCCTCATCCTGTTGGTGCTGAGGCCATTAAAGGATTTCTAGGAGGAACCATTTATGTGTTAGAAAGATGTCTTTGAAAAATGGGTTGGAGGGGAAAAGACATATCAGAAGACACCTGAAATAAGTGGGACAAGATACAAAGGAGAAGGAATATTAGTCAAGAACCTTTATTGCAAGTGACAGAAAACTATCCTAAACTAGCTTAAGCCAAAAATAATTAATTTATAAGCTCACAAAATTATATTAGGAAATGAGACTGCCTACAGAGTGCACTGCCTAAAAAAAAAAAGAAAGCTATTATGAAGGGAAGGTAAATTACCTTCCAAAATGAACTTTCTAGAACCTTACAACAAATCTTCCAACACTTTATTTCAAATAGCAATATGTTAGGCTAATTGCAAGGCCCACACTCATTCATTTATTCAGAAACTATTTAATGGAGGTTTACTATAAGCCAAGCTCTGTGCTAGTTGGTGGATATTCATATTAGTGGGAAAAGGAAAAAACTACAACGAAGAAACCTAACATCCTGTTTTCATAGACCTTACAATGTAGAGGAGAGAAAAATTTTCTTACAAGTCTGTGAAAATTTCTGTAATCTCTCTATACCTCAAGTTCCTCTCTCATAAAAAAAAAAAAAATACTGTTGTGAGAATTAAATAAACAATCGTACTTTAAAAACCACTAAGTCTCCAACACTAAGCTGAGAACTTTATTTGGTGTGGTCATCTTTACCTGTTTGTATCTCCTACAAAAGCTAAATATTTTTTTTAATTTTTTTAATGTTTATTCATTTTTGAGAAAGAGAGACAGAGCATGAGCAGGGGAGGGGCAGAGAGAGGGAGACAGAATCAGAAGCAGGCTCCAGGCTCCAAGCTGTCAGCACAGAACCTGACATGGGGCTCGAACCCACAAACCGCGAGATCATGACCTGAGCCAAAGTCAGACGCTTAACCGACTGAGCCGCCCAGGCGTCCCCAAAAGCTAAATATTTTAACTGTGGTATAATGAAAGGTACCTCTTCACTGATGATATATGTTTGCTCTGGCACAATAGAGTCAGAACACCTCAGTGAAATATAACAAATGAAAACCTGTATTTTAAAAAATATCCGTAAACTGAAAATTTAAATAAAAAAAGAAAAAGTAAGCCCCCCACAACATTAAGTTGTTAGGTAACTCTGGTGATCGATAGATCAAAATGGGTATCAGTAAAGCCTGGCTCCAAGTAGAATTCTGAAGAACTGTCCAGAAAGTTATCATATGCAAAAACTATCAGTTGACAATATAGATTTTAGAGGAAAGAAACAGAAAGTGCACAATCATAATAGGCATAGGTCATTTAGGATAAGGGCTAAATGCCATGACAAGGCCGTATTAAAATATAATAATTAAATCTCGAGCAAATATGAAGGTAAGTAATGTCCAGTATATGACTTTTAGAAAGAGGTGACATTATTCAATATGCCTGAAATACTGTATTTCAATATAAAAGAATAAATACTGCAACCACTTCTGTGTCCTAAAATCAATTTATTCCAGGAGGAATCCCATTTAGATTTCTCATTTTAAAAAATCTACTAGGGAGCCTGGGTGGCTCAGTCAGTTGAGGATCCGACTTCGGCTCAGGTCATGATCTTGCAGTTTGTGAGTTCGAGCCCCACATCGGGCTCTGTGCTGACAGCTCGGAGCCTTGGAGCTTGCTTCGGATTCTGTGTCTCCCTCTCTCTCTGCCCCTCCCCTGCTCATGCTCTGTCTCTCTCTGTCTCAAAAATAAATTTAAAAACATTAAAAAAAAAATCTACTTAGAGTCAGTGTAGAGAACAGACTGGAGAAGGCCAGCAAGGACATGGGAAAGTTACTATTGCATTAGTGTAGGTAAAGGAGAATAGTGGCAGAGAGTAGAAACTGAGGGAAGCAGAAAACCTGAAAGCCATCAAGTAGGCAGAAGAAAGAGGATTTGGTGTCTCATTGGTTAGAGAGGCAAGAATGGGAGGATTAAGGTGAGTGCCATGTATCTGGTGTGGGTAACTGGTAGATGTGCTTCTATTCAAATAAACTAGAGACAACCACGGAAATGACTGCTTTGTGGGCAAAAATGAAAACAGTTCTTGTACATAATGAGTTTGAGAAATAAGAAATCCTCATTGGCAGTTTAATATGAATGTCTAGGGCTAAGAAGAGACATCTTTGATGTACATATAGATTTGGAATCATTACATCACTTAGGAAGTAAACTAGAAAAAAATGTAATGTCATGGATGTCAGGTGATTGAAGAAGGTAGGCATGTCAAAAATGCTGAAAACTGCTAAGGAGGCAAATGAGATCATGACAAAAATTTGTTGGATTTAGTACAGAAAATTTGTTGAAGGTCACTGGTGACCTTAAGTTGTTTTAGCTGTGGTGGGGGGGTACACACTACAGTGAATTAAGAATGAACAGGAGGTCAGGAAATAGAACAATGTATATAACTGAGCAATCTGGTCCATAAGGGTGAGGAAAGAGGGCAGTATCTGGAGGGGCTGCTAGAAGGTTGGGAGAGAGAGAAGCATGTTTTTAAAAACTGGAGAGAAGGATGGGGCGCCTGGGTGGCGCAGTCGGTTAAGCGTCCGACTTCAGCCAGGTCACGATCTCGCGGTCCGGGAGTTCGAGCCCCGCGTCGGGCTCTGGGCTGATGGCTCAGAGCCTGGAGCCTGTTTCCGACTCTGTGTCTCCCTCTCTCTCTCTGCCCCTCCCCAGTTCATGCTCTGTCTCTCTCTGTCCCAAAAATAAATAAACGTTGAAAAAAAAAAAATTAAAAACTGGAGAGAAGGAAACAGAACAGAATAGGCTAGAGATCCTGGAAAGAAAAGAGACAGTTCATAGACTAAGATAAGGAAAAAGGGAATGAGATCCAGAGCATTAATTGAGGTCCTCATCATAGAAAAAGGCAATGTAACATATTATCACTTGTACTTAAGGGAAGGAGGGTAGGCAGGTGAGGTATAGTGCATGCTCTCCATCAGAAGCTCCTAGTTTCTTTTTGAAGTTGGAGTGGAGTGAGGCAGGGCCAGAGGACACAGGGATTTGATTATAGAAACTGGGAACTGACCACTTGTGTTGAAGGCCCAGCAGATGCTGGTAGTCATAAAATTTAGAGTGTACACTTAAACAGAGTATTTCAAGGATCGCATAAGAGGTCATGACATATTCATTATGTGATAACATATTGTTTTAGAAGTTCAGAAAGCAATGTGACAACAGCCTGCCCAAAACAAATTATTAGAAGATTCTTGAATTACATCAGACTTGACTGAGACTAGTAGTAATTTTCCCTCCTCCTTGAAAAGGTACACACTTTCTACTTTTAATCAACAATGGTTTGGATACTGTCACATCTAAGGCTTTAAATTCACTCAACCCTCTCTCATGCTACCACAACTATGAAATACTTTGATATGAGAAGGGATTTTTTTTTGTAAATACATACAAATCTAGCTATAATTGTGTCTACAAATGTGCAATCCTCATTAATCTGATTAGGTGAACCAGATTTGGTTAGTCTTATGCTAATTTTGTGAGGAAAGAGTTTACCAAACACATCAGGACATTTTTGTTTGCTTGCTCAATAAGCTATATTTTAAGACTTTTGCAAATAAGTTATTAAATCTGAATGCAAGCTAAAGTCTCAATTATTGATTGGAAGTTGACTTTATAGGACCTGCTTAGAAACACTTGATTGAGTTATTAGATATACCTAAAACACTAACATTACCTTGAAATTTTTCTTTAAATTTTATTGACTTAGCATAATTTTCCCGAGTTACCAAGCATTTACTCAAAATGATCTTGAAAGATCACTAACAAATGCCTTTACAAAAAGACATAAATACAAACACCACTAGATTTACATATAAGAAAAAAATTCCAGTTTCCATGAATAAAAAAACCACAAGCACTTATGATTTTTGCAATAGTGGAATGTAATTAGGTATGACTGGCATTAGATCCGACAGTAATTCCTAGAAAATTCAAAAATCGGAGAAATGGATGTCAGTACTTCTAAACAAACAAAAAAAAAGTATCTCATAAAAATGCACTAAACTCTTATTTTCATCACTAAATATGAAATTAGAAGAGATTTTTGAAAGGGCCCAACACATAAGGCTACTTATAGCAAACCAAAAGAATAAAACAGCTGCAACTAGTCAAATTCCCTTTTAATAAAAATGTCTTCACCTATTTATTTTATCCTTAGACAACTCTCCTCCATTCATCCAAAGTGAATTTAAGGAAGGAGTAAATGAATAATTGACATCATTACTTATGTTTACATGGACTTTTCAATGAATTTCAAAGCTTAAAAGGAAATCAGGAGTATCTTTTCTAATATAAAATTTTCCTAATAAAAGACATTTAAGTAATACCCACAAAAATATTCTCCAGGGCTTTTTTTGAATGTAATTACCAACAGGTTAAAATTCAGTCATCAAATATAGATAGGACCTACTTCCTGTTAGACTCGCAAGTCTTTTCCACCCAATAACAGTACAAAACATATTTCTTGCACTCCAATCCTGAATCACCAATGCTCAGGAATTCAAAATAATATTAAATAAAAAAGATGCTCTTCCACATGGTAAAGCCATGAATCTCAAATCTCCTTATTTAGACTATTTTAGGGTACTCAAAGCATCAAATATAAAAGACAATGTCCACTGCCCATTAACACTGCAGAAGTATCTAACACTTGTATGATTCTACTGCATAAAATTTACAAACATCAAATTGTAGGCTAAAGTACTGTTACAGTGATTTACAGTCTGTTATAAAAGATCTTTGTGATCATTATAAAGCAACATTAAATTTTCATGACAAGCATACCATTATTATGTTTCAGGAAGAATATGATCTATAGTATAATACAACAGCTTAGCCTCACCTATGTAGTAAAGGCCTGTAATGACTAAGCCAGGTAGGCCCTGGCTTATCAGACTTTAATTCATTTTATACCATACCCACTTTTTCCCCCTTTGTTTTATGTAGATTAAACTGCTTCTCAGTTTATCAGTACATTAAATTTTTTAAAATTACCGTTCAAGACAAATTAGAATGATTCAGCAACTAAATGTTAAGTCCAAGAGCAAGAAATGCATCTGATTTTTTTTTCTAAAGCAACCAAAATCTCACTCAAGAAATGTACCTCCATGGCCAGAAAAAAAAAAAAAAAAAAAGAGGAATTAGTTCCTGTCAAGCAATTCAATAAAGTATATGCTATGAAACTGACCATCTGGAAAATAATTTAAATTAACGGTCAGACAACTCAGTGCCTTAATACTGTAATTTTGCTTTTATTTTTCAGTAGATAAAAAGCATTCTTTTTCACTTAATTTTAACAGGTTCATAATTTAAATAACACATTTTAAGAAAATACTATCCCTTACAAAGGTCCTTACATCTTTAAATTTCTTTACTTATTACCTGCAAACAATAGGTAACAGAGCTTGCCTCTGCTCTTCATTCTTTTTTTACTAACATTTATGCACAGCTTGAATAAAACGTTATGATTTTTATGAAATTAATAGCTGTAATAAGAGCACTATTTACTAATTACTATTTTATAGCCATCTTTTCCAACCTTACTACAGAGCTCTTTTTACTCTCTTTGTTTAAAATTTCAGGGTTTTCTTTTGGGGGGTGGGGAGTAAAGAAAATACATTCTAAAAGGGACACCAATTAAAAGTATTAGCAAAAATAGGCCAATCTTCTTTCAATATTTGGCAATATCCAGATCCTAACTAATGCTAATTTTTTTTTTAAAAGCAAAACCAGACTGCAACAGTTCACACCCTGAAAATGTGGCCTATTTACCCTGAAAACACATAATCTATAAATAAATACAGATAAAATACAAAACTCACATTTAATATTTAGACTTTAAATCCTGAATTTTGCTAAACTGTCTCATTATCATTTTCATTTCAAAATCTAATGTTTCAGAAAAATAGCCTTCATCCTCTGATATTCTAAAAATAGACTCCTAGTGTCTCTTTTACAAGAAACAATTACGCTTGGTTATGAGTCCTACCATTATTAGCCACATCATCAACACCTAAAATTCTTATTTAACCCCGTTTTTGGCAATCCATATGGTAACTAAATATATTTTAGAAAAAAAATCTTACCTATATGCTGCATTTTCTTTCAAATGCAAAATGGTTAGATTCCCCTTCTACTTAATCAGTACAGTGTCTGAACATTTTTCAGTCTGACTTGCAAATATTTGCTTTCCCTCTTAGGGCATAGCATCCGCAGGGTTATACAGCACTACTTACATTCTCTTCCACATAAAAATCAGACATTACATGAAAGGAAAAGAAAGACAGCCCATTTCAAAGCATCTGGCAAACCTCCATTGGCAACCTGCCAAGCCTCTGCTAAACCTTCCTGTCTTTCCGAGCATGCTCACTTAAAACCAACAGCACGTTACTATGGCAACTCTGTAGGCAGCCTGTAAGTATGAACCGCCATTCTGATTTCAGACTGCAAAAAACCAAATACTGCAGGGGAAGTAAAAGGAAAGAAATATCGCATGCCCTTCATCACATATAAGTATACTCATTTTATTTAACAAATTCACATCTGTATATGTAAAACAGAAACAAGCATTCCACATTTTCCAAGCAAATATTTTTCAGGCTCAAATAGGTCTTCTTTTTGGTAAATTCATTTTCTTTGTCTGCCCCTAGGTCTCTTTACCTCATAACAACCAAAAATATACTGGACAGTTAGTTTATCCCACTGCTGTATAAACAGATAACAACATTCATATAAGCAATTATGTGGTAGTCCATAAATGATTTCCTAAAATTACACACACACATATACTTATATATATGTGTGTGTATGTGTATATATACATATACACATACACACACACACACACACATATATCCTAAATGACACGGTAATATCACACATAAAAATTAACACTTATAAAAACAATCTCTTTTCTCTGATTTATCTATCAAATTGCTAAATGAAATATTCTCTCAGGTTGGATAAGATTTTTTAATCACCTATATCCTTCAGATACTATGAAATGTCTCAAAGAGGTGAAGTTGCCAAGTTAAGACAGACCAGATCTGAGTTCAAATTCCTGTTCTCCACATTTGAGCTGTGCAACCTTGGGAAAGTTACTTAACCTTCATGATCTTCACTTTCCTCACCTTTAAAGTAAGATAATACCAGTTATACCACATGGTAACATTTTAAATGAGTTGACACATGTAATGTTACATTTCTTTCTCTATGGTTATTTAAAAAGTTTGTACTTGTTGATTATTTAATCTGAAAAGTTCTTTGTAACCTCATATCTGCAAAAAAAAATTATTTCTCATTTACCCACTATGTTGGAATCCAAAAAACTCCCCATCCCCAAATCAATTTGGGCTAGAAAAAGACAGAAATAAATAAAGAGCATCTAAATGAGGGAAAATATACAAAGGTAGTAATTTTACTACTACTTTACTAAACACTTTAACCAACTAAGCCACAGCGCCACCCAGTAATTTTTCTTTAGAGTATTAAAATGTTTTTACATTACAAACATAAAATTTCACCTACCACCTCCTCTTCTTCTTTTTTGGTTTCCTTTTCCTTCTCTTCATCATGTTCTTCAGCTGGACCATCTTCATCATCACTACTGGATGATTCAAGGATTTCACTTATATCCATTTTCCAATTATCAGGAACAATTCTGGTTTTTAAGAAGATGCTTGCTTTCTGAAGCCCTAAATGTAAACAGTTATTATGGACTAAGCAACACAGAATAATAGAAAACATTCAGAGTCAGAAGATCTAGATTCAAATTCAGCTGTCACTTATAAAATGATATCATTAACTTGAACATACCTAAGTCATAATGTTTTATTAATGTTTATTATTACTCTAGGGAATACTGTTAAAAATATTAATGGTAAAACATGAAAAGTTAAACTTAATATTAAAAGTTAAACTAAAAACTACAAATAAAATATTTTATTCAGATATTTAAAAAACAGCCATCAAATAAGAGTAGATACTAACTCTAAACAATTAAAATGGCACCAGAGAATATTCAGCCTTGGTTTAGCCACTATTTGCCATTTAGAGCCACATCATGAAATCATGGATTGATTCATTCTTATTTTACCTGGTTTAGCAGAGAGCTCAGATTCAGGTAGATTGAGAATATCTATTTCCTTGATATCCTTTCTTGCTATAGAATAACTAATTATATGGAAGAATAAAGGGGAGAGAAACCATTATTAAACAAAAATTATGACAAATAATGTTAACACATAGAAGAATATAAGCCTCAAAATCAAAATTATTTTGCCTATAAAATATTTTTAAAAGAACATGCATATCCTGGGGCGCCCAGGGGGCTCAGTCAGTTTAGTGTCCAACTTTGGCTCAGGTCATGATGTCTCAGTCCATGAGTTTGAGCCCCACATTGGGATCTGTGCTGACAGCTCAGAGCCTGGAGCCTGCTTCAGATTCTGCATCTTCCTCCTCTCTCTGCCCCTCCCCTGCTCGCACTCTCTCTCAAAAACAAAGGTTAAGGGGTGCCTGGGTGGCTCAGTCGGTTAAGCGTCTGAATTCAGCTCAGGTCATGATCTCACAGTTTGTGAGTTCGAGCCCCATGTCAGGCTCTGTGCTGACAGCTTGGAGCCTGGAGCCTGCTTCGGATTCTGTCTCACCCTCTCTCTGCCCCTTCCCTGCTCATGCTCTGTGTCTGTCTCTCAATAGTAAATAAATGTTAAAAAAAAAAAAATTTATAATAAAAAAAATAAAAGTTAAAAAAAAAAGGACCATGCACCACACATATCCTAATCCTTAATAAAAGGCAAGACATAATATAGGCAAAGCTAGTATCCTTTTTTTTAATGTTTATTTATTTATTTAGAGAAAGAAACAGCAAGAGAGAAATCCCAAGCAGGCTCCTTGCTGTCAGCACAGAATGGGGCTTGAACTCCCCAACCATGGGATCATGACCTGAACTCAAACCAAGGGTTGGACACTTAACTGACTGAGCCACCCAGACAACCCCAAAATTAGTATCTTAATTCTAAAGATTGACATACTCAAAATACACTAATTTGAAAGCTTCACATTTGTACTATTTCAATACGCAACCCTCCCCCCCCCCCCCACACACACGGTATGGGATACTTTGTATCAGCATATTTGCCTTATTGAAGATACAATGTCTATTTTGATCTTTACTATTTCTCTTTTTAAGTTTATTTTATTTTTGAGAGAGAGCATGAGCAAGAGCAGGGAAGGGGCACAGAGGAGACAGAGGATCTGAAGCAAGCTCTGCACTGATAGCAGAGAGCTCGATGCAGGGTTCTAACTCATGAAACGTGAGATCATGACCTGAGCCGAAGTCAGATGCTTAATGAACTGAGCCATTCAGGCACCCCTGATCTTTGCTATTTCTTAAATTTACTATTTAGTTTAGTTAAATAAATACATAAATAAATAAATAAATAAATAAATAAATAAATAAATAAATAAATAAAAGAATATTAAAATATTTTTATCATTGTAAGATATATTAAATTTTCCACAGTACTTCTCTCTATATATATTTATACACACAAACACACGCACTTTTTTTTTTTTACATCCTTTGTGGGAAACAAAACAAAGCTGAGGTTAAAGAAAGTTTCTAAAAATCTGACTTAATCAGGAAAAACGTCAAAATAATTATTTTAGTAATATTCCATGAAAAGTAAGTTTCATAGTTCATAATATGAAATAGTACACATAATAAAAGTACCAAGCTTTTACAATTAAAGAGAAAACCAATACCATGCTTTATAAAAAAAATTTAAATATTATTACACATTGTTTAGTTTTTACATAACTAAATTAAAATTAGTTATTTTAAATTAAAATTAGGAAAAAATAAACGTTACAAAAAGTCAAAGCATAATATGTAATGACAGTTCATGAAATGATCAGACTTTTCAAAATAAAGTGTGGACTATGGAAGGCTCTATCACTATGATCTCATTTTTTTTTCTCCTACCATAATACTATTAAGTGACTCACAATTTAGAATCGATAAATGATCGAACTAAACACTGGTCTTTTTTCACTGTGATGTCATCATTACAGCTGGGAGATATTACCTGAAATATAAAATAAAGAACAGGATTGGTGCCTAATTTCCCTTGCTCAAAAAAATATACATTTTTAAAAAGAGTAGTTCTGGATCCCCCTCACTTCTCAAATGAATTATATTTTGTTAAGAAAGAGTTTAACTATTAATAATTTACATTATAAATGAATTACTTAAAAAAGAAGGTTGCCTTGTGATTTTTCTTTAGCATATTGGTTTTCTGGATATTTAATTTATTCAGTTATTAGATTATACAATAAATAGTTAATACAATATAAATAATATGACCACCACTTTAAAAAATTTGATTTCTTCTAAGCTACGATGATCTGTGATGAAAATGTGGCATAGTATAATTTTTAAAAATATCCTTGAATCAAGATCTATTTTGAAATCTGCTATTTGTTTAAAATAAGTATTTATCTAAGTTCCCATACTTACCAGGGCATTACAATTTTTAGTAATGAAAGCAAATCAAAGAAAATCTAAGAACTTTTTAATTTCTTAACTCTTAAAAGTAACAAATGTCTGAACATTAGTAAATAGCTAATCTCTATGCATTCTTTATGGCACTTAGTATTTTTTAAAAATAAAGTCTACCAATGAATTGCTGAAATTTACCTGCTCATTATCACCCCTAACACTAGCCCCCCTCTGCTACAATCTAGCACCACCCACAGAACTTTATGCAATGATGGAAATGTTCTGTTATCTGCACTGCTAAGCACTTAAAATGTGGTAGTGCAACTGAGAGACTGAATTTTTAATTCTATTTAATTTTAATTAAATTACATGTAAATGTAAACAGTCACGTAGGACTCATGGCTATCATATTAAACAGTCTATATCCAGATAATTAAAAATTCTTGGCTGTTGTATCAGCTGCCTTAACATCAGATGGCAGTAAATGTTTGTGTGTTTGTTAGACGCTGGTAATTATTAGACAAATAGTAGAGTTGTGTCTGCCCTTAAGGAGCTAATGGCACAATGGAGAGGTAAACACAAAACAACACCATGGAGGATAAGTACAGAGATGAAAACACCTAGGAGGAAGACTTAACCCAATCTGGGGAAGGAAGAGGTATGGCAGCAAAGGCTTAAGATTAAGTCTTAAAGGATGAGTAGGCACAGCCCAGGGCTTAATTACCTTACCTGTGAACCACTATAATGGCCTCCAAATTGATTCCTGTCACCTCCAGTGTTTCCAACAATTCATTCAACACACTACTGCCTCATTAACATTCCTAAACATGCAGCTCAATAATGTTACTCTTCTGCAAAATTCTATGCAGAATTATGGCCACATTCCTGGGGTGAACTTTTAAAGACTCTTCTGCCCTAGATCCAAATTATCTTCCCAGTCTTATTTCCTATTATTCCCCTATTGTTGTTTAACATTTAGCCAAAATGGATTTCCAGAGCAAATAGTTCCATGAGCAAACCCTTTACTTTTCTGCTTTTACTGTTTTCCTCTAAGAAAGTCCTCTAGAGAAGCTCTGCTTAACTAACTTTAAATCTGTCAAGGCTCAGTTCAAAAGCACCAGCTTCATGAAGACTTTCTGGATTTCCTTCAGTAAATGTAAATTTTCAGGACAAGAAGTCCTAATGTTGAACATATACTATTGTATATAAAGTTACTTGAATTATTCTCTGCATTAAAATTACAATATTAATAAAATGTGAGATTAGTGTCTTACTCATCTTTTATTTTCTACATTCCCTGGCAAATAAGTCTGTTGAGTAAATGAAGGGATTAAAAAAATCTCTTAAAAAAAAATCTCTTGGCAAATTATGACCTGAATATTCTGAATCCAAACCCATTTACTTGTTTGCCTGTAGGATTTTCAGACTTTTTCTAGGTAAACTTACTATATATAGCAACTGAGTAATGTACTTACATGCACACAGAAACATTAAAAATTGGCCTCGGTTCACTAAAGGATTCTAATCTAATTCGGGACACATTTTGTGCCAGCACTGTTGTTAGAGATATAGGTCATATCAAAACTCAGAAAAGGGGAATAGTTATGTTAGAGTAGTTAAGGGAGACTGAAGAAAACGTAGGCCTTGAGCTGAACGTTAAGACACTTAAAAGGAGAGGAGTACAAAAAGGAGGAAATGGAGACAGGTATTACCAAGTATTATTGATTCCTCTCATGAAATAATTCTCTTACCCATCCCTTCTTCTCATTCCTTCCCCGAGTAAGCAAAGATTAGATTTCCCTACCAACCCATCCAAGACTTACTATTTGCAAAACCTAGGTGTACCCACCCTTCCTTTCCCCAATACTCCCTTTCCTACTCCAGTGTCTGCACCAAGTTTTAAAAATGACTATATAAACTTTAATTGCTATGTAATCTCTTAGATGTATACAATAAGGTCCTCGAGCAATGTGTTACAACGTTGCTCTTCTAAGCAACTTAGAGGTGGAACTCCCTGCACATCCTCAGTAAATACTAATCGATTTAAGGCAAAAGGGTAAAGGTTTGGAAGAGAAGTGTTTTCCACAGGGAGCAGTTAAGAGAGAACCTGAGTATGAAGCTTACACTGAAAATGGGAAACTAAGAGCTAGGATAGCCTCAGAAATCCATCTAAAGAATCCAGAATTGATCCATTAGGCAGTCTGTGAAAGTTTTTTGGGGTTTTTGAGAATGGGACTACCATGATTAAATCAGTGTTTAAAAACTACTCTATAGAAGTTGCTTCTGGAAAATTTGTCTAAATTTAGCAAAAAACCCAAGAATCAAGTTAAGGGAACTTGGAGGAAATTACTATAAATCAAGTGTAAAATGGTAACAGGAATAGGATAAAAAGAGACCCCTGCACACATTTTCAAGGAAGAACTGAAAGATCCCAATAAATGACTGATTATAGAAAATTAAAGGAAATAACAAAGGAAAACAGTGAAGTATGTGAGACCTAAGTAGGATTGCTCAATGTTGCAATAAAGTCCAAATTAAATTTGGGTAATACTTTCAAAATATTTTAAATGCTTTCTTTTTTTTTTTTTAAAAATTTTTTTTTTCAACGTTTATTTATTTTTGGGACAGAGAGAGACAGAGCATGAACGGGGGAGGGGCAGAGAGAGAGGGAGACACAGAATCGGAAGCAGGCTCCAGGCTCTGAGCCCTCAGCCCAGAGCCTGACGCGGGGCTCGAACTCACGGACCGCGAGATCGTGACCTGGCTGAAGTCGGACGCTTAACTGACTGCGCCACCCAGGCGCCCCAAAATATTTTAAATGCTTTCTAAAGATCCATGTTAAACAAAATTTTAAATGGTTGATTAATTCTGCAAAGAAATCTTACTTACCAAAGCAGGATACCCATCAGTCTTCTCAGATGTTGACATCACACTTACAACTTTTCCTAACAATTCGTCATTGAGACGTCGCTTATCGTCATCTTCCTCTTCACTACTTTCTTCTTCCTTTTCATCTTCGTTACTGAAAGTCAGAATAACTCTATCATGATCTTAACATAAACCACTGTTGAGACAGAGTGGTGTGAATTTAACATGTACAATTCAATTTCTAATCTGGATTACTCCAGAGTAAAAGTAGCCTCTTACTGAAATTGAAGAGATGGATACTTCTCTAGTCCCAAAGTAGTCCTGAGCTGTCCATGGTGACTCTGAGTCCATGCCACTAGATGAATGAGGATTTGGACTTAGCTCTTATGCCAACCACCAGCTGGGACAGAAAAGCCTAATTATGTCACCATGAAGTACTTACTGTGCCAAATACATTTTTTCAAAAAGATTATCCTTCTACCTTTTATAGATGCCAGATGTAACTCTATTTCCTAACAGGTTATGAAAGGATCTCATCAAAAAACATGTGAAGGTTTATTTAAATTAGCTTATCTACACAATTAAACAAGCAAACAAACCCATGGTGAGGAACAGTCTACAAAACGGGCCTGTACTCTTCAAAAATATCAATGTCAGGAAAAGACCAAAAAAAAAAAAAAAACCAAAAAAACAAAAAAACTGAAGAACTTTTCCAGATTAAAGGAGATTTAAGAACTATATAAACTAGGATGCCCAGGGGTGCCTGGATGGCATAGTCAGTTGAGCGTCTGATTCTCGGTTTCAGCTTGGGTCTTAATCTCACATTTCATGAGTTCAAACCCCATGTCGGGCTCTAAGCTGACAGCACGGAGCCTGCTTGGATTTCTCTCTCCCTCTCTGCCCCTCCCCTGCTTGTGCTGTCTCTGCCTCTCTCTAAATAAGTAAATAAACTTAAAAAAAAATTATAAAAAAACAAAACTAGGGCGCCCCGGTGGCTCAGTCAGTTAAGTATCTGACTTCGGCTCAGGTCAGATCTCATGGTTCCTGAGTTCAAGTCCCGCATCAAGTAAGCTGAGCCCTACTTGGGGTAAGCCCTTGCTTCTCTCTCCCTCTGCCACTCGTGGTATTCTCTCTTTCTCTGCCCCTCGCTCTCTTGCACCCTCTCTGTCCAAAAAAAAAAAGAAAAAAAGAACCATATAAACAAAATGTAATGCATGATCTTGGGTTAGACCCTGGATTCAGTGGATGCCTATAAAGGCTATTATTGGGACAAGTGGCAAAATTTAAAATATGGACTATACATTATTAGATAATAGCATTTTATTAATGTTGAATTTTCTGAATTTGATAATCATACTTTGGCTATATAAGAGAATTTCCTTATTCTTAAAGTATTTAAAGGTAGGTCTGATGCTTATAATACACTTTCAGAAGGTTCAACCAATTAAAATTATCATTAGGGCGCCTGGGTGGCTCAGTCAGTCGAGTGTTGGACTCTTGGATTTGGCTCAGGTCATGATCTCATGGTCCGTGGGTTCGAGCCCCGAGTCAGACTCTGCACTGACAGTGTGGAGCCTGCTTAGGATTCCCTCTCTCCCTCTCTCTCTGCCTCTCCCATACTTGCGTGTGCATGCTCTCTCTCAAAAAATAAACGTTAAAAAATAGTAATAATAAAAAATAATCATTAAGTTAAAAAATAGCTACATATCCACAGAGGGAATGATAAAGCAAATGTGCCAAAAATTTTAACAATTACTGAATCTAGATGATGAGTATATGAAAGTTTATTGCACAATTTTTAAGTTTGGAATGTTTTTGAAATAAAAAGGTTAAAAAATACATATACTCACTTAAAATAGAAAAACACATCATATCAATTAAGAAATTTGGCAAAGTAACTCAAGACAAAAATAACCCTTTTTGAAAAAGGAGTTATGATAATTCTCAGAGTAATGGGAATAATTAAGAACAAGGTCTGCTCAAGGTAAAATGTCTAACATAATGATACAAGATACTATGGAAAAGTTACCTGAACAATTTTAGCCATCTTAGAAGACTCATTTGTTTAATGTTGTAATAACTGTAATATTACTGTATATGAAACACTCACACAGGAAGAGATGACCTCCTTCCTCTGTTTGTCTTCTTTGCAATTACAGGAGTTCCAAAATGCTCTGGATTTGTTAAGGGAAGCTGGTCAAGTGTCTAGATAAGAAACAACAGACAAATTAAATCACATCTTGCCTTGATGTTAGAAGTTATTCAACTCAAAAAGTCCATCCATGTCACCCTACCTCACTCTCGGCAAAATGTCTCTCTCCCTTTAGGCAAAGTGAAGTGCGTCTCAGTGTTCTCTCATCACCGTCATCAAACACTACAAGAAGCAAGAGATATCAGAGAATTTATGCACACTAAGTAAACATGTCACTGCAGAGAACGATATTGCTGCTATTTAGTTAAGGCTTAATATTTGTAAGAACCATTATTTGGGTTTTTTTTCCAAAAGCTTTTAATGTACACAGTACATTTTTCATTCTGTAGATACCGAACACAGGTTACATGGCTGCTCCCAACTGCCTAAGTGTCTCCATTCACTTAGCAACCTAATCAAAGCGCCAGTGATTAAATTACCTTTAATCCTGGAAGAATGAGCAAAAAAAAAAAAAAAAACCTGGTTTACAAAAAAAGAAGTATTATGGGTTTTGTTCAGAACAGTTATCAATGAAGTATCTCTAACTTCCAGAAACTGTTTGACTTCTAGGAATGCTTCTTGGATTATTGTACTACCTCTACTAATTTGCATGATAACTTCCTTTAGTAGAAGTCTATTGGGTACCAAATTCTAAAGTCATAAGATTCAACATTTTTCTTTTGCTGGAGAAGGATTAAGAAATTTAGAATTAAAGGTTGAAACAAGGAAACATCAGAAAGATGAAATTTTCTTAAATTTCAAAAGTCAGTTATAATTGCACAGAACCTTTCTCAGAAGTTTTTACTTTTACTACATTAAAAAAAAAAATTTTATAGGCTTAATTTTCCAGAAACATACTCTTATTTTAACATCTAACAGTTACCAAGTGTATTAAAAAGAAAACGCTCTCAGAAGAAACCTGATTGCCCATCATTATGAAAAAAATAAAATATAAAAAGGTGGAATCCTTACCTCAGATACTTATAATGCAAATACGTATCAATATATGTTTGTGTATTGTATGAAAATACCATATACACAGGAAGGCATATACACAGAAATAGTTATTTTAAGATGTAATCCCAACTTCCATAATTCTAGATGCTTTTTCATTCTAACAGAATAAATTAATGTTAATAAAGGGAAACTCTACATTACTTTGCTTTAATAATATTTAATCATAAACTTTTTTCATGCTAAGAACTTATGTAAGAGCACTCAACTTCTTCAGTATTTATCTACCTCAGTTCTTTCTCCAAAAGTAAAGACAACTAGTTTAAATTCTCTTACATGCAGGAGACAATGCAGAGAAAATGAAAAGTTCCTGAAGCACATATTCAGAGAACCATGTTTGCACAAAAGGAGCCGTGTTGTACAGTCAATAACGCAGAAATTAATGACCGCTGCAAACACAACGACAGGATAAAACACAATATCCTCCAACAATTACATTACTAATCTACACTTGATTAACAGTGCTCTAAACATTTGTAACAAAATTATGATTCATATGGTGTCATCAAATCTAATAAATACACCACTGTTCTTTAAAACTTCAAGATCATGAAATTATTATACCAAACTTAAAATAATCCTTCATGTTTGTATTAATATCCATAAGTATATTAAAGAATAAAAGCTTAAAAGTTCCAATTTTCCTTAAAGGCTACAATATATAAGATGGTAACAATGGACACATACACACCCATGTGCACACACATTTAAGTGGAGGTGTGAGGAAGGAACATGAGAATATCAGAACAATCCATAATATCAAATTTATGCAAAATGTTTTCCACAGTGTTTCATCATTAATCAATGGCAGCCTCAAATCAAAATGTTCTGATGAGAAATTTCAACAATTTAAAATCTTTAATTCTTGTTTTTTTAAAATAATCACTTTAAGGGGTGCCTGGTTGGCTCAGTTAAGTGTCCAACTCTCTATTTTGGCGCAGGGCTTGATCTCACAGTTCGCGAGTTAGAGCCCCATGTCAGGCTATGCACTGACGGTGTGGAGCCTGGTTGGGATTTTCTCTCTCTTCCTCTCTCTGTCCCTCCCACATGCTCTCGCACGTGCTCTCTCTCTCTCAAAATAAATAAATAAACTAACTTAAAATAATCTCTGAAATAATCAGATTTTTGAAGGAAAAAATACTTTTAACTTCAACACACTTTATCATGGATAGAAATAACGTAAGAACCAAAAAAACTTCTCAAAAGAGAACTGTGGCACCAACAACAATTTTATGATTTTATATAAGAATGCTTCCAACTTTGAGTGAACGAAGAGAAACAGTTTACTTTTTTTTTTTTTAATTCACGGACTATACAAAGGTATGTATTTGAGTACTTTATACAAGTCTGAAAAGCTACATAACTTCTCAAGATTTTCTGAAAGACAAATAGAAACCCCAACAACACAGTGAACCTATTAATCAAGACATCCCCGATTATCAAAATCATGAAGAAGTTCCATCTAGAACAAGTTTCCTCTATGTTAGAAGTATCATCTTCCATGTTAGAAGTATCATCTAAAAGAACACCAAACACTCTTCAGGCACTGAAGAGTGACTCTGGCATTTTGATAAGAGTGAAATAATTAATTGGTATATATAAACTGGTGTATATAGTATATTTAGCTTTTTTTTAAGTTCAAGATGTCTATTACAGTATGCCAAGAGGAAAAAGTCTGACTATAAGGATTTAGTAATTCTATGAAATGTTTTCTACTTGACAAAAATGGTATTTAAATAGACTATTGAGTGCAAAACATACAAAAGCAGTATCTCTGTTATTATGTTAAATACAGATACAAAAACTTAATTTGAAAATGACAAAGCTAAGTCTCTCTCAATAATTGATCAGGCTAGACAAAACAATGCTAATGCAAACAAATATATGAAGCCTAACTCTACACTTGAGAATTAAAAGAAACAAAAGCAACAGGGATCTATCTAACTACTAAATACAAAAAGATCTACCCATGAAAATAGCACTGTTAGATGCTGGAGGATAGTAAGAGAACAATAGTAAATTAACTTTATCTCTCCAAAGATGTAATTGGCTATCACCTATTAAGCTTCTACCATGTCCTAATTCTCACAGCAGCCTCTGCCAGGTAGGAATCGCTATCCTCTTTTATAAAGAAATTGAGAATCAGAAGGCTAATCAATGAGCTACAGTTTTGTTAAGGGGGAATCAAAATGCATAATAAATAGGTATGGGGCAGAGGCATAAAATGAACACAGGAGAGAAGTCAAGAATTCTGACTTTGCAAAAAGAAAATATTATTGTTGTATCTGTGTATACCAGTTAAAATTAATATTTATATATACATTTATATATTAATTAAAATATTTCACGTAGTGGATAAAAACTTTAAAATTACATACTCTAGGTAAAACCAATAGTTTTGTTACATAAACTCATTTGTGATACAGAAATCCCTCTGCAGCCAAGGTCCAGAACTTCAGAAATCAAGAAACTTAACAAATGTATAATGATATTGACAAAATATCATGGGAATGCTAAGTCTTTTGGAAGGCCATTTAAACAACAGGTTAAAGCACATCACAGGAAGGCAGAGATTTCTTTGTTGCTTAGTACTTTCTAAATGCTCTTCTAGTCCTGGTTTTGAAAACATTTGTGTGGTTGACTCTGATTATAAAAACACTTGTCATAAGAGGTTCTAACTAAATTAAAAAGCCTTGGGGCACCTGGGTAGCTCAGTTGGTTAAGCATCTGACTCTAGATTTCGGCTCAGGTCATGATCTCACAGTTGGTGAGTTCACGTCCCCAGTTGAGCTCTGCACTGACAGCACGGAGCCTGCATGGGATTCTGTCTCTCCCTGTCTCTCTGCCCTGCTTACGTGTGCTCTCTCTCAAAACAAATAAACATTAAAAAAAAAAAAAAAAGCCTTAGTAAGCCTACAGCACATTCTACAAAAGTCAGTCCATTCACCAGTTTAAGCTAAACCTCCTCTACTCCATGAACCATAACTTCCATGAGATCTGATACAACTGATGTACAAAACAGTAACCAGAAAGCATGAAAAAATCTTGAATCTTAAAAAGCATTTGTCACAAAGATATATAAATAATCAAATAAATTTTAGTGTAAAATTGTATATATTGTACATATGAATATACATTTTATATGTAAATTACTAAAATTAATAACAATTCTGTCCTTTACATTTTCCTTATTTTTCAAGTACAATGTGTTATTTTTATATTCCAAAAAAAGCAAAAGAAGAGCAGTTTTAGAATGTTTTATGGACAGCTGTATTTACCAGGAGTTAATGGCAACATTCAAGTGGAGATACAAATTCCAATCCTAATTAATACCTTTGAACCACTAGAAAGGTAACCATACACTTCTATATATTGCAGATTCCTTATCTTTAATGCAAAGATAAGAACTGCCAATTGAATAAACTATGCTAGGGAAGCACTGTTTTATGTTACGAAGAGGAAATATTTCCAAGGCTCAAAAAACAAACAAAAAATCCATAAACTCAGGCCACTTATTATTCAACATTAAAGAGGAAGGTAATATTAGATTTTTAAAAATTAGTTCATATTAGATCTATAGTCTCTTTTTTATAATTGGTTATTCATCTATTGTAGGAAAAGTACCTATATTACGTAAGTTAATATCAGACTCATTAGGTAGCTTTTGATCACCAGTGATCATAACTCTTATTTGATCTAAACCAGTAGTGTGGTATCCTCTTTTCTTTTGTTTTTAATAGTCAAAGTTTGAGATCTCTTAAAATAAAAAAGTGATATGGAGATCATTAATACTTTGTGTAACTTTCTGATTCTACCTATATAACACTTCACTAGGAATTAGAAACCAAGAAGAATTTCAGAAAAGAGGAATTAAACCCAACAGGTAGTAGTCACTCAATTAATTGAAAAATATAGAAGGCTCATGACCTGTGAGAGAGGACACATTTTATTTTGCCATCTTTTAGGCTCATTATACTCTAATCATTCTTTATGTGGGCTACATGCTTCAATATCTAAATATTCTTTATAACAGAGAGTGCTATATTGAACATACTTAAGTGAACAGTGCCTGTTAACATCTTAGATTTTTTAGGTCACTTGCCATCATTACAAAGATGCAAAAAACTTTAATATTTTGAATTTTTCTCCTGAATAAGTCTCCATTTTTTCTAAGTATGGACTACTTTACTAATGTGTAATACCTGCATTAAATTCACCCAATGTAATTATAAAAAGAAAGATTCTTGGATTGCCATCCCCAGACCTACTAAATTGAAGAGCTTTGGAGTCCTCAAATCCTCATTTTTTAAACAAACACCAAGTGATTCTTATGTACACTAATGCTTGATACACGAATTACATGCAATTAAGATGCTAAGCTCTTTCAGAAAAAGAATTATACAGTTTCTTCTGTAATTACTCATCACAGAAAATCACCACAGAGAATGCTCAGTAGCAACTAGCTTTTAGAAATGCTAAAATGCCATTCATGTAAAGGATAAAGATCTGCTATTCTGGAGTGCAGAAGTCCCAAATGTGAAAACATGAGAAGTATCGCTTCTGCAGAATCACAAGCATTATATCAGTAAAACTTCACAAGTACTGTGAATGCAGCCTTGATATTAAATATCAAATAGGATGCAATATTAGTATTTGAATACACATCACATAATCTTGCGTAACTCTGCACATATCAGTGCCTGTAATTTTTTTTTACTTTTGAGAGAGAGAGAAAGAGAGCATGAGCAGGGCAGGGACAGAGGGAGAAGGAGGATCCCAAGCAGGCTTCACGCTGTCAGTGCACAGCTGGACGCAGGGCTCGAATTCATGAACTGGGAGATCATGACCCGAGCCAAAACCAAGAGTCGGAGGCTTGACCGACTGAGCCACCCAGGCGCCTCTCAATGCCTGTAATTGTTATCACTGCTTTAATATAATAAAATTGTATTTACTTAATCTCTAAAAGTTAACATTAAACTTAGTTTTTAAATCTCTAACAACTATCAACAGCCACAACCAAGCTTCCTAAAAATACGTAGTTCATAGTAACAGCACCATTGTGAACTGACACTGCTTTCAAAGAGGCCCAAGAAGAATAAAAATGGTTAGAAAATAGTAGTTACATACAACAAACTGCTACTACTAATAGAAGCCACAGAGTAAGACACAAGAAGTACAATTTTTAAACAAAGCACATTCTTCACAGCTTTGAGCATCACCTGAAGATGAATGATTTTTACCCAAAGCCACAAATCAAGTAAACTAAAAGTAAACCTACAGGATCATTTCCTTTCCTTCTTTAAGGAAACCACAACACCATAATTACACCACTTATACCAAGATATAAATGTAAAAACCAAACAATGCTATAGATGTTCAGTATAAAATAAAGGATGGATGTTATCCACAGGATTGTGTAGTTTGAACGTACTGAGAGGAGATTAGGAAATTTTAATCATTACTATTCTTATCAACATAATAACAAAACTATATAAGTAGTACATTTAAGTTTTAGTTTACATGCATTAAGACACTTGTTGCTACTCCCTAAAGTTTTTTAAAGCAAGCGTAAGCTTATGCATGGAATGTTAAGTATGCATTCTCATTAGCAGCACATATATCTTTCCTTTTTTTATAGTGAACATTTTAAAATTTTTTTTATATTTATTTTTGAGAGAAAGACAGAGCAAAGTGGGGGAGGGGCAGAGAGAAGGAGACACAGAATCCGAAGCAGGCTCTAGGCTCTGAGCTGTCGTCAGCACAGAGCCCAATGCAGGGCCGAATCCACAAACCGTGAGATCATGACCTGAGCAGAAGTCGGACGCTTAACCGACTGAGCCATCCGGGCACCCCTCTTTTTTTTTTTTTTTTTATGTTTATTTATTTTTGAGAGAGAGAAAGTGTGTGTGTGAGCAGGTGAGGGGCAGAGAGAGAGGGGCACAGAGGATCTGAAACAGGCTTTGTGCTGACAGACAGGCCGATGCGGGCTTGAACCCAAGAACCACAAGATCATAACCTGAGCCGAAGGTGGACACTTAATTGACTGAGCCACTCAGGCACCCCATAGTAGCACCTATATCTTTTCTGAAGTGTTGAGACTTGACTAAATGAAAAATCAAAAATTAAGCTATGATCATCTAGACTTGAATCTACTCTAGCCAGAATTTTTTTAGTCTTTAAATTTTGTGGTAACATCTGTATTATCCTTATGTAAAACAAGCAACAATACATTAAAAGATTGCAGCTGTGCAACCTTAATTGTAATTACAGGAAAAGTAAAAATGTCTGATTACTTACAATACTAACTTGTACTGACTTTCTAATGGAAGAAAAATAAGCATATAACTTAACTTTCTTGAAAAGAAATATCTAGGTAACCTAAAAAAGAAGTACATTCTTTTTGTTGTTGTTGTTTTAAGTTTGTTTTGAAAGCGAGAGAGAGAGAGAAGGAGAGGGAGAATCCCAAGCACGCTCTGTGCTTTCAGAGCAGAACCTAACATGGGGCTCGAATTCAACAAACTATGAGATCATGACCTGAGCCAAAGTCAAGAGTCGGACTCTTAACCAACCGAGCCACCCTGGCACCCCAGGTACCTTGTTGGATCAAATAGCCACAAGTGACCAAAGAGATGTTATTTTTGTTACCAGCAGCCATCATTAAAATTTCAGCCAACTATATCAAGTAAATTGACAGTAAATAATACCTATTTCTGCCAACATAATGATTCAGTGTATTTACAAAATAAAAATATATGCAACTCCAAATTAAATCCTATGTATTAAATTAACTACTTACCCACAGTATACCAACTAGCATCTGTCAACTTGCTGATAATAGCTTCCTGAAAGGATCCATCAGATGTCCTTGTTTCAACAATAGCTCCAACCTAAAACACAAAATTGAAATTTCATTATCAAATTTAAACAGACCAAATCACTCCCATGAACTATATGACCTGGGTTAAAATATATACATTTATGATAATTCTACCTTATATACATTGACTTAGATCTTTATCATTTATAGCACTCATGTATTTATCATGCAGTCTGAACCCCAAAATGCTTTGGCATTAGTAAGATAGTTGTTATTATTATCCTTATTTTACACATTGAATATTGTGGCTCAGATGAGAGGATGAGAACACAGTCTCTTAAGTATTACTTCAGAGCTTTTGTACTATATCACATTGCCTTCAAGGGAATTGTGTAATATAAGAATCAGAAAACCAGAAGATAGCAAAAGTAGCTTCAATTTTCTTTCACAGAAATATTGAATACTGGATTCACCATTCATATTTAAGGGACCTTTTAGATAAAGGTTCACCTGAGGAGAGAGGGATGGACCAGTTGACCTTCTTTCAGCTTCCAGACCTTTGTCTATCAGATATTAACCGAAGTGGTACTCTGACATAACAAAGATTTATTACATAAACTTAGAAATGTTTGGCCAGAACATGGATGGAAAACACAATATAGGTACTCACTAAGCTAAATTATGAAGTCAACATACTTGGTAACTTAGAACAACAGAAGATTCAAAGTTATAATGCTAGTATATTATTTAGCAGCCTAAATATCTCTGACAACAATGTAAAAAAAAAAAGAGGTATTCAATCTAAGAATTAAAAACAAAAGGTGGCTGAAAACTCATGTTTATATATACACTAAAATTACTGTCTATAAGATGATTTACCTTTCTAAAGGATATAGCCAATGTAACATCATAACATACTAACTCTACAACATTTCATTTGTATTTTTGTTTTCTGATTAACATACTTATAAATTTTAAAACTGTCTACAAATGGAAAATTTAATAATTTACTGTATGTATTTGTGATTCATCGTTTCAGATTTTAAACTGCAGAATATACGTACTCTTAAAGGACCCTTTACTTGATCGTCCTGCACCAATTGTGTAGTATTATCCTGTTTCAGGAGTACCTGGAAGACATTTTGTACAATAATTTGCATGTTAACTTTTAAAACAACATGTTTATGATGTCTTTAATCTATGCTTTCTTACCATCCTGTGGTTACTTCTGTTTTAATACTTATTACATTGTCTAATATTTATGTTTATTGTCTCTCTCACTAATTGTGAGCTCCTTGAGGGCTACAATCCTCCTTCGTCACTATAACCCCAGCAGTTAGCAAATGTCAATGCGTATTACAGGCACTTCATAAATGTTTGCTGAATTAATGAACTATACAAGATTTATAATTTGAAGTGATTGCTATAAAAGTTTAAAACTGCCTTCATTGTTCTTTATCAACAAGTTATAAAAAGTTCTGTCACAAAGTATTAAAAAAACAGTATCAAACATTATTGCCCACATACAAGGTAAACAAATTAAAACCAGAACCCTGTTGGTCCTTTATAAAGTAAACTGAAATAATAATCATGATATGTATTTCACATACAAATAAGTATTCTTTTTTACTACAGATTCTCCCAAATATATACAGGGCAATCGTTCAAATAGATCAAGTACCCAAATATGAAAATTGAAATTCTATATAATGTATGTATGATAAGAGCTCCCCAATCACTGTACTGACTTTAAGTAAGTATATCTAGAGCCACAATACTAACAGAAAGTTTAAGTTCTCAAAGAAGTCCAAGTAAATATTTAGTAGTCAAATCCCATATAACTGACACAGTAAAAATGCCAAATGAAACAAAGAAATAAATGTCAAATGATATCTTAATACTTGAAGAAAAATTCCACCAGATCAAAATTGAAACACAAATCTCATAATAATCACAGATAAATCTATTTCTCTACCACACAAATCATACTCTTCGAATTCACTGGTTCTCAAACGTCAACATGCAGCAGAAACACTTTAAGGGCTTATTAAAACACAATCACTGGACCCTACTGCCAGACTTTCTGACTCAGTAGGTCTGGGGTCAGGGCCTGAGAATCTGCATTTCAAACAAGTTCCCAGATGGAGCAGATGCTGCTAGTCCAGGGCCACACTTTGAAAATACCTGCTCCAGTTCATTTACCCATTCAACATATTTTGAGTGTCTACTATGTATCAAGCACTAGTCTAGGTGTTGGGGATAGAACAAGTCAAACATTTCCTCCTTTTATGGTGCTTCACTCTTGCAGGAAAAGATCAGGTATGTAAGTGAAAAGCAAACTGCAAAACTGAAAGTACAGCATGAGCTAATAACAACAACAACAACAACAACAACATTGTTACAGTAGGCTCTGCACAATATCTGACAGACCATATAAATCTCTCTGTAGTAGTATCAAAGAGGACTTTCATGAACTTTCTTACATAGCTCTGTAATGTTAAAGATGTTTATAGTAAGTGTGGATTACTTTCGTAATTTAAGTACGAGTATTAAAAACATTTATGTGGGAAAACTACTGGAATGAAACACGAAAATGTTAATAGTTTCTGAGAGGTAAGCGATGGGTATTAATCTTTTGGTACTTTTCTGTATTTCCAAAGATTATACAGAAATAATGCAATAACTTTTTTCTGGTCATAAAAGGACCTTAAAAATAAAATTCTTAAATCATTTTTAACATGGTCTTTAAAACAATTCCACTATATTATTTTTCCTAATCACTTGAAATCATCTCTACCTGAACATTATGAAAGGGGAGAAGAGAGATCACAGCCTAAGTAAGCATGCCACAACAGCAGAGAGCCAAATAAAAGGAAGTCTCATGAATGTGGTATTTTCAGAGAAGCATTTTGGAATAACTTCTCATTTTGAGTTCTTTATTTCTCAATTCTTAATGTGCTTTTCCTATAGATTTGTATATAACAGTGCTTTCACATAATAATGATTCAGGAAGTCATGATTCAGTAAAATGTTGATTTGCAGTCTCCCCCTCCCCAACTCTCCTCAATCCAGGTTGCATGAAAAAAAAAAATTACCTTAACTTTTACCAGCCTTTTCACAGTCTTAATTTTTGCCTCACAGAAGGCACCTCGGTACTTGGCACTGACATCAGTTCCCACTGTCAGGTAGGCAGGCTCATCCGCCGCCTGATGAAAGAACACAAAATGTGAATGTCACTAGTATTTTCCCCTACACTCTAACCTTAAGCCACATTAAAAGGTTCTACATTTAAAGTGCTAAGAATATTAACAGTACTGTTTATTACTAGCATTAATAATTTGGAAAATACCCCTTAAGCAAGCACTTGTATTCCCCTACTGCATAAACTATATCCTGACAACAGAAAACGTTTAAGTTCTTAGTAACTGAGAAGTATCAACAAGGAAATATGATAATGTTTTTTCTTCCAGATATAAAATGTTTCAACAATTCTATAATTTAAGAAATGAACACATTAAGAAACAAACAAACAAACAAACAAAAAAACGGGCACCTGGCTGGCTCAGTTCGTAGAGCATGCGACTCCTGATCTCGGGGTTGTGAGTTCAAGCCCCATGGTGGGTGTAGAGCTTACTTAACAATAATAATAAAATTAAATTAAAAATACAAAATAAAAAAACCTCCAAAACCAGAAAAGGTATACTCATAGTAAGCGTCTCATAAAACTTTGAGTTATTCACTTATGGCCTCCTGGAAATTGTGTTTTAAAATTAGAAGAAATATCACTGTTAAGATTAATACTAACAAGACATGGTTAAATGTTTAATAATATAGCTACATTAAGGCAATATCTCTTTGGACATAGTATATCTGCATAGATAAGAAACGAAGCCAATCCTTTTGATAAGGAGAACATTATCTGGGGGAATTGTTAGCTAAAAGCTACATATTAAAAAAATCTAAGTCTAAATTCAGCTGATGAATGCAGAGATATGAACTGATGGCTCAAAACTTGGAGCTGTACCTAATTTATCACACTAATCTTCTTGGTGTAGAAAAAAATAAGCTTTACTAAAAAATATCTACTTTTTAGCAAATGGTCATGATCAGAATGATACATTGAAAGATGTGGCAAATTTCATGCTACCATTCATCTTAATCTTGATGGTAAGAGAATGATAGCTACTCTTTGTCATTTTACCTTTTTTTAAAAGTTAAGTGTTTTCATATAGGCTCAATTCAATGGAGCTAACACTGCTAAATGCAAAGGTAACAGTGTACACTTTAGAAATGATACTTTTAAGTAGAAAATGATGTTTCCTTTTCCAATAAGTTTTTCCAAGTAACAGTAAAAGAAAGTAACATGTCATTTCCAGAAGATAGGAAAACAAGAAAGTTTAGGGGAATGCTGTATTTCAGAGCTTAATACACTGAGACAGTAAATGAGTAAGGAATCAAATACCTTTTAAAGTCAGTGCATTTACAGATAATGCAAATTGAAGAGGAACACTCTGGCAAATAAATATCTGATCTGAAACATTCAATGCCACTGCACTACACAAAGCTATACCTTCCTTGCCCTTCAAACATCACATACGATGTTTGCACTACTAGCTGTCTTCAGAAGAGTATCTTTTCAGGTTGTAGTATGTTTTAAAATATTTACTACAACAATTGAACTGAAACAAAACATTATTAGCTTTAGTCCACCTTCAAATATTTTAGCTACAAAATTTCAGAGAAGAGCCGCTATCTCCCTTGCACAATCCACATATTCTTCCTTAGAAAATCATGCTGGCATTGAGGAAGAAAAAAATTTCAAAAAATCCCCCAAAGAACCAAACAGGACAAAAGCTTTACTTCTGCAAAGGCTGCTGCCAACACAGGAAGTGTTTAAAAATACTAGCCCAATGGACAACAATGGAAAGGCTGCACCAGCCTTTCCAAAGTGCTAACTGCTTCAGAGAGGGGCCGGACTGACTGCATTAGACACAATGATCATTTCTCACTCTTTCAACACGTTCTCATTTTCAGAAAGCGCTGCTTAGTAGAGGAATCAATTTCAAGTAGCGAAAAAAAAAAAAAATGACATTCCACAGCAGCAGCCTCACGACAAGCAGTGTCCAGGGCACGAGGTTCAGAGCAGCGTTGACTCCACTTACCTTCATTTTCACTGGCGATCTGTGGGGTTCCAGCTCAGCGAGCTATCTTCTCCGTCGCTAGAATCATGGGGAGGGGAAAGACAGGCACAGAATCAGTCAACTAACAGACGGGAGCGACCCAAGGAAAGAAAGTAAACAAACGCCAGCGGGGAGGGGCAGAACCCTAACCAGCGAAGGGAGCCGATCCCCCGGAGGGCAGCCAGGACGCAGGAGCTGAGGAAACGGCGAGAACCCCTCGGGCGCCAAAGGGCAACCCGTTCCTCCCCGGAGTTCGCCAGCGGCCCACCGCGCCCCCGCCTCGCTCGCCACTTTGACCCGGAATGCTCAACTCGGAGCCCCAGGTCGGAGCGCTCTGGAAAAGAGCGGGGCGCCGTTTGGGCTTCTCCAGGTTCCCCCCAAGGCGCGGTAGCCGAGCTTTCGCGCGGCCGCCCCCCTGATACCCCGACTTCGGCCCGCGCCCCGCCTCCGCCGCTCGGCCCCCTCGGCCCGCCCCGGGCCCGCGGTGGCGGCAGCGGAGTGTCACGGCGCCATTGCTCTCCTTCCTCCGCTCTGCACCATGTCAGAAAGGAGAAGCGCTTCTTCACCGATGGGGCAGGGGCCGCGGCCTTCAGCCCGGAGGCGCGAGAGTGAGGGGAGACCGGCGCGAGGGAGGGGGCTGGAGGGGGGGGGCGGAGAGGAGGAGGGAGGTGGCCCGGAGAGGGTGTGGGAGGGGAGGGGAGCCGCACAGCGGCAGCCGCCGCCTCCTCCCCGCGCCCGCCTCAACTTTTTGTACAGCCTAGAGTGGTACCTGCCCCTGGCCCCTCGGGTCCAGCCACAGACTGCACAGGAGAGGACGCGCTGCGGAGTTGGGGGCCGGCTCCCCCAAGCAGCCCGCTTCTCATCGCACGGAAGCAAACTTAGCGGCGCGGCCAGCCCCACAGCCATTTTCCCAGGGAAGCAGCCGAGGAGGAGGCTGCGGCGGCGGTTCCTGCAGTTGCTGCCGCGGCTCCACGACCTGCCCCTTCCCCTGCGCTCGCCGCACCGCTTGCCCAGCACCCCCTCCCCACCTGCGAAGCTTCCAACTGCACCGGGACCCCGGGCTGCTAGCAGCACGAGCTGCTACTGTCGCTTCGTCCACTCAGTATCCCCCACTTCCCTTCTTCTCACCTACTAACTGCGGGTGAAGTGCGCGCTGTCAGCTTCCGAGTCCTCCGCCCCACTGACCCCCGTGGGCGCCCGTCCCGGCAGCACCACTCCCGGCCGCGGCGGCAGGTCCTGCGCCCGGTTCCCCACTCGCCCGATTTACTGCCACAATCCACCAAATAACAAGCTGTTGAGCAGACTCGCTTCTACACGAACTCCTATTGGCTGCTCATGACGCCGAAGAGCTTTGGATTGGAGCTCGCTACCTGCCGTCCTCATTGGATGTAGCTAAGAAACTTCACGGATTGGTGCGAAAAACAGCAGGTAGGACATCTTCCACTTATGATTGGCTGTCTCCGAAGGCTAACGTTACTGGAGAATTGGGTATTGAGTAAGCAGGTTCTGAAAAATGATTGGTTGAGACGACTCCGGATGTGCATGACTGAGCACTGATTGGTAAATTGAAGGGTCAGGAAGAGCAGTTCGGCACGAGGATTGGCGGCGAAGTGTCCCATGGAAACCGAACCCGGAGCTGCGGCCAGCATTTGCACGGGGGCGGGGCAGGGTCTTTCCAAGGCGCCTGCGCTAAACCGGCTTCTCGGCGCCATTTTGTCTGAGCGGCGGTGGTCGCAGCTCTATCGCATTTTACGTTTCTGGCGAGACGAGAGCCGACTGTGTATCCTGTAGATTCATTTTAGTGCGGCACCTATCCACGGTTCACTCCAGGACAGCACCTAGTGAAGGTCGGAGGAGTCGCGAACCTGTCAAAAGGTCGGTTGGAAGCTGTGGCTGTCCGAGTGACTAGGGGATGGCGCAGCTTTAGCGGCACCGGCACCGGAAGTGGACGGGCCGCGCGGCGGCCATGGCAAAGTAAGTTCTCCCTGCGGCGGGGTGGGGAGCAGGGGGCGGGATGAAAGGGGGCGAGGCCTCCTCTCCCGCCGCGCGAGAGAAAGGGGCGGAGGGGACGTGCACGTCTCTTTCTCCTGGCTGATCCTTGGCACCCCCTCTCGAGAGATTTTCTGGATTCTCCTCTCCGATCAGTTCTTCCTCCCTTTGGAAGTGCGTTTCGCGAACTTGTCATATTCCCTACCCAAGTGCCAGCTCTGTGGGCGCCTCATTAATTAACACGGGGAAGGCAAGGTGCTTAGACCTAGCTGAGTCGGGCGAGAGGTTTCCGCGTGCTCCTCGCGCGATTAAGCTTTGAGGAAGCTGCAGAAAGCAGCGGGTTGTGGAATCCACCAGCTGGCCCAGACCCTGCTACTCTAACCTCAGGCGGCTCTGCCGCTTAGCCAAAGCCTGTGCTACTTTTAAAAAAGGAAACAGTAGTGGTTTTGTAGGGACTGAAAACACTTTAAATAAGAAGACCTCCCCGATAGGACTTTGTTCAGGGCAGCAATTGATTTTGTTCTGTTAGCAGAATCTTTGTGTTCTGTTAAAACACATTTGAAATGGTGGAAATGGAGTATTAATTGGCAAGTTCTAAAGAATGAAATAAGGAAATGTGAAATATCGTCGATAATCCACACTACGTTTATTCAAAATTAATACCTAACTAGATTTTTGCAGTGATCACTGCAGTGATTTTTCTCAAAATTACTTACTAAGAAAATGGAGTGTAGCTGGTTTTGAGTGACCTAGTAGTCATGCTGGTCTAGATAGCTGTTTAAACCTATTTTCGTTAGGGGCGCCTGGGTGGCCCAGTCGGTTAAGCCTCCGACTTTTGATTTCCGCTGAGGTCCTGATCTCAGTTCCTGAGTTCCAGCCCCACTCGGGGTTTGCGTTGACAGCAGGGAGCCTGCTTGGGATTCTCACTCTCGCTCTCCCTCTCTCTCTGTTCCTCCCCTACTTGTGCGCTCGCTCTCTCTCTCTCTCCAAATAAATAAAAACAAGCTTTAAAAAAATTAAACTTAAGTCTTGTAGTACTTTTGTTACTGCTGCATCGGTGGGGATCCAGCCTAGAAAATGGCTGTATGATTTAATCATTTATTGTGGATTTTTTTTGGCAGGTGGTCTGAAGAAAACCGAAATTTCTCAGTGACATATCCTAAAGTATTACTGAGGTAAGTTTTAATTTCTGTGAATAATCTTTAGAATGGGTAGACTTAAAATTTTACAGACCACTGTTGTCTGCCAATAAAGCCATAAATACAAAAAGGAAGAATGGTGGTTGAAAGAAGTTTGGTTTGACCAGGGGTTTAAATGAATCTGTAGGGGCGCCTGGGTGGCTCAGTCGGTTAAGCGCCCCACCTCAGCTCTAGTCATGATCTTGTGGTCCGTGAATTTGAGCCCCGCGTTGGGCTCTGTGCCGACAGCTCAGAGCCTGGAGCCTGCTTTGGATTCTGTGTCTCCTCCTCTCTCTCTGCCCCTCCCTTGCTCATGCTCTGTCTCTCTGTGTCTCAAAAATAAATTAAAAAAAAAAAAACAGAGATAAATAAATCTGTATAATTAGCTTCCTCATGTGATACTGTAGAATGAAATCTCAAAATTAGTACATGTTTATGAATTTATTTACCCATTTGTGTAGTTCCCATTTCTGGATTTTTTTTGAGTACTTAATATTTTTGTCATAGAATAATATGAACATTTTCATGTTTTTTTCTTCCTACTTAAAAATTTGGCACATAGAAAAAATATGTTAGTAGAAGTTTAGAAGTGATTGTTTTTTTTTTCCTTAAGAAAATTATAAAATGATATAATACTGCTGAACTTCCCAGGGAGTAATCATCTATAATTCTACTACCAACTTATACTATCTGATCCAAATAATGCATGTCAGTGGGCATTTGGAAATTACTATAAAGCCTAAAGAAGAAAAGACCAGTCTCTTGTATTTCTTCCACCAAAAGGCAATTATAGTTTATGTTGTAATTCTGTGTGACACAGAGGGGTCTTAATTTTTCATCAGTGTTGTTTTATAAAGTAAAGGTCATTTTAGTCATGGTTATCTTGTCACTCGTTTTTTTCCTTATAGAAAAAACTAAGAACATGGGAAATATTTTGCCCATAAAGCACTTTTCATAGTTGCATAGTCTTCTGTAGGATAGATATAATTTATATAATTGGATGATATTTTAATTTTTCTATAACAGCAGTGATAGAATTGGTATCTTGGTGCATGTTTTAGAAAAGATTTTGTCTGAGAACGGACCGTCTGTGGCTAAAATTTTTAGGCATCTAGATCTTTCTTTACATTCCTGGTTATTTGGAATAAATCCCTAGAAATGGGAATAAGCTAAAAGGATTGTGCATTTAAGGCTTTGTACAGCTGCCCATCAGAAAGCTTTGCTTTTACTGTACTTACATTTTTTGTTGTTCTTTTTCCGTTTATTTTTTCCCTCAGTTTTTGTTTTGTTGTGGATTTTTTTTCGCTTTATTTTTTAAATTTTCTCTCGGGTCTTTTATTCAAGTAGAATTAGAATTTTTAAAATAAGTTTAAGAATTTTTATGGGACCTTACAAGTGATTTTTTTAAAACTAATTTATTTTTCACTCTCAAATAGGTAGGCGTTTGTATAGTGGAACATTTTGCTGCCCAGAAGTGACATTTAGAGGATACTAAAAACTACTGTTTTTATGGTATAGTTTATTTTATGTTTCCTCGAAGCCTTCCTTAAAGTTTTCCATCTTTATGGGCATTTTCTGTGTGCTTTTTTACCCTCACAGGAACCTTTATATGTCTCTCATCACATTTGCTGTGCAGTTCTTAGGCTCTTCCCTAGTTTGAGACTCCATTCCCAGAGGGCAGCAACTGAGGTTTTAGTCGCTGTTATGTTTCCCTGCTTGATACATGATAGGTGTTCTGTCAGTCTTTTTTATGAACCTGTATGTGCTTTTGTAAAGTATATGAAATCAACCAGCTTAATGTTTTCTTTAACAGTAATACTCTTCTAAGAACTTGTAATGTGCCACAGATGCTGTATTAGCCTTCAAAATTGTTTTAATGATCCAAATACTTGTTTTCATATTGAATTGATTTGTAATTGCTAATACAACATAGATTTAGAGAGCCCAGTAAGAATCTTAAGGGCATTATGATCTCTTAATGGGAGGTGACTGTAGATGAATATTAACTGAAAAGTCACTAGACCATCTCGTAGGTATTAATGAGAAAAATTAATTATGATTGATCTGGTTTTTTTGTAACCATTGAGTCCAAACTATTAGAATAATGTTCCTTACAAAAACAAAATCACAAAAATTTTTAATGGTGTTTCTGTGATAGAAAGCTATTTTGAAGGCAGAATGTTTTATTTATTTGGTCAAGGCTTCAAACGAGGCTTTATAATTAGCTTCTTGAGGTAGTATTTTACACTGAAATCCCCAAATTAGAACATTCCTATGGATTTGTTTACCCATTTATGTGGTTCCCATTTCTGGATTTTTAATGATGGAACACTCTGAACATATTCATGATTTTTTTGAGCCCATGTTAAAATAGGTGACAGAGATCTCATCAGTGAAAGTGTTTAGAAGTGAAATTTTTGCTTCATTGTTTTTTAAGATTATTAAATAGACTATGTTCTGAGGATTGTGGCATACTCAAAACTAAAGGAAGTCTTTGTTTTTTAGAATAAACCTCATTTTGTGGGAAAATGAAGGAAGATGTTCCAGTTTTAAAAGACCTGGATCTACTGTTGAAAATTCTGTTTCTGGTATGTAGTTTTACTTGTCTTTTATTTAGTAATTAAGATCAGCAGTTAGTATGTTATATACATATGTTACATATGTGTGTATCTTGAAAAATGATAGAATTTGTTTCACTGTACAGTTTCTGTAAATGTCTATGTTAAGAAGTAGAACAGATTGATTGCTGTGTTGAACATACCTGCTTTGCTAATGGTTTTGTTGTTTTTTGGAAAGTTACATAATTTGCTTTTTTATAACAAAGCTATCTTTGCAATCCCTGTGTGGTCTTTTGCCCTATTGGTAGTCACTGCTGATTTTATGGCCGTGTGGAGGCATAGATTACTGGGTGTTTTCACCCATAATTTAGACTAGAGTGAAGGCATATTTTAGGATTGGGGTACACGCTGATCTAGGGATCTGCTTATGTTCCTACATGGCAAGGATCTATGCTAAAGGAGCTTACTATTAATAAAAGAAAGAATATAATTAAACATGTGGAAAGTTAATGGAGTTATTGCAAAAGATTCAATCAGTGCAGGAAAGTTTTTAAAGATTTAAATCATGGCTTACAAGATAATTTATCAAAGTTCAGTATGCGGTTGAGATTTAATTGTTTTTTAAAATACAAATTGTTGGGGTGCCTGGGTGGCTTAGTTGGTTAAGTGTCCGACTTCAGCCCAGGTCATGATCTCACGGTTCATGAGTTCGAGCCCCGCATCGGGCTCTGTGCTGACGACTCGGAGTCTGGAGCCTGCTTTGGATTCTGTGTGCCCCTCTCTCTCTGCCCCTCCCCTGCTCATGCCCTGTCTCTCTGTCTCAAAAATAATAAAAATATTAAAAAAAATAATAAAATAAAATACAAATTGTTTTATAATGCAGAATGAAAAGAAATTTGTTTAGTGATCATTGAAGGCTTTTCAGGGTTAGTGAGAGATCATTTGTAAAATTAGAAGAAAGGAAGATCTCGGACTTTCTTAGTGGGTGGAAAATGGTGATTAGGAACATAATTATATAAAGAAAGTTATGTTTGGGGAAGTGAATAAACCATTTCGGAGAGGATGAATGACTAAAGATTACATTGGAAAAATTGCATGAGGTCAGCTTGTCAACATTTCTAGAATTAGCTTCACATCGATTATGTGGGGTACGTGTCCTCTCTACTGGTTTGGGAACCTTGTGAGGGCTTTGAAAGCTGGGATGTGAGCAGAAAATAAAGATTATTTTGTTTTAGTCTCACATTTTAACAAATCACAATGCAACTAAACCCATCTCTTTTAATCCCACTCTGATAACATTGGTTTGTTTTTTTATTTTTTAAGTTTGTTTAATTTGAGAGAGAGCGTGAAAAGGCAAGTGGGGGAGGGGCAGAGAGAGGAGATGGTGAGAATCCCAAGCAGGCTCTACACCAGCAGCACAGAGCCTGATGGCAGAGCTCAAACTCAGAAACTTTGAGGTCATGACCTGAGCCAAAGTCAGACACTTAACCAACTGAGCCACCCAGGTGCCCCTAACAGATTTTTTAAATGTCCTTGTCCTTATGCATATTTTTCTTTATTATTAATTTTTACTTTTTTTTTTTGTTCCTTTAACGTTGTAATAAGCATTCAGTGTGACCACACAGTACCCATTATAATTTTGATGTGTGAAAACAATCCATCAAACTGTTTTATCTTCAGCTTAATTTTTGTATTTCTTGACCATTTAGGTTTCAGGTTTTTCAGTATTCTGCATTTATCATCTATGTGCATACGATATTTTCAGTCTTTTGGACCGTTGTTTCAGGATTGATTGTCACCCTCTCTGTGACATTAGCTACCTGAATTGGGTAGTATATAATTATAATAATTTTTGCTAATTTGATAAGTGCAAAATATGTTGAGCTCTCCTTTTCCTTGTAATATTTTTGTTGTTAACTAGTGAATTAGGACCTTTTTCTGCAATTTCAACTGATTCTTGGTACTAGACAAGTTGTCTCTTTAAGATCTCTGTCCATTTATGTGAGAGTCTTGATGTTTTATTTCTTTGAGTTTTTTATATAATATTTAGTAGTAATTGGCTGCAGATATTTTTCCTTATAGAATTCTTTTTTAATTTTAGTTATTTTTGTTGAGGGTTTTTGAATAGGCACAGAGGGATATGATGTACACAAAATGTACTATTGGGAAGTCACTTGGAAACAGTGTCCAGTGTGACTGAAGAAATGACACAGGAATTGGAGGTAGGGAGACAAGATATTTTTGCGATACATCTGCATGCATGAAACTAGAGTCAGACGGAGAGAGGGGAAGGAATAAGTGAGCAAGAAATTTGAGGGGAAAAAAGAGTTGACAGTATTTGATCTCTACTTGATTGTAGCAGTAAAGAAGAAAACAAAACACTCAAAATTTTAAAGAACAGGGAATAGTTCATACCATTAACAAGTTTTGTAGGTCAGAAAAAGACACTGATGTGTAAGGAAAATGAAATCAGTTTTAAACATGCTAGTTAGAGCTTGAAATGTCTGGTAAGCATTTATTCTTCTTTTATCAAAGTGCCTCTGAAGCCCTAATTGGGACAAGGCATATGCTGGACCTTACATTGTTTTTTATATTTTGATTTCTAATTCCATTCTTCTATTAGATTTTAGTGGTTTTATCAAGTCTTTGTTTCTTTTTTTTTAAGTTTGTTTTTGTTTTGAAAGAGAGCATCAGCTTGAGTGGGAGAGAGGTAGAGAGATGGGGAAAGAATCCTAAGCAGGCTCCATGTTATCAGCATGGAGCCTGATGTGGGCCTCAAACTCACAAACTGTGGGATCATGACCTGAGCCAAAATCAAGAGCCAGACACTTAACCCACTGAGCCACCCAGGCGCCCATATCAAGGCTTTCTTATTTCTGATTTTTGAAGGACAACTTGGCTGGCTCAGAAGAGCATTCAACTCTTGATCTTGGGGTGCTGAGTTTGAGCCCCACGTTGGGTATAGAGATTACTTATATAAGTAAGTGAACTTTAAAAAAAAGTACAACATGAAATGAAAAATTAAAGTGAATTAATAAGTAAAATAAGTGCAGGGAAACCAAATGATTTGCATACTAAAGGAGAAGTTCATTATTGAAAAAAAAATAGTTTTAAGGTAGCATCTTACAAAAATACATGTATGCTTTTAAATTTTTTTTTAATGTTTATTCATTTATTTTGAGAGAGAGAGGGAGAGGGAAAGAGAATCCCAAGCAGGCTCCACGCTGTCAGCACAGAGCCTGACTTGGGGCTCGATCTCAAACTGTGAGATCATGACCTGAGCCGAAATCAAGAGTCAGTTGTTTACCCAACTGAGCCATCCCAGTGTCCATTAAATTGTTCAAATATATGGGGTGAAATATTTTTCCCTCCTCTTTCCCAGTGGACTAAATTTTGTGTGTTTTCTTTTAACTTTAACAAAATACAGAGAAGTAACAGATGTGTGTGGAACATGAATGTTTAGCCAAGATTCTTTAAATATCTAAAATCTAAGTAAAGATGTTAATTGTCTTGTTTTCGGAAACCACTTTTATTTCAACAGATGAAATTAAAGTGCTCAGTGTAAGGAAGGGCTTTAACAATGAGAAATGTCAAACATGTAATAGGCTAATTTTTGAGTGTTCTTCAAGAGAAAGAGCTTACTTTTATCAGTTAATCTCCCTTGGTGTCTCTGCCCTTTTTTTCTTAGGGTTTTAAAAAATGTTTTCTGCTACTTACCAAGGAAAAAGTTATTATTTTGTCTTAGAAAAAACAAGCTTTTTAAATAATAGTTCTGTATCAATCACAGTACTCCATTTTTTCCCTCTTTGTTTCTGATTAGCCTTTTTAATCAGTTTTTATAAAACTTAATCCATTTGGGATAATATATGAGGTTATGAAATTTGAGCCACTTCATTATATATATCAGGACTCTCCTTAGGGTGCCTGGGTGGCTTAGTTAGTCAAGCATCAGACTCTTGATTTTGGCTCCCGTCATGACCTCACGATTCGTGTCGGGCTTCACGCTAAGAGCAGGGAGCCTGCTTAGGGTTCTCTCTCTGTCCCTCCCCCACCCCCGCTTAATAAAAATAAACTTAAAAAAAAAAAAGCTGTCTTTGATCTCATTTAAATAATTAGGTATTTAAAACTCTTCCCATCATATTGCTAGCTTTGAGTTACAAGACATAATCTGTTTACAAATTGAGGAAAAAGTAATACATTTAGAAACATTTGTGCATTAAGTTTTCAGCATTTTTAATTTGTAACAAATACGTGGTTTTGTGTATGTTTTCATTGCTTTTTATTAATCCCTTAACTTTGGTACCTTTTATTTTTCAAAATAAGTGATTGGAGCTACCTGCATGGGATTTAGGCCTTCACCATGTCCCCATTAGAACCATAGCTTTTAAAAGTAGTTTAGGGAGGGGTGCCTGGGTGGCTCAATTGGTTAAGCATCTGACTTCAGCTCGGGTCATGATCTTGTGGTTGGTGAGTTTGAGCCCCGCGTTGGGCTCTGTGCTAACAGTTCAGAGCCTGGAGCCTGCTTCTGATTTTGTCTCTCTCTCTCTCTCTCTGTCTCTCTCTCTCACTCTCTCACTGCCCCTCCCCCACTCATGCTCTGTCTCTCAAAAATGAATAAATGTTTAAAAAAAAATTTAAAAAGTAGTTTAGGGATAGCAAAGAAGATACTTGCAGCATTAGAATGTGTAGCTGTGGCCAGGCTTTTTGTGAGATGGGTGGTTTAGAGCACATTTCTTAATTTCTCTGCCTCATCTGTAAAATGGGGAGGATATGAGTAGAACTGCCCTGACAGTTTAGTATTAAATGAGTTAGTACATGTAAAGTGCTAGAGTAATGCCAAGTGTTTAGGAAACATTCAGATATTAGGTGGTGTTAGTGTGTATAATGCTGTTACGTAGGGTCTGTCATTCTAGCAGCTTTTAAAACAATACATTATATTTCCACATACAAATAAAGCATGTAGACTCTTTGCCTCCCATTCTAGACCTTACTGAATGTCATATCAGTCTGTCTCTAAACTAATTTGCTGCAGTCACACTAAATCTGTCACGGCTCCCCTATACAAACTCTGTGTTTTCCGTGTTGTTTTTATTCATACTTTCCCCACAATCTAGAATGTTCCCCAATCAACACTAATTTTTTTTTTTTTTTTTTTTTTTTTTAGAGAGCAAGCACATGTGGGAGAGAGAATCCCAAGCAAGCCCCACGCTCAGCATGGAGCCCGACCCAGGGCTCAATCCCACAACCCTAGGATCATAACCTGAGCCCATAATCAAGAGTCAGATGCTCAACTAATTGAGCCACCCGTGCACTCTGCAAATGCTACTTTTTGAGTGAAATTTTCCATGATCCCTCTTTAGGTAATTTGTCCCTATGAATTTCATATATTTTCTCTTAACATGATTCCTGTCACTTTCTATATTGCATTTTAGTTTCTTATTCACTCACATGTTCTTCACTAAGTTAGGACAATACCTTATCCATCTTTGTAAGTTTAGAACCTGTCATAAGTGTTGGCACTTAGGAGGCACTCTTTTGTGGAATGGAAGTTTGTAAAATATATAGCAAGCTTAGAGGTGATATTTAATGAATGAATGCATGCCAGTAAAAATGTGCTTTGTCAGTGTTTGTACACTAGGAGCCTGTTGCCTGATCAGTTACTTAAAATGAGATCGCTTGAGGTTTTAGGAATTGAGTCTGATTCAGTGTAGGGAGCAGAGCACTATGGGGATTATCCACAGGTGAAGAATTTTCATTGGAATGTTTTCATGCCATTTTTAAAAGTATATCTAATTAACCACCAGAGGGACTGGGGGTGGTATTGCTGTTGTTGTTGTAGTTGTTTTCATGGATGTACCCACCCACCAAACTTCCTTATCACCAGTGGTCCAAATTTATTAAAAGTTTGACCAGGACTAAGGGTACATCTGCTGCCAATAATATAATATACAAACCACCTGGCTCAGTCGGTAATCTCACTTTACAAATATATTTTTTCTTACCACCATTATGCCTCTAGGCATGAAAGTAGAAGTAGTCGGAGAAAAGAAGCTGGCGAGATGTTTCTGAGGACACTGATCTTTGGTTACTATAATGTTGATAGGGTCTGGCCTCTAGCTCTAGAAGAAATGGGACTGGTGGAAATGAGTTAAGATATCAGGCTGATATTAGGCATTCATGAAGCTAAAGTGGCAATTATGTTACTCTTAGCTCAAAAATTCTCAGAATTTCTACAGTAGTTCAGTGGGATGTTGGATTGAATACGCATCTTAATATAGGAACACTGGATTTGAAAACCGTATGTTCTCTGTTCTAATCATAAGCATGTTCTCATTGGCTGTGATCTGGGATACATTACTCTGCTTGAGTGTCTGCTGTTAGAGATAAAGGGCACGGGCCTAGATACTTACAGCTCTTAATGTACTTAAATCCAGCACCGTATTTTTCAAATAAGAATTCCTGAGCACACTTCTAATATCTGTGTCTGAAAGGTTAACTGATTGATATTTAACAACCCCTGAGAATCTGAATCATTGAGGCATTGACTCAATAATTTTAGCACTTAACGAAGTTCCTGCTATTCCTATCTCATAGGATCAAATTCTGACAGAAGCTTTAATGTCCTACCTACCTCACTGTTGTAGTTAATAGGCATTCTCATTATTTTCATTGTTTGGCAAAACAGATATTTGAAATAATAGTTAAGGAAGATCACTAACTAATGTCATTATAGTGAAGTTTCTGTTTTGTGTATGTATGCGTACTGCCCACACACAAAACAAAGTACAGCATACTCCAGTATTTTCTCCTGTATGTTTTTTTTAAGTCTGTTAGGACTGACAAAATTGATTTCCTGACTTACTGTGGATCTCAACCTGCTTTTTGGGTGGGAAGAATGGACTAGATAATAATCCCTAACATCCCGTGTTAAACATTCACTAGGCACTTCGATACAATGTTGTACTCCTAATTGTGATAGCTTAAAAGTTAAGATACAAATTGTTACCTGGAAATGCTTCTGGTTTCAACAGCCGCGGGATTGGGGTAGGGTGGGGAGCAGCTGAAAGACATCGTGTCATGGGGTATGGGAGCAAGGGGGAGTTTTCATTTTCTTTTCGTTGGTTTATAATATGTTTGGTAGTGTGTTTTTGAGTCTGCTGATATTAATGGCCCACTTAGGGACTTATATTTATTTGTATGTAGGGATACCTTGAATCCTCTGGAAACATAAAAATCTCTTCCCCAAGTTGGTTCCTTCAAACAAAACAAGCTGTTTTTTTGTTTTTGTTTTTATTTTTTGCTTTTAGTATTTATGTTTGTTCAGTTTATGTGCAGTCATAAAACTGCCTGCAGTGTTTGTATAATTTTGGTGACTTAGATCGTGGTACACAAGACAGGGAGGGGATTTTTATATGAGAGAACATAACAAAAATAAAAGCCATCTTCCCGTTTCTTATTTGTTTATGTACTATGTGATACTGTCCTTAAGACCTTTAAATTGCTGAGGGAACCTTGGTAACCAAGGTAAATTTTGTCTGTTTTCCTCTCAGATGTGAAGTTCTGCATTTTATTACACAGTCACGAAAAACTAGTCTGTTACCAGTAAGTATGTAAACCATAGAACTTGCTCCTTCCTATATGCTGCCAAGTACTTCCTGTTTTGTCAGATTTCCATTTAGGGAAAAGAATGGATTTAAAGTAGCCGCGCCTGAGTTTTGTTTAAAGCGTCTCTCCTGAATTTCATTTTGGAGGCTGTCCAAGTATCTAGATGGGGGATGGGGGGGTGGCACATCATGTCTACAATGAAGTCATATGTCAGAAAGCTTCATTTGGCTTCATATCCTGAAACAGGGCTGCCAGGAAGGAAAAGAAACTTTTTGTTGTCAGAAATAATTAGTGCATGACTTGCCAACATTGTGGCTTGCCTTTAGGCTTTCCATGTCAAATGTGTGTCAGGTACTGAATGAATCATTATATTGCCTGTGAAGGAAGAATCTATGTTCATTTCTAGTAGACTTTTTCCTCTAGAAACACATAAAAACTTCCATTCAGCCACACATTTAATCCTTTTTCCATAGGGACAGGTTAAAGGTCAAGTGGTGATTCAAATAGAAATTGGCTACATTGTGAATATTGAATATCTTTAAGGGAAGAGTTAATTCTTTTGCAACTAAAATGGTAAATAGAACATTTAGCTATACATTACAAATTATCTTTTTTTATCTTATGAAATGAACTTTTAATTAGGTGTTAATAGAATGTGTTAGTGGAACATATTTTCAATGTAAACCTGAATCCCTTCCTATTGATGGTAAGGGAATCTTGTGTTAAGGTTCTTTTGCAGTGGTGGGACCAAGTTCTATGAAATTTCTCTGACCAAATTAACCTGACCTGCCTTAAGTCAGAGCTGTTTCTCTTCGTTGATCCGTCAGTAAAATATGAAAGATGCTGTTTAATCCTTGAGCACCTATGCTTTGTGTCCACCCTCATATTGGAAATGTTCAGAAAACTGATGCTGAATCGTAAGATATTCAATACCATCTACTATAAGGTTTCTACCAGAAACTTCCCTTTTCATCATCTAGATACATATTCCTATTTCTGATACTTGTATTTCTTTAAAAATCCAGTGAAAGAAAAGTTTCATCAGTTAACTGTCAGTCCCTATAGCTTCATTCTCCACTTTGCTCTGTAACAGAAATCTCCTCTCTTGAAACCCTTTAACTGTTTCGGTTAGTTCTTCTTTTACTAACCTGTGTCTAAATCAGTGATTCTCAAATTTTAGTGTATTCATAAGCATCACACCAGATACTTGTTCAAAATACAAATCCTGGGCCTCACTTCAGACCTCGTGAATTCAAATCTATGGAGAATTCTTAGGCATGTGTTCTTTGAACCAGATGGAGAAACTGTTATCTACTCCATGCATTCCCACTGTCATCTAGATTATGTTCCTCATAATCTTATATTGGTTAGCCTTTTTACTTTGTTTCGGTTAGTGGCATCTCAGAAGTTTTTTTTTGGTAACTATTGCCATCTGTAGTTCTTCTCCTAAATTCACCGATTGGAGAGTTCATCTACCAGATCTCCAGGAAACTGCCCCAGATTCTCTTTCTTGTTTGTCAGAATTTATCTTCTTCCCCCTTCCCAAAGCACACATTTGTAGTTCAGTGGATACATACAGTATATGTTACTCATAGTAAAACATAGATACATATTCTGATACAATTATCCCTGCTTTTTAAAAGTCTATATCATACCACATCTCTTTTAACAAAAGACCTACATTAGTACTCATTTTTGCTACCAAAAGCCAGAAAAGACTAATACAGTTTATTTTCAGGGGCGCCTGCATGGCTCAGTCACTTAAGCGGGTCATGATCTCATGTTTCAGGGATTCACGCCCCACGTTGGGCTCTGTGCTGACAGTTCAGAGCCTGGATCCTGCCTCAGGTTCTGTCTACCTCTCTCTCTGCCCTTCCCCTACTTAGGCTCTATCTCTCTCTAAAAAATAAACATTAAAAAAATTTTAAAAAGAAAGGTTATTTTCAGGGTTTGGGAATGCTCAAAAATTTTTCAATGTAAATTAATGGTAATTTCTTCACTTTATGCCATTTTGGCTTATGAAAGGTTTTGTAGGAACCCTCTACTTCATACTTTTCTATATGGCAGGGGAAACTTGTACCTTGCTAATGATTTTTAAATGTGTTTTTCTTACCAGGAAAGGAATTATATCTTATTTTTAAACATTTTATATATAATCTTTCCTGGCAGTCTGATACACTTCAGGCCTCCAAATGATTGCTTGTTGCCGTCTAGTTGCTGCTCACCCAGACCAGTCTATCTACTAAAGGTGATGAGTTATCCTCTTTATACCTAAAATTCTTGTATACCATTTCCCTTTCTCTAAATTATCTGTATTTTCTTGGTGCTGTTTTAAGAATAATTCTCTCTTCATACATTGGTCTTAAAGCCTTGTTGGGTTTTCGTGGTTAAAAAGTTTTTAATAGTTCCCTTTCCCATATCAGTTGTATAGTTGAACTCCTTTATTTTTAAATGAATTTTCCTAAAATGCTATTTTGTTTCCACATAGTAAAAATTAAAAGTTCAAATCATAAACTTCAAACACAAACTCAAGCTGTATAAGGACCCTTTACTCTTCAGCAGCCTTTATGCATTAACTACAGTACACCAGCGTTTACTTTTTAAGAGTTGGTGTTTAGGAGTAGAGATACATATAAGTAAGGTAGTTCCCTGTTAAAGGGGTGGGATAGTTTAAGAAGGAATATTAGGGGGGTTTTTTGTAGTATGAATTGTCTGTTTAAACCTTTTGTCCATTTTTAAAAACTGGGTGGTTTTCTTAATTGTTGAATTTTTAGAGTTCTTTATACATTCTGAATACACATCCACTGTCAGATGTGTGATTTGTAAATATTTTCCCCTTAAGAGTTTGTCTTTGTTTATTCATTCTCTTGGTGTTTTTAGGAGAGCAGCTTTTAATTTTGGTGAAATTGAGTTTGTCAGTTTTCATTTGTACATCATTTGGTATGGTATCTAACTAAGAATTTTTTTTTAAACCAGTCTCAGAAATCTTCTGTTTTCTTCTTAGAAAGTTTTAGTTGAGGTACATTTTGGTATATGGTCACCTTGACTTACGCATTTGGTACAAGGTATGACTTGTTTTCTGGTGGTTTTGCATATAGATGTCCAGTTATTCCAGCACCACGTGTGGAAAAGCGCTGTCCTTCTCCACTGACTTCCCTTTTCCCTTTTGCCAATTGACCATATTTGTCAGTCTCTTTTAAGACTCCATTCTATTCCATTAATAATGTTTATTACATGAACTTTATATTATTGTAAGTCTTCAGATCAGGTGGTGTTGGCCTTGTCTTCTTATTCAGAATTGCTTTGGCTATTTCTAATTCTTTTTCCTATATAAATTTTACAAACCACCTGATTTCCTGCCATCCCCCAAAAAAGGCCTCTTGCAAATTTGATTGGGTTTTACATTGAATCTATAAATCAGGTTAGGGAGAATTGACAGTGCTGAGCCTTCTGATCAGTTTATGTAGTTCATTGTCAATGTCACCATTTTATAATTTTCAACATAAAATCTTATACAAATTAAAGTTTATACCTAAGTAAGTATTCCTGGTTTTGATGCCATTGTAAATGGTACATAATCCTTATTTTATAGATGAGGAAATTAAGTAAGTTGCCCGAGGTGACACAGTTATTAAGTGACAAAAGCCAGTTTGAAACCTACATTGGCTTATCAGCTGCTGTCCTGGTTTTAATTACAATGTTAATTTTTTACTCTGAAGCTCTTGTGATTAGTGGTAGCTGAGAGGGAAGCTCTTATTTCTTTTATCAAGAAAAATCCTGTCATTATAGTGCTTCTATATATAAAAAAAAAAAAAAAAAAAAAAAACCACCCAGGGAGTTTATATATTTTCTGAGTTTGGGTTTTCCAGATCTTTCCAAATCATAAACCATGCTCATCTTAGTTTTAGAAACCCCTGATGGATACAGTTTTGATCCAGTGTTTTTAAGTAGTATGCATATCCTGCAGTTAACTATTATAAATTATTTCAATATTTTAAATATGTACCTGTAGATCAGATTAAATGAGACCAAAGAAGTGAAGGCATTTGATTCTTAGTAGATGTTCAATAAATGCTAGTTAAATCTAAACAGGTAATTTTTGAAGTACCCATTATTTCTAATGTCATCTAATGTAATGTTATGCAGAAAAATTTGGCGTTGAAGGTAAACTTTAAATAACCCTGTACTTTCCATAGGGATACACAACTACAATCTTTTAATAAAAGTAATTCAAATGCTCAAAAAAAAAAAAAAAAGTACCTTTAGCATTTGAATGCCTACTGTGTTGCTGCTCACACCCAGTGGATACAAAGACAGGATTTCTTGAACACCTCTCCCATGGGCTCGGATGGTGGAGAGGTACACTTAATTTATTAAAGTGAACACCTTAATAGATGCACACACAGTATCAGTGGTAGAATAAAAGCTTTACTTGGTGGGGGTTAAGAGTAGCTGCACTCATACACATTTCAGTTTTGGAATTCTTTTTTTAAAAAGAAAATAGTTGGACCACGTTTATGGGACACATATAACAGGGCCCAGAGGGAGAAATCTGACAATCACTTTAGAAGGCTTTCTTTGGCAGGTGGTGGAAGTCCTTAAGAAAACCACTATTAAATAGCCTAAGCATGGCAAATACAATGTAGGACATGACAGAGTGCAGGAATGCAAAATAAAATAGGTCTGGGTTCCATTTCCAAAAATAAGGAATTCAAAATTTAGAGAATATCTGAGTGTTCTACATAAGACTTGATTTTTTAATTAAAGGGTATTTAATCTTACTGTATTAAATTGTCTTGTACTTACAGTGCAACAGCTGATGATACATTTCCTAAAACTTTCTATTTAAATCCAAGTTAGTTAACATATAATGTAATAATGGTTTCAGGAGCATATTTAGTGAATGATCAACTTACATATAATCCAGTGCTTATCCCAACAAGTGCCCTCCTTAATGCCCAGCACCCCTCCGGCAAAGCTGTTTGTTCTCTGTATTTAAGGGTCTCTTAAGATTTGTCTCCCTGTTTTTGTCTTATTTTTTTTCTTCCCTTCCCCTATGTTCATCTGTTGTGTTTCTTAAATTCATGTATTTCTCTTTCTCTGACTTATTTCTCTTAGCATAATACATTCTAGTTCCGTCCACATTGTTGCAAATGGCAAGATTTCATTTTTTGATCATGGAGGAATATTCCAGTGTGTGTGTGTGTGTGTGTTTACACACACACACACTATACGTACACACACATACCCCACATCTTCTTTATCCAATCATCAGTCCGTATGGCCATTTGGGTTCTTTCCATAATTTGGCTATTGTTGATAGTGCTGCTATAAATATAAACATTGGGGTGCAATGTGCCCAAGATTTGATTTTCATTTGTGGATTTTCTCTAGTTTCTTAATACCATTTGGGTAAGTGGGTGTTTTTACAAAATGAGAAAAAAAAAAACATTAATTTGTAATCTTAATTTGAAGAGTAAAACATACTGGGGCACCTGGGTAGCTCAGTCAGTTGAGCGTCTGACTTTGGCTCAGGTCATGATCTCACAGTTTTTGAGTCCAGTTTGTGAGCTTGAGCCCCGCGTCAGGCTCTGTGCTGACAGCTCAGAGCCTGGAGCCTGCTTCGCATTCTGTGTCTCCCTCTCTCTCTGCTCCTCCCCTGCTCACATGCTGTCTCTCTCTCAAAAATAAATAGAGATTAAAAAAAAATTTTAATAAAAAAGAAAGGAAAACATACGACCTACAACTGATTTTTCTCTTTTATTTTTCAGGTCTCTTTATGAATGATGGAAATAGAAGCAAATGGATAGTCTTAATCAGATAAGTGCTTTAATAGTCTAAATATATTTTTTGTAATCCCTAAACTAAAACTTGATTCTTTAAAACATTTTTGATTTCTCTTTTCAGGTGCCCATATCAAGAGAGTTTACAGTAAATAAGGTACTGGATCTTTTCTGAAAATAAATTTATAATCTTATCAAAGTAAAATGTACCAGCTTTTTCCCCCCACAAAGGCTAATCAATATTTCAATGGTGCAATTACAGAGTGCCTCCCACAGTTGAACCTAGATTATTAATTTTACATATACTGTGTATGAAAGTCAACTGTCTCATAGCTGAAATAGGTATATCTGTTTATACAGTTTTCCAGTTATCTATGTTACAGTATCTATAGTTTTTAGGTGGCTTCTCTCTTCAAAGTTAGAAATTTCTTTAGAACCAGTGTCTATTCTTTTAAAGGGCTTTTTTTAGCTATACTGATGTGAATTTTTTGTTTCAAGGAAGCTCTCTTATGCCCATCATGGGGCTTCAACTCCCCACCACCCCTGAGATCCAGAGTCACATGCTCTACCACCTGACCCCAGGTGCCCCTCTACTGATGTGAATTCACAGCACAATAGAATAAAATGTAGCAGGTAGTTTTATTTTATATAAAAGCTGTGGTAATGATAAATAATTTTGACTTGTTTGTATAGTAGTTAGCTACTCATGTCTAATGATTTGCTATTTGAACTACAGAGATGTTCAAAGTCCAGCAGTATCCTGCTGCTAAACTCCAATGAGTACATGACCTTCTTAGGAAAGCATGACAGTTGAGAGTGATACTGGCATGAACCCAGTAAAGGGTGTGTAGACTTGGCATACTTGGCCTGAGTTACAAACTGTTTCTTCCTGCTTTGAGTACTGTTCAGGTTATGACAGTGGTTCTTACAGGCCTCAATACCGATTGTAGTCTAACTTCTTATTTAGCATAAATCTGGGTACTTTAGTTGAACTTTACAGATCAAGAAATTTTTGAAGTGACAGAATAGGGACTTTGTGGCTCCTTAAACCCACTCCTCACCGCAATAAAAGGGAAAAAAAATTCACTTTTGAGCCTAAAACCTTTCTTATGTGTCACAGTTCAAGGTTAACAGTGGCTGCTGGCCAACCGTCATTTTACTAAATGTAAAACAGAGTAGCGGCATCAAATAATACCTACCGAGTTGGTAGGGACTTACTTCACAAAAGCCCAACGATAAATGATCTTTAGATTCTAGGCGAGTGATGAAATGGAACTCTGAATGAATGATTCCCAAGTTTCTTTTTGTAGTATTTTCACTTAAGGAATTTTTTTCAGTAAACCTAAACCAACATTTTAATGCCAAGTAAGTAAATATGTACTCAGTTACTCCCACCAATTTTGTTACACAGGTATCAAACTTCAGTCGTTACAAGACAAAAATTTAATGAAAACTGGTCAGTGGATATATAATAATCCACAGGGCTAAAGAGTTACACGGGACTGTATTAGAAATTTAAAATAGATGCTGAAGCAAATGTTACATATTATCATCATCTGATTCATCTTCTTCCTTCAGTGATTCCTGTTAAGAGAAAGATAGTGCTTAAAATCAATTTTTAATATTGTTGTAACAGCCTGAATCTAATTAAGGTTAAATAAGCACGTCGCTGAAAAATGAACACTTAGAATAACATACCCAACTAAAGAAAAGGATAATTAAGTTTATCTTGCTCTAACAGTGAACAGACTATATACTCTTGATAGAACACATGGAATGAAAGCATTAAATGTCCTGAAAAACCTTATGTTTTCACACGCAAAATTTTTGGAACCAGGGCAAACATATGCCCATTGAGGATAACCTAGAAAATTTTGGTCCTTGGTTTAGTTTGCCTCAAGTATTATTTAATAGAAATCAATCACGTTCCTTTATTATTCAACACTTACTTTCATACCTATAGACAGTTTTGACATGCTGCAGCTTACCTTAGCATACTTCTCTGCCTCTTCCCTTATGTCTTTTGGAACAATTTCATGTCTTCCTTTAGTTACTGCAAATTAAGCCATATAAATGAATTAGAAATGAGGCCTATGTTGTGATTTGCAATACAACGTATCCAATCCATAGGTAAGATTCATCTAATGTTAAAGTTGTTTATGGTAAAGCAGCCCTATTCATTATAGTTTTTATTTATTTATTTATTTATTTTATTTTAGAAAGAGAGAGAGTGCGAGCAGAGGAGGGGCGGAGAGAGAGGGAGACACAGAATCCGACGCAGGCTCCAGGCCCTGAGCTGTCAGCACAGATTCCGATGCAGGACCCAAACCAAAGTTGGCACTGAGCCACCCAGGCACCCCATATTCATTATAGTTTTTAAAAACCCACTGGAAAGAGGCCAACTAACCAGCAGCAGAAGAGGAAATGAATAATTAGTGATATATTTGGACAACAGAACACTATACAGCAAGGCAAATGAACAAATACTGTACATAACACAAATAATTTACACAAATGGAATGTTGAAGAAAATAAATCAGGGATAAAAGAATAAATATATACTGTGTAATTCCATTTACAGAAAATTGAATGACAGGCAAAACTACCTATGGGAGAAGGCAGAGGACTATGAATTCAGAGAGGCCTAAAGGGTGATCTGGGGAAGCTGGTCTATTTGTTGGCCAGAGAGCACAGTGGTTACATGAATATGTACATGTACGTCATTACCAATTTTTAAAGTTAGAAAAAGGCACCCAGTGGTAAATTAGGTTTAGTACAGATGACTTAGAGCAAATAAATGTACAAAAATAACTTACTTTCACCAACCCAGCTTAGCTCTAGTTCAAAAGCTTTATCCTTAACTTCATCATGTACTATGTAAATTCTAGAACACAAAAAAGTTTAAAATTAACATTTGGTCCTATACAAACATGCACAGTCAGCACAAATTAGATCATCTGTCCCTAATATAACCTCAAAAGAAACATTTCCTCAAATGGGAAAAGGCCAATCGTTACTTTTGCCTTTTCAGGATATTTGTTTATTCCTTTCATTAAGTGATTATTTTTTAAACTAACTTAGTAGTTTGCAGTTATTACTGGTCCCTCCAGTCTGAAGCTTCTTGGCAGGTATCTTTTTAAACCTCTTCTCCATTTTATAAGCACTATATGCCCCTTAACCTGGCCTCTAAACTACACTACATAACAAATTACAACAAACAAGAAGGCACTGTCATACAACGTATTAAAACTATCATATCAAAACTTTCTTTACATTTTCCAGCATCTTCACACAGTTTACTTTGGAGGATATTTTTAAAGCCTTGCTATAGTATGAGAAAGCATCTTAATTTTCTAGACTAAGTAAAAGATACATAGTGCTCCATTTTACTAAATGATAAGGGATGGCTTTCTTACACAGAACTAATTAGCATCTGCTGTTACACCTAAAAATAAAAAGGTGTGGTAAGGGCGGTTTTCCAGAAGCATTTCTCAGTGAAGGAATGGGAGTTTATCACATTTAAACTGTTGTACACTTCAGTAAGGATTCTTTATTTCCCAGGCAGTTGTCAGGTAGTTCCCAGTGTTCCTCATGTTATTAACTGACAATCACAGAATGGGTTCTGCTTCTTAACTGGGAAGTGGAAGGGTCTCTTGGTAAAAGGAGGAAGGCAGGTGATGTGGCAGTTGGAACAGTGGTGACAGGACAAAATTATATAACACTTCCAATATTTTATTATAGCTATCAGTTTAGAAGAGATTAAGGATGTCACTTAAATATATAATAAAGCCTCTTAGATTTTTTTCCTTGCATGTATTATTAATTATAAAACCTGAGGCACTTGCACAAACTGCTGACTAGACCATGTTGATGTAGTTCTCATGTGGAAAAGAAGAGCCGTGAATCCTCTGGAATATTATGTTTATTACTTTTAAGTCTAAAAAGCTGGCTGCAACTCTTAGCATTTCATTGGATTTTCTGAAATACCACATGCTTATTATTACATTCTTTGACCTAGAAGAACCGTGAATTCTGAAGCATGCCACTCAGGACTTTGAGGTTACTTACTGCAGTCACGTAAGCATTCTATTCTACGTACCTGTAATATGAACCACTTCAGGACTTCTTAAAGCTGTTTTTAAATGTATTGAAATACTGTTTTGTTTTGTTTTGTTTTGTTTTTTTGAGACACAGAAAGCGCCCAAGTGGGTAAGGGGCAGAGGAACAGAGACTCTTAAGCAGGCTCCATGCCCAGCATGGACCCCAAGCAAGGATCAATCTCACAACCCTGAGATCATGACCTGAGCTGAAATCAAGAGTCAGACGCCACCCAGGTGCACCTGCTCTCTTCATCTTCTTAAAAAACTTTCATGATTAACGTATCTTGCCCAAAGAAACAGACTGTATAAATGAGCCGGCTTCGTGGTTCACGTGTAGAAATAATTTAGCTATAAAACCTAAAATAAAATTTGTAAGCTAAGATGCCTATTACTGGGACCTCTGAGATTTGAAAGGGTAGAAGCTATCAAATGAAGTGCTTACAGGTCCGTTGTATCCTCCTCCTCGTGAATTCTGTCACCTAATAAGAGTTTTATATTAAAGCTATTTTTCCCCATCCCATTTGCTGAATCACGAGGTCTGTTCCGTCACTTGAAATATGGATATTTCTCCGTAATGAGACGTTATTAGAATGTTACATTCACCTTAGGCACTAAATTATTTCCAAACAAAACAGACCTCTAGAATTAATGTATAAGGTAAGATCAAATGAAATACTTGTCAGTGGTAATAAAAATTTCAACTTACATTTTTGCAACTTCTTTAACGACATCACGGCAGGTCATTTCTTTCATCTATAGAAAATATTAAGTTATGAGTCGGGAGAACTTCCCACTTATATAACTATTTTCAGATTCTTTGCACAAATTTTGTCAGTACCCCTGGTTTTGAACTAGAGTCTCAGACATAAAACCAAAAACATAATACACTGAATTTAAGAATACCAGTCTTACTAGGAAATACAGACCTAATATGTGGGACTGACTATAAAAGCAACTGGCATGGGCTCTTAAAAAAATAAGCACTGGGAGAAGGTGAAGACTGAAATGTGAGCCTTAATTATCATGGTTTGAAAAAGTTACAAAATGAAACAGATTACTGAGGTGGTTTGACTACAGACTGAATACCTAATACTATCGTCTGTGTAATAATGTTATTCTACAGAGATGAATGCTGAAGCATTTAGGGATACAGCATCATGATGTCTGTAATTGTTTCAAACAGTTCAGGAAAAAAAAATGGGTAAAAATATTAGAAAATTAACTTTTCGATCTAGACGGAGAGATTTGTTGCACTATTTATCTTTCCTGTTTACAGTTTTTTCATGTTAAATTGGGGGGGAAGTGAAAAGAATGCCTATTTCTTTATACTTCTGCCCTTATAGGTTATAATTAGTGAATTGTACCATAATAATAAAGACAAACTTAAGTAAACATGGAAAAGCACATTTTAAGTGACAATTATATTCTTATATATGTTCATGAAATTTTTATTTTATGACATAATACTCTTAGTAAATAACATCAGAAGAACAAGCCAGAGCAATGATGTAGATCATGGGTTGGCAAACTCCTTTATAGAAATAAAGAGCCAAGTAGTAAATATTTTAGACTTTATGGTACATATGGTCTTTGGTCTGTGTTCCAACTCTTAAACTCTACTACTGTACTGTGAAAGCAGCCAGTGACTAAACATGACTGTGTTCCAATAAAACTTTAGAAAGCAGACAGTGTGCCATAGTTTACTGACCTCTGATTTTAGAGTGTGTTTTTGTCATTAAGTATACACATGTTCCTCAAAGTGATATTCATTCTTAGCTCAGATTTGTTTATTACAATTTGACCTCAGAAAGACAGGATAGATGACTGCTCTGAATACTGTATTTTCAAATTTCCACATAACATTCAGGAGAGATGAAAGCAAGAGGGAAAAGAGAAGGTAGGAACTTAGCACCACACCAGGAGGGGTGTGAAAGGACGTGGTCTAAGAATCATGAGGTCTGTTCATAATCAACATATACTATGACTCTAGCCAGTGTGTTTCACATAGAATTGAGCTAACCTAAAATGACCTCTGAGGTCTTTTTGTCAATTTTACTAAAATACCAAATATAAATTAGGCTTTTGTAGGCCTATAATTTGGCATAAAATTCTAAGCACTCAAAAAATGTTTTCTAGAACCTGACCTGAAGTTGAATGGTTGAGCAAGTTTCCAGTTCAGAATATTAAATATATATGAAATTTTTTTGTCATTTACCACAATACTGATAAAATCCTGTCTTTAATGGAAGTTTCTGATAAATAATAAAGAGTGGATACTGTTTCAATGTTAAGTTGAACAGTCTGACTAAAGGGAAAACCAGGACATTAAAATTTTTTTTTACACTAATAATTTATGGCTCTTGGGGGAACAGAAAAGTGGGCAGTTTTAACAGGATGGGATTTAATGCCTTATCTAACTAGGAACAAAGGAAAGAGAAGCACCAGAACACAGACTCTAAAGACTTTCAAAGTTCTCAACCTAAGGTTCTCAACCTAAGGGTCACAGAGTTCCATGAATGGACCTCAAGGATTATGAAATTATATGAAAATTTCCATGTGTATTTTTCTGGATTAAGGGGTTTATCATTAGCCATCAAAATTATAAAGGGCTCCATGACACAACTCTGTAATTATCATACATATCTATAGCACATATATCTATATATATATCGTATCTGTGTCATACCTTATCTGTATAGATACAGATATGACCAGCTTTCTTATCCAGCCTATTACATTCAGAAAGCCCTGCTCAAAACAGGAAACCACACTCTATGTAATCTTAAACAGTTTCATTTGTTGTGATAAAACTTCACTACATGAGGGTAACGTCATAGGAAAATTCAAGCATTAAGTATGTATTACCTGAAGCTTTTCTATTTCCGTCTTTGCAGCTTGCCTGGCTTTGCCAATGGCACAACCCCAATAACCCTATTTAAAAAGAACACACACCAAAATATACATACATAGTTTAATTAAATTGCTATATTCTAAAATCATTAGTAACTACAACTGTTCCTATTTAAAGGTTAAGAAAGAATGTTAAATGATTTTCAAAAGTAAATATGGAGAAATACAAACACATTCTAATGAACACCAAGCTGAAAAAAAAATGTAATTCTATAATTATCTGGATTATTTGTATTAGAGGCATATACAAAGAAAAACACACTTCATGAACGAAACGTTTTTCAGAGTAGGAATGGAAAAATTCTTAGTATTATGACAAAAAGTTGAAATAATTACACAGTTCTAAACTTTCAATTTTTATTATATTGAAATTTTTTTTTTATAAATCTTTTTTTTTCAACGTTTATTTATTTTTGGGACAGAGAGAGACAGAGCATGAACGGGGGAGGGGCAGAGAGAGAGGGAGACACAGAATCGGAAACAGGCTCCAGGCTCTGAGCCATCAGCCCAGAGCCCGACGCGGGGCTCAAACTCCCAGACCGCGAGATCGTGACCTGGCTGAAGTCGGACGCTTAACCGACTGCGCCACCCAGGCGCCCCTATATTGAAATTTTTTTAAAGGATTCCCATTTATACTTGTGTATCATGACAAAATACAGTTTTTATTTTTATAATTTTTTTTTTAATATTTATTTTTGAGAGAAAGATAGCATGAGCGGGGTAGGGGCAGAGAGAAAGAGGGAAACACAGAATCTGAAGCAGGCTCCAGGCTCTGAGCTGTCAGCACAGAGCCCAATGCAGGGCTCGAATCTACGAACCATGAGATCATGACCTGAGCCAAAGTCAGACGCTTAACTGAGCCACCCAGGCACCTATAGTCTTTTTTTTTTAATTTTTAAAAACCATAAATACCTCAGAAGAGAGATAAGGTAATTAAAGATGCAAGAAATGACATTTAAATTTTTTTTTTTTTTTTTTTTTTAAGTTTATTTAGGGGCATCTGGGTGGCTCAGTCAGGTAAGCGTCAGACTTCAGCTCAGGTCATGACCTTGCAGTTTGTGGGTTTAAGCCCCGCCATCAGGCTGGGCTCACGTTCAGCGCGGAGCCCACATCGGATCCTCTGTCCCCTTTCTCTCTCCCTGCCCAGCTCACATGTGTTCTCTCTCCCAAAAGAAAAAAAAAAAAAGTTAAAAATTGTATTTACTTTTGAGAGAGAGTACAAGTAGGAAAGGGGCAGAGAGAGAGGGAAGCCCAAAGTAGGCTCCACACCACCAAAGCTCACTAACAATAAGATCATGAGCTGAAATCAAGAGTTGGACACTTAACTGCACCAGACTCCCCTAAAATCCTTTCTTTTAAGGGAGGGTATTAGTATTGGTCTTAAGACTTGCTAACATTTGTCACAATAAAGGAAAATACCACATATTCAGATTTTTAGGTTCACTATTTAGTTTCTATGAACAGCATATTGAAAGCCATAAATCAGGGCACTTGAGTGGCTCGGTCAGCTAAGCCTCTGACTTCAACTCAGGTCATGATCTCATGGTTTGTGAGTTTGAGCCCCATGTCAGGCTTTGTGCTGACAGCTCAGAGCCTAGAGCCTGCTTCAGATTCCAGGTCTCCCTCTCTCTCTGCTCCTCTCCTACTCACACACACACACACACACACACACACACACACACACACACACACACACTAGCTCTCTCGCTCTCAAAAATAAACATTAAAAAAATTTTTTAAGCCATAAATCCTTCCTTTGCCTCATATCCACAGGTTATTAATAATAAACAAGAAATGGTTACTTTCCTTGAATTTTAAAAGAAATTTCATGTAATCCAAATATATGACTTACATGCTAATGAGATACCATCAAACTAGAAATAGAAATTCATGATTCAAAATTACTCACATATGAAACTCCTGATGGGTCAATCATGTAGAGCTGTGCACCATCATTCACACTGTAAGACCCTAACATGAAACTGCATGAAAGTAAGTTAGGTTTAAACCATAGTTCTTAAAATACCATAAAAATACAATAAAAACAATTATACTTTCTAAGATAAACTACTAATATACATATAAGTCCTAATAAACACTTTGATGAGGTAGTTTCAATAAAAACTAGTATATACTTGAAATTGTTCAAAATTTGTGTGGCTTTGGTTAGTATTAAACTTACTGATGAAACTGATCTGAGAAGACAGCAGTGTAGACAAAGAAGTAATGACAGGTGAAAACTAAGGAGAAGACCCAATAGGTAAAGGAATAAACATGAAAAAGCCAAGATAACAAAACTAATGGGAATACATTCAGTCTGCCTCAAACTCTTGTTCCATCCTTTATTCTTTCTTGGTTATTTCCCCAATATTCCTCCAGTTATTTTTCTACAATAATCCAGACTGATTTAATGTGTTTTTATATGTGACAAAATCAGGCCATTAAATAATCATGATATTAGTGATTTTCTGAAATTGTGATTTAGTTTGCCTTAAAAGGAGAAAAGAAACCAGCCTCATCTTAAGTATCACTTCCTATAGACTACTATGACAGCCAACTGTCCAATTACCACCCCTACAATCATTTCCTGCCATCTTCCGTGAGACTTACCTCTCAGAATATATAACTGATTATCATAACCCTTCAACGTTTCCTTGTATGGAACATAGACTTCTGTATGATCTTGCCCGTTCCTACATCTTCAGTATCCTTCCACGTACCAAGTATACTTGACTACCTCTACATTACCTGAAATGCCCATGTAATTTCATACTAGTCCCTTTGAATGAAATATTCTTAACCATTCCACCTATATTTCACATTCTTTTCCTTGCCATCTCTTCATGAAAGTGTCCTTTCCCTAACTGATGCCCCACTATAGTCAGTGCATTTCTTCATCATATCACCTATAAAATTGTATCAATGATAACTTACTCATCTTTGTGTCCTACCCCCTCCCACATCTACAACTGACTCATAGTATATGCTCAATAAATATTTGCTGAAAAGTTCTCTCCACTATTTTTATTTGCTTAAAAATAGAGAAATGAATTCAGAGTGCTGTTCAAAGGTTTAATAAAAGTTGAAAGGTATTGAAAGCAAAGGGTTTCAATGTAATTTAAGTGAGAACCTGAAAAACAACTAATATAAAAAATGTCCACAGGCCTATCTTATGGCTAGAATAAAGCTCAGGTTTTCTCTAACATCTGTCCTCAGTAATTTAAATATGACTGATTATAAGCAACTCAAAGGTAGGACTACAGCTAATAAACTTTCTTTCCACAACATTTTAACAGTGGAAGTAGTCGGATGTTAGTAAATGTTTTACCATGATCAAACAGAAATGTTTATTTTTTTTAAGTTAAAAACTAAACAAGTCTTTTTAGGAAAATCTAGAGTCATGACAGGTCTCTGAGCCCTATTGAAATATTTGCATGTATTCCAAGTCTCAATACAATTGAATCTCAGCTTTCCTCTCAGAATAAAAACACCAGCAGTTCATCTTAACCGAAATAAAAAATTGTGACTGAGAACTATGAAAGGCAATTTTGTATGGACTCACTCTCGATTGCTAAAAAAACTCCCAATTAAGAGCATTGAACCTAACCGCTTAAAGTGTATCAGATGGAAGTTAATAAGAAAACTGAAGTGTTAGTTTAGTTGGCTACCCTAATAATGACAACAGAGGATGTAGTTAAAATCAGTTTGTTGCTTCCTGAGAATGTTGGGGTCTGACACCAGAGAAATTTTTTTTAATTTTACTGAGAAATAATTAACATGCAGCACTATACAGCGTATAGCATGATGGTTTGATTTACACATATTGTGAGATGATTACGACAGGTTTAGAACATCCATCATCTCAAAAAGATACAATGAAGAGAAAAAAATTTTCTCCTTGTGATGAAAATTCTTAGAATGTACTCTCAACAACCTTGCCATATATCACATAGTAGTGTTAACTACAGTCATCATAATGTACACTACATCCCTAGCATTTATTTATCTTAGAGCCTTTTACCTTTTGACCACATTTCTCCAGAGAATTTATTATAATCAGATTAAAGTTCTTACTATCAGTTGTGTTTTCTCGTCACTTCAAATTTGTAGTCTTTTTCACAATTCAAAGTTTTTTTTGTTTTTTTTTTGTTTTTTTTTTTTTTATAATTTTATTTTTGGGACAGAGAGAGACAGAGCATGAACGGGGGAGGGGCAGAGAGAGAGGGAGACACAGAATCGGAAACAGGCTCCAGGCTCCGAGCCATCAGCCCAGAGCCCGACGCGGGGCTCGAACTCATGGACCGCGAGATCGTGACCTGGCTGAAGTCGGACGCTTAACCGACTGCGCCACCCAGGCGCCCCACTATTCAAAGTTTTTATTTTGATGTACAGTTTTATTTGATCACTGTCCTAATACTTCTTGGTCATAGCTCATTTTTAAGGGTATAAAAAAAAGGCTAAGATGCCAGGGCAAACAGATACCTATAGTCCAGATCTGACTATGTCACAAAATTTCATACCTGCAGCCAAAAGGTCTAACAGCACTGTAGAGTGTATATGCATGTACATACATGGCCACTCTGTCTGCAAGATGCTATAAGGGAGAAAAACAGAAGAGCTTATCAGTAAATTTCTATTACTGTTCAAAAGGTGCCTCAACATATTAGCAACTTAACTTTTTTTTTTTTATGTTTATTATTTGAGAAAGAGAGAGAAAGACAGAGAACAAGCAGGGGAGAGTTAGAGAGAGAGGGGGAGACACAGAATATGAAACAGGCTCCAGGCTCTGAGCTGGCAGCACAGAGCCCGACGTGGGGCTCGAACCCACAGACTGCGAGATCACGACCTGAGCTGAAGTCGGCTGCTTAACTGACTGAGCCACCCAGGCATCCCTCAACTTACTTTTAATGGAATGTTATAGCCAAAATTAGATCTGAAGTTGGAAGCTTCTTCTCTTGCAATGTCTGCTAAAGATCGCGCATCCGCCAGCAAACCTGCTACTGCCTGAAAGAAAGTAGGTACCAATTTAGTAAATAAATACCTTCCTATCACAAACCAAGGAAAGTGTGTAATTACTGTAGGCTTACTTAATATTTTAACAAGCATCACCATTAGAAACCATTTGGCTTAAAGGTCTTTATAAGGCACTCTGGCATTTTGATGGGATGGGATGAAAAAAGAAGTATGGAATTATATTTCAGAAATTTACCAAGTGTGACTTCATTGTTTTGTTCAATGACATTCACAAGCAGTATTTCTGTAATTAATCCTCCATGTCTCCCAATTTACCAGTCACTCTAAATAAGCAACAAGAATAAAACTATTGATCTTGATCAGGACTGATCTCTATTTAAAGCAGTTCTATGTCAAGTTACTAAAAGTTTGGGTCTAAAAGCCCAACCTCAAATCTTTTTCAGCTTATTGACTAATAAATTGCAAGGACAAACCAAAACATGATAAACCACACATCTTCCAAGACTGGTTAACTGCAGTTACCAAACCATGTGCTGAGTGAGATATGCTGGGGGCACTATAGTGAACTCAGTTGTGCAACATTTGGAATTTGGGGGGATACAGATGTTGAAGTAGCTCAGTTTCAACATTAGATCATTCATACTCCTTTTTTTTTTTTTTAATGTTTATTTTTGAGAGAGAGAAACAGAGTGCAAGTTGGGGAGGGGCAGAGAAAGAGGGAGACACAGAATCTGAAGCAGGCTCCAGGCTCTGAGCTGTCAGCACAGAGTCCGACGTGGGACTCGAACTCTTGAACCATGAGACGAGATCATGACCTGAGCTGAAGTCGGACACTTAACCGACTGAGCCACCCAGGCGCCCTGAGATCATTCATATTCCTTTCAATGCCATCATACTGTTGAGTACCTGGGTTGTTGTGATAAAAAATAAGTATCATACAAAAATCCATTTGGAACAGGAAACGGGGGGGGGGTGAGGAGAGCGCAGTTTAAACTTAAATGTAAAGTTTAAGAAGTTGTGCAGTGCATGTTAGTCATTGTTATTCTTTAAAAATAAAAATATTTTTCTAAAAAAATAATATTTTTAATTGTATGTGTATTTTTTCTTTTACGGTTATTAAATTTTGGGGACATAAACACAACTAAGTTGTTTGTAACTAAATGCATAATCAGAACCACTGGGTGGTTCTTTCGGTGTAGGTAAACCGGCAAAAAAAATTACTGAAACTCTTAGTACTAGGAACCAAGAAGTCCAGGAATTGCCAGCTTATTTACAGAATTTAAAAGTAAGTGATATCAAAATAATAGCCACTTTTCTACTGCTACCTACTAATAGTAGTAACGATGAAAATTCCTAAAACACAGCACTCATTTCATGCTAAGCATTTTACTTAATTTTAACATTGTAACAACTGTTAGGAGGTAGGTATTACTACTGCCCTACTTTTGCAGGTGAGGAAACTGTTTACAAGAATTTCCCCAAGGTTACTCAGCCAGTAAGTTTCACCATTTAAAGAGTCTTCTGTTGCTTTGGAGAAAGCCTACTGTGAAGTCCAATAATTCTCAAACCACTGAAGATAACTGCGGAGATGAAACATTAATCCTTTATTGTCTCCAACCCTCTTCAACATGTAATGTTTTGCCAATTTCCAGCTATAAGGAATGCCATCAGTTTCCTGGCTTTAAATTAACAAATGAGACAAATTTTAAAGTTCTAGGGCAACGTTTTCCCATCACTACCTTTAAGCACACACAACTTTTTTCAAAACGCACCTACCTAAATTTTTCTTCTACTAAAAAGAATGTATAATTCACTGGTTTCTTCCTATCAGCTAGGTTACAATCTGGGAAGTTACATCAAAACATACTAGTTTCATATTGTATGTCAACTATACCCAAATTTTAAGAATAAATAAATATAGAGGTCCACATGACAGAAGAAAAACCATTACCAGTTTCACTGGCATAATAAATTTGTTTGGGAGAAAAAACATGTTCAGAAAAAATAATCATTGAAGAAGCAAAAAAATCTGTAGCTTTATAGTTTACCAGCTACATTTTACACCTTCACTGGCGACCTACGCTGCCAAGATCTCTTTTCTACACATACTTCCCACCCTTTTTGTGTTTGTAACACCTATCATTTAGAAATACCAAAGGTAACCGCAGTATGAGTGGGTCCTATAGGATCTCACCCTGCAGAATGGACTCTGGAGTAACATGTAGGCCAGGCAGACCCAAGTTTGAATCCCAGATTACTTCTTTACCAGCTGTGTTTTCTTATCTATAAAAATGGGATTAATATTACTTTCACTGGGATATCAGACACAGGAAATTTATGTAAAGAGGTTCTAGCACAGTATCTGGCACACACATGTTCTCTTTTCTTCCTTGCCTTTTCAGTAACCAAGGTTAGAATCAGTCCTTTGCTTTTTTTGCTTTTACAGTCTGACATCTATATAGAATGACTTCAGTATATACCAGTAATGTATTTATGGCTTCACTTGCAATTATGCAGAGCAGTAACTAAATACAGCTGCAAGAAATAAAACAGTGTTTATTCCTTTCATTAAACATCGTTTCTTGGTGCTCCATTTTACTACAATACAAAGAGATACAAAAAGCTAAAAATTCTATGCCTCTCAAGCTTATACTTTCATTGGTGATCTACACTGCCAAGATCTCCTTTCTACACATACTTTCCACCTTTCTCCCCTCATTTTCTTAAGGCAATTTTTCAAATATATCTCCAATCAGGTTACAAGAACACTACCTTTCTTTTGGACAGTGAACTATTCACAAGCCAGTATCAGTAATCACTCTGTGATTACTTCTGTGGCTGCTCTCTGGTTGGTTTCTGCCTCAGTTCTGATGTAATAAATGAGTTCTTATAATCACAGTTTAACATATTACGGTTACTTCACAAGAGAGAAATTGGACAAGGCAAAAAGGAACATTTTAAAATGTGACCTACCATTCCAACATGCCGATCAACATTAAAAAGTCGTTTGTTGGAACCTTCTTCATAAAGTTTAGAAAGGACTAACTTTTCTACCCCAAAGACAACGCCATCTTTACATCTGATTCCAATAGCTGTACTGGAACAAGTAGAAAAAAATCAATTTTTTTTAACTGAAAATAAAAGGAACTTCATAAACTTTAAGTTAAAAAAAAAAACATAAAAATAGGTAACATTTTTTAAAGCATGCTAAATTTAAATTTAAAACAAATACATTTGAAAACGAGAAAGAGGACAACCTGAAGTGTGATAAATTAGGTCCATGTAAATGTACATCATGAGATGACCAAAAAAATCTAGCATATCATGACATAAAAAGATATTAATACTTGTGAGAAAAGATGCCAACAAAATAGTACAAAATGGCACAGTGTCTGACACATGATAATACACTATAATAAATGTTGACTTAGCTCATGTCCATTAAAAATGGTACATAAAAATGCATAGAAAAGACAGGTTATATACAAACCAAAAAGTAAACAGTGACTATTCTAAGTGGAAAAATTAGAGTTCTTTTCTTTTGCTCATTTGCTTCTTTTGCAACAACCAGTGCTTATAAAACTGTATCAAAGAATATACATTTTAGACAACTGCTGAAAACAAAATGGATCTTAATCTCTTAAGTAAAATGTGGAGAAATTATATGCTACCACTTCAAGATGAAAATATATCATTAACTTTGTTCTTCTAATTCTTTTTTAATTTTTTTTTTAACATTTATTCATTTTTGAGAGACAGAGACAGAGCGGTAGAGGGGCAAAGAGAGAGGGAGACACAGAATCCAAAGAAGACTCCAGGCTCTGAGCTGTCAGCACAGAGTCTGATGTGGGGCTCGAACTCACTGACCGCGAGATCATGACCTGAACTGAAGTCGGACACCTAATCGATTGAGCCACCCAAGCGCCCCTTTTTAAAAATTTTTTTTTAATGTCTGTTTATTTTTGAGAGTGAGAGAGAGAGAGAGAGAGAGAGAGGAAGAGGGAGGGGCAGAGAGAGAGGGAGACATAACGTGAAGCAGGTCACAAATGGCAAGTTCGTGAGCTGAGCAGAAGCTGGACGTTTAACCAACTGAGCCACACTGGCACCCCTTCTAATCCTTTTAATAAAAAGGGAATTCTGATGAAAAAAAAACCAGATAAATGAACAGAGCCACACACAAATTTCACAAAAAATTTCAGACACTCTTTCTCTCACATATCAGGTATCTTCAATGGTTCCCCTTTTGAGTTTAAACTCCTTGGTCCAGCTTTCAATCCTGAGAATCTACAAAGCCCATCTAGCTTATTAAATTTCCTATTATAAATCCCACACACTACTGAATTCAACTTCACTATCTTCCCTCAAACACCTTATGTTCATTTTTGCTTTTATGTGGTACTAGCAAAAAGTATTTACATGTGGACTTTACTAAAATTCTGCAAACGGGCACGTGGGTGGCTCAGTAGGTTAAGTATCCAACTCTTGATTTTGGCTCATGAGATAGAGCCCTGCATCTGGCTCTGCTGACAGCGCAACGCTGCTTGGGATTTTCTCTCTCCCTCTCTCTCCCTGCCCCTCCCCTGCTCTCTCTCAAAATAAATACACTTAAAAAAAAATAAGAGTAAAATAAAATTCTGGAAACACTTCCCTACTCCACCTCTAATCCAAAAGATTTCATTATATAAATGAAAAAATTTGGCTCAAACACCAACACTATTTGTCTACCAGGCAAAAAAAAAAGTCCTTCAAGAGGACTTTTTAAGAGAATGAGACATTATTAAATAAATTATTTTTAAAAAGTCTTTTAATTCATCCCAAAGCTGCTTTAGATTCCAAGATACAACGATCATGTAAGTATAACTGACTGCAAAATCTCTTCAATAAAGGACTCATAAAATGTGTCAACAAGCTAATAGTTCAACCAAGATATTACAATGGTACCAAGGAATCATTTTGGCACATTACACTAAACAATAAAAGACAGAGTGAAGGAAATGAGTCCAACAAGAAGATATCTTAGTGAGTCCCACACTTTTGGGGTGTGGCAGCAGAAAAGAATTAAAAAAAAAAAAATCCTGCTGGATGTGACGAACTGCATAGGACACTTCAAACACAAGGAAATAAAAGATAAAATGACAGGGGCGCCTGGGTGGCTCAGTTGATTACGCATCTGATTCTTGATTTCAGCTCAGATCATAATTTCACAATTTGTAGCCCCATGTCGAGCTCAGCATAGAGCCTGCTTGAGATTCTTCCTCTCCCTCTTCCGTTCTCCCACTTGCACTATCACTCTCTCTCTCTCTCAAAATTTAAGAAAAGATAAAATGACAAAGTAACAAACGTAACAGCCAAGCAAACAATGCTATAAATCAAGAATTTTAAAAAGGAAAATGGGCTGGCAAAGATGATAAAGGAATTTGGTTATATACACTACATGTGAGACATGGTGGAATGTCTAAGTGGATAACCTTGGAACCAACGGGAAACATAGGACTGAGGCTCATGGAAAGATCTGACCTAAAAAGAGATCCGGAAATGACCAGTAAGTTGAGATTATTTTAGGGCACCTATTATTTTGTACCAAAGTAACATAAAAAGCCTAATTACCAAAAATATGGAAAAGGAGATACTTGATACCTGATTAAAACATGCTAAATTTCAAGTAAAACAATGTTTCTTACCTACTATTTTCCACAGCTTTCATAGCATATTCAACTTGAAAAACTCTTCCATCAGGAGAGAATGTAGAGGCTGACAGGTCATACTGGGAAGAAAAAGGTAACAATAAGCTTAAATTATGTATCTTTCGCAATAATACCCTTATCATCTTTATTTCTAAATGGCTTACACATCAGGAAGATGAGGGGAAGGAAGGAGTGTTAAATCTCAAAGATTTTGCTTTGAAGAGGAAAAGGCAGCATGTCAGAGCGGCAAAAGCAACTAACAGAAAAGCTAGTTTAGATTTCTGCTACTGAAAAGCAACAGATACAAGTCCAAGGTAAAGTCAGATGTTTTCCGCACTGAACAAAGTTCATTTTTGTACAAAATGGACATGCTCTGGGCTCCAGATCACCACAATAAAGTGAGTAAAATAAACTTTTTGGATTCCCAGTGTATATTAAAGTTATGTTTATACTGTAGTCTACTCAGTGTGCAGGAGCATTATGTCTGAGCTGTTAGTGAGTTGTAATCACTGATCACAGATCACAAACTTAGGAGTAATGAAAAGGTTTGAAATATTGCAAGAATTACCAAAATGTGACACAGAGACATGAGGTGAACAAATGCTGTTGGAAAAATGGCAGCAACAGACGTGCTCAAAACACAAAATGGCACCAATAGACCTGCTCAAAACACAGTTGCTACAAACCTTCAATATGTTAAAAAGAAAAAAAAATGCAATCTGTGAAGTGTATGCCTGTACTATGGTATGGTAGAAACAGAACTGTTGTCAGAACAGGTTAATTCATTGCTGTGGCACTAACAAACTGAAAGACCTTAGGGGAAAAAATACAGCATTTCAACATTTAATAAACATCTATTATATATAGTCACTATAAGAAATTACAAAGAACTGGGGCACCTGGGTGGCTCAGTCAGTTGTATGTCTGACTTTGGCTCAGGTCATGATCTCTCTGTCCGTGGAGTTCGAGCCCCACATCGGGCTCACTACTGTCAGCGCAGAGCCCACTTCAGATATTTTGTCTCCTTCTCTCTCTGCCCCTCCCCTGCTCATATTCTCTCTCTCAAAAATAAATAAAACATTTAAAAAGAAAAAAAAAAGCAATTACAAAGAATACTCATTTTTTAAAATGTTTATTTATTTATTTTGAGAGAACGAGCAGGCAGCGGAGGGGCAGAGAGAGAGAGAGGGAGAGAATCCCAAGCAGGCTCCAAGGAGTCAGCACAGAGCCCCATGAGGGGCTCGAACTCACGAACTGTGACATCATGACCTGAACTGAAATCAAGAGTCGGAGCTTAACCTACTGAGCCACCCAGCAGGCGCCCCTACTCATTCTTTTTTTTTTTTTTTTTTTGAGAAAGAGAGAGAGAGAGTATATGTGTGTGGGGGAGAGGGGCAGAGGGGAAGAAAGAGAGAATTTTAAGCAGACTCCACGCTCAGCACAGAGCCTGATGCAGGGCTTAAACCCACGACCCTGGGATCACGACCCGAGCTGAAATCAAGAGTTGAGGGCTCAATCTACTAAGCCACCCAGGAGCCCCAAAGGATACTCATTCTTGGAGTCTTTCATTTTCAAATGAGACCACACACAAATCTATGTGCTGGAAATACAGCAGTAAACTAGAAAAAGGATTATGATGAAAATAAGACAGGGTGAAGAGACAATCTGAGAGCCTAGTACAGACTACCTGATCAGGGAAGGCCTTGCTAGAACATATGTATATTTAGCTATTTAGGCGCAGCCAGACCTAAATGACAAGTAACTAGCCATTTAGGATATGGAGGAGCCATTGTGGCCTTTGGCATAAAAATCTTAGGGTAGAAATAAGGGTAGCACAATGTGGGAAAAGAAACAGGCCACTGTGTCTTGAGCACTAAGTGGTGGAGAGAAGAATAAATCATATCAGAGGCATGTAAAGGCCAAACTATTTTGAGTCTCCTAAGGCTGATGTACGAAGTTTTTATCTTACTGTAAATGCAACAGGAAGTCACTGGAGTTGAAGCAGGGGTGGAGGGAGTGATACGATCTCATTTTTCTAAAACTTCATCTGGAACACGAACTATAGAGAGAAGGGTGGAAGCAGAGATCAAGTATTCCAAAGGTGGTGGCTTAGACTAAGGGAGAAGAGATGAAAGACTATATTTGTGAGGGCAAAGTAAAAAAAAACAAAACAAAACAAACAAACAAAAAAACCACCTTGCTAATGGATTGGCTCTAGGAGAAAAGAAATTAAACTTGACGGGTGCCTGGGTGGCTGGCTCAGTGGTCGAAGTGTCCGACTGGATTTCAGCTCAGGTCATGATCTTGAAGGTAGTGAGATCGAGCCCCACCTCAGGCTCTGTGTCATCAGTTTCTCTCTCTCTCAAAAATAAACAAACATTTTTAAAAAATAATAAAAATAAATTAACTTGAATCATAGACTTTTTTCACTTGAGCAACTAGAATTGGACCATTCACTGAGCTGAAGATAGTAGGAGATGCAAAATGTAGGGGAGGGGGAAACCCAGAGCTCTACTTTGGACATGTAGTTTGAAATGCTTATTAAACAATCAAGTGGAGGGACGCCTGGATGGCACGGTCAGTTAGGCGTCTGACTTCGGCTCAGGTCATGATCTCACAGCTCGTGAGTTCGAGCCCCGCGTGGGGCTCTGTGCTGACAGCTCAAAGCCTGGAGCCTGCTTCTCATTCTGTATCTCCCTCTCTCTCTGCCCCTCACCCACTTGTGCTCTCTCTCAAAAATGAATAAATGTAAAAAAAAAAAAAAATTAAAAACAATCAAGCGGAGAGAGATGTCAAGTAGGTCTTCATACCTGGAGTTCTTGGAAAAGCAAAGACCAAAGTGGTCTTCACTTCAACAGTGGTGCTTCCTGAGACTCAATTTCCTGATCTATTAAACCAAGATCCTTAACTCTACTGTCGTAATACCAAAATATCTCACATGTTTATATTTACCAAGTATTTTTTAAAGGGCTTTCAGAACAAAACACTATTAATTGAAGGTAACAGTAATGTAGTGGCGAAGTCAATTTGCTACAACATGCATAACTGAGCATCTACTAATCTAAAACCGTTGTCATAACTTTAGTATCTCATAACCGAATGGATTAAATCATTCCAATTATCAAACTAGGAAAACCAGTACCTGGGCTTAATGCTGAGTATCAAAATCTTGTGAACACTGGGAACTGATGAACTTAGACACCCATTAGTCTATGCCTCTAGTGCACACAACGAATAAATACTTCTAAATAAAAACTAGATTACCTATACGGAGAAATACATAAAACGAATAAGGAAAAGGCTGCATATGTGCGGTACGTTTAACACAGGAAAGTAGTAAACTGAACAAGTTAACAAGTCCAACTCCAAAATCCTCAAGTCTGCTAACAGAAGCGGTTAAGTCCCTAGCTAATAATTTAAATGTTTACCGTACCGATACCTCAAAGTGACGTTAAGTAATTCGTACAGGAAAAGCTGGGACAAAGGGAAAACTTTTGTAAAGCGTTCTTCAGATTTCACTTTTGAGACAATGTTTCTATCAACTCTGCCCCGACAGGGGTTCCAGGGACTCCTGCAAAGCGGACGGTCAGTACACTCGAAGGCAACATGGGGAAGGCCCAGTGAGTCAGCAGCACCCTGGGAACTGCAAAGGCGGTCCATGGAAAGCTGCGTCCCAGACCTTGGAATCTAAAGCCGCCTTGCCTCGGCGGTTCTCAAGAAGCTGTCTCCCAAACGCTTCACACCCTATTACAGGCTCCACGAGTTTCCACTTTCGGTTTCCCTAAGCGGCCAAAGAAAGTGACTCAGCAATCCAAAGCGGCTCCCAATCACACTGCTGCGCCGCCCAGCCCGCCACACCTGAGCTGAAGAGCTTCAGGTCACGGTCACCCTAAATGAGGGGCCTACAAATTAGCAGGAAAGAATGCTGGGCACCAGACAAGTGGAAGCGGCCCACCTGGCCGAAGGCAGTCCCGGCGCACGCCGAGGCGGCGCACCCCAAGCGGTGTGTCCAAGTTCCCTTCAACGCTAATCTGTTGGCTACTCCATTAGGCCAAGAGGCTATAAACTCACCCCAGTCCCGATTGAGCTCATCGTGCAGAAACCTCCGGGACGCGGAGGGCTTCAAGGCCTAAAGCGCTCCCCCAATACCGCAGCCCGCAGACTAGTAACAGGCTCTCTCATTGGCTGCTCTTTCAACCAATAGCCTTGTCCTCTATGGCTGGTTCCTCTAACGTCAGCCTGGGAAATAGAGGATTGTGGGAAAAGGAGGGGCTTGGCGGGCGGTGTGCGTGTACGGAAGCAAATGAGGTGGGGGGAAAGGAAGAAAGGCAGCCGGGGTGCCTTATTACTCAGTTTCTGTCCCTAGTGTCGTTGAGTCGTCAGAGTCATCGGGTAGTTTGAGGAGCTGTTTCATTCCATTTCCTAGAAATTATTATTTACCTTTAATCTTATCCCTCTTTTTCGCTACTTTATTCTTTCTTGAAGCAAAGCGGAGAGATGCTGTCACACTCTTAACAAAGACCAAAGAAAGTGGTAAGGGAGAAGTCTCCCTTTACCCTTGGTATCCTGGTTCCCACCCAGTATCTTGGTATCCCTTTCACCCACCTGTTCTTACAAGAAGGAAGGAAGTTTCACTCTAAATGCACGTTTGAGCTCAGGTTGGAATTTTACAGAAGAATGTTCTATGAGTATAACTCTAGTAAAATTAAGGATAAGACTGATTACTTATTGAGCTCTAGCAGGTCCCAAGTACTCTGTTGAACACTGTTGATTAACCGGTGAAGGAAACAATCCCATCCCATTAAATGGGAGGAAATGGGCGTAAAAGAGGAAATAGGCAAAACAGTTGCACCTTGGACTTAAAAAGGTAAAAAAGACAATGGAGGCCTGGTACTTAGGGAATAACTTTCTGATTGGCTAATATTTAAACTGAAATTTAGGATTGTTATGGGAATATAAGCTTGTTATAAGAACTGCCAGGTCAGTCTGGCCTGTCACAGTTGTCATGATTCTAGCCTCCTTCAATCTGGAAAATACTTGCTTAATATTTCTTCATGTTTCACGGCATTAACATTTTTGAAGAATACAAACCATTTATATTATGGGGTATTCCTCAATTTAGGTTTGTATGATATTTTTCATGATAGGAGTCAGGTGATAAATTTTCAGCAGGAATGCCTCAAAAGTAACCTTGCATTCATATTATAGCATTATATTAGTAGGCACATGATGTCTGTTCTATTACTGATGATGTTAACTTGCTTAAGATTTCTCCACCATAAAGTTTCTATTTTGCTCTTTGTAATTAATAAATATCTTGTGAAGAAATACTTTGAGACTACTCTTATAAATATCCTACTAGTAGCTCCTCAATCTTTTACCAACTAATTATAGTAGTCCATGATTCCTAGTTGGATGGATTAGTATGCTTGCCTAATGGTGATTTTCTAATTCCATCATTCCTTCCACATATGTTATTGCCTTTCTGTTGTCAGGTCATTAGTTTTTTAAGCAGGGGAATTATATGATCTAATTTAAGTTATTAAATTATCTCTCTTGCTTCAGTGTGAAGACTGATAGATAAGGAAGACTATTTGGAAAGCTATTGCAGTCTTTGAGCAAGAAGTAATGGAGAGTGTTTTGGACAGCGGTAGTGGCAGTGGAAGTAGAAATGTGTTGATGGATTTTCGGTATATAGGGCTTGCTGAAATATTGGATTAAAAAAAAAGGGAGAAGGAAGAGTTTCAGTTGCTTCTTTCTGCTAATGAAGCATTATAATTAATGGTTAGTTTTTATTCTTGAACAAATGGATAAAAACTTTGAATTTATTTGGAAGACTAGCCATTTAATTTACCTATCCTTCATTGAAATATTCTAGTTGCCACCAAAACCCATAAAATATCTAGGAATAAATCTAACCAAAGAGGTGAAAAATCTATACACTGAAAACTATAGAAAGCTTATGAAAGAAATTTAAGAAGACACAAAAAAAAATGGAAAAAATATCTCATGCTCCAATATTTAACAAATATTGTTAAAATGTCAACGCTATCCAAAGCAATCTACATATTCAATGCAATATCTATCAAAATAATACCAGCATTCTTCACAAAGCTAGAACAAACAATCCTAAAATTTGCATGGAACCAGAAAAGACCCCAAATAGCCAAAGCAAACTTGAAAAAGAAAACCAAAGCAGGAGGCATCACAATCCCAGACTTCAAGCTATACTACAAAGCTGTAATCATCAAGACAGTATATTACTGGCACAAAAACAGACACTCACATCAATGGAACAGAATAGAGAACCCAGAAATGGACCCACAAACATATGGCCAACTTATCTTTGACAAAGCAGGAAAGACGATCCAATGAAGAAAGACAGTCTCTTCAGCAAGTGGTTCTGGGAAAACGACAGCAACATGCAGAAAAATGAACCTGCACCACTTTCCTACACCATACACAAAAATAAACTCAAAACGGATGACCTAAATGTAAGACATGAAGCCATCAAAATCCTTGAGGAGAAAGCAGGCAAAAACCTCATTGACCTTGGCCACAGCAACTTCTTACTCAACACGTCTCTGGAGTTTGGCTCAGGTCATGATCTCACAGTTGGTGGGTTCAAGCCCCGCATTGGGCTCTGTGCTGAGCTCAGATCCTGGAGCCTGCTTCAGATTCTGGATTCTGTGTCTCCCTCTCTCTGCCCCTCCCCTGCTCATACTCTGTCTCTCAAAAATGAATAAACGTTAAAATTAAAAAAAAAAAGAATTAAAAGAGAACCATTGATGATAAATAAGGAAAAAAAAAAGAAATATTCTAGTTGCATTTTTTTGATGAGGGGTTTTAACAAGGGTATTTTGACCAGGGTAAGCCAATAAAGTGCTGAAGAAAACTGAAGAATGTAGTCTTAGGAGGGTTCATTTTGGAGGTCAACTACAAGTACTTTAAATTGGTTAGAAGTTCAGTTAAACTTTTAACTAACTTAACTACTTGTGTACGATAAGCATTATTTGAGTGCCTAGTGCCTACTATATTTTCATTAATAATTAAGATTTTGGTGCCCTTTCTGAACTTGTCAGATGAATTGCCTATTTGGGGGCTGGACTGTTAATTTGTCTTGTATCTTGGAGGAATGCATTGAATCATGGTCCCAAGTTCTTTGAGTATTTGCCTGATTCATTAGAAAACTTAAAAGGGGTGGGTATGGATTTATTTGTTTTTATTAAATTACTCCAAATTACCTTTGGAAGTAGTGGATATAAAATTGGTATGTAATTTACACATATCTTTCTTACAGTAAGCTTTTTAAGTTTATCACAATCTGTTTTATACATCCATCTATTAGAAAACATAACACAGTGTTTTGTGTATGGTAGCCACTTAATGAATGTGTTGAAAATGCCAATAAATACAAATTCATTCCCCAGGTACAACTTATAAAAAACAAAACAAAACATAGTTTGCAGTTGCAAGAACAAAAACTGTTAGTGAATAATTGTATTTTAATATTTTAGGCTTGAATTTTTAAATATTCTACTTAAATCCTAGGCATACTTTGAGTACTTAAATATATAATATTATTTTATGCCATACCTAATTATTTTCTTAATTAAGTAGCTCAGAAAAAGTGATGGCCAATGCGTTAAATTTCTAAATACTGAAATTTAAGAATTCTTTATTCTTTGTTATATACAATTAGACTTTAAATGGCCCCCATCACAGAGATTTGCAGAGTTCCTTGTCTAAAGAAGTTCACTAATATTTCAGGATATGTATATTTCCATAGGAGATTAATCCATTGTCTCGGCTTGTCAAAATTTGATCAAAGTCCGTTCTTCTCTTTTCCTCTTAGAATTAATAATCTTTACTGTAGGATTCAGTGACTCTATAATCCTTTCCTCCCAGCTTCTGTCATTTGAATCGGATAGTAATAACAACCCCTGAGGGTCCTATGTCTCCATCGTCATGCAGTTACCCGAAAGAGAGCTTATTTTAATTGAACCAGAATCCCCTTCTTCAATTTAACTTTCCTTGACTAGATCTCATTAAAGGAAAATTAGCTAAGCGCTACTGTTCTTCCGTGAAACTAACGTCATAGAGGTTGGACTTAGTTTACTAATGCTGCACCCCAAATTGTAGGAATCCAATCTGCCATTTGATAGAAGGCAGATAGCCTTAAGTGTTTCTGTAAAAAACATAACATATTGGGCAGTAAATATTTTAAAACACTTAAAAAAGAGTCAATGATTCTAATAATACAGACTCTCGTAAGTTTTCAGTGATCTTGGGATACACACAAAATAAAAGTATTAAATGTAAGTAAAATTAAAGAAATGTTTTTAAAAAATTCTTAAAAAGAATTCGGAATTGCATATTTAATAATGATACAAAAATTTTTATAAGTAAAAAGTAATATAGAGAAGTAAAACCAAGTGTAGTTGAACACTGATCAAGAGACAGAAAAACAGAGCTGTGCCACAGGCGCCCGGCTAGCTCAGTCGGTAGAGCATGGGACTCTTAATCCCAGGGTCGTGGGTTCGAGCCCCACGTTGGGCGCGGAAGCTTTTGGGCTTCAATTCTATTTCCCCTTGAAATATTTTGGGGTTCCTCCAAATCATCATAACTAAGAAGAGTTCTCTAAACTGAATTAATGCTTTAAGCAAATCTAGGGAAAAAAGACCATTTGGCAAACGAAACCGCTCTCGAGCTACGCTTGCACTTTTGAAATCAAATGATTTTCAGCGATGCTGAACCACCTCCTTAGAGCACAGACGAAGCCGAAAGGTTACAGTTTGAAGTTGAGACTGGTTTTCCGTGTTCCTATGCATACTTGCATAGTTGTTGGTAGAGGGCGATTTTTCCTTTTATGGGAACAAAATTACGAACCCCAATTTTGGCAGCTTTCAAGAACTAAGAGATCCTACGTAAAAGCAGTTGGCGGGCGGATGGATAGGTGGGGGAGGACTTGGGAGAAAATGTCTTCCTTCACGTCTATGTTTATTTTACTTTTTCTTCCTCTCAGTATAGGGCGTGTCCTGAGGAAAGGGGCGGGGGGGGGGAGCGAGCGAGGACTATCCCCTGGAGAAACAAACATGCCGTGAGAAACGTTTCTTTCCGTGTTGGGATCTACACTGACGGTGCCTCTTCAAGGTTTCTTCCATTGTTCCTGGGACTGTGCTTGGGATCCATCCATCCAATTGGGTGGAAATTAGGAAGTTAGCATTCTGTTAAAGGTGAGGCACTTTGGGCCAGAAGCACAAAAGAACGGAGGTGTGAAAATTCGGAGAGGCAGTTCGGTATCTGGGGAGGCAGGATCTCCGCCTTCTTCACTGAGAAGTTTGACCGCATCAGCAGAAAGCACGCGGGCGGGACCGCCGGCAGGAGGCAGGTTCCCGGAGCTCCCGGATCCCGCCGGGAGGGGAACGAGCCGCGTTTCACCGAAGGCAACGCCACCCAGAGCACCTGGCCCCTACCTCCGCATGTTATCCACCGGCTTTCCTCCTACTAAACGACCAATTTATCCCTCTTCCCCCCCCCCCCCGCCCCAACAAACAAACGTGCTGTTATTTATCTTAAAACAGAGTAAAAACTGACCTAATTTTCCCGCAGGTTACCGTTCTATTTCTCTGCAGTCTTCCGTGCTCACCCTTCTTCTCCCATCTCTTAATGCTGACAATCCCCTTCAAATAATAATAATAATAATAATAATAAAATAAAATATTTGGCTTCATACACATTGCATGGAGGGATGTGGGGTGTCTGTTAAGAGGGTATTAGAAAGAACCTATTATAGGATCTGGGCTTTACTTGGGTAATATTGCAGGGGTGGGGAGTCCTAACAAGTGAGGGCCCCTTCTGGATTGGGTGTTCTCAAGGGCAATTCTATGTTGTTAATAAAACCTATCTATAGGGAAAGCAGACCACAGGAGAGATAAAAGCTGAAATTGACAGTCAGGTGGCAAGAGGATGTTTGCTGTTTCCAGTTGGAGAGGGGCCAATTTGTCTAAAGTGGATATTCTGTGAGATGACAAGGGTAAGTGCAGGCCTCCTGCACTTCTGACCAGGTGACCATCAGCCGGGGAGTCTCACAATCCTCCAGGTTGATTACTTCCCAGAATGGCTCACAGAACTCAGGAAAACAGTTTGCTTATTCCTGGTTTATTTTGAAGGCTACAACTCAGAACAACCATGTTGAAGAGGTGCATAAGGCAAGGTATGGATGGGAAAGCTCAGACCTTCCATACTGTCTCCCAGCTCATCATCCTGGCAGTATGTGGATGTGTTCACCATCCTGGGAGTTCTCTGAACCCTGTAGGTTAGGGATTATTAATGGAGGTTTCATGAGGTAGGCATGATTTCCTGTCCCTCTCCTCTCCCTAGAAGACATGGTGTATTTGCATGTGTATGTGAAAATTCTAAGCTTCTAATCATGGCTTGATTTCTGGTGACCAGCCCTCATTCTGAAGTGATCCAGAAGCCCTCCAAGAATTGCCTATTTAGGAAAAAAAGACACTCCTATTAACCAAAGAAATTCTTAGGCATTTGGTGTAATGCTCCTAACACCCCCATCACACAGGAAATTACAAGGGTTTTAGGATCTCTGTGTCAGCAACCATGGGCAGAGGCCTAATATAAATTTACACCTGCCTAATTTCTTTCTTCAAATAATAAATGAGCCCAACCACTGTTCTCATCGGGAACTAGCCCACCACCCGTTTTACCCTACATTGTTTTCCCCAGAACTGCTCTTACCTTCTAACTTACTGTGTTAGTATCTGATTCTTTACTTTTTCTACCCCTTGGAACGACAGCTTTTTGTCTTTGCTCACTAATGTAACTCAAGCGCCTAAATTAGCTTCCGGCAGATGTTCAATAAATATATGCTGAACTGCTGAATTAAGGAGGGTGTATTCATTTCCTAGGGCTGCTATCCCCAACTATCACAACTGGTGGCTTAAAACGGAAATGAACCTGCTGTAGGCTTCTTTCTCCTAGCTTTCTGGTGTCACCAGCAACCCCTGGTGGTCCTGGACTTGTAGGGGCAGAGCTCAATTTCTGCCTTGGTTAATACCTGTTTTCTCCTTGTGTATCTGTCTCATGGCATTTCCCTCGTCTTATAAGGATACCAGTCATATGGCATTGGCGTCTACCAAAATGACATCTTAATTTGATTGCATCTGCAAAGACTCTGTTTCCAAGTAAGGTCATCATATTCAGAGATACTGGAGGTTAGGACTTCAACGTTACTTTTCTGCGGCACACAATTCAACACCTAACAGGGGGCTCCATTCTTTAAACTCAACTGGTAGGTGTCTATCACTTTATAGCCAGATACCTATAAAGCTCTATTTCAGTCAGAGATCTTATTTTTCATATTATTCAGTGTTGAAAACTTCTCGTAAATAACTCAAATTCAATAAAATTTTAAAAATTAAGTTTACTACAAAAAAGATAATGTTAATACAGTAGTGAATCCATGGGGCACGTGGGTGGCTCAGTCAGCTGAGCGTCCGATTCTTGATTTCAGCTCAGGTCACCATCTTGCAGTTTGTGGGTCCAAGCCCTGCATTGGGTTCTGCACTGTCAGCATGGAGCCTGCTTGGGATTTTCTCTCCCTCTGTCTCTCTGCCCCGCCCTCCCTCTCGCTGTCTTGTTAAAAAAAAAAAAAAAAAAAAAAAAAAAAAACTTAAAATAATCAACAGCGAATCCATACTATTAACAACTAATGGTATACCTACTCCTGGCAATCCCACTGAGAGGTTTCAAAGCTAAGAAATAAAGGGGCTTTGTCTCATGAAGTTTATATTCCAGAAAAGAAGGAAGATAAAACCTGTGTAAGGTGAAAGTTCTATGTGCATTGGTTACAGAGATGTGCTTCTGGGGAAGATGACTACTTTTGGGGAAAAGGTGCTGTGGAAGAGTGGCAGGTCCAGAGGATAAAAGAATCTCACTTTTCAGAATGAATCCATTAGGAAACTGGATGGCAAAATTGATCTTTCATAGTTTTATCTGCTGCTTTTAATATGGTTTTCAAGTTCTTCATGACCTCATCCTAAATTATAATTAGCAATGCCTCATCTCCATGCCAAATGTTTTAAGACTTTGTGTAGAGAATTCAGTTCACATAGACTAAAATAACTCCAGTTAAAATTCTATTCATCCTTCAGGAACAAGGGCAACAGCCGCCTCTATGAAGCTTTCTTCAACTCTCTGGTCAGGATTATCTACATCAGTAACAAGAAACCAATACCCTTATGGCTGCTACCACATTCTGTCTGTCATCAGTTTGCACCATCCACTTCTATTAACCTGACAACCTCCTAAGGGCAAAGGCTCAGGTCTCATTATTGCAGCATTTACAGTGTCTAAAACCACTAGATGCAAAGTGGACAGACCAATAAATACTGAACGAATCTTAGTCTTGTGCTACTTAGTCTTGTGCTACTAGTCTTGTGGTGATGAAGTATAGCTAGAAGTATTTTTAAAACACACACACACACACACACACACACACACACACACACACACACTTTCCTATTCTTCATGCCAGGAACCAGCTCTTTCAAGTATCAGCTGGAGCTGGTATCTTCACACAAAAAGCATATGACAAAACTAGGAAGCACCCAGAAAAGGACAATCAAAATTATTAAACTATGAGTAAGAATGGACATGGGATATATACACCAGGAAATGTATCAACTCCTACTCTGGCTTAAGAAATATGAGTACATTCTTCAGAAATAGGTGTATACGTATTTTCACAGCCACGTGGAAAGAATAAAAATTTCAGTAAGAAGTAGTTTGTTAAAGACAAATGAACAAAGATAAAAATTAAACAATGACTCAGTACGTATTTGCAAGCACCCCTATCCTGAGAAGATAAAAAGCACAAGAGATTAAAACATTATGAATTTCACGTTTATAAAGCAGTTACATAAAAATACATAAAATGGAATGTCTTTGCATAAAAATGAAGTATCTTTCTCCTTAGAAATGTAGAATTGTTCATAAAGAAACTGTAAAGTTAAAAAGTAAACATCTGCACATGTTGCTTAACCAATGTTTTAACTATGTTACTAAACATTCTCAGTCCAAAGAGTCAAATATATTCCTGCAAAAGCAGCATTGTAACATGGACACATAAATACCAAAACAAAAGAATCTGAATAGACCCAGGTTAATATTTGAAATACCTGGTAATGGTAATATTATTTATTCTTGAAATAATTGCTGAAAATAATGAAATTAATGAACTTTCCAATGCTCAGCTCAGATTATGTGAATTGTGGAGGGAAAATGTTATATTCCTTTTGAAATTAAACTGTGTAACAAACTTCCAAAATTAAACCGCTTTACTATATTTTATTGATATAAATACAACATATTTCATTAAGCATCAGCTACCATTTTACCACTACACAAGAAAAACAAAAGTCAAAAGAATCTCAATGCAAAAAGGCATTACAGAAATGTTTTCATTGCCATAAAGTCATCTCTAAGAGCATCCTATATACTTTGTACCATTTGCTTATAATCGATTAGATACTTGATATGAAGCAAAGCTGAATTTTAATCAAACTTTTATTTCTCAGTGGAAAATGCTCTCTTCATCAGAGGTGGCTGAGCTTTTCCGACATCAAACATCATCTCCAACGGAGGGTTGTTAAGAGAACACCAATCAGGTATACGGCCTGTCTGATTATAATATTCCTTTGAGACTGAACGGCTCCCAAGTATGTCTTGTAGTGCACCAAAAATAGCTCCTGTGTGGTTAAAAAAACAAAAACAAAAAAACGAAAAAAACCATTTTTATTTAAGATGTAAACTTTTACTGGAAAATTTTATGTACACACACGTCCAACTCATTATTTGACGAGAGAAGTGCTGAAATTCAGCAATGCATAGTCACTCTTCAAATTAATTGCAGCTGTTTTGTATCCTATATTTTGAATAACAGGGTAAGCCACAATTCCTGTGTTGAAAGTGACTTAAATGGCCTATAGCAGACTACAGTGAAAATGCTACCAAGCATTAACTGTGTCTAAAAGCAGGTGAGGTAGAGTGGAGTGGAAAGTATTTTTAATACTGTGTAAAAACAGTAAATAATACTTTTAGTTTTCTTTGCCACAATTCCAAGATTGTATGTCAATAAATAAAACAGCACTGTAAAACGTAATAATCATCGTTATAATGCCACCCAAGTCTCCGCTAAAGACTTTATAAAGACCCACAAGGTGGTCTTTAAAAAATAATGCAGTAACTGGGGCGCCTGGGTGCCCCAGTAGGTTAAGTGTCAGACTTTGATCTCAAGGTCTGTGAGTTTAAGCCCCATGTTGGGCTCTGTGCTGACAGCTCAGAGCCCGGAGCCCATTTCAGATCCTGTATCTTCCTCTTTCTCTGCCCTTCCCTTACTCATGCTCTCTCTCCCTCTCTCAAAAATAAAAAAAAAACATTAAAAACAATTTTTAAAAGAAAATAAATAAAAAATAATGCAGTAACTAAATCTACTTGTCCTAGACCAAAATTACATTTTGACCAAATTTTACTTTACAAGAAATACAACATTCATTTAAAATCTCAATACTTTTAGGGGCACCTGGGTGGCTCAGTCAGTTAAGCATCCGGCTTCGGCTCAGGTCATGATCTCACGGCTTGTGAGTTCGAGCCCCGCGTCGGGCTCTGTGCTGACAGCTCGGAGCCTGGAGCCTGCTTCTGATTCTGTCTTCCTATCTCTCTGCTCCTCCCCTGTGTTCTCTCTCTCTCTCTCTCTCTCTCAAAAATTAATAAACATTAAAAATAAATAATAAAATCTCAATACTTTTTCTCATGATCAAGAAACCTATTAGCGGTAAATGCATCATAAAACACATAGCAGAATTATACAAGTATACACATCCATGCTTGTTTTTCTCTTCAAAGTACATATGTATATACTAGCTCTAGGCTATTTCCTGATTTCAACGAAACTATCATTTCCTATGAACTATCATTCAATGAACTCAGTCACAAAATAAAGTGTAATTATAAAATAAAGAGATCAATTCTCATATATAGCTCACAGGTTAGCTTTAGAAGGAACTAAAACAAATGTCTTGAACAATGGTAGCAGCACTGGAATAAAGGCACAGCTATCACTATTGTAAGAAATGATTTTCATTGGATGAAGTTTATTTAAAAAATTAAAGTGCAAATGCCAAGAGAAATAGGGATATAACTCTGAAAATTAACACTTCAAGGAAAAGTCAATGTTCAAAGAAAATTATTTAATAGTTCTATTAGTTTGTTACGTGAATGATTTTTAACACTGAATCTATTACAGCCATTAATATACCATTCAGGAACCAATCACTATATAATCATCTATATTGTAAAAACTAAATTCTTACCTCCCAACCACGCCACACAATTGGCCTTTGCAGGTGGAGTATGGATTCGGAATGTCTTGGTGCCGAGTACTTTTTTATATTTTGGTTTTTCTACCAAATACCTTATTTCCGCCAGCAATCTGTGGAGAAATCCTGGCAACATCGACGTGCCACCTATGACTACCAAATTCTCTGCGAGCTGCTTTCTGGTGTCTATTGGGCACTGTTATTAAAGAGAAAGAAAAAAAAGAATTTATCCTTAGCTGTATAAATAATGCTTGACTGGATTCAAGAAAATATACAGATTATGTGTTATAAATTAAACAGGTGATCAGTACTATTACCACAGAAAAAATGCACATCAAGGTTTCTTTAACAAGGGAGTTTTTCATGTAGCAAATATAACCATGAAAATATTGCTATATACTTACATGGAACTTGAAAGATTTTAAAATCTAACAGTTTAGAATTTAAAGTTCCACAGTACACACGGTAGTTATATGTGAGTAATCTCATTTTCAAGACAGAATGACTGAGTCGAGCAAAAAATAGGAGAAGAAATAAAAGAACTTCATTACTTTTTTTAGTAAAGAAAGTATATGATAACTTCACAGTATTATATCCAGAGCCAGTTGTCAAGTGGGAAGAAAACATACTTAGAAAAACTGTTTCCACATCAGTTCTAAGAATTAGAATGTTAAAGTCTTTCACTGATGCTACGTTTTTCATAAAAGTCTCTGAGCAGAGCCCCAGAGGTAGACAGTATCTTCCAAATCGATGGTATTTCACATGGAATTCTGTGATTCCAGTCATTAAACAAAGAAGACATTATCATATACCCTATGGAATTTAAAATTCAATACTACCCAAACCTGCACTTAAAGAAACTACAAGCTGTACCAGGTACAAAATAAAAATCTGATATTGTTGCTAGGGAAAAAATGCATGATAGCACTTATTATCCCTGAATTTGAAATGTTAAGTACCATCTTTCAGTGCCAAAGTCAAACTCTGAAACTGTACATTTAGCAGAAAAGCTAACATTGTAACCAACAGCTAAAATAAAAATACAGAAGATAACATGTAAAAATTTCCTCAGGGCACCTGGCTGGCTCAGTCCGTACAGCATGTGGCTCTGGATCTCGAAAGTGTCAATGCAAAGCCCACATTGGGTGGAGAGATTACTCAAAACCATCAGTTTCTCTAAAGGGCTGTAGTTAAAATGGAAACTTTTTGCAAAATCAAAATACCTGTATAAGAGAATCCAGTATTAAAGTGGCAACTGATTTCTCTTCATTATCTTGTTCAAAAAGAATTTCCACAACCGAATCTCTAGTGAGATTAAAAACAGAGAGTGCTTTGTTGGCATCATATGATAGAAAATATATCATCGGTTCTATTTTTTAAGTACCAGTACTATGTTAACATAGAATAATTATGAAAACAGAAGGTGTTTGGGGGCACATGGGTGGCTCAGTCGGTTAAGTGTCTGACTTCGGCTCAGGTCATGATCTGACAGTTTAGAGGCTCGAGCCCCACAGCTCAGCTCTGTGCTAACAGCTCAGAGCCTGGAGCCTGCCTCAGATTCTGCGTCCTCCTCCCTCTGCTCCTCCCCCACTTGCACTCTGTCTCTCCCTCTCAAAAATAAACATTAAAAAAAAATTAAAACACGAGGTGTTTGCATTTGTAAATGAGGAGACCAGCACCTGCCTCACAGGTGTTTGAGGTGAGGATTCAATGAATCAATAGAACAGTGCCTGGTACACAGGAGGCCCTCCTTATGTATTAACTGTAACTATTATTATGTACAGATTAACAGACATTTTGCCCAGTTATACTTCCTTAAGCCTAATAACAGAAAATAAGTGATTCTATAAAAGTTAGTTAAGATTCAAAAAACAGATCTGGGGGCGCCGGGGTGGCTTAGTCAGTTAAGCATCCAACTTCGCCTCAGGTCATATCTCACAGTTCATGAGTTCGAGCCCCGCGTCAGACTCTCTGCTGTCAGCACAGAGCCTGCTTCAGATCCTCTGTTCCCCTCACTCTCTGTCCCTCCCCTGCTTGTGTGCACTCTCTCTCTCAAAAATAAAAGTAAACATGGGGCGCCTGGGTGGCGCAGTCGGTTAAGCGTCCGACTTCAGCCAGGTCACGATCTCGCGGTCCGTGAGTTCGAGCCCCGCGTCAGGCTCTGGGCTGATGGCTCAGAGCCTGGAGCCTGTTTCCGATTCTGTGTCTCCCTCTCTCTCTGCCCCTCCCCCGTTCATGCTCTGTCTCTCTCTGTCCCAAAAAAAAAAAATAAATAAACATTGAAAAAAAATTAAAAAAAAAAAAAATAAAAGTAAACATTAAAAAAAAAAAAAAGATCTGTAGTGATACAAAAGATTTAAAAACAATCCCCTCCCCAAGCATTTCTCTTGTTTTTAAAAATAACGTATGGCAAAGACTACTAGTTGCCTAATAAAATACCCATTTTCCATTTTCCTATTTGTTCTCAAAAGAACCCATTTTGGGATAGCACAAGGAAGGTCTTTGTGGTGATGGAATAGTTCTATATCTTTTATTTTATTTTATTTTATTTTATTTTCAACGTTTATTTATTTTTGGGACAGAGAGAGAGACAGAGCATGAATGGGCGAGGGGCAGAGAGAGAGGGAGACACAGAATCGGAAACAGGCTCCAGGCTCTGAGCCATCAGCCCAGAGCCTGACGCGGGGCTCGAACTCACGGAACGCGAGATCGTGACCTGGCTGAAGTCGGACGCTTAACCGACTGCGCCACCCAGGCGCCCCAGAATAGTTCTATATCTTAATTGTGGTGTGATTACAGAAATCTACGTGTGATAAAATTATACGAACTATATATACATGTTACACTGATGCCAAATTTACTGGTTTTGCTATTGTACTACAGTTAAGTAAGGTGTAACCATTGGGGGAAACTGCGTGAAGAGTACATGAGGCTTTCCTATATCATCTTTGCAATATCCTGTAAATCCTGTAATTTGAAAAAAAAGAGCTCCATTTTTAAGCTGGATATAATGCCCTCCTCCAGTTGAAACAATGTATTTACCTGCCTCCCTTGTAGTTAGATGTGTAGCTAAGGAACAGACGAGATGGAGGCAGAAGCAGCATTTGGGACTTCTGAAAGACATCTCCTTAAAAAGGACAGGAGCACTTTTTTCTTTCCCTTCCTAGGGCTGCTTGCTTTAAACACAGATATAGTAGCTTTAACTGTATCGACCACCCTGGTATCTAAGGACAGGACTATCCCCAAAAGGATGAAAGATGAAGGATGTTTGGGTCCCTGGTGGGAGCTGCCATACCATTCCTGGACTATCTACCTCTGAGCTTCTTTTAAAAGAGAGAGACGGGGCGCCCGAGGGGCTCAGTTGGCAAAGCACCGACTATTGATGTTCGCTCCAGTCATGATCTCACAGTTCGTGAGTTCAAGCCCCGTGTGGAGCTCTGTGCTGATAGCATGGACTCTGCTTGGGATTCTCTCCCTCCCTCCCTCTGCCCCTGCCCAGCTCACCTCCTCCTTCCTTCCCTCCCTCTCAAAAACAAACAAACAACAAACAAACAAACAAACAAAGCTGAAAAGAGACAAACTCCTATCTTGGTGAAGCCACTATTGTCAGGTTTGTGTCACTGGTGGCCAAACTAAATCCTGAGCAATGCAATACAAAACTACCTACGCATACGCATATATAAACACTATTTCTTAAAAATAAGATTTAGATCAGACTATGCACGCCACTCTGAAGCTTTCTTGAATCTTCTTCAAAACATAAAATTCTCTTCATGAGACTCCACCCCTCACTAGCTCCTCATGTCATCAGTAAGGTTACTGAGGCCTGCAGTATGCTGAACACTCGTAGGTGGTCGGCCACCTGCTGTAATGCCTGCATAATTCCACTTCCACCAGTTGAGTTGAATGCTTACGGAACAATAGTTTTCTTGTTCCAAGTCTTTAATTGCCAATAGATTTGATATTGAAATTATGTAATTTTACTGTTACTTAACCCACAAAATACTAGGGGTAGAAAATAAGTTGTTTTTCTACGTGAACTGTTGAATGCTTCAAAAAGACAATCATTTTAAAAATCTTTTTAATACAGGTAATCCAACTATAAAAGTCTAAAAAAACCACCAATAAGAATTCTGTACCAAGACGGATACACAAATAACTTTAAGTTCTCGCTGCACTTAAAAATTCAAATGACCCTTCTGACTTACAAACTGTGTGTGTGGTCTGAACTGTGTCTAATTATGTTTCAATGGAACTCGATTTTTAGTAGGAAAAAACATATGAGCAGACAACTGTAAATCCATTGGGTCTGAAATGTGAGACACAGTGTTTTTTTTATTCCCAAATAACCAAAAAGCTATTATGAACCAAAAAGTTGCATATTCATCTCCTTCAACATTTATTTTCTTCTTGTATTTTGGGCTCTACTAAATAGTAACTTAAGGAGTATAACCTAAAGAAGAGGTAAAATGATAAAAGCTACTACCAAAAAGTATTACATTCTCACTCTGTTGTTCTCCTACCCTACCATCTGTAACATCTGTGTATTCATGTTCACCCTTATAGTATCTCAACCTCTGTATTACCTCAGAACCAACAGGATCTTCAATATCTACATAATTCTTTTGTGTGGCATCTTCTGATCTAATATTTTACAAATGAAACTTACAAATACAAATTTAATTTTTTATTTTTTTATAAGAGCTACAAACTATTTATTTTTACTGTTATTTTAGAGAAAGTGCACATGTGACCAGGAGAGAGGGGCAAAGGGAGAGAGAGAGAATCCCAAGCAAGCTCCACACTCCGTGCAGAGCCCGATGCAGGGCTCGATCCCATGACCCTGGGATCATGACCTGAGCTGAAATCAAGAGTCAGATGCTCAACCAACTGAGCCACCCAGGTGCCCCTGTACATACAAATATTATAAAGCTTGTATATAAACAAAATGCTATTGTTACCAATATAATTATGTAAGTCTGTAACTTATATAGCATCATTGGATAGAATAAAGAAAATGAAAAAGTGAATTACTAACTGGTCCTTAAGATTTAGCATATTTGGAAGAACGCATTCCTTCTAACATGACGTTTCAAAGCAGGTGCCAGCAAACTATGGCCTGTAAGCCAAATCCAGCCCACTTATCTTTGTAAATTGGAACACAGCCATGCTCATTCATTTACATATTGTCCTGTGGCTGATTTTGCATTCCAAATTGTAGACTTGAGTACTTGCAACAGAGACCATATGGCTCACAAACCTCTTTACAAAAAAGGTTTGCTGAACCCTGTTTTAAAGTATTGTACTTTATTCTCTACCTTGAAGAATAGTTCCATTACTTCTAAATTACTATGAAGAGCAGGAAAAAAATTTTTTTTAATTTAAATATTTTTATAGAATTTTAAAAATTTTACAAAATAAAACTTTTCAAAATTAAGAAGCTGAATAAAATTAATCATGAACAGGGAGGCATACTGAAAAACACATAAAATTGTTAAATCAGCAATATTAAAGGCTTATATATTTTTAAAAGCCAAAAATTCATTTTAGTTCATTATTTTGCTCATAAAAATTAAGGTCTACCTGATTGATCCAAGAACATGTAAAATCTTCTCTCCATCTAATGGGTAGTCAACATTTGGGGGTGGTGAGGGACGCTGAAATATAAATATCATAAGCATAAATACATAGGTTATAACCTCTGAAAAAAAGAATATACATTTATTTTTAACTTACCTCAGTATTCCCATCAATATTAAATTTTGCTGCTTGGATTTTTAATCCACGTTTCAGATCACTTACAAAGCAAGTGCGCACTTATAAGAAACAAAAGGAGATTTTGTTATGGTTTGTGATTGAATCGATCTCTGTCCCAGTTAAAACAATTCTATTCAAGTGGACATACTGGTCAGCTATTCCTTCAGATTTTACAAACTATCTCTGCCTTTAGTTTGGTTTTGAGAATTTATTCACAAATAAAAAACTTTTTTATTCACTGAGGAATAAGATATGTTGTGTGCTCATCTTTCATAAAACCACATTAAAAATAAAACACCTCTGAGAAAACTATATTTTTTATATTCCTGGCATAAAGAATACCATAATAAAATTTAGTATTATGAATATGTAGCTATTTTGAGTACCATGTTCCTTTGAACCACTGCTATCCCTAATCTTATCTATTTGATTCTTTTTAAAAATCTTGGTTGGCCAGGGTTGCCTGAATAGCTCAGCTGGTTGAAGGTCCAACTCTTGATTTTTGGCTCAGGTCATGAGCCCAGGGTCATGGATCAAACCCTGTGTCAGGCTCCATGCTCAGTGTGGAGCCTGCTTAAGATTCTCTCTCTCTTCGTCTGCCCCTCTCCCCTGTTTTCATGCACTCTTTTCTCTCTAAAAAAATTAAAAATAAAAATAAAATAAAAATCGTGGTCAGAACGAACGCAAGGCTAAATTTTGCTCTCAGCCACAGTAAGGCTCCCTTAGTTTAGGGTTTTTTGGCATATTATTTTCTACCTCTAGCATACCCCAACACTACCATTTTCCCTCTACTATCCCATTTTTTTTTCACTTTGAACATTTATTCTGTCAAAAATTATTTGAGTTGCAAAGTACCTTTTATAACAAGCTGCTTCAAAATATTTTCAGAAGGTAAGGAATAAAAAATGTTTAACTAGAAACGAAATTAATGTTGAATGTGAAAAATCTAATGACTTGGTTAATTACTTGCAAAACACGTTAAATATATGTATCATAATAAGAGTCTTTTTATTCGTTAAAACATATTGAGAATCTACAATATACTAATATGCTAATAGTAAGCTAGGTGCTCAAGTTACTCGGGTATTATCTATTTTATTCAAGTCCTCATAAATATCAAAGCAAGATAAGTATCTACATATTGTAAAACTCAGGTATTACAATAAGTGAAGAAATTTCAGGTAATTATATCACATAAGTAAACAACATAACGAAGAACAAGATCCATCTTTCAGCTCCAGCTCTAACCCTACCTACAGCATTACACTGAACAAATCACTTAATATTTCAGGGCCCCAACCACACCAGATTATCTTCAGGTCTCATTTAATTCTAAAATCCATTATTGTCTGATTCTCTCTTATGAATTTTACATGACATTGTCAGTACTGAAGAATATGAAATTATATTTTAAATGCTTTTCCTTTCAGTGAATCAAAATACCAGAAAACTCAATTTAAACATTATCATAAAAATACACTCTAGCAAAGAAGTAATATATCTTTTTAAAGCAACTCCAAGGGTGCCTGCATGGTTTAGTTGGTTAAGCGTCCAACTCTGGCTCAGGTCATGATCTCACGCTTCGTGGGTTCGAGCCCCAAGTCGGGCTCTGTGCTGACAGCTCAGAGCCTGGAGCCTGCTTCAGATTCTGTGTCTCCCTCTCTCTCTGCCCCTCCCCAACTTGTGCTCACGCACGAGCACGCTCTCTCTCTCAAAACTAAACATTAAAAATTAAAAAAAAAAAAAAGTGAATCCAATATATTTTGGCCCCAAATATAGAACTTCTAAAGTCAGTAAAATGATTAACCTTGTATATATGTATTTAAAAACTAGAGTAAAAAAAATTCTATACAACATAAAACCAGTGGCTTTCTTAAGCAGTTTATTCATACTGTGCAAACTATTAATTCCCTGGTATTACTGTATACTCTATAATTGTAGTTTCTTCAATAAGACATCATAAATAATGGCAAAAGCTTCCATAAATCTAAAGGAAAATAAGCATTTTATTTACATTATCACATAGCTTATCCTGTATATTAAATACTTTTAGGATATTACATTATCAATTGAATATATGTTGTACATCTGTAAATATTTACAAACACATGCCCTCTAAACTAATACTTAAGGATAAAAGGGACAAAAGTGGGAACTTAGTTTACCTTTAATATCCTCTAGGACACCTTCTGGAATTGAACCTAAAACAGAAATTTTATTTAGAGAAGTTTAATAATAAGCAAAACCAGTCCATTAAATTGCACTCACATTTCCACTTTCCATTTGTGCAAAATTTTTTAAACAGCTAAGTACTGTAGCTTTTAAAAGCCAAATAGAAACGCCACCATTTTTCAAAGCCAAGCCAAAGCACAGAAGTTGAAGCCAGATGTGCACCAAGTCCTACCAGATATTACACACTCAAAACTTGGATAAAAACAAGATCTAATAATATATTAGAATAATTGACACCACATAGAAATTGACCACAACAATCCTTTCTGCTATAAAAAGATTTGTTGGGTATCTTGTGGTAAACTACTTAGAAGAAATAGGAGTTATTAATTTTTCTTGTACAAAAAGTGAGGTTTCAAGTTTGCTTATCCTTCTGTGATGTCGGTAATATGCTAACCTAATACTTATTTTTAGAAAGGATCAGACACAGACTCTCAACTTTTTTTCTTCAAGGTAAAGGTGACATTTAAAAAAGTGAGCAAGAATGTATCTATTCAAAGAAATCTATACAATTTAGGGAGCCTCTAGAAGGTGGATGTTTGGATATATTACCATTTTTATGTGATTTTGTTGCTAAAAATCTAGTTCTCTAAGTCAGACTCAGAAACAAAATTTTCTAACCTAAAATTAAAATCTTCTAAACTCAGACTTTTTAACTCATTGTTAATTATGTAAAAATATTCTGATTTATAAGAACAAATTATTTATGTCAAAGAAGACAGAAATTTATAGCTGAAAATGGAATCATGATTTAATAAGGGTAATCATGCACTTCTTCCATCTGAACTTACATACCTTGTTAGCTATATCTCTAAGTTATGGCAGCCACTAAAACTAAGTATTAATATAAGTTAAACTTGAAAGCCACACCTTCAAAACATTAAGCCATAACCCTTAAAAAAATATTTTATCACGTTGTTTTGAGGAACAAAAAACTTTTAGCCCTAGTTAAGTATAACGTTAGAATTATTATTTACCATTATCTTGTCCTCCCCAAAATCTTACTTTTGTGTGTTTCATAATATAGTAATAATGGTATACATACAACTTACAAATAAACACACATATGTATTGAAGGTATATGCTCAAAAGCTTTTTACTGATGGGGTCAGTGTGTGATCAAAAACTTTGAAGACTTCTATCCTTAAGTGTTGGAACGTACCTCACAAAAGGATAGAGATTTCCAAAAAAATTTTAATTTGGCTATAAAGAGATGAGAGAAATGTAACTATAATATAAGTGCTAAAAACTGTAACATTCAATTAATGTTATATTTTCTTTAGGCATATTCAAACGAATTTCAAAATGTAACAAAGAAATTTTGTAACATGAGAAACAGTTTTCTTTAGGCAAAAAAAAAAAAAAAAAGTAAAGCAGGCTTGAAAATAAAACCCTTATTTTAGCTGGGGGTAGATGCTACCTCCCTATATTCTTACATAATTTGCTTTTAACTGTACACTCTTTGTTGAATCAATGTACTTGGGTTAGTCTTTATAAGTTACTTTAATGTATTTATTCTTTTTGAACTAGGTTCCAAAAACTAAATGAAAAAACTCATTCAAAGTTCATATAAGGATACCCACATATACATGAGATTTGCCTCTCCTCCTTGCTAAGAACCTTGACAAGAGATATTTTAAATGTATTTGCATTTCTGATCCTCCTACACGTGTCCTTCAGCAAACAATGATATGATTTAATTCCTCAGTCAGTAGGACTGCAAGGCTATCACAGACTCAGATTTAGGAAAATATGTCACGGAAAGATTAGAATCAGAGACCACGATGGTTGGTTAAAGAAAGGGTATCCAGGAATGTACAGTTCAGAATTGTAAGGAAATGTTATCATCACTTTTAAAGATCTTTATTAAAAATATTTCGAATGCTACATTAAACTCATTATCTTTGGATACTTTTGTCTTCATGACATACTAAAAGAGTAACAAAATTTACCTGCAACAGATAAATTAGGGGTGCCTGGGTGGCTCAGTCAGTTGAGTGTCTGACTCTTAATGTGATGACCTTGTCTGGCTCAGGTCATGATCCCAGGGTCCTGGGATCGAGCCCATGCTTAAGATTCTCTCTCTCTGGGGCACCCTGGTGGCTTAGTCGGGTAAGCATCCGACTTCAGCTCACGTCATGATCTCATGGTTCATGAGTTCAAGCCCTGTGCCAGGCTCTGTGCTGACAGCTCAGAGCCTGGAGCCTGCTTCAGATTCTGTGTCTCCCTCTCTCTCTTCTCCTCCCCTGCTCACATGCTGTCTCTCTCTCTCAAAAATAAATATTTTTTAAAAAATTTTAAATAAAATTAAAAAAAAAAGAAAAATATATAGAAGAATGCAATTATTATCTTAACTACCAAAAGAAAAACAGGAAAACAATATAAGCAAGGATAAACGTCCTAAAAACCTGTCTTTCTCTTTCCAACATTTATTTAGTGCCTAGGTAGTATACTAAGTGCTTCAGATTGAAAAACAAGTAAGACAGATCCCTAAAGTATACTGAAGGAAATTGGTGAGTTAACAGGTAAATGAGGATGTGTCATATGTGCTGTAATAAATGCTGGTGAGGGCTTAACAGAGAGGGGAGAAATTTATTCTGCTTGGGGGAAATGCGAAAGGCTTCACAATAAAATGACACTCTGGCTGAGTCACGTAGAGGGATGAAAAACCCAACCAGGCAAAGGAAAACATCCAGGTATGAAGGCTCAGGTTTATGGGAGGACTAGTGGTGCCTGGAAAACTATACGAAATTTACTGTAGCTGAAAAAGGTGCACAGGGTTAAGCTGAATAGTTAGGGCTACAAGGTAGAAAGCCAGATTGGGAAGAAATGTGTTATCAAACAAATAATTTGGATTTTAAGCTGTGGAGCCAGCAGAAACCCTCAAGCCAAAGAGCAAGGTAATCAAGTTTGTATTGTGGAAGTTACTCCTGGCAACAGTAGAAAATAGACTGAATATGTCCAGAGAATAGTCTCCTGAAACAATCCAAGCAAGAAACAATGAGGGTCTAGTTTACAATGTCTTTGTTTTCAGATGGTCAGTGGTATAGATGATAGAGAAAAGGAGATGAGATTAAAAAGAGATTTCTGAGGGAGAACTGAAAGGATTTTTAACTCCCAGTTTTCTAAAATGGGAGATAAGGAAGATGGCATCTTTATCTGATAACAATTTGTTGAAATAAATATGGAAGAAGAGATAATGTGTTCCCATTTTGAAGGTCTTAAATGTGAGGTACCTAAACATGCCTAGTTTACATCTAATAATCAGTTGGAAATATGAATATCAAGTTTAGAAAGGTCAGGCCCAATGACACATTTGAGAATCAACAGCATATTGATGTAGCTGAAGTTATGGAAACAGATGAGATCACTGTTAAAAACCAGTGGGGGGGAAAAAAGAAATAAAAGAACACATCCCTAGGGAATGTGCAAAAACAGGGGGAACCAAGGAATACCTGGAGAAATAATAGAACATCATAAAGCAAGAGAGCTCAGAATGCCAAGGGAAGAGATAATATCAAGAGTATAGGACAGGGGCACCTGGGTGGCTCAGTTGGTTGGGCATCTGACACTTGTTTTGGCTTGGGTCATGATCTCGCAGTTTGTGATTTCGAGCCCCATGTCAAGCTCTGTGCTGGCGGCATGGAACCTGCTTGGGTTTCTGTTTCTCTCCCCACCCCCCAACTTCTCTCTCTGGCCTTCCCCCCAAAAATAAACTTAAAAAAAAAAGAGTATATGATAATCCACAATGCCACAAGTCTAGAAAGTATGACTAAGATTAAATTACTGAACTTGATTAAGAGGTGAAGAATAACCCTATAACTGAAGCAATGTCATTAGAGTGACGTGAGGGAAAAGAGAGTAACTATACAATGGGGCAAAAAACCAATATGAGCCGAAGAATGAAAAGGGAATATAAACCAGTATTAAATAGTTGAAAATAGTTTTACCCATCACAGAGGGAAGGCTCTGCTCTTTAGCAGCACCTGTGTCAACAGTACATTGTTCCAGTAGCTGAGTTTCCAACTCCCTGAAGGTTAAAAAAAAAAAAAAAGGTACTGGAATTAAAATATTGCACTTGATATCTTCTCTTACTTAATACTTTTACCACATCATAGTGGGTTATAATGCTTTACACAAAAGTGGTTTTATCCTTAAAAGATGAATACATTGGGGGGGGGGATGGGCTAAATGGGTAAAGGGCGTTAAGGAATCTATTCCTGAAATCATTGTTGCACTATGTGCTAACTAATTTGGATATAAATTAAAAAAATAAAATAAAAAAGATGAATACATTCAAGGCTAAGAGAGAATGGAATGAGTGACATTAAATGTCCATCAACCTTCTATTGATACTGTCAAAATATTAACATGTTTTTTGTGGTACAGGTGAAGCAAATGTGCTAAATCCCAAGAAACTTACTTGTGAAGAGCTTTTCCTCCTAGAGGGAGTGCGCCCCAACAATTCAGTACTGGGATCCCTTCATATATCTATAGGGTAGTCAAGGATGTAACCATTTTAGGAGATAAAATGTGGTTTCCTTGGTATTTTCCTTACCTTCTGCGTATTAAGTCAGCTTTGGTAACAGGTTCTCAATATTTTTAAGAGGTACAAAATATCAGTCTTTTTTCAAAATTTTCTCCAAAGACAAAGGTTACACACACCCACACATACACACACAGAATTCATTAGTTAGAACTGAGGTGTCTAATAAAGTAGCTACTGGCCACATGTGGCTACTGAGCACTTGAAATGTGGCCGGTTTGAATTCAGATGTGCTGTAAGAACAAACCCAATACCAAATTTAGAAGACTTAACACACACATACAGAAAGCCCTATAAAATATCTCATTATAGTTTTTATACAGCTTATGTGGAACTAATAGTTTGAATATATTGGGTTAAATACAGTAATTGCATCTTTCACTTATACTTTAAAAATGTAGCTACTAGAAAAATTTTAAATTACATATGTCTCACGTTGTATTTCTACTAGAGCTGAGAGAATAGTGGACAATACTGTACTGAAGATTTGCTACCTTATTTTCCATATTGTCTGTAAGTACAATGTTTAAAAAATATATACATTGGTAAGAGCATTGGCTTTAGAAACAAACATGGTTATATACCTTGGCTATATGCTTATATGACCTGCAGTCAACTATCCCAACTTTCCATCTTCTCATTTATATAATAAGGAGAATACTACTTGCGTGGCAGGATTGTTACAAGATATAAACACAAAATAGTTTATATTTAAAAAGCTATTACCAGGGTGCCTGGGTGGCTCAGTCAGTTAAGCAACGGATTCTTGGTTTCAGCTCAGGTCATGACCTCAGGGTTCATGTGTTGGAGCCCCGCCCCCCACAATGGACTCTGCACTGACCGTGTGGAGCCTGCTTGGGATTCTCTCCCTCTGCCCCTCTCCCTGTCTTGTGCATACTCTCTCTCTCTCAAAATAAACTTAAAAAAATATTTAAAAAGTTTAAAAAAGATAAATCAAAAAGATATTACCTAATTTAGTTCTTTAGGAGCTACTGATTCTTGATTTCATGCCCACAAGCATTTCTTCTAATAAATACGTATGTAGATCTCAAAACTGCTCAAGAATCATGGATTTAGAGATTTCAATCTCGTTTTCACTGGAGCCATGTGCACTGTAACATTTCTAACAGCCTTTACCTATACCCTGCTTCTAATGACAAGGAATGCACCAGTGTACTCAGTCACTAATTCCATTTTCAGACAGCATGAATTACGAGGAAGTTCTTCCCAATGGTGATTGATACAAAAACTACAGCACTTGCTGAGCAATTATTACATGCCAGATCATATGCTAAATACTTTACATACATTACCCCATTTAAGTCACACAATACCCCTCCATGAGGTGGAAATATTTTAATTCTCATCTCATAGTTGAGAGACCTAAGGCCCAAAGAGATTACTTGACTAGTATCATATAGATAGTAAGAAGCAGAGCTAAGATTTACCACTTACGTATTTGATTCCAAAACCAACATCATAAACCCTACACGCTATTGCCTCTGTGATAGCCTGCAGAAATAGAAAAAGGAGAAAACGTACTCATTTTCCCACAGTAAGTCCTTCAGCTATCTGAAGGCAGATTTCATGTTTTTTCTTGATTTAACTTTCTCATTTCACTTTCTCCAATTACTCCTTGTATTACCTTTTCTTAGAACGTGACTAAGATAGTCAAGTCCTATGACACATCCTAATTAGCTGATGTTCTTCTTAAAAACTGAACATGATATTCAAGAGGTCTGACCCCTGGAGTATATACTGGGACCATGTCATAATGGTAATTTCCACCAAATTTAAGTCTCATGACAATCTTGTGAATTTTTTCTACATGGGAATTCATATTTGTATATGGTAACCCAAAACAGTTTGATACCACAAACACCAATCATAATAAGCCTAATTACTGGGAAAGTAAAGTAAAAGCTGTGAAATAAGCTGCTTGACAAAAAAAGATACAGGTAACACGAGGCTCTCCCTATATCCACAATCCAGGACCATGGCCGAATTTATTCCGAGTGTCAGAAGAGCCATTAGATGACTTGGAGCAAGCAGGACAGATGGAACCTGGGAAAGAGCAAAACCAAAATAACAATTACAACAAAACCTGAAGTATTAGTAGTTGAAGATGCTTCCCTTATATTTCAAATATACTTGAAAAAATTCACAGTAACATTATATTTATGATAGCTTTTCAACCATTTTATGGCTGTTTGTTGATTTATCTGAATTTACATAATCTAACTATATACCTTAATAAATAAAAACACTCCTGGGGCGCCTGGGTGGCTCAGTCGGTTATGCGTCCGACTTCAGCTCAGGTCATGATCTCGTGGTCCATGAGTTCAAGCCCTGCATCGGGCTCTGTGCTGAGAGCTCAGAGCCTGGAGCCTGTTTTGGATTCTGTGTCTCCCTCTCTCTCTGACCCTTCCCCGTTCATGCTCTGTCTCTCTCTGTCTCAAAAATAAATAAATGTTAAAAAAAAAAAATTAAAAAAAAAACAAACAAAAAAAACCACTCCTTAAATCCTTTAAGTTGTTCTTATTCCAAATGACAATTATGAAACATTTTTATTAATTCTTGCTCTTTCTCTTTTGGAGGAAAAAATCAAAGAGATAAAAGAAGAGATACAGAAACATAAATTCTAAGGAAGATATTAAATTAAAAAAATAAAGAGATGCTTCTGTCATCAAAATGAAAATTAAGAAAAGGATTCTTTATTTATTCCATTTTAATTTAATTTAATGTTTTATTTTACATTGGCGGGGAGAGAGAGAGAGAAAGGGAGAGCACGCGACACGAGCAGGGGAGGGGTAGAGAGACAGAGACAGAATCTGAAGCAGGCTCCAGGCTCTGTCCCAGCTGTCAGCACAGAGCCTGATGCGGGGCTCAAACTCATGAGCAATGAGATCATGAACCAAGCCAAAGTTGGACGCTTAACCGACTGAGCTACCCAGGCGCCCCAAGAAAAAGATTCTTGATTGTCTTTACTCACAAAGTTTGTAATATGAGCTCTATCTATCTATTTTAATGCTTATCTTTATTTTTGAGACAGAGAGAGACACAGCATGAGCAGGGGAGAGGCAGAGAGAGAGGGAGACACAGAATCCAAAGCAGGCTCCAGGCTCTGAGCTGTCAGCACAGAGCCCAACGTGGGGCTCGAACTCGTCAACTGCAAAATTATGAACAGAGCCGAAGTCAGACGCTCAACCGACTGAGACACCCAGGCGCCCTGTATTTATTTTTTTTTAAATTAATTAATTTATTTTCAGAGAAATAGAGAACCCAAGCACATGCATGAGCCAAGGAGAGCAAGAGAGAGGGAGAGAGAATCCCAAGCAGACTTCGCACTGTCAGCACAGAGCCTGCCACAGGGTTCGAGCTCATGAACTCTGAGATCATGACCTGAGTTGAAATCAAGAGTTGGGCACTTAACTGACTGAGCTACCTGGACGACCCTGAACTCTAGTTCTAAAATATAATATAGCAGTTAAAATTAAATTGAAGATCTATAAAAATCTTTGGTTCTATGTGACATTTTTCAGTGAGACTTTTCCAGATCTGGTGACACCTCAAATATTAAATAAATATTCAATCAAAATATGAAAGTCCTCATAACTAAATGCTAAAAATAATGGCTGTAGTTCCATTATCTAAGTAGACACAGCAGGTTTCCAGCCACATACAAGATAAGGATACCAACACAAACCCACTTAAAGCTCTAAATGTAAATATACTCATCTGTTTTATTCAGAGAAGTGTTGATGCTGCTTCCTGTTTTGTTTTTTTTCTAAACGGCAAACCAAATCCCTAAGTTTATGACATCAGTAAGTACAGAAGAATATGTAACCTGTTTCTCTGGGCCTGCCTTACTAAACTATAACTTAGAAATATTAACTGTTCTTTACTCATAAATGCATTGTGATTTCTGATATATTTTGAGCTCAGTAGAATATATGAAAAATAAATTGTTATGTGCTTTAATTTCTTTTTCTTTCTTTCTTTCTTTCTTTCTTTCTTTCTCTCTCTCTCTCTTTCTTTCTTTCTTTCTTTCTTTCTTTCTTTCTTTCTTTCTTTCTTTCTTTCTTTCTAATTTTTGGAGAAAGAGAGAACGCAAGCAGGGAGAATGGCAAAGAGAGAGGATCTTAAGCAGGCTCCATGCTCAGTACAGAGCCCGACACGAGATGAGATCCCACAACCCTGGAATTGTGACCTGAGCTGAAATCAAGAGTCAGATGTTCAACTGACTAAGCTACTCAGGCACCACTAATTTCTCACCCATTATATACATTTTCTACAATCTTCTAGTCTCCCTTGTTGAAAAACCCTAAATGTGTACGGCAAAAATTTTCAAAAATTTGAATAATAAGGATTCTGGCCTAAAATGAAATATAATCATCTTAAACCATAATTTTGGTCTTTAAATAATCTTGACCCCTATACAATGAAAACTATAAGTAATATTATCACAATCAAGATTTGAGAGTCATTCCTAGCACTGCACACTTACTCTAAGGGAGACATTATTTGAATATTAGATATAATAAGATACAATACGAATTTTTTTTTTATGTAATAGGAATTTCTTGGTATAGTAGGAATTTTTTTTATATATAATAGGAATTTAAAGACTAACATGAAAGAACTAAAGAGTTTAGAGCAGTCAGAGTAACTAAACACTGGAAACCAGAAAGATCTGCAAAAAATACATCATAAGCTCCATAGTAAAGAATGTATCTTTTAATTCTAAAAAAAGTCCCCTAACATAAAAACCTATATTAAAATAAATAAATAACAGAAATACCAATAAGAGGGGCACCTGGGTGGCTCAGTTGGTTAAGCATCCAACTTTGGCTCAAGTCATGATCTCACAGTTCGTGAGTTAAGCCCTATGTTGGGTTCTGTGCTGACATCTCAGAGCCTGGAGCCTGCTTTGGATTCTGTGGCTCCTTCTCTCTCTGCCCCTCCCCCTCTTGTGCCCTCTCTCTCTCTCTCTCTCTCTCTCTCTCTCAAAAATAAACATTAAAAAAAAAAGAAAATATCAGTAAGAAGAAATCTTCAGTTTTCTAAGTATTAGATGAAATGCTGATTACATGTGAAATAACCATACAAAGAAAAGAAAATAAATGGTTAACTTAAAGTGGTTTGAGTGTATTCTCACCTGGTTTCTTAAATGGATTGTGTAGTATATACAATGAAGGAAATTAAATGAGGATCTTTTAGTTTAAGCTTTAGTACCTACAAAAAACAACAACAGGGGCGCCTGGGTGGTTCAGTCCGTTAAGTGTCTGACTTTGGCTCAGCTCATGATCTCACAGTTTGCCAGTTAGAGCCCCCCCATTGGGCTCTGTGCTGACAGCTCAGAGCCTGGAGCCTGCTTTGGATTCTGTGTCTCCCTCTGTCTCTGCTCCTCCCCCACTCATGTGCTCTTTCTCCCTCAAAAATAAATATTAAAAAAAAAAATTAAAAAGCAAAGTAATGGGGCGCCTGGGTGTCTCAGTAGGTTAAGCATCCGACTTCAGCTCAAGTCCTAATCTCGCAGTTCGTGAGTTTGAGCCCCACATCAGGCTCTATGTTGACAGCTCAGAGGCTGGAGCTGCTTTCAGATTCTCCATCTCTCTCTGCCCCTCCCCTCCTCATACTCTGTCATTCTCTCTCTCTCTCAAAAATAAAAATAAACAATAAAAAAAATTTTTTAAGAAGGCAAAGTAATGAATCTCTTTAACAACAACAACAACAACAACTGGGGTGCCTGGGTGGCTCAGTAGGTTAAGCATCCAACTCTTAATTTTGGCTCAGGTCATGATCTCACAGTTGTGGGTTCAAGCCCTCTCAGTGCAGAGCCTGCTTGGGATTCTCTCTCCCCTCTCCCGCCCTCTCTCTCCCTTCCCCTGCTCTCTCTCTCAAAATAAACAAATAAACATAAAAAAAATTAAAAAGAAACAACATAAAAATAGGTACCTCAAAATACTTGAAAAGAACACGAGTGAGTGTCTCTCTGAAGTGGGAAGGACATAATACCGACTCGATAACCACAACTCGGCGGTCTCTAGGATTCACCAATAGATGCCTGGAAGGTGACAGCTTTCATTTATAAACGTAAATAAAAGTTTGTATTTATTTTGGCACATAGTGCAATTTTGTTAAGAAGAGAAAGACATCTTCATTTTATTACTTGGTAAAGATAACATTCCTGACCTCTTATTACATGCCGTGCACTGTGTCATGATCTTTGTTAATGCAATTATCTCAGAAAACAAAAGTTACAGCCTAGTCTGAATACACACTTGTGTATTTTTAGGTTACGAAAGTAATATATGCTCATAAAACTCCAAATATAATAGAAGTTTATAATTTGAAAAGTACAAATATTTTACACTTCGACTACACAGAAACTACCACTTACAGCAGTTTGTATATCTTCATTATTGTCCATGCGTATGCACGTATTTTAACAGAAATATTTATTCCATAGATGTTGTTCTGCGACTTACTTTTCTCAAATATCAATATATCTAAGACACCTTTTATATCACTATATATACAGAACTCTTTTTTAATGGCTATAAAGTGTTCCACTATATGGATATATAATAATTTAATTATCCAACCTCCGTTATAAATGAACATTTAATTTGCTTTCAGTATCTCTTATGCTTGCCAATCATCTAGTCTTCAAATATATTTTGGAAATGGCTGAAAATAAACAAGTAAAAATGGTAATGGAAGACAACTCTTTTTTGCATCAGATGTAACACAACCAAATATCACTATGACTGGCCTTAGGAAAATCTAATCACAAAAGCTGAGGGGGGAAAAAACCATAACTACATCTTACCTGAAATACAGTATGTGGATGAATTCCTTTAAGTAGGAATATAATTCTTCTGTATTGATATTATATTGAACAACTTTGATAGGCTACAAAAAATTAAAATGATTTATTAATTTATAATAACAAAATAATTTCAAATTAATATATGGTTATTTATTGTACTAATCCATTTCCCAGTAATAAATCAAAAGTAATCTGTATTGAGAATAAATACAAACCCTAAATATAAATTAATCACTTAAATTAGGAATCTTTAAGAATTGACTCATCGAAGATGACAGAACTTTTGGTTTGTGGGGATAAAAGTATGTGTTCACAAGCAGAGAGCTATGCTCATTCGAATTTTTCCTCTATCTGGACTTACCATTTTGCCAGGACTGATAAAAATCAGCACTGATTAAAAAGTAAGAAAAGCCTCCTCAAACACTCCAGACTTGGTTCAGGGCCTGCAAGTCACTCTCAAAGCACCAACACTTTCCTGTTGATAAGATCACCCCACTTAATTACTCGTAAAATGTGTACCTTCCCAACAGACTACCTACTCCAAGGGCCAAGCACATGGTATCGGGCCTATGATACATCTTCCTTTAATTAACACAGTACCAGGCACAAAGTACATGCTCACAAATATGTGTGGTAAAAATGAGAACATACACTATTAGCATTACAAGAGTAAAGGCAAACACTCCCAAGCCATGAGTGCTAAGTCAACACCAATACATAACAAGGACTTCAATTATGATCCTCAGAAAGCTCTAAGTACTCTGATGCATCACTGGCAGACCTCTATTTACTCTTTTAATGACAATACCATTAGCTCCGCTAATTTCATGATTTTATGTAGCTTAAAAAAGGTTCCAAACCATGTATGGCTGATTAGAGATTAATCTTCACAGAAATCTGTCTTTTCCAGATGAAGATAAAAGCTGCAAGAAGTGGGGCGCCTGGGTGGCTCAGTCGGTTGAGTGTCCGACTTGGGCTCAGGTCATGTTACCGTTTGTGAGTCTGAGCCCCACATCAGGCTCGCTGTTGTCAGTGCAGAGCCTGCTTCAGATCCTCTGTTCCCCCTCTCTCTACTCTTTCCCTGCTTGTGCTCTCTCTCTCTCTCAAAATAAACAATAATAAAAAAAAAAAGCTGAAAGCACTAAGAAAAGTGTCAATGAGAATGTTAAAGTTCTTAGTCAGGAATCTAGTATTATCAAGTATCACATTAAAATCAAGTATTATAAAGCAAAATAACATAAAAAGTGAATAGACAGGAACTTCCATCACATTTTGAATACCACACCACATATATCTATTACATTAACGCTTACCCAAGGATTTGCAGAAAATTTTGCAATCAATAAAATGATTCCCTAATCAAGCATAATTAAAAAGCTTTCTGAATCAACATATTTTGTGTTGATCTTAATGATCATCCCCATGCCAAATATAAATTGGTGTACTAATCTATTCTGCTACAACATGTGTTTTATAAAACCAAATATGATCATATCCCATTGTTAAATAAGGGAATAATGTCTGCATAACATGTAATTTGTATTATGTTCGTTATTAGTTCATGTAAGGCAAGAGGAGCTAAAATTATAACAGTTATAACTCTCATCAAGAAAGAGAATCATCAACTCAGTAACCAAACAGGTAGGCATCCTTTCGGATCTATTTTTCAAAAGCTTAAATGATTTTCTGTACCAGAGGCTCCTTTTCCAAAGCAGACCCTTTCATGACTCTTCACTGGGCTGCATTTCCTCTTGGTTCCACCTTAACAATAAATAGCCCCATTGGCCCCACACCCTATCATCTGCCCAATCTCAACACCCACTGACCAAAGTTTTCAATCCATCATTTCATTTCATTTTTACTATCTCCGAGAGAGCCTCCAGTCACTCTCAGTTGCAAGCCAAAGCTATTCCAATTTTTTCCTGAGGGATCAATTATTATTTTGCAAAGTTACATGGGTTTTATACGGTCTCCCTCAGCCCTACTTTTCCCATTTGTGATCAAAGGGAAGTTCTTCAGGAATGCAAATATTAAGTTAAGGCAGGAGCATCTGTATTTTATTTTAATAGGTGAATTCTATGGCACGAAAAATTATTCTTCCTATTGTTCTATAAGTCCTAATCTGTCAAATTAGCTTTGGCAGGAAACTTTTAAAATGAAATAATGATGTAAAAAATTTTTCTTGGAATACAGTCATAAGTTATATATTTAGCACTGTTCTAATCAAACTTACTTGAAGTCACATAAAAAATACTTTACAGGGGCACGTGGGTGGCTCAGTCAGTTTGGTTAAGCATTCAACTCTTGATTTTGACTCAGGTCATGATCTCATGATTGTGAGATCAAGCCCGCATTGGGCTCTGCGCTTACGGGCAAGAACCTGCTTGGGATTTTGGGATTCTTACTCTCCCTCTCTCTCTGTCCCTCCCCTGCTCATGTGTGCGTGCTCTCTCACTATCTCTCTCAAAATAAGTAAATAAGCATTTAAAAAAAAGTTTACAGTACAGTATTTGTTTTGCTAAATTGTTAAAAAAAAATACCTTAGGCAAGCCAGCTTTTTTTATCACACTAGGAATTATGCATCTTGGACCAGTTTCTCCAGCAAATCCACACCTGCAAATAACAGAAACTTGAAACATTCAACTTATAACACTTTCTGTGTATTTGTCACAGAAGCAAGTTTTTCTACCTTTGTTTCAAAGCAGCGGTCACAAAAAACATATGAAAACATCTCTGATGTATTCAAAGGGGCAAAGAAACTAAAAAGAAATACCATCCAATCCATTATTGTGTATTATAGGTAAAAAAAAAATTGTTTCAAATTAGTGATATTGTAAACCAGTATACTATTTCAGAATTTCAGATCAGCATGTACTTTTTTTTTAGTTTTAAATTTTACCTAGGGTGCCTAGGTGGTTCAGTCAGTTAGGCATCCAACTCATGATTTCAGCTCAGATTATGATTTCACAGTTCGTGTTCACAGCGTGGAACCTGCTCAGGATTCTCTCTCTCTCCTTGTCTCTGCCCCTCCCCTGCTCTCTCAAAATAAATAAACTTTTTTCAAAAAATAAATTTTACCTTAGTTTCAGGGAGCATATCTCTATAACCCTCGATTTCTACTACATTATGGGATTTTATTTCACATAATGAAATTCCATAATGTGGTAGAAATCCAGGGTTATAATTATGAGTTACACATAATTCCATCATTCTAATATTATTAGCTTCCATATTGATGTGTTTGCTTTTGGTCTATTTTTTTTTTTACACTATGCATATTTGACATAATCACGCTGTTCACACATCATGAACTCACACAATAAGCTTCTGCCCATATTGTTACAGTCTTCACTGTTATGTATATTCAATCCTTTTATTATTTACTTATTTATAATGTTTATTTATTTTTGAGAGAAAGAACACGAGCAGGGGAGGGCAGAGAGAAAGGGAGACACAGAATCCAAAGCAGGCTCCAGGCTCTGAGCTGTCAGCACAGAGACTGACACAGGACTCAAACCCACGAACTGTGAGATCATGACCTGAGCTGAAGTCGAACGCTTAATGGATTGAGCCACCCAGGTGCCCCCTAATTTATCCTTTATAAAAACAAACAAAAAAACCCAAAAAGGATTCTCCTGAGTATTTAGGTATTTCCATGTATGTTTCATGTTAGTACAACAAAACTTTCCAAAAAATGCTGCTAAAAATGATCACCATGTAAGTTTAGTTTTAACATTATCTCCTCCTGTCCTGTCTAGTTTTCAGTACTGCTCTCTTATCCCCAAATAGTTCTATCTTCTACTAGTCACATCATGTTTACTTACACCAGTTCTCAAATTCCCCAGGATGCAACAACACACTGGTTGATTTCAATTCCTTTCTTTTACTTCATAAATTCATCTTATCACCTTCCTGTTGTCTTTGTCAATAATCACCTTCCTGTATAGTAGCTTTCTGCTTCTCATTTCCTCATAGCCAGAGTAATTATCTTTGTCAGTCTCAAGGTACTTATTATGGTATTAAAATAAGCCTTTAAAATAAGAAAACATAAATAAGGGAAGATTTTGCATTGAACACTAAGAGAATGTCATGGATCAAGAACTATGTTTAATCCAATTCTGAAGCACCTGAAGTCTAATTCTTAAATAGGCGGTTTTGACCCTTTACTCAACAAATAATTATTAAACACCTACTATATATTAGGCAATGTTCAGATATATATATAAAGATTTTCAGATGTTTCTATTTCAAATACCTATATGAGGCAATTCTGGCTGTTACTTTCCTCTCTCTCGAACCTAGTACAAGGGCTCTCAACCTGAAGTCCAAGGACCACTGTGATGTTTCGCCAAACCCTGAAACCCTGTGCAAATATTTTAAGGTTTGTGCATCTGTGGTTTTCTTTCGGTCGTCAAAGGGATCTATGCCATCCAAAAGATTGAAAACTAATACTCTAGTGTTTACAAGTTGCCTTTTAAAACGTCAAATTTCCTAATCTAAGATTTTGGGGCGGAGGGGGGGCGGTGCAACAAAGGATCTCGAGTCTTACCTATAGGGCTTCACCTCTTTGTTTATGTGTGCAGTTTCTCTCATTTGACTTCCTACTCTTGGGGAGCAATGGCTCTGTCTTGTACTCGAATTTCCAGTACCAACAGCCGCTCCACTCAATAAATTATGTCTACGTTAGTTCGGTTGCTACCTTCCCAAGCAAACAAGACCAGGATAAGGGTCTAAGTCATCGCTGTCATCCTCTGCATGGAAGACACCAGCGGAGAAGACAATTCTCTCGAACCCTCCTGGGCCTCCCCAACAGTCAGAACCGGATCCTCGGGATTCGTATCGCTCACAGTGAAAGTAATACGGTCCGTCATTCGCGGAGGTGCGGGAGGAAAAAGTGGAGACCCGGCGACCTGCCCAGCGAGCCTGGGGGGACCCGGCCCGGGCCTCGACCACCCGCCCTCCCCCGGGGACGACCGCAGCCAGCGCCGCCGCCACTCACTTGGTAAAAGCCTCTCCTAGGTCTATCACCACTGCCGTTTTCTCCCCGCCGCTCCCCAGGCCTTCATACAGAGGCATGGTAGTACGGAGAACAGTAAGAAAGAGAGCACGGTCTTGGAACCCAACAGCTTCGGCTCTCGGAGGGGCGGGGCCGAAGCGACAGCGCGCGGGCGTGGCGACGGCGGGGACCTCAAGTGGCCGCGGCGCTCCGGGCCCGGGCTGTCACAGGCTGTGCCTCATTCCACGTCGGATCCAAATCCTCCAAGACGTCCCCGTCGCCGGTACTAAGTTAGAAGAGACACGGGCGCCGGCGGATCGGGGTGCGGGATGAGCAAAGGGCCGAAGCGATCAGGCGCGCCGGGCACCCCGAGTGGGGCGGAGTGAACCGGGTCCTTTCCACCGGCCACGCCCTCAAACAGCGCCTGGGGCGGAGGCTTCCCCCGCGCGGCTGCCGAGGCAGGGATCTCCAGGTGGGGGTCATTGAACACACACAAAAAAAACCCCAGACCTTGATTTATGCTGTCTTGGGGCAAAATTTGTTGTGCCAGGTGTTTCACCTATCGTTTATGCTTCTCAGGAAATAATGAGAATAAGTGTTACCTTTTTACCTGTACGAACTGAAGCTCAAAGAGATTAAATAACTTTAAAAAGTTTTTTTTTTTTTTTTCCTGGGGTGGTCATTCCCCTGAAAGTTTTCGTTGTAATCCAAAACAACAACAACAAACAAACCAACCAACCAGGGAAGTAGTGTCAAGGAATCTCTATGCAGGAACAGACAGGGTGGTTTAATGGAAGGAACATTGAACCGAGGGTTTCTGTTTACTCAGAAACTGAGGAGCTAGCTGTGTAATCCGAGGAAAGTTAGTGAATCTGTGCCAGGACGGGCACACAATTGGAATTATATAATATGGAGTGTTTACAACTTTATCGTTTCACAGCTCTACTTTTTTTTCTGCTGAAATTGCCTATGGAAACGGGAGTTAGTGGGGTAGGTTGCTGCCTTGTCTCTGAACGATAGGAAGAGGAAATTCATCCCCAGTATGTCTTCCTTACCTGTGTGGATAAGGGATAAGGTCTTTCCATAGTAAGGGTTAAGGCTGTACAATGCAAAAAGTTAGACAATGTAACTCATGTAGAATTCACTGATCAGTGATCTTCCTGAAAGCAAATTGCCAGAGGTCAGAGGTTGAAGTTGGAATTGTGCTAGGGAAGGAAGCTTCAAAAAGACTGGGAAAGGATGAAGCATTTTGCTTCACAGGGTCAGAGTGAAGAGGACCTTTTACTCGGGTTGAAATTCTGTTTCTTCTGCCACCTTCTATCGAGTTCCTAATACTTCTGATTATATATTTTCTTATCTACAAACTTTACTGCTACTTCACGAGGTATTTGTGAAGACCGGTTGAGATATATTTATGAAACAGTTTTGAAACTATGAAGTGTTCTCACCCATCCTGTGTTGTCCGTGACTGTTCACCAACTGTGTTAGTTTCCTAGGGATGCTATAACAAAGTAGGACAAACTGGGTGGAATTTGTCCACCCAGGAGAAATTTATTCTCACAGTTCTGGGAGCTAGAAATGTTAAATGAAAGTGTTGGCAAGGTTATGCTCTCTCTGAAGGCTCTTGGGGAGGATCCTTCCTTGCCTCTTTCTAGCTTCTGGTGGTTGCCTTTAGTCCTTGGTGTTTTTTGCTTAATAGATGTATCACACCAATCTGTCCCTGTGGCCACCTGGCCTTCTTCCCTGTGTCTACGGTCTCCATGTAACAGTCTCTTCCCCATGTTTTCTTATCATTTTCCTCCTGTGCATCTCTCTGTGTCCAGATTTCCCTCTTATAGGAATACCAGTCATTGAATTAGGGTGCTAATCCTAACCCAATTTAACTTGGTTATATCTGCAAAGATCCTAATTCCAAATAAGGTTTCCAGTGGACAAGAGTTTGTGGGGGAATACTTTTCAACCCAGCACACCAGCTAAATATTGGTGTTCTCCATGGTTCTGCCCTGAGAGCCCTTCTTGCTTGATACCCTCTCCTTTGACAATCTCTTTCATTCCCATACATACAGCTAGACTCATGTTTGTTGACTTCTGTTTGCTAGATCTTTGCCCTCACAATAACTTTATGAGTTAAATATTACTTCTCCCTTTTACAAATGAGGATACTGAGGACAAGAGAGGTTAAAAATGTGCCCAAGACCTCTTAGCTGGTAAGTGGCAGAGCAGGAATTCAAACTCAGACTCCAGAGCTCAAACTGCACTGCTTAATTATAAAGTAGTTATGCATTAACTCAAATATGTATGTTATATCACAGAATTTTGAAACCTTAGTATATGAAGTAACCTAGGAGGGTTTCAAGTCTAAACTGCAACCAAATGCAAGACTCTCCTATCCGTCTGTGATGAGAGTTTTCTCCCCAAATGTTTCCAGTGATGACTAGTTTCCATCTACAATGTACTGAAAATGCATTTGGTAATACAAGTAGGGGTTTAAATAAAAGGAAAATGCTATAAGGATAAACATTTAAGGAAGCCCAACTCTTCCAGCAGCTCGATATAATGGATCAGAGTTGAGCCCTAGCTCTATTAGCTGAGTGATTTCAGGTAACTCCATTAAACTTTACAAATTTCCTCATTTGCAAAATGAGGAAGATATACAGGCCTAATAATCGAAAGTAGGTTGAATGGAATCTGCAACCCTTGAGCTAATACTCCATAGTCTGTCTCCCCTGCTCTCCCTGCTCCCTTTTCCCAAGCCAGGCATTCCTATTCTTCTAACTATTCCTATTTTTGCAGTTTTCAGGCCACTCATGAGCCCATGTACCCACTTCTGGAATTTTCCTATTTTGTTAATGTGGCCCATAAGTTATACAACACCCAAGTTACATCTGAAGAGTTCATAGTATGACAAGGCACAACTCTCTTGCTCCAGCTTCTGTGCTTTATTAATTCATAGAGTGCGTGTCTGTGTTTTATTTTCAGTCACATCATACTATTGACTCGGTTCTCTCCAACCTTGCAAATAAAAACCTAACGTGTACCAAAACTTGGAGATTTATACCTCTTTCTGTCAAATTTGATTTGGCTTGTTTGGGTCCATCTTTCCAGCCTTTCCATATCGTGAAAAAACAAAAACCCAGGTCTTTTTGAATCAAAACTCTGGCATTTGACCTACAAAATATAGTACCACTCACAAGTTTGAGAACCATGCTTTCAAGTTTTTCAGGGCATATTATATGCTAGAACCAGAAACTAAAACAATAGGAAAGAATGGTCTACTCACAGACTATATTGGAGAGATGGACATATAAGGTAATAAATAACTATTCTGGAAATATATAGACAGTATTAAAGGAGGAGGGAGGAAGGGAACCAATCAGTTGCCTACAGAATAGTTGCAGCAGCTTCAGGGAGGTATCCATTCATCCATTCTTGAATTCAAGCTGATGCTCTGTTAGGCACTGGAAGTACAAATATAAAACAATATTTCTAGTCACATTTACAGACAAATAAGCAAACTTTTAAAACTATTGATAAAAGTTAATGCTTGGATGAACATGGTGCTTTAAAGGCAGAGACCAGGGAACAACTTGAAATTTTTCCATGGGAGGTGGGACACAATAAATGAACTTTAGAAGCCTAGTGGCAGTGTTCCAATTGACCTACACAAAGGGCATTCCAGACTGAGACAACTGCATGTAGCAAGAGTTTGTAAGAAATTTGGTAAGGCTAGAGGGGTAGGTGTCAATTGGCAAAATTGCCAATTGGGTGGTGGGTCTAAATCATTAAGCCCGTTACTGATATACTGGGGACTTTGGACTTTATGCTATAGTTATTAGTCACCATTCAAAATATGTTAAGCAAGGGAAAGACGATGTCATATTTGTGTTCAATTTGATCACTTTGCATTCACTTCTATTTTTATTTTTATTTATTTTTTTAATTTATTTTTTTTTTAATTTACATCCAAATTAGTTAACATATAGTGCAACAATGATTTTAGGAGTTGATTCCTTAGTGCCCCTTATCCATTTAGCCCATCTCCCCACCCACAACCCCTCCAGTAACCCTCAGTTTGTTCTCCATATTTCTGAGTCTCTTACGTTTTGTCCCTCTCCTTGTTTTTATATTATTTTTGTTTCCCTTCCCTTATGTTCATCTGTTTTGTCTCTTAAAGTCCTCATATGAGTGAAGTCATATAATATTTGTCTTTCTCTGACTGACTAATTTCATTTAGCATAATACCCTCCAGTTCCATCCATGTAGTTGCAAATGGCAAGATTTCATTCTTTTTGATTGCCGAGTAATATTCCATTGTTTATCCGTTTATCCATCCATCCATCGATGGACATTTGGGCTCTTTCCATACTTTGGCTATTGTTGATAGTGCTGCTATAAACATGGGGGTGCATGTGTCCCTTCAAAACAGCACACCTGTATCCCTTGGATAAATACCTAGTAGTGCAATTGCTGGGTTGTAGGGTAGTTCTATTTTTAGTTTTTTGAGGAACCTCCATACTGTTTTCCAGAGTGACTGCACCAGCTTGCATTCCCAACTTCTTTTATTTTTATTATTTTTTTTAATGTTTATTTTTGAGAGAAAGAGAGAACACAGGGAAAGGGCAGAGAGAGAGGGAGACAGGATCTGAAGCAGTCTCCGGACTGTGAGCACAAAGCCCTACGTGGGACTCAAACTCACAAACCGAACTGTGAGATCACAACCTGAGTCAAAGTTGGGCGCTTAACTGACTGAGCCATCCAGGCACCCCGTCTTTATTTTTTTTTAAAGCTTAGTTATTTCGAGAGAGCGCATGTGAGTGGGGGAGGGGCAGAGAGAGAGAGAGAGAGGGAGCTAGAGAACCCCAAGCAGGCTCCATGCTGTCAGTATGGAGCCAGACATGGGGCTCAAACCCACAAACCATGAGATCATGACCTGAGCCAAAATTAAGAGTTGGACACTTAATGGACTGAGCCACCCAAGTGCACCTGTGTTCACTTCTTTTAAAGTGGGGTAGACTGGGGCACATGGCTGGCTCAGTCTCTAGAACATGTGACTCTTGATCTTGGGGTTGTAAATTTGAGCCCCACATTGACTGTTGAGATTACTTAGAAAAATAAAAAAAATAAAATCTTGGGTTTTCTTTCTTTCTTTCTTTCTTTCTTTCTTTCTTTCTTTCTTTCTTTTTGAGAAAGAGAGAGGGCGCAAGTGTGTGAGGGGCAGGGAGTCTCAGGAGGGTCAGAGGGAGAGAGAAGGGGAGAAGTGGGGCTCAAGCTCACCTGATGTTGGACTCAAAATCATGAACCATGAGATCATGACCCGAGCTGAAGTCAAATGCTTAACGACTGAGCCACCCAGTGGCCCCCCAAAAGAAAAATCTTTAAAATGGGATAGACCAGAGTGAAATGGAGGGGATTGAGATTGTGGTGAGAAACCAATTTGCAAGCTATTCCAAGAGTCCATGAGATAAATGATGACCATTAACTAGGTGATAATAATATATATGCAACAAATTACCTTTAAAATGTTCCCCATATGGGAGAAGACCAAATTTTATATTTAGTAACAATAAAATTGCAATAAGGCATTGATCACAATTTAGAGCTGTTTTTTTCAGACACTTTTAGAAAAATATTTAATATCTGATCTAATGAACTAAAGTTACATGGTCAGAAGTTCTTTATAGTTCCAGTTATAGAAGTCCCTCCAAATTAGTTTTTTTCTAATATACAAGACTTAATCAGAATTGCAGATCTCATAAGGTAGCTTTATTTTTCAATTCCTTCTGCAGGTTATGTCCCCAAAATGAAGATAATAACTAATCCTTAAACCCATATTGAAAACTGTTCATTCTTAGTCGTCAAAATCCTCCTCAAAGCTAACAATTACTTATTGTTTCAGGAATAACTTTTCTTTAAAAAAAAAATTTTTTTTAATGTTTATTTATTTTTGAGAGACAGAGACAGAGGAAAAAAACCCAACAAAACAAACAGCACAACTGCGGAAGGGCCACAGAGAGAGGGAAACATGGAATCCAAAGCAGGCTTGAGGCTCTGAGCTGTCAGCACAGAGCCCCGTAGGGAGCCCGAACTCACAAACAGTGAGATCATAACCTGAGCCCAAGTCAGGCTTAACCGCCTGAGCCACCCAGGAATAACTCACCTTCTTTAACTCAGAGACCCACGTTGGGTCCAGAGTGGCTGGGAAGGTGACCCAATCTTAGGCTTCCTGAATGCACCATAAAAGCTCTTCAACGTTTAGTCAAAGAAGAGTTTTCATTAGTACCAATGACTCAAGCAGTTGCCTTTAGAGCTAGAGATCTGGAAGTTTTCTAGCCCCCTCTCATTCAATCTTTTCCTATCCCAATCAATTGCAAAGTTCTATAGTATGGTAAACCTTATCTATTCCTTTCCTATTGTGCAATCAGGATTATAACAATACCTGCTTAATTGGACTCTCTGTCCCCTCCACAGTCCATTGTCTGTACTGCAGGCTGAATAAGCATTCTAAAATGCAAATGCAATCATTAACACTCTTTGCTTCAAATCTTTCAATGATATTCTGGAGTTTTAAGATAAAGCAGTAGCTATAATAACCTACCAGTAGTTTCCCAAATATATCCTGCTGCTTCACACCTCCCATATTGTGCTGAGAGTGCCTTCTTTATCTAACATCTTTGTTCTTTGTCTCTCCAAACTTTGCTGAAGTATCACCTCCTCTGAAAAGCTTTCCCTGACCTCTGGTCTGTCAGTGTATTTAGATCTTTATCTGGGCCTCCATGACATCCTGTGCACATTACAGAACACTAAAATATTTTTGCCTATTTAGCTTGCTGTTGTCTCCCTCGTGCCTAACAGAGCATCTGGAGTATTGTAGGTTCTGTATAAATTATTAATGAGTAACTAACATTGATTACTGTAATCTCTTATTTACCGTGCCTTCACCCTGAGAGCAGAGATTTTGTAGACCAGAACCTACCTGGAACTGAGTATGGAATAGGCTTTGGTAGTTTTTTGAATGGATGACAATGGCATAGAAAGATGGCCAGCTACACTGCCTCCCACCTTACCTTGTAGCCAGTTGGCAAGGCAAGTGGGAAATTGCTTTAGACTTTGTATGTAGCTGCCCATCTGCGTGATTGACCACAATAGTGCTCTTGAATCTGACCTCTCAAAGAATATTTCATGACACATTTCATGAATACTCATGACACGTTGTAATAAAACTTCAAAAAATGAGCCAGAGCTCACAATGAGCTGGAATTATGGTGGTGTGTCCCCTTTGAGGAAAGAGAAGTAATTCACTAGAGAGTAGAACCAGAAACTGTGTTAAGGTCAGGACATATCTGGGCTGATTTATCACACTCTTCATTCTTGTAGAACTACATAATGAAAATTTATTGCTAACTATAAGATATGGCAAGATCTTGAACTATGAGTCACAGAATCCATTACTCACAGAATATTTAAACTTACTTGTAAAGGCAGAGAATATTGACTAAAATATTTAATAAATATTTTAATAAACCATACATTGAGCCATAAATACGTTTGTTTGCTGAACTAGCATCCTATTTTATTAATATTCTATTATAAATTATTTCATGCCGTGCCTACAAATGAAAGAATAGAAATGGAAGTTTTCTGGTTTCCCCATATTCTTACCTCAGGCCAGAGTCAGGTTTGGAATAGAGCCTACTGACTTGGATTTGTTTGTATTATTGCTAAAATGAAGTTTTTGTTGTTGTTGTTTTCTCATTATTTTTTTCTATTAGTTTCAAACAGAAAGTTTGATATTTTATTCTGAAAAGATAGAGTACATAGAATGGTTGGATATAGACCTGATTTTTAAAAAATAGGTTCACAGTAGAATGACTTAATTAAGAGTGTCTATTTGTGGGGTGCCTGGGTGGCTCAGTTGGTTAAGTGTCTGACTTCAGCTCAGCTCATGATCTCATGGTTCGTGAGTTTGAGCCCTGTGTCAGGCTCTGAGCTGTCAGCATAGACAGCAGGAGCCTGCTTCTGATTTTGTGTCTCCCTCTCTGTCTGCCCCTCCCCTGCTAGTGCTCTGGGTCTCTCTCTCTCTCAAAAATAATATAAATAAAAATTTAAAAAAAAGAGTGTCTATTTGTTACAGTTATGTTACTCTAAGTATTTGTTTACATTCAGGGCAGTGATGGAAGGAACATTATTCCTTAAATAACTGATCCATGCATAATAGCTTATGGTTTTGTTGAGAAATCGGTAAGATATAATAAATGCTAATGAAAAAAACTATTTGGGGGGAACTTTTGATAAATTACATGTTTTTATTATAGAAAATTCCTCTTTTATTAACAATAGCTTTGATTTTTTGATTATCTAGTACATGCAGGCACAGTGCTATATCCATTATCTCATTCGATCCTCACAAATCCTCATTAGTCACCAAATGAAAAATAATTCTTGCTCAGAGAGGGTAAGTAACTTGTATAGGTTCATACCACTTATATGTGATGAAACCTGGGATTGCTTTTTCTATCGCCCCACACTGCCTTTTGAGAAAGATGACAGCTAAATTATAAATGCGGACATCAGGCACATGGAAAGGGAAAAAAAATCCAGAGCCAAAACATTTAAATAAATGTGACAAGATGCATCTAAAATTAAACAGCGCATTGAAGGGTGTGATTTGTTCAGCTACAGAGAAACTATTCCCAGACAGTCTAGATTATGTCTCTAATCAATATGCTCGGTGAGGGAAAGCTATTCCATTTTTTGAAACAGATCCCACACATTTTAGCTGAAAATAGTTAGTCATTTCATAACCAAAGGGGGAGAGTAATCCTTTAACGTCCATATGGCATACGTTTTCTGAGCTTATTTTTGAATTTCCTTCAGTTCCTTAAACCCCAGCCTGACGGGATCACTTGGCAATGAGAAGAAACACTGCCATGTGTGTCCTATCAGGACACGCATGGAGCCCCTCTTCTCCAAGTCCTTATCTGACAGAGGTTGTTTTGCCATCTGGGCTTATTGCTTGAAGTTATAAACAAGTCACAGGAACAATGACTGGAACTTTTATATTAAGCAATCATTGTTAAAATGTTTTAGATGTGATCGTGGTATTGTAGTTACGTTATTAACTAAAGACTTCTCTGATAGAGTTGCATGATGAAAAATTATATGATGCTTAGATTTGCTACCAAATAATATGAGGAGGGGCAGATTTAATTTATGGATGGGGCAGATAGGCCTTGGGTCGGAGGTTTGGGGGCCTGCGTAATGGCTAGTTGGGTTTCTTTTGAACATTGCTTTGTCTACTTTTGCATATTAAAAAAGTAAAAGTTTTTAAAAGAAGAAATAAAAATACAAGATTGAATCCATTCTTGGGACATGCGTTCATTCTGTGATAATTCTTACCTTCAAGTACAGCATTTAGGCTATACATATAGTTCTCAAAGTATATTCTGATAGGGTTGCTTATTATCATGGGGATCGGTGCATATGGACAATATTTACATCAGGATAACATTGTTTTTCTAAATTCTTTTTTTAATCTTTTTAAAAAAAGTTTATTTACTTATTGAGAGAGAGAGAGAGAGAGGGAGAGAGAGAGCATGAGAGCATGAGTAGGGGAGGGGCAGAGAGAGAGGGAGAGAGAGAATCCCAAGCAGGCTCCACACTGTCAGTGCAGAGCCCCATGTGGGGCTCAAACTCGTAAACTGTGACCTGAGTTGAAATCAAAGGTCAGATGCTTAACCCACTGAGCCTCCCAGGTGCCCCCAGGATAAAATTTTTATTCTCACTTTGTCATTTGATACTTCGATATAATATTCCTCATTGGATGTCCTCCCAAATAGCATCATCCTTCTCATTATTTCCTGGGACATTTACTGTGGTGGTCATCATTGTCACTGTTATTGTTTTGTGGTACTGTTGTTTTGTAGTGGCAAAAATCTGGGAGTGTGTGAGTACATTTTTGTGGAGTGTGGCAGGCATGCATCCTGTCAAAGTTGTTTGTGGTTTGGAATAGTTATGATGCATTGGGCTAGTGACTGGGTCTAATTATAATGTCTTTATCCTTTACCAATCACCAAGAAGACACTTTATCCTTCACAAAAAAAGAAAAAAAAATTGGCAAAGCCTAGCTTCACACCCTCTAGAGAAAAATAACATGACTTACTGTCTAAAGTTGTCAGTAGGCACATAGATAGCACAGAGAGAAGATTGTCAATGTATGCCTGTCATTCAGGGGCAAAGATCAAAGCAATAGCAAAGCAGCAGGTCAACTATACTTACATTTAAAAAAAGTAAAACTAAACCAAACCAAAATCAAAACCAATCTGAACAAGCAAAAGCAGTGACAAATATCCATCAACTGGTGAGTAGATAAACAAAGTGTGGTATAGTGATACAATGGCATATATTCAGCAGTAAAAAGGAATTACCCACTCGTACATACTGTAACAGAGATGAACCTAAAAATCATTATGCTAAGTGAAAGAAGCCAGACAAAAAACCCCCACATATTGTATGATTTATTTTATATGAAATGTCCAGAAGTGACCAATCTATAGAGATAAAAAAAATATATTAGTTTTTTCCTAGGGCTGAGGTGGGAACAGGGATTAATTGTAAATGGGCAGTAGGAATTTTATTGGGGTGATGAAAATATTCTAAAACTGGACTATGGTGATAATTGCATAATTTGAGAAATTTAATAAATTTACTAAAAATCATGTCAGTGTATACTTAAAACTGGTGAATTTTATGGTATGTGAATTATACCTCCACAAAGCAGTACCGAGGACTTGGTTTTCACTGTACATTTGACATTGCTGAACATGTGAGATGCAGTAGTTATCAGAGCTGTAAAATGGGATGGCCCCTGGACAAAGTTTGCTTGTCACATGTTACAACATTACAAATGCCTACTCTCTGATTCAGAACTCCAGCACCAAGAAGTTTTGTACCAAAAATTGCTGGTGGTGTTGAATGTCTCTTAGAAATACATCTGCATGGCTTTCTTCTTATCATAGGGGAAAAGGATTCCCTTCTTTTATTCAAAGCTAATCCCTCCAGTTGGGCTCTGTTCTTCATTCCCTACTCTTCCTCCCTGACTTTTCTTCCTCAACTACCTGTCTCCTTTTCTTTTCCATCAGCATCTTTCCAAAAAGGAGCATCTTCCCTTAAACTATCTTTTCCTCTGGCAACCACCCTCTTTCCTTTCCTTTCCTTTCCTTTCCTTTCCTTTCCTTTCCTTTCCAACTAACCTTATTGAAAGACTTGTCTATTTTTTTTCATCCTCCTTACTTTCCATTGTTCCTTAATCCATTACAGTCTAGATTTTGCCACGTGACCAAAATTTCTCTTGCTTGGCACATCAGTAATTTTTTAGGTTGCTGGATCCAATGGATGCATCTCCCTTTTAACCTATATGGCCTCTCTGTAAGTTTTCAAACTGTTTGACTCCTCTCACCTTGAAACTTTCTTTTCCCTCACCTTCTACAATAATACCCTGTTTGGGTTTATAACACTTTATGGATATTTCTTTAGAGTCTTCTAGTATTCTGTCTATCCCTTAATATATGTTATCCACCATTTTGTCCTTGGCTCACCTCTCTTCTTACCTCTGTATACTCTTCTTGAGTTATCTCATCCTTCTCCATGACTTCATTTACCGTCTTAGACTCATGGCCACTCACACACTCTCCAACAATCTATACCTCCAGCTCAGATCTATTCCCTGTGTTTAAATTTAAAAAGTTTTTAAATCTTTTAAAATTTATTTTTGAGAGAGAGAGAGAGAGAGACAGACAGACAGACAGAACGTGAGTGGGGGAGGGGCAGAGAGAGAGAGGGGGACACAGAATCCAAACCAGGCTTCAGGCTCTGAGCTGTCAGAACAGAGTCTGATGTGGGGCTTGAACCCATGAGCTGCAAGATCATGACTTGAACCGAAGTCAGATGCTTAATCGACTGAGACATCCAGGTGCCTGTATTCCCTGTGTTTAAAACCTACAGTTTTCAATTACTTACTGATCACTTCTTTGTAGAAGTATCACAACTGTCTTAAATTCAACAGGTCCAAATCTTTACTACTTACAATCTGTTGAAAAGTGGCCCCATAGCCTACATTTCTTATTATTCTGAAGGACCTCTTTCCAGGAGCCCAAACTGGAAACCTAAAATAGTCATTCTCAACTCCTCCCTTTCTTTACTTCCAATATTTAATCAGACATGAAGTCCTGTGATTTCTTTTTCTTGTATATCTCAGGTCTGTTACCTCCTCTTCATCCTTACTACTACATTAGTTCAGACCTTCACCATCCTTCTCTTTCACTCTCTAATCTTGCTTTTACAAGACCACAACACGGTAACCACGAGGATTCTGTGGGTTCTGTGCACTGTCACTTGGGACTTTATGATCAGTAAATCCCTGAGAGAGAAATTTGGTGAATACTGTCTTTGCAGAGTTCAGGGATCATAGAGCTGCAGGACTTAGAGATGGCATCAAAGATGGCTTCAGCAAAGTTGACCCAGTGGCAGTGAAGCTCCTAGCAAAAGTATAGCAGTTATCCACACCAGTCATCAGCGGTGGTGTCTTAGACACAAGAACAGACGGAATGTCAGTTCATTTAAAAGTCAAGAGTAAGATGAGCCTTAATGAGACCCCAAACCTTGTCACCTTGCAAAGAGAGTATCACCCGGCCGGAATGAAATGCTTATTGATCTCTTTCTTCTTATAGTAGCCTCATCTCATAGGAATTAAGGTATCTTGGACAGAATGATGGTCCCACGGATGGCAGTTGGTACAACCCAGTGGGTGACAACACAGTGGTCACAAACAACTTCAGTCTGGGTTCTTGACTGCTCTGGGTCTGTTTCAGAATGGACAAGATCATCAGGGCCTAGGGGCGCCTGGGTGGCGCAGTCAGTTAAGCGTCCGACTTCAGCTCAGGTCATGATCTCGCGGTCCGTGAGTTCGAGCCCCGCGTCGGCCTCTGGGCTGATGGCTCAGAGCCTGGAGCCTGTTTCCGATTCTGTGTCTCCCTCTCTCTCTGCCCCTCCCCCGTTCATGCTCTGTCTCTCTCTGTCTCAAAAATAAATAAACGTTAAAAAAAATTTTTTTTAATTAAAAAAAAAAGATCATCAGGGCCTAGAAACATTGTCCTGGAAAGGAGTAAAAAAAAAAAAAAAAAATCTCAGACTCCTTGGTAGGTGAGGAAAAGAGATCTCCTCCAGGGAAATAACCTCCATGACCTTGAGCAGCTTGAATACCAAGTACCTCTCCTGTCTTCGGCCTCCAAGAGTCTGGCCATCACTGCCAAGGGCTTCTGTAAACTGCCTCAGCCCCCTACTGGAGTCCTTCCCAGGGCTCAGGGCCCAACCAAAGGCCTGATACTCTCATCTGCCATTTCGTGTGTTTTCTAAAAACCAAAATCACTCACCATTTTTTCCCTATGTATTTGAACTGCTTCTTCACTAATCTTCCTGCCTTAAATATTGTCCTGTCTCCTGTCTCTTCACATTTCTCACTTAGTTTTATTTCCTTACACTGCTGCCCAAGAGATGTTTACACACCCCAACCCTGATCATATCTTCTTCCTGCTTAAAACCCAGAGCCATTAGGATGAATTCCAGATTACTTAGGATGGAAGACAAAATCCCTCAGGACCTGGTCACTGCTCATCTCTCCCTGGCCTGGTCTTCCCACCATTCCTGTCTTAGAACCATGCCAAGCATACTGAACTATGAGCAGTTCCCTAAAGATGCTATGTTTTTTTTGTTTTTTGTTTTTTTCCCTTCAGTTCACGGCTATGACTTTGTACACTGCTTCCTTTCCCTATCTGGACTGCCTTCATCCTTCAGGATTTAGTTCAGACAGTCCCTTTGCCGAAAGTCTTCCCTAGCCTTCCAGGTTATACCAGGTAACCCTTCTTTGGGTTCCTTTAGCCTCCAGTACTAACGTTTTATACACCATCTTGTAATTTTCCCTTTTTCTTCTTTATCTACCTTCGGACTGCAAAATCTTTGGGTCTGAAGATGGTGTTTTAACTTTGCATTCTCAGAGCTGGACATACAAAGTATTCAATAAATGTTTTTCTTTTTAATGAATCAATGATGCATAGAATAATGAAGGAAGGAAGGATATAATGAATAAATAAAATAGAGCCTGTAAATTTTTCCCTTCATTTGTAAGAGGTCAAGAAGGCAAGCCAACTTACCTTCAGAAAGGAGGTCCAGACTTGTTGCTCTAAATGACTACTGCATAGTATATAAAAAGTCTGCAGAGAAGGAAATTACATGAAGGTTTAACTTCTTAAACTCAAAGACAGCAAGTTCCCTTGATCCTTTATTTGTTCTGACCTTTAACGCGACTTTATTATTCATAAAAACAATTAGCATCTAGTTTTGGACTTCCAAGACATAAATACTTTGATTTGGGAATTATTACTTCCTCTTGCATATGAGAAAAGGAAATCAGCAAGAAAACTAACAAGAAGTGGGTTATTTCAGGGGTGCCTGGCTGGCTGAATTAGTGACGCATATAATTCTTGATCTCTGGGGTCATAAGTTTGAGCCCCACGTTGGGTTTAGAGATTACTTGAAAATAAATAAGCAAACTAGTTAATTAATTAAAAAAGAAGTGGGTTATTTCAATGGGTGTCATGTTGATGAATGCTACATATTTCTCTTTTTCTTTGTTGTTTCTTTCTCTCGGTTTCGTTCTTTCCTTCTTTTCTCTTTCTTTCTTTCTTCTTTCTTTCTTTTCTTTCTTTCTTTCTTTCTTTCTTTCTTTCTTTCTTTCTTTCTTTCTTTCTTTCTTTCTTATGCTACCCACTTCTTTCTGTCTGCAGTCTTTCTTTTGTATTTACCCATCAATGTACGCTACTCTGCAAATATGTCATTAAGCATATCATCCTGGGGCAGCACTTCTTTCCAATTATATCAGTTAATTATGATTCAGTGTTTGTTTCTAGTTCGGTAAACAGGACATGAAAAAACGTCAAACTAAAGTGACAGATGTTTTGCTTTTGACATAAAAAAAACACCTTTTTTTTCTGGAAAACTTCAAACAGGCTTTGTAGTTTTAAACAATATGAAAGCATTTTAAGTGCATAAGATAAAAACACTCCTTATTAAGTTATTTTCTTGGAGAAGCATTCATATTGTATAGAAGCATATCAATTAAAATACACATACATGTGCGTTATTTTACACAAATGTGATCATTGGTCCTAAAAGTTTTTTTTTTCACTTAATATATTTTTGACGTCTAAGCCTGTACCTATACTCTTACCTTTTTTCAATAGCTATAGCTTTAATCGTTTCCCATGGATGTATTTATTTATTTATTTTTATTTTTAAAATGTTTATATTGAGGGAGCAAGAGAGCGCACATGAGCTGGGGAGGGGCAGAGCAAGAGGGAGAGAGAGAATGCCAAGCAGGCTCCAAACTGTCAGTGCAGAGCCCCACGCAGCACTCAATCTGACCAACGGGATCGTGAGGTCATGACCTGAGCCAAAATCAAGAGTTGGGCACTTAACGAGCCCCTCAGGTGCCCCTGAATTGGGGAGTTCTATTTCCATCCAGGATGAGGCAGGTGGAAAGTATCACTTCCACCCTAACTATAATAAAATGTGAGATTAACTACAAAATCATAACATTACTTGAACCTATCAAACAGTTTGTAATGCAGGGATGTCTGGGTGGCTTAGTCAGTTAAACATCTGACTCTTGATTTTTGCTCAGGTCATGATTTCACGGTTTGTGGGATCGAGTCTGCTTTGGGCTCTGCAGTGTCCTTTTAGGATTCTTTGTCTCCTTGTCTCTCTGCCCCTCTTTCACGTGTGCTCTCTCTCTCAAAAATAAATAAATAAACAAACAAACAAACAAACAAATAAATAAATAAATAAATAAATAATACATACATACATACATTTTAAAAAGTAAAAAAAAAAACAAAAACAAATAACTTGTGATGCAGAGCAACTAAGCAGCTTGAAGTCCAAGAAATATAGACTCTTTCCAAAGAGATAACTTTCTTTAACTGTAACTGGGGCTAAATACCTTTTCATGTGGTTATTTGAGATTGCCTACTTATGTTCTTTGCCATTATTGCATTGAGCTGATTGCCTTTTTATTAGTGGCAACACCAGAATTCTTATATAGGAAGAACTTAAGATGAGCAACCTTGTTGGCAAGGTTAAAGCTAAGGACCTTGCCTTGAAATTGTGATTGCACAGTACTTTACATAAGATTGCGAAAAAGTCAATTGTCCTTATCAAGGAATGGAGGGCAGGTAATGGAAATAGCCTCCCCATCTCCCAGTCCCTCCTCGATATTATCACTGCTTTTATTTTTATAAGAGCTCTTTGTTTATTAAATACATCCGTCTTTTATGTTATGTTCGTTGTGAATATTTTTCCTGGTTCTTCTTTCAACTCTAGGTAGAGTAATGTTTACCCTTTAGAATTTAAATATTTTATATGAAATATTTTATCATTTATTTATGGCTTCTGAAATAACTGTCACATGTAGAAAATACTTCCAAGATGCAGGACTACAAAAAATTTTACCCATTTTTTTCTGGCACATTTATGGTGTCATATGTTTATGCTTAAATTTCTGGTCTACCTGGGATATATTTTTGGCAAGAAAAAAATACAGAAATATAGCTTTTAAAAAATGATTAGCTGGTTTTCTCATACAGTTATGATTTTTAAAAATGTTACTTCTAAAATTCTAGAGGGAAATAGACACATGGGCTTCCTTTTGTTGTAATTACTCAGAACTTGTTCTTACTGCTTTGCAATATTTCAATGAATACACTCTTTTCCCGGTGTTTTCCCGACGTTCCAAATACGTCTTAATGCAAATTAACTGTTGTTAAAATAAAGTGATCTCAGGAGAGAATAAAATATATATAGGGATACATAAATACATACAAATAGTTTGACATGAAGTTGACTTTATTGTCACCAACACAAGATAATTCTTTGAGAGTAATTTCTACTATTTTTTGTGTGCCTTTCAGCAACCTTGCCCCAAAGAATGTATTATCTAACTGTTAAGATAATGTGATATATTTAGGTGATTTCTTATTGATCCGTTTAAAAATTTAAAACAACGTTGGAGTACCTGGGTGGCTCAGTCATTTAAGTGTCTTGAGTTCAGCTGGGGTCATGATCTCATGCTTCATGAGTTCAAGCCCCGCATAGGGCTCTGTGCTGACAACTCAGAGCCTGGAGCCTGCTTCAGATTCTGTGTCTTCCTCTCTCTCTGCCCCTCCCTTCCTCACACTCTGTCTCTCTCTCGCTCCAAAAAAATAAATAAACATTTAAAAAAATTTAAAACAATGTGTATTAAAGTATACTGTTCTTTAAAATATATATATATATTTCTTTAAGTAACCTCTATACGCAATGTGGAGTATAAACTCATGACTCCAAGATCAAGAGTCAAATGCTCTTCCAACTGAGCCATCCAGATGCCCCTAATGTATAGTGTTCTTTTTTTCACTAAACTTTTAAAAATGTTTTTATTTATTTTTGAGAGAGAGAGACAGAGAGAGAGAGAGAGAGACAGAGCACGAGTAGGGGAGGGGCAGAGAGAGAGGGAGCCACAGAATCTGAAGCAGGCTCCAGGCTCTGAGCTGTCAACACAGAGCCTGACATGGGGCTCGAACTCAGGAACCTAAGCTGAAGTTGGAGGCTTAACCAACTGAGCCACCCAGGTGCCCCCTAAAGTATATTGTTCTTAAAGGCAGGGAATATGTTTAGTCAACATCATAGTGATACTGAATAAGTAATTTTTGAATAAATAGATGAATGTCAAGCTGTAGAATATATATCCTAAAAGGTATATTGGTGATCATTAAAATGTGAGATGTAGACTTTAAAAAGTGAAGTAGGTTTCATCCTGTGATTGGGGATTTTTTTCTATAGGTTTTTTTTTCTTCTTTAATTAAGGAAGAAGAAACCTAAGTCATATTAATGTCCAGAGTTTATATATTGAGCATATTTTAGTTCCAAATATATCAGGAGCCAAAAGATAACATTGTACTTGGATACAAAAGAACTCAACTGGAAGAATGTTCTCATTTATTAGAAGGATCACAAGTAAAATAGATTAGTCAAGCTAGCCCCTCCTCTGCTAAGTCTTGGGAGTTAACAACCCAGAATATTAATGAATAAGTCTGTGCTTCTTTGCCTATGTCCTTGAGGCAGAGGGACCGTGACAAAGGTGCACTAAAGTGGGAGGAATGAGCTGGAAGACAACCAGTATAAAACAGTATAGAAGGCCTGAGTCCTGATCACCTGAAGCTTTTGAGCCTGGCATTAGATATTCCCCATAGAATGAGGCCCTAAAATTTTACCCTACTCCCTTGGCCCTCTCTCTCCCCAACTGGAAAGATGGGGCGAGGCCATGCCTTGGTTTAGGATGCTTCATCAACACTTCATTTGAAGCCACATCTAACCCAGGGGAAAGCATGACTTGGTGATCTTCTATTTTGGGGCTTGGGGGAGGAAATTGGTTGATTGATATCATTTTTATTGTCTCTTTTTTTTAAGTGCACGAATTTAATAAGTGCTTAATTTAGTTTGTGCGGGTGGGCTTGGGAAACTACTACAGGCTGTAATTTTTGTGTGTGTCAACCTACAGAAGTCATTCTGAACAAAAACAACCTTAGCTTCGGCAAAATGTAGGCAGTAATTAAGGTGAAGATGGGAGCTTTGTGCTTAAATTATTAAGAGAGTTTCTGTGATTTTCCTTACCATTACGGCGCTGAACTGGGAGAACAATGTGGTGAGATTTTTAAGCTCTCGGTTCCTGGAGAGAAGAAAAAGCAGCTTCTCAAGGACATAAAAACATAATCATTCTCATTTTTTTCTTTTTCTTCTTTATTTAAATTCAGGTTAATTCACATATAATGTAGTATTGGTTTCAGGAGTAGAATTTAGTGATTCATCACTTATATATGATACCCAGTGTCATCCCAACAAATGCCCTCCTTAATGTCCATCACCCAGTTAGCCATCTCCCACCCACCTCCTCTCCAGCAACACTGTTGGTTCTCTAGAGTTAAGAAAGAGTCTCTTGGGGCGCCTGGGTGGCTCAGTCGGTTGAGCGTCCGACTTTGGCTCAGGTCATGATCTCAGGGTCCGTGAGTTCGAACCCCGCGACGGGCTCTGTGCTGACGGCTCGGAGCCTGGAGCCTGCTTCCGATTCTGTGTCTCCCTCTCTCTCTGACCCTCCCCCGTTCATGCTCTGTCTCTCTCTGTCTCAAAAAATAAATAAACATTAAAAAAAAATTAAAAAAAAAAAAGAAAGAGTCTCTTATGGTTTGCCTCTCTGTTTTTATCTTTTTTATTTTTCCTTCCCTTCCCCTATGTTCATCTGCTTTGTTTCTTAAATTCCACATATACGTGAAATCATATGGTATTTGTCTTACTCTGACTTATTTCACTTAGCATAATACATTCTAGTTCCATCCACATAGTTGCAAATGGCAAGATTTCGTTCTTTTTGATCGCTGAGTAATATCCCATTGTATACATACCACATCTTTTTAAAAAAATTTTTAATGTTTATTTATATTGGGGTGCATGTGCCCCTTTGAATCAGCATTTTTGTATCCTATGGATAAATACCTACTAGCGCAATTACTGGGTTGTAGGGTAGTTCTATTTTTAACTTTTTGAGGAACCTCCATACTGTTTTCCAGAGTGGCTGCACCAGTTTGTATTCCTACCAACAGTGTAAAAGTGTTCCCCTTTCTCCTCATCCTCACCAACATCTGTTGTTTCCTGAGTTGTTAATTTTAGCCATTTTGACGGTTGTGAGGTGATATCTCATTGTGGTTTTGATTTGTATTTCCCTGATGATGAATGATGTTGAACATCTTTTCACGTGAAAAAATAATTCTCATTAAGTGCCAACAATTGTTAAAATGTTGACATATATTTGTTGATTGTTATGTACATGTGTAAAATATGTATTTTTTAATTTAAAAATGTCTTTTCTTACCATTCCGACTCTATTATCATACAATAGAAAGGTGTTCTTTTTTTTTTAAAGTTTATGTATTTATTTTGAGAGAGAGAGAGAGAGAGTGCAGAGGAAGGGGAGAGAGAGAGAGAGGGAGAGAGAGAATCCCAAGCAGGCTCCCTGCTGTCAGTGCAGAGCCTGACGCAGGGCTTGAACTCACGAACCGTGAGATCATGACCCAAACCAAAATCAAGATCAGGATGCTTAACTGACTGAGCTGCCCAGGTGTCCCAGAAAGGTATTCTTCTGTTGTTAGTTATCACCCCAAGGGGTTTTCCTTTTAATATCTTTTGTGTTTTTATTTCTAATTACAAAATTAAAAAAAATTTTTTTTAACATTTATTTATTTTTGAGACAGAGAGAGAGCATGAACAGGGGAGGGTCAGAGAAAGAGGAAGACACAGAATCTGAAGCAGGCTCCAGGCTCTGAGCTGTCAGCACAGAGCCCAACGCGGGGCTCGAACCCACGGACCGCGAGATCATGACCTGAGCCAAAGTTGGACGCTTAACCGACTGAGCCACCCAGGTGCCCCTCTAATTACAAAATTAATACATCTTTCAATAAAATAAAAAAAACAGGAATGTACAAAGTAAAATTTTAAATCTTTCTTTTCTCCATTCAGTCTATATCTTAGAAGTACTCACTAATAAGTAGTGGGGTGTCCTTTCAGATATATTTTCTATGTGTGTAAAAAATTTTTTTCAGGACCCTGTTTGTATTGTTGAGAAGTGACAATGTTGCTTTTGGGGGGATGGTTTTTATTTTGAATCAATTCCAAACTTGTAAGAAAGTTGCAAGAACAGCATAAAAACTTTTCTTCCCTCAGATTCTCCAATTGTTAGCATTTTACCACTTTTATTATTTTCTTTATGATTTTCTTTCCGTATGCATGCATACTACTTTTTTTCTGAACCATTTGAAAGTAAGTTGCATTCATGATGCTCTCTTTCCCCTAAATATTTCAGTGTGTATTTCCTAAGGACACTCTCTTTCATAACCATAGTACAAGTATCAAAATCAGGAAATAAACATTGATAAAGTATACTGTTATCTACCCCATAGCCTTTATTCTATTTCTCCCATTGTCCCACAAATATTACTTTTTAAATGTATCATATTTTTTGAAAGGAGTATATTAAGAGATATGTGCCTTGGGGTCCCTGGGTGGCTCAGTTGGTTAAGCATTCAACCTCGGCTCAGGTCATGATCTCGCGGTTTGTGAGTTTGAGCCCCATATTGGGCTCTGTGTTGACAGCTCAGAGCCTGGAGCCTGCTTTGGATTCTCTCTCTCTCTCTCTCTCTCTCTCTCTCTCTCTGCCCCTTCCCTGCTCGCACTCTGTCTTTCTCAAAAATAAATAAACATTAAAAGATAAATTAGGGGCACCTGGATGGCTCAGTCGGTTGAGCGTCTGACTTCGGCTCAGGTCATGATCTTGCAGTTAGTTGTTTGAGCCCTGCGTCAGGTCCTGTGCTGACAACTCAGAGCCTGGAGCCTGCTTCAGATTCTGTGTCTCCCTCTCTGCCCCTCCCCTGATCACGCTCTGTGTCTCTCAAAAATAAATAAACACTTAAAAAATTAAAAAAAAAGAGAGATGTGCCTTAAAATTTTTGTACAGTTGTTCAAATGAATGAACTGCTTGACTAACCAGAGGGGATTAAGGCACTTCTACCTTATCTCCACATTTTTCTCCTCCTCACCTCCCCCATAAACGCACACATGCCCTTCTCCCCTTTCCCCTTTCTCACTGGCAAAATCCCACCCTATGGTCAGAGCCTCCTGTTTGACATTTTTCCCAACCCAATTCTCATTATGTGCCCTTAGTTTTGCTTTGTTTGTGTGCCCTTAGCTTTCTGCACAAGGCTGCTTTATAGCATTTCCCATTATACCATCACAGTTTAGACTTCTACCTGGTAGTTACACTGGTAACTAAGCTAATGCAGATTGGGGCCCTCCAGCACCTAGTTCAGAACTCTGAAGAAAGCATCTTGAATCAAATGCTGGTTTAATTCTATGTGATCTGTAAGTCTTTTCTTCTCATGATGGGTTACACCACAATGAATGAAATACTAATTGCCTTCTTGAAAGTTGCATTCTATTTTTTATTTGACCTAAAGTGTGTCATATTGAATAAAGGGGAGAAAAATGTTATAACGTAAACACCTAGCTGAACTGAAAACTACGAAACATTGCTGACAGAGCACCTAAATAAATACAAAGACATTTGTATTTATTGTATTCACGTGCTGAAAGACTTAATACTGTCCGGATGGCAATACTACCCAAAGCTAACTATAGATTCAACACAATCTCATTAAAATGTCAACTGAGGGGGAACCTGGGTGGCTCAGTGGGTTAAGCATCCGACTTAGGCTCAGGTCATGTTCTGTACGGAGCCCACTAAAAATCCTCTGTCCCCCTCTCTCTGTGCCCCTGCCCCGCTTGTGCTCTCTCTCAAAAAAATAAATAAACATGAAAAAAATAAAATTTCAACAATGTTTTCTTGCAGAAATGGAAAAGATAGTCCTCAAATCCTACGGGATTGCAAGGGGCCCTGAATAGCCAAAAACAATTCTGAAAAAGAACAAAGTTGGAATATTCCTAGTTTGAAAAACTTATTACAGAGTTATAGTAATCAAAATAGTGTTCTATTGGCATCAGGATAGACATACAGAGCAGTGGGATAGAAATGATTGTTTGGAAATAAACCCATTCCTGTGTGGACAATTGATTTTTTAAAATTGTGATAAAATACGCATCACATAAAGTGTCTCATCTTAACCATTTTTAAGTATACAACAGTTCAGTGATATTAAGTCATTCACGTTGTGCACCCATCACACCACCATCCATCTTCAGAACCCTTTTCATCTTGCAAATTTGAAACTCTGTACCCCTTAAAGAGTAATATATAAACTAATTTTTGACAAAGATGCCAAGTCCATTCGATGGGGAGAGAGCAGACTCTTCAACAAATGGTTCTGGGACAACTGGATTTCTACATGGGAAAAAATGAGGTTAGACCATCCTACCTCACACTGTATACAAAAATTAACTCAAGGTGGATTAACAACTTAAATATAAAGGCCTAACCCATAAAACTGATAGAAGAATACAGAGAGGTAAATCTTCATGACCTTGGATTTGGCAATGGATTCTTTTTTTTTTTTTTTAAATTTTTTTTCAACGTTTATTTATTTTTGCGACAGAGAGAGACAGAGCATGAACGGGGGAGGGGCAGAGAGAGAGGGAGACACAGAATCGGAAACAGGCTCCAGGCTCTGAGCCATCAGCCCAGAGCCCGACGCGGGGCTCAAACTCACGGACCGCGAGATCGTGACCTGGCTGAAGTCGGACGCTTAACCGACTGCGCCACCCAGGCGCCCCTTTTTTTTTTTTTTAATTTTTTTTTCAACGTTTATTTATTTTTGCGACAGAGAGAGACAGAGCATGAACGGGGGAGGGGCAGAGAGAGAGGGAGACACAGAATCGGAAACAGGGGCAATGGATTCTTAACATGACACTAAAAGCACAAGCAACAACAAAAAAATTGGACTTCATGAAAATTAAAAACTATCAGGCACCAAAAGACATTATCAAGAAAATGAAAAGACAACAGAATGTGAGAAAATATTTGCAAATCAATGAGAGTTGATCAAAACTAATGAGAGTTTAATATCCAGAAGATACACAGAACTCTTGTAACTCAACAACAAAATGAAGAACAACCTAATTTAAAATTGGGCAAATGAATTGAATAGACTTTTCTCCAAAGAAGGCTTACAAATGGCCAGTAAGCATGTGGAAAGATGTCAACAGCATCAGTCATTAGGGAAACGCAAATCAGCCTACAATGAGGGGCACCATCTCAGTCAGTAGAATGAGTGAGCATGTGACTCTTGGTCTCGGGGTCATGGGTTCAAGCCCCACATTGGGTTTGGAGCTTACTTAAAAAAAATCAATAAAGTAAAATATTAAAAAACAACTTTAATGAGATGCTACTTCACACCTACTACAATGGTTATAATTTTTAAAAATGGAAAATAAAAAATGTTGTTGAAGATGTGGAAAAATTGGAACCATCATGCCTTGCTAGTGGGAATAATAAAATGTAGCCTTTGTAAGAAACAGTTTGGCAGTTCCTTGCAAAGTTAAACACAGAATTATCATATGACCCAGAAATTTCACTCCTAGGTATATACACAAAAGAATTGAAAAGTGTGACTCAGACAAATACTTATATACCAATGTTTATTGCAGCATTGTTCGCTATAGCCAAAAGGTGGAAACAACTCAAGTGTCAATCATCAGACGAATGGGTAAACAAAATGTGATCTATCCATACAATGAAACTTGATTCAGCCATAAAAAGAAATTAAGTTCTGATACATGCGGCAACACGGAGGAACCTTGAAAACATGTTAAGTGAAGGAAGCCAGTTGCAAAAGGTCAATTACTGTATGATTCCACTTACATGAAATATCTAGAAATGGCAAATTCATAGAGTCAGAAAGTACCTTAGGTGTTCCCAGGGGCTGGGGGCTGGGGGGGAATGAGGAGTTACTACTTAATGGTTATAGAGTTTCTGTTAGGAGTGATAGAAAAGAAAAAAAGTGGTGATGGTTGCACAACATAATTAACAGCATTGATTTTTACACTTACAGTGGTTAAAATGGCATATTTTATATTATATATATTTTATCACAGCAAGAAAGCAACTAACTGAACCCACCTCAGTCTGAGCTCCATATGGTTATCAGAGGCTACTTTCTAGAGAGAGTGAGGGGAGAGACATCAATCCATAAATCAGAACCAAGGTGAGGAAGAATGTCTTTATAAAGGTTAGAATCTAAACTTACGGGTTTTCAATTTTATTTTGCATCGAATTCACCGGTACTAGATGTTTTGTCCTTACCTACAGAGATTCTAGTTCTTTAAATCTGAGGTGGGCTGGAACACTGATATTATTAACAAGCTCCCCTGAGGTGAGTGTGAGGCAGAAACTGCAAAGAATTTGGCTTCTGCTGCTGCCTGGAAAGCCCCTGACTGCAAGATTCCATCCAGTCTTTGCCCTTTTAATGCCAAGGTTAGGTTCCTGCTCTCTGTCCCTCCCTGCTCACAGCGAGGGCTCTGGACTTCCCTCTGCACCCCCAGCCTGGGGACCAATCAGAGGGGCAGTGTTCTGCTGACTCAGCACCAGGTCACAGTGACTCAGCACCGGGTCTCAGCTGTTCCTCCAGATCTGATCTTGTCGTCCAGCTCCAACCTTGCTCCCATTATCTATCCCAGTTTTGATAATTGGGTCTTTGTTTTGTCACCAAACCCCTGTCCTTTTCTTACTAGTTTTGTTAGGGAAGACTGTCCCTGAATCTTGGTCTCAGGGCAAAGGTTTTCCTGTCTTGGCTTAGTATTTTTTTTCCCTTTCTTTTTCTCTTTCTCTTTCTTTTCTTTCTTTCTTTCTTTCTTTCTTTCTTTCTTTCTTTCTTTCTTTCTTTCTTTCTTTTTCTTCTTTCTTTCTTTCTTTCTTTTATTATTGAAAGCACTCACTTTCAGCATCTTGTAAGCCCCAGTCCCTCCCCATTCCCAATCCTTCCCAATATGCATACTTCCCATTTAAATCCCCTTTCTTCTCCACTTTATCTCCAGGGATTTGGTGCCATCCTTAAGCACCTTTCAAATGCTACCTTATTTATTTTTCAGAGAGAGAGCAAGAGCTAGAGACAGAGAGAACACACACACACACACACACACACACACACAAGCAGGGGAGGGGCAGAGAGAGGGAAAGGGAGACACAGAACCTGAAGCAGGCTCTGAGCCCTGAGCTGTCAGCACAGAGCTCCACACAGGGCTCAAATCCACAAAACAAACCCTAATGAACCATTAAATCATGATCTGAGCTGCAGTTTGATGCTTAACCGACTGAGCCACCCAGGCGCCCGCCCCCCCCCTCAGGTCCCCACTTCTAACTCCATTTACCTTTTCATGAACATTCCATCCTGCAGGTCAATCCCAGCAAGCTGCAGTCCAGTGGAAGCCTGTCTGTGAATGCGCTGGCACCTAGCCCTGGTCTTCTTCTTCTCCAGGACTTGACTTCTCATGACTTCCTGGTCCTGGGCCCTGCCCAAATGCCTGTTGGAATACCCCATTACCTCCACTGCTTCCTGCTGCCCACTGAGGGGAAGGGAAAGCTACTTTGTAGATGGCATTCAATGTAACAGATCATTTTCACTTTTTTGGGGGGGGGGATTAGAGTATGTATGGCACAGAGAGGTAAGGTAACTTGCTTAAGGTGAATCCAGTTGGCAGATGGCAAGACTAGGAAGTGAACTGTGCTGGCTTTCTCTTGCAGGTCTGGACCACCCATGGGGGTGGGAGTTACAGGTGGGAGTGGCACGGAGGTTTCAGGTCTCTGCTGCTCCCTTTCTGTCTCAGCTCACACTCCCACGCCAGGCAATGCTGGAGGGCACCAGCTGCCTCCCCTGGTTTGTGGAGTATTTGCGGTTCCCAGGCCAGCATGAAGTGCCTTTCCTATGCTCTTTATGGTCTTGGGGGAATGGTCTTCCTAGTTCCTTCTGTGGATGTAAAAGATTAAAAAGTATGTCTTTTGGGGGCGCCTGGGTGGCTCAGTGGGTGAAGTGTCTGACTCTTGATTCGGCTCAGGTCATGATCTTCAGGGTTCGTGAGTTTGATCCCTGCATTGAGCTCTGTGCTGGCTGTTCAGAACCTGCTTGGGATTCTCTCCCTCTGCCCCTCCCCCACTTGTGTTTTCTCTCTCTCTCTCTCTCTCTCAAAATAAATAAACTAAAAACAACAAAACAGTGTTTTTTTTTAAAAAGTATGTCTTTTAGGCTGGATATTCATAGTAACTAAACTCCTAAAAACCCTGAAGTATCTCAAAAAAAGCTGGGGAGTATATAGTGAAAACCTTCAATCTATAACTATTGACCAGCACATTTTTTTTTTGAGCTTAAGCCAGTTAGACCTACTTTGATCTCATTGTCAACAGAAACCCACTTCTTACCTGCTCAATATACATATAGAGCAAGAAAGGAGCCCCAGAATTGAATATCTCAAATGTCCTATTTAGAGAGTACACCCCAGAAGATAACTGGTTCATTGTCAAAATGCCCAAAGCATAGCTGAACTGTTTGAAATTTTCTGTAGGGAAAGGAGCCTCTCTAGGATTCTGACGATCCTGTTAACTCTTCACACTTGTCTGGCCCTCTACAAATTTTTTCCTGGATTGCTCTATGGAAAGGGCAAATGCAATTTCCATCCCAGCAGAATTTAAAGACCAGTCCTATATATGCAACTATTTTAAGGAGGCAAATTTCAGTTCCAAACATAATTTAGTCAATTTCTATTATTAAAACTAAAATCATTCTAGACACCCAAGCACTAAACCTGCAAATGATTTTTTAATTCTCCCAAGTCTGGGGAGTCCCCCTATCCAGCTGCCTCTCCCCTTTTTCCAACCACTTGCTCAGAAAGAAGCCTTCCTCTTGCCTTGGAAGTTAAGGCCAACTTCCTTGGCGTGACATCCACGGCAGTCACAGTCTGGTCTCCACTTACTACGCCAACCTCATTTTCCACGACTCCTCCCATACAAATTATGGTGCCAGAGCATGCATGCTCTCAACCCCATGCCTAATTCATTCCATTCCCTGACCTGAATGCCCCACACTTGTAACCCTGAGCCCTAATTTTCCTGCCATGCTAGCTTGAATCTCACTTTGTGGTGAAGTTCCTGATCACATTAGTGTACAGTTCTCTCTGCTTTCTCGCTTCCTCCTTTGTCACATAAATCGCATAATACTCTACTTACCACAGTGATCCCGAAATCTAGTTAAGTATTTGGCAGAGTGGATAAGAGGATAGGGTCTGGAATCAGACCATCTGAGCTGGTATCCCAGCTCTGCTGCTTGCTTGCTGTGTGCCCTTTGACAACTTACTTAACCTCTCTGAACTTCAATTTCTTCATCTGTGAGATAAGGGCAATAACAGTACCTCATAGGGTTGTTACATATAAAGTTATTTATCCTTTTATGTAGATATTCTAGCTGTTTTACCTACTGTTTGCTTTTTGAAGGTAAGTATTGGCGACTGATGCCACTCATTTCAACTACATCAGAGTGTTCTGGTTCAGGTACAAGAATATATAATTGAGGAATACCTGATTGAGAAGAGCAGCACCATCTTGCAAATGTAAGCTGTAGGATAGTATAGATGGCAAAAAGCCCAGAAGGAGAGAAAACAATGCTTGGCCCTGGAAGAGAGGGGGGACGAGGGGGATGGGGGGAAATGTCAGCAATACTCCTGGAGGAAAGATATTTTCAGATCCTTAGAGAGGGGAGATGAGAGGATTTTGGCCAGTGGATTTGAGGCCCAGTTCATTTCCTTTGGAAAGGGAGTGCCTTCAGCCACCTGGAGGGGTCCTCTGATTCTAGAGTGCTGGAGAAACTAGCTCAGGGCCTGGGACTCTAGGAGGTAGGACTTCCTACAAGTAGGATTGATGGGTGGCTCATGATTGGCTTGAGGCTCAAGGGAGCAAAGGAGAAGAGACTACCATTTTCTTTTTGGGATGCCCAGCCCTTGGAAAGGACACAAAATTTCCATCTGATAATGCAGACTGTGAACTTGACTGGTGTGTTTCTTGGGCTGAAATCACTTAGGGTGCTTTGGTGTGCAGCATAGTGGTAGTGTTAGTGGTGCTATTGGGGTGTGTGTGTGTGACTGGATTGCTGGGGGGTTGTATATGACAGGCTGTGTGTTTGTGGAGGGCATTCAGGCTGGGGAATGGTACAAGCTGGGAGGAATACAGGCCGGGAGATCCATGTTGGGGGAGGCAAATGACCTGGGCTACAGAATGACTCAAGCTGGGGTGATCTATCTGGGAAGATTCAGCTGGGGGAAGATAGACTGAGGGGATACAAATTGGGGATCAGGCTGGGGAGGTTGTGTTAGATTTCTAGTGCTGTGTAACAAATAATCACAAATTTAGCGGTTTAAAACAACACCTGTTTATTAATTCCACTTCTGTAGGTCAGAAGTCCAGGCCCAATATAGCTGTCTCTACTCAGGCTATCAGAAGGCTAAAATCAAGAGGTCTGCTGGGCTGTGTTCCTTTTTGGAGCTCAGGGTCCCCTTTCAAGCTCACATAATTGTTGGAATTCAGTTCCTTGTGGTTGTAGAACTGAGACCCCCATTTTCTTGCTGGCTGTTGGCAGGGGCCACTCTTAGCAACTAGAAGGCACTCTAGTTCCTTACCACATGACCCCCTCTATCTGCCCTCTCGTGCTTCACATTGCTGACTTACCTGTGTTAGCTTCCTGAACCAGATTTAAAGGGCTCCTATGATCAGGCCCACCCAGGTCATCTCTCTATTTTAAAGTCAACAGATTTGGGGGCACCTGGGTGGATCAGGTGGTTAAGCGTCTGACTCTTTAATTTGGCTCAGGACATGATCTCATGATTCGTTAGATCGAGCCCCGCATTGGGCTCTGTGCTGACAGTGAGGACCTTGTTTGGGATTCTCTTTCTCCCTCTCTCTCTGATCCTCTTATATGCATGCTCGCTTGCTCTCTCTCTCTCTCTCTCTCAAAATAAATAAACACTTAAAGCAAACAGATTTGGGTCTTAATTACATTTGCAAAATCACTTTCCAGGAGCATCTAGATTAGAGTTTGATTGAATGTCTGGGAGAAGGTGTCTGTGCATCAGGGGCCAGGAATCTTTGGGACGGTCTTACAATTCTTCCTTTCACAAGCTGATACAGGCTGGAGGGACATACGCAGGAAGATGTGGTCTGGTGGGGAGAGATGCAAGCTAGAGTTCATTCAGGCAGGGGGGATTCAGGGAGGGATTCAGGCTGGGGTGACTAGAGCTGAGGTGTGATATGGGTTGGTGGGGAGAATATGGTGGGGATGTGTAGGTTTGGGAAGATACCACCTGGAAAGTGATAGGGGCAGAACAGGGTGCAGGAGGTTAGGCTTAGCACCAGCAAAGAGACGGGGTGCCTGATAGATGGCTATTCTGAACCCGAGTGCTATGACAGGGCATGCCCAGGTGTGATGGGGGCCTGAAGAAGGACACTCAGTCCAGCCTAGGCCATCAGGATAGTTTCCTGGAGGTGATCCTCAAGGTGAGTCCTGAAGATGAATAAACATCCTTAGCCAGGCAAAGAAAGGTGAGACAAATGTTCAAGTCAGATAAAAGAACATGAGCCCAGGCACAGATGCATCAGTGTAGATTATGATGCTTAGCTGTAAAGCCAAATCTTTGATTAAGCCATTAAATATGTTCTCTCCCTTCGAAACAGGATAATGCCAGACAGCCCTCTGCAAGAGAGGAAGAGTTCCTGAGTGGGCTTTGCAATCTCTTGCAGTTTCAGTGTCTCATTTGATGAATGAGGAAATTGGAGCAGAGCTATACCTCCATAACTATAAAGTGTTTCAAGATCCCTAAATAAGATAAATATATTGAGTGTCTGTAATAGGCCAGACACTATTACAGTTTGAACCTATCTTCAGCTGTGTAAGTGAGGTAATTGCTTCCAGTTAAGTGATTTTTCATAAAATGCTAAATCAATTAAATAATAGCATAATCTTGGCAAATTACAAAATGTTTTCTGCCTGTTTAAGAACATTTCTGTTTGCAGGGGGAAAAAATCGGTATTAACAGGAACTTTCTATTACTTAGTTAAACTTGAGAGCATTATTGATTAAATTTCTTTGGTGAGATTCTAAGAAAATTCTACAGAATTATGCCAAAACAACCACTCTAAAATCTATCCCCAGAAAATTATCCTTTCCATCATAAACTTGAAATTTAAACAGGGGGATATCAATAGGCTCACTTCTGCTCTCAGAAACTTCCTCGAGGGAAAAAAATTCATTAGTCATCAACTCAGGAAATACCTGGTTTTACACCTGGAAATCAATACCTCATCACTGACTCTGCACTATGTCTCACATAATAGTATCTATGGACAACGTGATGGGTGTTAAGGACACTGTGCTAAGTATTTTCCATATTATCTCATTTAATCTTCCCAACAATCCTAGGCTATCAGAACTATTACTATCTTGTTTTGAAGCTAAAGGCACAGTCCTAGTTCCTAAGAACTTACATTCTAGAACATTTGTTTGCTCTCATCCTAGAAAGGCCAAGAATCTTCAGGCAACCTAAGCAGGAAGTTCTCTTTCCTTCTGCAAGGCACAGGCTCAAAGGCACGGCCAGAGTCTACTATCAGGGAGAGCCACTTGGTGGGTTTTTTTTGTTTTTTTTTTATTAAAAAAATTTTTTTTAATGTTTATTTTTGAGACAGAGAGAGACAAAGCATGAGCGGGGGAGGGTCAGAGAGAGAGGGAGACACAGAATGTGAAGCAGGCTCCAGGCTCTGAGCTGTCAGCATAGAGCCCGATGAGCGGCTCGAACCCACAAACCGTGAGATCATGACCTGAGCCGAAGTCGGACGCCCAACCGACTGAGCCACCCAGGCGCCCCAGGGAGAGCCACTTTGTAAAAAAGTACCACTGGTGGACTCTGGCCTGAAATGGGCTTTTATGGGGAGAAGGTCTATCCCATATTCCCTCTCTAAATATGTCACAGTTCTGCTTCAACCAGGGATGCTATTAAAAATACTTGGAATGGCACTGAGCACTACCCTAGCCAATCACAAGAGACCTCCAACTCTGCTACACATTAATGGGCCCCCCTTTCCTTGGGGTGATGGGGAGCTGGTGGGGGGCTGAGACTGGGAAAAAAAGGGCATTGGGAGGGAGGACTTGGGAGTAACAGCTTGTAGTAATGGATTTACACCAACTGATACGGAAATGCTTCATTATTTTAACAACCATTGTGTATAAAGTAAAACTCCACCTTAGCCTAATCCCACTGAACTTTCCAGAAGGAGGGACTTCTCTCAGGCATATCACCCCCAGTCCTCAAAGTTGCAACCTTCAAGGCTTTTCTTGAAGAAGGCTGGAAGAGGAAGGAAGGATTCTGAGTCTCCTCTCTATCCCTTGACTCAAGTGCTTTGTCCCTCATTTCTCCAGTCTTCTCCAGTTGGGCCTGGAGGCAGAAACGGAGAAGGAGGAAGAGGGTGGAGGTAACCATCTTGGTCTCCATTTCTTTCTCTGTGATGGGGAAAATGTTTATATCTTCTAATATTTAAAAAATTTTTTTTTCAACGTTTATTTATTTTTGGGACAGAGAGAGACAGAGCATGAACAGGGGAGGGGCAGAGAGAGAGGGAGACACAGAATCGGAAACAGGCTCCAGGCTCTGAGCCATCAGCCCAGAGCCTGATGCGGGGCTCGAACTCACGGACCGCGAGATCGTGACCTGGCTGAAGTCGGACGCTTAACCGACTGCGCCACCCAGGCGCCCCAATCTTCTAATATTTTTATTCCTTCCATGTCTTTATCATTTGCTTAAGATGCCCTTCATGTCTGCCACATTTCTTCCTCCTGCATAGGGGGATAGAGAGAAGAGGTAAAGCTAATTGCTTGTATTTGTGCCTTGGGCAAATGAATGGGCCTATAAAAGTGCTCATGAATGCCTAACGCATTGTCCCACGTGGGATTGAGTTATAGTCTTCAAGGCTGCTTCAAACTCAGCAGCACACTGGAATTCCAGACTCTGAAATCAAAAAGGATAGGGCCAAAGTGTTCAGGCTAGCATCTTCAAAAAAGGGAACAATATACACCATGGAGAAGACCTTAAATTTCAAACGCAACAGTACAGAATCTGGGAAGCCAGAAGTATGAGTAAAGAAAACCAGAGACATAGAATTTACAGGAAAATTGGAGTCTGACAGGGATAAAAGGTGTGTGTGTGTGTGTGTGTGTGTGTGTGTGTGTGTGTGTTTATGAACCAAGCAATATCTGGTCTGAGGGAAAAGTGCTCATCCATGTAAGGTGGCTGCTGAGAACAATGTCATAAAATGAACATCAGCTGGCCATGGTAAGTGCCTTAAAATGGCTTTCACAAAAAGAGAGATGGAAGGAAAACAAAACATGTCACTATGCCTGAAAACCACTTATAGAAAGCTCCTAAAAGCAAAAAAGAGAAAAGAAAGAACATTACGTGATCATCCCATTTATCTTTACTGGGAACTTTTTGGAGACAAATTCATTTCTTCTTTTGTAGTATTGCCTCACACTTTGGACCAGTCCAAAAGGAAATAATTTCCTCTGTATGAGACATATTTTCAATCATTCTGATTCTGAAGGAGATTTTTTTTGCCTTTGGCTATTTTTGTAAACAAGTTACGGAGGAATTGCTTTGAGCAGATTCTGCAAAATGCGTCTTTTATGTCTACTTTATATTGTAGGTCTTGACAAAGAATAAATAAAACAAAACACAGTGCTCCAGCTATTTCAAAGGATCTAGGCCTAGATGGAATATGAGTATTGGATTCACCTTAGAGCAGTTTTTTCTTCTTTTTTATCTTACATGCAGGGCATTTCTTGTTCCTGAGCAACTCTTTTTTATTTAAAACAATTTTTAAAAAATGTTTATTCATTTCTGAGAGAGATGGGGGGCAGGGTGGAGAGGCAGAGAGAGGGAGACAGAGGATCCGAAGCGAAGCTTGAAATCACAACCTGCTAGATCACGACCTGAGCCAAGGTCAGACGCTCATCCAACTGAACCACCCAGGTGCCCTTCATGAGTAACTCCTTTTTAAATGAATGTAAACTTTACCAATGAAAAAGACTTCATACTTGTTGTTAGAAGGGGACTTGAAATATCAGTTGGCTCAGTTCTCTAGTTTCAAACAGGACATGTACATGCATGGGTTAACCGCGTCTCATAGGATGTAAAAAATAATTAAATCCCGAGTCTCAAAGCCCCTTACATTGGACTATATCTTCCCAATTTGTATGAGATTAATATGTTTCATTCTGAAACTTATCACACTCTATATGTTAGTAGTATTCAGTTTGTGCTTCATAGTTGTAAAATGATGAGCATTACTGTGTTTATTTTGGTAATAAGCTTATGGCCATAATTAAATAGTCGACAAATACTTTTTTGAACAGCTGCTATGTCAAGGCACTGCCGTAGTTGTTGTGGGAGATGTGAGACTATATAAAACACACTGTTTTAATTCAGAGAGCTTATAGTTTTGGGGGAGAGGAAGATGGTTACATAACACATGTACTAACTATATTAAGACGTAGACTTTCCACATAGGCTTTGTCAGAAAGTCCTCATCTGTAGTAGTATAATGAAAAAAAGATGATAAAAAATGAGTACTACTTTAGAATTAAAAAAAAAGTTTATTTATTTTGAGAGTGACAGAGACAGCACAAGTGGTGGGCGGGGGGGGGGGGGCAGAGAGAGAGGGAGAGAGATAGAATCCTAAGCAGGCTCTGCACTGCCAGCACAGATCCTGACGTGGGGCTTGAACCCACGAACCCATGTGAGTTTATGACTTGAGCTGAAACCAAGTGTCAGATGCTTAACTAAGACACCCAGGTGCCCCAAAATGAGTACTACTTTTAGATTGTGAAAGAGGTGTATCAGGCAATGTTACACTATGTGTACAGTATGTGTAATATTTATGGAAAATTTAGGATGTCTAAAGAGTTGAGTTCAGTTATGTATCTCCACCTATACCACATACTTTCCACAAAACAAAAACACGTGTTGACTGATTAATCATGGAACTAAACTCTGTGCCAAAATAAAGGCATAGCCCACATTAAAGGATTCGCTGCTCATTACTTAATGACTATGAAACACAAACTCAATTCTGTTGTCATCTAAGACAGTTTGGCCAGAAGAATCAGCCAAAATGTACAGAGACAGGGAATTTAGCAGGAGGATGAGTGCTACGGTGAAGGAAAGTCTTTTTTTTTTTCTTCTTTTTTTGGCAACGGTGTCCATGCCATATGAAAACTCTGGTAAACTGTCGTTCAGATTGTTGGTATTATTCGGGATTTGAGCCTCAAGTATATCTTCATTGTAATGGCATTGGTACTCTATTGAGAGTATCCTGTTCTCTGCTTTTGCTGCCAGGTGCTGCAGATTGAACTTACTTTTGTGTATTTTGAATGTGATGTTAATACCTGCAGCATATTTTCAAAAAGTAAAATAAGCAACATTTGTTGGAAGGCAGATAATAAGCAATAGTGCAGTTAGCCGCGGTAAATATATTTGGTAGTTTCCCCACATTTACAACTATTCCCGTAATTTCTTCGTTGAGTGAGCAAATGGTGGTCCAACAGAAACCCTAGCTAGAATGAAATTAAACCTTTTTAAACAACTAGAACAGGGGCGCCTGGGTGGCTCAGTCGGTTGAGCATCCGACTTCGGCTCAGGTCATGATCTCACGGTCTGTGAGTTCGAGCCCCACGTCGGGCTCTGTGCTGACAGCTCAGAGCCCGGAGCCTGCTTCAGATTCTGTGTCTCCCTCTCTCTCTGACCCTCCCCCATTCATGCTCTGTCTCTCTCTGTCTCAAAAATAAATCAACATTAAAAAAAAAATTTAAAAACCTAGAACATGGGGTGGCTCAGTAGGTTGAGTGTCTGACTGTTGATTTTGGCTCAGGTCATAATCCCAGGGTCATGGGATCCTGTGTCGCCCTCCATGCTGAGTGTGGAGCCTTCTTAAGATTCTCTACGCCCACCCCCAGCCCTTCTCTCCCACTCGTGTGTGCTTGCTCTCTCTCTAAAAAAAAAAAAAAAAAAAAAAAAAATAGAAAGAGAGAAAGAAAAAAAAAAGAGAAACCTAGAACAACAGAGAATATACAACCTCTTTCACTAAGCTATTCCAGTCTCTAAGAACTTTCTCTGATAAGAATGCTTCTTTGGGCCTGGGCTTTGCCATTTCTAGTAAAGCCATTTTCTTTAATTCTATCCTTACTAGATGCAGAGAAGAGTAAACAATCTTTCTTTGCAACATAGGCAGTAGATAATGTATACCATTAAGTCGATAATAAATATCTCATGCCCATTATTTAAGATAAGGAATCTATTAAAATCATCGATTTCTTTACCATTAGGCATACAAAAAAAGAGACAAGGATGGAGATGATTCTTTTGTCTGACATAGTGAAAGGCAATCCATAAGATTTTCAAGAGTTATAAATGTCACTTTGAATACAGTTATTCACAATGGCCAATTCATTTAGGATTAAAGGATATATTCAATAGGAGATATTAGACCTCTGATGTTCAAATCTCTTTCAAATAATTTTTACAGTCTCATAAGGACATTATTTATGACTGCGGAAAAAAAAAGGGATGAGATTTCTTTCTTGTAAATGTTTTCACCCTTGACTTTATCTAAAAAGTTTCTGTTTAAATGGCTGTGCTGTTAGCAATTTTGTTTTTGTACCTGCATTAGTAGTCCTTTCCTCTCTCATCATGTTTTTTCAAGGCAACAGACAAAATTTCGTTTGTTAGAATTGAATCAGAAAGTTCAGGGCCTAAAGAACTCTAACACTTAATAAGAGAATGTAGAAAATAAAAGATTTGAAAAAGAAGGGATTGTAAAGCATGTAATATCCTGCTTCTATAATGAAAACGTTTCTTGGGGAGAGTCGAGAGGCAAGAGGATTCATCTGGGTGTTTGCAAAATAAGACGTAAGTAATAAAAATAGATAAATATAGTGGGCTGTTAACAGTTAAAAGCAACGACAGCTGTTCCAAAGCTTGCTTTAAGGACAACCATTTTCTTATTGGATTTAGTCTACTTACCAGTCTTTCTAATAAACTGCATACTAAAGACATAATTTAGTAGGAGTTAAAAATCTAAGCTCATTAGCACCGAAGTAGGTCATGTCAAGTGTTCTGAGGATTTTGGATGCAATAAAAACATCTATCAGAATTAATAAAACAGATTCTAACATCATTACCATTATTTACATCATCATCACTATAACCATCAAATATTTATTGAATACCCAGGGTAAGTAGAGTATTCTTAGCAATACTATTTTATACCCAAGTCTACTCCTGGGAATTTCAGCTTAAGAAATTAAAAGCAACCAGGAAGTCCTCAACACAATTAGGGTCAGAGAGTAGCCTGAACAGAGAACATTGGGTGGGAGATGCTGGAAAACTTGTGTTTATAAACTTTTAGGAAGGTCAGAAAGGAAAGACTATCTTTATCTTCTGTAGACTTAAATGTCCAATTTGCAAATGACTCCTACTTTGCATAGCAGCTCCTGTCCTTCTCCTTCCATGGCTGGACCTCTTGTTGGGTGCCTTGGCAACCTATAAGAACAAAACATCCAAGAAAGGAGTTTCGGGGAGTTCAAAAATAAAGGGAGAGAAAGTCACACAGAAAGACGGGAATAGTTTTAAGGGGGTTCCAGGTAAACTCAGCCTTCCAGGAAGATTTTTCCTCAGATGCTTCTTTCATTCATTTTGTCCTATTGCCTCAAATGCTTGTCACTGGTGAAATTTCAAATGCAATTTCCAACAAACTAAAACTGAAAACATCCTCAGGAAGCAGTGGTGCAGTCTGGGGAAGTCCTGCCAGCTGGGTTTCAAGAGCCCTTATGAGAGCCTTAAGTGGTACTTATCTCGTTGACGTCAGTCCCACCTGGGGTCTCCTTTTCTATTCTGCAAGACCAGAAACCCAATTTTTGTGGGCATTGAAAGTGGATTTGTTACAAACACACATAATCCAGCTCACATATATTTATTTCAGCAGTGCCTTGTGGGCATTGTACATGGAAATCAAGCTGTCAGATAGTTAATTGGTACTTGGGAATCAGAGTAAAGAGAATTCATTAATATACTGTGAAGCATTTCTACCCAATTTGGTGACAGCCTCACTAGAGACACCATAATGCTCGAGTCTGCATTGCCAAGACTCTCTTTTCTGGATGGGATGTGAATGGACATTGTCCATGCCTGGGGTTGGTTATCCAGTTGTTTGCTACATGCGATCAATTCCTTCCTTTCTGACACAAAGATTTTTACCAACCAGGACCAAGTAATCATCTAATACTGCAAAAATTTATCAGATAAAATACAGAATGCTCAGTTAAACTTGAATTTCAGGCAAATAATATTTTTTAGTATAAATATGTTCCCAAACTGAGCAGACATTCTCTATTTTCATTTACTAAATTGGGGAACCCCAAAACTTCATTCCTGAGCTTCCTTTCTTATTACTTTGATTGGAGTTTTGGGTGTTCCCAAATTTTCTTAACACACACATACCATTTCTTTCTTTTCTCATAAAAGGCTAATAACATTCATTATGAGTGGATTTATTGATTTGACTTTTAGAGTACAACCTTCCCTGATTTACAATTCGTGTGTGTGCTGGGGTGGAAGAGTGGGTCTTATTATCATTGCCATGTACCAACAGCAGCTGTTGAGACAAATTGCATTAATTAGAGTTGTTTAAAGTAATATACACCATTGGGGAAAGGGTAAAGGACTAGTATAAATGAGTTCCAATAAGATCACTTTTACCGTATAGCTGAATGATTATATTGAGGAAAAGGGAAATAAGAATTCTACTACGGGAGAAGGGTGATTTTAGAGAAGGGAAAACTTTGAGTGTAAGGCAGATCTGGGGAGTGGAGCTTTGTAGTTGGGACTAAGAGTATTATTGGTCTCAAAGGAGAACATTAGGATGTTAGGGATGCAGAGCAGAAGGCAGGAAGAAGTCTAAGAACGTTTGACTATTTCACGTATGTGTATAAGGCTGGCCCTAGATGCCTGGGGAGCTGGAATCCCTTTCTTCTGTTGTCTTCTGTTCTGTTGGTCCTCTGGTCCAACCTGACTGATCAGGTTGTTATTTATTAGTACTATTCTTTATATGCATTTGGGTCAAGTAGACCCAATTTTGTGGTCTAGTTGGGAATCTCACCATACTCTATAACATCGTTTTTATGAGATGTGGTACACATTTCAAACAACTGAAATAAAAACAGAATGTTGGAACACAACTTGGTCAGGCTGGGTATGGCTTATCCACCTGGTGGGTATTGAATTCAGGTAGAAGGACTGGTCACAGTATAATGTATTATATTGTATCACACTGAATATACATAAAAAACCAGATCTTATGTATTCAATTCAATTCAACTCAATTACATTACATTACATTACATTCAACAACTGTTGACAACTCTTCTGGAAATACAAAGATAATCTCTTCTAAAGAGAGGTGGAATGGGTAAGGTAACAGTGCATATTTGACTATTGTGTTAGGTGTGTGGGGTCAAAGGTAAACAAGACCTTGTTCTGTCTTGAAGGTGTTTACAAATAGTACAAAACAGGACTAAGACCACTATTATAAAGAAGGGAATTAATAAATACAAGAGATAACGTACGTGAAAAGTGTTTTTGCAAATGTCAGGTTCTGTGGGGGTTGTTCTAGAAAAGGCCTTTGGATTCCTGACCTCTCTTTTTTACCCCTAATGTGGGTTAACGGAAGTAAACTGAGTCGTTGACAGATTCAAGGATGGAGGTCATGAATTCCTGGTGGCCACAAGACCTTTGGCAACTTACCTTCAGCCTCGGCTTTCTTCCCTGTTAAATGGGGATTATCATTATTTCTTTCAGGGTTACTGAATAGATGGAACAGGTACTGAGTGAAGCACCTAGCATTGATCTCGGCAGGACTAAGGGCTCAATAAAGCATACTTCTTAGTCGGCGCTTGTTGTTAACTTCTCTGAGAAGGGAACACTTTGTTTGGGACTACTTTACAAGAGCCTACTTAGAGGCACTCCTAAACCGCACAGTTCATACCAGGAATATCCTGCAGCCTGCAGCCTCCGACGTGCACCCTTTGCCCTCTCCAAGGACCAGAGAAATTCGGCTCTTCCAGCGAAAACAGTGCCCTGGCAGAAGGCACCGAGGAACTGCTGCCACAGAAGGCCAGGCTTCGAAGAGGGACAGCAGGACTGGGGGGGGGGTCTCCGGAGGGGTCCCAGGAGTCCGGACCAGAGCGGGACCCAGCCTGGCCACTCGGCTCGGGCCGCGAGAGCCGAGGCCGGGACGTGCGCGCCTAGGGGCGTGAGGCGTCGGCATAGGGTGTCGGTGCCAGCGGAGGCGGGGCGAGCACATCTCCCCGCCGCCCAATCCCCAGCCCTCGTCGCGGCCTCATGAATAAGCAACAAAGCGAAGCGTCCTCCTCCTGGCGTCCCAGACGGCTGAGGGAGCCGCCGCAGCTGCAGGGGCCGCGCCGGGGATGCCCAGCGCGGGCGCCGCCGCTCTCCTCCGCGCGCTGCTCGGCTGAAGGCGCACAGGTGAGCACGGGCCCGGCTCCTGCCGCTCGGGCGGCCGCGCCTGCAGACGGGGCTCCGCGCAGAGACGGAGCCGGAGCCCGGGGCGGCGCGGGGTCGCCCCGGGAGCGCTGCGGTCCGGGGAGCGCGGCAGCCCGGGGCGCTCCAGGCGTGCGCCCAGAGCCCCCACCGGAACGCTGTGCCCCGACGCGGGGTGCGCGGGGGGCAGCTCGGGGCGCGCTGGGCGCGGCGCGCAGGCCTCGGAGGACTCGCCGCACTCCTCGCTCCAGCCCAGCCTCCCGGCTCCGCACCAGCGCGCGGGCCTTTGTGCTGGCGGGGCTTGCAGGGCTGGCTGCTTTTGTGTGGGCTTTTCTTTCTTCTCTCCCTCCCCTCCCAGTCTCTCGGCGGTGGTAGAGAAGTTCCTGAAGACTCTGATCGGCTCCTTTCAGAGAGCATCGATCGCTGTGTCCCCGATGCCAATCAGTGTCCAGCAGCCGAGGAGCGAAAGGGGGCTGCGGTGGCCACTGAAATGTGTTCTGCTACTTTGCAGAAGACCAACAGTTGAGTGTTTAGTGCAGAAATGTCACGGAACCTCCTTGCTCAGACCCTGACCGGTCCTCCAGGACACGGCAGGAGGATGCTGCTTGGAAAGGTCGCTTAATTGGAAAGAGGGCTTGTGGGATAGACACGGAGGAGGTCAGGCTCTGCCTGAGACCACGGAATGGCTGGGAGGTGTTGCCTGGAGGTGCCTGGATATCAAATGTGCCTCCTGGTCACGGACAGAGCCCGACCTGTGTAGATTCCAAATATGTAAGCCATGGCTGGTGAGCTGGCTGAAGGTAGCCGGGGTGAACAAAATATAGGACTCTCAAGAGTTTGGAGTTCTCAAAGATGAGAAATCTTTGCCTTCCCGAGCCGAGCCCAAGGACCTGCCGGGATCTTAGCACCTAATTTCTGTGCAGAGGAGAGAAGACAGGATGCTTTAAAGTGTCTGCATTCTTTCTCTGGAAGTTTTAGTTCTAAACTTAAGGGGGAGCAGGAGTGGTTCACAAAACCATCCATAGAGCTCTGAAGGACTTCTCTAGGAAGCAACATGTGTGGTGAGAATTTGCCTGCCTCCCCTTCTTTTTAGTGTATTTCCTTGATCACACATGATGCTGTTGGACTCTAAGGAGTATTATTGAAGCCAAGCTTATTTAAAGTCATTGTCTGATTTCTGCTCACTTGCCGGCAGAAACCCTCTGTAGCATCTATTGAAAGAAACTCAAAACTGGGGTTAGATTTCACAGTAGCACAGCATTGCTGCTTTTACACACAGTAGTGATTTAAGAGTGATCTGACTTACACATATGCCTAAGGTAGAGCTGTTGGGTTTGTCATAATAATGAACCAAGCACTTATACAGCTGACTTGATATTGATTGTGTTTATTCACAAAATTCCCAAGACTCACCAAGTCTAAGGTAGCTACGGCAACAGAGCCAATTAGGGAAACGTGGATTTGTCTTTGTTTTCATAGGAGGCTCCTTATCTTATATTCTGGTGTTTCCTGCTAGACTTTTTAATATCATAATTTGCTATTACAGAAATGGGTTAATGCATAGATAGAACCAAATTGGGAAGATAGGCTTACCTGTTATAGAAAATTTCCACTTTTGAATCAAAGGTGTACTTATTCTTTATTTAGCAGATATTTGCCTGAAAAGTTGTGTATGGAATTGAATTTTTTGTTCGTTGAATTTTTTTTTTCCTTACATAAGGAAGCTGGGTTTAATCTCTGTAGAATGAAAACTCATTCTATAATTAAGATGTGTGGTCAATCCTGTTTTCCCATATTGTGTTTACGGGTGATTGTAAGAAAAGTATCTGAATCAAGTTTCAGCTTGAAATGTGAGATATTATGTTTATTCCTTGAAATGTCTACCTGGGGATTACTTTCTCCAGTAAAATCGGGTTTACTTTCTCCATGTCAAATCGGGTCATGGAAGAGAATTGTATGATGGATGGAGAAGAGCTTGTTGACCAAGATGGATTAGGCTAGGATTCTGCAACCATCAGGCAATTCCCAGGTCACTTTGTCTACGTGAGAAGCCGAAGGAGGAAGCTCCATGGAAATATCTACAGGGAAAAAAGACACTATGGATGTTTCACATTGCTCACATTTCGGTAGTTTGAGGGGATCATATGTCAATATCACACTAATATATCTTAAATTGAATGATACTTAAAACTTTTTCTTCAAACTGTTTTCATGTCTGTTATCATGTTTTGTCTCTTGTCCACCCTTTGAAGAAAACAGAATGAGCATTGTTACCTCCATCTTGCAACAAGGCAGCTGAGTTTCAGTGATTTGCCCAAGGTAGAGCTGGAACTTGAAGCCAGTATTTAAATCTTCAGTTCAGCTTCTTTTCCCAGGGATAGGATGGTGCACTAGGGGCCACAGGCACTGACATCTTCATTGGTCTGCAGTGCTGCATTGTGGAGAGAACAAAGCTCTTGGGCTCGGTATGTATAACCTAGTTGTGGTCTGCGGGGATGGTAAAGCACTTTGCTGGTAGTTGCCAGTGTAACCTTCTTGACCCCAGCTTACTCATCCTCTTCCCTGTCAGCACTGATGCCGCTTTGCTCCTAGGGAACCAGGCTTTTCTTTGTAGTTATTCTGTTCTCCCTTCTTCCACTGTGGCCAAACATGCTGCTGAAAGGATCCTCTGTCATTCCAGCTACTCAATTTAAAGTGAAGGATGATGAGGTCCCGATGATCTTAAAGCCAATATATTAGGCCAATGACAGTTGTCAGTAGCACAGTGAGTCAGAAATGGGGTACCGTAATGCCATGTGCCACAGCTGGGTCAATAGGGTCAGAATCTTGATAAGCTTGGCTTTAGACAAATTAAATAGCATTGGTGAGAGAACCTTAAGGATTAAAAAGGTAAGACAATGACAAGTTAATTATTGAGGGTCAGGGGATGTACAAAATGGAAAGATAATTAAGACACAAACAAAGAAGGGACAGAGTTTTCCTTTTCCCCTCATCAATCAAAGAATCACTAATTGGTTTTTATTTTTATTTTTAATTTATTTTTTAAGTTTATTTACTTATTTTGAAAGTGTGTGTGTGTGAGAGAGAGAGAGAGAGAGAGAGCAAGAGCGAGTGGGGGAGGGACAGAGAGAGAGGATCCCAAGCAGGCTCCGTGTTGTCAGCACAGGGCTGGACGTGGGCAGGGCTGGATGTGAGGCTCCATCTCACGAGCCATGAGATCATGACCTTGAGCTGAAAAACCAAGAGTATGACGCTTAACCTACTGAGCTACCCAGACACTCCGCTAACAGGTTTTTAAAAGATGAGATGACAATTGGGAAGCAAGTCAACCTGAAGCTCTGAGACTCGTCACTTGTAAATGCTGATCTATTTTTTTTTAATGAAATTAACTCTGAAAACCTAAAATATAGCAGAAGTGAGAATGCAGGTAATTATTACTATTATTAAAATGATACATGGAATAAGTAGCCAGAATTGGCCAGGTCTGAACAAAATACACATTTAGACATGGATAGACCATGCAATTTCATTGAAAATCTTACAGTATAAAATGGAGACTCTGAGCATTCTTTTTCACACTCTTAAACAGTTATTTACGTTCGCTTCACTGCAGCAAATATTTATTGAACACCTCTCCATGCCTACCATTATTAGTAATTATATGGCGGACAAAGGAAGCTAAAACACCAGTGTTTGCATGCAAAGGACCGAATCTCATTTGAGGTGGCAAGACTTACGGACGTGATGATTTGTGCCAGAGAAGTTGGGAGAAGGATGGGAAGAGATTGGGCCAGGCATTTTTGTGACAGCAGTTAGTAAACAGGATGTGGGGGGAAGGGGGCAGGGTTTAGATACCTGGGTAGGGAAGGAGGGAGTGTTCTGGCTAGTGCAGTGCTGTGAGCAAAACTTAGGAACCTGGAATGAGGATGGCAGGTAAGAGGGCAATATACTCGGCTGGTGATGGTTTGTAGGGGAGTTAGTGGTGTGGGTTGTCTTATAGATACGGAATTTGGTGGTTGTAAACTTCGTGACATTAAAGGATGCGTTGGGCAAAAGGGGGCAACATGAAGTTTGACAGAATTCACAAGTTCAGAAACTAGCATGCTCACATAGGCAGGTTAATTGTCCTCTGTAAACCTGTCGCTTTCTCAGCTAATAAAAAATGGAGATAATGATAGAGCCTATCTCATTAGGTTGTTGTTAGGATTAAATAAGGTAATTTACATAAGGCACTCACAACACGTGGCATGTAGCAGCCTCCAAATGGTGGCCACTTTTGGTTGGTTATTGTCATTTTTATTGTTAAGAATAAGCCATCTGGATTGTATAAAATGGATTGGAGAGAAGAGAGTTTGAACAGGATCATCGGTTGAAAGGCAATTAAAATAGTAACAGTCCAGCGAGGTGATGAGAAGGCCAATTCCAAGAGACATTATGGGGGAAGGATCCACAGAAGTTGTGAAATCTAGACTATAGAGAAGAGTTCAGGATGACACCAAAGTTTAGGTGAAGAAGACGGTGCGTTTGAGGTGGTATCCAAGTTTCTTCCAGGGGACAGTGAAAATCTAAGATGAGGCAGCCTTCTTCCCCAAACTCTATACTAGCTACTTATGGTATTTTGTGTTTATCCCAAGAAAAGGAAAATATCAGGCAGATTGTTACCAGCTTTTTGGCATTCTCTATAGGCCTCCTGTGTCTTGAGTACTCCTAGGGCAATGTTCATGTTCCTTACATACTACCCATGGAACTCATTTCCTTTGGAAAAAAGGAACTTTGCCAGTGATGAGAATGTTTTAACATGCTGGTTCCCTTCTGTGTCTACATGTTGGTAACACACAAAATCAGCAGTAGACATTTCAGTTGGAAACGGTGTTGAAAAAGCGTTTAAAAAAAATCCTGGTTATTAAATCTAGCAAGACGGCTAAATCTGTATTTTCTTATGTTGTCTTTCATTTGTCTTTGTAACTTGACCGTGCCTCGACTTGACAAAGAAACAGGTTCTGGACTGTATCTATTTAAGATCAAAGACAATGGTTGACAGAACAGCTTATCTGCCCACTGGTGGCAGAAATGCAGTAAATTGTTCAGCGGACTGCCGAGCCATGAGGATACCCCGATAGCAAATGATAGACAAAGTGCTACTGATTTGCTCTGAAAGGCATGCTTTTCAAGCTATTATTAGAAGCCAATACCATTATCAGCATTTTGGTTAGAGTTTATTTACCTGAATTAATGTGCACGGATGGATATAGTAGAAAGAAGGAGCAGCCATGGTGTGAAAGAAAAGTTAGAGAAACATTCTTTTGTATGTTAAACGTTCTTGAATTGAGTTCATTTAAGATAATGAAGACACAGAGTACTAATTAGCAATTAAATTTCCCCACCCTCTCCTTCCCCAGAAAAGTAGGCTCTGGACATTCCTCTGTTTGTTCACTCAATATTTACTGAGCATTCCCTCTGTGCCAGGCACTTTGCCAGGGAGGGGGTACATGTCGAGGAAAAAAAGAAAAGGCCTACAGCCTGTGATAGATGATCACAGATGATTATTTAGTTTTAGAAATATTGCCATTGCGTTGACAACGGTCAGCCTTTTCTTATTTATTCTCTAACGTCATGCAGCTCTCAGTGGAGGACACCATACTCATGGGAGTGGCTGTCTGAACTTGTGCTTTGAAAGATGGAGAAAGGCCTAGAACTTGAAGGTCATTTACCAATTTATCTGAGTTGCAGGCATGTTCCCTGCTGTCATCCTTATAGGCTGTCTCCTCTGCTTCTTTTAAAGTTCGGGCATCGCTTTGAATAGTGGGGAGAAGGAACATATGGCTGCAATACACAGACATAGAATAGGCTTGCAGTTCACCCCCATTTTTTCTGTAGTTGGATTTAGAAAGCAGGTGTCTGACACTTAATTACAGAAGGAAAGTCTTTGAGAGCAATGGCAGAATTCCCTTCGCACAAATTCTAAAGCTCGAGATCTAGCTGGAAATAAAACCTTAAAGGAATATTCTGTTTGGGAAAGGCAATTGAGGCTATATTAAATCTCTATGGTTTGACTCCCCAAATCTGATTTGTTTATAAAATTCTCCTCTCAGTCTGCATGACTCTAGAACATATAAATAAAATGTGAAACATCCATCCAGTCATTAGAGTGCCTTGCCTACCTGATGGCACAGTTGTTGGAACATGAAAACATTTGCATTTTAATTCTATGCCCTATAGATAAAATATAAAAATGGATTCATGGAAGTAGAAGGGATTTATAAGATTATTTTGTTTAACTCCTCATTTTATCAAAGGAAAAACTGAGGCCATTTGCACAATATCCCATAGCAAGTTCTAGTAGCAAGAAAGCTAGGATTCAGGAATTGTTTTTCTCCTTCTAGTCCATATCTCTCTAAATAATACTGTCATTCATGATGGCCTGTTTTTTTCAGGTTTTTATCCAGAAGCATGGGATCATGTCGACCAAGTTTTTAGGCCACACCCTACATTGTATGGGATGTTTAGTAAGATTTCATTGAATGGGAAAAATATTTGTTCAGAAAAGGGCAGCTCTTTGAATAGATCAGAGTGTTCTTTAGCTTTTACATATGTTTCATAGTTCAAGTTGTACAAAGACGTAGTTTCATCAACGGTGAACATTCTTGTTTACAGTGCTTCTATATTTTTGTCTTTTTTTTTATTTTATTTTTTACATTTATTTATTTATTTATTTATTTATTTATTGAGAAACAGCACAAGCGGGAGATGGGCAGAGAGAGAAGGAGACACAGAATCCAAAGCAGGCTTCAGACTCCGAGCTGTCAGCACAGAGCCCGATGAGGGGCTTGAACTCACAAACTGTGAGATCATGACCTGAGCTGAAGTTGGACACTCAACCGACTGAACCACCCAGGCGCCCCCTATATTTTTGTCTTAAGGGAGGCAGCAAGCCAGATACTATTACTAAATGTGTTACCTGGCTACGAAGTGGGATTCTTTAGGGGTCATCTAAAGTATGATGATAACTGATGTTCAGAATGTTGACATGTCTTGGCACATGCTAGTCCCCCTTTTTGAAGTATCTTTCCCATATTCTCTCCTTTTAAAATGATGCTAGCTCCCTGTATGTCATTTAATATTTTAATAAAATTGTTGCAGACTCTCATCCCACATAGAGGGAAACTTACCATCCCTCTCACTATCTCTGAAGATTCTTGAGGGGGTGTAGTGACTTCTATTTCTCCTAGTCACCTCTGGCTTCAGTTTTCTTCTGTTGCTAAATTTATGATCCTTGATATATGCTGGTCCTTTTCTGCACATGGCACCTCATGACATCTTCTCATTCCTGTAGTCTCCCAAAGTACTGTGGATTCAAGATTTCTGTGTGACAAATTGTCCCTCACGTGGTGGCAATAAATGGTTATAATTTCATCCCACTTCTGTGCACAAGTTCAGACAAAGCACAAGTTCAGAGTAGCTTGGCTGGCTGGTTCTGGCTCAAGGTCTCTTAAGCAGTTATGGTCAAGATGCTACAATTGTCTGAAGGCTTGAGTGGGGCTGGGAAGATGACTTCAAAGGTGACTCATTCGTGTGGTGCTGGTGGTTTGTCAGGAAGCCTCAGCTCCAAATCTGGGGATTCCTCTTTCTTCATGTAGAAAAATTCAGCCTTCTGTTTTCTCTTCACCTGTCTAGATCATGCTCTAAGGACTTGACCTTTTCTTGGTCTCAGAAAGACCTACAGACTAAACAGGGAAGCTTTGAGCTTCTTAAGGGGAGACGGACCAATGAAAACTTACTTTTTATATTTTATGTGTGCACATTATGTGCTTAACCCAAATAGTTTAATGATTGCACATGAAAGAAAGAAAAAAATACAACTTTTATAAAGATTACGTTTTTATTCTAGAATTTTCATTCTTAGGTTTAATTTCCTAGAACATCTACAGCATCTGAGAGATTTCTGATGATGGAAAAAGAAAGAGCCCAAACAGCAAAGTAGATAAAAAAACCCCGAAACTCATAAATTTGGGGGGGGGATTAGTAGTTTTGCTATAGTTTTAGTTTTAAGGAGAGTGTGAGTAGTTTTTTAAAAAATGCAACAAATCTTAATCTAATGATAATGTGTATTCAGGAAATGTTGCTAATTTAAAATGTATTTCATTTTCTTAAAAAGTTTTTTTTCTTATAAACACCAATTTACATTAACTCTTTTACCATTTCTACTCCTTAATTTTTGAAACATCAAGGGCATCAAGGGTTTGTCTTTCATTTTTATAGTTGTTACAGAGAAAAGAAATTATTTAAGTGTTTTAAAGAGGAATTTTAAATTTTTTTTTTTCAACGTTTTTTATTTATTTTTGGGACAGAGAGAGACAGAGCATGAACGGGGGAGGGGCAGAGAGAGGGAGACACAGAATCGGAAACAGGCTCCAGGCTCCGAGCCATCAGCCCAGAGCCTGACGCGGGGCTCGAACTCACGGACCGTGAGATCGTGACCTGGCTGAAGTCGGACGCTTAACCGACTGCGCCACCCAGGCGCTCCTTAAAGAGGAATTTTAAATGAAAATCATTTACATACTTAAAAAACCTCTTTTTAAAAGTTTATTTATTTTGAGAGAGAGAACAAGCAGGGGAGGGGCAGAGGATCTGAAGTGGGCTCTGTGCTGACAGCAGAGAGCCTGATGAGGGGCTCGAACCCACAAACTGTGGGATCATGACCTGAGCCGTAGTCAGACGCTTAACCGACTGAGCCACCCAGGCGCCCCTACTTAAAAAACTCTTGAATGTAACTGGTATTCAGTGTTTTATGATGATGTCTTATACGTTTTAAACCATAGTTGAAAGATCTCTGAATGTAATATAAATAAATGTAAGGTTTACTTTCTATATCTTGGACATATTGCCATTTTGGTAGTCATTTGCTTATGTGATTAATAGAGGAATTTGGGGAGACTATTGCAAATGTGACTTCAAGGGTAATTTTTTTTCAAATAGGTATTAAAGAAACAATGAACTTAGTCCTTGAACTATGTGTACCTTTTCTAGAGAGCTTCAAGTTAAATCAGCTGCAAAATTCAGCAGGGAAAAATGAACTGGGTTATCCAGTTCTCAAAGGTACAGAGAAGTAGAACAGCCGTCTCTTCCATACCATCTCTGAGCACCACGCCAAGGAGATGATTTTAACTTCTGACTTTACTTAAAGGGGCTTATTTACAAAATACATTTACATGACAGTTTGATATGCTTTATTTTTCTGCAGGGCTCAATTACTGGAATTGTCAACTCTGCCAATTTATGTGCACATTTCTCTTCCACTATGAGCAGACCAATTGTATTGCACATTTGTCTGGCATTCTGTGGCCTTCTACTTCTCAACGTTGCCACACAGTGCGTGGCCTTCCCCAAAATGGGAAGAAGGGAGATAGCACATGGTCTTGCAGAAACAGGGCAGCCAGAGAGGATGAACACAGATGACCCAGAAAATGACTCTATTACTTCAAAGTGCACTCCCCAGTTGGTAGTCTCTGAAGACCCAATGATAGTGTTAGCGGGGCCGTCAGCAACATCTTTAAATAAAGTATTTCCTATTAACAAAGAAGCTCATCCAGTAGGAACTGGGCTTATGCAGCCTAATAGTCCTGACATTTACACTGCTACTGAGACAGTGATCCCTGTGGAGGAGGAAGTGTTTGGGTCCAGCCAGCCAGAGAGAGTGTCTCCTGAAAGCCGACTCTCCAAGGCCATGCTAACCAACCCTACTGCTGCAACCGCACCTCTGAATATGGATGAGAAGGAGGAACTCTTCAGTAGTACCCTCATTCAGCCCATTGCGGAAGGGACCACAGAAGCAACACTGGGTTTTCTGAAGCATGTGGATCATCAGTTGTTTGCAACGGAAAGTCAGGAAAGATTTAGTCTGGGACATTTCCCTTCCTCTGATGTGAATACTAAAGAAATGCTGACCACCAGTCCAAGGACAGAAAAGTTTGAAGCTGACGCAGAACATAGGGCAACTTTTTCCCCTGGTGCTGAGCCCGCAGCAGGCATGGCGCCTGGAAGCTCCATGCCTGATAGGGAGAAGCCTTTGCAGATGACAGCTGATCATACCCAGACTACCGCCACCAAGCACTGGCTCACAACCTCTGAGTACACCCTGAGTGTTGAGCCAGAAACTGACAGGCTGCTGGGAGCCCCAGGAGTCACAGTGAGTGTCAGCACTGCTGTTCCAGCTGCCTCTGTCATAAGTGATGAGTGGGATGACACTAAATTAGAGAGTGTAAGCCAGATAAAGATCCCAAAGCTTGGAGACAATATGGAGACCCAGGTGGGAATGGAAACGTCTCAGACAGCCCGAGTAACAGATAACGATGCTATGGAAGGTATGGAAGAGGGTGAACCTTTGACAGAGGTTGCAGATGTGGCTCTGGGGCTGCCAGAAGGGGAAACCCACATGGGGACAGCCCTGCTAATGGCACCCGGGGAGGAGCGATCGTCTGCCTTCACGGATCAAAGTTCCTTTACTCCCACAAGTTTGATGGAAGATATGAAAGTCTCTGTTGTAACCCTCTTCCAAGATACTGCAGACTTCATGGAATCCACTAAGGAGAATGATGCTATGTTTTTCATAGAGACCACTGTCTCCATCTCAGAATATGAATCTGAGGCACATCAACTATTGGGACATACACTGAAAGGTAAAAGAAAGAAAGAAAGAACAAAAATAAACTTTGGGAAGGTTTTGATTTGAATTTCGTATTTTTTAAAATTGGTATAATTGACATATAGCGTTGTATTACTTCTAGGTCTCATTTTATGGTTTTTTTTTTTTTTTTTGAGTGAGAATTTAGAAGTTCTCTAAGTTTTGATGAAAAGCAGAAGTAAACAAATACAAAATGTATTTTGTGTAGAAATTACACCCAAATACAACCTCTGCATGTAGGCCATTCAACAGGAAACAATTTGTCCCCACCCCTATCATTTGGCAATTTTGGGGACATTTTTGGTTGTCATAACAGACAGGTGCCAGGATATCTAGTGGGTCAAAGAGGCTTGTGAACATCCTGCAGCACGTAGGATAGCCCCCAACCACAAAGACTTTTCTGATCCAGAGTGTCCGTAGTGCTGAGAAACCCTGAAATAGACTGATAGTTTTCACACATGTCATTAGGAAAATGTATAACTATTCAGGAAAATGTTGAAGAACTAGCTATATGTTTAAATGGTATAATAAACAATATAGGATATTATTTACATATAGGTGTAAAAAATACTCACATACCTGATAATCTCTTACCAAAAGCTTTCGGTAATATTTATCCTAACAGCATTAACCACCTGAGTTCTTTGATTTTGTTTTCCCAAAAAGAAATCCCTCTAGAAATAAGAAAAAACCCCAATACTGATGAATTCTCTCTGTTGGCTTAATACTGTAGTACTTCCTCTTGGCCTTTATATCTGTGACTGTTATGAGCTGATGAGCCTTACATTTGTTGCTGACGGATAATGTTTTTCTTTTATTATGTGTAGTTGGTCAGATAACAGCATGAGGAAGGATAGACTTAGTATACATGCATATGCTCATTCCAAATTGTTTTGGAATATGTTCATCTTGTTATATCAGCTCAGTAGCTCCATTAATGGAAATTTCAAATTAGTAATATGTTTTATAAAGTGTTGAGATTGAATTAAAATGGTAAGATTGAATTTTACATGTCCAGTTCAGTTTTTAAGGACCGAAAGACTTAGTATACTGTACATTTTCATAGAAGCTTCCAGAAAATGTTTTGTAAGTTGGTTGTTAAATTCCATTGAGAGAGTTGGGTCTCCATTACCATGAAGATATTAGATGTGACTGAATAAGAAGTTTACTTCAGTTTTCCATAACAGTTTAAGATATTCCTGGAGCATTAAGTCATATAGTTCCAGATTATTCATCGCATAATTGAATCTCTGATACTTATGTATTAGAATTGCATAGCTTGTATTAATACAGCCTAAAATGTAAAATGAATTTGATGATTATATGGTTCTTATTTTGATTATTGAATATGCTCCTTAGTCATAATTGTGTCATTTAACTCACTTTCCACCTAATGTGACAGGCATAGTTAGCACAGTGGTTAAGAGCACTAACTATGTAGGCTTCTCTCAACCTAAATTGTGTGTAAAGTGGGTAATAATAGCTGATATATTGGAGTATGTGCTAAGTTTTACACGTGTTAACTAATTTAATCTTTGTAACAACTCTATGTGATAGATACTGCTATTATTTCCAATTTACAGCTGAGGAAACTCAAGGCCCAGAGATGCTAAGGAATTTGTTCAAGGTCACACAGCTAGTAGAGGCCGAGCCAGAATTCAGACCCAGGCAAATTGACTCTAAAGCCTGCATTCTTGAATGCTATGATGTATGGCTTCCATGGAATGGTATTAGTACCTACCTCCCCTTAGTACACTTTAGAAGATAAAATAAGATAATGCTTACAATATACTTAACAGTGCATGTATGTAGCATATAATAGAAACCCAGTAAACATTAGTTACTGTAATTATTATTCCTTTATTCAAAATGCTAACTTCTTTTTCCCCTTCAGAAGTGCAAATGTGAAAATTAATAGATATAAATGCTTCTGAGAATTTTTAAAAATTATTTTTAATTTTTATTTATTTTTGAGAGAGAGACAGTGTGTGAGCAAGGGAGGGGCAGAGAGACAGGGAGACACAGAATCCGAAGCAGGCTCCAGGCTCTGAGCTGGCAGCACAGAGCCTGATGCGGGGCTCGAACTCACGAACCGCGAGATCATGACCTGAGCCAAAGTCGGACGCTCAACCGACTGAGCCACCCAGGCGCCCCGAGAATTTTTGAATATAACTTAGTTCTGTATAATTTGTTTCTTCACAGACTGGTTATGTTGATATTTATAAAAGGGAGCTCAGCCGTTGACCTTCCTATTTTGTTTTGTATTTTATTTTATGTTTTTCATGTTACTGTATTTATCTCTGTCTCAGATTGATTCATTGCTCCTGAAAGCAGCAACACTGAAAACATTTATTTACTGGCATTTTGTATCTGAGCGATCCATTTGCTTTCCCATACCCTGAAATAGATATTTTCTTTTTTTTTTTTCCAGTTTATTAATTATAGAGTGACTTTTTAAGGTACAGGGAATTTGTCTATTTTAAAATGTTGTATCCCCCCTTTTAAGACATCCTCACTCAAGAGATGACAACAGTTGTTCAAGAAACAGAAGCCACTTTATCACTGGTGACACAAGAGCAGCAGGTTTCTACCCTCGAGGTTACCAGAGAAAATGGTAAGACTGAGGAAGGAGAAGAGCCCCCCTCCACCACATCTGGTGTTCCTGCCGTTACTCAGCTGTCGAGGAGATGGGAGCCTCTGGCCACGACACTTTCCACTGCGGCCACGCCTCTGTCTTTTGAAGTTACTTCTGCTCTGGAAGGTTTGTAAGGGAGGGAGAATTTTGGGGATGGATCTTGTCTGAGTTAATAAGGAATAGAATGAGTGAGGCAGATGTACCCCCATCTGCCTGCACTCACCTAGAGAATGAACAGAAAATGCAGGTGAATGCTCTGTTGTCTGGGGAGATGTGGCAAAGCCTAAAAGGATGAGGGGTTAGTTCCCAAAGCAGAGTCTCCTGGTGGCTCATCACTGGGGCCTGTGAAGGCCAGGCTTCCTGAGAACTCTCTCCTTGTTTGACAGGCCTGGCTGCTAGGAGCCAGGGGGTGGAGTGAAAACAGTGAGGACCAGGGTTTGAATCCCAGCTTTGGCCCTCACTAGTATTGTGGCCTCAAGCAGGTTTCTTAATGTCTCTAAGCCTGGCTTGTGCATCTTTATTACTATTATTTTTTAAATTTTTTTAATGTTTATTTTTGAGAGACAGCACGTGCGAGTAGAGGAAGGGAGGAGAGAGAGGGAGACACAGAATCTAAAGCAGGCTCCAAGCTGTCAGCCCAGAGCCCAACGTGGGGCTTGAACTCACGAACTGTGAGATCATGACCTGAGCCGAAGTCAGACGCTTAGCTGACTGAGCTACCCAGGTGCCCCTGGTTTGTGCATCTTTAAATAATGTCTACCTATCTTTAAAAAAAAAAAAAAATTTAATGTTTATTTATTTTTGAGAGAGAGAGAGACAGAGCATGAGCAGGGGAGGGGAAGAGTGAGAGAGGGAGGCACAGTATCCAAAGCAGGCTCCAGGCTTTGAGCTGTCAGCACAGAGCCTGATGCATGGCTTGAACTCATGGACTGTGAGATCATGACTTGAGCTGAAGTCGAACGCTTAACCAGCTGAGCCACCCAAAAGATGCCCCTGCCTATCTCTTATGTTAATTTCATTTAGTTTATTTTTGAAGCTAATTTTTCTATTTTTTTTTTTTTTTTAAATTTTTTTTTTCAACGTTTATTTATTTTTGGGACAGAGAGAGACAGAGCATGAACGGGGGAGGGGCAGAGAGAGAGGGAGACACAGAATCGGAAACAGGCTCCAGGCTCCGAGCCATCAGCCCAGAGCCCGACGCGGGGCTCGAACTCACGGACCGCGAGATCGTGACCTGGCTGAAGTCGGACGCTTAACCGACTGCGCCACCCAGGCGCCCCTAATTTTTCTATTTTGAGAGGGAGAGAGAGAGTGCATGTGTGCGAGTGGGGGAGAGGCAGAGAGAGATGGAAAGAGAGAATCCCAAGCAGTTTCCATGCTCAGCACAGAGACCACGACCTGAGCTGAAATCAAGAGTCAGTCACTCACCTGAGCCGCTCAGGCACCATGCCTACCTATCTTATAGGTTATTTTAAGGATTTGAAATAATGTATATAAAGTGCTTTCTATAAAGGAGGCCCTCAAATGTTCTGATATCTTAAGGACAGCAAAGTTTTCAAATCTTGGTGATTATTGGAATTGCCTGGGGATTACAAAAATTATTAGTTAATTATTTTTGGACCTCATGTCTCTGTCTCATTATTTGTTGGTCTAAGTAAATAGGCTTAATTTATTGGCTGAGTTTTTTTTTTTTTTAATAATGTAATAAATATCTCCCAATCCTGTCTCTCCAAAAAACCCCGTAGGGCCTAGTTAGTAACCTACATGTAATCCTATATCTCAACTTCCTCCTCTGACTGGTAACTGTCATCCTGAATCTTGTGTTCCTCATTTCCCTGAATTCCTTTTAGTTTAGTTTTATTAAATGCACAAAATTATGCATTTAAACATTTCAGTAGTTTTTAACTTTATAAAACAGTATTGTGCTGGAGATAACCTTTTTGGGACTTACTTGTTTTACTTAATAATCTATGGCTAAAATTTACCTAATGTGGTTCTTTTGTTTTGACTGTTTATAATGTTCCATTATGAAAATAGATTGCAGTTTATGCATCTAATCTTTATGCAGTCTCTTCTAGCAATTTGCATTTGGGTCATTTCCAGGTTTGGCTGTTGTGAACACTGATTGCTGCCATATGCATATTCTCTTGCATATTCTCCATTGTACATGTACAGGAGTTTCTCTTGGTTATATTAGAAAGGAACTGAATCGCTGGGCTCTAGGTATGAATGTTTGACTTTAGGGGGCAATGCCTAGTTGTTTTCCAAAGTGGTTGCACCAATGTATACTCTGAACAGCCATGGATGTGAGAGCCTGTGAATCCATATCCTGGGAGTTAAAAAAAAAATAGTTTTTCGGTCTTCACCACCAAGGAGATTCTGATTCAGTAAGTTGAGATACGTGGAAAGCATGCAAATCGATTTTTAAAAAACTACCTCAGAGATCCTGATGATCTACCAGACGTGCAAAATACTACTATCCAAGGGTTTTTTATATAGGGGAAAACCTGGAGCTAAATCTGGCTGCTTTGAAATTGAGCATATTTTAGACACATACTCTTACTCTTTGGCTTAATTTTTAAAAGTAGTTCTTGGCATGGGGCGCCTGGGTGGCTCAGTTGGTTGGGCGTCCGACTTCCGCTCGGGTCGTGGTCTCGCCGTCTCGCGGTCTCGCCGTCTCGCGGTCCATGGGTTCGAGCCCCGCGTTGGGCTCTGTGCTGACAGCTCAGAGACTGGAGCCTACTTCGGATCCTATGTCTCCCTCTCTCTCTCTCTGCTCCTCCCCCATTCATGCTGTGTCTCTCTCTCTGTCTCAAAGGTAAATAATCGTTAAAAAAAAATTAAAATGAAAAAGTAGTTCTTGGCATATATTTTAATAATTTTTAAAACATACTAATGTTTATTTATTTAGTTTTGAGAGAGAGAGAGAGAGAGAGAGAGTGTGAGCGAAGAAGGGGTGGAGACAGAAGAAGACAGAATCCCAAGCAGGCTCTGCGCTGTCTGCACAGAGCCCCATGCAGGGCTTGAACTCATCAACTGTGAGATCATGACTTGAGCCGAAACCAAGAGTTGGATATTTAACTGACTGAGCCACCCGGGCACCCTTAATAATTTTTTGTTAAATTTTCTATCTTTTCCATCGTTCTATCTAAAATTCTGCAAAATCCATAGTATTGTCAATGGAATGAGTGGGGTATTAAAATTTAAAAAGAAAGTTCTGATTTGAGACAATACATTTTCCTGGAAGGTAAAGTGTCTGCCTTGCATAGCTGGATTGATGCACTATGGGAAGAGGGAGCTGGCCTACGTGCCAAACTTACTGTATATAAGATACTGGTTTCATTAATCATTTGTTACTTAAAAAGAAAAAAATACATGTATACATTTCCCCTAATGATCATCTTTGGGTCAAGTCCTATCTCTTGTGTTTGACAGATCTAATGGACACCATCACAGGGCCAAATGAGGAATTGTTCACACCAGTTATGGGCTCTCCAGTGACTCCGCCTGGAATATTGGAGGAAGCACCCAGCATTTTCCCAGCACTTTCTGATTCTGAGGCACCCTCTGAGACAAGAACCATTGTTCCATCCATTAGCCGTGTTAATACAGCTGCCTCATTTGGCCTGGAACAACTTGAATCTGAAGGTACCCATACATTGAAGAGAATCTTTTCTGTGACTGATTGAGTCACTGAGCAAATGTTGTTTTGAAGATTAAGGAGAATGTATTCCGTATGCAGTGTAGATCAGGGGTCAGTAAACTATGGCCCGGCCAAATCTGACCTGCCATCTATTTTTGTATGACCTGCAAGTTAAGAATGATCTTTACATTTTGAAATGATTGAAAAAAAATTAAAATGAGAATAATATTTTGTGACATGTAAAAGTTAAATAAAATTCAAATTTCAGTATTCCTAAATAAAGCTGTATTGGGACCCAGCTACACTTGTTCATTTACATACTGTCTGTGGCTACTTTTGTGCCAGATTAGCAGGGTTGAGTAGTTGTGACAGAGACTGAATGCCCACAAAGTATAAACCATTTATGATACGGCCCTTTACTGAAAAAGCTTGCTGGCCCCTGGTCTAGATCAATCGTTCTTAACTGTAGATGAACATTAGGATCACTTGGGGGAACTTTGAAAAAATCCTAATGCCTGATTCCTCCCAGTGATTCTGATTCAGTCGGTGTAGGATACGATCTGGTGTCCACATTTTGAAAGAGTGCTTTAGATGATTTAAAATCTGCCAGCTGGATTGAGGATATTTGTTTATAAGGAAAATTCAAGTTTCCCCACCAGATTTTCTTAGGTAGAAGTTTTAATGTGGGTTGTATTTTCACAGCACTGCTCTGGTTGTTAGTGCTGGGGTTTTCTTCTTTATGACCATCTCTGGGATGTTCATAGGATGTTGTACTATTTGGAGATGGGTAGTCTCTTTACCTGTTAAGACTGAGAAATTCATGCCAAATTATACTTTCCAAGACACTGGCTTTGAGCGTGAAAAAGATGCTCGGAGCACAGCTGTACATCCACAAACAAGAAGACTGGAAATATGATGAGAGGTCATTTAATTAATCAGCGTTTTGGCAGGCAAACAGCTTTTGGTTGGAAGTGCAGAATATCCAGAGATTTGTAATGCTGAGTTTCTAATCTAGAAGACAGGTAAGCTTTTGGGAACTAAATTATCTGTGGGTTTGATGCAGTAAAGACATAGGATGTGGTGTTATTTAATATTTTGTCTGCTGTGTAGCAGGGAAGGTGGTTCATCCAGGTTTGCAGCAGACTCTCTCACAGGCTTTCAGGGTAACACTGGTAGTTTTCTGGCAGAGAAACATGACATTTTAGGAGTAGTGTGGAGAACTCCATAGTAGAAGGCTGGTTTGAGAAATGGATCAAAGCAAGCTCAGAGGCTGATAGCTCTTGCACTCCACATTGAGATAAAAACCGTATGACTTTGAGATTAATCTCATATTAGCTGTCTGCTCTCCTTGACGCCATCTGGAAAAAGCAGGTTTCCCCAAATTAACCTGCGTTAGAGATGACAGCTTTACCCGGCAGGGCTCATTAAATCAGAGGGAAAAAAAATATATTTGTGAGTAATCCATACTTGTGAAACTGCAATAATTTTCTAAATTTAGTAGATGATGGCAGTTGCGTTGAAATATGTGAGAATTTTCTTGACTTGCCTAAGATGTCCTGGAGTTTTAGTGCTTTTCTTCTACACAATTCAATTCCAGCTTCTTTTTGAGAATATATTTTTTCGGTTTTTGATCTAAATTATGATCCTTGTCAAGGCTTATGGAAGACCCTTCTGGTTTAAAAATATTCTGTCAGCTACATTGTTGGGCTTAAGATAGGGTTTTGAATAAGCACACCTTTTCTTCTAGGACCCAGGAAGTGCACAATGTATGTTTAATTAGTGTACATTAATAACATCACAATTAGTTTTATGTTGGTGCATCTACTTCTCTGGAAGCTGAAGTGACTACACTTATTTAAACAGATAAACCGGGGCGCCTGGGTGGCGCAGTCAGTTAAGCGTCCGACTTCAGCCAGGTCACGATCTCGCGGTCCGTGAGTTCGAGCCCCGCGTCGGGCTCTGGGCTGATGGCTCAGAGCCTGGAGCCTGTTTCTGATTCTGTGTCCCCCTCTCTCTCTGCCCCTCCCCCGTTCATGCTCTGTCTCTCTCTGTCCCAAAAATAAATAAACGTTGAAAAAAAAATTAAAAAAAAGAAAAAAAACAGATAAACCTACTAGATTTCTGTGTGTGTTGGAGGCCTGCGGTTTCAAGGCCTGTTTTTCCGCCTTGTCTTTGAGACCTTTGGGTGAAGGATTTTAATTCTATCATAGGGTTATACCCAGAGGAAGATAATGTATTCTTTAAAAAAACACTTTTTAAAAAATGTTTATTTATTTTTGCGAGACAGAACACGAGTGGAAGAGGGGCGAAGAGAGAGGGAGACACAGAATCCAAAGCAGGCTCCAGGCTGTGAGCTATCAGCACAGAGCCTGACGTGGGGCTTGAACTCATGAACCGTGAGATCATGACCTGAGCTGAAGTCACACGCTCAACTGACTGAGCTACCCAGGCACCCTGAAGATAATTTATTTTTACTAGAACAGAGGGTTGTGTGCTACATCAAGTTACCTACCTTTGAAGTTTTAATCTCTGTGATGTGTTGACAAATGACATACAATTTTCCAGTTTAAAGATGTGTGTTTATTTAATTATATTATTAAATTTTTTATATGCTATATTAGTATCTTCTTTCCCACTAGGGGACAGAAGCATTTCTCCAGAGAATGGAGTATTTTTCTCAATGGGATATGGGCAAGACATGCCATTATTAGATACCAGACATCCAAGGATCAACAACCTTTGTGGAAATTTCTGAATGTTTATCCTTTAGGGGATAATTAGGGGCTCAGACAAACCTCAAATTGTATCTACTTGGCCCCCTGTCTTCTTTGTCTCCTCCTTTACGGCTCTACAGCATAATCACTGACTGTCTTAGTTTTCTAGGGCTGTCATAACAAAATACCACAAACTGGATGGCTTAAAACAACAAAACTTTATTCTCTTGTAGTTTTGGAGCCTGAAAGTCTGAAATCAAGGTGTAGGCAGGGTCATGTTCCCTCCAGTGCCTCCAGATGGGTAATCAGCCCTTGCTTCTTCTAGTTTCTGATGAGGCATTCCTTGGCTTATGACAACATGATTGCAACCCCTGCCTCCATGTTCACATGGCTGTTATGCCTAAGTGTGACTGTGCCCAAATTTCCCTCATCTTACAAGGACACCAGCCACTGGATTAGGACTCACTCCAATAACTTCATCTTATGTTGATTGTATCTGCCAATAACCTATTTTCAAATAAGGTCACATTCACAAGTATGGCAGGTTTTGAATATGTGTGTGTGTGTGTGTATGTGTGTGTATTTATATATTTTATATATTATATATATATATATTTATACACACACAGAACACATATATACACACATACACATACATATAGTGGGTATGCAGTTCAGCACATATCAGGGGTCTGTTTCTGAGAAGTTCACCAGGGGGTTCTGAAGGCAGACGTGCTCTGTCTCTGCAATATCCACTTGAGAGATGTGCGTTTGAGAGCAGGAGAAGTTGTGATGTGTTCTACATTTCTCAGTCTCTGAAGAGACTGCCTCTATATGTGCATTCCACCTTGTGCCTATTTTAGTAGGTTTTTTACCTTGTCAGCAAAAATAGTTTGATTTTTGAAGGGATAATGGTTTATCTGTCACCTTGCCTGACACACTTTAATTCCTTGTTTATTTTTTTAATTTTTTAATTTTATTTTAGGGAATCAATGTTTTCAGGATGGTAAAAAATGCATTATACTTGTCTCAGGCATAACTCCACTAGGGCTGCATTCATCATTTTTTAAATACAAACATGACAAAAGTGTTCTAATTTTTTATTCAAAATAGCATAATGGCAAGTTAGTTGCATATATATAACTACATAAACTAATTTTTGGATATGATCTCTGTATAGGTTGATATCCTTTTATTGTTGAATATTAATGTCTTTCTCTGCTCCAAAATAGAAACTTAACAATTTCTGATTACTTATGAAAATTTACTTGGAGTTTTTTTAATCTTTAGAATATTTAGAATATTTTAGAATATTTTAACCATAATATTTTAACCCTAATATCAAATGGACTAGGTCTTTCAATATTTCTTACCTAGGGAAGTTTTGCTTTCTGTATTTTAGAAATCCAACTGAGGATATCCATTTACTCTGAATAAATCAGACTTACTTTAGTCTTTCTTATATTCCCACAGAAGATGGAAATTTATCTGTGCTGTAAAATTGTAACAATAATTCTGTACGGTGGAAGGTTGTTGCTTTAACAATTCAATATTCAGCAAAAAATCAATTGTGGGTTTATTTGTACCAAGAACTAGGTTTCTAAGTACATGTAGGAGGTAAGAGTACAAAAACAAAGATTTCTTAGATCTTGTGATTAGGTTTTGGTAATCCTTCCTCACCTCTCCCACCCCCAGACTTCCTCCCTTAATGTTTGGAAGTCAGTATTTGAGCCTTCCAGCTAGTGGTAAATGGGAAACTACTCGGTGCTCACCATGGTGCTGACCAGACAGACTTGGGAACAGGATGAATTACTTTAGATTCTCCCACGATGACTCTGGGTTAGCTTATTGCTCTTCGGCAAGAGGAGAAGAAATACCAGTGTCTCTGGGCTGATCTAACTGATCCTATTTAATGTCCTTCTGTAGGCATAATAGACTGAGTGTTGGGGCTGTATGATCCAGTGCTGTTATCCCAGACAGTTCCCATTTCCTCATGTTTCCAAAGGCCCATTTACTATCGGCTTCATGGAACAAACTCACAGTAATTGACTTGGTAGAGAATTACCTTTTTTGTGAAACTTATAATGTATGTTATATGTACATATATAACATATTACCTTTTTTATCATATCAAGAGATTTTTAATTTTTAATATCAACAGGAACATCCCATTTAACCTTTTTTTTAACATCTTGATTTTTTAAATGAATTTTTTTTTTCAACGTTTATTTATTTTTGGGACAGAGAGAGACAGAGCATGAACGGGCGAGGGGCAGAGAGAGAGGGAGACACAGAATCGGAAACAGGCTCCAGGCTCTGAGCCATCAGCCCAGAGCCTGACGCGGGGCTCGAACTCACGGACCGCAAGATCGTGACCTGGCTGAAGTCGGACGCTTAACCGACTGTGCCACCCAGGCGCCCCTTAACATCTTGATTTTTTAAAAGTAAGACCAAATATATCATTTAACTTTAGTTTTTTCTTTTCTGAGGTTTTTTCCTTCTTTTTGGAAGACCATTTTGGCTGCCCTTATATTTAGGTTTTTAAAAAAACTGCATTTTTGACATCTTTTGCCAGTCAGGCAGCACATGTAGGACAGAAAGCTTCCACTGTTATGTCATTTGTTGCTTAATCTATTTTGGTGACATCCATTTTCCTGCTTTTGTGAGTGGTGTGTGTGTGTGTGTGTGTGTGTGTGTGTGCGCGCGTGCATGTATGCGTGTATTTAATTTCATGGATATTTTCTACATTCTTCTGAGAGCATTTCCATTATATATATGCAGCACCTTTTAATTTCCTCTGCTGAAGAGATAGTGGTGTTATCTCTCCTTTCTTATTCAGAGTTGCCAGTTCTGTCTCTGTTCTAGGATTCTCTCTACTGATAACATAGAAATTTCAGATGAAAGTGATGTTGGAAAAGTATGCCTTCACTCAGATGACTGATCGTTCTGGCAGTGTGGAGGACTCATAGTTGCTACCTAAGACAAGATGTTTTATTTTCTTTATTGGTCAGTCAGAAATGAATTGGGAAATACGTTCTTTAAGTGGCATTGTGGGAAAGTCTCAGAGATGCTTTTCTTTACTAGCTCCATTGAGGATGCTTAAAAACTCATGTAGAATTTATAGAAGTGTTTGCTCTTCACTTGCACTTAATTCACAAAATCAATATTTTTCATCTTCCCAGTATGTACTCCTTTTCAGAGAGTGTTTTGCTATTATTTTCTCAAGTCTCATGTAACTTTTCAACTCAGAAGGCAGCTAGAATGGATGAATGAGACAGAGTATTTAAAATCTCATCCTGAGGCTGTATTTATGAACCGAAGTGGATGTGATTTGCCTTTGGGTGCTGCTCATTGGAATCTGGAAGGAAAGATCAAGTAGAGGAGTAAATTTGAATTGTCTGTTACTTGTAATACTGCAGTGTGAGGTTAAGGATGGTCACTTTAACTGTGTTAAGAATGGATACAAGTTTTGGCTTTTGTTCTTGGAAATGCTTTGGATTTCATTTTCATTTCATTTTGTTTTTTTCAGTAACAAAGCCTCTTAAATGATATGCAAATGGGAAGATGAGGAAAAGAGTATTTGATGGAAAATGTCCTTTGTTGGATTTTTATTTTTAGTGGTGAATTGATTTGGTGAATTAAATGCTGAATTCTCCCCCCTGCCCCCATGCTTGTTCTGGCAAAAATAATGGGAATTTAATAAAAAACACCAATTTTATAACTATTAACATGAACACAGGAAATGTCTAATACTATTGCCATGTACATTAGGGAAGGATGAGCTTTTTTTTTTTTTTTAACTTGTTTTTATATGTGCATCATTTTCACATATATTACATGTCAGATTACAAAACACAGAATTGCTGGTGATTTCAGTTATCGATTGTCTCTTATAGTAAGTCACTTTGTCTTGTCCTGAAGTCATCATACTTTCTCTGGTATTTATTATAGATCTCTGTTCTTAAGTACTAATATGTTGTTTAGGAATAGTATAGTAAATTACTTAGCACTCAGAATGGTCATCCCGTGTTTGCTACTACTAATGCTCATATAGCTAATGGTATTTTAGAAATATTTAAAATCAATATTATGATGTATTACCACAAAGTTTGCTTACAAATTCTGCTGATAAAGAAAGATAACTGACATTCATTCTGTTTTCTAGTATGCTTTCTTATCATAAGGAATTCATTTGTTGGTATAATTACAATTAAACAAACATTATTCTGGAGCTGATTTTTTCCATCCCTGTTTTTTTTTTTTTTTTTTTGGACTCTTTGTTGCCCAGCATTAGAAAGTAGAAAGTTAGCACTGCTTGGTAAAGCTCTCAACCTTAGACACACATGAAATTTTACATCATGGCTCAAGATGACAAAAAGATTTAGCCCTATATTCAGAGGTTTTGTTCATTCATTTACATGCACATTTAGCAAGTATTTGTTTGGTGATTCAGATAATAAGAACAAATGGGAGTAGATCTTACATAAATGTTAGTAGAAGAGTTAAGACAGATACCTAAATAACAGAAATAAAAGGCAGAAGGTGGGACAGTATCATACAAAAAATTACAGAAAAAAAGGACTTTGAGAATTAGGAATGAGAGAGAGCTTAGCCCCAGCTTAGAGAAATAAGAAATTGATATTTATGCTTGTGAGTCTTGTGTGTGTATGTGCATGGGATATTTGTGTGTATAGATTTGCATATATGTATATATATAATATATATATATATACACACACACACATACACACACTCATTATTCTATTGATATTTTAAAAAAAATAAGCGATGACAAACCCCAAAATATGGAAAACATTCTAAAGGGTGGTGAATAGAAGACCACATACACCACACAATCGGTTTATAGACATGTAATCAAGCGTATTTTTCTAATTTAGCTTATTGGTTTGATGAATTATTTTTTTCCCTAATGTTTGTTTATTTTAGAGACAGAGAGAGAGAGAGAGCAAGCAGGGGAGGGGCAGAGAGAGAGGGAGACACAGAATCTGAAGCAGGCTCCAGGCTCTGAGCTGTCAGCACAGAGCCCCATGTGGGGTTCAGACTCACAAACCATGAGGTCTTGACATGAGCTGAGTCGGATGCTTAACCGCCTGAGCCACCCAGGCGCCCTTGATGAATTATTTCTTAAGAATAGTTTTTTAATAACAGAAGCAACTGCTTTTCAATGTAGAAGAGACAACCAGGTGCTCAGTCTCAGGCTAACAAATACTTGATTTATTGGAAGCTGTACCATGTCTCTCTTGAGGAGGATTTTCAGAATCCCAAGCAAAAGGATCCATTCTGAGTGATTCATCTGGGCTCATACTCCAGACTGACAATCCCTCTGAGGACTGGTCTAAACAGGGCTCTGCACGTGTGGTGGTTTTGTGCAGTTGTTGAAGCAAACATGTAGCCTAAAACCACATAACAGGCTGTGGAGATTTCAAAGGCATTTCAGATGTTAGCAGAAAATTAAGGCACTTTTTTAAAGGCATGCTCTTTCAGTATGAGGCTAGACATAGCTATCCTTTTACTGGTGTAAACAAGATAATTTTGTTGCATTGGAGTACAGGCAACACAAACCTTAGCAATGTATAAAATAATGTAAGGATATTATCAACTACACTTTATCAGGCTGTATTCATAACCCTGAAGTTGTTTCAGCACCAGACTACCTCTTATCACTTAAGTGTATACATAACCCCAAAGGAAAAGATTAGAATAAAAATACAATGCATCAATTTGAATGGCCTTACAAGATTTTAAGAATGGTCACACTTGGCAACATTGCATTTGTCTTCAAAGATTTACATTGATTCTGCCTAAATTTACCAGTGCCTTTTCTTCGGTCATACTACCTCTGTGTACATTGTTTGATATCTCTAAACAAAATAATCTATGGAAATTTCTTCTATAAAAAATGTGTAAAGAATCTCCAATTTTTTTTAAAATTTATTTTTGATTAAAAAATTTTTTTGATGTTTATTTTTGAGAGAGAGACACACACAGAATCCGAAGCAGGTTCCAGGCTCTGAGCTGTCAGCACAGAGCCTAAGGCGGGGCTCGAACCCACAATCTGTGAGATCATGACCTGAGCTAAAGTCGGATGCTAAACCAACTGAGCCACCCAGGTGCCCCAAATCTCCAATGTTTTAATAGAAGAAGGAGATTCTCCAGGTGGGCAGAGGGTCTGATACTGCTTCCTCGATTTTCTCAAGGTATCTGCTTCACATGTTCTCTGAGGGGTCCTATTTCTATTAAAACTCTAGCTCGAGCATAGATGAAAACCCTCTCACGTGTTCCAACTGAAACTAGTAGAATTTTTAAAAAGACTCGGCTCAAACCTAAAGGAACATAAACCAAATAAACCAAGAAAATAAAAGAAACACAAAGTGAATTAGGCTCACAAGGTACAAATTTCTCTCTGATCTTACCTTAGCTAATAAACTCCCAGGACTCCCAGGCCCTGACCCATTCCACACTCTGAGAAGGTTTTTTATATTCTGTACCCAAAATACTAGAATAATTTTCAAGCACCTTGCTGGGCTTTCTGGCTACTCAGCTCTTGGCTTGTTTGCTATACAGAGGGTAGCTTCTTTTTTTGTCTTCCTCACCCCTGCCCCCACATGGAAGAGCCAAGGCCAAGATGTAAAGTTTCTCTGGGGCCCACCACCAAGTAGGGAATCCCCAATCCCACATCCATATTATCTGTCCTGCTTTGCAGGTTGAAGGACACACTTTCCATCCCTGGGCAAATGACAGCCAGACAACTGTCATGATTGACACCATCCCACCCTTACGAGGAAAGTCCATCTCTTAAAAGCATGGTATGATTGATGTCTAGGCAGTGCAAGACTGTTCTCAACATACAAGAAATATACCTGTATGATAATAGGCTCACTCTATCACATTCTGTAATAAATAATACTTAGTGCTATGCTACTCTGTAAACAGAATGCAATGGAGTTAAAGTTGACAGAGGACAGGAAGGAGACATAGAAACAGTTAAGCCTAAACTCATCCCCCTTAGGGGCCTCTCAGACCGCCCAGCCTACAGCGAAGAGCAGTACAGACTAGTGGATAATAGCTCTGGTTCTGGTCTTACATGGACAGTCTATGTTCAAGTCTTAGCTCCATGATGAATGAGCGTTGTGATATTGACCAAATTGTTTAATTTCTTTAGACTTCAGTTTTCCTATCTGTGTATAGGAGGGCTATTGATGTTCCTATCTCTTGCTGTAAGAATGAAATGAGGTCTTGGGGCGCCTGGGTGGCGCAGTCGGTTAAGCGTCCGACTTCAGCCAGGTCACGATCTCGCGGTCCGTGAGTTCGAGCCCCGCGTCGGGCTCTGGGCTGATGGCTCAGAGCCTGGAGCCTGTTTCTGATTCTGTGTCTCCCTCTCTCTCTGCCCCTCCCCCGTTCATGCTCTGTCTCTCTCTGTCCCAAAAATAAATAAACGTTGAAAAAAAAAAATTTAAAAAAAAAAAAAAGAATGAAATGAGGTCTTGCATGTAGTAAATACTTACTTGACCTGGAGTAAATGCATAATAAATATGAGTATTTTACATCATTTGTCAATTAAAATTACATATCACTTATCATGCACTACTATGTATTAATTGTTACAATGAGATATTCACATCCTCTCCATGCAACCATGGGACAGGGGCCAGGTAGACATTGTAAGTAAGCAAAGAGGAAGGCACCTAAGACAGCAGGGAGTGTTGAATGTGGTGTGGTGGGATCACACTCCCTCTGATCCAGACAGATCTTGTTTGTATTGTTGCCAGAAGTATGTGAGCTCAGTGATGCCAGATCTTGGAAGTTTTTCAGGATAAGCTGAAAATTTTGATTTTTATGTGAAATATTCTGACTTTTATTTTTATTTTATTTTCCTTTTTAAAATATTTTTATTTTTTTAACGTTTATTTATTTTTGAGACAGAGAGAGACAGAGCATGAACGGGGGAGGGTCAGAGAGAGAGAGGGAGACACAGAATCTGAAACAGGCTCCAGGCTCCGAGCTGTCAGCACAGAGCCTGACGCGGGGCTTGAACTCACGGACGGCGAGATCATGACCTGAGCCAAAGTCGGCCGCTCAACCGACTGAGCCACCCAGGCGCCCCGAAATATTCTGATTTTTAAAGCATTAGCAATCAATTCACATGTTTACCTATCCTGTTTCATTTTTATTAGTATGCATACCCAAAAAAGAGTCTCTCTTCCTCATTGATCATCAGTTTGTGCTCTTAGATGAGTTCTTCAGACCTCCTTAAGGGCGGGTGGACAGGGTCTGATCCTTCTTTCCACATTGGCCTGTAGGTACCAGGCGTTGGGTAAATGATTAGTGATGGAGTGTATGGTTTAAGGACCATTATCTTGTTTAATTGATGTGCTTGCTACTTGTCCTGCTTGTTGTTGTTATCGTTTGAAATCCAGGGCTTATTCTGGGTCTGAAGTTGAACACTTTTTATGTGAATGAAGAAGTGGTTGCCAGTTATATTCTGCTAGACATTCAGTGGGAATTTGTTTAGATTTCTGGCATCCCGTTGTGGGGTCGAACATTTTTCATTTCCTTTCACTGGAATGCATACCACCATCTGCACTCAGGCAGGTAAGAGGGGATTCAATAAACTTAAATGATTCTTTAAATCCACTTTGGGAAGCCAGAGCTGGAAGTTCTTAAGTTCTCTGGGGTTCATGTCGTTACTAAGCTTAATAATACAAATATTGTGTATATATTCTATATATCCAGTATTACATGATAAAATATAAAAGCAGTTAGTTGGCAGGAATATTTAAGATTTTAGAAATGTAATGGAATCCTATAAATTTTGAGTCATCTTAACATTGGGAGCTGCTGAATTTGGTGGATATTATTTCAGAAGCTGCTGGGGTTCCTCAGCCCCTTACGATACCAGAGAGCCATCTGCTGGAGATTTGTTTCATATCCTCAAAACAAGTTTAAGTTTTCCTTTTCTGGCTTTTAAGTTTTCTACCCAACTTAATGCCCCAGTTAAAACATCTGGAAACTAAAAGCAGGGTCATCCAAAGTGCATCAGTCTCTCTTTTACTGTGGAAACCATTGTGTTACAGTGCTTTTGATTATATTTGCATAGGGGTTGCCAGGAAAACACATGCCAACAAATGTTTCTTCTTTTAGAAATATCTCACTGGGATGTGTCCGAATCACTCCCTTTAAGGGGGAAGCAGGAGAAAGACTAATAGGTACTCAGCATCTGCCCAGCCAAGCCACCCCGTTCCCCCCACCCCCATTCTTTCTTTTCTTCCTGGGCTCTAATTTGTTTACCTTAGGATTAATGTTAAACTTTGCGAAGGAAATTAGAGGGCCATTAAAAAGAGAAGTGTGACGCTTACAAGACGATGATTCAGACTGATGACTGCTATTTCAAAGAGGCAGAAGGTGCAGGCGAGATCCTCTTCTTCCTGTAAATCAAAGAGAGACAGTTTAGGTTGGGTAGAGTATTACTGCTGGGGTTCTTCCTACCTCCATTATTGGGGTGATGTATTCACAACCAAGGTTCTCTTTGACTCATTAGTAATACTCTGGGGATGCTAGCTACATCTCTAGCTTCTGGAAATCCAAAAATGTCTAAACTGTGACAAAGATGGAATGAGAGACACTGAGGACCTTTGGTGGCAGCTGCCTATTAAATTACTGGGGACCAGACTTTGTAGCAGAGTGAGATCACTCAGGCTGCGACCATGGGGTGACTTTTCTCCCATATGTCCTATTTTATTTCATTGAGAGTTAACCCATGGTTCTGGTCCTGAACAAAATTAAAACTCTTGGTTGTGATAACCTTAGGCAGAAGTGTTTGCAACAAATCAAACAGGCCTGACTTAGACAAAAATTCTGGGTTTAATAAAGCCGTTTGAGGCTCTGCTCCGATATTTAAGCATGCAAGGCAGTTACAACACTAGCTCTGTAGGCTGTAAGGAGAACAAAGCTTATCAGTCTTGCTTTCTGTTGAGCCAACAGTGTAAGCTTAGGGGATAATGCCTGGCAAGCATTTTGAGTCCCTCGGAAGAAAACCCCCATGTAAGTTCGAAGTATTGTTATGGGTTATAAAATAGCTGTTAAGAGAGTCTGTCAGAGAGTGGCCAGACAGATGAACTTGGCTTAGAGAGGATACTGTCTAGACAGATTTTTATTTTTTCCTCTCTGCTACTTGCAATAGGACATTTCTCTGTTGAAGTTGTGGACACACTACTTAATATCACCAGGCATCTCTTAGCCATGTGGCACTTACCTGACATCTCCGTTTAATGTTTTACAGCTTTCATTTTACAGCTTCAGCTCTCCTTAAGCCCAACAATGAGAAGTTGAACCAGGTCGCATCCCTGTTGCACACTGAGCTGTCTACTCTCCAAACACCTATGTTTGTTCTTTTTGGCTGACACCTGAGTCAGTGTTTCACGGTGGTTAGGTGTCACAGTTTTTGACAGTGGACATAATCAGCAAGTGACTTGATCTTAGTAAGAATTCTATGGAAAAATCCATTAGCTTCATGGCAAGGCACCTCAGTCAGTGCCTGACGGTGCATCTTGAATTCAGTGGGAGACCCTGAACCGATGCTGGTTCAGCGAGAGTGAATGAGGATTTACGTAATGTGTGTCACGTGCTTGGGAGTGGGAACAGTGAGAAGTGGTGGGAGGATATTGTCTGTCCCTAGAGGTGGTTACTGAGAAACTGTCATTACTGCCCCCTTGGTGGCGGTTCGCGTCACTGCGATTGTTTGGTATTACGAAGTAATCAGTGTCAAGTCAGCCTGGGATTAAGGAAGTGCCAGTTGCCAGGATGCATTTTCCGTTCCAGGTCACACAACGAGAAGAAATTCTCAGGCTGAACTCTGTGAACCTTCCCTACCTGGACTGCAGTGTTTTCTCAGGGATTCTCAGGGCAAACAGAACTTTAAGTCTTTGATCACTGTTACTGGGTATCTGTTAACATACGGTAAACCGAGAACAGTTGCTTCTTTTTAGAGGTTCATGTTTTTCTTTTTCTGTTATTTTAATAGGAATACTTGTGCGCGCATGTTTTACATTGACCTACATACTTATTTAGGATTCAGGTAAACGAAAATAAAATTTTAGGTGTAACAAAATTAAAAAATTCAGAAAGTATTACCCTATAACTTTTGAATACAGCTTGGTAGTGTTAGTTGAATGAGTTCTTCCTTTAGATTTCGTTCTTTGTATCAGGGATCCTGTTATTGTTTTTGGCACAGTTTTATTTGCTGAACGTTTATTTCACGTCATTGCCTTTTGCGTTCAGAGGTATTCACGACATCCTTGTTGGTCTTGGGTGTAACTAGTTGAAGGCCTGGCTGAAATACAGATGACTGTCTCTTTAGTTTTTATGAATGGAAAATGAATGCGTAAACTGTGGTTTGCTTTGCACCTGTTCTTATATGTTCTTATATGTTGCCTTTGTGCTTGCTGCAAGATTATTCAGAGGAATGTGTTCCTGTTTATTAATTGTTACTCTGTGTATCTTTAGATCTAGGCAGTTGTTAAAAACCTGGATCTAACTCATTGTTTATGCATTCATTCATCTGTCTATCCATTCAACAAATACTTCGTGAGCATTGCTGATTGCCAAGTACTGTGCTCCTCATTGGTGCCACAACAGAGGACAAGACTATCCTTCCTTTATCCGGTGGTTTTCCACCTTTCTGCGTCAAACTGCAAAAAAATACATTACTTTGGTAATATTAGGAAAGGTGATCATGCCTTTCTTTGTTACCAATTTGTAGGAGTAGTCACTGTTCCATGGGAAATTGTAGCAGGGTACTGGTGACATACTACTAAAGGTGTTTAGCAGCTACAAAAATGATTATAGGGGCGCCTGGGTGGCTCAGTCGGTTAAGCGTCCGACTTCGGCTCAGGTCATGATCTCGCCGTCCGTGAGTTCGAGCCCTGCGTCGGGCTCTGTGCTGACAGCTCAGAGCCTGGAGCCTGTTTCAGATTCTGTGTCTCCCTCTCTCTGGCCCTCCCCCGTTCATGCTTTGTCTCTCTCTGTCTCAAAAATAAATAAACGTTAAAAAAAAATGATTGTAGACTCCTACAAAATAAGAACATTGTCTGGTGGACAAAGATAACTAGGAAATAAGGTTAGACTAAAAGAGAACTCTCACTCTTCCTCCTGTCTTCTCTGCATGCTTCTTGAAACTTCCTTTTTCTAGAGCTGTCTTGTCGGGCTTGCTACATAAGTCCTCAAGTATGAAAAGTGACAAATAGTAAACCTTATAAGTTCCTTTGTGTTTTGAAGGGGGGGGATGGGTGGTACAAGGAGAAGGCTTTCCTCGCTTATCCCCCACCGCAGTCAGGGGCCCTCTTTTTTTTTCCAGTAGAAATTGTATGCTACTCAATAGTGTTTCTGGAGAGAGTATTCCTCCAAGAGAACACTCTGACGTGGAGTATACAACTCATGTCGGGCATTTCGGGACAGGAAGAAGGGGAAGGAAGGCTCTACCAGGGTGTGTGAGTGGAGGAGAGATTATGAGACACGTTGACCTAAACAATGTCACTGAAATCACATTTTGAAGGTAGTGACCTTCTCGTTGGCCTAGACTTGCTTACGTGCATCTCTCTTTTTAGGATGTGAAAGCATGGAGTAAGATGACTTTTGAGGTCCTTTTCATTATGTTTATAGCTCTGTGCTTTATTTTGTCTGACTTTGTTAAGGTATAGTTGACAGATTAAGCTCTAAGTAAGATATTTAGAGCGTATAATATGGTGATGGTACACATAACATTGTAAAGGGATTTCCACCACTGGATTGATTAACACTTCCATCACTTCACGTATTTACTCTTTTTGTGTGAGGACATTTAAGTTTTACTCTCTTAGCACATTTCAGTGATATAATACAGTGTTATCAACTATTGTCAGTACATTATACATTAGGCCTTTGGACTGTATTCATCTTATAGCTGGAAGTTTGTACCTTTTTACCAATCTCACCCTATTTTCTTTACACTCTAGCCCCTGGCAACTACTTTTCTACTTTCTGTTTTTGTGAGTTACACTTAAAAAAAAAATTTTAGATTCCACCTATAAGTGATACCATGTAGTATTTATCTTTCTCTGTCTGACTTATTTTTAAAAAAAATTTTTGATGTTTATTTATTTTTGAGGGGGAGAGGGAGGGAGGGAGGGAGGGAGGGGCAGAGATACAGGGAGACAGAATCAGAAGCAAGCTCCAGGCTCTGAGTCGTCAGCACAGAGCCTGACGTGGGGCTCGAACTCATGAACCGTGAGATCATGACACGAGCAAAGTCAGATGTTTAACTGACTGAGCCACACAGATGCCCCCCTGACTTATTTCACTCAGCATAATGCCCTTCAGTTTCATCCACATGGCAAATGACAGGATTTCCTTCTTTTTAAAGGCTGAATAATTTTCTGTTATATGTATATCACATCTCCTTTATCCATTTGTCTGTTAATGGACACATAGGTTGTTTCCATGCCTTGGCTATTGTGAATTATGCTGCTATGAACACAGGAGTACAGATACCCCTTTAGGATAATGATTTTGTTTCCTTAGGATATATACCCGGATTTGGGATTGCTGGATCATATAGCTGTATGCTTTAAGGAGCAGGGATTAACTGAGCCCATTGAGGGCCAAGTAGAAGTTGTCCTTGGTAGGTGATAGTGGTCAGTGGTCAACAGTTCAATGATGGGAGCTGAAAACTCAGGAAAACTCTGGAACACCTAGGAGATTAGTTTCGTGTTGTCAAAATCATTCCATCAAGTACAGCACTTTAGGGTTTGTGGAAAGGAAAGGTAGCTAAAAGTGATTTTATAGTGCTTTAAAAATAAAGAAATGTTCTTTTTGGCCTATGATCAATTTCCGTGTACAGGAGGAAGGTCAGTGAAGCCACCAAATAGTTTTGATGATCCCTGATAATTTTCTCCAAATTCCAAGGAACCCATGCTTTTTCTTTGCTTTAAAATCTTTTTTAATGTTTATGTATTTTTGAGAGAGAGAGACACAGAGACAGAGCATGAACAGGGGAGGGGCAGAGAGAGAGGGAGACACAGAATCCAAAGCAGGCTCCAGGCTCTGAGCTGTTAGCACAGAGCCCATGCGGGGCTTGAACTCACAAACTGTGAGATCATGACCTGAGCTGAAGCCAGATGCTTAACTGACTGAGTCACCCAGGCGCCTCTCCATACTTTTTCTCTATCCAATTTCTTCCTTGGCTTCTCTTTAATTAGAGTCTCTGGTCCATATTCTGCCACCCCCCCCCCCCCCCGCCCCCTCCAGCTTTACTGGAAGTATGTGAGTTTAAGGTGTACCACATGATGATTTGATACACTTAACATGTTGCAAAATGGCTACCCAAGAAGGTTAGTTAACATTTCCATCTCCTCACATAATTAACTATTTTTTGTGGTGATAATATTTAAGATCTACTCTCATAATAATTTTCAACTATATAATACGATATTTTTTTTAAATGTTCATTTATTTTGACAGAGAGAGAGAGAGAGCGAGTGAGCGAGCACAAGCATGAGTCGGGGAGGAGCAGAGAGAGAGAGAGGGAGAGAGAGAATCCCAATATAGGGCTCGATCTCATGAACTGTGAGATCATGACCTGAGCCCAGATCAAGTTTAACTGGCTGAGCCACCCAGGCTCCCCTGGAGTATTGCTAATTATAGTCACCGTACTGTACATTAGATGCCCAGAACTTATTTGTGTTATTGTTGGGAGTTTGTACCTGGTCCGTCTTTAGCCACTCCCTTCACACACAAACAACCATCCATCTCCTTTCCCCACCCCTCCCCCACTAAGCTCTCCTCCCCAAATCTGCTGCTCGTTAAATCTGCCTACTCTACCCCTCCACACAGGCCTGAAGCCAAGCAACCGAACGTGGCTGGAGAAAAACACAACCGTCTTAACATGTCTCACTTTGAATTTATGATGTCGCATCTCACGTGGGCCCACAGGGCTGCCTGCCAGTCCTGCCACATTTTCCAGGGGAATTCACTGGCCCGTTTTCCACGATGACTATTTCACACTTTCAAACCACCAACATTTCTTTTTTTTTTCCTTCTTAGTTTCTCATTTGACTGAGAAAATCAAAGAAAGACGAAGGCAACTCTCACATGTTCCCGCCAGCAGATCTATCCTTCTGCCTACACCTGTGCCCGCTGCGGTGGAGGGCGTGGGGGAGCCGGCCCGTGCGCTGGATCCCATCCCTTCCCAGTGTTGGCACGGAAGGCAACCTTACGTAGTGGCCACCATGGGCGAGGCTTAGTTCTGAGTGCCTTAGGTGTTCACTAACGCAGTCCTTACCACAGCCCTGTGAGGTATAGGAATCATGCTGGTTTTACAGATGACCGAGCTGAGGCACAGTAACTTGTCCCGAATCCCACGGTCATGGTACCTTTGCGTGGCTCACGTCCACATATGCAACCACGCTGCCACACCTCGTCTCCAGACATTCTTCCAGCAGCCCTCTCCCCTCCCTCCTGAGTCGTCAATATCCCCCGCTCTGCCAGATGTTACCCCGCAAGTTACAAGCAAATTCTAGCGTCTCCTATTTTAAGCTACCTTGGACCCTGCATCTCTGTCTGGCTACCCCCTTCTGTCCCTGCTCTTTTTTTCAAAAAATTTTCATGCGCTTTTTTTTCTTTTTTCTTTTTTTTTTTTTTAGTATTTGTTGCATCTACTGTCTTTTTTTCTAATTTTCTTTTCAACCACTCCTGTCTGGCTTTTATCCCTGTCATTCCACGCAGACAACTTGTGTCAAGTCACTAATCACCTCCAGAGTGTCAGAGCCAGAGGTAATGTCAGTGACAGAATTCTCAAATTCTTACTCAGGCCCTCAGAAATGTTTTATTCCTTTGGTTCCCTTGATACCGCACTCGTTTTGGTTTTTCTCCTACCTTAGTGGTCACTTCTTTGCTGGATCCCCCCTCTGTTGGCCAACTTCTAACTCAGGGCTTGGTCTGGATCACCTTCCCTTTTCCCTTTTGCCACACTCATTCTCTTGGTGATCTCAACCAGTCTCAAGGCTGTCAATATCATTTCTTTTTTTTTTTAATTTAATTTTTAATTTTTTTAAAATTTACATCCTAATTAGTTAGGATATAGTGAAACAATGATTTCAGGAGTAGATTCTTTAATGCCCCTTACCCATTTAGCCCATCCCCCCCTCCCACAACCCCTCCAGTAACCCTCAGTTTGTTCTCCATATTTATGAGTCTCTTCTGTTTTGTCCCCCTCCCTGTTTTTATATTATTTTTGTTTCCCTTCCCTTATGTTTATCTGTTTTGTCTCTTAGTGTCCTCACATGAGTGAAGTCATATGATTTTTGTCTTTCTCTGACTAATTTCACTTAGCGTAATACCTTCCAGTTCCATCCACGTAGTTGCAAATGGCAAGCTTTCATTCTTTTTGATTGCTGAGTAATACTCCATTGTGTGTGTGTGTGTGTGTGTGTGTGTGTGTGTATATACCACATCTTCTTTATCCATTCATCCATCGATGGACATTTGGACTCTTCCCATACCTTGGCTATTGTTGATAGTGCTACCAAAAACATTGGGGTGAAATGTGCCCCTTTGAAACAGCATACCTGTATCCCTCGGATAAATGCCTAGTAGTGCAATTTCTGGGTCATAGGGTAGTTCTATTTTTAGTTTTTTGAGGGACCTTCATACTGTTTTCCAGAGTGGCTGCACCAGCTTGTATTCCCATGTCAATATCATTTCTAAATTGATGACTCCTAGATTTCTATCTCTAGCTTTGATCTTCCCAAGGCTTCTGGTGTTTCCATTTGGAAGTCATAGGCATAGCAATCACATAATTAATCTGTCTCAGATTTTGCTCTTTACCCTTCAGTTCCTAGCTTTAATAAAGTGAGACCTTCCTTCCACATCCCACATCGTAATTATCAGCAGGACTCTCTCTACCTTCAGACTGCCTTCACATTACATCCTAACTCTGACCATCTCTTCCAACATCCCTTGTCCAAAGCACTGTCATCTTATCCCCTGCATTTTGAAATAGCCTCCTAATGGGTCTCTTTGCTAATTTGAAATAGCCTCCTAATTTGTTTCTTTCTCTGATATAGTCTGTTTTTCACCCTGCAGTCAGTCATTGCTCATAAATATATATCAGATCTGGCCCCTGCCTACCCCCCTCACCTCATTTCCTGTCCCTTCCTGATCCCTGGGGCCCAGTCTTTGTCATTCTTTGAACACGGCACACATCTGCCCCAAGGCTTTTGTTTTTGCTGTTCCTTCTGTTCTCTGCTACTGGGAATGCCCTTCCTGTAGATATTGACCTAAATTAAAGAGTATTAATTATTTTGGTATAATCTCTTTTCAAACTTTTCCTTGATCTCCCCATCCGAAAAAGCAGGGACTGGAACTTTCCATCTTCTTTTCATTTTTTTATTTTTTTTTTATTTAAAAAAAAATTTTTTTTTTCAACATTTATTTATTTTTGGGACAGAGAGAGACAGAGCATGAACGGGGGAGGGGCAGAGAGAGAGGGAGACACAGAATCGGAAACAGGCTCCAGGCTCTGAGCCATCAGCCCAGAGCCCGACGCGGGGCTCGAACTCACGGACCGCGAGATCGTGACCTGGCTGAAGTCGGACGCTTAACCGACTGCGCCACCCAGGCGCCCTCTTTTCATTTTTTTAAAAAAATGTTTATATATTTTTGAGAGAGAAAGAGAGAGAGAGAGAGAGAGAGAGAGAAAGAGAGAGAGAGAAAGAAAGAGACAGAGAATCCCAAACAGGCTTCTCACTGTCAGTGCAGAGCCCGACGTGGGGCTCGAACTCACAAATCATGAGATCATGACCTGAGCCAAAATCAAGAGTCAGATGCTCAACTGACTGAGTCACCCAGACACCCCTTCTTTGCAGTTTTAATCAGAGTGTAATGTTGTATTATGTATGTGTTTGCTATGTATCCCCTTGAGTGCGTATCAGCTCCGTGAAGGCAGAGACATTATTGCTTTATTCCTAGTGCCTGGAACTAGGTGCTTGATAAATAGTTATTCAATTTTTGAAATAGTGAGAGGTATTAAGTCCTACAAAGATAAGGGATATATAAGAATGAAAAAGATTAGGTGTAATATTTTTTAAAAGTTAAAAAAAAACCCTGTAAATGATAGGTGGAAAGGAATGTGCATGGAGAAAATTGTCCAGAAGCAGAAAAAGAGAGCTCAGAATTCCGTGGCTCTAATCTTCCCTCTTCCCTTCTCCACCATCCCGGGAGAGTTCCCTGTTGCATAACTGCCATGTCGCGAGCCAAGAGAAGAGATCAAGGGGAAGGCCTTCAATGAAGCTTCAGGGACTTCAGGGGTGCATCCATGGTGAGGGTGGGCCTCAGAGTATTCTTAGGAAATTAAAATTGGTGAAACAAAGTAAAATTGGGGATCTTATGTTTCCTAAACCTACTCCTCTTGAAGCATTGAATGTGACAAATTGTGAATTTAACTCTTATGATGATGGTAACCACAATGATTTTTTTTTTCAAGTGGTGCTTTTCTGACTGTCTTTGGTCAATATCCTATTTCCTAATCTCCTTTAAAGTTGGAATGAGAATAATTGATGTAATTGTTTCCAGCTCCTTGGGTCACTCCTCCAACAGGAGCCAGGAGTGGTATATATACCTCTCACTTAACATGTTGTGAATTCTACTCACTGATGGAGAAGAAGACTAGAAGGAAAATTGTGCCAAAGTAATGAATTCTTTTGTTTAGTATTATAAGATATAAAAGGATTGGGACATTACCTTTAAATCCTGTTAGTATTTTAGTATACTTTTCTAATGGGCAAAGCCTTTCTCTTTAATTGGAGTCTGGTTGACACACAATGTTACATTAGTTTTAGGTGTACAACATAGTGATGCGACAAGTTTATATGTTGTGCTGAGTTCACTACAAGTGCAGCTATCACCTGTCACCATACTACACTATTACATACCATCGACTGTGTTTCTTCTGCTGCACCTTTTATCCTTGTGACTTATTCATTCCATAACTGGAAGCTTCTATCTTCCATTCCCTTTCACCCCTTTTGCCTACTTCCCATCCTTTTTCCTTCTGACCACTATCAGTTTGTTGTCTGTATTTATGGGTCTGTTTCTGCTTTAAGTTTGTTTGTTTATTCATTTGTTTTAGTTTTTAGATTCTACATATAAGTGAAATCATATGGTATTTGTCTTTCTCTGCTGACTTATTTCATTGTGTCTGCTGGCATAATACCCCTTAGGTCCATCCATGTTATTACAAATGGCAAGGTCTCATTCCTTTTTTATGACAAATATTCCATAGTGTGTGTGTGTGTGTGTGTGTGTGTGTGTGTGTGTGTATACACCCCACATCTTCTTTATCCATTCTTCTATCCATGGATAGATGTTTCCATATCTTGGCTATTGTAAATAATGCCGCAATAAACATAAGGGTGCATAAATCTTTTTGAATTAGTGTCTTTGTTTTCTTTGGGTAAATATCCATAGTGGAATCACTGGATCATACGGTATTTATATTTTTAACTTTTTGAGGCATCTACTTACTTTTTTCCACAGTGGCTGCACCAATTTGCATTCCCACCAACAGTACACAGGCTTATTTTTTCTTCACATCTTCAACAACATTTTTATTTAATGTTTTTTTGATTCTAGCCATTCTCACAGGTGTAAGGTGATATCTCATTGTATTTTTATTTGCACTTCCCTGATGATGAGTGATGTTGAGCATCTTTTCATGTGTCTGTTGACCATCCGTATGTCTTCTTTGGGAAAATGTCTATTCAGGTTTTCTGCCCATTTTTTAACTGGATTATTTGTCTTTTTGGTGTTGAGTTACATAAATTTTTTATATATTTTAGATATTAACCTAATGGGGAAATCTTTAATGACCTCCAGAAAACAGGGAAGGGATATTCCCTACCTTTGTACATGTAAATATGACCAATAAATATTTATATTACCTGAACTTTGACTCTAAGTAAACATGCTGCATAACAATTATCTGACATAGCTGTGATTTTGAAAGTTTAAAACATAGGTATATGGTGAGCACATAATCCTGTGGTGCTCACATCGCCCAACTTTAGCTATAAAATTTGTATTATTATTATCAACATCATTATTATTATTATTTTAGAAAGAGAACATGCAGTCAGGAGGGGAGGGAAGAGAGAAGGAGAGAGGGAGGGAGGGAGAGAGAGAGAGAGAGAGAGAGAAAGAAAGAAAGAGAAGGAGAATCTTAAGCAGATTTTATGCTCAGCATGGAGCCCAACACAGGGCTTGATCCCGCAGCCCTGGGATCATGACCTGAGCCGAATTCAAGAGTCAGGCGCTTAACTGACTGAGCCACCCAGGCGCTCCTAAAATTTGTTTTAAAAGGTCAAGCACAATTATTTTGTAGTGTTTGGGTCATTTCAAAAGATTCATATGTAGGCACTTACTGTATTCCTTTATGTTTCTTGTTGATTTCTTTTTTTCTAGAGGGAGAAGAAGATGAGGATGAAGAGGATGAGGAGGAGGAAGATGAAGAAGAGGAAGATGAGGAGGAAGATGAAGAAGATAAAGATGCAGAGCCCCTGGATGAGAGCTTGGATGGTGACGCTGAGCTGCTGGGGTTTACCCTCCCTGGCGTCACGTCTCAGGAACCTGGTTTAGAACAAGGAAACCTGGGCCCTTTGGAGGGAGCCACCTACCAGGTGCCAGACGCCATCGAGTGGGAGCAGCAGAATCAGGGCCTGGGTAAGAGGCATGCGTGTTTCCCTTTTCCAACTCCCTGTCCTTCTTTTATTTTTCTAAGGTGGCAGCTTGCTTTCTTGGCATCGATTATGGGGCAGAATGGATTTTCTGGTTATGTTTATGGGTGGTTCATTTCAGAAAAAGTTATCACTTTCTTTTTATAGGTTTATATTTAGTGCTGTTAAATAGCCAGGCTCCAAACAGTCTCCACTAAGAGCACAGTTACCTAATTTTTGGAGGGAGTTCCATTTCTTTCCTTCCCAGCTGGAAGACAGCTATAGGTTTTGGGAGGACTTCCAAATGGGGAGGGATGTGAGTAACCAGCGTGCTGAACAAACAGTGTGAATGGTCTGAAGTCAGAAAACAAATACGTGGGGTTACCTTCTGTCCCTGTAGAATTTGGTGCCTAGCGGAAATTCCTCCCCCACTTCTGCGTGAGCTTTCACAGGCTTGTCACTTTGCTGTATTCTTACGGCTGCATTCCGTTGTCAGACAGTCTCCGTTCAGCAGCCAGCGTCTGGACACCCATGTGGTCGCTGTCTCTTGGGTACAGCCCAAATGATCAATGAGAGGCTCTGTGAATGCAGGCTCACCTCCCGGCTGACACTGTCTTCCCGGTCATCAGGGAAGCTCCCCTGTCTGTCTCCTCTTGGCTTTTTCTGGAGAGATGCTATAAGCTCTGGGTGATTCCTTGAGGCCTTACTCTCTTGACTTGAGGTAAGGTGACCTCTTCTCCAAAGAAGAACCCTCTCTAAAATTTCCTTGGTCTTTAACAGCCAGCCCCGTTTGTAACCTTCAAGTGTAGCCGAGGTTAGGTTGAAAAGTCACAGAACTGGTGTTTGGCGATTTCATTGAAAATGTGGATGTTGGCCTGGAGCTTTGCTCAGGAATATCATACTAGTGTATTTTGGTGCCTCAGTTGAAATGTCCAATTTAGAATCCTATTGCATATGATTTCTTTTTTAAATATTTATTTACTGGGGCGCCTGGGTGGCTCAGTCAGTTGGGCATCCATCTTAGGTTCAGGTCATGATCTCACGGTTCGTGGGTTCAAGCCCTGCATCGGGCTCTGTGTCAACAGCTCAGAGCCTGGAGCCTGCTTTGGATTCTTTGTCTCCCTCTCTCTCTCTCTCTGCCCCTTCCCTGCTTGTGCTCTGTCTCTCTCTTTCAAAAATAAAAACATAAAAAAATAAAAAATTTAAATATTTATTTATTTTGAGGGGGGGCGCGCCGAGAAAGAGGGAGAACAAGAATCCCAAGCAGGGATTTGATGTAGGGCTCAATCTTACGAACCGTGAGATCATGACCTCAGCCGAAATCCAGAGCTGGGTGCTTAACCGATGGAGCCACCCAGATGCCCATGCATATAATTTCTTAAAGATCGTTCTCCCCTCCCATGAAAACTCTCTTTTTTAGATTGGTGGTGAGAAAGGGTGAGTGCACTAAAATACGTGTAGAGCTGGGAAATTGCTGTGTCAGTTTATTGCATGGGTGTGTAGTTTAAAATAAGCTCTCTCTGTCTTTTTTTAAAGCTCAAATTGGACTTGTAAAATTTTGAAGGTTTGCAGGCAAAGGAGGAATGCTTTTCTTTGATGAACTGTCCTTTCCATTTGGTTAATTAGTTCATCCAACAAACCTGACTGAGCATCTACTCTGTTCCTGGTACTTTGCATGGCACTGGGGACACAGAGAAAAACAAGAATAGTGCCTTTTTTGGATTAGAACGGAACTCATTTCATAAAGGTTTCAATGTGGGGAGGGTGAGTTCTATAGTAAAAGTAGGTTATAACAGGGCAAAGCAGAAATACTGAAGGGGGCCCTATTGTCCTCCTGTCTTGCCTCCTTATTCCAGCCTGATGCACAGCTAAGTTTTCTTAAATTAGTGATACCAGTTTAGTGATTTGTTATGGTTTTAAAAGTGATTCCCACAAGGAATTTTTTTTTAATATATCAGGTTTTTCTGTTAAAAATAATAATTTACCATTTCCCTAGATGTCTCTTACCTTTTATTGTCACTTGCTTTCCCGATAAATTCATTGTATCAACATGTTTTTAGGACTGAGTTTCCTGGGAACCCAAACAAGGAACACATCTTCCAAGCTGTTTTGTTTTGTTTTGTTTTTTTTCTTTCCACCGTGGGAAGACTGTGTTTGAGTAGTGTCTGGGACTAAACTTTTATTTGCTCATCAGCTTTTTCTTGGAATGACAGGAGTATCTCCTAGTCACTCATAACCAGTACTAGCTTCTGGTCGACATTAATTCATACAGTTTTCTAAGTACACTCAGGTCAGATGAAACAGAGGAAAACCTCTATTTGGATTTGGAAAACCTCCTGTGATGGACTTTTGTGGTAGGTAGAATAGTGACTCCCTAAAGATGTCTACGTCCTGATCTCTGGAGCTCGTGAATTTGTTACCTTACATGGCCAAAAGGACTTTGCCGATGATTAAGTTAAGGATCTTGAGATGGGGAGGTTATTCTGGATCATCTGAGGAGGCCCAGTATAATCACAAATGCCTTTATAAGGGGGAGGTAGGAGAGTCAGAGGCAGAGAAAGAGATATGATGAGAGAGGCAGAGGTAAGAGTGATGTGGTCATGAGCCAAGGGATGCCAGCAGCCTCCAGAAGCTCGGAAAGACAAGGAGATGAATTCTCCCCTTGAACCTCTAGAATATAACCATGTTGACACCTTGGTTTTAGGCCCTCAAGACCTATTTCAAACTTCTGACCTGCAGAACTCTCAGATAATAAATTTGTGTTGTTTTGAGCCACTAAATATGAAACTAACACAGATTTCAGTAAGCGTTTCATGGAAAGCATCATTTTAGAAAGTAGAACTGCAGGGCAGCTCTAGTCAGAGTGTGAATCTTGTAAACTTAAGTATAGTTTTTTCTTCATGAATCATTAAATATGCAAAAATTGAGGGGGGCCTGAGTGGCTCAGGCAGTTAATCATCCAACTTGGCTCGGGTCATGATCTCGCGGTTCGTGGGTGTGAGCCCTGTGTCCAGCTCTGTTCTGAGAGCTTGGAGCCTGGAGCCTGCAGCCTACTTTGGATTCTGTGTGTGTGTGTGTGTGTGTGTGTGTGTGTGTGTGTGTGTCTCACTGCCCCTCCTCTGCTCGTTTGCTCTCTCTCTCTCAAAAATAAATCAACATCAAACAAATTTTAAAAGTGCAAAAATTGAGACCTTTTAAAAATAATTCTATTTAATATAATACCATTCTAGTTGACCTTCTTCATTTTTGCTTTCAGGCGGGTTATTTTATTTATAGATTATCACATCCTATTTTACAATATGAATGGTGTTCCAAAGCAAATGCTAAAACCCATATAAACCTTTAAAAATGAACAGATTGAAGTGGGTAGCTGGGATTGGCTAAAAATAACACAAACTCTTTGAATAGATTATAATTTCATTTCCTGTGAAATAACATGAGCAGAAAACTTAGATGACTTTCTAAGGCAAAGCAGTAGATTCATGGCCTCAAATTCTCGGAACTTCTGTTTTCTGCATTGCCACATACACATCACCTCTAAAGCTTTGGAGGGAGAGAGCTCAGCTTCTTGATCTTGCTGTTGGGAGGTGTGAGTGGAATGAACTGTATGTCACTGAAATAGAATTAGGAGTGAAAATCCCCTGTTATAGCAGAGGTGGATCAATTGATTGGTATATAGGAAGTTCTTTTTTTTTTTTAAATGTTTATTTATTTTTGAGAGAGAGACACACACAGTACAAGCAGGGGAGGGGCAGAGAGAGAGGGAGACACAGAATGGGAAGCAGGCTCCAGGCTCCCAGCTGTCAGCACAGAGCCCAACGCAGGGCTCAAACTCACGGACTGTGAGATCATGACCTGAGCCGAAATCGGATGCTTAACCGACTGAGCCACCCAGGCGCCCCATATGCAGAAACAATTTCTTCTCTTATCTAACAAGTTCATTTTCAAATTTATTGGCAAGGACCCGCACAGAGTAGACACTATGACTCACACCACTTCTAATCCTGTTAGGTATTATAGTATGTCATACAATTCTGCTTTAAAAATATTTTTTTTAATGTTTACTTATTTTTGAGAGAGAGAGAGAGAGAGAGAGAAAGAGCATGAGTAGGAGAGGGGCAAAGAGAGAGGAAGACACAGAATCTGAAACAGGCTCCAGGCTCTGAGCTGTCAGCATAGAATCTGACGCAGGGCTCAAACTCACAAACCCTGAGATCACAACCTGAGCTGAAGTTGGACCAGACCAGCCTGCTTCGGATTCTGTATCTCCCTCTCTTTCTGCCCCTCCCCTGCTTGTGCTCTGTCTCTCTCTCTCAAAAATGAATAAACATTAAAAAAAATTTAAAATCCATATGACCCAAGTTGAGTCAGCATATCCATTTTATTTATTTATTTATTTATTTATTTATTTATTTATTTATTAAAAAAGTTTACTTCTTTAGTTTGAGAGAGAGGTGAGAGAGATAAAGAGAGAGAATGAGTGGGGGAGGAGGAGAAAGAGGGAGAGAGAGAGAATCCCAAGCAGGTTCCACACTGTCAGTGAAGAGCCCGACCTGGGGCTCCATCCCACAAACTGTGAGGTCATCACCTGAGCCGAAACCAAGAATCAGTTGCTTAACCACCTGAGCCAGCCAGGTGCCCTGACATATCCATTATAATGTTTAAACATTTCCGGTGCAATTAGTACCTGGGGATTCTTTCCTTTTTGCATTCTGTATCTGCCAGGATGCCTTTAGCTATGGGTAGCAGGGACTGTAACTTAAATTGGTTTAAAGAAAAAAGAAATGTATTTTCTCCAAAACAAAACGTATTTTCTCTGTCCAGAGACAGAGCTCTTGGGTCAGTTGACTCAGTAGCTCTGCTGTCATCAGTGACCCAAATTTGCCCACCTTGCTGCACTGTCCTGCTTGGGGTGCTGACTTTGCCCCTGGACTGGCCTCCTTACAGCTGTTGGGATGGCTGCAACAGCTTCACATGTCACACCGAGAAAAGACACTGTCCAGGGAAACCAGGAGGCTATCTTTTCACCGTATTTCTTTCTTCAGAGACAGGAAGCTTTCCAAGAATCCCCCAGTAGAATTCTTGCCTCCAGTTGGCTGGGGTTAGGTCACATGCCCATTTCTAAATGGTCGTTGCAAGGGGAGTGTGGTCACGTGGCTGGAATGGGTGGAGGTGAGTGTCAGTCACCAGGCCTATCAGCCAGGGTTCATGTGTTTTTCTGTTCACTTCCTTGTAGCTGATACTATCCATGTCCCTTCTATCCTCTAAGAATCCCATGACCAATCTTGTTAAAATAATACCTTCATTTTCAATATGTTTCGAATTCATAAGTTCTGGATGAGAGCCTGAGGGTGGCGTTGTTCCATTTTCTTCCTCAGGAGACCATTTTGGCCACTTCAGTTTGGTTGATGTTCTGGATGGACCGTGCTTTCAAAACCATCAAGTAGTTAAGTGCAGGAGTATTATAGCTACCTTCCCTTTCATTTCAAAGCCTGCATCTAACATTGGAACGGGCTTTTGATTTAGGAAGTGGAATATTTTCCCCTAGAGGTCTTTAAAAATCATGATAAATATTCAGTTAATAACCTAGGGATGTTTGTGGAAAGCAGAAGAATGAAGGGCTCTCATGTATCTATTTTTTTGTCAGACATTCGGTGAGTACCCACTACATGTGTGCTATGTGCTATGGGAATACCGAGAGGCTAACATATGAAGAGGGAACTTAGCATGGGTCCAGAGAGTGGTCCCATAGATGTGAGGTCAGTGGCTGAGCAATTCCACAATGCAGGACTAAATCATCACCTACAACCAGGGGCTGCTTTGAGTAGCAGCCATCTGGGAAGTGTGACTTCAAGGGAGCTTTGCCTGATCTCCTAATTTATATCACCCTTTCTGCCTTAACATGATGCCTACTTTTCTTTCTTTTTTTTTTTTAATTTTTTTTTAATGTTTATTTGTTTTTGAGAGAGACAGAGACAGAACGCGAGTGGGTTAGGGACAGAGAGAGAGGGAGACAGAGAATCCGAAGCAGGCTCCAGGCTCTGACCTGTCAGCACAGAGCCCAATGCGGGGCTTGAACTCACAAACCGTGAGATCATGACCTGAGCCGAAGTCGGATGCTCAACCGACTGAGCCACCCAGGCGCCCCTACATGATGCCTACTTTTCAATACTAGAGCCTTACCTGGGATTGAGATTATGTATCTTGAGAAGGCCTTAGAAAAAAATGCAGATCTGTCTGGGCAGGGTACCTCATTAGGATATTATCATTTATATTTTATTATTAATTTATCAGGTTCATTAGCAGGTGATGTAGGATGATTTTAAGATAAAAGAGAGAGGAATACAGAACAAATGTGTTTTGAATCAGTGGGAAGGTAGAATGAATTGTAGGCAAAGGTGTGGGGGTTAGGCCCTATAGAAACAGCACTTGGGGCACGCAAGTGGCTCAGTTAAGCGTCCGACTCTTGATTGTGGCTTGGGTCATGATCTTAGGTTCCGTGAGTGTGAGCCCTACATTCGGCTCTGCACTGACAACGTGGAGTCTACTTAGAATTCTCTCTCTCTCTCTCTCTCTCGCTCTCGCTCTCGCTCTCTTTTGCTCTGCCCCTCATATAGTGCAACATGAGCTATGGCAGCAAGGGAAAATGCTCCACGCAAGTAGTGGGAACTGTGAGATTTCAAACATCTATGTATTTTGATGTATAACATGTTAAACTGTGGATTAAAAGGTTGCTCAGGAAAAAAATAAAAGGTTGCTCAGGAAGCTGACAGGGCCGACATAAGTAAGTATGTGTATGGAAGGGGAGGGAGGAGCGAAACTTTAATCCAGTGTAACCAGCGCAAAGTGAATGGCAGATTGGCTAAAGCCTCCAGACCAGTGGCTGTGGATCTTGGCTGCACATTGGAATTACCTAGAGAGCTGTACAACACTCTGAAGCCTGGGTCTTACTCAAGAGGACAACTGCCCCATACTGATCGACTGCTTGTTGTTCCCTTGGGGTAAGGCGGCTTCTGTTCATACAGGAGAATGGAGAAAGGGGATTTTAAGAAGTGTTTGTATATTCTATGAATAGAATCCCCATTGGTAGAGATTTACAGTGCTTTTAGTGATCTTTTGTGTATTGTATTAGCGTGTCTTACAGAAAAAAAAAAAAAAACCAGCCAGCTTTATACGGTGACAGAGAGATCAAACTTAAATTCAATACCTATGTTTTAATTTCCCCAGAAAGCCCTTGGTCACATTACAGACTCCTAAATCTGCACTGGAGACATTTGTCCCCAGACACCTGCATCTGGGAAGACTCAGCATCTTCCGATATGAGTTTCCTTGGTGGGCACGTGCCAGTTGCCTGGGGTTTCTTTGTGTCCCGAGTTGGTAGCCAGGGTTTCTGGATTTGAGGCTCATGCCATTCGCCCTTACTTTGGGAAGGACTGAATTGTTTTATTTTTCCTAGACAGAGGGAGTGGAAGACTTGGGACCTCCCTTTTCACATAGGCAAGGCACCCTGGTGCCCAAGTTTAAAATAGAGATTGTGATCCCTCCCTCTCTCTGCCTCACGAGGATGAGCCCCTAAGAGAAATTAGGTCTGCAGAGGAGGACATCTTCCAAGGCCAAGATATTATTTCTTCATAGATCTTTCCATTTGAACTGTTGATTACTTGCAGATTAGTACTAGTTGGGGATTCTAGGGGAGAAAAATCTGTCCACACGCCTATGGTGAAAGATTCAACAAACTCATGATTTCCGTAGGTTTTAAAAACACTTATTTCCTGAAGTTTCCATTTACTTATTTTTATCCCTTTGTATTGGAGGTGTTTTTGTCAGAAGCCTTAAATCCTCTTTTTAGCACGAGGAAGGTTATAAATAGGTTAAATTCATAAAAACGAATAGACATCCTTCCCGCTGACCCTTTCCAACTGTGCTCACAAATGTCTGCCAAGGACCACAAAACAGAAATTCGTATGAACCAAGTAGAAAGGTGAGCTGGCCAAGCCAACGGAAAATCAGATGCTGGCCTAAAAACAATTTAATGTACTCTTGTCTCTTTCTTTCATTTTGATGTTCATGACACTTCTGAAGAGCAGTTATGCATATTGACTACAGTCAAGCTTTTGTGTTCCTTTAACACAGGAAATGTTAAGCTCTTTGGAAAGGGGGAAAGATTGATGGCAGGGATAATTTTGTGGATTGTGCTAATTTTTTTTTAAGACAATGATTTTTCAAAGCTGTTTTTGCACCAACAATCTCAGACTGAACTGAGGCTTCAGGAGTTCATTAATTCCAAGAGTTCTAGGCAGAGCTCATATTGTTAACACATGCACATACACATGTATGCACACTCACAGTTCGGTTTGTGCAAGTCAGCTGTGGGACACTGCACGTTCCCTTCTTCTCCTCCTAAGTTTTCTTTTGAGAAAATGAGCGGGGGAAACCCATAAAATAGGGTTAGTAGAGACTGTCTCTCTAGCACAGAGGCAGCGGCGACTACCTGTGTGTGCAATTTTCTGTGTCCAGAGCAGCTGACTCCCTTAGACATAAAGCCTCTCTGGGCATATTCCTGTGTTGCGGAAGGGAAATCAGTCTTGGTGGTTAAAATAAAAACCTTTGCACCAGCTGAGTCTTTCCGGTAATATAGTTGTAAGTTCTGTGTGATCTCAAAGAACTGCCAGCCTCTCAAGCTGGCCTCAGGAAGCCAAAGCTATTTTCGAAATTCAAAGGATTAGTGGTGCAAAGCAAAAATACAACACGGCGAAAGTGAAGGAGGGAGTAAATGTTAAAACAAGGACTCGGAGATTTAGATCAGGTAACTTGGAGATTCAACAGTTTGTGGATCGGAGGCATTTCTTAACATGTATTTGTCTCTTTTATATACCACTGGTATATTCAAGGACCTCCATGATCTGTCTGGGGTCTACTTTCCACTTCACTTTTCCTGACCTCTGCCTTCATCAGGCTGTAGTCACTGTCACCAGAACATGCATTTCTGCAGACATGCATTTGTCTGTATGCAGCTCTTGCAGAAGCCTTCCTGGCAACCCTAAGTCATGATGAGCCCTCCTTTCTGAAACTCCTCCAGCATTTATTGTCAGTATTGCTCAGTTTCTATACACTGCACTGTCTCGTTTTGCTTATTATTTTTGGAGAGCCTCACAACATCTAGCACTTGGCATTGAGTACTGTTGGTTGCTTAAAAGGGGTTGCTTAAAAGCTTTTCCAGCTGGTAACCATTCTGGGCCTGAAACTTTCCAGCACAATTGGGAGGAGGGGTGGGCATGCTTTATTGCACTCGGCCAGTTAAACAGTAATCCCATATGTAACTATCCTGAGTAGCAATATGGGGCTGAGGTGTGGTTTTCAAATGGAATTCAGCTCAGGTCACCTGGGTGGTTCAGTTGATTAAGTGTCCGACTGTTGATTTCGACTCAGGTTATGATCTCATGGTTTGTGAGACCGAGCCCCACCTCGGGCTCTGTGGTGACAGTGTGGAGCCTGCTTGGGATTCTCTCTCTCTCTCTCTCTCTCTCTCTCTCTCTCTCTCTCTCTCTACCCCTCTCCCACTCATAATCTCACTCCCTCTCTCCCTCTCAAACTAAATAAATAAACTTAAAAAAGTAAAATGGAATTCAGCTCAATTAATGGAAAAAGCATTAGCTCGATTCATGGAATAAATGGTAACTGATCAGGTACTGAGGGCTTTCCATAATGCTTAAAACTGACATTAAGCTTAAATATCACATGGCAGGTAGAGCTTCATCTGATATTAACTTTTTTCTTGTTCTACTTACGCCAGAGTAATTTTTACATCTATTTACAAAGCCTTTAGCAATGAACTAAATATAGCATGCCTTTGGGTCCCATAAAGAGCATAGATAGCATTTTGAAGGCCAGGTTTTCTGGAACATAATCTAACATTTTATTTTACTTCTCTAGCTTTAGTGAGATGTCATTGACATATAGCATTGTGTAAGTTTAAGGTGTATAACGTGTTGTATTGATATACTTATATATTGCAAAATGATTACCAACATACTGTTAGCTAACACCTCCATCATATCACATAACTACCATTTCTTTCTTTCTTTCTTTCTTTCTTTCTTTCTTTCTTTCTTTCTTTCTTTCTGTGAGTAATTTAACATTTTAGAATATTTTTTCAGAATGAACTTTGAGTGATTCTACACTGTAGAACTGATCAGACCTTGGAAACATTGGGCCAGTTACCTCATTGTCTTAGCATCTGAATCACATAGAATCAGAAGACTGCATTCCCACAGTGATCTATCATTTAGAAAATTTCCAAATAGTGAATTAGGTGGCTTGATGGAGGTAAGGCCTTTGATTGCTTCTACCAAAGAATATAAACAGTCATAGTATCAGCTAGATGAAAGTGGGAAATTAATTGAACCTGATTCTCTTGGCTACTGGATCATAGCTTCCCCAAGTCAGAGAATCTGATTGTCTTTTTTTTTTTTTCAGTTTATTTTGGAAGAGAGGGAGAAAGCACATGAATGGGGTAAGGGGAAAGAGAGAGGGAGAGAGAGAGAGAGAGAGAGAGAGAGAGAGAGAGAGAGAGAGAGAGAGAGTCCTAAGCAGGCTCTGTGCTGTCAGCACAGAGCTGGATGCCAGTCTCGATCTCATAAACTGTGAGGTCATGACCTGAGCTGAAATCAAGAGTTGGATGCTTAACCCACTCAGCTACCCAGGCACCCCCTGGTTGTCTTTTTGTATCTCGCTTCTGGCTGCAGGAAAATTATAATTATAATAATAGTATTTTAAATGTTTTAGTGTACTTCTTTGAAAAAAATGTTCTCTTTTCATGTCTTTAATGCCCTGTACGAGGTCCTGGATATTGGGTTCTTGTATCAAAGTTTCCCTAAAAATAAATTTGGACTGTTGATTATGGAGATCCTTCTGGAAACCTACACTCAAATATCTCAGCTCCCTAGGGGCGCCTGGGTGGCGCAGTCGGTTAAGCGGCCGACTTCAGCCAGGTCACGATCTCGCGGTCCGTGAGTTCGAGCCCCGCGTCAGTCTCTGGGCGGATGGCTCGGAGCCTGGAGCCTGTTTCCGATTCTGTGTCTCCCTCTCTCTCTGCCCCTCCCCCGTTCATGCTCTGTCTCTCTCTGTCCCAAAAATAAATAAACGTTGAAAAAAAAAATTAAAAAAAAAATCTCAGCTCCCAATTACTCATCTTTATTTATTCAATGATCTGTATGAGATAATAAATAGACTCAATGCTTTACAGAAGCTGAAGCCCTTATCTGAATTTTTGTAATTAAATTTCATTGAATTGGAGAATTAGGAGAAAAAAATCACATTTCTTTCATTAGGAATGAATTTCTTATGTGAAAACTCAGCAGTCACTTTTCCTTTGGAGAGCTAGAGATGGAGTCTTGGAACTAAACCAGAAGATAATCTCTTCATCAGCTACAGTTAATAAAAACATTAATAAGGCACGTTACATCTGAGGAGAGTGCTGTGAACTGAATCCTTTGTAATCAGAATGCACTTGTAGACTCAGTTGGGGAATTATTAACATGTAAAAACATCTAGTAGGCTCTCCTGAGAATTAAACAAGAAGAAATACTGAGAGAATTGGGAAAATTTTCAGAAAGGAAGAAATTAAGTATAAATTGCCCTCTTCGAAAAATACAGAGGGAGTGAACAAAGGTGATGTTAAAAAGCTTCCAATTGTGCTAAACCAAAATTGAGAAAGTGGTGGAAACTGTGTCCTTATTTCCTGATTTGCAGTTACATGCTGCTAAATTAAGTTGAATTACTTCATCAAATGCTATTGGTGCGCTGTATTAAGAATCAGACTATTTGGAGTCTCCCAGACAATATTTGTTTTACTTCCTCTGGATCAGCAAAAGAATGCATTTAACTTTTGCATTTCAGAAAATAGAGCAATTTGGTAGTTTTTCCCTGTCTCCAACCGAGACCATAAAAGAAGGATGCTAAAGCCTCAAAGCCAAGCTTAGTGGTCAGGGGAGGTTGAAGTCAGCTGGTGAACTTGTTCATTTCATTTTGGCGTTTGAGAATTAATAACCACAGGGTGCTGCCTTTCCAACTCAGAACTATTCTGCTTTTCTGTTGGACAAAAAGATTCTTTCACAGAACCTGGCACAAAATATAGATACATGGTCAACAAGGGGTCCCAGTTTCAATTCATGTGGAGAATCTTTAAAGTAAACTTCACAAACATACAGATTATCAAGACCCAGGGAAGGAATTTAAAATGAAGGAGTGCTCACAGTGGAGGGGATTTTGATTTACATCTTCCATCTCTAAGTTCTCCTGCAGGGCTGAAATATTTCTGAAATAATGGGATTTGATTTTTAAGCTGCTTCTTTTGAAAGAAGACAACAGCTGTTCAGAGCAGGATGGATTTGATGGATCCTTGGGGATAAATACCCAAAGTAATGTTGGGTATTTCCAACTGCATAAGGTCTGATGTGAGATCAGCCATAGGCACCCGGTGAACGACTACCTGGGTTTGTTTATCGCAAGCCTGATAAAGTATTGCACATCCCGCAGGACCAAGACCTTGGGCTTTTGAGCCCTGCCACAGGCAGGGAAGCAGATAGGTAGGGGAGGCCACTCACAGAGTGTTAAGGTGAAGAGTTATTGCCAAGTAGACCTTACTACTCAGGGCTCAGCCATTGAAACCACAGAGACGACTTACTGACTTAACCCACTAATAGAAAAGGGGTGGGGGCAAGCCATGGGAAAACTATGATGCACGGGAGTTTGTTTTCAGAGGACTCTTGTGGGCTTTTCCTCGTCCATCTCCCTGGTCACCATGTCATCATCCTCACTTTGCAATCTTCCTCTGAGCTCAGGTGATGGCGCCGTAGGACCTCCCTGGGATTCAGAGTGGCTTCAGTCACTTAATCCCTTCCACTGTATCAAACACTGTTTCTCTAAGACCTTGGTTTTAAGACTTTTTGAAGGACCATCAATAATTCATAGTTGTTAAAAGATACATTTTAAAATTAGGATTAATCATGATTCTCATTGAGATATAAAATGAAAATGTCAAAGATTTTTAAAATCTCATTAATTAATAAAGGAACCAGGCAGATGCCTCAACCAGTTCAAAGCACAGATCAAAGAGTCACACATTTACATGGACTCAAGGTCTGTTAAAATGAATTTAGAAATGGATACAGGGCCAGGTGCCTGGGTGGCTCAGTCGGTTAGGTGGCTGGCTTTTGATTTCGACTCAGGGCGTGATCTTGCAATTGTGGGATCAAGCCCCACATTGAGCTCTGCTCTCTGTGTGGAGCCTGCTTGTGGTTCTCTCTCTCTCTCTCTCTCTCTCTCTCTATCTCAATCTCTCTCTCTCTTTCTCAATCTCTCTCTCTCTCTCTCCCTCTCTCTCCCTCTCTCTCCCCCTCTCTCTCCCTCTGCCCCTCCCTGGCTTGTGCTGTCTCTCTCTAAAAAGGAAAAAAAAAAGGGATGCAGGCCAACTTTTTCCAGTATTTTCCCTTGAGAAGAATTATTTGTATTGCTATGAGCTATCTACGATTTAAAGATTTGTAAAATAGTCCAAAGCCAGTGCAGAGCCCTAATGGAATCACATAATTTTCAGGGGCTCTAGCACTCCATTACAAGATATTCAATAATCTCCTCCTTATTCTAAAGTTTACATTTTTTTCCGTTACACACTAAAGTAAGAATACCTTGTAACCCTAATTTGTTTGGAAACATTTATATCGTGAAAGAGTAGTTGTTAACTCAAAGAGCTAAATGGTGGACATTGGATAAGTGGGAGTGTATCTGTCAGGGAGGGCCAGTTGCTGTAACAAACAATTCCCATCTCAGTGACTAACCACAATAGATTTATTACTTGCTCTTCTCACAGTTCCTATAGTCACTCAATTATACTTCCATCACGTGTCTCCACATCTTTTTTGGGCCTAAGCAGCTTCACTGGATCCTCTGTATCTAGGCAGAAGGCAGGAAAAAGAGAGAACTTGGGGAAGTGGGCTGGGAACTCTTTAGCTTGGAATGGACTTACTTTTCTGTCACTCAGATTCTGTTGGTGAGAATTGGTCACATGACCCCATGGGCCAGATGGTCATGGCAGTGATAAATGTGGCTTAGCTGAAGCAAAAGCAGCTTGGTGAGCCCTTTGCGTTTTCGGGGGTCTGCTTCTGTGTGTAATTCTCCTCCTTCAAAGACAATCCCCAGAAAACGGTTTGCTATTTATAAATTATTGCTAGGTCATTAGTGATGAGCAGAATAGTGTCTGCTCTCCAGAAGCATGTGATGCATCGGGAAGAAAAATCTGTAGTGTGAGGCAGGATATGATATATGCTGTGGGAAAAAAATGCTCTGAGTGTACCAAAGGGTGAAAGAGTAATCTCGACCAGGAGGAACCATGGAAAGCATTAGAAATAACACTAATGCTTGGCAGTGGAGAGGCTAGAATTTGGAGTCAGGAAATCCTAAATTCAAGCCTTTGTTTAATCACTATTGACCCTGGATGAGTTTTTAACTTCTCTGAGCCTTGGTTTTCCTAACTCTAAAAAAGGGCATAGTAACGCTTAGTGCCTAGAAGTTTTGTAACATTACATGAGTAAGTATACGTGTGCAAAATGAAGCAAAAGCTCATTTGTATGAGATCTTAAACGTTAGGTTGATTTCAACAGACAGCAAAGGGCAAGAGGTCTGCTGAAATAAAGGCCCGTGGGTTCCAATCCTTTCCTGCCTCCCTCCTCACGGAGCTTTTATATGTTGGGAATTACTAATACGATGTTTTTGAGAAGAGGGAGTCCACTACCAAAAAGACATTTGAAAACCTAGATATTTTTGAGAGTGTAATAATTGAACTCTTTAAAAATCTGATAAGGATTTCTAGAGGTCTTTGCTGATCTATTTTTTTCCTCCCCGACGGTGGTCTGCCCAACACGCCGTTAACTGTTTAACCACTGTAGTGTAAAGCAATTGTCTGCCTTAGAGACGGCATAAATAATTATTAGAGTTTTTCACCTTTCAAATATTATTTTTTCCAGCTATAGGGTAAGGTTTCAGTTTCTTTTTTCCACATTTTTGCCTGTAAGGTAAACATGGAGGATAATTATATAATGCTGTTAGGAAAGAAAAAGAAATCACAACATGACTACCTTCAGAACATTTAGCATAAAGGCAGTAGCATTAGGATATGAACTTGAAAATTGAGTGTTTTATACTACTTAGTTCATATAAATTCATACTACTTAGTTCGTATAAGTCACATTCAACTTCTCCACACCATGAATGTCTTAATATTTTTATATAGCTGAGCATAAAAAAAAAAAAAGCAGTGAACATTAACATACATACAAATTACTTGGGGATCCTGATACAATGTGGGTTTTTTTTTAATGTTTATTATTTTTGAGAGAGAGAGACAGAGCATGAGCAGAGGAGGGGCAGAGAGAGAGAGGGAGACACAGAATCCGACGCAGGCTCCAGGCTCTGAGCTATCAGTACAGAGCCTGACGCGGGGCTCGAACTCACGGACAGCAAGATCATGACCTGAGCTGAAGTTGGACGCCTAACCGACTGAGCCATCCAGGTGCCCTTACAATGTGGATTCTGATTCAGTAGGTCTGGGGTGGGACCCGAGATGCTGCAACAAAGCTCCCAGGAGATGACGATGCTGCTGGTCTTTGGACTACGCTGTGAGCAGCAAGGGGCCAGTGGATATAACTTTTTATCTGGGAGGTTGAGGAAGCCTCACTTAGGGACATAAAGGGGTCCAGAAGGTCTTTTGAAAAAGGAGTTAGAATTTTACAGTATCCTCTTTTATTAAAGCTGCAGTTGGTTGGTCCTCCCATCTGTTCAAGACAGAATTCTTTAGATCCTTAGACTAGCTAGTTTGGGCCCTGTTTTAAAATTTAATTTAATTTAATTGGTTTTGTTTTGTTTCCTCTTAATGATAATGACAAGGGCATTTCATCTGTCTCTGCCTTAGTGTCTTCAAAAGTAAAACGGCCTGGCTGTTACCTAGTGCAGAGGAGGAATGCGGATGAACGATGCCATCCTCTTTTTTCTCTTTTTCTTTAATGTTTATTTATTTATTTTGAGAGAGATTGAGAGAGAGCACAAGTGGAGGGAAGGGCAGAGAGAGAGAGAGGGAGAGAGAGAATCCAAGCAGGCTCCATGCTGAGCACGGAGCCTGATACAGGGCTCGATCTCATCACCACAAGATCGCGACCTGAGCCACTGTTAAGAGTTGGACACTTAACCGACTGAGCCACCCAGGCGCCCCTGAACTATGCCACTCTCAACTAATATGTTTAATCTTACTGACCAATCTTACCATGAACCCAGCTACCCAGATAAATCACTTCCATGGTTATTATTTTTGCTTATAGGAAGTGTGGAATTTTAGGACTTCCCTGTGGCTGCTTAGAGTGTCATGCCAAGGAAGCCAGCACCCGGCTCCCTTCGGCTAAGGATCGCAGGCTGAATCCTAAAAAGAAGCCACATGAATGTGCTGTTTATCACAGGAGAGTCCCCGTCAGAGCAGATTGGAACAGAACGAGTCTAGCCTTGCTCTAGAGAGAAAAATATCCAAGTATGGACTTCCAAGTACATATTTCTTCAGAATTTTTATTGAACACCTACCTTTTACATAGCATTTTTATGGGCACATAAATATAGAGTAAAACTAGCAGTAGTAGCTCTCATTAACTAGATGCTTGTTCTACATCCATCCTGCTAAGCACCGGATTTACTTTACATAATTCAGGTTTCATAGTTACGTGTTACTATTCTCTGTTTACAATTAAGGGAACCACAGAATGTGCCTCAGATCAAAATGGCTCCCAAATTTCCATGGTCTCAAAATAGCTATGGTATTTCCAGGCATCACATCCCAGTGTGATGATATCCAGCAGAAAAGAGGGATCATCTCTTTTTCACCGTCTTTTTAAGGAAGAAAGACTCCCAGGAGCTGCTCACCGATCTTTGTTTATCTCGTATTGGCCATGGTTGTATCATATGCCCAAGTGCAAACCAATCACTAGCAAAATAAATGGAACTACATTGGTCCTGGTGAATTAGCCAGGCGTCAACAGAGTACAGCCTTTGGGCCAAATCTGGGCTGATGCCTGTTTCTATAAATAAAGTTTTATTGGCACACAGCCATGCCATTTGTTTACCTATTTTCTGTGGCTGCTTTCACCGTACAACGTCAGAGTTGAGTGGTTGCAACAGAGATCTTACAGCCTGCAAAGTAAAAAATACTTACTACCTGACTCTTTCCAGAAAATGTTTGCTGACTGCTGGCATAGGCCAGTCAGGAGCCATTTCTTGCACTAAGGAGGGGGCCACATAGATAGAATTAGGGTTCTGTTAAGAAGGAAGGAGTAAGTGGCCGTTGGATAGGCAACCAGCAGTGACTGCTACAGAAGGGGAACCTTTCTTCCAGTGAAGCAGATGTGCTTTGAAGGACATTTGTGTGGGAAGGTAGCTGTAAGGTGACAGTACAATATCTTAGATTGAGGCCAAGTGGAATATATTTGGTGAAAGTAAAAGTAGAAGGAAACAGGAGTGATGTCCCTTAGGTCTTGACATGTGAGGAATAATGAACAATTCTTCCAAAACCAGATCACTAAACTAGTGCAGGATCTTATGTCGTTCCCAGGGGTCATATGTGACAAGGGAGCACCAACAGTGGAACAGAGCTGTCCCTGAGCTTTTGCCTTGCCCTGATGATAGTTTTAATTTCTGAAGACAAAGGAAACAAGAGGAAGTGCGAATATGATCAAGGCAGCACTGAGTCGTAGCTGAAATGTAAGCAGCAATGCCCATTTGATCTTAGAATAGGAGAGAATGCTGGGCTTACTTAGCCACACCTCGGGATTCCAGCAAAGCAAAAAGAAAGCCAAGAGAAAAATATTGTCTCTATTCATTAAGTTTATTTTATTTTTTTAATGTTTTTATTTATTTTTGAGAGAGGGAGAGAGAGTGTAAGCAGGGGAGCGGCAGAGAGAGAGAGGGAGATGGGCTCTGAAGCAGGCCCCAGGCTCTGAGCTGTCAGCACAGAGCCTGAGGTGGGGCTCAAACTCATGGACTGCAAGATCATGACCTGAGCTGAAGTCAGACACTTAAACGACTGAGCTACCCATGAGCCCCATCTATCCATTCAGTTTAAATGAGTACATAACTCACGAGTGATAGTAGTTTCTAAAAATTTCTGTTCTGATAGTACAACTGAAAATGAACTTTATGAAGAAGCTAAAGGTGGAATTTAAAAAATGTGGTTTCAGGAGGAATTTGGGTTTCAGAAAAAGGAGACAGTATACGTATGTGGGAGCGGTGGAGTCAGAATGATGTAGATTATATCACTTGCTAGCTCTGGGAACTTGAAAACATTAGTTAACCCCTCTGAGCCTCAGTTTCCCTATTTGTAAATTAGAAAAATAATATTAAACCATGCAGAGTATTCCTGGAGGCCAGTGCATCCACCCTTGCTCTTGACCTCATTGTTTTTTCACTTTGAGATATTGTTGTTTCTATCAGTTTTCACTCTTTAAAATCTTCTGATCTTACAAAACCTTTTATAATTGGTGTGTCATTAATGACTTTTAGCTCGTCAGGGGCTTTTAGATTGTTTCCTTCAGCCTCCCCATCCCACCTGCTCACCAAATACATACAACCTCCACGTCTGTGGCCCCTTCACTGGGCTTTGAATGGGCTGGGGCATTGGCTGTGGTGTGGAGGGTCCACTGGGGTATTCTGAAGGGACTAAGCAAGATTATAGCATGGCCAGACATCACTGCTGCTGGCTAGCCAGGGAGTGAGGCCTTGGTGCAAACAAAACAAAGTCCTGGTAGGTGACCACCAACAGGAGAAGTGAGTGGCTTCAAGCGTGGCTTCAGCAGGGATCCTTGGCAAGGCAGCTGGTCTGCAGGAGTCGGTAGACATTCAGGTGAGTCCTGGGCACTCGGGTGATGCTCTTTCAAGTCCCCCCTTGCCAGGTCTGCTCATTTTGGGTGGTGGCGCTGTTCCCTTCTTGCTCAGCTTCTGGAGGACCGCCTTTCAAACCTCCACGGTCCTGTTTGTTAACCCTCTCTTCCTTTCCAGCCTTTCTTGCTTTCAGCTCTAATACTCACTTTTATCCTTCTTCTTTCTATCTTCTGAAAGTTTGTTCTCGTTTCCTTCCTTCTTTTCTTTTCTTTTCTTTCTTTCTTTCTTTCTTTCTTTCTTTCTTTCTTTCTTTCTTTCTTTCCAGCCTTATTGAAATAAACTTTACATATCATAAAATTCACTTGTTAAAAAATATACAATTCAGTGTGCTTGAGTATATTCGTGAAGTTGTAAAAATATCAGCAAAATCAAATTTTAGAACCTTTTCGTCACCCCAGAGTCACCCTGAACCCATACTAGTACTTACTCTCCTTCCTGCCCTCAACCACCGCTGCCCCCAGCCCTACACAACCAGTAATCTACTTTCTGTCTATAGATTTGCTTATTTTGGACATCTCTTATGATATGAGGTCATTTGTGACTGGCTTCTTTCATCTAGCATAGTTTTTTTTGAAGTTCATCCATGTTGTAGCATATGTTAGTACTTCATTCCTTTTTATTGTTGAATGATATTCCGTTGTGTTGATATACCATATTTTGTTTTTCCATTCTTCTGTTGAGGAACATTTAAGTTGTATCTACTGTTTGGCAATGATGAATAGTGCTGCTAAGAACATTCATGTGCAAGCTTTTCTGTGGATAGATTTTTAAATTTTTCTTACATAGATTCCTAGGAGTGAAATTGCTGGGTCATGTGGTAACTCTGTTTACATGTTGGGGAACTGCTGAAACTCCTTTCTAGAACATTTGCACCGTTTTGCATTCCAGCCAACAATACATGACGGTTCCAATTTTTCCGCATCTTCACCAATACTTATTATTGTCTTTTTGATTGTAGCTATTCTCACGGGTGTGAAGTGACATCATTGTGTGAAATGACATCATTGTTGTCTCTCTTTATAGAGATATAATTTATATTCTGTACAATTCACTCATTTAAAGTATGCAATTGAATGTTTTTTTTTTAGTAAATTACAGATATGTGCAACCCTCACCATAGTCAACTTTAGAACATTTTCATCACTTCAAAAAGGAACTTTGTTCAGATTGTAGCTTTGATTTGCACTTCCCCAATGACTAATGATGTTGAACATTTTTTCATGTGCTTATTGGCCATTCACATATCTTCTTTGGAGGAATGTCTTTTCAAATCTTCTGCCCATTTTGAAATTGGGTTGTCTTTTTTTTTAATGTTTATTTATTTATATTTTTGAGAGAGAGCACGCACAAGTGGGGGAGAGGTAGTGAGAGAGGGAGAGAATCCCACGTGGGCTCTGCATGGGGGCTCAGTCTCATGAACTGTGAGATCATGACTTGAGCCGAGATCAAGAGTTCCACGCTCAACTGATTGAGCCACTCAGGTGCCCCTGGGTTTTCTTCTCATTATTTAGTTGTAGGTTTTTACTTTCTTGATGGTGTCATTTGAAGCACTGAAGCTGTTAATTTTGAGGAAGTCCAATGTATCTTCTTTTCCTTTGTGCTTGTGGTGTTGTGTCTAGAAAATCATTATTAAGGTCATGGAGCTTTCTCCTATTGTAGTTTTCGCTCAAAAAATCCATTTTGAGTTCAAATTTGCATATGATGTGAGGTAGTCCAAATATGTTCTTTTATATGTAGATACCCAATTATCCCAGCACCATTTGTTGAGGACTTATTTTCTTTTTCTTAAACCCATTTTTAGGAGCAGATTGGAGTAATGTTAGCAAATGGCAAAAAGAAAGCAGAACTTTACAATACTGTTTTGCTTTTGTCTTTTTATCAAGGAATATAGTCTTCACACGATGAGGAAGAGCAATTATTTAAATCCTAAGTAGGTGAAGAGACAGTAAGACATTAACTATTTTAAATGGATTGTAAATATTGTAGATAAATTATATCCCAGGATAGTATCTAAATGTAGGCTGTGGCTGCTTAACCGCTAGCCTTAATGTTTGTGGAGTAGGGGTAAATGGGCAAGGCACTTACAGCCTAAAGACAGTCAAACAAGATTTTAATTTGCATCAACAGAGAATGGTAGGCTCTGGAAAGTACACACAGGAAAGCTTGGGATATTAATCCCCACAAAATTGTCTGTATCCATGGAAAGGATAGTGTTCATTGGAAGCCTGAATAGGTTCACTCTGAATAAGTAACACCAAACTAACCTCAATTGGTTTGTTTCATGGGACTGATAGACAATAATATAGAAACCGTGTACCTAAACTTGAGCAAAGCTATTGCGTATGTCACAGGTATCCCTAGAGACAAAATGGAGAAATATACTCCGCATAACAGTGAAGTTGGCTGGATTTGATGATGGTAGCCCAGATAGTACATGAAGTAACATCCCCTGGAGAAAGCCATGAGCCTCCCTGTTAGAACTTGACCTGTTCAGACCTTTTACTAATATTGGATGAAAATACAGAGGGTATGATAAACAGCTAGAAGGAATACATTGGATGACAAGGGTCAAAACTGACAACTCAAAAGACTGGCTGAACCTAATAAGGTGAAAGATACAGGAAATAAAATGTGAAGTCTCATACTTAGATTACTCAAGCTCTGAATAGAGACTTCATTTAATAAAAAGTATTTCAAGGGGGAAAAAGTCTTAAGTGTCAGAGTTGACAGCATCTCATACTGAATTAACAATATGAGTTGCCTGCAAAGAGAATGCATCATTTACTGCAGTCTACTATTTGGAAAAAAGAAAGTAGGACTCTAACTTCATAGTGCCCGCTATTGCCAGTCTTCATGTGCCAGACTCTGGCTGGGGTTGAAGACCCAGTGAAGGTTGTCAGTTTGTGGGAGTTTTTTCTCTTGGTTCTGAAAACAGGGGTACAAATTAGAGTTTCAGGTCGAAATAAAAGACATTCAGTCCTTTTCTGTCACTGAGCAACTTATGAAGGGAGGAAAAGTTGGTTAGATTCCTTCCTTCCTTCTCTCTTCTTCCTTCCTTCCTTCCTTCCTTCCTTCCTTCCTTCCTTCCTTCCTTCTCTTTTTCTTTCTTTCTTTCTTTCTTTCTTTCTTTCTTTCTTTCTTTCTTTCCTTCTTTCTCTTCCTTCCTTCCTTCTCTTTCTTTTCTTTCTTTCTTTCTTTCTTTCTTTCTTTCTTTCTTTCTTTTCTTTCTTTTTTTCTTTCTTTCTTTCTTTCTTTCTCTTTCTTTCTCTTCCTTCCTTCCTTCTCTTTCTTTTCTTTCTTTCTTTCTTTCTTTCTTTCTTTCTTTTCCTTCTTTATTTCTCTCTTTCTTTCTTTCTTTCTTTCTTTCTTTCTTTCTTTCTTTCTTCTTTCTTTCCCTTCCTTCCTTTTCTTTCTTTCTTTCTTTCTTTCTTTCTTTCTTTCTTTCTTTCTTTCTTTCTTTTCCTTCCTTCCTTCCTTCCTTCCTTCCTTCCTTCCTTTTTTCCCTCCCTCCCTCCATCCCCAGATTCCTTTAAATGAACCTAGACAGCAGTGATTCTTAGGAAAAGAAAGGATAATGACTCAAAGATCTAAGGGGTCATTCTCCCTGGCTTCCTTCCCAAGTGCTTTCCATGCCTATGGGCATCTCTTCCATTTCCATACGCTTTGAGACCTGGAAGCACATTACACTGCTTAATGGTGAGGACATTCTTCAACGACAAAATGATAACATGCACTTCCTCTTACATGTTTTATATGTACCAGGTATTGGCTATGATGATAACATAGAAAACCTGATTTAATCCTCACAGTAACCCTAGGAGTTAGATAGTAATATTTTCTCCATTTTACCTATGAAGAATTTGAAGATCAAGGCCATATATCCAGTATGTGGCAGAGCCAGGAATTAAACCCACATCCATTTAGTTGTGAACGTGCTTTTCTTAATATATAAACCCAAATGCCCCTCACAGTTTTGTGAATCCTTTCCAGTACCATACTGGAGCTAGCTCATAAAAAGTGATTGTTCAAGTTTCAGGGATTTTGTAAGCCAATTGTTAAACCCATCCATTATTATTTTTTAATTTTTTTAATGTTTATTTTTGAGAGAGAGAGGCACATACAGAGTGTGAGCAGGGGAGGGGCAGAGAGAGAGGGAGACACAGAATCCGAAGCAGGCTCCAGGCTCTGAGCTGTCGTCACAGAGCCCGACACGGGGCTCGAACTCACAAACCACGAGATCGTGACCTGAGCCAAAGGTGGCCACTTAACCCACTGAGCCACCCAGGTATTCCTAAACCAATCCATTATTAAAAATCAAATTATATAAACTTACATAAGTTGTAGTAAAATGTAGGTAAACATACGGAAAACTCTTCGCTTCCTAATTATTTTACTACATTTTCTGTCTGTGCTCTTGAGGTTATTTCCATCACTTTGGTGGAAATACTATGTAATAGTGTGCTACTGTGCATCTTTTTTCCAATTTACATTCAGTGCTGTCCTATTGGTAGCTTGAAATTGGCTATGGTCAGGGTGCCTGGGTGGCTCAGTTGGTTAAGCATCCGACTTCGGCTCAGGTCATAATCTCATGGTTTGTGAGTTCGAGCCCCGTGTCGGGCTCTGCGCTGGCAGCTCAGAGCCTGGAGCCTGCTTTGGATTCTGTGTCTCCCTCTCTTTCTGTTTCTCCCCCACTCTCACTCTGTCTGTCTGTCTCTCTCTCAAAAATAAATAGATTAAAAAAAAAAGAAATTAGCTATAGTGAATATTTATATCACAGAAGTGACTAAGTGTTACAGATCGAGGCTTGATTTACTGTTTTGTTGACTGTTTAGAATGAAAAGTGATAGAGAAAATGTTAATAATGCAGATTGCACTTTAAAAAGTATGTTGAATCTAGTGTCAGAGCTGAGGGTAGCTTCAGCTCAGTAAATATAATTTGTACCAGGGTGAGGAATAGTTGAGCAGTAGATCCCACATCAGACTTAATGGCAGTAAATTCATTGGGAGAAGAGTTAGTGGAAGGGGATGCAACTTCCCGTGTCATCCCAGAGATGAATTACAACCTTAGGCTGGTTGCAGGTAGACTAATTTGGCAAAAACCAATGAAAGCATTCTTTGAGAACCAACTGGCTGTGTAGCATTTACCCTAAAGAACATTATGCCTGTTTTTGTTACTTGCACATGGTGTGCTGTGTATCCTTTCTATCAGTAAAATTTATAATAAACACATACATGCCTTTTCTCAGGAGAGCTCGTTGTTAGGCATCAACCAGATGTCACTGCCACCTTCACATCTCTGGTCTGCAGTGGAAATGAAGAACTTGTACAACCATGCCACTATGTTGTTCTTCCACAATTTTCTGTTCTCTGGAACAGAATAATCTGTGATTCATTGGTCTTTTCCTATGGGTTTTATTTTCCAGGTTTCCTCCAAGCAGCATGAAATCAGGCAGAAACCTCTCTTTACTGGAGGTGTGCAGAACTAGGCACGTGATAGTGTTCTAGAAAGAAGATTACTCGTGCTGGGTGGGAGACCTGCCTCACTGGGGACCTGGAATGAGCATGAGCTGGCAATCAGGAGACCTGGCTTCCTGCAGAAGGTTGTCCCCATGAGTTATCTTAAGCAAAAACTGGTGCAGCCATTCTGGAGAACAGTGTGGAGCTTCCTCAAAAAGTTAAAAACAGAACTACCCTACGACCCAGCAATTGCACTCTTACATATTTACCCAGAGGATACAAAAACACGTATTTGAAGTTGTACATGCACTCTAACATTTATAGCAGCATTACTAACAATAGCCAAACTATGAGTCCATTGGAGTCAAATGTCCGTTGACAAGTGAAAAGTTATTTTATTCTTTTTTTTTAAGTTTATGAATTTATTTTGAAAGAAAGAGCACAAGTAGGGGAGGGGCAGAAAGAGAGAGGGAGAGAGATAATCCTAAGGGGTTTCTGCACTGTCAGGTGTGGGGCTCACCACCCTGAGATCATGATCTGAGCCAAAACCAAGAGTTGGATGCTTAACTGACTGAGCCACCCAGGCGCCCCGAAAAGTTATTTCACTCTTCAGCAAAAGTTTGAGTTAAGGTGAATTTGACAGTTCTTTGTAAGTTTAAACTCTGCATTTCAATGGCTGCTTCTTGAACTTAGGCTATTAAGTATTGGACTTCTTGGTTTATCAAGAGACATGCAAATATAGTAGAATTTCCTCAGTGATTCACTTTAGAGATTTAAGAAGTAATAGTTCTGTAAATTTGTGTGATCCTCTTATAGTTTACTAAATATTTTAACACATATTACCTTGTTTGTCCAAACAGTGAGATAAATGGGGAGCTATTAACACCCCCATTTTACTGCCGGGAAAGAAGGGGCTCAGGGTAGTTCATAACTTGTTCCTAGCGCATAGGTACTTGGCAGAGAAGCTAGGTCTGGGGCTGCCACGTCATTTTCTCCATCTCCAATGTCCTTTCCCTTCCATCTGCTTAAACATAAAATTCCATTGAACCTGTAATGAGCATGTCTTGATATGTTTTCTAAGCACAAGTTGAAAAAAACGTGTTTAAAGATAAATTATAGCTTTTAATGTTTTTCTGAAGACATCCATAAATCCAGGCTTTCTTTTATTTTAAAGTTTGTTTATTTTGAAAGGGAGAGTGTGAGCAGGGGAAGGACAGAGAGAAAGAGGGAGAGAGAATCCTAAGCAGAGCCCCATGTGAAGCTCAATCCCATGAACCGTGAGATCATGACCTGAGCAGAAATCAAGAGTCAGACGCTCAACTGATTGAGACACCCAGGTGCCCCTAAATCCATCCTTTCTGAGATCAAGCAAAGAGGTGAAGAGGACGTAACAGTGGGTTGCTTGCTAGGATGATAATCACTTTAGACCTCGAAGGCATTGAGTTGCGTGAATGTGCACACACCAGAGTGGGTGTCAGTTGACAGAATGACCTGAGGAGGGGACAGCTGCTCAGGGAGGGTGGTATTTGACATTTTATTTTATTTCACGCAAGAAACATAGTCCTGTGTAAAATCTGGGGTTCTGTAAGCATTTTGATTGTATGAGTTGGGGTATGTTTGTCTATAATCATAGGCAATGCCCGCCTCTAATATTTTTTTTTTACACTTTATTTTTTTACACTTTTTATAGCAGATTGGCTTTAGTGATGAGGCTAACACAGAGGGACTTCTTTTTTAAAAATATTTATTTATTTTTGAGAGAGAAAGAGACAGACTGCAAGTGGGGGAGGTCAGCAGAGAGACAGGGAGACACAGAATCCAAAGCAGTCTCTAGGCTCTGAGTCAGCACAGAACCTGACGCGGGGCTCGAACTCATGAACCGTGAGATCATGACCTGAGCCGAAGTCTGATGCTTAACCGACTGAGCCACCCAGGAGACCCTGCAGAGTGACTTCTTAAGTGAACAATGGCACTGGAAAAATAACAGGGTTAAATTATTTTGGCAACATGACATAAGGATGTTTCTTATACTCTTTTAGGTTTCCTGATTTTTTTTCCTCCCTACTCATTTAGTTTGGAGTTGCCATATTTTTATGGGCCAGATTCCCAAAGAGGTGGCAATTTGTCAAGGCCAAATGTAGATATAGAGGTGGTATTCAGATAAAGAGGAGTTTATACTAGCAATGCATCTCCTCTAGCGAGGGATTTCTGCAATCATCATCCCCCTTCATCATTCAGCAAGGTTCCAGTGAGAGGCACTATAGCCAGGAGTTGGGATTAAGGGCTCTGTCCCTGATTTGCTCTGGGATATGTTAATGAATATACACTCAAGTTTCCTGTTTGTAAAGTGGAGATAACAGTCTGTAAGACTCATTATGCAGGATGATAGGGTGACACCTGGACGCCCTGGGGTCTTCTCTCAGGCACCACCTGCAATCAGCAAGTGGAAAGATGCATCTTCCTGCATCTCAGCAGTAGATGTCGCTGCAGTCAACTAAAACTACCGGAAAGCTCTGGCCGAAGGATTCTAGTAGAGGAAAAAGGAAAGGAACGCTAATCGCCATTAAAATTAACAGAGCATCTAGCATTCTTCCTCACCCCAAACTCAAATCCTTTGCAATATACTACTGTTCATTATTTTTAACAGCCCAATAATGCTCAGGTCTTTTCAGAAAAAAGTTGATTCAGAAAACCATTTCATTCCATCTTTCATTTATTTACCAATTCATTCATTCAAGAAGTACTTCCTAGGCCCCTACAATGTGTGAGGCTCTGGGCTTACAATGATGAACAGTACAGACAATCTGGCTTTTTGGAGCTTCCTGCCTGGTGGGAAAGATAGGCAATCAAGGAGGTGATACACAGGGCACCTGGGTGGCCCAGTCAGTTGAGTGTCTGACTTTGGCTCCGGTCATGATGTCGCGGTTTGTGGGTTTGAGCCCTGTGTCAGGCTCTGTGCTAACAGCTCAGAGCCTGGAGCCTGCTTCAGGTTCTGTGTCTTCCTCTCTCTCTCTGCGCCCCCGCCCCCACTCACACTCTGTCTCTCTCTCCTTCAAAAATAAATAAACGTTAAAAAAAATTAAAAGAGGTGATACTAAAAAAATGAGAAGTAATTATAGTACAGAGAGATTAATGTAATCATAGGGCATGTGCTAGATGAAAAGAAGCAAATGACAAGGGGACTTGGCTGAGTTTAGGGGTCAGGGATGGTCCTGGGATAAAATGGTGTTTCAGAAGATGCTCATATCATGCATCAAGGCACCAATTAGAAAGCCAGCATCTGGTATGGGTTCTCATTCTGGTTCACTTTACTTCGTCACCGGCACCATCTGAAATGCATAAAAATTGCCTTCCTTCCTAATTTTGTTTAGGTAATTTGGAAGGTCTAAAAAATTAACCATGATTTCTATTACTGCCATGACCTCTCCACTAAGATATTAAAAACTGCTTCATGTCTTTTATATGTCAGACACTTTGACAGATAGTCTTGATTATTTTCTTAGTGTATGATATATGGAAGTTAAAACTGAATGTTGAAGCAGTCTGTCTTCCCTTGTTTCTATATTCATTCCTCACTAGGGTGTTTGGATTAAACAAAAGCTTCATGTCCCATCAGGATGTTGAAGTTAGCCTAAAACACAACTGTGGGCCCAACTTTGGTTACGCTCACATGACCTGGCTAGAGGGAGGGGCTGGTCATGCATTAGAACTTGGACATTTTAAGCAGATAGTAAAAAAAGAAATATTGATAAGAAACATGAAGCTATTCTGTTTAGTAGTTGCTATATCTCTAGCAACTTATGAGTTATATTTCGAAAGCCTAAATTCAATTTATTGCATCCCAAATATTGACTTTTGGATGAATAAAAACAAGTTAGCAAATCTGAATGCCTTATTTTTAGGAGAGTAAAAAATTTGTAGTGTAAAGACAGCAGAAATGTATTCTGATGGATCAGCAAAAACTTTTCTTGCCTCCTTTTCAATTAAGATTTGGCAAAACTAAGTTTGTTTTTTTAAAAACTTAACTCTGAGGTCTGCACTCAACTGCATTTAATTCATTCAAAAAACATTTACACTCAGGAAACAACAGATGTTGGTGAGGATGTGGAGAAAGAGGAACCCTCTTGCACTGTTGATGGGAATGCAAATTGGTGCAGCCTCTCTGGAAAACAGTATGGAGATTCCTCAAAAAATTAAAAACAGAACTACCCTGTGACCCAGCAATTGCACTACTAGGTATTTACCCAAGGGATACAGGTATGCTGTTTCTAAGGGGCACATGCACCCCAGTGTTTATAGCAGCACTATTGACAGTAGCCAAAGAATGGAAAGAGCCCAAATGTCCATTGACTGATGAATGGATAAAGAAGATGTGCAATGGAATATTACTCAGCAATCAAAAAGAATGAAATCTTGCCATTTGTAACACCATGGGTGGAACTAGAGTGTATTATGTTAAGTGAAATAAGTCACTCAGAGAAAGACAAATATCGTATGATTTCACTCCTGTGTTGAATTTAAGAAACAAAACAGATGAACGTAGGGGAAGGGAAGAGAAAATGAAATAAGATAAAAACAGAGAGGGAGGAAAACCATAAGAGACTCTTAAATGCAGAGAACAAACAGGGTTGCTGGTGGGGTGTTGGGTGGGGGGATGGTCTAAATGGGTGATGGGCATTAAGGAGGACACTTGTTGGGAGATGAGCACTGGGTGTTATATGTAAGTGATGAATCACTAAATTCTACCCCTGTAAAAATTATACATATATGTATTAAAGTTTATTTTGAGAGAGAGAGAGAGAGAGAGTGCACGTGAGAGCTTGTGTGCATGAGTGTGGCGGGCGGTGGGGGGGCAGAAAGAGAGGGAGAGAGAGAATCCCAAGCAGGCTCCAAGCTGTCAGTGCAGAGCCCGACACAAGGCTTGATTCCACAAACCATGAGATTATGACCTGAGCTGAAATCAAAAGTTGGATGCTTAACCAACTGAGCCACCCAGGCACCCCACTTAATTCTACTCCTGAAACCGATACTCACTATATGTTAACTAACATGAATTTAAATTAAAAAAAAATTGTTACATTACAAAAACCAGGGCCTCAGGGTTAGTATGACTCCATCTGTTGATCTTTCCCACTATTTTCCTTAGAATAAAGACAACAAATGTTCCAGGGTACCAGGTTACAAAATAAATTGGTAAGAGCTGAATGTTCAGAACAGCAGAAGGCCTAGCCGTATATGATTTTGCTTAATTTACAAACATGTCTTCTCTTCCATTTCCATGCTCAGGAAGTTCAAGTATTTGATGCTGTCTTGATTTCTATAAAGAAACATTAAATTATCATGGGAGGAGCCCTGGGGAAACTTCTTGTGTTGCTCTATTCTTCTAATGTATAGTGTGGTCTTTGGCAGCTCTTTTGATGGCTCTCAGCTGTGTTTTTTTCATTTACATAAAGGGGCTTTGGATGGATCTGAGGTCACTGTGTAGAAGCCCCTTTAATTTTCCTTTGTGCTCCCTTCTTTTTGACTCACAAAAAAGAGGCAACCCACCCCCTGCCCAAGTCTAGCCCTTCCAGCTGTGATCTGGATCCTGTCAACTTCTGCCTCCCCTTTGAGCTGATAGGGGTTCTGAGCCATTTGGCAACGCTCTTTGTTAAGTTATAAACCAGAGCGTCATCTCGAATTCCTCTCTATTCACTCAATTCCCACATCCAGTCAGCAGCAGAGTCCCATTAATTCTGTCTCCTAAGTTGCTGATGAACTCACCCTTGCTGGCCATAGTGCCTTCCTTCGGCCAGCATTGTCTTTTGCCCAGACTATTGCAGGAGCCTCTTTACCCATCTTTATTGTGGTGTCTTCCACCTTCCAGTTCATTCTCTGCACTGTTTTCAGTGATACCTTTCTGAAACACAAATCTGATTGTCTGTTGAGCAGCAACTACCCCACTGAACAAATATTTATATTGTGAAAGGGTGTTATGCCAGGTTCTAAGAGACCATCAAATTGAATAAGACAGCACAGTCCTATTTATTTATTCACTTATAGCTAGAGCAGGGGAGAGGGTCAGAAGGAGAGAGAGAGTCTTAAGCAGGCTCCTCACTCAGCACAGATGCATGGCTTGATCCCACAATCCTGGGGTCATGGATTTGAACTGAAATAAGGAGTCAAACACTTAACTGACTGAGTCACCCAGCTGCCCAGCACAGTCCTGTTTAAATGAAAACCTTGTGTTGGCTACCTCATTTACCTATGGGATAAATTGAATTTCCTTTGTATGGCCTCTGAGGCTGTGCACATTTTGGCTTTAAATCTGCCTTCTTAGAAACTTCTCTTCTGCTATGTTGCTTCTTGATATGTGTGTACTTCAACTTCACATTCTTGCCACACTGAACTCCTCTTATCCTGAGCATGCAATGTTCTTCATGTTTCTAAGATTCTGCATACCAAGGTCTCTGTCTGGAATTCCTTTTCCTGCTTCTCTCGTGTCTGTCTGTGGAATGCCTACTTAGTCTGTAATACCTGATGCAAATGTCATCTCACTTGGGAGAATTCTCGTGAATTGATTAGTTCCTTGTTTCTACTTCTACAGACCTTTGCTGACAGTGTTATATTGTATTTGTTAATGTCTGCCTTCTTCATAAGATTGTGAGCTACTTGAAGACAGGGAATCAAGCTTTATTCACTGTTGTATTCCCTGCACCCTATCTTAGTGTATAACACGTGTCAGTGGCTCCACATGCAGTTATTGGTTGACTAAAATAATTGAGTGAATGCCTTTGCATACACACGTGGGTAGGAGAGGTTACTGCAAGCATTTCTCATCTCAGTGGAAATGTGAGTAACTGTGGAAAGAAGAAACTTAGAAGTTACAACTGGCTGTTGATCTTCTAGGTAAGGTTCTTTTTTTAAAGTTTGTTTTTTTATTTTGAGAGAGAGAGAGAGACAGTGTGAATGGTGGAGGGGTAGAGAGAAAGAGGGGGGGGGAGAGAGAGAGAGAGAGAGAGAGAGAGAGAGAGAGAGGATCCCAAGCAAGCTCTGCACTGTCAATTCAGAGCCTGACGTGGGGCTTGAACTTACGAAATCATGAGATCATGACCTGAGCCGAAATCGAGTCAGATGCTTAACTGATTGAGCCACTCAGGCACCCCTAGGTAAGGTTCTGATATCCGCAGATGGCCAGGGGATCTTTGGACTTGATCTTTAGAGTCCTCTTTAAGCTGTTAGAGTTGATGACTTTATTTTGGCTCTATCACTTCAAATCCAAGAGTCAAAACACTTTCCTTGTAATACTTTTGCCTGCTGGCTGAGAAACAAGGGTAATTTGCTCAACGTAAGCTGTCACTATCTCTTTTCTTAGATCTCTGAAATCTACCTTGTGTCCTTCAGTGACAAAACATTAGGCTCATTCCCAAATGAATTGGTTGTCAGGTTGTCATCATGAAGGCTAGTGAAATGTCTCAGTTTCAGCTGAGCAAGGCAAATGTGATGCTGTCTTATCATGACAGGCATGATGACGGGATGTTCCAAAAGCGAAGAACATCTTTCAAGGCTACAACACTTCATGTGTAGGCAATTACTCTAGTCAGTGAATAGTGATCAATATGTAAAGCTTAAGGCGGGAACATTAATACTTCCTTTAATGCAAAAGCATCAGCAACTAAAGGTATTTTTTTGAGGAGGTTAGGGACTGAATCCACCACATCATTTCCAAATGTGGAAAGTTGATTTTTATAGTCAATATGCAGACATATCCATTAAGGGATGTGAATAATAAAAAAGAACTAAAAGGTTTTTGAAGGTCCCTTTTCAGCATCTGCTCGTCTTATATTCTTGCTTCCTGTTAGTCCTTTAGCACCTATGTCACATCCATTATCATCCTGAAAAGAAAAATCATTCAGGCCACTTCAATGTTTCAATGACATATAGTCCATTAGAATTCAGAAAAAGCCAGCACTTTCCAAAGAGAAGTATGACACTCTCTTTCACTTATTCTTTCTCTCTTTTTTTTTCTTGAAGTGAAATTTCAGCTTCTCTTGGGATTTCTTATTTTATATATTCATAAGGTGATTATTTTAGCAGAAAAGGACCTGTCACTCCTAAAACCACCTGCTTGGTTGGCTAATGGGAGTAAGGCAGGAGTTAATATTAGTCCATTTCCCCATTTTTGTTTATTTTGATTATGAAGCAGTAGATGCTCAAAGCAAAAATTTTGGGTAAAATATATAACTTTGGCATTATGCCCAGAAACAGCTGGGTTAGGCTTCTGGCTCTGTCCACCACCTGAAAGAACACTGATTTACAACAGATCACAAAATCGCTCAGAGGCCAGGGGGTGGTGCAAATGTTTTGCTACCATTTCCCTCTGGTGGCCTTTCAGGCTGTGATGACTTTCCTTATATGAGTGGTCAGAAGTCCCTCTTTCTTGGTCTCCTCTCTTATTCTTCTTTATCACTCTCCTACTGGGGCTCCAGCTTCACCCTGTGGTTTTGATTGGATGCTCCATAATCAAAGACTTTTCAGACTCACAGTCGTCTCCCTGGTGTCTAGAACAATGCCTACCATGTAATAGGCCCTGGATACATTTTTGTTGAATAAATGAAGTTTTCAGAGAGAAGTACTGACCCTGAAAAACAAACATCTCTATTGCCATCATTTTCATCTCTTATTGTGTTGTGTTGGTGCCTGAGGCCAGAGGGCCCTCTTCCTACCAGGAGAAGATGGGAAGGTACAATCTGATGAAAGGTGAAGAAATCCTTTTATGTCACTTTTTAAGTGTTTGAAGAAGATAGGAAAACTCACCCATGATTCCTCTACTCAGAGGAAGTAAATTGTCTTCCAGTCCAGTAATTGTCTATTTTCCAGTCCACGCATTTTTTCCATAGTTGATATTATAATTTTTCCACTTTATATCCATGCATTCTAAGTTACATTCTAGGTTCATCAAGTAAAATATATCTGCTGAAATTAGTAGTTGCTGTGTTTATTTTATTTGTGATAGTGTTTTCCTTTGAGTCTAGTGATTTTTTTTTGCATTTGAATGCTTCCAAAATCATGGATAAGTCTTACAGTCAATGTGTATCTTGAATGTCAATGGTAAGTCTTATCATCAATGACCTTTTAGGATCCATGAACATAGTATCTAGAAGTAGTATGTGTAGTAAGTTGCTTTTGGTTTTTTCCTTTTGGGAAAGTGACCAGACTGAACTTTTATGTTTCAAAATTATTTCTCTGAACCCTTCAAAGCCTTCTTAGTCCCTACTTATCTCTAGTTACTCTTTTTTCCTTTGTATCAAAAAAATTTTGCTTTATTGTGGCAAAATTCAGATAGCATAGAATAACTACTAACCATTTTAAAGTGTACAATTCAGGGGCATTTAATACATTCACAATGTTACATAACCATTACCTCTCTTTACTTCCAAGACATTTTCATCACCCCAAAAGGAAACCCTGTACCCATTAGGCAGCTACTCCCCCATTTCTCTGTTCTCCTAGCCCTGGCAACCTCTAGGTTGCTTTCTATCTCTATTAGATTTATCTATTTTGTATTCCCTATTTACTCTAGAAGGCAACTATGAAGAACAGGATTAGGTTTGTCATCTGGTGTGTAGAGGCACAGGATGCATGGGCATGACTGTGGCACATTATAACGTGTATACAGACCAAGATATTAGTATCAGGATTGACCACAAAATGTGCATGTTGTTGACAGTTGTTGAATTATATTGGAATTTCTGAAGATCAGTGGGCATTTTTGTGAAAATAAACAAGGCTACTAGCAAGCAAGGCTATGGAGATGAGGTAACGTTAGGAGGAAGGCACAGCTTAGCTGGGTGCTCTGCTGTAGGATCTCCACTGTAAGGTGTCAGCTGAGACTGGCCTCATCCCAAGGTCTGACCGGAGAAAGATCTGCCTCCAAGCTTACATGGTGGTTGGCAGAATTCAATTTCTTGCGAGTGGTAGGACTGAGGACTTGGGTTTTTGTTGGCTGGAGACTGGAGGCTTACCCTCAGTTCCTTGCCATGTGGGCCTTCCCACAGGGCAGCTCACAACATAGCAGCTTGCCTTAAGAAAGCTAACAAGAAAGAAAGTCTGCTGGTAAGGCAGACATTACAGTCTTATGTAACAATCATAGAAGTGACATCCCATCACCTTTACCATATTCTGTTGGTTAAAAGCAAATCATGGTTTCTGCCCACACTCAGATGGAGTATCAGGACACTCAAGGACATGAGTATTAGAAAGTGGGGATAACATGGAAGCATATTGCTATATAAATGGGTCATCCAGTCACTCACATCTATCGGCAGAGCTGGTTTCTACCCATCCTCCCTTGAAGAGTAAATTAGGTAAGGAAATGGGTTATTCGAAAGGACAGTGTGGGCACGAGAGGAAGCTCTGTGAGAGTATGCTGTGTATTTGCAGTGATGCATAGAAATCACAATGACTCACCATTTGTATAGATCTTTCAAGGGGAACTGGAAAAAATAAGTCCCCGGAGAAGGTCTTAAATGATGGTGATGTCTGCTGGGCTCAGCTGGGTGTCTGATTTGAGTCTTGAGGCTTGAGGGGACAGAATGGCTTCAATCACACAATAAGGCAATGCAGATAGATTCTCAGAAATCAATGGCATTGTTTGCTAAAAAGTTATCCTCCAAGGTCCAGTGTCAGCCAGACTTATTCTGAAGAAATTCTGAAACCATCTAAAGGGCTCTATTTTGATGCAGAAAGATTGAACTGTACTTTGCCTGGCAGTGTACTTTTTGCGAAATGTTTTTTGATCTAAATGGAATTACCCTGCTTGATCAATAATACCAGGTGTTTGACTTTGCTCTGAACTGCTCTTGAATCTTTAAAAAAAAAATCAATGACACCTAGCACAATATCACATACATGGCAAGCACTAAATAAGAATTTACTAAATTAACAAAGGAATTATGAAGAATATTTTATACACTCTGGTGGCATTATAGGAAAGAAGTCTTTCAAAAAGTTTTGAGTAATAATTGACATTATTGAAAAAAAATATTGTGCTTATTTAAGAGCACTCTTGGGGGGGCGCCTGGGTGGCGCAGTCGGTTAAGCGTCCGACTTCAGCCAGGTCACGATCTCGCGGTCCGTGAGTTTGAGCCCCGCGTCGGGCTCTGGGCTGATGGCTCGGAGCCTGGAGCCTGTTTCCGATTCTGTGTCTCCCTCTCTCTCTGCCCCTCCCCCATTCGTGCTCTGTCTCTCTCTGTCCCAAAAATAAATAAACGTTAAAAAAAAAATTTAAAAGAGCACTCTTGTTCCCTGATAATGTTGATGTCTTCTGCTCCAGCAGGGAGGTATTATTTTTTACTTTGAATACCACAGTGAATACAGTGGTTGCCAATCTCAAGAGCAAAAGTAGTGAGAATCACAAATGTCTCACAGCTTTAGACATCGTTTGACAGCTCCTACCTTCTCCTTCTTTATAGTGTATACTTTAAAATTTTTATTTATTTTGAGAGAGAGAAAGAGACAGAGAAAGAGCAGAGGAGGGGCAGAGAGAGAGGGAGAGAGAGAATCCCAAGCAGGCTCCACGCTCAGCAGAGAGCCTGACAAGGGGCTCAATCCCACGAACTGTGAGATCATGACCTGAGCCAAGAGTCACACATTAAACTGACTGAGCCACCCAGGTTCCCCCCCACCCATAGGTATTTTTAATCAGAATTTTTGCTAAATTTCCATGCTTATGATGCTATGACAAACTAATCAGGAAGGAACAGATAATAATTAAACACTTTGGGAAAAAGTAATGAACGCATAAATGTTATAAGTGGTAATTTCTTTAACATGGTAACTAATACTCTGCTGGAATTATTTAAGTAAAATTTTAATGCCAATGTTTTAGGTATCAATCTATTATTGATATTTTAAGTCTAGCTAATTCTTAGTTTAAAGTAGTGGATTATCTGCACTGATAATTTACTCCCAGATTGGTTTTTGTTGCTAATCTAACTTTTTAAATTTTAGTTTATTTTGAGAGAGACAGAGACAGCACAAGTGAGAGAGGAGCAGAGCCAGAGGGAGAGAATCCCAAGCAGTCTCTGTGCTCTGAGTGCAGAGACTGACGTGGGGCCCAAAGTCACCAAACAGTGAGATTATGAACTGAACCCAAATCAAGAGTCAGATGTTTAACCAACTGAGCCACCCAGGCACCCCAGTCTAACTATTTTTTAGATGTTTATTTATTTTTGGTTGGGAGGAGGGGCAGAGAGAGAGAGGAAGACGGGCTCCAAAGTGGGCTCTGTGCTGACAGCAGAGAGCCTGATGCAGGGCTCGAACTCACGAATCATGAGATCATGACCTGAACCAAAGTTGGGTGCTTGCTTAACTGACTGAGCCACCCAGGTGCTCCCAATATAGCTATTTCTAGGCTACTTTCTTGGACTGCTTCTTCCATTTGATCTAAACTGAGGGATTACAAACTATTTTTAAGAATTGTCTGAAAAATTTTCAATTAAAAAAACGGTCAAATTCTAGCCAGGTGGAAAGTTTTTGTTAGTTTTAGTGTTTACACAACTGCTTGCCTCTGTCAGTGTGTGTGATTGAGAATTAACCATGCAGCTTGACACAGGCATCGATTCTGCATTCTTATTGATCAGGGGAGACATGAGCTAGCGAGGTTGTGATAGATGGATAGGACCAGAATGTTCCCGGCAAAAGCTGTGAGACTGTGTCCTTCTCCGACTCATTAAATCAAAGCAGAATACTAAAAATGATATGCCAGGCATGGCAAGCCTTTCTTAGGATGCAGATAGTCAGATTTTCTCCTCATTTGGAAAGAACCATGACTTGACTACTGATATTTAATTAAATGCTATTTTATTTATTTAGTTTTTAAATGTTTATTTATTTATTTTGGTAGAGAGAGAGAGAGTGAGCATAGTGGGGTAAGGGCAGAGAGAGAGAGAGAGAGACAGAGAATCCCAAATGGGCTCTGCACTTTCAGCGTGGAGCCTGATGCGGGGCTCAAAATCATGAACCGTGAGATCATGACCTGAGCCGAAACCAAGAGTTGGATGCTTAACTGACTGAGCCACCCAGGCGCCCCACAAAAATGTTATTTTAAAAGAGCATATAGATTATCTTTACCATTTTTATCTTTGAAAACCCTCCTTTTGGACTACTGGCTCTGGGGTCATGGGTTGAATTGTATCCTCCTCCCCCAGATAGATACATTGAAGTCCTAACCCCCAAGACCTCTGAATATGACATTTGGAAATAGGGTCTTTGCAGATTTAATCAAGATTAGGTCATTAGGAAGGGCCTTTAATCCATTGTGACTGATGTCCTATTAGAAGAGGGAAATTTGGGCACAGACACATGAGGAGAAGGCCATAGAGACGAACACACACAGAGAAGGAGCCATGCATGTGAAATTGCACTGATGCTGCCACCAGCCGGGGAACACGTGGGCCTACCAGAGACTGGAAGAGGCAAGGAAGGATCCTTCTTTAGAGTCTCTGTTGGGAGCATGGCCCTTTCAACTTCCTTCCTTCCTTCCTTCCTTCCTTCCTTCCTTCCTTCCTTCCTTCCTTCCTTCCTTCCTTCCTTCCTTCATCTTTCCCAGTGTAGTTAACCTACAGTGTTATATTAGTTTCAGTGTACAACATAGTGATTCAGCACTTCCATATATTTACTTAGCGCTCATCAAGATAAGTGTACTTCCAAGCCTCACCACCTGTTTCACCCATCCCCCCACCCAACTCCCCTCTGGTCACCATCTGTTTGTTCTCTATAGTAAAGAGTCTGTTTTTTGGTTTGCCTCTCTCTCTCTGTTTTTTTTTTTCCTTTTCTTCTTTTTTTTTTTGTTTCTAAAATTCCACATATGAGTGAAATCATTCAGTATTTGTCTTTCTCTGACTGGCTTATTTTGCTTAGCATTATGCTTTCCAGCTCCATCCATACATACCACATCTTTATTCATTCAGCTCTTGATGATGGACACTTGGGCTGTTGTAAATAATGTTGCTATAAACATTAGGGTGCATGTATCCCTTGGGATTAGGGTTTTCGTATTCTTTGGGTAAATAGTCAGTAGTGCGATTGCGGGATCATAGGGTAGTTCTGCTTTTAATTTTTTGAGGAACCTCCATACTGTCTTCCACAGTGGCTGCACCAGTTTGCATTCCCAGCAACACAGGGGTTCCTTTTTCTCCACATCCTTGCCAACACTTGTTTCTTGAGTGTTTAATTTTAGCCATTCTGACAGGTGTAAGGTGGTATCTCATTGTGGTTTTTATTTGCATTTCCCTGACGATGAGTGATGTTAAGCATTTTTCATGTGTCTGTTGGCCATCTGTATGTCTTCTTTTGAGAAATGTCTGTTTATGGCTTCTGCCCATTTTTTAACTAGATTATTTGTTTTTGGGTGTTGAGTTTGATAAGTTCTTAATAGATATTAGATACTAACCCTTTATTGGATATGTCTTTTGCAAATATTTTCTCCCATTCAGTAGGTTGTCTTTTAGTTTTGTCGGTTGTTTCATTTGCTGTGCAGAAGCTTTTTATTTTGGTGTAGTCCTGATAGTTTATTCTGATGTTGTTTCCCTTGACTTAGAAGACAAGAAAGATGTTGCTTTATGTCTAGAAACAGATGCTATGTATGTGGAAAGATGTTGCTATAACCAATGAAATGGTCCAATGAATTTACTACTTGTGTTCTCTTCTAGGAGTTTTACGGTTTCACATCTCATATTTAGGTCCTTATTCCATTTTGAGTTTATTTTTGAGCATGGTGTGAGACAGTGGTCCATTTCATTCTTTTGCATGTAGCCGTCCAATTTCCCCAACACCATTTGTTGAAGACACTGTCTTTTTCCCATTGCATATTCTTTGCTGCTTTGTTGAAGATTAATTGACCATATAATTGTGGGTTTATTTCTGGGCTTTCTATCTGTTCCGTGGATATATGTATCTATTTTTGTGCCAGGACCATACTGTTTTGATTACTACAGCTTTGTAATATAACTTGAAGTCTGGAATTGTGATACCTCCAGTTTTGTTTTTCTTTTTCAAGGTTGCTTTGGCTATTTGAGGTCTTTTGTGGTTCCATACAAATTTTAGGACTGTTTGCTCTAGTTCTGTGAAAAATGCTATTGGTATGTTGATAAGGATTGCATTAAATCTATAGATTGCTTTGGGTAGTATAGACATTTTAGTAATATTTGTTTTTTCACTCCATGAGCATGGAACGTCTTTCCATTTCTTTTTCTTCTTTAATTTCTTTCATCAATGTTTTATAATTTTTAGAGTACAGGTCTTTCACTTCTTTGGTTACGTTTATTCCAAGGTATTTTATTATTTTTGGTTATTTAGACGTTTTAACAGTATTTGTTTTTCCACTCCATGAACATGGAACGTCTTTCCATTTCTTTGTCTTCTTTAATTTCTTTCATCAATGTTTTACAATTTTTAGAGTACAGGTCTTTCACTTTTCTTTGGCTAAGTTTATTCCTAGGTATTTTATTATTTTGGTGCAATTGTAAATTAGATTGTTTTCTTAATTTCTCTTTCTGCTGCTTCATTATTAGTGTATAGAAATGCAGTGGATTTCTGTATATTGATTTTATATCCTGCAAGTTACTGAAGTCATCTTTCAGTTCTAGTAGTTTTTTGATGGAATGTTTAAGTTTAGGATTTTTATCATGAGTGGATGTTGTACTTTGTCCAATGCTTTTTCTGCATCTATTGAAATGATCATATGGTTTTTTATCCTTTCTCTTATTGATGTGATGTATCACATTGATTGATTTAAGAATATTGAACTATCCTTGCATCCTGGAATAAATTCCACTTGGTTGTGGTGAATGATTTTTTTTTTTAATTTTTTTTTCTAATGTTTATTTATTTTTGGGACAGAGAGAGGCAGAGCATGAACGGGGGAGGGGCAGAGAGAGAGAGGGAGACACAGAATCGGAAACAGGCTCCAGGCTCCGAGCCATCAGCCCAGAGCCTGACGCGGGGCTCGAACTCACGGACCGCGAGATCGTGACCTGGCTGAAGTCGGACGCCTAACCGACTGCGCCACCCAGGCGCCCCTGAATGATTTTTTTTAATGTATTGCTGGATTCAGTTTGCTAATATTTTATTGACAATATTTGTATCTGTGTTCATCAGAGATATTAGCCTGTAGTTCTCTTTTTGTGTGGGGTCTTTGGTTTTGGTATCAGGGTAATGCTGGCCTAATGTAATCACTTTAGAAGTTTTCCTTCTTCTATTTTTTGGAATAGGTAAAGAAGAATAGGTATTAACTCTTCTTTAAATGATTGGTAGAATTCGTCTGGTCCTGGACTGTTGGGAGTTTTTGGATTACTGATTGAATTTCGCTGTTGGTAATCAGTCTGTTCAAATTTTCTATTTCTTCCTCCTTCAGTTTTGGTAGGTTATATGTTTCAGGAATTTATCCATTTCTTCTAGATGTCCAATTTGTTCTGTGTTGCTGGTGGTTATGTCTCCTCTTTCATTTATGATTTTGAGTCTTTCTCTCTCTCTCTCTCTCTCTCTCTGTCTCTCTCTCTTTTTGTTTTGTTTTTTGATGAGTCTGGCTAGAGGTTTATCAGTTTTGTTGATCTTTTCTAAGAACCACCTCCTGGTCTCATTGATCTGTTCTGTTGTTGTTGGTTTTTTTTTGTTTTTTTTTTTTGTTTTTTAGTTTCTATATCATTTATTTCTGCTTTAATCTTTATTATTTCCTTACTTCTGCTGTTTGGGGTTTTGTTTTCTAGCTTTTCTAGCTCCTTTATGTATATGGTTAGGTTGTTTATTTGAGGTAAGCCTTTGTTACTCTAAACTTCTCTCTTTGAAATGCTTTTGCTGCATCCCAAAGACTTGAACTGTTGTGTTTTTATTTTCATTTCTGTCAATGTAATTATTGATTTCTTCTTTGATTTCTTGGCTGACCCATTCATTGTTTAGTAGCATGTTATTTAACCTCCATGTATTTGTGCTCTTTCCAGATTTTTTCCTGTGGTTGATTTCTACCTTTCAACATCTTGATTTTGAATTTGTAATCTCCAGAACTGAGAGAATACATTGCTGTTGTTGTAAACCACTCAGTTGATAGTACTTTGTTATAGTCCTAGGAAACTAACACATCCTCTTTTGAGCTCCTGCTTTCTTCTTCTTCCCTTCATAGCCAAACTGCAAGTTGGCTAGATTGCAGCACCACCAAAACTGTTCTTGCTGAGAGGCCTCCCAAGAGGGCTAAGCCTACAGAGCCCATTTACCAGGGTTCAAATCCAGACTCTACTTCCTGCTACCTGTGTGAACTTAGGCAAATTGTTTAACCTTCCTGTGTCTTATTTTGTGCTTATCAATACAATGAGCCTATCCCTGGGGAGTGTTTTAAGGCTTCAAAGAATTAATATAGCTAAAGTAGTTAGCGTAGTTCCAGGCACATAGCTAGCACTTAATGTGCACTTATTTCTATTAATATAATTTGCCTCATATGTTGTCCCTTTCAGCTCTTACATTGTTTGACTCTCTGCAGCATTGGATTCTACTAGCTGTTTTCTCCTCCATGACTCCTTTGTTCCATTACCTTCTGGTTATCTTTCCTGCCTCTGGCTGCTCCTTTTATTAAGCTTCTCCTAGGAAGACATTGTAGCTTGTGGATAGAGTTCAAGTGTTAGAATCTAACACTTCTGGGCTCAGTTCTCAGCTTTATAATTATTCAAGTGACTGACTGAGCAAGTTCACCTTTATGAGTCCCAGTATTTTCTGGAGAAAATAGTGATAATCTTACGTCCTTGGATTTGTGTCAGGAGTAAATGGGTTAATACAAACAGAGGACCCATTGTAAGCTGGATTCTGACTTTTACCTTCATCTTTGGCTCATCCTCTGACCTCCTTGTTGAAAGCTGGAGTGCCAGGCTCTGCACTTGGTGTCTTTCACAGCTCCAGGGGTGAGTCCTTTACTTGAAGTGATATGTGATACAGCAGCCTCCCTCCTCCCCCCAACTTTTGTTGTATAGATAGATCTCTGGAATATTCTTAAGGCACTGGGAAAAGCCTTACCAGATTGAAATTTCCATCATATTTCGTGTGTGTGTGTGTGTGTGTGTGTGTGTGTGTGTGTGTTTTAATTTGAGAGAGCGAGAGAGAGTGCACAAGTAGGGAAGAAAGGTAGAGGGAGAGAGAGAGGGAATCTCAAGCAGACTCCATGCTCAGTGCAGAGCTCAACACAGAGCTGAGTTCCACCACCCTGGGATCATGACCTGAGCCGAAATCAAGAGCCAGACGTTCAATCAATTGAGCCACCCAGGCGCCCCCATATTTCATGTTTTAATCTCAGCCTCTACATTCAATGGTTACAGGGTCCCATGGTTTTGATTTCTCCTACAGCTCTTATAAATATCTTCTTTTTGAAGAAACCAGACTATAGCTTTGAAGGGGATAGCAGGGGAACGAGGCATGATGTCTGATGGAAATCGTTAGTTTCTACCCTGATTTCAGAAAGGATTGATTCTAACGCAGCCCGGTGAGTTGGGCTGAGCAAGGCAGAAATCCAGAAGTGGTTCATGTGTGGTGTTAGACAGGGAAGGTTGTCACCAGTGGGAGGTGGGCTAGAGGTATGAGAATTGGATTCTGGCAGTAACATGCCAGGATCAAGCCTTAGAGGAGGCACTGGCAGAAATCAGGAGGGATTTCAGGGGCTGGCCAGTGAGTTGGGACTCAGGAAGGGTCTCTGATCTTAGAATGAGCAACTGATCAGAATTGAGAATTCGGATGCTTTGGACTGAGCCTGCTCAGAGCTAGGAAGTAAGAGCTGCAGGAGACCGTGGGCCAAGATAGTCATGGAGGAACCTCATCAGGAACATAACATGACATCTGGAAAGCAAATTAATTCTAAGCCTTACCAGTGGGGCCAAGGGGCTGAAGCAGGGCTGTTGGTAAGGGTTCGTCTGTCGTCATTGCCTTGGAAACAAAGATAGATCAAGGCTGCATTGGTGGTCCCAGCTGGGAAGGCCTGGAGAAGGAGAAAGACAGGGGAAATAAAACTAATAGATATATAGTTCATCATTGTTTGGGACCATTAGGAAAACACACAGAGGAAGTTTGGGAGTCTGGGAACTATGAAAACATTTTCTTTTCTTTTTTTTTTAATATGAAATTTATTGTCAAATTGGTTTCCATACAACACCCAGTGCTCATCCCAAAAGGTGCCCTCCTCAATGCCCATCACCCACTTTACCCTCCCTCCCAACCCCTGTCAACCCTCAGTTTATTCTTAGTTTTTAAGAGTCTCTTATGGTTTGTCTCCCTCCCTAACTTTTTTCCCCCTTCCCCTCCCCCATGGTCTTCTGTTAAGTTTCTCAGGATCCACATAAGAGTGAAACCATATGGTATCTGTCTTTCTCTGTATGACTTATTTCACTTAGCATAACACTCTCCAGTTCCACCCATGTTGCTACAAAAGGCCATATTTCATTCTTTCTCATTGCCAAGTGGTATTCCATTGTATATATAAACCACAACTTCTTTATCCATTCATCAGTTGATGGACATTTAGGCTCTTTCCGTAATTTGGCTATTGTTAAAAGTGCTGCTATAAATATTGGGGTACAAGTACCCCTATGCATCAGCACTCCTGTATCCCTTGGGTAAATTCCTGGCAGTGCTATTGCTGGGTCATAGGGTAGATCTATTTTTAATTTTTTGAGGAACCTCCACACTGTTTTCCAGAGCGGCTGCACCAGTTTGCATTCCCACCAATAGTGCAAGAGGGTTCCCATTTCTCCACATCCTCTCCAGCATCTATAGTCTCCTGATTTGTTCATTTTAGCCACTCTGACTGGCGTGAGGTGATATGTGAGTGTGGTTTTGATTTGTTTTCCCCTGATGAGGAGTGACGTTGAGCATCTTTTCATGTGCCTGTTGGCCATCCGGATGTCTTCTTTAGAGAAGTGTTTTTTCATGCCTTCTACTCATTTCTTCATTGGATTATTTGTTTTTCAGGTGTGGAGTTTGGTGAGTTCTTTATAGATTTTGGATGCTAGCCCTTTGTCTGATATGTCATTTGCAAATGTCTTTTCCCATTCCATCGGTTGCCTTTTAGTTTTGTTGATTGTTTCCTTTGCAGTGCAGAGCTTTTTATCTTGATGAGGTCCCAATAGTTTATTTTTGCTTTTAATTCCCTTGCCCGTGGAGATGTGTCAAGTAAGAAATTACTGCGGCTGAGGTCAAAGAGGTTTTTTTTTCTGCTTTCTCCTCTAGGGTTTTGATGGTTTCCTGTCTCACATTCAGGTCCTTCATCCATTTTGAGTTTATTTTTGTGAATGGTGTAAGAAAGTGGTCTAGTTTCATTCTTCTGCATGTTGCTGTCCAGTTCTCCCAACACCATTTGTTAAAGAGACTGTCTTTTTTCCATTGGATATTCTTTCCTGCTTTGCCAAAGATTAGTTGGCCATCCATTTGTGGGTCCAATTCTGGAGTCTCTATTCTATTCCATTGGTCTGTGTGTCTGTTTTTGTGCCAATACCATGCTGTCTTGACGATTACAGCTTTGTAGTAGAGGCTAAAGTCTGGGATTGTGATGCCTCCCGCTTTGGTTTTCTTCTTCAATATTACTTTGGCTGTTTGGGGTCTTTTGTGGTTCCCTACAAATTTTAGGATTGCTTGTTCTAGCTTCGAGAAGAATGCTGGTGCAATTTTGATTGGGATTGCATTGAATGTGTAGATTGCTTTGGGTAGTATTGACATTTTAGCGATATTTATTCTTCTAATCCATGAGCACAGAATGTTTTTCCATTTCTTTGTATCTTCTTCAATTTCCTCTGAAAACATTTTCCCCTTTGTGCATTTGCTATACATAGTGTATGAAACCCCCATGGCAGCCTGAATACCTCAGACATACCTTTCTCCATGGTCTTGATTGCTCTGAAGAAGCAGTGGCCTTTTGCAGCTAGAGAAATTTTTTGTAAATAATATCCTGACTCAGAAATGCTCCATGTGATTGCCTTATTTTACATCTTTAAAAATTTTTTTTAAAACGTTTATTTATTATTGAGAGACAGAGACAGAGCATGAGAGGGGCAGAAAGAGGATAAGACACAGAATTTGAAGCAGGCTCCAGGCTCTGAGCTGTCAGCACAGAGTCTGATGTGGGGCTCGAACCCACCAACTGTGAGATCCTGACCTGCACTGAAGTCGGATGCTTAACCAATTGAGCTACCCAGGCGCCCCTATTTTACATCTTTTAATACGGATTCACTGGGCACAGTTCTGATGGGATGATCTACACGATCAGTGTCATGGTTGTCCAGTTATTCCTTGCTAGCAATATCTAGATCTAAGACTCACACATGCTGCAGCGTCTAGTGATCAAATCATGGTTTTGGAGGAACATCAGTTATGAAGGGGTAAAGATCGTTTCAAAATCTTTATAACCCTACCAGGCCTTTGCTGGTGTTTGCTAATGTTGGTCAATTTATCTGTTAGGATGAGGACCAAATTGCCTTCCACAGGTTCCGTGCAGATAGAATAAAGAGGCAGATTGGTGTAGTGCGGGTACAAAGCCAAGAACAAGCTATTCCCTGTTAGTGATGGTTATGAGGCGACAACAGCAAACCTTACTCATTAATGCTGCTTTTACTACCCTGTTTAAGAGACTCTAGAGATGAGTTACTCGGTCTTCTTAGTGTAGGCAGACAAGTGAAAGAGTGAACAAAATGTAGCTCAGGAAAAGTCAAAGTAAAGGTGAAATTATGATCATATTAAATAAGATTGAAAAATGAATCCAATATTGATTAAAATGGTCAATAGTCCAATGGACTTAATATGAAGACATTGAAAGCATTTTTTCTTTTTGCAGATTCCAGACAGTTTTATGTTTTAGTTTGTCTGGATATCACTTTGTTTTCTGTGTATTGACAACATGGCTTAAAACTGTAAACAGCCTCTTGACAGATTCTGTTACTTACCTTTTCAGTTGCTTGAAATCTGGAGCCGTGGTCACAAGGGAGTCCACCAGGCTCTTCAGAAATACCAGGGAACTCACACATAATGCAGCATCTAGGGTTTTATATTCTGCACACATTGAAGTCTGTTGCCTTTGGAAAAATGAACCAGAGTATAAAATTTTTCCTATGCATTAATAACTGCTGACTCTGGTCAAAGTCCATAGACTGCAGCTGGTCATTAATTCCCCATAAACGCCATACGCAGAGAGAGTTATTGCTTCAGAGGGTTTTCAGCGGCATATTTTTGGTGAGTGATGTGGCATGAATGGGTATTTACAGGGTACTTTTGAGATGATTAGTGTCCAAAGCGTTAGTTGAGACATTTCCAATAGTCCATTCGGAACCCTATCTGTAGGCAGCAGCTGAAGAGACATGTTGAATCTACATTCCTAGACCTTGGGAATGCATACTTAATGGAAAAGGCTGGCCGTAAGTGTTGACTTTAAAATTAGAGCTCACTGTGTGATGAGATTTAGTGTACCTGCCAGGGGGCTTCTGAAATCTCGCCCCGCTGTCTAGGGTCTGACAAAGGGTTTGGCAGAGTGGCCTGGCATCTGGCATTCAGCAGGTCCGCCTCGAGCATGACCTCCCAGATTTATATGTACCCTGGGAAACATGAAACATCAGAAAGGCCACTGAAGTATTTTGTGGAGCTTTCTTCTGTTCCTGAACACTCTCGGCCTTACCCTGTGCTAATGCTGCTGTCTTCTGATAATGGTTTGTATCCCACAGACCCTTCCCTTTGTGTCTCTTGGATGGGTTATGTGCCCATTTCAAACTGTGTGCTCTTTCTGCCTCTCTCCCCCACATTGCTCAGCATTTAAAGACTCCTGCTGTAGGAATTGTTTCCCTCCTTCATGAGTCCATAGGGGACTTGTCCCAAAGACTCTCCCCAGTTCTCTTTCCATATGGCCTATGATTCAGTATTCCTGTGCTTACTTCTTTGATTTAATCTAGTTTAATTTATTAGCAAGGCTGCAGTGAAAAACAATGGTGGAAAAGAACCCAATTTCCTGTCTTTCCATTCTGGGACAGTTATTAGTACCATCTCGCGTTGCTGAAGAAGAATAAAGAAGCAGATCTGAACAGGAGAAAGGATAATGACCTATAGCACTCTGAAGCTCCATGCATTTGAGGTTGTGGGTATACTATGGTTGTTGCATATTGCTTGTGTAAACTTTCACACTCTGCTGTTCCTTCAGAGCAACACAACCCTTATTTCTTCAGCAAGCTCTTCTGTTGGGTTCACACTTGAGAGTAAAAGTGTCACATAGGTGGTAGTGCATGGGTGACAGCATGCATTTTTGTACATTTGCTGCAGACTGTTAGAGCTGTTTCTTTAGAGATCGTCTGTCTGGTTCAGGTAACACATTTTACCATAGAGGACACTTAGGCCCTAATAAGCTAAATGGCTTGGCCAGAGTTATAACCTGTGAAAATCCCAGATCTCTTTCTATCAGTCCAGTGTTTCTGGTCATCATATCTATCTGCCACGCTTATTTCATCCACTTGATCCCTGTCCGTCAATACACACACATACACACACATGGACACACACACACACACACACACACACACACACACACACGAGGTATAGCATTTTGGAAAAGAGCACTGGCTTTAGAATCACTCATACTTAGGTTTGAATTCTACTCAACAGTAACTATTTATAGATTTAGCCAATTCATCCTTCTAAGCCTCATTTTTTCTCCTGTGCAAATTAAAGATAATAAGATTTCCAGGCTCATAGGGTTGTTGTGAAGATTAATTAATTTAATGTGTATGTGGGTTGTTTAACAAATTGGCACCTGGTAAGTGCCCAATAACATGTCCGTCTGTGCAATAAAATCTTTGGCTATGTCTCCATCCATGTCTACCAGGAACTGAGCTGAGTCAAGGGATGAATGCAAAGTGATACTTCTTATTATAGCTCTTGTACAACTTCATTTAACCTCATTTTAGTTACATTTTATTGGTTATATACTAAGATCGGCTGGGGTGAGGCTGGGTCATCATAACAAAGAGACCCAAAAATAGTTCAGTTTAACAAAGAAGTTTTTTTTTTTTTTCTTTCTCACATAAAAGTCTGAGGTAAGCATTCCAGGTTGGAGGGTGGTGGCTCTTCTCCATGGATGATTCAGGGACGCAGGCTCCTTCTTAAGTTGCTGCTCTGCATCTGCTAAGGTGTGGTTCATGATGGGGTTGCACTTGTGGCGGATGGGGGAGGGGTGTGTAAAGGAGGCTCGTTTGGACCCCAAAGTCATATGTCACTTCCACAGAAATTTCACCGGCAACAACATAGTCCCAAGGCCACTTGTAATGCAAAAGAATAGAAACCCAGGGCAGTGGGGTGGATGTGTCCAGCTACGGTTCTGTTGCTATAGAAGGAGGGGAGAATGGACTTTGGTGGGCAACTAGCAGATGTGGCCTTACAGCCAAATTCCAGAAAGCCAGTACTGCTGAGGGGGCCATGGCATGGTAGAAGGAGTTAGGCAGGAGCGTGCTTTCTCACTCTGGTTCTCTCAGGTGAAAACACCTAACTCCTGGCACCTCCGTTTCCTGGGACTGTTGAGCTCCAGGATTCCCTCTAGCCACATGAAGCCCTCTCTGGCCACCCTGCCTGAAGGGCTCTCTTCCTAAAGCTTCTCTTCATTTTGCATCTTATGGCACACAACTCATACAATTTTATTTGTTATAATCAAGCTGCTCATGGCACTTTGCAGGTGTCAGAAGATAAAAAGAATCTATAGGTTGGTTGATTGGTTGGTTGATAAATGTGAATCGTTTGGAGCTCATTGGAAAAAGAAACTATGGATATGAAGGCAGAATGATTTTCTTCAGGAATGAAGCAGAGCTGAGGGAATAAGCTCAAAGGTCTTTTCTGGGCTCACATTTTATGATTCTATGACTCAGCAGCTCTTAAGCGGGGAGGAATCCCGTCTTGGTTCCCTCTGGTGACATTCCCTCTAAAAGATTTTTATCATTGAGTTGAACTTGATGAGAATTTCCATCTCCTCCAGTGGCTTCTGTAAGGTCAGTTTAATACATGATAAGCTTTAAAAGAAAATGCTCTTATCAGTATGAATAGAGCTATATTTTAAAACCCTTTAGCATTCCAGGTAAGGGTCTGAGTACTCATAGGATATTAAAATTCAAGGACATGTAGTTTGCTGAGCTTTAGAATCCCATTTTGTATGTTTAGGTCCTAAAACAAATCCCTCAGAGATTCACGTTAAAAACAAGGTATTAAGCATTTATTCTATAAAAATCTGAGTCTCTGCTTTGAAGTCAGCTTCCATCAACTTTGTCACTGGTGGGCAGTGACTGAGTGCCAAATAATGTAAAGCGGTGCTTCTCCAAACTTCATGGAGCATTTGAATCATCTGGGGGATCTGATTAAAATGCAGATTCTGCTTCCGTAGTTATGTGATTGCATCTGAGATTGTGCCTTTCTACCAAACTCCCAGGCGATGCCCTGATGCTGCTAGTCCATGGACGAAGCTTTGAGCAAGGAAATAAGGAATATTACCTGCTAACATGCCGCTTTAAAGATGCTCCGTTACTAGTTAATTAAATATGAGATAATTATGTTGCCTTACATTAAAGTTGTTTGCATATATGATCTGCAATACCTGAAGAAGATTCTGAAACGAGAAAAGAGCCCTGTTTATTTCACCTCACTTTCTCCTATGGATTTAGCACACTCTTCTTTTTTTTAAAAATTTTTTTTTTCAACGTTTATTTATTTTTGGGACAGAGAGAGACAGAGCATGAATGGGGGAGGGTCAGAGAGAGAGGGAGACACAGAATCGGAAACAGCCTCCAGGCTCTGAGCCATCAGCCCAGAGCCTGACGTGGGGCTCGAACTCACGGACCGCGAGACCGTGACCTGGCTGAAGTCGGACGCCCAACCTACTGCGCCACCCAGGTGCCCCGGATTTAGCACACTTTCATGTGCTTCATAAGCCTTTACAACTATCTGTTTAATGAATGATTGAAAAATTTAACCGAATGCTTATTTTTGTTCCAGGCAGCATGTAAAGGATGCATACATCTGCCTCACCTGGGACATATTTTGTTGCTTTCTCTATCGGAATTAGTAAATCAGAGGAAACGTGGCCCCATAGAGGATCAAATTGGAAATATTTTTTCTTAGTGCTTTATTTCCTCTCTGGAGTGAAGACCACTGATACATGTGTTAGCAAGCACATGGCTTGAGCAATCTTCAGGACTCCAGGAAGCCATAGTGGCCATTTCAGTTGAAGTCACACAGGCTTCCATTGCTTTTTCCATTTAGCCATGGCTGTGTGGTCTGTGTCTTTCTTGAAATCTAGATCCGAGAGAAAGGGTGCCTCCATGGTCAGACCCAGGACAGGTGGGGAATAATGAGCATTTTTGGTTGTCCTGGACCAAACAGATGAAATGGAAGCACTTTGGTGAGGCATGAAAATTATACTTTAATCTAAATTTTCATTGTGGTATTTTTGTGCTCAAGCCCTCACAAAAAATTCTGTGTAACACTGCAGGCGTTGGTAGTCTTACTGGCAAATGCAGTTCCCACATAATTGCTTTAGGGAAAAGAAGGAATGTCTTTGCATTTAATGTAGTCAGGAAGCCATATAGGTTTAACCTTGTAGGTAGCTGACTCTTCATTGCATATTACAAGATGGTTTCAAAGCTTTTCTGATCAGTTAGTCAACATAGAAATGGAAGGTGTGGAAAGTGGCCTTGATAATGCCATAGAATCTATGTGCCAACTCAGCTCCCTGTGAGAAGTGAAATGGCTTATGCGATCATTCATAAATTCACAGGTAGAGCATCACTCACGTGCTTTACCAGACTGTGAGCCCTGGGACAACAGATTCTGCGTCTCAGTTTTCTTACCTATAAAATGAGGACAGTAGAAGAAACACTCCTTGAATGGCACTGAGTCTCAGTATTAATTTCTTAGCATCCCAACTCTAAGAAGCCAACTTAGTGGCTCTTTAGAGCTTACAATGTAGCATATGATAACATGTATAAATTCACATAACATATGTATAAATGGCATAGGAAAGTGAAAGACATTAGACATAAAGACACATGCATGATTGTCTCAAGAGGGTGGTGATGTGACCCGCAACACATGTAGACATTCTTTCCTACCCAAAGTAATAGAAACTTGGGCGAGAATCCAGTGGTGCTAAAGATACCCCAGCAAGCTCTCAGACACTGTGACTGCCCTCATGACAGGGCACAGACATTTTAATAAGGAGAAGGGCACAGACATTAATCGAGCAATCACCAGTCTTTAAATTACAATTATGATGAGCACCTTGAAGGAGAAGAGTAGGTGGCCAGAGATCTTACAGTAGGGGCAGTGACCTGAGGGGGTCAGAGAAGGCTTTCCTGGGCAATGTGTTTGTGAACTCAGGTGTAGACAAAGAGGGGTAGAGGCTGAGAAAGAAGGATTTCGGGCAAACACAATGGATTTGTGAAGGCTGGAGGTAAGAAGTATTTGAGGACAGGAATGAAAGCCAGTGTGCCTGGGGTTAAGAGTAAGAATGTGGTGGCTGGTGAATCAAACAGGGACCAAACCTGCAAAATCTTGCTGCTAGGACAAGAATTCAGGATTTCATGCTGTGAGTCACAGGAAGCCATTGAAGGGTTCGAATGTGCTATCTGAATTTTAAAGGCATCACTTTGGCTACAGGATGTCTTGTGAGGAAGGCTATATAAAAAAATGGAGTAGAGGAGGAGCAAGAACAGATGCAGGGAAGCCAGTGAGGAGCTTGTCACAATAGACTGGGCAAGAGGAAAGGTGGCTCTTACTGGGACAAGGAGAAAGTGGATGGACTCAAGATTAAATTAAGAGGTAGAATGAAAAGGTCTCCATGATTGGATCTTGGAATGGAGGGAAGGGAAGTGTTCAAGGTGACTTGTAAGCTTTTGGCTGATGCAGTTGGGTGGGGAGTGGTGTCATTACTGAGATGGGAAGACCAGGGGAGGACCTAAGTTCGGGGTACAGTAAGGGTGGGAAGAGGAAGAGATCAGGAGTTAAATTTTGGGTGCATGAGAGACACTTGAAGGAGAGAGATGTCTGGAGCTTAGAGGAGAGGCTGAATTTGAGTTACATATTTTTTTTATTTTAATGTTTATTTATTTTTGAGAGAGAGAGAGAGCAGGGGAGGGGCAGAGAGAGAAGGAGAGAGAGAATCCTAAGCAGGCTCCGTGCTGTCAGAGCAGACAACAGAGACTCAGGGCTCGAAGTCATGAACCGTGAGATCATGAGCTGAACTGAAATCAAGAGTCAGTAACACACTTAACTGACTGAGCCACCCAGGTGCCCCTGGGCTACATATTTTATAGTCATCAACATTGGTTGGTAATAGGAGTAAATGATAATGCCTAGGGAGCAAGTTTAGAGGGAGAAGGAGGATGGTGTGGAACAGAGAAACTTTAATAATTGAAAGGTGAGGTAGAGTAGGTCACACCCCCTAAAGGAGGCTGAGGAGGAGTAATTGGAGATCGGACAGGTGAGAAGCCCGGTGTCACAGAATGTAAGGAAAGGATTGTTTCAAGATGGAGGGGTGTGGCCTACTGAAGGAATACAGCAGAGTAGTAAACAAACAAGCACACAGACAACAATCTGAAAACACTTTGATAGAAAGCACTGAAGTCGAGAGGCAGTTCAAATCAAGAACTTCTAGAATGCCCCATGCACCTAACTTTTCTTTGGCTTCCTCCTTATAAAATTGGGATGGCATTGGAGTTGTTTTGAAAGCTGCAGGAGATGGTTGCAAAATATTTAACCCAGAGCTGGCACCCTGTAGGTGTATACTAGAGGTTAGCTGATATAATAAGCAAAGGATCACAATCCTCCTTGTTGAAGTGGGTTTGAGTAAAGCAGCCAAGACTATACTCCAACCTCTGCAGACCTTGGAGGAGGGTCTGTTTGTCCCAGCCCCTTTCCATATTACTGCGTCCGCAGGGTCAGACAGTGTTCTACTCACAGCATTTGCCTTGCCAGTTGGAAAATCAAGGCACAGAAGTTAAGGCTGCCTGGAAAGTGCTCCACTTGAAGCCAACAAGTTAAAGGCGAATGTCATGTTGTGGGACCTGAGAAGTGCACTGTAGACAAATTACTGAGAAATCCAGGTTTGAGTCAGTTGTTTTTATTCTCTGCGTGAGAATCTAGGTGGATCCAAAGGCTTTATCAAAAATTCTTCTGGGTAGAATCATTCGCTCTCAGAACCATAGGAACATTGCATCATAAGAGGAACAAACTCAGATTCAGGATCAGGATTCAATAGTTGTGACTTAAAAAAGCAAATGTTGTTCCCATTCTGAGCTCTAGTGGAGGTGCCTAAGTTGTTAGTAGGGTGAGCTTGCTATGTGGCACTTCATGTTGCAGAGTCATTCATTTTGAAATCCCTCAGGGTAAGGGAGACTCCTCTCCACCACCCCGAGTTTCCACAGGAGTAAAAATACTTGTTAATGAATGCCTTCATTCGTTATTTGTGACAGCCATCTTTGCCACTGTGGGGACTTAACCACTTGTCATATTAATTCTCACTAGGTCTTCTCTGTGAGATTGTAAGCTCCTTGAAGGCAGGAACTGGGTCCTGAAATCTCTGTACCTGCCATCCAGCAAGCACCTGGTCACAGAAGAAGGTCAATAAATTGTTGAAATGAGTCAACACAGAATTTACGTAGGCTTATCAGGTTCCAAACATTTGGTTCTTCTGGGCCTATGTCTTCCTTTCTACTTTGTAACCTAAAATAGACACTACTTGTGGTGCAGAAACCATCAAATATAAAACTTAGTGCTGACACAGACAGAGAGAGAGGCTCTTTGAAAAAAATGTGAAATGTGAGTATCTATGATTATGACATTTTTTTATAGCTCAGAAGCAAGTATATCTTGCAGCCGGGAAAGATCGTCTATTCTCAATGGCATGATCTTTGATTTTGCGTTGTTGTTTTTTTCTCTCTCATCAGTGAGGTTTAATGCTATTTTGATCCTAAGTCCAGTGGGTTGATTTTCTTATTTATGAAGTCAAAGGTTTACTTATGGGCACCTAACTTTTATCATTACAACACAAACCCAGTTTTAGGAGGGCTCCTATTCATTATGTCCAAATAAGGTTTTAGAAAAGCAGACCATTCATTGGAGTTACAGCAATCATTTAATCTTGCTTCACCTGTGATCGAGTCTATACCAACTTGATCTAGCTTGATGTCTTTATATTTTTAGAATGTGAGAAGTATTAGGGAGCAAAATTCATCTAATGACCTGGTAGATGACAAGATAAAAGATGCAATTGTCTTTGAGGAAGAAGCCTTGGATTTTTCCTATGGTGAGCTTTTGTGACTTTAATTCTCCAGAGAGTTGAGTGTCACTTTTATCTTTCTTGTGAGGGGGTCCTCTTAGGCAACATATGTAAGTTTATACTCAGCTGCCTGGGGTTCCTTTTTGCAGGATTCTACTGGAGCTAAATAGGCAACTGTAACAGCTCCCTCCCTGTCATACCCAAGGCTGCAGATGTTTTCCTTTTCTGCTTAGAGAAAACATCTAAGTTTTCTCTAAACTAGATGAGGCAGAACTCTGCTCACTCTGCCTCACTCTGCTTCAGACCTGTTTACTCATCCAGTTTCCTTGGTTTCTTCCTATTGGTGTCTACCCAGATTTTTCTACTCTACCTCGCTTTTCTGGATGGATGCCTACTTAGGTGAGTTGCCTGGCTTTTTGGCTTGCTGAGTCCCTAAGGCCCCTTTTTCCTGTCCCCATGCAATGCAACTTCCCACCCCTCATTCAAGCTCCTCGTTACTGCAACTCTTGCCAACCTGGATCCATTCACTCAGATTACTACTTACTTGTTGGGAGTAGAGAGAAATCAGACTCTACTACAAATCTTGGAATGCAAATACCTCCCTTGAAAAGTATATACAGTTAGTGTTGAAGAACACAGAGTCTGGATCCAGACTTTCTGGGTTCAAATCCTGGGTCTGCCCCTTAGGAGCTGTGTGATCTTGGGCAAATTGCTTACTGTCTCTTGCCCAGTTCTATCATGTGCACAATGGAAATAATGGTTGTATCTACCGTACATGGTTAATATGAAGAGTAAAGAAGTTAGTGTATGTAATAGGCTTAGAACAGTGTGTCTGCTATATAATAAGCATAGTATAGCGTTAACTATTACCAAGCATTTGAAGTCAATGTTCACTGAATTCTGACCCTGCCAGGAAAAGGCAAATGGAGTAGATCAGTATTTATCAAAAGGAGGTCCACAAGTTCACTATAAGAAATTTTAAATCCTGTGCTCACATTTGGATGATAATGTGAACACCCCAGGGTAAGCCTGTATTAGATTATTTAATGACTCCTAATAGCTGAATATGCATATGATTGGGAAGCCTGCATTTACATGGTGCCTATGATCACGTTTTCAGGAAGTGAAGACCATGGTATCGAGGCAGGCTGCAGGAGGGCAGGCCCGGTCATGGTTCTTGGAGAGAAGAGTGGAGGAGGATAGTCTCCTGCAACATGTATGGCCTGAGCATGCAGACCTGTCAGGGACTGGTTCTGTGACAATCACTGACTGCCGGTGTCATTTTGGATTTTATTGGGATTCTATTTAATTTATGAACTTGTTTTAGTTTTATAGTCATATAAAAGAGCTACCAGGATTAGGGGTTTATATATAGACTTCGGTATTTATTTAAGTAACATTATAATAAAAACAATTTGTTATCACCTGAGGATCATAAGCATTTTTATCTTGTAAAAAGGGTCTGCCCACATATTCCCCAAACTTGAGAAAGACTAGACTCTCTGTGGTTCCCAAATGCCAGTTCACAAACTGTGTTTGTCAGGTTACAAAAAAAACTGGGGGGAGGTATGTGGGCAACTTTAGAAATATAGACTTTTGGGGGAACCTGGGTGGCTCAGTCGGTTAAGTGTCCAGCTTTTGCTCAGGTCATGATCTCATGGTTCATGAATTCAAGCCCCACAGTGGGGGAGGGGGCAGAGAGAGAGGAAGAGAGAGAATCCCAAGCAGGCTCCTTAATGTCAGCATGAAACCCTACACAGGGCTTGATCTGTGCTGTCAGTACGGAGCCTGCTTCAGATCCTCTGTCCCCCGTCTCTGCTGCCCCTCCCCTGCTTGCTTTCTCTCTCTCTCTCTCTCTCTCTCTCTCTCTCTCTCAAAAATAAACATAAAAAAAAGAAATAAAGACTCTTGGGCTGTGTCCTGGGGCGGCTAGGCCTGTGAATCTGTATTTTTGCTGAGCTGTCAGGTGATTCCGCTGAGCAACAAGTTTGGGCCTTTCTGGGGCTGATGACCTCTCAATGTTCTTCATAGTCCTGGGATCTTAGAATTCAGGGTCTTTGTCTTCAAAATTGAGATAATCACACTTGTCCCTGTCTTGCTGCACAAGGGAGCAGTGAGAATTAATGAGGCAATTTTCGTAAGTGTTCTTGGAAGAAAAGTACCATTAAAGTGTAATATATCGAGGCCAGAATTGAGCTGGATCGCCTCAGCATGCAAATTGTTCCATAGGAACAAAGAGGTGACTCAGGGCCTTAGCATCATCAGCAGGCTGAGTTTTGCTACCGAGGATCCAGTTTCTGAGAGTGTTGGACCATCTCCAGCATGGACTCAAACCCCATGAAACCTGGCACATTAACATGAGATTTATATATCAGTAACCTGGTGGTAGCAGAGGCGGGAAGGCTGGACGGGGAAGTGTCGGGGGGAGAAGCCCTAAAGCTTATTGTATCAGTTTCCTGGGCCACCATAACAAAGTTCCACTAACAAGGTGGCTAAACACAAGAGAGATTGACCCTTTCAGCTTTCTGGGGGCTAGAAATGGAAATCGAGGTGTTGGCAAAGTTGGTTTTTTCTTGAGGCTCTGAGGAAAAGTGTGTTCTGTGCTCCTCTCCTAGTTTCAGGCATTATGGGGAATCCTTGGTGTTCCTTGACCTGTAGATGCATCATTCCCATCTCTGCCTGTCATCACATGGCCATTTTCTTCTTCCTGCCTGTCTGGGTTTTCATGTGGCCCTCTCCTCTCAGCGTGCCTCTCTCTTCTTATGGGGATACAAGTCGTATTGGATTCAGGGCCCATGCTACTCCAGAAGGACCTCATTTTAATTTAACTAATTACATCTGAAAGCTCCCTATTTCCAATTAAGTCACATTCTGAGGTACTGGCAGTTACGGCATCAACATATCTGACATATCCTTTTGGGGGACGCAATCCACCCCTTACCTCCATGTTTCTATTTACATAAGGAAGCACAGGATATTTTACATTTTGGAGTGAATTCTTTTCCCAAAAGTGTTTTTCTTAAAGAGTTTTTTTTTTCTTCAATATATGAAACTTATTGTCAAATTGGTTTCCATACAACACCCAGTGCTCATCCCAAAAGGTGCCCTCCTCAATACCCATCACCCACCCTCCCCTCCCTCCCACCCCCCATCAACCCTCAGTTTGTTCTCAGTTTTTAACAGTTTCTTATGTTTTGGCTCTCTCCCACTCTATCCTCTTTTTTTTTTTTTCCTTCCCCTCCCCCATGGGTTTCTGTTAAGTTTCTCAAGATCCACATAAGAGTGAAACCATATGGTATCTGTCTTTCTCTGTATGGCTTATTTCACTTAGCATCACACTCTCCAGTTCCATCCATGTTGCTACAAAAGGCCATATTTCATTCTTTCTCATTGCCACATAGTAGTCCATTGTATATATAAACCACAATTTCTTTATCCATTCATCAGTTGATGGACATTTAGGCTCTTTCCACAATTTGGCTATTGTTGAGAGTAAAGAGTTTTTTTCTTAAAAAAAGTTTTTTATGTTTATTTTAAGGGGTGGGAAGAGAGCCTATCAGTGGGGGAGAGAGCAGAGAGAGAGGAAGAGAGAGAGAATCCCAAGCAGGCTCCTAGATGTCAGTGTGAAACCCTACACGGGGCTCAATCTCATGAACTGGGAGATCATGACCTGAGCTGAGATCAAGGGTCGGACGCTTAACTGACTGCGTCACCCAGCGCCCCCACAAAAGTGAAACGCAGAGGGCATTACACCTTAGAAACCATGCTATATGTCATGGTAAGGTCCCCCGGGTGGCCCATAACAACTGATTTAGCTCACAATGTACCAGAAGTAGGAGTTCGTCTAAGGGCCCTGTGGAATCTAACCAACACACCAGAAGAGGTCCCAGTCAGAAAATGTGTTCCAGCTTTCCACTTGCGGTGTTACGAGCACATCTCTCTCCATCAGCTCTTAGAAGCTTCATGTTTGTTTATTTCTCTCATCTTGATTCTTCTGCGCTCGTTTACATTTCCCCTTTTGTGGAGTGTTCCTGTTCCCTATTTATTTTAATATTGGTTCTAATATTACCTTTTATGTTGTTATTATACCTGAAATCCCTGGTGGAAGGGGTGGAGAGTGGGGAAGGGAGATGCTCTGTGCTGTAAACAGTCTTTTTCCCTCTTCCGCATTAAGATTTACTTGCCACAATCCTGTGTCTGCAGCACCTTCTCTTCGATTCTGAGTTACAGCTGGCCACCCGGTGTATTAGCTTCTCTATTGTGCATGTGGAGCTCCTGTGTACTCACTTCATACCCATAGGATTTTGTCAGAGGGGCTCTCAGGAATGACAGTGGAGTATTCTAATGGGTTGACATTGTGTAATCTTCAAACCGTCTTATTGAAATAAAGTCTTTGTGGTGGCTGTAGCTCTCAGTTCTCTTGTTCCTGTTCCAAGTTCCTTAATGAGCCACTGTCATCTGTTCAGGGAGGCTAGTCCTTGGCCTTAACCCTATGTGAGCCTTCCTTTGGATGACAAGAGTTGATGGGAAAGATTTTTAAAACAAAATGCTCTGAAAAGCCCTTTTATGCAATCAGGTGTTAGGTATTGGTAAAGCGTTGTAAATGTAGAATGTCCAGATATTTTCAGAATAATCAGGTCTGAATAAACCTGGTTGAATAGGCCTTTCTTTTCTCCTTGATTAAAAGGTATTGCATGGGGTGCCTGAGTAGCTCAGTCGGTTAAGTGTCTGACTCTTGATCTTGGATCAGATCATGATCTCACGGTTTGTGAGTTTGAGCCCTGCATTGGGCTCTGGGCTGATAGTGTGGGGCCTGCTTGGGATTCTGTCTCTTTCCTTCTTTGCCCCTCTCCTGTTCTCTCTCAAAATAAATAAAAACAAAAAAAGGGGAGGAGGATTGCGTTTGTTCAGATCTTCTTGGAAGCAGGATCAAGATGGGGTTGTGTGTGCAGGAGATTTATCATGAGGACACCTGGGAAGGATGAAGGGAAGGGCAATGGTGTAGGCTGGGAGAGCTTTCAGATGAACTTTTCGGTGCCGGTGTGACTTCTGTGAGAGGACAGGTGGAAGGAAGGAGGACAAGGGGAGGAAAGGACAGATGGGAATGGACAGATGAGGAGAGGAAGGACAGTTCTGAGAATGTCTTGGCCAGGTTGATTGTGAGTTCTTGAGGCAAAGTTGCCTACTGGGGGATCCCTCTGTCCCACGGGAATGAACCTGCACTGGTACCCTGCCATGTTCAACCAACATATGGGAGCCACGCAGGGGAAACGTGGACACTGCACAGATGTGGTTGTGGATCCAGGTGTGTGTTGGGGGGGTGGGAGGCAGGTAGCCTATACTCCCCCACAGTGAGAGAGCCAGGCAGTGCAATTATTTGGCTTTTGCAGGGATCTCCTGAGGGGTCCATGAAGTTGGATGACAAAAATGACATTCTTATTTTCGCTAACTTCTGACTGAATTTTAGTGTTTTAATTATGCGTGGAGCCAGTAGCCATGCCAGTAGCTGTGTGTCTTTCTCACTAATAAATATCACAGCTATTTTTATATCAACATTATAGTTATCACGGATAATCTCAGTATGTTATTTATGCTCATCATTACTTTGAAATCATGGTAGTTACTAGACCTGCCACTAGACCTCTTTATTTAATAACAGTGAAAAGGTGTATTTACTATTGTATCACTAATTTAAAACATAATTTGATAGTGGGATTCGAATATAATTATTTCGTTAGAGTTCTATATATCTTCTGTCATGCATTTATAAGCATTATTCCAAGAAGGGGTAATCCATAGTCTTCATCTGACAGCGAGGTCCAGGTCCACTACTCAAAAATTGTTAAGAACCCCTCCTGCAGAGAGTACTCGGTAGGATCATATTAATTATATTAGCTCGGTTATCTTTTATCTGGCTCCAAATGTGTGAGGACAATAGCCTCAGTCCCCACGAGAATGTATTATTGTAGAAGATGATTCATTAATTCAACAAAGAGTGTCTCCCGAGTGCCAGGTATTGTGTGGTGTTGGAGCCACGGCAACAAGCAAGACAGACAACCCCTATCTCAGAGAGTTTAATCAACTAACATGAAAGGCAGTCATGGAACAAGAACAATTATGATTGCATTACCAGGTTAACAATACAGAACAGCAGGATGCTCTGGGTGCCCCCGGAGAGGGACCCAGTGTAGGGGCCAGAGCAGACCTCTGTGAAAAGTACTCTTTTCAGCTGAGCCTGAAGAACGAGTAGAGGTGGGTTGGAAGAAGAGGGGTGGAGACTGAAGTTAGAGCAAGTGTGAAGATTTGGAGGTGTGGCACGCTTAACTTGTAAGAACTGAAATCGTGCGCACCTCGTAAGCCACGTGAAGTTTAGATTTTTCCCTAAAGGCAGTAGGAAGCTTTGAAGGGGTTTTAAGCAGGGGCTGATGTGATCAGATTGCCTTTCAAAAATACTGCTTGGAAAACGCCAGTGAAGGCTCTGATGGTACTAGGGTGAAAATGAAGGCAGCCTCCTGTGAAGCGTGTGGTGGGAGAAAGCAGAATCAAGCAAGACTCCTCTGGTTATCCTTATATTTGACTTCTTTTTGGCCCTGTGGGAACGACTGGGTCTTGAATTTTAATTTGTCACTCTGTCCTAAGCCACTTTAAAATCTTGGAAGCCTTTTTCTTAGGCTTAAGATGTTCAGAGTAGCTGCAGTTCTCTCTGAAGTCAGTTGCAGATGCCTCTGTGTGAACCTGAAACCTCACACAAATCTCGGGAAAATATTTCTCGATAATGTAGAGCCACGGAGAAAGTGGATGTTGTTTGGTAAGTTCTTAGCGTACATTTGTTACTTGCTACAGCACCGATGGCCTTTAGACTTCTATATTAAGAGGAAAGTAAACTTATCATTAATAATGTAGGTGGTTATATTGCCAATTAAATGAAAGATCTCTGGCTGCTTCTTCAGAAGAAACTCATAATGGGCTCAAGGTTTGTTTGTTACTAGGTAAAAACAAGTCCATTTTGGTTGATGGCTAACTCAGGACCATGCACAGTTAGGCAACTCATAAAAGTGTTCGTCTGGAAATGAGTCTCTGGGATAATCAGATTTTATTTCTAGTGTCTAATTGATGCCCAGAGCTTTGGGGTTTAATTATGTCTGCTGAAAAAATACAATTCAATTTCTCTTCCTCCCTTTTATACATAACTGCAAGCTTTATTTTAATTCATAAATATGCAAGGTGTTGCAGATATTTTCTGACACAGTACCTGGTATTATTTAGATACTTAATAAACGTTGGATTCTTCTTGTAATGGAATGAATACATATCAAATAAGAAACTTGGGTAAGAGTTTCTGGCTCTTCTGTTTATGGTCTGGCAGTTGAATTTGAATATTTTGTGGTTACTCCAGAGAAATAAATAATTTAAGTGGGAAATTGTTGTTTTTTTTTTTAATTTTTTTTTTCAACGTTTATTTATTTTTGGGACAGAGAGAGACAGAGCATGAACGGGGGAGGGGCAGAGAGAGAGGGAGACACAGAATCGGAAACAGGCTCCAGGCTCTGAGCCATCAGCCCAGAGCCTGACGCGGGGCTCGAACTCACGGACCGCAAGATCGTGACCTGGCTGAAGTCGGACGCTTAACCGACTGCGCCACCCAGGCGCCCCAAAGTGGGAAATTGTTTTAATTAAGAGGGGACTCCTGTTTTGCAGTCATCTAGGCAGGCTGGCTTGAATGTAATGTTGGGTGTTTGTTCTAGTAGGGAGTGCGGTAGGCGGGTATTTTATGGGGCCTGCGGCAGGAAGAGCTGAGTATGTGTGATGGACTATGAATTACACCCTTTCCCTTCTGTATGGTATCTACCCAGCTTCCAGGAGGGCCCAGATAGCTTCTTTACCTCATCTTCGATCACCAGCTGGTGTGTCTGTCTTTTTTCACTTAGCATTATGTTTTCAAGGTTCATCCATGTTGTAGCATGTGTCAGTATTTCAATCCTTTTTATGGCTGGTAACACTCCAGCATATGGATACGCCACATTTTGTTTATCCGTTCATCCGCTGATGGACACTTGGATTGTTTCCACCTTGTGGCTATTGTGAATAAGGCTGTTACGAAGATTCGTGGACAAATATTTGTTTGAGGACTAATTCTTTTGGGCATATACCCAAGAGGGGAATTGCTGACTCATATGATAATTTTATGTTTAAGTTTTTGAGGAACTACCAAATCGTTTTCCACAGTGGCTGCAAATGTTACATTTCCCCCAGCAACGGACGAGGGTGCTGATTTCTCCACCTTCTCACCAACGCTTGTGATTCTCCATTTTTTTTTTCATTATGGCCTTCCTAGTGGCTGTTGAGGTGGTGTCCCCTGTGGTTTTGGTTTACATTTCCCTAATGGCTAATGATATTCAGCATCTTTTCTTTTTTTTTTTATTTTATTTTTTTTAATTTCAACGTTTTTATTTATTTTTGGGACAGAGAGAGAGAGACAGAGCATGAACGGAGGAGGAGCAGAGAGAGAGAGGGAGACACAGAATGGGAAACAGGCTCCAGGCTCCAGGCTCCGAGCCATCAGCCCAGAGCCTGACGCGGGGCTCGAACTCACGGACCGCGAGATCGTGACCTGGCTGAAGTCGGACGCTTAACCGACTGCGCCACCCAGGCGCCCCTATTCAGCATCTTTTCATGTGCTTGTTGGTCATCTGTATACACGCTGTAATATGGATGAACCTCGAAAACGTTACGCTAAAAGAAACCAGATGCAAAAGGTCATATAGGATTCCATTTACATGAAATATCCAGAATAGGTAAATCCATAGACACAGAAGGGAGATTAGTGGTTACTAGGGCTTAGCAGGAGGGAAGAATGGAGAGTGACTGTTTAATGGGTACGGGGTTTCCTTTGGGGTGATAAAAACATTTTGGAATGAGATAGAGGTGATGGTTATAAAACGCCGTGAATGTGCTAAATGCCGCTGAAGCGTAGGCTTTAAAATGGTCAATTTTAGGTTACGTGAATTTTACCTCGATAAATAAAAAAACAAAAACATCTGGTTAGAAGTTGAGTCTGCCTGTCCAGTTCCAGCAGTATGAGACAGAGAAATTCTGCATAAAGTAAAACAAAAATTTTAAATATGTACCTGAGCTTGAAAAGAAAGCCATTGTTGCCACCGGCAGCAGCTTGAATCCCAAACAGTAGCCTCCTGAGCTAGAGCTGTGGTACCCCAGGGGAAGCGTGGGCCACATATAGAAGCTGAGATGAGGGGTAGAATTTAACACCAACGTGGGGCCAATTGACAAGCCTTGGGCTGGTGTAGGGAAGCAGCAGGGACTAAAACCTTTGCATAAGGAGGCGTTCTGGAAAAAATGCCTCTTTGGTGAAAGGGGATCTAGAAAAATCCCCCACATGAGCCAGGGGAACAGCAAGGGAATATCACTCTTCCTGATGCTCTGAGTCAAGGGAGAAAAATGACACTGAAGCCCAAGGACTGCCTTCATCATGCAAGAACCTATAACTGAGAAATTACTATACAGCCAGGTGGTAGGTTCCAGCCCCTGGTGAAGCCCCTGGCATCCTTGGCACAAGCAAACAAGAAACAACTCATCTATAGTGACACTTCTGCAGTGCAGGGTGGACAAGATACCCAGGGAAAAACAAGCCCCGGTGACAAATGACAGTTTGCACAAGGAAAGAGTCCAGCATGAGGGAAAGGAAATAAGCATCACGGACAGGAGGATTAGAATCTCAAGAACCCGGCAAAATAGAGGTATGTCTTAAGATGGTTAAACAATGAGGACTTTGAGATTGGCTCTACTGCCTTAATAAAAAGTTTCCCCGTATAGTTGAACACCTGCTCCCAGGGAGCATGTGCAAAGTTTGCTTGTGAGATTTAGAAGGAGCAAAGGTAGGGACTGAGATTGTTCACCGGCTGACTGTCCTATAGTGGGTTGGAGAGACCTTTAGGTTTTTTCCGAAGGATCAAGAGCTCAGGGAAACTTTCTTTCCAAGTAATCCATTTAAGATGGAAGAAAAGCTCTTCCTTTGAGTATTAACTGTGGTGCTCAGGTGCTCTTAACCAAAGATTTGCCTTCATTTCTCTCGAGGGTGCAGCTTGGTATTTGCCCATTATTATGAGGAGTGACACGTTATGAACTGGTAAGTGGAACTTTTGGGAACAAACCTTGAAGCTGCCTTGAAAACCACTTTAGTACTCATTCAGCTCCCCATGTCTAATCGACATCTGTTGGCCGAGCCTTGGCACTAGGGAAGTGGGAGCTTCATGTTGACCAAGCAGAATCATGCCAGCAAGTTTAGATGACTCGTTGGTAAAAATGAGACTTCAGGGTTACCTGGTGACTGGCTAGTCTTCTCTTTGCCTCACTCTATGCTCAAGCCATAGCTTTTGATCAGTGGAAGCCCCACATTTGTATGTAGAGGAGAAGGGTGTGTGGGGACCTTGTCATGAAGCTAAAGTGGGCTATCACTTTCCATGAACTTGAGAACAGGGGACTACAGGCAGGACTGATGGACACTAGGTAACTAATGCCTCACATCTATCTTGAGATGGGAAATTTTACATTCAGTGGATCTGGCAAGCAACACACATACAAACTTGACTTTGCCCCGGAAGCCTGATGAGACTGCACTTCAGAAACAGTAATCTTTCTATTAAAAATTAACTATCGGGGTGCCTGGGTGGCTCAGTTGGCGGAGTTGGTATCCAACTCTTGATCTTGGCTCAGGTCATGATCTCACAGTCGTGACATCGAGCCCTGCATTGGGCTCCGTGCTGGGCATGGAGCCCGCTTAAGATTCTCTCTCTTCCTCTCTCTCTGCCCTTCCCCATCCTCTCTCTTAAAAAAAATGAAGTAGGGGCGCCTGGGTGGCGCAGTCGGTTAAGCGTCCGACTTCAGCCAGGTCACGATCTCGCGGTCCGTGAGTTTGAGCCCCGCGTCGGGCTCTGGGCTGATGGCTCAGAGCCTGGAGCCTGTTTCCGATTCTGTGTCTCCCTCTCTCTCTGCCCCTCCCCCGTTCATGCTCTGTCTCTCTCTGTCCCAAAAATAAATAAACGTTGAAAAAAAAATTAAAAAAAAAAAATGAAGTATGTGCTCGCTTCGGCAGCACATATACTAAAATTGGAACGATACAGAGAAGATTAGCATGGCCCCTGCGTAAGGATGACACGCAAATTCGTGAAGCGTTCCATATTTTTAGACCACTTTCTCACACCATTCACAAAAATAAACTCAAAATGGATAAAGGACCTGAATGTGAGACAGGAAACCATCAAAACCCTAGAGGAGAAAGCAGAAAAAGACCTCTCTGACCTCAGCCGCAGCAATTTCTTACTTGACACATCCCCAAAGGCAAGGGAATTAAAAGCAAAAATGAACTACTGGGACCTTATGAAGATAAAAAGCTTCTGCACAGCAAAGGAAACAACCAACAAAACTAAAAGGCAACCAACGGAATGGGAAAAGATATTTGCAAATGACATATCGGACAAAGGGCTAGTATCCAAAATCTATAAAGAGCTCACCAAACTCCACACCCGAAAAACAAATAACCCAGTGAAGAAATGGGCAGAAAACACGAATAGACACTTCTCTAAAGAAGACATCCGGATGGCCAACAGGCACATGAAAAGATGCTCAACGTCGCTTCTTATCAGGGAAATACAAATCAAAACCACACTCAGGTATCACCTCACGCCAGTCAGAGTGGCTAAAATGAACAAATCAGGAGACCATAGATGCTGGCGAGGATGTGGAGAAATGGGAACCCTCTTGCACTGTTGGTGGGAATGTAAACTAGTGCAGCCGCTCTGGAAAACAGTGTGGAGGTTCCTCAAAAAATTAAAAATAGATCTACCCTATGACCCGGAAATAGCACTGCCAGGAATTTACTCAAGAGATACAGGAGTGCTGATCCATAGGGGCACTTATATCCCAATGTTCATAGCAGCACTCTCAACAATAGCCAAATGATGGAAAGAGCCTAAATGTCCATCAACTGATGAATGGATAAAGAAATTGTGGTTTATATACACAATGGAGTACTACGTGGCAATGAGAAAGAATGAAATATGGCCCTTTGTAGCAACATGGATGGAACTGGAGAGTGTTATGCTAAGTGAGATAAGCCATACAGAGAAAGACAGATACCATATGGTTTCACTCTTATGTGGATCCTGAGAAACTTAACAGAAACCCATGGGGGAGGGGAAGGAAAAAAAAAAGAGGTTAGAGTGGAAGAGAGCCAAAACATAAGAGATTCTTAAAAACTGAGAACAAACTGAGGGTTGATGGAGGGTGGGAGGGAGGGGAGGGTGGGTGATGGGTATTGAGGAGGGCACCTTTTGGGATGAGCACTGGGTGTTGTATGGAAACCAATTTGACAATAAACTTCATATATTGAAAAAAAATGAAGTATGAAGACCACACTATTTCCTTTTTCACCAGTGGATTGAAAATCAGATAATACAAATGTGAAGAGAGAAGTATAGGAGTGAGTTGGGAGAATTTCAGGTGCCCTGATCATGGACTTGATGCCGTGGAATGATAGAATCATAGATCAGAAACCTCCACACTCAACAGAACTTTCAAGGGAGTTTCATGCAAAGCCCAGTGACTTTTTTTGTTCCCTCTCAATCAGGTGTAGAGGAAGGGCATGACAAGTTGTTTTCTCCCTCGTGAGCAGTTGTATATCATGCTTCTCTTTTTGGGAAAAAAAAAAAAAAGCAAACGTGGAGGGGTGCTTTCTTCATTTATGCGTCATGTATTTCCATATGGATGAAGTTCATAGCAGCCTTCTCCTCACTAGAGTTGGTAGCCATACAGTTTATAGTTCATCAGTATGGTTAGCATTTCTAAGTGATCCCGGGAAGATGTGCAGATGATTACAAGACATTCTCTTTGCATCCTCCTGGTAGGTATTTAGTATTGTTCCTCAGCTTGCAGTTAACTAAAGACATTCTTAATGTTACGTGAAAGTAGAGATTAGGGTATTTGGGCTCTTTGTACCCTTCTCTCCAAATCTCAGTGCAGAGGCTTCAGGATTAATTGCTTCTCAGATGCACGATTGCTGCTCACTTAGCCCTATGCAAAGAAGGACGTCATTCTATTCATCGGAATCTTGCTGTTCTGTAATTATGTGAAGAGCAAATGATTATGGATAGAGCTTCTCTGTGATTGTTAAAACAGGTAAATTTAGCATCGTTAGAGAATAGTGTGTAGCTGGAAAAACTTAAGACTTTTACAAAATCATGCAGACAATATTTAAAACAGTAAGTTTTATTTTATTATTCTTAAAGGTGTTATGTAAGTTGGAAAAAAGCTTTGCTGTTCTTGGGCTGCAAGAGACACTTATGGTGAAATAACAAGGAAGAAAAAGAGCTGGTCTCCATTTATTTCTTGACACTGTAGAAACCCTGTAATTGAAATGTAGTTACATATGCTTTGAACAAAGGACAGTGTTCTGACATTGCATTTTTTATTTAGGTGGAATATACATTTTTCTTTTCATTGATGGACAAAAAATAAAGCTTCCCACCTTATTGAAAGATGTAAATGATCTTGAAAATTTCACTAGTAAGGAGACTGTATAACCCTTTCAAAATCAAATGTGAACTAAGTGGAACTAGGTATGAAGTACATCTTACACAATGCTTTATGGAATGAGTATCTCTTATAAATCCAGGTAGCCTGAGCCCTTCAATTAGAATTAGTTTAAATCATTGGAGACGGCGTCTGCCTTGGACTTGGTCAGCTTGCCTTTCTTTCTTGTGCCTTACTTCTGTTCGTTTTAAGAGTTTGTTTTAACTTACAAAATAAATAAAGTTGGTGTGGTGTAGGGGAGGCCTACCTATGTGGTGGTGGAACTAGACTGGGATCTTAGTTTGAATTCTCCATAAAAGCAGACCCTGAGTCTGGATTGGTGTGCAAGGAGTTGGTGTGCGAGGATTGGTGTGGAAGGATGGCGAGGGGGTGAGGAAGTGAGACAGGGTGGCTGGAGAGCCAGCAAAGGGGGCGTGCATGAGGAGATTATTACTGTGGCTCCTTGCTCTTAGGGGATCCTTGAGAAGCTGTGTGGAACACACCTCAGGGGGGAGGAAATCTGGGGAGTTTACCCAATGTGGGAGGCACAATAGTGCTCCTTCCCAAGATGTCTACATCCTAAGACCCAGAACCTGTAAATATGTTACCTTTACAAAGGGTACTTTGCAAATGTGATTGAATTAAGGACCCAGAGATGGGGAGATTATCACAAGGGTCCTTATAAGAGAGAAGTAGGAGGGTCAGAGTCAGAGAAGAAAATATGACAAAGGAAGCAGAGTTTAGAGAGAGTGAGATTCAAGTGTCGTACGGGTGGCTTTGAAGATGGAGGAAGGGGCCATGAGCTAAGGACTGCAGACAGCCTCTAGAGGCTGGAAAAGGCAAGGAAACATGTTCTCCCTTAAGGCTTCCAGAAGGAACCAGTCCTGACACATTGACTTTAGCCATGAGACTGACTTTGGATTTCTGACTTCCAGAAGTATAAGATAACAAATTTATGTTGTTTTAAGCCATTGAATTTGTGATAGCTGCAATTGGGAGCTAATATACTCACCAACTCATGGCCCTCATTGATTAAAGATGGCTTCTAGAACAGTATTTCCTCAGTGCTTCTGGCTAGCCCCATGTGGGCTCCTATGACTGGAAGATACCCTCAGGCAAAGAGACCCTTAGGCCTGCATGGGAAGGAAGTGGTCTGTGGGGCACCAATGGGCTTGGCTTTACTTGCACAAAAGACTTGATCGATAGAATGTGAGAAGTGTCCTCATAAACACTTGAAACTAGCTGTTTTAGGTTGTTTCGTATGAACAGTCCAGGTTTCTGAGCTCTTCTGACTATTCCTTCATCTCTTCCTCTGGCCTTCTCTTGGCCTTTAAATACTGCAATTTCTTGGTGTTGTGACCTTGGTCTTGTGCAGTCTTACTCAGTGATGGTTAATTTTATGGGTCAACCTGACCAGGCCATGAGCTGCCCACACATCTGGCCAAACATTATTCTGGTGTATCAGTGAGGGTGTTTCTGGATGAGATTAACATTTGAATCAATGGACTGAGTAAAGCAGATCACCCTCCCCAGTGAGGGTGGCCTCATCCAATCAGCTGAAGGCCTGAATAGAGCAAAAAGGCTGACCTTTGAGCAAGGGAGAATTCTTCCTGCCTGACTGATGTCCCCTTCAGGCTGGGACATAGGTTTTTCCTGCCTTCAGACTCATATGGAAATACCAGCTCTTTCTGAATCTTGAGCCTCTAGCTCTTGAACTAGAACTACATCATCAGGTCTCCAAGATCTCTAGCTTGCTGACTCACCATGCTGATCTGATCTTGGGACTTATCAGCCTCCATCACCACACAAGCCAGTTGCTTAATTTCTTATGATAAACTCACTCTTCTCTCTATATATCTATATCTATATCTATATCTATATCTATATCTATATCTATATCTATATATGTATCTCTATCTATCTATGTATCTATCTATCTATTTCTCTGGAGAACCATGTCTAATATACAGTTTATACTCCAGGGTGATCTTAGATCTTATTCACTCTTTGGACTTCTGCTTTCATGAACATTCTGGTGAACCCCAAACCTGGTCATCAGCTTGGGTTTCTCCATATCCAAAATCTTAACTGCCAACAGAAACATCCCCAGGGATATTGTGCAGATACTTTAAACTCCACATAGTCAGAGTAAAATCATTATCATGACCCCAGGAATCTGTTCCTGTTTTCTATATTCTTCTTTTTTCATGGTGCTACCATGTACTCTTATCTCATACTCAGTATCTTCAGCATTGCTCATTCTGGGTTTTAACTTTCATCTCAGGATTTCTGCCACCAGGGCTGTTGTTCTCCAATGCAGAGCAACTCTGTACACAGGACTGAGTTGGGAAAATTCTCAGGCTAAGATAGACCTAAGATGGAACTAAGATAGATCTAATTTATTCTCATACAAAGACACACACACACACACACACACACACACAAATAGTGGGGGAGAGAAGACATATATACAGAGAGCAACAGTCATATAGACCAACAGACTCAGAGAAGGAGAAAAAAGGGGAAGAAAGAGACAAACCAGAGTGAGAGGCAGAGTTGGAAGGAGACACACATTGAGGCAGAGAGAGGAGGACATTTGTCAGAGAGAGGAGACAAGGAGAAGCAAATAGAGAAAGAGCAAGCCAGAATAACAGGTGAGCTGATACACGTCCCACCCCAATCTGGGTATGCCATTATCTCCAGAAGTTGAAATAGCCCTATCGTGTCCTCTGACATGGCCACACCCCTTCCCAAAGCAACCCACTGGCATACTGAATAGGCATATATTTTAGCCATAAGGGTCTGGGTCCAGATTCCAGCTCAGTCCATTTTTAGCTGTGTGGCTTGCGGCATTTTACTTAAGCTTCATTTTCTTCATTTGTAAAATGGGGATGATAATACCTACCTTGCAAGCTTTTAGTGAAGTGTCCAACAAATCTTAATTATTAGCTCAGACAAACCCTGGGTCTCCTCTTGCTCCCATCCCTTTCCTCTTTAGTGAAAGGGAATTTATGGGTCTATCTGGGATAAATGTAGCCATAAAATTTTGTTATTGGAAATAAAGGAAATTACTTTGCAGGCAGTCTGTTAAAAACCAACCATACTTACAATTGATAGGATACATAGAAATGTTATTTTATCTGCAATTTCTTCATTAATCTCTCCCTCTTCACTTTTTTTCCCACTGGACAAGCTGGGAGAGGGCAAATTGCTCTGCCTTGGATGCTACGCACGAGAGAACACTAGTGGACGGGAGGGAGAACCTGCCGTTTTTTTTCTTTAACCGAAGTACAGTTGATACGCAATGTTACGTTAGTTTCGGGCATACAACATAGTGATTTAAGAAGTCTATACTTTCTTCTTCTTTTTTTAATTTTAGAGAGAGTAAGTAGGGGAGAGGGGCAGAGGGGGAGAGAGAGAATCTTAAGCAGGCTCCATGCTCAGCACAGAGCCTGACACAGGGCTCGATCCCATGACCCTGGGATCATGACCTGAGCGGAAATCAAGGGTTGGTCGCTCAATGGACTGAGCCACCCAGGTGCCCCTAAATAAAATTTCAAGAAAGAAAACAAACTAGAATCAGTGAGGTTAGAATGGATCTGTAGTTGTGGGCTGAGGAATTATCTGAGTGGAAGGGCCCTAACCTCTTGTGCTCATCTCTGTCAGCAATCCAGCATTAACCTCCATTTGCAAAGGTCTACAGAATTGTCTGGGGCTCTTTTAACTTAAAAGTAGTAAGAAATTGGAGGGTATTATGCTTAGTGAAATAAATCAGTCAGAGAAAGACAGATAGCATATGTTTTCACTCATGTAGAACTTGAGAAAACTTAACAGAAGACCATGGGGGAAGGGAAGAGGAAAAAATAGTTTCAAACAGAGAGGGAGGTAAACCTATTAGAGACTCTTAAATACAGAGAACAAACTGAAGATTGATGGGAAAGTGGGAGGGGGGAGGGGAAAATGGGTGATGGGTATTGAGGAGGGCACTTGTTGGGATGAGTCCTGGGTGTTATATGTAAACGGTGAATCACGGGAATCTACCCCCAAAACCAGGAGCACACTGTATGTTAGCCAACTGGACAATACATTGTATTAAAATAATAATAAAAATTAAAAAAAAAGAAATTATAAATAATTTGGAAAATTCTAAATATTGAGGGAATAAAAGAAAATCACCCATAATTCTATAACCCATTGAGGAATTCATTTAACACTTAGATGTACATTATCCCAATTATATACATAATATTTTTATCCACAAACTTGGGCTTATGTTATATATACCCTATTTTTTTCATTTGTAACGTATCAAGTATTTTTCTTTAAATAATTTAAGTTTTTGTGTAATATACCTCTCTGTAGATATAACCTAAGGTTTTGTTTTCCTGTGAGTATTTCAACCAATTATCTATGGTTGGCTATTAATGTTGTTTACATGTTCTTTTCCACTACAAATAATGTTACAGTAAATAGCATTTAACAAAAATTTTTGTGCATATCACTGATTGTTTAAGATAACTGGAAATTTGGATGAAAAAAATTAAACCTTTAAAAAACTTTTAATATAGATTGCAAATCCCTCCTCACATCTCCAAAAGGTTGTATCAGTTCATACCCCTCTCGTCAGTGTGATGTGTCTCTATTTAAAAAATTGCAGTGTTGGGGCGCCTGGGTGGCGCAGTCGGTTAAGCGCCCGACTTCAGCCAGGTCACGATCTCGCGGTCCGTGAGTTCGAGCCCCGCGTCAGGCTCTGGGCTCATGGCTTAGAGCCTGGAGCCTGTTTTCGATTCTGTGTCTCCCTCTCTCTCTGCCCCTCCCCCGTTCATGCTCTGTCTCTCTCTGTCCCAAAAATAAATAAACGTTGAAAAAAAATTAAAATAAAAAAATAAAAAATTGCAGTGTTGATTCTCCTCTTTATAAATCATCTTTTCTTCTTCTGATTTTTTTGTCTTGACTTTGCATTCCCTTATCAATTTTTATTCCTTCAGTTTATTTATTTATTTAGGGAGAGCGTGTGCACACACATACACAGGAAAGGTGGAGGGAGAGATAGAGAATCTTTTTTTTTTTTTTTTTTTTTAAAAAAATTTTTTTTAACGTTTTTATTTATTTTTGACAGAGAGAGACAGAGCATGAACGGGGGAGGGGCAGAGAGAGAGAGGGAGACACAGAATCGGAAACAGGCTCCAGGCTCCGAGCCATCAGCCCAGAGCCCGACGCAGGGCTCAAACTCACGGACCGCGAGATCGTGACCTGGCTGAAGTCGGACGCTTAACCGACTGCGCCACCCAGGTGCCCCGGGAGATAGAGAGAATCTTAAGCAAGTTCCATGCTCATCCCCAGAGCCTGACATGGGGCTCAATCCCATGACCCTGGGATCATGACCTGAGTGGAAATCAAGAATCGGATGCTCAACTGACTGAGCCACTCAGGTGCCCCCCTGTTGCAGTTTTAAATAAATGAGAATCAAAACAAGACTATTACTGTCATGTTAATACTGTTGACTCTTTCATAGTATTTCATATAATGAAACCAGTGCATCAAATTAATTCAATACCATGAAATATAAGTTATCAAATTAACTTAATGAAATATAAGTAAAAAGATGGCTATTTACATTTTATTCTCTTATTTTCCCTAGTGAGAAGCTGGATGGAAAAACTAAAAGACAAGGTAAGAGAAGTATTTTCTTTCTTCAGATTTATCTTAAAGGGCACGGCTTTGTCAAATAAAAGATCTTCAGAGTAACTGAGCTTTAATTCATCATTCTGATTCTGGTGACCTACTCAGAGATGCAAGGTCACTTCCAGGTGGCCAGCAAGAAGGAAGACCCTCCTTTTAATTTCCTTCTTGTATAGTGCAGGGGACACCTTATTCTTTGGAGCACCATTCCTTCTTATGAAGGCATCCTGTAGTATGCTCAGCTGAAAAATATCCTTGATATATCAAGGTGGAGTTTCTTCTAGGAATCAGGAGTGTAATCCCATTGTATTTAGCATTTCTTGTCCCAGTGCAAGGCTTTTGTAAGCCTGATCCTCCTGCATAAGGAAGAAAAACCTTGGATTTTTGAAAAACACTTTATTATTATTTTTTAAAAAGATTTTTTACTTTTTATTTTTGACGGGGTGGAGGGGCAGAGAGAAAGGGAGACAGAGGATCCAAAGCAGGTTCTGCTCTGACAGACGAGAGCCTGATGCGGGGCTCTAACTCAAGAACATGAGATCATGACCTGAGCTGAAGTCAGTTGCTTAACTGACTGAGCCATCCAGGTGCCCCAAAATTGTGTGATTATATTAATTCTCCTCATTATTATCTTTGTGCTTCTCAGTAAAATTTAGCATGGATGGTTTTTGAGAATGAGGCTATTATGTATTCATAGGTATTAAACGTGATATTGAAAATTTTAAGCATATTGAGGTTACCGGAGGCCATTTTCATATCTGTAACGGGTCCAGTTGTCTAAGGGAGGTAGGATCAGATGGACCGAGTAGGATTTAGGGGGAAAAAAGCTCGAAGGTTAAGAACTGAACACATTAGTAGGGCTTCTTGTTTTTTTTTTGTTTTTTTTTTTTTTCAGGAGAAAATATGATGCAATGAAAAGGAAATAGGCTTTGGTAGATGAATTTAGGAATCCATATATCATTGTTTCTATAGAAAATATCCTTCTGAGTAAAAAAAAAATGCACAAAAAACCCTTAAGAGAATACATTTTTGCATGCAGTTTTGAAGTTAGATATTGCAAAATTTCTTACCTGTATCTATAGATAGCTTTGCCATAATTTTTAAAAATCTGTGCAGTTTTATAGAAAGGCTGTATTTTCTATTTCTGTAGACCCTTCTTGTCTCAAAGGCTTGGCACCTTCTCTTTACTCATTTTCACCAAGAGAAATAATTTTATGTGTGATCCTTAGTTTTCTGGATTGAGTTTTTCCAGCCCTCTCTCTATTTTCTTCTGTAGTGTTTTTTCAGTATGTCTTAATTAAAAAAAAAGAAAAATAGTTGATATTCTAACCATGTTTGGCTTATTTGAGGTCCTGTTTCTTTATATTGTGACCCTCTTTTGGAGGTACTCACTGTAATCTTTCCCATATCCCCCACTCACTCTGTGAGTGAAATATTATACACTTACCTGCAATGTGCATTTATATGTGCATACACATATGTGTGTATATGTATCTTTCTCTCTTTCCCTTCCTTTCTCCCTCACTTCCCCTCTTCACCTATCTAGCTAGCTAGTTAGCTATCATCTATAAAAGTCTTGTGAGTTATTATCTTCAGAAACTGTTTGGTATAACTATTGCCTCTGATGAAAGTCACAGAATCCCTTAAACCTGAAAACTAAATACTTATTTGACTGGCTCTTTGGCCCACCAGGACGTTTTCTCAGTTTTGCTTTATTTAATTTTACCCAATATTGGTATTTCTGTTAGTTGGTTTGGCTCCAGAAAGAATAGTGCTCTAAAAAGTTCTGAATTATTCCTTTTGCTGTTATTATTTTGGATTTCTGTATTAGTTAGGATTAAGATCAGCTATGAGTGACAGAGAACCCCACTGACAATGGCTTAACCAAGATGAATTTTGTCTCTTGTTTATGAATCTGGAGGTAGCAGTCAGGGGTTAATGGGAAGCAACAGTGTGACAAGGGCTCAAGCTCCTTGTATTTGATGCTCCACTATCTGTGGACATTCATTCCCAAGGTCACCTCATGGTCCTGGATGGCAGTTCCAACTTCGGTAGCTCTATTCTGGCCAGAGGAAGGAGGAAAAGGGAAGGCTAAGGTACCTCCTCCCTCTTAAAAGGGAGGATGGAGGCACTCTCATTCTTAAAATGTGGGGGATAAAGGCTGTGCTCCCCTCTTAAAGATCATGGCCTGGAAGTTGCACCTGCCACTAATGTATTATCTTCTCTCTCTCTCTTTTTTTAAATTTGTAAATCTTTATTTTTGAGAGAGAGAGAGAGAGAGAGAGCAAGTTGGGGGGGGTGGGGAACAGAGAGAGAGGGAGACACAGAATCCAAAGCAGGCTCCAGGCTCCGAGCTGTCAACACAGAGCCTGACGCGGGGCTTGAATCTGTGAGCCCTGAGATCATGCCCTGAGCCAAAATCGGATGCTTAACCGACTGAGCCACCCAGGTGCCACAAATTTATTATCTTCTTAGTGAGAGTTATCACATGGTCATAGCCAGCTAAAGCTGCACAGAAGGCAGGGAAAGTGATTGTTGCCCAGCCTAAATGGGAGGTTCTGTTGCTCTGAAAGAAGAGGTGAATGAGTATTGAGGGACAATCCCTATACTCATTCCATCATTGCCTTCTTTCTGGTTATATGTCCAAGTTAGTGATGGTTGTTAGGCAAATCTTAACTTGGCTATATATCTTTTCAGCGTCTAAATGTTTCTCAGAATTGGAGAGGCATGACAATTGTAGTGGTATAATAAAGACCAGCTCTGTTGTTGTGTCATCAAGGTCATTCTATTTCTTTTAGCTTTGGGAAATAATCTGGAAAATGGATGACCCAGAGTATACTGCATAACACTGATTCTCATTGGCCCCACAGTGTCAGCATCACCTGGGAGCTCGCTAGAAATGCAATTCTTGGGCCCCACCCTACACACACCGAGTCAGAAACTCTGGGAACAGGGCCCAGCAATCTGTTTTAACAAGTCTTGCAGGTGATTCTGGTACATGCTGAAGTTTGAGAACCACCATTGCAAAGCAATATCAGGGCACTATCTTAATTCAGCAGATTTTAGGCAGTATAGCATATCATTTGTTTTTCTTATACCTTTCTTGAAAACAGATGTTTCTGAATAACTACATTGTCCTAATACTTTCTCATGAAAGTATTTCTCTTTTTACTTTCTCATGAACAAAGCAAAACAAAACAAAGTAAACAAAACCAAAACAAACACACACTAAAAACAACTATGACTAGTAATAATTTTAAAAATGTAAAACTTACTCTTTATTTGGAGCTATTTTCAAGTTTACAAAAAAGATACAAGAGTAAATACAAAGAATGCCCCTTTAACTTTTACCCAGATGCACTTGTTTTTAATATTTTATCTCATTTGCTGGTCTGTCTCCCCATTTCTGTCTCTTTTTCTGAACCATTTGAGGAAGAGTTGCATATACTATGGTGCTTTGACCCCAAATACTTTAGTGTGTATTTTCTACACACTAGAGTGGGAATATTCTGTTAGCAAACATAGTACAGTTATCAGCTTGAGTATATTTAATATTAATACAGTACTTTTTATCAAATCTGGCATCAGTTTTTTCAACAGACTCAAAATACTTTTCTTTTTTTTTAATGTTTATTTATTTTTTTTTTTAAAAATTTTTTTTTTTCAACGTTTATTTATTTTGGGGACAGAGAGAGACAGAGCATGAACGGGGGAGGGGCAGAGAGAGAGGGAGACACAGAATATGAAGCAGGCTCCAGGCTCTGAGCCATCAGCCCAGAGCCTGACGCGGGGCTCGAACTCACGGACTGCGAGATCGTGACCTGGCTGAAGTCGGACGCTTAACCGACTGCGCCACCCAGGCGCCCCAATGTTTATTTATTTTTGAGAGAGAGGGAGAGCACAAGCAGGAAAGAGGCAGAGAGAGAGACACACATGGAATTGGAAGCAGACTCCAGGCTCTGAGCAGTCAGCACAGAGCCTGACGCGGGGCTCAAACCCATGAGCTGTGAGATCATGACCTGAGCTGAAGTTGCTTAACCGACTAAGCCACCCAGGCACCCTTCAGAATACCTGTCTAAAAGTATTTTTTCTTCTCTAGTAGAGGACCCAGTCTAGGATCATGCAGCACATCTGATTTCCATGATTTGTTAGTTTCCTATAGTCTGGAACATTTTTTATAGCCATCTTTTGTCTTTCACGACACTGATGTTTAAAAGAATATAGACCTTTTTTTTTTAATGTTTATTTATTTATTTTTGAGAGAGAGAGTGTGAGCCGGGGAGGGGTAGGGAGAGAGAGGAAGACAGGAATCTGAAGCAGGCTCTGTGCTGTCCATGCAGATGCGGGGCTCGAACCCACGAACTGTGAGATAATGACCTGAGCGGAAATCAAGAGCTGGACGCTTAACCGATTGAGCTGCCCAGGTGCCCCAAAAGAATATAGACCTCTTTAAAACAATATCATAGGGGCGCCTGGGTGGCTTCTAAGTGGCCGACTTCGGCTCAGGTCATGATCTCACGGTCCGTGAGTTCAAGCCCCGCGTCGGGCTCTGTACTGACAGCTCAGAGCCTGGAGCCTGTTTCGGATTCTGTCTCCCTCTCTCTGACCCTCCCCTGTTCATGCTCTGTCTCTCTCTGTCTCAAAAGTAAATAAACGTTAAAAAAAAACAATATCACAGTCTTCATTTTAGGTTTATTGGGTGTTTTCTCATGATTAAACTCAATTTATGCATTCTCAGCTGGAACATACGCAGGTGCAGCCGTGTCCTTCTTAGGGTGTTACATGTGGAGGTTCATGTACATACAATGCTTTTGAACAAATAAGAGGTAAGGGGCAGGATTTAGAACTTAAAAAATATGTACATGTTTCTTACTTGTTTTCATTTGTGCAGGAAACAAGTCATGGGTGATTTAAGAAGAGCTTCTTCTCCGTTAGTTTTTAAAGAGGAATGGTTAAAATATACTTGAAGAGGAGAGGTTACTTTGATCCCATCTTGTAATTGTAATTTCAAAGCACAGTTATCTCTCTCTCCCTCCTTCCCTCCCTCTTTCTTGCTCTCTCTCTCTCTCTCTCTCTCTCACACACACACACACACACACACACACACACACACACACACGAGGGGACAAAAGAGAGGAAAGAGGGAGATACGAATTAAGTTTTGGTGAAATCTAAATGATTGAAAGCTCTAGAAACAAGAAGTCTAAATGTATAAATAAGTGTGGGAAAGAGTGACACTTTTTGGAATCTTCGTGCTATTGGGGTGAAGTTACATAGTGCAAGGAGACCCACACAGAGAGTGGTCATGCTGAGTTTCCAAAAGCTCAAACATCATCCTTTGAATGTACATCATCCTCTTTAGAGTCTAATCTATGGGACTTAAATGATCATATTTCGATATGTACATACGTTTCCATGCACTGGGAATGGTGGTTTTAAAACAATATACTCACACTTCTTGTGAGAGTACCAAAACTTTGCTCTTGTCCGGTGTTTTCCCACATGGAAAATTACAGTTTTTATAAGCCTTAAGTAGATCTGGAAGAACTTTAGAAAAAGTTTGGGTTTCTGCAAAGCATATTAATTTGTTGAAAAGTGACTGGGCATTGTTTCTTGGAGAAAAACACTTAGTATGCTGATGAACAATGCTATTGTTCTCAAATTAATGGAAAAATTTCCGTATTCTGCTCTAACACAAGAGTCTGGAAAACAGAACCAGTGGTTGAGCCGGCTGTGTGCAGGAGGGAGCTGAGTTTTATAAGGTCGTGTGTATTCCTTTGATTTACTTTTGGAAATGTTGGGAAAGCATCACAGTCTGCATACTTCAGCACTTTTTAGAAAACTTGTATTCTCTGTCCCTCTCTGATTTTGTCTCATTCTGAAAGGTACTAGAAATAGTTTGAGCTATAATAGAAATTTTAGAAATAGTCAAATAAATGAACAGACTCATGGGTCCCCCCCCCAAATAATGCCTATCTAAAGTTCAAAAATTTAAATTTTTTTACGTATTCTGTCTGGGTGGGCCGCTAGAAGGGGCCTTCTTGGAAGGCAAACCAGTATCCTGTTTTTCTATGAAAGCGCTCTAGGTAGGTTACATAATGCTTATTAGGCCAATACATATTGACCAAAATGCAGGGAGCGCCTTTAGTATGATGGCCTTACCCTGGGCTTGGGAAGATCCTCAGCTACTCACCCAAGCCCAGGGATGTGTGAACATCACGCTGCTCTCTTACGAGCAACTTATTCATAGTGACACCTCGGGGACGTTGGAGACACTTCAGATACCAGATACCTCCAGGCTCTTTAGAACGTGTCAGTGTTGTTGGCAGTGATCTTTGTACCCTGCTCTGCCACTTTCTTTCTTTGAGTCTGGAGATGCTCAGAATTTCCTCTCAAGCCCCAACTTTGGTCTTGTCCCCTGGCAGATTTTTCCTTTCATATGAATCCCACTTTACGCGCATGCCCTCTCCTCTCCTTGTCTTTCCTGTCTGCGCCCCAACATCTGGCATCCTCCGTCTTCCCTCTTTTACTGTAATGCAGCTGAGATTGTGAGAGAGAAGACCACCAATGTGGAGGCCCTCCCTTTGCCCCCCAAGAAGCACAATATTCCAGCGGGCACTTCAGCCCCCTTGGAGCTTGTCTCAGGCTGATATTTCCAATTTATAGCATTTTAATAGTCCTGGTGTTCTTAGAAGCTTACTTCATCCATCTCTAATACAAATTATATTTCTGCCACCAAAACCTGATGTTGATAAATGTTCATAAGGACATGGCTGGTGCTGCCACTAGGTCTGGGTGATTTATTTCAATACTTCTACTAAATACTTGAACTCTCCAAAAATAGTCCTACCTTTCTCTCTGTTGCCTTCTCCCTAAAAATACCTTTATTCTAGGTGCTATTTTATAGCAAGGCAGGTGGGAGAATTCCAGGTGTTGTTTAAGAACCTGGTGCCATCCAGCAAAAATGAGAAACCCAGGGCAGTGGTCCATTCAGCGTCCTGATGCATGTTTCCTTTTCTGTGCAGGCTGGCTACATGTCTGGGATGCTGGTTCCTGTAGGGGTTGGGATAGCTGGAGCCTTGTTCATCTTGGGAGCACTGTACAGCATTAAGGTTATGAATCGGCGAAGGAGAAACGGCTTCAAAAGGCATAAAAGAAAGGTATGGAACCAACAAGAGCAAAACCTAATCAGTTGCAGAACATTCTTCGCTTTTCTAATTTGCTTAATAAAGCACATGGGGCTTAATGATGCATGAATGGTATTGACATGCCCAGTGGTTTGGATTAGCTACGGCAGCTGCTGCTTCGTGTGTTAGTGTGTCTTTTAAAGGGGCCTGTTTCTCAGTTTTGCTCTGCAGCAGAAAGGGTTTAATGCTTTTCTGTTTTCTTTCTCCAGCAGAGAGAATTCAACAGCATGCAAGATCGAGTAATGCTCTTAGCCGACAGCTCTGAAGATGAATTTTGAATTGGATGGGAGTTTAATTGGGATATTCGACTGTGTTATCATTTTATTTTTTATTTCGGGGCAAAAAAAAGAACAGCATCCTGCAACATCACTACGGTCAGGCCATCAGTCTTACTATCTTCTGGGCAGTAGATTTTTCTTGTACTGAGCTGAAAAGGCATGCTGTATACTTAATGTAATAGTCAGTGTTTGTTTTTCTTCTGTAGTGAATTTCCCACAACCGTAGGCTACAACTCATCAATATGCAACGTTCATGTCGCTCACCAGGAGTTGCTAGGTAAATAATTTGTATTTTTCCAAAGGGCCTTTGCCTTGGTTTACCTGCACTAAGTATAACGATTATTGCTGCCAAGGTATGTTGGCTCTGAAATAGAAATCTTAACAAAGAATAACTTGTGATGACTGCATTCTGCCTACTTGAAGCTATAGGCTTCTGGGCCACAGTACATCCTACATTTGCATCAAGACTAGCAGCAAGTTAGAATGAAATCTTTTTGTTGTTGTCAAGAAGATCTCTCGGCACATTAGGATTGTGTCTAGATTTGTATGTACCTTGCATTATATACTCCAGTCTCCCAGTTTTATTATTTTTCATCTTCTGTTTTTATTCTCATTCTTGGCAGGAAAAAAAAAAGCACCAGAAATAATACATTAAGTTGACTCTCAGTCTTAATGCAAACTTGTTTTCTTAAAGAGTGCGATTGAGCCCAACAGACCTATCAGTAGATTCTTACATGTCTTTCATTAAGAGATGTTCTTTTTTGTGTGTCATTTGACTTTGCAAGAAGAAATGAGGAAGAAATCAGGACGAAAATGAGGGTTGGTAAGCTCTCAGAGCATTTATCTCTGCCATTTGGCTCTGTGCTTGTGTGGCCACTATTGTGAATTATTCAGAGTGCTGCTTTTCTACTTCTGGGGTCCTGGCCACACAATGATTGGGCCAGCACTGGTTCTTGCTTGGCTTTATTAGACAATAGACATCCTGCGGTGGATGCAGGCTCATTGGTCAGAGTCCTGGCACATGATGGAGCTTATGAAAACCCAGCCTCTCTCAGGGCATCCTCTTCCGGGGATGTTGCCCTATGTTAGATCATTTCTCATTTCTTTCGCAATGTAATTCCTTGCCCTATCTTTTGGATCTGGGTATTCGGGACTTCTTGAAGTCAAGTTTTTAGGGACAGACTTGGCTCGTTTGCATGGGGGAATAAAGGTTACCACTAACACTGTCCTTAGTGCCTGACACATAGAGAATCTGTTCACGTTTATTGGAGCCTGCTGTGCCGCATTCGAGGCAAGTTGCAGTTATTCCTCACAGCTACTGTATGACGTAGGACATATGTTATGACTTAGGACGTATGTTTTTATTCTCCCCGTTGACTAAAGACAGAACTGAAGCAGAGAAGTGAAATGATAATCCAAAATTATGCCCAGGAACAATCAGGACAAGAGCCCACTTGGACTCAAAACTGTGCACCCCTCTCATCAATTCAGTGCCTTTCCACATACTTTGCAGGAAGCAGTGACATTTCAGAGTCCTTTAAAACCGGAAGTCCTTTAAAACAGGAAGCAGTGACGTTTCAGAGTCCTTTAAAAACCAAGATTCTAAGGAAATACAGGAGACCCTTGAATAACATGGGATTGAACTGCATGGGTCCACTTATACGTGGATTTTTCAATACAGTACTATAAGTGTATTTTCTTTTTCTTACGATTTTCTTAACATTTTCTTTTCTATAGCTTACTGATTGTAAGAACACAGTATGTAAAGCATATAATATGCAAATTATGTTAGTTAGCTGTTTATGTTATCACTAAGGCTTCTCATCAATAGTAGGCTGTTAGTAAGGTTTTTGGGGAGTCAAAAGTTATACTTAGATTTTCCTTTAAAAAAATTTTTTTTAATGTTTAATTTTGAGAGAGAGAAACAGAAAGCAAGTGGGGGAGGGGCAGAGAGAAGGGAGAGAGAATCACAAGCAGGCTCTGAGCTGTCAGCACAGAACCTGATGTGGGGCTCGAACCCATGAACCGCAAGATCATGACCTAAGTCTAAGTCCAACGCTCAACCCACTGAGCCACCCAGGCACACAGTTAGATTTTCAACTGTGTGTGTGTGTGGGGGGGGGGGGTTGGCACTGTGAACCCCTGTGTTGTTCAAGGGTCAGCTGTATGTAGTTGGTTGGCCAAGGAACATTTCACATGAATTTCTGTCTTTGTGAAATGAACAATGCCTTACTAACTTCCCTCTTATTCACACACGGTCTCTTCCTCTCCCACCTCAGCTATTTCTTTTACAACCACATAGATTTACTACCACCTATAGAGAACTAATAGAAAAAACTTTCTAGAATCCATTGTTGAATGATAGCTAGCATGCAAGAATGTTTTCATCAAATAATTTCTTCCTTTTCTTTTTTTCTTTTTTTTTGCCAAGAGATGTAAGCAAATGTGTGAAGTTGGTCAAGAAAATGAGAAGCTCAAATACAGTTAGAGGTTAACAATTGACAAATAAGCTCAAAGTCGGGTTTCAAAAATAAAATTCAGAGTCGTGACACTCATAAGTAATTTGTAATTTCAAGAGCAGAGACATCCTGATACTGCATAGGGTATGTTTGTCTTTTCTAAGAGCAGCCCCTTGCTATAAGGGTTCCTAAGGTTAGGAGGAGGATGGGCATGATTGTTTTCTTAACAAGCTATTTATAGTGAACCCACAATAAACCATTTCATTCAGCAATACCTGGGCAATGCTAATGGCTATCAATGCCTCAGGCTACTCTTAATCTGTAGTTTTCACTAGACCATGGCTAATAGGTTGAACTTTCAAACTGTAGAATAATAAGGTCACAAATAACAGACACATATTTTCATTTTTCCCAGAAGGCCATGGGGATGATATGTGTGTGCATTTAGGCTAAGCAGAAATGTCTCCGCAGGCCTTTTTTGGGAAGGTGACTGTTAAAGATGACTTAGATCACAGTAGATTTCTGTATGAACCCATTTCACCACCTGGGTTGTGTGGAAGGTTCTGTAGATGGCTCAACTGCTATGCTTATCTTGGCCACTTTCCTCACTGTCGGTGGCTGTGGCACAATGATGTTGAGTAGTTAGCTGAAATTACTGAGAGGTTGTTTATCAGAATTTTCAGAAAAGGTTGTCTTGTTCTAAACAAAACCCGAGATCGGAGTGTTGCCACCAGAGGGGGTGCTGGCTAGTGGTTATACTATAGTCCAGATTAAAAGTAGTAAATCAGGCATTGATAGGTTTACCTAACATAAGTGATTGATATGCTCATATTTGCACATTAAAAATAAAAAGGCAAATCTTTATTCTAACAACGAACCTTAAAACATTTAGCAGCAAAATAAATAAAGCTGTCTGGTGGGGGGTGCGTGATAGCTGCAAGTTTCAGTTGCTAACATCTTCCCCTCTGAGCTGTATTCATCTTCTCAGAACTGCAGCTGTCCCACTGCAGGGGCAGGGATTGTATCTTATTCTCAGAAGGAGAGGCAGTGTTTCCCAAACTCTGGCTCCTAGGAATCACCTGGGAGATGTGTTCAACACAACAGATTCCAAGGCCCTGCCCCAGACCCATTGAATCAGTATCTCCAAGGGAGGAGTTTGGAACTCTTGTACCCAGGCAAGTTAGAGAATAGAGTTAGGAGGGCATCTATCCAGAGAACAGCTTCCTTAGTAAAGAGATGAGGGAGAGCAGGTCCCATGGGGAAGAAACGCCCTAGTCAGCTATCCAATAAATCACACCTGCCGTTGTGGAGAATGGAAAACAAAAGGAAAGAGAAAAGGGTAGAAGCTTCTAGAATGAATAGAATGATGGGTCAGAGAGAAAAGGTCTCCTCCTATGTCCCTGATGTCTTTTTCTCTAATCAGAAGGTAGTACTTTTCTTTTACACCTCTTCAGATTTTCCTCGCCCATTAGCTGCTTCTTTCAGTAGCTGCTAGTTTAATTTATATGCAATATTTGGAGTTAATTAGTATCCCAGGGAAACAGATTCCCTTAGCAATGCTTTAGCCCTGGCTTCAGCTCATAAACTGCCTCAGATACAGTCTTCCAGAAACATTTTCTTCAAGTACCTGTATCTCTTACATAGGTCAATAATGTTGTGGGGAAATTGTTAAAGCACAGTTTTAGGACATATTTAAAGTAGTTTTAGCTTGGTCAGTCACAGCCGATTCTTTATTTCGTTATTATTATTTTTTTAAAGCTAAGACTTAAAAGTCAAATGTTACAGAGACATCAGAAAATAATATAGAGCCATATAGAACATTCTGAATGCCTGGTGCTTTTCTCCACGTTCCTCCAGATATCTCTTTCATGTGGAAGTCCAAGTGAAATATCCAATTTCTGTGGATATGAATAATCAATGTTTCTACCAGCTGCCAAAAAAGTAACTTTTGGGAATAAGATATATCATGTAGCTGAAGTTTATAGCTATGTGCCCTTTTGGCAAGGTAGGCTTTGTTATGATTACAGGGAAATCTGTGAAAGAAATCTCTACTTTTAAGGGTATGTGAATGTATGGTGACAAGGAAAGAAGTGTGGGTAGAAGAAGATGCAAGAAAAGTCACGATGCAATGGAAACGTAAACATGGCACAAAACACTGGAATGTGCTAGAGGAGGCCAAAGCTCCATCAAATGGACGGATGCTTGGAAAAATGATACAGACAAGTAAGGAGAAAAAGGCAAGTGAGTTAGGCCATTGGCAGGGGAAGGTGCTATAAATCTAAATTTGCTTCCATCGGTTCCATCAAAGAAAATTATCCTACAGTAGGTAGAAAGGACGTGAGTGGGAGGGAATTGAAACCCAAGATCAATGAGGAGACAAAAGGAGCTTGGTTACTTTAAGTAATCTCGGTTAAATATCTTTCTTAATTAAACAAAGTTCAAATAACTGTATATAAATCTATAGGAATAGGAAACAATTTGAAAGCAAAATAATGGTGTTGACCAAATAAAAGCCCCTTATTTGTACGTTTAGCATCCCCCGTAGGACACAGACCTTTTTGGGATCTATTTACTCCATAATTACCAATTTTGGCAGTCAAAAATAGCTGGAAACATAATTCTGTCGCTTAAGTTCTACATTCAGCAAAAATAATCTGCATTTATTTTGTAAGCCACTGTTAGCTATACAAATGCATTGGGATTACCCTATTTTGGGTAATTGATACATCTAACTCGCTGTTAATTAGCCTAAATTATTATGTGTATATAGGATAAAGGAGAGGAAAGAAAGGAGGAAGAAAGAAAGAAAAAAGAAAGACATTTCCTCCAGATAACAGCAGCCAAAGTGCAAAGAAACAAATCCTATACTCCTCTCTTCTAGTATGCCTAAATACAGAAAACAATATTGGGGTAAACACACACACACACACACACACACACACACAAACTCTCAAATCTTCCATTTAGTGAAGCAAAGGTCTTACTTTCCATTCTCAAGAAGCAACAGGAACAATACAAATAATAACCATTAATAATTTGTAATATGGACTAGTATACATTCTTACCCTAAGACATCAGTCTCCAGATCTGAAGTTTAAGACTGATTTTGTTGAGAGGTGTAACCTTTTGTGGGATAACGATGGAGGAACTGAGGAGAATTAACTACTGGGAGAAAAACCCAATTTTTCCCTTCAATGCTTATAGATATGGGAACAGAGTACAAACAGAATGGAAGGCGAATGGGTGCTCACTTGGCTTCTTTTATTACCTCTGAGGCTGGGAGGTCACTTGCTCTGGTCTTAAAAGACTGAACCTGGTATCAGGTTAGGACACTGGGGTTTATATATATATATTTTTTTTTTTTTTCAACGTTTATTTATTTTTGGGACAGAGAGAGACACAGCATGAACGGGGGAGGGGCAGAGAGAGAGGGAGACACAGAATCGGAAACAGGCTCCAGGCTCCGAGCCATCAGCCCAGAGCCTGACGCGGGGCTCGAACTCACGGACCGCGAGATCGTGACCTGGCTGAAGTCGGACGCTTAACCGACTGCGCCACCCAGGCGCCCAGGGGGTTTATATATTAACCAATGTACTGTACATCTCCATGTTTTCTTCCTAATTCACAGTGTAAGAAAGGATGGAACCAATAGCATTTGAAACATTTCTCCAATTTTATGCCTCACAGAGTTTGTGTACTTTCAGGGGTCTTCATGATCAGACAGACCAAAATATACACTTAGGAAAGTATAAATCCAGTCTTCCAAAAAAAAGAAAGATGTTTGGATACAAGATGCTTCAAGCCTTTCTCTTCCAAAAAAGAATTTTGGCACAAAATCTCCAATGATCAGTTTCTCTCATTTGCTTCTTTGTGTAAGAGATAAGGAGAGGAAATCTGAAATGGTTCTGTAGTTGGACAAATCAAATCCCAAAAGTCAAGGGACAGAGTGTGGTTAGAGATTGAGTAAATGGGCCATTTTATCACAGGGGCAGGATGGGACCCCCCCCAAAAAAGGAGCATCTAACCCTGCCAAGATTGGGGATGTTTCTCCAGAGCTGGTAGCATCAAACCTGAAGCCAGAGGGATGAGTCAGGGTTAGTCAGGTGAAGAGGGGGATGGGATGGGTCTTCCAGCCAGGGGAACCTCATGTGCAGAAGCCAGCAGTGAGAGATCATGGAAAATTCAGCAGGGAGAGATCAAGGAGTTAGTATGGCTGGAGTGCTGGATATACTGGGGAGGTGAGGGTTGGGGTTGGGGTCAGGGGTGGAAAATGGCAATGAGAAATAGGCGGCTGATCCTAAAGAGTCTGCTAGGTCACGTCAAGGAATTAGGACTTCATTTTGAGGGCATTCCTAGATGTCATGGAAAGATCTTATGATGAGAAGTGTTAAGATCAGGGCTGAGTTCATGGATTGGCAAAGTTAGAGTTGGGGACACCAGTCAGGGGCTGGTGCAGCAATGCAGGTGAGAGGTGACTGTGGCCTGGACCAAGGCTGCGGGAGTGAATGGAAGGGAAGGATGGTTCCAGGAGGGGTTTAGGGCAGGGAAACAGGACTCAGGGGTTGGCTAGAAGTGCAGATGGGGGAAAAGACAGTGGTTAAAGCTGACCAGGGTCATGACACTTTTGAGGCTCTCCAGATATTGTGGAGTCTAGTGTCCTGGCTTCTGAAGGACTGACTATGTTATTCCAGCACAGCTCACCTAAAAAAAAACAAAAACAAACAAACAAAAAAAACCTTACATGTCTGCCAGAAATGTGTAGGCAACTTTAACTTTCTACATAATGTATGTGAGTTTGTGTTCATTCTCTGTAACTTAATAGTAGGTTCCAAAGAAAAACTTTAAATTTAATAAAACTTAAATGGAACATCTGGCGAAAACCCTCCAAATACCGTTAAATGATTATATGACTTTGGTTGAGCCCAGGTATGAATTACTATCTGAGCTCTGATTGCCTCTCTCACTTTGAAAAGACTGGTAAGTTTCTTATTTTTTTGATGAGAACCAAAGCTCTGGATCTTGTGGGGTTTTTGGGGTTCTTTTTTTGTTGTTGTTATTTGTAAGAACCAACTTGATACATTGTATGTCTATAGGATTACTTTCTCATTTCTTTTTCAGTTTTATTGAGAGAGTTGGCATACAGCTCTGTGTGAGTTTAAGATGTATACCGTGTAGGGGCGCCTGGGTGGCGCAGTCGGTTAAGCGTCCGACTTCAGCCAGGTCACGATCTCGCGGTCCGTGAGTTCGAGCCCCGCGTCAGGCTCTGGGCTGATGGCTCGGAGCCTGGAGTCTGTTTCCGATTCTGTGTCTCCCTCTCTCTCTCTGCCCCTCCCCCGTTCATGCTCTGTCTCTCTCTGTCCCAAAAATAAATAAAAAACGTTGAAAAAAAAATTAAAAAAAAAAAAGATGTATACCGTGTAATGACTTGACATACGTGTATTGTGACATGATTAGCACAGGAAGTTTGGCTAACAGCTATCTCCTCACATAGTTACAAAAATGTTTCTTCCTTGTGATGAGAACTTCTAGGATCTTCTCTTAGCAACTTTGAAGTACGCCACATCGTCATGGTGTACTCATTTATCTTGTGACCGGAAGTTTGTACCTTTTGACCACCTTCTTCCAATTTTCCCACACAACCTACCCCACTCCCCAGGATCTTGTTTTCTTGAAAACAAATCCAGGAGGCTTCTCTCAAGACGGTTCCGCATGAGGATGAGGTCCGGGTTTGGGTGTGCGGCTACGAAGCCGCGCAGGCTCCATCTCCCAGCGCTGAGTGGTTTCTGCGAACTTTTGACGGTTGTCATGGCTGATCACCAAGTGGTTAATCTTCCTTAGCATATGAAAAATAACGCAGGTTTTCCACGGTTGCCATGTCAACACAAGGCTGGATTCTGGAGGGCTCAGGGCAACAATGTAGGTTTGAGGAAATGCAGAAAAGCATGAGAAGAAAATAATTATTACTCAGTCTCACTCCCTGGAAATAACCATTGTGAACATTTTGGTCTGTGTATTTCTAATCTTTTTCTCTGTGTATTTATGATATGTTCTATATACATGCTTTATTTGTACACAAAATCAGGATTATCATTTTACTTGCTGTCTTGTTACCTCCCCATAGCTACAATTTTTCATGGTTGTTTAAAAGGAATAAAGGGAAAGAAAAGAGCTTGTGAATATCCTGAGGTTGTATTTGAATGAAGAAGCTGTTTTTTTCTCATTAAGATTTACTTGCTATTTGATTGTCTGTGACTGCCCAGTTACCTCAAGACACTTACGTATGATATAAATGATACCAGAGTTGAAAGGGGAAAAGTCTCCTCAGACACAATGCCCATGGGCAAATGTCCTATCCCTGTGCTCTGAGGGATTAGAGACCTTCCCCCCCCCCCACACTCTCTCTCTCTCTTTTTCTTTAAAAATGTTTATTTATTTTTGCAAGAGAGAGCACTAGCAGGGGAGATGCACAGAGAGAGTGGGACAGAGGATCCGAAGCGGGCTCCATGCTGACATGGGCCCCTGATGTAGGGCTCGAACTCACAAACCATGAGATCATGACCTGAGTGGAAGTTGGATGGTTAACTGACTGAGCCACCCAGGCTCCTGAGACCTGCCTCTCTCTGTCTTTGCTGTCAAGGCAAAGGTTGTAAACTTTTGTGATTAGACGGAAAGACTGAATTACCATGAGTGTGGATACTAGGTGGTAGTGTGAGAAATAATGGGGAAGAATACACTTGCTGTAATGACCTACATTGGTTAACGCGACCTGAATTGGTTCAGTTCAATCCTCTTGAACTTAATTAGTATTTTTGTGGCATTTATTATAACCCACACTATTTTCTGTATTTGATTTCACTTGGCTAAGTTTAAATAGGCAAATGTTCACTGTTCTGTCCATTGTTTTCTTCTCTGTGTCATATACAGAGAAATCACAGCTTTTCACATTCCCCCTCCACATCTTCCTAAAATTTTAGGTCTCTTTAAAAACAGTTAATGGAGCCTGGTGGTCCCTTTGACCAAGACCTTTACAAGTGTCTCCATTAACCCATACCCTCCAAATTTCTTGCACAGAGTAGGATATGAAATTAAATAAGGCACACAATAATGCCCCGTGAATTTTATTCTAATAATATTTTCTTTGGTTATGAAAGTGAATTCTTGTTCATTAGGTATTGCTAGATTAAAATAGAATGGAAGTAAGCACTTGGCAAACTTTGGCTGACTTTTCATTGGGAAGACGATGCTCTTCAGGACACATTTCTGTTCCTGCTTAAGGCTAGGAGTCCATCAAAAGCAGCTGGGAAATTTTCTTTGCAAATAAATGAATTAAGGTCTTACTTATTGTCTATTCTAAGTAATGAGGGTCTTTTTAAAAGTTCACTTGTGGGGTATTATTGAATAGGTGAGTTTTATGCTATTTAAATAAAATGTGAATTTAAAAAGTTTTAGTGAAATCCACATTTATTTCTACTCAGTTATAATAAAACCATGAACACTTATTGAGTTCTTACTGTAGGATGAATGCTCTGCTCAGTGCTTTACAAGGGAAAACTCACTGGATTCATCCCAAATTCAATGAGGGAGGCACCCTAGGTCACCAGTGACTCTACTCATGTCAGAAATCTCACTTCTAGCAAATAATTATCCTTGACAACAGAAACATAAAAAAAGACCTCTAATAACACTTTTGTTGGTTATTTTTCATGCTGTGGAAACTATATAGCACTTTAGCCATGATTTTGCCTCAATTTTTAAAGTATTCAATTTTTATTGTATCGACCCACAGTGAATGTTGGCTTTAGGATAATGTCTTTGTCAACTGGGCCTGCTCTGACAAAATACCATAGACAGGTGGCTTAAACAGCAACATTCATTTCTCGCAATTCTGGAGGCTGGGAGGTCCAAGATGTGGATGGCAGTGTGGTTGCGTTCTGGAGAGAACCCTCTTTCTGGCTTGCAAATGGCTGCCTTCTTGCTGTATCCTCTCCTGGTAAGAGAGGGAGCTCTAATGTCTGTTGTTTTCTTACGGGGGGCACTAATCCCATCATGGGAGCTCCTCTCTTGTGACCTCCTCAAACCCTAATTGCTTTTTTTTTAATTTTATTTTTTTAATTTATATCAAAATTAGCATCTAGTGCAGCAATGATTTCAGAAGTAGATTCCCTAATGCCCCTTACCCATTTAGCCCATCCCCCCTCCCACTACCACTCCACTAACCCTCTGTTTGTTCTCCATATTTAAGAGTCTCTTCTGTTTTGTCCCCCTCCCTGTTTTTATATTATTTTTGCTTCCCTTTCCTTATGTTAATCTGTTCTGTGTCTTAAAGTCCTCATATGAGTGAAGTCATATGATATTTGTCTTTCTCTACTAATTTCGCTTAGCATAATACCTTGTAGTTCCATCCATGTAGTTGCAAATAGCAAGATTTTTTCATTCTTTCTGATTGCCGAGTAATACTCCATTGTATATATATACACCACATCTTCTTTATCCGTTCATCCATCAATAGACATTTGGGCTCTTTCCATATTTTGGCTATTGTTGATAGTGCTGCTATAAACATTGGGGTACATGTGTTCCTTCGAAACAGCATACCTGTATCCCTTGGATAAATACCTAGTAGTGCAATTGCTGGGTTGTAGGGTAGTTCTATTTTTAACTTTTTGAGGAATCTCCATCCTGTTTTCCAGAGTGGCTGCACCAGTTTGCATCCCCACCAACAGTGGAAAAGAGATCCTCTTTCTCCACATCCTCGCCAACATCTGTTGTTGCCCGAGTTGTTAATGTTAGCCATTCTGACAGGTGTAAGGTGGTATCTCATTGTGGTTTTGATTTGTATTTCCCTGATGATAAGTAAAGTTGAGCATTTTTTCATGTGTCAGTTGGCCATCTGGATGTCTTCTTTGGAGAAGTGTCTATGTCTTGCCCATTTCCTCACTGGATTATTTTTTTGGGGGTGTTGAGTTTGATGTTCTTTATAGGTTTTGGATACTAATTCTTTATATGATATGTCGTTTGCAAATACCTTCTCCCATTCTGTCGGTTGCCTTTTGGCTTTGCTGATTGTTTCCTTTGCTGTGCAGAAGCTTTTTATTTTGATGAGGTCCCAGTAGTTCATTTTTGCTTTTGTTTCCCTTGCCTCTGGACACGTGTTGAGTAAGAAGTTGCTGAGGCCAAAATCAAAGAGGTTTTTGCCTGCTTTCTCCTTGAAGATTTTGATGGCTTCCTGTCTTACATTGAGGTCTTTCATCCATTTTGTTTCTTTTTGTGTCTGGTGTAAGAAAGTGGTCCAGGTTCATTCTTCTGCATGTCGCTGTCCAATTTTCCCAGCACCACTTGCTGAAGAGACTGTCTTTCTTCCATTGGATATTCTTCCCTGCTTTGTCAAAGATTAGTTGGCCATACGTTTGTGGGTCCATTTCTGGGTTCTCTATTCTGTTCCACTGATCTGAGTGTCTGTTCTTGTGCCAGTACCATACTGTCTTGATGATTATAGCTTTGTAGTATGGCTTGAAGTCTGGGATTGTGATGCCTCCTGCTTTGGTTTTCTTTTCCAAGATTGCTTTGGCTATTTGGGGTCTTTTTTGGTTCCATACAAATTTTAGGATTATTGTCCTAGCTCTGTGAAGAAGGCTGGTATTATTTTGATAGGTATTGCATTGAATATGTAGATTGCTTTGGGTAGCATTGACATTTTAACAATATTTGTTCTTCCTATCCAGGAGCATGGAATCTTTTTCCATTTTTTTGTGTCTTCTTCAACTTCTTTCATAAGCTTTTATAGTTTTCAGTGTATAGATTTTTCACCTCTTTGGTTAGATTTATTCCTCGGTATTTTATGATTTTTGGTGCAATTGTAAATGGGATCGATTCCTTGATTTCTCTTTATGTTGCTTCATTGTTGGTGAGTAGGAATGCAACCAATTTCTGTGCATTGATTTTATATACTGCAACTTTGCTGAATTCACGAATCAGTTCTAGCAGTTTTTTTGTGGAGTCTTTTGGGTTTTCCATATAGAGTATTATGTCATCTGCAAAGAGTGAAAGTTTGACCTCCTCCTGGCTGATTTGGATGCCTTTTATTTCTTTGTGTTGTCTGATTGCAGAGGCTAAGACTTCCAATACTATGTTGAATAACAGTGGTGAGAGTGGACATCCATGTCTTGTTCCTGACCTAAGGGGGAAGGCTCTCAGTTTTTCCCCATTGAGGATGATATTAGTGTTGGGTCTTTCGTATATGGCTTTTATGATCTTGAGGTATGATCTTTCTATCTCTACTTCCTTAAGAATTTTTATCAAGAAAGGATGCTGTATTTTGTCAAATGCTTTCTTTGCATCTATTAAGAGGATCATATATTTCTTGTTCTTTCTTTTATTGATGTGATGAATTACATTGATTGTTTTGTGGATATTGAACCAGCCCTGCATCCCAGGTATAAATCCCACTTGGTCATGGTGAATAATTTTTCTAATGTATTGTTGGATCCAGTTGGCTAATATCTTGTTGAGGAGTTTTGCATCCATGTTCATCAGAGAAATTCGTCTATAGGTCTCCTTTTTAGTGGGGTCTCTGTCTGGTTTTGGAATCAATGTAATGCTGGCTTCATAGAAAGAGTTTGGAAGTTTTCCTTCCATTTCTGTTTTTTGGAACAGCTTCAAGAGAATAGGTGTTAACTCTTCCTTAAATGGTTGGTAGAATTCCCCTGGAACCATCTGGCCCTGGACTCTTGTTTTTTGGGAGATTCTTGATTACTAATTTGATTTCTTTACTGGTTATGGGTCTGTTCAAGTTTTCTATTTCTTCCTGTTTCAGTTTTGGTAGTGTATATGTGACTAGGAATTTGTCCATTTCTTCCAGATTGCCCATTTTATTGGCATATAATTGCTCATAATATTCTCTTATTATTGTTTTTATTTCTGCTGTGTTGGTTGTGATCTCTCCTCTTTCATTCTTGAGTTTATTTATTTGGGTCCTTTCCTTTTCTTTTTGATCAAACTGGCTAGTGGTTTATCAATTTTGTTAATTCTTTTAAAGAACCAACTTCTGGTTTCATTGATCTGTTCTACTGTTTTTTTTTGGTTTCGATAGCATTAATTTCTGCTCTAATCTTTATTATTTTCCTGTCTTCTGCTGGTTGTGGGTTTTATTTGCTGTTCTTTTTCCAGCTTCTTAAGGCATAAGGTTAGGTTGTATATCTGAGATCTTTCTTCCTTCTTTAGGAAGGCCTGAATTGCCATATACTTTCCTCTTATGACCACCTTTCCTGTGTCCCAGAGGTTTTGGGTTGTGGTATTGTCATTTTCATTGGTTCCATGAGCTTTTTAATTTCCTCTTTAACTTCTTGGCTAACCCATTTATTCTTTAGTAGGATGTTCTTTAGTCTCCAAGTGTTTGTTACCTTTCCAAATTGTTTCTTGTGGTTGATTTTGAGTTTCATAGCATTGTGGTCTGAAAATATGCACGGTATGATCTTGATCTTTTTGTACTTTTTGAGGGCTGATTTGTGTCCCAGTATGTGGTCTATTCTCGAGAACGTTCCATGTGCGCTGGAGAATGTATATTCCGCTGCTTTAGGATGAAATGTTCTGAATATATCTGTTAAGTCCATCTGGCCCAGTGTGTCATTCAAAGCCATTGTTTCCTTGTTGATACTTGGATTAGATGATGTGCCCATTGCTGTGAGTGGGGTGTTGAAGTTCCCTACTATTATGGTATTACTATTGATGAATTTCTTTATGTTTGTGATTAATTGATTTATATATTTGGGTGCTCTCACATTTGGCACATAAATGTTTACAATTGTTAGGTCTTCTTGGTGGATAGACCCCTTAATTATGATATACTGCCCTTCTTCATCTCTTGATACAGTCTTTATTTTAAAGTCTAGATTGTCTGATATAAGTATGGCTACTCTGGCTTTCTTTTGTTGACCATTAGTATGGTAGATGGTTCTCCATCTCCTTACTTTCAATCTGTCTTTAGGTCTAAAGTGGGTCCATCGTAAACAGCATATAGATGGATCTTGTTTTCTTATCCATTCTGTTAGCCTATGTCTTTTTATTGGAGTGTTAGGCCATTGACATTTAGAGTGAGTACTGAAAGATATGAATATATTGCCATTATGTTGCTTGTAGAGTTGGAGTTTCTGGTGGTGTTCTCTGGTCTTTTCTAATCTTTGTCGCTTTTGATATATATATATCTAGATCATATATCTAGATCTAGATATATATAGATATAGATAGATATATATATCTATATCTAGACATATATAGATAGATCTAGATATATATATAGATATATATGTACATGTATATGTATATATATGTATATATATCAAATATATGTACATGTATATGTATATATATGTATATATATCAAATATATGTACATGTTTATGTATATATATGTATATATATCAAATATATTGTATATGTGTATATATATATATATTTTTTTCATCTTTTCTCCCCTCAGAGAGTCCCCCTTAAAATTTCTTGCAGGGCTGGTTTAGTGGTCACAAACTCCTTTAATTTTTGTTTGTCTGGGAAAATTTTTATTTCTCCTTCTATTTTGAATGACAGCCTTGCTGGATAAAGAATTCTTGACTGCATATTTTTCTGATTCAGCACACTGAATATATCCTGCCACTCCTTTCTGGCCTGCCAAGTTTCTGTGGATAGGTCTGGTGCAAACCTGATCTGTCTTCCCTTGTAGGTTAAGGACTTTTTTCCCCTTGCTGCTTTCATGATTCTCTCCTTGCCTGAGTATTTTGTGAACTTGACTATGATATGCCTTGTTGATGGTCAGTTTTTGATGAATCTAATGAGGGTCCTCTGCACTTCCTGGATTTTGATGTCTGTGTCTTTCCCCAGGTTAGGAAAGTTTTCTGCTATGATTTGCTCACATAACTCTTCTACCCCTATTTCTCTCTCTTCCTCTTCTGGGAACCCTATGATTCTGATGTTGTTCCTTTTTAGTGAGTCACTGATTTCTCTAATTCTTTTTAAAAAGAAATTTTTTTAACGTTTATTTATTATTGAGGGACAGAGAGTGAACAGGGGAGGGGCAGAGAGAGAGGGAGACACAGAATCAGAAGCAGGCTCCAGGCTCTGAGCTGTCAGCATAGAGCCCAGTGCAGGGCTGGAACTCACAAACCACAAGATCATGACCTGAGCTGAAGTAGGACACTTAACTGACTGAGCCACCCAGGTGCCCCTGGTTTCTCTAATTCTTAAATCGTGCTCTTTTGCCTTAATCTCCCTCTTTTTTTTTTTTTTTTGCTTCATTATTCTCCGTAAGTTTGTCCTCTATATCACTGATTCTTTGTTCTGCCTCATCCATCCTTGCCACTGCTGCATCCATCCGTGATTGCAGCTCAGTTATAACATTTTTTATTTCCTCCTGACTAGCTTTTACTTCTTTTTATCTCTGCAGAAAGGGATTCTAATCTATTTTCGACTCTAGCTAGAATTCTTATTATCGTGATTCTAAATTCTGGTTCAGACACCTTGCTTGTATCTGTGTTGGTTAAGTCCCTGGCTGTCATTTCTTCCTGCTCTTTCTTTTGGGGTGAATTCCTTTATTTCGTCATTTTGAAGGGAGAAAAGGAATTAATGAGGTAAAAAAATTGAAATTAAAAATTAGAATTAAAAAATATTGAAATTAAAAAATTAAAAACACACACACAAAAATCGAATAAATGATGTTAGATCCTAGGTGTGTTTTGGTCTGGGTGTTGAAGGAGGCTTGAAAGATTAGAGAAAAAAGGGGAAAGGAAAAAAAAGGAAATTGTTTGAAAATTTGAAAAAATGAATACACTGAAGTAGACTAAAATGAAATGATGGAAGTAAAATAGAATTTGAAAAAATTAACACAAAATTAAAAAATATAGTAGACAAAGGTTAAAGAAAAATATTTTTAATAAAAGTTGAAAATAAAAATGAATTGTTTCTGTATTCAAGAAAAAGAGAAATGAAAAAGAGAAAAAAATTGAATAGATGGACCCATGAACAGACTGAAATACGACTGAAATTACTTCGTTTTCCCCTAGATGTCAAACTATGAAGCACTTTATAGTCCATAAACTAAGCAGGCAGAGAGTCTTGTGTTCCTGAAGAGTGAGGTTGGCCCAGTCAGGCAGGAATTAGTGTAATTGCTCTGTTCTCCACTAGATGGCGCTGCTTAGCTTATTGGGATTGTTGTGGCGCTTGTAGGTGTGTATGCGCATGCGCGGAGTGTTGGAAATGGCGTCACCCAACTACTCAGCCTCTAGTATCGGAACTCTGTTCTGAACCGTGATCAGCAATCGCGCACCTGTCTTTTGTTCTCGGCTTTCGTCCACTCCCTGCTTTTACAAAGTCCGCAACCAAGCCCCAGGCAGCACCTCCCTCCTGAGTTTTGTTTCAGATGCGGCTGTTTTTCCCGACCCCTTACTTCTGAGGGACTGCGGCTTTGACCTGTTCCGCCCCTCTGTGGGAGGGTCTCACTGAGCAATGGCCAAGTGCTGGCGACACCCAGGAACGTTCGAGGGACCGTGCTGCTGCCGATGCCCAGAGACTGTGGCCGGGTGCCAGCCCGCCCCAGAAAAAGTTTGTGAGATAGTGTAGCAGCAGCGTTTCAGGGATTATGGAAAATCACAACACATCTGGCACCAGGCTTCAACCCCAACGACCTTGTTCCAGCACCAGAGAATGTGGTTGTTCTCCCGGGTCTACTGGGGCCTTGCCTTTGGGGCACCCACATGGCCTCTACCAGGTGTCCTCCCAGCAGGGGAACCACCTCTCCCCGTGTGGCCTGAAGAACCCCGGATCCCGCTCTGCTCCTGGGGATTCGACCTTCCCATCAGAGCACCGCCAGGTATTGAGCTGTGGAATTTCAGACTCTGAGCTCCCCCTGTTTATAGTCTTAATGGAATTTAAACCCTCTTCTTTCTCCTTTCTCCCTTTTTAGTTCAGCCCCTGCGGCTGTTTCCACTTTTCCACTTTCTCTCCAGCTGCTTTTGGGGGGGGGGCGTGCTTTTCCCGTATTTGCCCCTCTGTCTCCGTCCTCTCTCCTCACTCAAAAGCGGCTTCCTGCCCTCCGTGGCTTCTCTCTCCCCCTCAGTTCACTTCTCCGTGCCGTGGACCTGCTGAATTCTGTGGCTCAGGTTGTGCAGATTGTTGCGTTAATCCTCAGATCATTTTTCTAGGTGTGCAGGATGGTTTAGTGTGGGTCTGGCTGTATTTCATGGACGCGAGACACACAAAAAACTTCCATGCTGTTCCACCATCTTGGCCCCTCCTGGAACCAAATTGCTTTCTAAAGCCCCCACTTCCAAATAGCATCATACCAGGAGTAAGAAATTCAACATATGCATATTGGAGAGGAGGGGGAGACACAGAAACATTCAATCTATGCCAGGCAGATAACCTATCTCCCAGGGGCTCCAAGGTGAGAAGCCCAGAAAGAAGAAGACTACATATTGAATTACATCTGGAAATCATTGAATGAATACCTGTGGCCATATAAACACCTTGCTTCAATAGATAGTGTTCAACAGACAATCCAATTATGCAAAAATGGTTTGGAGTTAGCTTCTATCATTTACTGGAGAAATAGTTTGCAGTTCTTTAGCAGGAAATTCAAATTTATTACCGAAATCTGAAATAATTTTATAGTTTACAAATACTTGTGTTTGGTTCTGAAATACAACCAAAAGGAATAATTGTGTTTTGAAACTTATGTCATTAGAAAATCTGTCGTATTATAACAGCCGCATTTTAAAAGATGAGAGTGCGCTATGTTCATACACTGTTGGTTTCTAGATCCACAAAGCTTTTATGTATAGTTCTGGTACTTGACATTGCTAACATGATTTTTCTATCCCTAAAGAGACTTATCATTCAGGTTGCATTTATGCAGTGCAGTACTTTGTTCAATTAAGTATATTAAAGTACAATCTGTGTGGCATAGGATCTGTTCCTTGGCTAAAGAATTAGCAGAAGGTGGTTTCTTTGGGTCCATTCTTCATTTGCCTCAATAAAGAAAGTGTATTCTATCCAGAGACATTTCCTCAGAGGGCAGTAGAAAAAATATGAAAAAAAAACAATGAAGAAGAAACAACAACTATGAAACTATAATTCTGGTGGGAATATTTGTGTGTGTGCTTCTCAAAGTGTGTGTGTGTGTGTAAGAGCGAAGTGACAATATTTTTATGATCTGAAGTGGGACACATCTGAGAGTGAAAGGAGATACTATTAATAATTACAGTGGGACAATCAGCATAAACTGGTATTGTCCTGGGCAAACTGGGACCTAAGGCCATCTAGGAGGGAGTGTATCAGACACCCCTTGTGTCACTCCAAATCCTAGCTTTTATTTCAGCCAGTGCAGCAGCCATCAGTTCTGCACAGGCTTCACCAGTTGGCAAAGGTGCAACCCAACAGTACCTCATTTTAGCATGCACCGCCTACCTCTATTTCTTCCCCAGTCTGCTCTGGTGTCACAGTATGAATCGCTGTGGGGCCATGCTCTGCCCTCACATGTGTACAACCTGGAAACACAGGGGAGCTAATCCTGTGGGCGTTAACCTATGGAGATGGAAGCTGATGGGTTGCTCAAATGGCTGGTTCTCAGATTCATTCACGAGGCCTCTCAGCATGTTTCTTAGGAAGGAGCACTGGGCTGTCCATTGTAGTGTGCCTTGAGAACCCATCCATGTGTTGTGTTTCTTCCTTCTCTGTTTCACTCCAGCCTGTATGCAAAATTTTGTCTCAGGCTTTGCTTTTAGGGAACCCAGGCTACATGAGTTGGGACTGAAATTCTGGAGTGTGATCCCTCACCCGCCACAGGTGATAAGGACCCCATTGTTGGTGGTAGGCGGGGTGGTGCTACCTGGTCAGCTGCATCTCAAGTACTGAGACTCTTACTCTTACCCGTGGTGAGTTGGTATGGGGTGCAAGCAGAAGGCAAAATATAAGGTTGTGTGGTAGCTGTGGTCCCTAAGCACTATGGGAACTATGGTAATTGTAAGGATTGAGTTGGCTGGTGTTTTTAGACTACCTTAGAAGCTTTGAAAAAAGAAAATGAAGAAAATGATTGGGTCAGGTCAGTCACGTGTCAACACAAGGAATCTTCTGAAAGCCAGAAATGCCTTTATGGAAGTGTTTTAGGAGACTCATCTGCATATTGCGCTGAAATTCTTATCTCCAAGGTCACCCTCCAAGCAAGCAACTAGACCAGCCAGGATGCTGGCCAAAGGTGGGAGGAATCTAGATGGGAGATGGAGAAGGAAGATGTAACAGCAGCAACCTTTTTTGCAGAGATTATGGCTGGCTGCCAGCTTGAAGGGGACTATGACAGAGTGAATATAAAGAGGGGCGCAAACAAGTATGAGAAATGGATTGTGTCCGCCACCTTCTGTGCCATACTCTAAGTCTTCCTGCTCATGCCTTTGTGGTTGCTGGGCCTTTGCACAGTGCAGCTTGACAAGGATGAGCCTTATGCTTGGCCCTCTCATTTATCTGATGCTGGAGTGTTCTGGCACCACACCCTGGGAACCAGATCCATGCTGTCATGTGCAACTCACATGTATGAGGAAATTGACATCTGTAAGGCCATCTTTGACTAGTAAGCATGAGAGTTGATGGATAACTGCTTTCCTTTTTTGGGGTTACAATTTTCAGGGCTCCTTGGAGATCTGGTAGGAGAGGCAGCTAGTCACCTGTAACAGTGGCCAACCTGTTTAATGTATCCTTGATAACCCTGTCCCTCCTCTACTTTTCACTCCTCTGCCCTACACTCCTATTCCTTGAGATCACATTTTCAAACAAACTGCTTCATTTAAGACTTTGTCTCAGGTTCTGTTTGGGGGAGAGCCCAGATGAAGACAGCAAGAGAAAGTCGGCAAGTTGTAGGTACAAAGCAGAGGAAGAAACTGATCTGCTATTAAACTGCAGGAGTATTTCAGGACATCAGAGCCCATTTAGTACTATGATATCTCTAATAATGAAGATGACACATTTAGGCCACATGCTTCCTTGTTAGAAACTCTGTAACCACAGGATATAGCAATTTTAGAGCTGAAAGTATCCTTGGATCTCATTTTTAGCTCAACTCCTTTATTTTAAAGAAAAGGAAGTTTGGGCTGTGGATATATTCCAGGACATGTGATAAAGGGGATTTCACAGTATATCCAACCATCCAGCACTAACCAAAATAATGATGAATATTCCCCAAATTGTAAAATTATATACCTGAGTCTTGAAGACAAAGCAAAATGGAAACAGGGTTAGAATAAGGTTAGCTGAAGGCTGACTATGTTCAAAAGGTACAGAGGGTGGGAGTATTTCAGAGAGAGAGAGGAAGAAAAAACCTTTCCAGCAGATGGATTTCTCCTGGGATTTGTTACGTTTTTGGCCACGAAAGAAAGGAACATAGGCACTCTGCGCACCAAGAATGTGACGTATTTAGCCACGTGAGGTGGGCACTATTATATCCATTTTATAGAGCAGGAGGTGGAGGCCCAGAGAGGTTAAGTGACTTTCTAAAATGTGTTGTAACCCAAGTACTTTTGATCGTATTCTTTCTATTCCCCCCTTATCATATTTTCTCTGCCAAAGAGAAGCCCCGGTTTCCTCTATCCTCAGTAGTTTTAGAGTTTATAGGTAGCCTTGCTAGGGCTATATGCATGAGTCCATCAAAGGTAGAAAGAGATCACTGATCATTCCTTCTAGTCCCTCACCACATAGCTCTTAGGAGGGGAATGACTCAGTTTTAGCATCAAGGTCAATTTAACATGCCTAGTTTCGGATGAGCACTGGGTGTTGTATGGAAACCAATTTGACAATAAATTTCATATATTAAAAAAAAATAATACCATGCCTAGTTTCTACCTTTTCCTCCCCACTCCCATCTAAAAGGTTCTACCAGATTGCTGGTGATAACTTGAAAGTAATTTCATTGAAACGAAGAAGACAGTTTCTACCTAAAGTAGCATGGAACACAAATTTTAGTTGTAGGAATCAAAGTCAACGAGAGTATTTTTGCAAATCAATGACAAAAGTTTTAATAACGTTCTTGGTGCTTTTGATAACAGATTCATTCGTCTATTTGATACAGTTTTATTTTTTTGGTGCCTAGAGCTGTTCACTATGGTAGAAAGTAGCTGCACATGGCTACTGAAATTTAAATAGATTATAATAAAAATTAAAATTCAGTTTCTCAGTCATACTAGCCTTACTCAAATGCTAAGTAGCCACCCGTGTCTAGTGGCTACCATATTGGATAGAGTGGGTATAGAACATTTCCATCATCACAGAAAGTTCTGCTGGATAGTTCTAGCCATGCTGGGCACACTGTTAAATTCTGGGGATGCAGCAGATAAGGTAGATATGGTCCCTATTTCATGAGCTCACATTTTAGTGGGGAGAGAGAGACAAAAAATATGCAACTGAAATGATAATAGAAGGTAACTGATATTATAAAGGAAATGCATGATGTGCCAGGATAAAGAATATTAGGAGGCCCTTGTTTTGTATAGTGAGGTCACCTGAGAGAGGTGAAGAAGCCACTGGGAAGGGCATTCAAGGCAGAGAGAACAACAGGTGCAAATGTCTTAAGAATTTACGTTTCAGGGAAGGGGAATAAAGGGCTTTGAAATATCTGGTGGAGAAAATTGGCCATCAAATGGTATCATACAAGCAGGTTCGTGAGAGAACAGCTTTAGAACAATATTCAGAGAATATCTAGAACAATATTTGAGAACAATAGCTCTTAAACTAGTGTGCATTGAAATCATCTGGAAGGCTTCTCAGACCAGAAATGACTTTTACCCTCTGACTTTCTCATCTAGTAGGTCTGGGTGGGACCTGAGAACCTGCGTTTCTAACAAGTTCCCAGGAGGTGCTGATGTTGCTGGTCTGAGAGCCACACTTTGAGAACCACTGATTTAGTAGATGGGTTCTCAAATTTAATAGGAATGAAATCCTGGACGGAGGACATAGCTGGCTGGATTCCATAGCTAGTTAGTGGAAGAGACAGGCCCTAGCAAGTTCTCTGGGCTGAATCCTGGGCTCTTTGCTTTCTACCAGTCTCCCTGCTGTTTTGCACCTTCAGATGCTTCCCAGTTCACTCTCTCTGCTTGCAGTGAAATCATGCACGTCTTTCTCCAGACTTCTGATCTGCACAGTGCAGGAAAGTGGCTTCCACTTGCACCCTAGAGGTGGCCATCTACCTTGATGTGCAACATAGTGACTACTGACTTGACAGCTGCTCCCAGAATTTTTCTTAGGGAGGGAGCTTTGTTAAAAGCTTTAAAAAAAAGTCTCTGTGCTGAAGAGGGTGCAGGAGCCCAAGCAAGAAAGAAGCCAATTAAACCACTAACTTTTTTTTAAAGTTTATTTATTTATTTTGATAGAGAGCAAGTGGGGGAGGGGGGGAGAGAGAGAGGGAGAGAGAGAGAGAATTCCAAGCAGTCTCCACACTGCCAGCGTGAAGCCTGACGTGGGGCTCGAACTCACGAACTGTGAGGTCATGACCTGAGCTGACACCAAGAATCTGATGCTCAACCAACTGAGCCACTGCGGCGCCCCTAACTTTGCTTTTTATTCTTGAAAAGAGGAGAAAAGGCAGAGAAGGGGAAGAGAGAAGAGGGAAAGTTGGGTTCTGTGTGGGGAGAAACAACCGGTGACAAATCCAGGGTGCTACAGTGTCTGAAGTTCCTTTAAAGATAAGGATGTTCAGTGTTTGATTGAAGTTGTTGGCATTGCTTCCTTGAAAAGTCCATTAAATATACACAGGCCCTGCGGAAAGTGTTCGTGAAATCAAGCACAGGACTACGTTACACATTTGGGCTAATGTGACCCAAACACTAGCTGGAGTATGGGTGGAGAGTGGAGGCAGAAGGTGAGATGTTTCAGCCGAAGCAGCGGTTCAAAGATAGGGGGAGAAGCGGAACCCACCAAGGCCCTTTGGACTTCCCCGGGCGGGGGGTGGGGGGGGTGGGGGGGGTGGGGGGGAGGGGAGGACAGCAGAGGGGCCAGCAGTGTGCAGTAGGCTTACCTACATCCCACAGGGTGATGGGTTTGGCTGCCTGCTGGTGCCGTGAGAGAATGGGCGTGGCCTGGCTGAGAGAAACGCTTCCCCTCCTGCGCTCTGGATATGTTATCCTCATCCTCGCTGTGGCCCTGGCCATTCTGGGGAGGGGGGGGTGACTTTGACAGTCTGGGGAGGAAGTGGGGTCGGGGACATAGCCCTGACTAAGAACCATGTTTGCCTAAGGGGCAGTGTCTGGGAAAGGACCGTGGATTTGAAATCAGGAGCTGGACTCTCTTCCCTGCCATTGGTGGCCTTATCTGGTGCTTTAGGCAAAGGAGATAGTGGTTTAAAATGTGAATTCTGGAGTCAGCTGCCAAGATTCCTAATCCCTGCTTTACCATATTTAGTTGTGCTAACTTGAGCAAGAAATTCAGTTTCTGCCTCAGCCAGGGTCCTGGCAGGAAAGAGATAGCACACTCAAGGAATTTAAGCGAAGGGTTTAACAAGGATTGTTTTCAGAGGTTTAGGAAGGTCAGGGTAACCAGCAAGGGACAGTAGAACCCCCAAGGACTAGCTGCAGAGGAAACCATTGTCACCTTTCTCCCTGAAGGGACAAGAGGAAGGAACAGAGTTACCTGCACACTGGGAAGGGCTGTAGTGTTGTGGGGCCCCCTGGGCCGGAACTGTGGCCCTGGAAGAGGAAAGCAGCCACCGCCAGAATTGGCCCCACACGAAGGAGGAGGGGGGTGAAATGCCTACACTTTTCTTCAAGCCACTTCCTCCCATTGGCCCAACTCATCTGGACCACAGGGCAAAGAGGCCCTGTTGATACAAGTCACAGAGGCCAGTCTCCCAGGGACACAAAGCAGTGCAGGGAAGGGAACAGAACAGATACAGAGAGTCAAACTCAGTGTTACCAGCCCAGCTTCAACGAGCCTTCGTGTTCTCATCTGTAGAATGGGGATGCTGATAGTAATGGCAGGTACCTCACATGGTAAATTTTAAATGAGATGGCGCATGTGAGTTTGGAGCTCCCTGTCTGGCCCGTGAGACATGCTCGGTGTTGTTAGCTATTATTATGACGTTAAAGGTAACCACTGGGCTGCAGGGAGAGACGCTTCTTTTGTGGGCTGTAATCCTGATTCCCTGAGGCTCTACCCTCTTGGTCCTTGCTGCAGAATAACCCAGGAGGGATCATACTCAGCGGCCCATAGATGCCTAGTCACGGCTGGTGAGTAACACGCTGAATCAGAGGGTTGGCAGTAGCCTTCCTCACACTTTTTTTTTAGCCTTGTTGATATTTAATATGTCAAGCTAGATGAGGCTTAGCCTGTCTGATGGAGGTGACCAGTTTTATTTATAGACTCAAATTCTGTGGGGGTGAGCAGTCCCAGGGGTGGGGATAGATAATCACTTTCCTTCCCCAAGAAATAACAAATTGGTGTGTTCATGGAGATTCTGGGACTGGCCTAACCCATAGACACAAGCAGCTATGGCTTTGAGCTGCCCAGCACAGATGTTCTCACATTTCTTTTGTGTTGAAAAGGGACTCTCCCCCCTCCCTCACTGTCCCCAGGCTGAGCCCAGAAGCTGACCTGGCTAAGCATAATACCTCGCTCTTTCAGACCTGAATTAATCCAAGGGTTCAGAGATGACAGTTTCTTCTTTAAAGAAAGGAGACGTACAAAAATCAGCTCTCGGTCTCTTCCAGATCTAGAGTTTCTGGAGGTTAGAACAAACAGCTAAAAAAGAAAACCTTAGTTTAAACAATCCAGTGATCAACCACAGATATTTTACTCAAGGCGATATAAGCATATGGCTGACGAGTCCACAGACCTCGTGCCCAATCCTGAATGTGACCTGGGCAAGTTTCTTCATCCAAGCGCCTCCTTCCTCATCTGTGAAGTGAGGATAATTATTGTACCTTTTCCCCCACAGAGCTCAGCAGCTGGTAGTAGTGTAGGAGTTGGAGTAGATGGAGAATGGAGGGCATGGTGTCCTAGGGGGAGGACTAAACAAGATCATGTATGAGATTGCTTGGTACCTGGTACACCTATCATTTCTTATCTCTATTTAAAAAATTTTTTTTAATGTGTATTTATTTTTGGGAGACAGACAGAGTGCAAGCAGGGGAGGGGCAGAGAGGGGGAGACACAGAATCCGAAGCAGGCTCCAGGCTCTGAGCTGTCAGCACAGAGCCCCACGTGGGGCTCGAGCCCACAAAGCACAGGATCATGACCTGAGCTGAAGTCGGACACTTAACCGACTGAGCCACCCAGGTGCCCCTCTTACCTACATTTTTAAAGAACCTGAAAACACAGATATCTGTGGAAGGACACACAGGCTTTCCCAGCCCACAAAATTCCATGTGGGTTTCCATGGAAAAGGTCACAGAAATTTCAACTATTCATCTTCACCCTCAAATAAAGTCAAGGCCAGCATTCGGAGAGTGACTGCAGTTTGACCCAAGATGTAGCATGAATCAAGAATTACACTTGTCAAGCTCAGGGGAGAAGGTTTCAGCCGGAGAAGGTTTTAAGAGATTAAATGTTTCTCCCAACATAAGACTGAATAATGGCTCTGCCCGATCCTACAAGGAAATAGAGCCACGAGGGTTCAGTCCTTGCCTTCTGGTGGGAGAGCCTCAAGAGAGACAAGGAGATGCTGGTCTGGCTCTGGCAAGCAGCGCCGACATGGGACCTGCCTCTAGTCACACACTGAGAGGCTCTGGTGGTGTCACTATCACACAGCCAGAATGTGTCCCTGAGACCCAGTCCTGCTTTGTTCTGGCTCTTGCTTGCACGGGAAAGATACTGTGCCCACGGCTGAGCCATGGCCCAGGAGGAGCCAGGAGCATCTGCTATAGGGCCCGTCTTTGCTGCATAAGTGGAATTCTTTTCTTTTTGAAGTGCCTAGTGTTTGAGAGTGCTTCATTCCGTTGAATTATTCTCCACTTTATAGCTGCTGTAATAGGAGAAAAGGAAATAGAGAAAGCCATCTTCTCCATCCTGGCACACCTATACTCTGAATATTTCATTTTTTCTCTTCCCTTCTGGTCCTCGTTGTATGACTACATGGCTTTTAGACAGCTGAAACCATAACAGAAACTCTGTTTTGAATTTTTGCTTCATTAAGCTCTGGAAACAATGCTCGTGGACTTTGTGTTCTCCGTGTTAAAAAACATTCACAAGCCTATCACTTGTGAATCCCTGCCCACCCCTCCTCCCACATGCACTTACCTTAGTTATGAAGAAATTTCAAAAGAAACCCGTATAGGGGCGCCTGGGTGGCTCAGTGGGTTAAGTGTCTGACTCTTGATTTTGGCTCAGGTCATGATCTCACGGTTTGTGGGATTGAGCCCTATGTTGGGCTCCATGCTGACAGTGTGGAGCCTGCTTGGGATTCTCTCCCTCCCTCTCCCTCTGCTGCTTGCCGCCTCTCAAAAGAAAAAAAAAAAGAATAAAGCCCAATAAAGTGGACAAAGTGTGTACCCCAAGGAGATGACCCCTAAATTGCCCCCACTGGCTCATGAAAAGCTTGCTTCCCCACAGAGATGGTTATAAATCTCAAAGCTTAGAGTGACTGGTTTTTGGGAGAATAAACATATGTCCAGTTTGTCTGAGACAGTCCCAGGTTATGCCTGTTGTCTTGGCATGCTAATAATAGTGCCCCTTCATTCTCAAAAACGTAAATGATATGGCCACCCTAGTGTTTGAGGACCCCAATACGATTGCAGGACATCTAAGATTGAGAGTACTGTCGGGGCACCTGGGTGGCTCAGTCGGTTAAGCGTCCAACTTTGGCTCAGGTCGTGATCTCACAGCTTGTGAGTTCAAGCCCCATGTCGGGCTCTGTGCTGACAGCTCAGAGCCTGGAGCCTGCTTCGGATTCTGTGTCTCCCTCTCTCTCTGCCCCTCCCCACTCATGCTCTGTCTCTCTCTCTCTCAAAAATAAAAAACATTCAAAAAAATAAAGAAGGGAAAGCTAATCAATATGTACTCATCACTTACTATATCCAGATAGTTAAAACAAAAGAGAGAGAGAGAGTATTGTCACATTTGCTGGGAACACAAATCTGGGGTAGAAATATCTGTGAGTCTAAAGTTCAGAGGCAGAGTGGCAAAGAGGCAGGAGCCACTGGGATGCCAAGGCAGGAAGATGGGTGGCCCTCCCCTCCTGCCCATGAGAACAGGGCCTGAGCAGCAAGAACCTCTGGTGTTCGGGGGGCAGAGTCACAGCAGTGTGGGAAACTGAGTTGTTGAGTAGGGCCTGCTGCAGCGGGAATGAGGGTTGGGACCCACCTATTTCCCATAAATGGAGAGAGAAGTGAGGCCAGTTGAATTAGGGTCCCAAAAAGACTTGATGGGGCAAGAGCCACACCCTTCTGGGGTGGCATCCAATGCTTTGACGTTTTTAGTAGCCAGTGGTTCCTCCAGAAACAAGGTTATTGTTCCAGTAAGAAAGCAGGCTACCTCTTCTGGGTCCTAGCATCGTGTTCTTCCTACGACAAACCATTCTCTCCCTATCTGGATAGCCCCACCTGCCCTTTTCTTCTTTCTGCTCACATCCCTGCCCTTCGATCCCACTGGCTTTTCTGAATCACAGGCAACGTGGAACAATCCTTGCCCCAAACAAGAATGCTGGTTCATCAGGGAAGTTGGGAAGCTGAGCAGCTGTGGACACAGCTGGTGCTGGGAAGCCCTTTCAGCAGTGTCCAGCTCTGTTTTTGCTGAGTCGTACTTTTCAGGAGGCATCACCTATAATTTTTCAGCCACACAAAATCATCAGAACAACACTTCACTGCTGTTGGCTGGAGTGGGGCTCTGGACGCCATTTTGTCAGCACAGCAAGTTTCTACTGCCCTGCTTCCTACGACTCAGCATTCCCAAAGCTCACTCCATCTCCCCTACCCGCACTTTAAAAACCTACCCTTGAAAATAAGTCCCCAAGAAGTAGCAAGTGCCTCTTTTGACCGTGTCTGCTGACATGGTTTTTAATTTGGAAAAGAGGGCGAGGAGCCGTGTGGAAGCATCACTCCCTGGGATGTCACCCTCTCCTTGGAAGAGCCCTAATTAAGGACTCAGAATGATTGACAGGTGTGGAAGCCCACGAAAAGCACACTTGACATGCAGCAGAAGTCAATGTCTGAGTTGACAAAAAAAAAAAAAAAAAAAGCAACTGGAGACCTTGAAAAACCTTTGCAGGTAATACTATAATTTTGTTCCTTGGTTATAATTTATAAAAAGTCGCTGAAATGGCTGACAAAGGAACCCAGTATGGACATGCTTTGACTTTCTTAAGTGGGCTGTAATATAACTTAGTAGCAAGTTTATTATTTCAAATTTAATTTTTTTAAGCCACGCAGTCTTGCTGAGGTTCAGTCTTTGAATGTATTCATTTGGGGTTAGAAATGTGTGAACAGGGAAGTTTGATTTACTGCTGTCAATAACAAAAGCGTGATGCGAAGTCATCCCCATAAGAGATGAAAGGATGGACACAGAAAATTAACACGTGCAACATTCCTCCAGTGCTCTGTGTTTGTTCATGCTATACTCTATCCGACCCATCATTTTAGGGTAGGAATGAGGTCACGTCTCTTTTAATATTCAGTTTACATGACTATGTAACCTGATCTCCCGGCACGAGAACTGCCTTCTTCCCAGCCTGGCTACTAATGAGCCTCAGTAGTCCGGAGCCTCAGTTTCCTCATCTCTGAACTGGGGATAATAACAATGGCCTCCACCTCGTTAAGTTGTTGTTCTGATTAGGTGAGAAAACACATTTGAAGCGCTTAGCACTTAGTCACTGCTGCATGGGAAGCAATAATGTTATAATCTTTTTTAAGCACAGTGGCTGGGTTCTGGTTACATGTGCTCAGAGGACAGAAGATGAGAAACTCAGCTCAGCTCCCCAAGGAGAGGGGATGCTTTAGCTGTTGTTACTTTTGCTACCACAATGTGTCGCTAGCTGTCCCAAGGGCTAGTGCAGTTCTTCCTGGCATGTCTTTCAGAAGGAAGTTCAAGGGGTTCAGCAACAGAATTCCAGGTGTAGAAAACAGAGGAGAGCCCCTCTCTCCCTTGATATATTCAGTCATGGTTGTTCCATGACACTCTGAGCCTGTGATACAAATGCTACAGTTCTTTCACAGCACTGTCTGTGATGATGGAAGATTTTTATACCTGTGTGATTCAATATGCCAGCCGCTACATATAGGTGCTTACTGAGCAATTGATTACTTCTTTTATCCCCTCAGCTTTATTGAGATAACATTGTGTAACACTGTGTAAGTTTAAGGTATGAAATGTGATGATTTGATAATTGAATATATTGCAAAGTGATAACTACCATAAAGTTTGTTAACATATCCATCATCTCACAGTATTATAAATTTTTTTGTGGTAAGGACATTTAAGACCCACTCTTGGGGCGCCTGGGTGGCTCAGTCGGTTAAGCGTCCGACTTCAGCTCAGGTCACGATCTCGCGGTCCGAGAGTTCGAGCCCCGCGTCGGGCTCTGGGCTGATGGCTCAGAGCCTGGAGCCTGCTTCCGATTCTGTGTCTCCCTCTCTCTCTGCCCCTCCCCACTCATGCTCTGTCTCTCTCTGTCTCAAAAATAAATAAACATTAAAAAAAAATTAAAAAAAAAAGACCCACTCTTTAGCAACTTTCAAGTATGTTAACTGTAGTCATCATTCTGTATATTAGATCCCTAGAACTTATTCATCGTATAACTGAAAGTTTATAGTACTTTTGACAAATACCTCCCTATTTCCACCCCCTCCAGCCCCTGGTAACCACCATTTTACTCTCTGTTCTGTGATTTTGGCTTTTTTTAGATACCACAGACAACTGAGTTCATATTTCCCTTTCTCTGTCTGACTTCTTACTTAGCATAATGCCCTCAGGATTCATCCATGTTGTTGGATGAGGCAGAATTTCCTTCTTTTCTGTGGCTGAATAATATTCCCAACATTTAATTTTCTTTATCCATTCTTCCATCAATGGGCACTTACATTGTTTCCATATCTTGTCTGTTGTGAATAATGCTGTAATGAGCATGGGGCCATGCTTAGCCCTTCAAGATAGTGATGTCATTTCCTTCCTATATATACCCAGAGGTGGGATTGCTGGATCATAGGGTAGTTCTATTTTTAATTTTTTGAGGGCCCTCCATACTTTTTTTTCATTATGGCTGCATCAATTTACATTCCTACCAACAGTGTACAAGGGTCATACCTATAATGCATAATTGGAATAGATATTATTAATAGTTGGCAGGACTTTCACATTGAGTCCCTGACCTGTGGATTAAGAGCCAGAATAGTAGGAAGAGTTATATGGGTGCTCTGATACTATTCCTATACCTCGCCAAGGTAATAAGCCAGAGGAATATGCCTGATATCAAATCTTATCTCTTCCAGTAAGCTGGAGGAATTTTCTGCTTCTTGGAAAGTGAAATTTCTGGACTCCGTCATCAGGTTTTAAGGCCCCACAAACTCCCAAGTGCCTTGGCATCAGTATTTATTTCTATAAAAAAAAGGCTGTTGGCGTGAAAAGCTTGTGCACACTTTCATGTAACTCAGGTACGCCAATCTGATAGGACACCCAAAGCTGATTCTAATACACTACTGGGATGGCTTTTTTGAAGCTCTGACATCAGGCTAGCCCCAGCTTTTGATGACTAGTGGAGAGAAGGCTACTTGCTCCTGCTAGGTCAGCTTGCAGCAAATCTCTCTGGGACTCTGGGGATTGTAAGAAAAGTGGTCGCTGTTGGGGCGCCTGGGTGGCGCAGTCGGTTAAGCGTCCGACTTCAGCCAGGTCACGATCTCACGGTCCGTGAGTTCGAGCCCCGCGTCGGGCTCTGGGCTGATGGCTCAGAGCCTGGAGCCTGTTTCTGATTCTGTGTCTCCCTCTCTCTCTGCCCCTCCCCCGTTCATGCTCTGTCTCTCTCTGTCCCAAAAATAAATAAACGTTGAAAAAAAAAAAAATTTAAAAAAAAAAAAAAAGAAAAGTGGTCGCTGTCACAAAATGGTCACTTTGATCATCAAGTCTTTATGTCATATGATCATTCCTGCGATTCACGTAGGGGCGGACACCTGGGAGCTTTAAAGTGACATTATTATTTTTATTAGGTAACACATTGAAATGAAACTTACTTACTTGGAGAATCCTGAATGAATTAAGCCTGGTGATTTGCATATAAGGCGGTTGTAAACCACATTTCTTCCTTCCTTTGCTTTCCAGTATAGTCCTAAAAAATCAGCCTTTGAGGAGTTAATTTTTGACGCCTCGCCAAGGTTGGGAAGTGTTTTCATATGGCCCATCAAGCATGATGATGATGACAAATACTAACAGGAACTTACTGTGTGCCAGCCAGGTGCTCTTCTAAGTGCTTCCCATATATACAATCTGTTCAGTCTTTGCAACCTGGTGAAGAAGGTATGTCATTCTCATCCTCTCTTTACAGAGGATGCCTTCTCTGTCATTTCTTGAAGCTACTGCCCGTTGGTGAAAGGAAAGGATTGATGGAGGCCAGTCTCCACCTCAGCCACCCCGAGAAGTCCCTTTATAGCCCATCCGGAAGCTATGTCCTCCGAGTCCCCCAAACCATTTGATGAGATGTTTGTTTCCATTTCTCATTTACCTTTCCCTTGGATCTAAGTGAGCAGCAAATATTTAAGCAGTGTCTAGCAACCTGTCCGTAGGAGGTTAAGAGGGCCACCAAGTAATTAGTACTCCAAAGAGAGGTAGAGTCGAATTCACCTCACTTTGCATGTGAGCTGGCCTCAGTGACCTTTTCATATGGAGAAGTATTGTTCTGAGATTTCTGAGGATAGATCACAAGAAGGCTTGCAGCTTCCACCTGGGGTTCTGGGGAACCCCAAGCTTCCACTTAAGAAATTTGCCTACCCCGCAGCTGCCGTGCTCGAGAGGTCATGGTAGGGGCTCACCTGAGACTGTCAGCTCAGCTGAGCCCAACCTTCCAGCCAGTGCCACCAAGGGAACCAGACATGTGAGTGAAGCTGTCATGGGTCTCTAGACGAGCCCACCTGCCAGCTGGCTACTACCAAGTGACCTCCACTGAAACCGTACGGAAAGGCAGAACTTGTGACTCATGAAATTTAACAGAACGATTGACGTTGTATGCCACTAACTTTTGGGGGTAGTTGTCACACAGCATTGGACAATCAAAGCACTCTCCAGTTTTGAAGAGTGGTGGTGTTGGTAGTGGGGGATGGCGAGGGAGAGGATGTGGTGGGGCAGTGTGGGTTTTGGGGAGTGTGTATGCACATATGTTAGAGAATGGCTATTATCTTTGTAACTGTGTTCGCCAGTGAGCGTGTGACAAACAAGAGGGGAGAATGCTGATAACTTTCAGTTCCAGGCATGAGTCTGACTTGAGGCTTGCTTGAATTTCCTTTCTTGGGGCCATGCAATATCCTGTTCCCCTTTTCTGCTTCAGGTGGTTTGAAGCGGGCTCCTGTTATATGCCATCCGAAGAGCTTGAATTAAGACTCTGTAAGGTCCCTCTTGGCCCCCATGTCCTATGCCTCGGAGGGTTGTGATTAGACCATGACATTGATTCCACAGGAAACAGCATCGGCTTTCGGCCTCTGAAGAGAAGTCCCCAGCAGGGAAAAAGAACCACAGGATGCTGCCCCTCTTCCCTTTACCTTTGCCTAGAACATCGCTAGAGAAGCTAAGGTGTGTAGACCCAATTGAAATGGTGATTTGTAGTTGAAATTCATAATTATTCCTGGAGACAATGAAACCTAGTGATTACAAGCAGCCTCCTGGGTTCTCTGGCTGCCCGCAAGTTATGTGTTTCATATCCTGCAGGGCAGCACTTACATAAAGACTAATTATTCCCATATAATCATCCACAGAAAACTTCCTGGCAAGTAGCTGGAAAGGAAAATATCACGACCACACAACAGGTAATGTGAGAAGAGCAGAGCATAATCTCTGGGGGCAAAAAGGAGGCCAACCTCTCCCCCAGTTTAGAGCTAGATGGGGGAGCTGGACAGTCTAGGGACAATACACCATTTGCATGGAGCTTAGGAAATGGCTCATCTATTTTGTGCCTCATTTTACTGATCTGTAGAGTCAGTTTAAAAATGGTACCTATCTCATAGTGTGGTTATAAGGATTAGATGACCTAGTTGTGCAAAGCATTAAGGTCAGCATCCAACATGTAGTAAAGGAACTAGAAGTTAGTCGTCCTCCTCATCATGTCCCATGTCCCTGTCAAAGGCTGACGGACACGATTTTGTTTGCTGTGCTGGGCAGGGAGTGATTGGGCTTCTGCACACCCCGGGCATCCTGAGGTCTGAGGGGATGATGGATGCTGGGAATGTGGCATTCTGCAAACACCTTGCTCGGACTCTGCTGCTTGGGGCCATGACGGTGGCTCTGCTGCTCCAGGAGAAGGGAGGGAAGTGAGACTGCTAGGCTGAGGGCAGGATCCTGGGTTTGGATCCCGGCTCTGCCGGTAGTGAGCCAAGCATCTCGGAACCAATCACTCCAGCCCTTTGGGCCTCTGTTCCCTTGCTGTAAAATGAGAAGATGCTAAGCCTCCTTCCAAATTCAGCACAATGCATTGAGATGCTCCTTTCTGTTTTTCCCTGTTTCTAAAGCTACTTACTATTTAATTATGGCTTGGATCTGTTTACTTCTATCCAACTCTGCTGCCACATGCTTGTCCAGGCCATCATCGTCTCCTACCTGGACCACTGCTCTAGCCTCCTAACTGAGCCCCTGCTCCTGCTCCCTTCCCAGCTCTTTCCAGATAGCCCCCAGAGCACTCTGCTTAAAAACGTCACTCTCTAGCTGTGGTGCCTGTGTGGCTCAGTCAGTTAAGCATCTGACTTTGGCTCAGGTCACGATATCACGGTTTGTGAGTCTGAGCCCCGCATCGGGCTCTGTGCTGACAGCTCAGAGTCTGGAGCCTGCTTCAGATTCTGCGTCTCCCTCTCTCTCTGCCTCTCCCCCAACTTGCACTCTGTCTCTCTATCTCTCTCAAAAATAAACATTAAAAAAAATTTTTTTAAATGTCTCTCTGTAGCTTAAAACCATCAGTGTATCTTGTTATATATTTCAAATAAAATAAAATAACATTTAAGAATAAACCACGAATGCCTTTTATGATCTACAAGGTGTTACATGATCTGGCTCCTGCCAACATCTCTTTATCTGATGCTACGTACCCCATCTCTTTCACTATCATCCAACTCTGGCTGTCCACCAGTGTCTGAAACACACTGAGCTCTTTTCTACCGCATGCTGTTCCCTTTGCCTGGAATATTCCTTGTTACATCCCAGAGCTATCCCTTCGTGACCGTCAGTCCTCAGCTTAACTTCTGTTGCTCAGCCAGACCTGTCCTCCCCAATGTAGTTAAAGTAGATTCTCCCACTGCTTTTCCATCTGAGCTTTTTGTTTGTTTTCTTCTTAGCTCTTAATCACAATTTCATTTCCTTAATTTGTTTACTTATTTTTTATTTGTTTCCTTTACTAGAATACAGGCTCCATGAACATCGAGCCTGTTTTTCTTGTCTACTGTTTTACCCGCAGCGCCTAACGCAGGGTCTGATTCATCCAAGAGGCATAATAAATATTTGCTGAATAAGTGATTGGCTGTACCTCACCCTGCAGATAAATTCCAGGTAGCCTTTAGCCTATGTGACTGTCAACCTGAACCCAGGCCCTCCCTGATTCTGGAAGATTGCATCTGAAGGAGGCCTAAACTCAGTCTAGGTTAACATTTCAATTTGTATCACATGTTGGCTATGTTTTTTTTTTAAGTTTATTCATTTATTTTGAGAGAGAGAGAGAGAGAGAGCATGAGCAGGGGAGGGGCAGAAAGAGGGAGAGAGAGAGAGAATCACAGCGGTCTCTGTGCTATCAGCACAGAGCCTGATGTGGGGCTCGAACTCACAAACTGAGATCATGACCTGAGCCGAAATCCAGAGTCAGACAGCTAACTGACTCAGCCACCCAGGCACCCCACATGCTGGCTATTTGAAGTACTGGCTTTTGATAAGCAGCTGGCCGCTCTCATTTCCTGAACTGGAAGCCTGTGAAAACAGAGAGGTAGGGTCATGTTATATAATCATGGCTTCCAGACTAAAGAAAGTCTTTAGGGCCTGGAAAGACACCCCCCAAAGTGTTACTATAGTCCTGTATCAAACACTCCCCTGGCCAAGGTGAGTCCTTAGAGAGACACCAAGGTGATCTGAGCCTTCAGACACATGGCTGCCACTGACTGTCTGTCCCCACCTCTGTGCCTCTGCTCACACAGGTTCCCTTGCCTAAAATATGAGCCTCTGCCTCCACATCAGCATGTCCCACATCAGCAAGGAAGACTTGTCTCACTTGTGCAATGACCTCAGGACCCTTAAGCTCTTTCCTTACCCCTAGCCCTTGTTGGAATTCGTGTTTTTGTTTAGAAAATTGTGAATTGGTCCCAAATCTGGAAAGGACCTCATGTCCACATCTGATCAGGCTCCTTGTACTGGGAAGAATGGGGTGATTTACTCTCAGTGGGGGCACTGTACCCTGGAATGGTTGAGAAAAGGGTGTGAGCCTACAAAGCTAGTTGGTGTCAAAGCTTGAGTTAGAACCCAAACCTTCTGCTTGCAAATTTCGTGCATTTGTCTTTAGTTGGAATTTAAGTGCTATCAGGTCTTATATACTGTGATAGAAATAGCTCACATTTCAACAGTTCCTTGGTGCTAACAACCCTGTGAGATAGGTGTAAAGGCTTCGAGTCTCTTATGACTCGGATGCTAGGAAAGGTCACTCAGTGGGGTGATGGGAAAACAAAAGAATAAACATGGGTTCCACCTCCTGCCCCTTCCAACTTAAGAGGAGGAATGGAGGCCTGGGGAGGACAGGAGCTGTTGCCAGGGAGCAGACCGCATGCACAGAGGAGAAGCAGGGATCTGTGCATGAGGGTCCAGTGCTGGGAATCGGGGGAGGAACCATGATGGGGGAGGGAAGGATTTTTCTGGAGCGATTGGGAAGAGGGGCATGGGAGTAGCTGTGGCTCTTAGGGGCAGATGTGAATCTTCTAGTGTGTCTAGTGTGTGAGGGCCCCAGAGAGGTGGAGGAGAGAGAAGCCTGAAACGTCACCCTTGGTGAGAGTGATGAGGAAGGAAAGGGAGAGTGGGTGGGGAGGAGCTACCTATAATATGTTTCTTTCGGTTTCTTTTTTGGGGAGAGGGGTGCTAACTTGAGGGAATAGATTATATGAAAGACATTTTCCTGTTATCTCAAATCTTAAGTCAAAGTAAAAAAAATTGTTTTAGTTATTTATATTTAAAATAAAGTTCTTTATTTTCCAGAACAATTTATGTTTACCTTTCTTTAAATAAAACAACTTCAGAGTTAATGGATTCATAGAGCCTTACATCCGAAGGAGTATGTAAAGGGAGTAATTGTAATGACTATTTCCATTTAAAAAAAAATATTTATTAGTTTTTGAAAGAGAGAGAGAGAGAGAGAGAGGGAGGGAGGGAGGGAGACAGAGTATGAGTAGCGGAGGGGCAGTGAGGGAGGGAGACACAGAATCTGAAGCAGGCTCCAGGCTCTGAGCTGTCAGCACAGAGCCCGACATGGGGCTAGAACTCACGGACCACGAGATCATGACCTGAGCTGAAGTCAGATATTCAACCACAGAACCACCCAGGCACTCCACAACGATTTCCATCTTAAGACATATGACGAATTAAGAAAAAATGAATTAAAATGTAAAGGGTTTATTGAAAAAAATCAAATGTTGTCCAGGCAAAACCTCATTTGGGAGCCAGGAGGGATCTGAGAGATCAGGTGACGTGACCAAGGTCACAGTTGGTTGGTAGCAGAATGGGTGAGAAACCAAGTTGCCCAACGTCCACTCACGCTTGTCCCTCCAAGACTTCCCTATGTGGACTTACTTCAACCTGGCTTCCGCCCATCAGCCCAGGGGCTCCTGACCCTGTAACCATGCATTCCCAGGAGTCCAGAACCTTCTGCAACTGGATACAACATCTTGTGTGGAGACTCAGTTTCTAGAAAGAAGATCCATAGCTTTCATCAGATTCTTAAAAGGTCTGGAGCAGGTATTCGAACCTACCACTACTTCTCTTTCCTTTCATGTACAATCCATATACTTTTTCTATTGTTCTTTCCTCTTTACAAAATTATAAAATGGTGTGTCTGAGTGGCTTAGTCGGTTAAGCATCCGACTTCGGTTCAGGTCATGATCTCGAGGTTCGTGGATTCGAGCCCTGCATCGAGCTCTGTGATGACAGCTTAGAGCCTGGAACCTGCTTCAGATTCTGTGTCTCCCTCTTTCTCTGCCCCCTCCCCTGCTCATGCTGTCTCTGTCTCTCAAAAATAAACAAACATTAAAAAAAAAAATTAAAGAAAAATTATAAAATAAAAAAAGTTATCTTTATTGTACGCACTTAAGGTAGTATCATACAAAGTAATATGGATAATGGCTAACAATGAATGCTAATGGAATGCTAGCCTTTATCTCTAACATCTCAACTCTTTTGGTTACTTATTGTTACCATTTCCTTCTCATAGATTAGCAAGCTGAAGCTTAGTGTGGTTAGTAACTTGCAGCAGAGTTGGGATTCAAATCCTGTACTTTTAACCCTAGAACACTATATTTATTATACTGCTTCCCTAAAGTTACCAAGAAGAAAAACATGCACCAGATTTATTTTAAGTTTATCTATTTACTTTGAGAGAGAGAGAGAGACAGAGAGAGAGAGAGAGAGAGAGAGAGCGAGCAATCGTGTTGGGGAGGAGCAGAGAAAGAGAAAGAGAGAGAGAGAATCTCAAGCAAGCTCCAAACTGTCAGTGCAGAGCCCCCCACGTGGGGCTCAAACTCAGGGACCGTGAGATCATGACCTGAGCCAAAATCAAGAGTCAGACACTTAACTGACTGAGCCACCCAGGCACCTGAAAAATGCACCAGATTTTTAAAACTTATGCCTTCAAGAAATTTGTTTACCTTTTGTATAAACAATTTCTCCTTTTGATCCCCAAATTTCTTTGACCTCTAGATTTTTGCACAATCATTAATTCAACAATTTGTTGAGAATATACTATGAGGCAGACATTACCAAGATGTGATCTCTCTTTTCTAGTTTGGAGGAAACAGACATGCAAACAATCCAAGCTTTAAAAAATAGTTTTCTATATATTCAGATTTCCTACGTGCATTGCTTTGCAAATCTAGGGGTAAAGACAAGGTGGGTATTTAAAAAAAAATAATTCTATTGCTTTCTTTTTACTTCTTTCATATGAGAATAGCATTCATGAGAGTTTAAGGTCTGTGCAAAAATTTTGTTTAGTGGACACTCACTGAATGCTCTGAGTTTCTACTTTAAAAAAACCTTTTTAAAATGTTTATTTTTGGGTGGGAGGGAGGGGAGGGGGGGTGATTGGCATTGAAGAGGGCATCTTTTGGGATGAGCACTGGGTGTTGTATGGAAACCAATTTGACAATAAATTTCTTTTTTTTTTTTTTTTTTTTCAACGTTTTATTTATTTTTGGGACAGAGAGAGACAGAGCATGAACGGGGGAGGGGCAGAGAGAGAGGGAGACACAGAATCGGAAACAGGCTCCAGGCTCTGAGCCATCAGCCCAGAGCCCGACGCGGGGCTCGAACTCCCGGACCGCGAGATCATGACCTGGCTGAAGTCGGACGCTTAACCGACTGCGCCACCCAGGCGCCCCTGACAATAAATTTCATATAATAAAAATAAATAAATAAAATAAAATGTTTATTTTTTTTTTAATTTTTTTTTTCAACGTTTATTTATTTTTGGGACAGAGAGAGACACAGCATGAACGGGGGAGGGGCAGAGAGAGAGGGAGACACAGAATCGGAAACAGGCTCCAGGCTCTGAGCCATCAGCCCAGAGCCTGACGCGGGGCTCGAACTCACGGACCGTGAGATCGTGACCTGGCTGAAGTCGGACGCTTAACCGACTGCGCCACCCAGGCGCCCCTAAAATGTTTATTTTTAAGAGAGAGACAGAGTGTGGAGTGGGGGAGGGTTAGAGAGAGAAGGAGACACAGAATTCGAGGCAGGCTACAGGCTCTGAGCTGTCAGCACAGAACCTGATGTGGGGCTCAAACCCATGAACCATGACATCATGACCTGAGCTGAAGTCGGATGCTTAACTGACTGAGCCACCCAGATGCCCCTAAGTTTCTAATTTTTTGAAGCTGAGTGATATATTCTAGAAATACTAGTTTGGAGACCTCTCACTCCATAGTTTTTTAGTTGCAATATGACAGCTCATCATGTCAAACAAATTGGATTAAAAATGATTAAAAGTAAATGGTATTTTGTTAATGATGTGATAATTAAATTCCCTCAAACTTAAAGAATCCATATTAATAGAGAGCATTTGAATGCAAAGTTGGTAGGGAAACTCAGGGATGTGAGGGGGATAGTGGCCAGGAACACTTGCACAGCTGACTACGACTTGGCTCATTCTGACTGGAGCAGTGTGGGCATCCATATGATGACCCTTTCTTTGAATATGCAAAGTGAATCAGATGAAATAGGTCTACACTCCACTTCAGTGAATAGTTTGCGTAAGTAGAGAGACCCTTGAGTCAGGGAAATTTCACCTGTGCCTACAGGTCTGTAAGAGTATCACTTCACACCTGTCAGAATGGCTAATTTCAACATCACAAGAGACAACAGGTGTTGCCGAGAAAGTGGAGAAAGGGGAAGCCACTTGCATTGTTGGTGGGAATGCAAGCTGGTGCAGCCACTGTGGAAAATAGTATGGAATTTCCTCAAAAAGTTAAAAATAGTTAAAATAGAATTATCCTATGATCCAGCAGTTGCATTACTAGGTATTTACCCAAAGAATACAAAAATGCTAATTCAAAGGGATACAGGCACCCTGATGTTTCTTATCTACAATAGCCAAATTATGGAAACACAATGGAATATTGTGAGTGGAGGAGTGGCAGAGAGAGAGGGAGACACAGAATCCAAAGCAGGCTCCAGGCTCTGAGCTGTCAGCACAGAGCCCAACTCAGGGCTCAAACTCAGAAACCATGAGATCATGACCTGAGGCAAAGTCAGATGCTTAACCGACTGAGCCACCCAGGCGCCCCAACTAATTGGAATTTAAATAAAAACCTAAAAAGAAAAAAAGAGTATTGAGGTCAGACGCTGGGGAATGTGTAAATGCTCTGAACTCAACAAAGTGGCCCTGAGAGGTGCCCCACCCGCACACTCGCCTGATCACTTGTGGTATACACACGGAGCTGTGTGGCCAACTATCCTTACATGACATCTGGAAAGAAGACACTCTTAGCTCTGGATTCCTTTGCGTACAGTTGGCTTCCCCTCCCAAATATCTGGAAAGCCAACACGCTTGTAACTGCTTATCAGAAACCTAGGCTATTTTAACTGCAAGTCTTACATTGCTTGAGGCCAAACATACCCACCTCCACCCCTACCACCTCCTTTACTAACACATTTCTGAGATCTTTATGTAAATGAGTGGAGGAAAGGTGGTACGCTTTACACAAACTCAGTATAAAGACTGCATTTTCAGCTCTCTATCATCTATTTCTTATTCGTGCCTGTGCCACTTTTTATGCACAGAAGTGGATTATTTTCCTCTAGAGGAACAGGTACCTTCCAGTGTCGTAGGGGTGGGGGGGATCAATCTGATGACCACCCTGAGTTCTTGTCTTGAGCTGAGCCATCAAAATCTTAATATAATATGTAACCTTGCCACTTAGAGAACAGATAATGCTGTTTTCTCATGATTTTCTATGGGCTTGGGCAGCCTGATGGCTGTCACTCACCAGCTCCTCAGCAGATATGAGAAGGGTTTCAATCTCCTGTGAATTTGGTTTCAACTTCATTCAGTGCCTAAAATCTCCTCCAGGGGTGCCTGGGTGGCTCAGCCAGTTGGGCGTCGGACTTTGGCTCAGGTCATGATCTCACAGCTCATGGGTTGGAGCCCCACGTCGGGCTCTGTACTGACAGCTCAGAGTCTGGAGCCTGCTTTGGATTCTGTGTCTCCCTCTCTCTCTGCCCCTCCCCCACTTGTGTTCTGTCTGTCTGTCTGTCTCTGTGTCTCTCTCTCTCTCAAAAATAAACAGTAAAAAAATTTTTAAATCTCTTTCAAATTAAGATTGTTTGAACAATTCCCTTTCTTTATGTCTCTTGTAATTTTTGCCCATGGGCAATGAATAATGCCTAAATACAGTAGTCTGAGAAGACCCATGTTGCTCTGAAATAATTTGTTTTAATTGAGAAAGACTTCACATATGATAAAATTCACCCTTTTAAATTGAGTTTTAACCACAGTTTTTGCTATGTTCAGTATATATTTCTAAGGCTGTGCACTATCACCACTATCTAACTTCAGAATATTTTCATTACCCCCAAAAGAAACCTTATACCCACTAGCAGTCGCTCTCCATCCTTCCCTCCCCCTCAGCCCTGTCAACCACGAATATACCTTTTGTCTCTATGAAACTCTAGGTTAATCTTATGTCTATAATTTTGAGGGTAAAACAGCCAATAGCTGAAGTCAGCATTGGGTTAAGTTCTTGTGCAGAGCAACACTGTAGATGAGAAATAAGGTTATTAGTAAGTGCTAAAAGTAAAAACAAAATAGTTGAGGATTTGATATCAAACTCCATCAAGTGGAATCACAATAGAGGGGTGTGTTTATGGCAGAGTGGAAGAACCCAACTTTTATATTATAATTCTTGCTATTTTTTTTTTTCCTTTTCATGGAGTACTACACTAAAAGTTCATCAGTCTGGGTCTATTTAATTCAAAATCTTTTATAATTTAACAGGATTGAGTTGAGCTAAAAATTACCTACAAACTTGGAAGATAAGGTTCACCAAGTAAATTTATAGTTTAAACAAGGTGGGGGATGGGTGGATTAAATGGGTGATGGGCATTAAGGAGAGCACTTTTCGGGATGAGCGCTGGATGGTGTATGCAAGAGTTGAATCACTGGGTTCTACTCCTGAAGGGCAGATTACATTATGTTAACTAAGTTGAATATAAATAGAAAACAAGATTGTGGGAATATAGGTTATCTTATTAAAGAGAAAAAATGATTTTGGCCTTTATAGAAGAATCTGTGTACATTCTAGTAATCTAGTACATTCTAGTGCTCATGTCAAGTGTCTGATCCTTTTATTTTCATTGAGGTATAATTGATATACAACATTATGTTAGTTTCAGGTATACAACATAATGATTTGATATTTCTATATATTGTGAAATGATCACCACGAGAAGTCTAGTTAACCATCCGTCACTATGCATAGTTACAGATTTTTTTTTTCTTGTGATGAGAACTTTGATAATTTACTCTCTTAGAAACTTTCAAATATGCAATGCAGTATTATTAATTATGGTCACCATGCTGTGCATTACATCCCAAGACTTATTTGTTTTATAACTGGAAGTTTGTGACTCTTACTTCCCTTCACCCATTTTGCCCATCTCCAACCCCCTGACTCTGGCAACCACCAATCTGTTCTCTGTATCTATGAACTTGGTTTTCATTTTTTCTTTTGGGTTTTGTTTTTAAGATTCCATATAAAAGAGATCATAAGGCATTCATCTTTCTCTGTCTGAGATTTCACATAGCATAATGTACTCTCAGCCCATCCACATTGTTGCGACAAGATTTCATTCTTTTTTACAGCTAAGTAATAACCCACTGTTATACACATTTTCGTTATTCATTCATCTGCGGATACACACTTAGGTTGTTTCCATATCTTGGTTGTTGTGAATAATGCTGAAATGAACATGAGGGTCCATATATCTTTCCAAGTTATTGTTTTCATTTTCTTTGGGTAAATACCCACAAGTGGAATTGCTGGAACATGGCAGTTCTATTTTTAATTTTTTAAAGGAATCTCCATACTGTTTCCCATAATGGCTGCACTCCCACTAACAGTGCACAAGGGTTCCCTTTCCTCTACATCCTCACCAACATTTGTTATTTCTTGTATTTTTGATAATAACCATTCTGACAGGTGTTAGGTGATATTCACTGTGGTTTTGATTTGCATTCTCTGATGATTAATGATGTCGAATCAAACGTCCTTAATTCAAAAAGTCCCTAGTCTGGTAAGGCTCAGCTTGACAACAAGTTGTGAGTTGTTAATTTTTGTATTGTTGTAACAATTCAGGTAATCCATTTATTTGGCAACTTATTAACCTGACCATGAACCATTGATCAACATATAAGAGATAAGAGCAGAGACAGGCAAAGTCATCTCTAACGAGATGGAATTGTTCCCAGATCAACAAAACCTGACTGGAACTTGATTTAAGCTATTAACATATCTGAAGGGGAAAATGTCCTTCAAAAGAAAGGAGAGTTGGCCATGGAAGCAAGGAAAAGGGAAATTCCCAGAGACCATTGTTGGCAGTGTCATTCAAACCCTGTCTAGAGGTTGCCCAAGTCCAAGGACACAGCCTGTCCTGTCTTGGTGGAGGTGGGTGCAGCAGAGCCTGAAGCTATCCAGTACCTGAGTCATAGAGCCAACTCCCCGGGCTTATTTCCACGCTTATCAAGCAGGCTTCTTCCTAATTATAATTTGGGTTTCTTTGCAGATTTTACCTATAGGGGGATAAAACCTGGCTGGATCACTCCAGTATCTTGGCAGATACATTTCTTGTTATAAATAATTGGCTTATAAACTATTTCGTGTTGTGAACACATTTTAACTTAGACCTGTCTGTTGGGGTCCCCCATCATCCCAAGGCCTCTTGAGCTCTAGGTCTTGACTGTCACATGGACTTTCAGAGTTGATGGGACAGAGGGCCAGACCCTGGAAACTGAGCATCATCTTGTCACTGACAGCGACTCCGTGGCTTCCTGTTAGACGTAAATCGTTCTTAAAAGTGATCAGGCTGCATTTTTCAAAAGTAAGAGTATTTACTCACCAACCTTATCTTCTTTTTATGTACATTGCCTCTCCAAGTTCGGCAAATACATTTGCTCCCATTTGGCAGGCGGAAAAGTTGAGAAATGAAGGTTTCCCAGGGTCAGTCAATTAAATTTTGTGCTAGTTTAAAGCTCTTGAAGTCCGTTTTGTATTTAAATCTTCTCAAATTACTGAGAAGAATTCTTGGTTTTGGGCTCCAGTTAAAGGTAAATAATTGAGAATGTGGATTCAAGTTAGTGTTTTGGGTTAATTTTCTTTATTTGAAGCCTGGTTTATTTTAGACTTGGTTTAATTTGGGCCATGTTTTCTTTCCACCCGGAATGAGTACTTAGTGTAAAACTTTTGTTGCAATTTCAGTGAAAATTCTGCAGGAACACTGAAGATTGGGTTTGGTATTTTATTTTATTATTATTTTTTTAACGTTTATTTATTTTTGAGACAGAGAGACAGAGCATGAACGGGGGAGGGTCAGAGAGAGGGAGACACAGAATCTGAAACAGGCTCCAGGCTCTAAGCTGTCAGCACAGAGCCCGACGTGGGGCTCGAACTCACGGACCTTGAAATCATGACCTGAGCCAAAGTCAGCCGCTTAACTGACTGAGCCACCCAGGCGCCCCAAGGGTTTGGTATTTTAGATCAAGGACCATAAATAGATGCTAGCTCAGTGACCGTACCCCCCACCCCCAGTCTGCTTGTTGGAATTTAACCAAATGAAGTAATTCAAAAGAGGAAAGAAAAATATATATACAAAGTTCACTGTAGCATTGTTTACAATATGAAACGAATCTGAGATCATTTAGAGATCCGGTAACATGGCCAAGTAAATTATAGCATATTGCATAGGTTACTGAAGAGCTATAAGTCAACTATGAATATTACACAGCAACATGGAAATATGCAAGAATGCTTACTAAACATTTTAAGATAAAAAATGCAGAACATTTCACAACTGGGTGAAAATAAATATAAATGTATAGGAAATGGATAGATTGCACAGAAATACAAAGACAAGCATATTAGGGCTGTGGGTACACTGAAAAAAAAATTTCCTTTCATTCTATATTATACATCCGTAAAAACTATTTAATTTTGCAAAAAAAAAGTCAAGATTATAAGATGATGAGAGTGTCACTGGAGAGGTTCATGATGATCTCTTTCTGGACACTTTTGGGTAACATTTTCTTTACACTGGAATTATTTGGTTTTGGCAACATTCTTCTAGAATAAACACCCAGTTCTTATTCTTCTCAAAATTATTTTCAGGATACTCTGTGTATTAAAATTTTCTAAGTTTGTGGTAAAAACTCTCTTAAGAGCTGTCTCTGATTAGAGCATAACGTTGTGTGATGTAATAATGTCTGGCACGCTGATCTAAAACCAGGGTCCAAAGCTCTAGTCATTGCTCTGCCACTGACCAACACAATGAGCTTGGCAAAGATACTTAACATCTGTGGACATTGTGCCTTCATGTGCCTGATGACCTCCTCAGACAATGATCGCTCAACTCCTCTTTCACATTATAGTAAATAATCTTTGAATATAAATTGTAATTTCAAATTTACATCTCCAAGGTCTATGCTTGGTCAGACAACATATTTGAGTTCTAAAACTAGTCTTGATTTTTCTTGACAAGCTTAGTGGAGTCCTAACTCTGGGAAGATTTTCCTTAAAAAGTCTGACTAAAATGCTAACATTTCTGATATTTCACCTTTATACTTGATACTTTGGTGGGGTGCCTGGGTGGCTCAGTCGGTTGAGCGTCCGACTTCAGCTCAGGTCATGATCTCGCGGTCCGTGAGTTCGAGCCCCGCGTCGGGCTCTGTGCTGACTGCTCAGAGCCTGGAGCCTGATTCAGATTCTGTGTCCCCCTCTCTCTCTGCTGTCCCCTGATCATGCTCTGTCTCTCTCTGTCAAAAATAAAATAAACATTAAAAAAAATTATACTTGATACTTTGGGGAAGTTTAATTTTTGGCATTCACAGAAAGGGCTTCCTATGTTCTGGTGTTTGTACCAACCTGATCTCCAGTGAGACGGTTCTCAAGTTTAAATATGCATCAAAGAATCCTGGAGGGCTTGTTAAAATACAGATTATCAGGCCCGTGATTCATTTTGTGATTCAGAAACTCTGGGGTCAGACTTGAAATCCTGCATTTCTAATAAGTTCCAGATGATGGTAATTACACCCGTCTGGGGACCACTTTGACCACGACTGCTGTGAAGAAACACTTGTGCAGCAACACAAGGAGGCATGTAGAAGAACAGACATACTGTACTTGTGGCACTAGTAGGGAATGCAAAGTAGTAGGACCCCAAGTAAACAGCTATCAGTAAGTGAACAGCCAAGACTGGTCATCCTATGGAATGTTATACAGCAGGAAAAAGGGTGGTAGACGTAGTCGTGCCATTGGGTAGAGGTTAGCTGTGTCAGCTCTGGGTTCCAGTGTCAGCTCTGGAATCAGATTGCGTTTGAAAACCGTGCTTCAACGGTGAGGACAATGGAGAATCTGCATTATGATTTTAATTTCACACGTTAGAATCATTTTATTTATTGGTAAAATAACTTTTTAAGGGGAAGAATACCTTTGGCTATGCTCCTAATTTAAAGCGGATATGCACTTGTTGCATTAATTAGAACCAGATCAGTGAAGTCAGAGGCAGTGGGCATATCATCACGAGGTCAGGGGTGGCAGTTTGTACAATAAATATTCTGACACACGTGTATTTTTTTTTTTTTAAATAAGCATTCACGATCTCAAGGTTATAAGTCAAAGTCCTTGGCTTTATTACAGTTCTTTGCCTCTCATGACAAACAGAATAGTAACTTGAAAATGCATGCTGTCAAGATGCAAAATAATTACAGCTTTATTTGACCTTTATGAGAACTGGTATTTAAATATTTACTAACCTTCTCTCTTACCTATCAAGACGAAGGCTAGTTGCTAATTCATTGCATTCCATTTAGGAAGCACTTTCATCTAAAAGCTCCTGTTATAGAAGCTGATGACTTCTTGTCTCAACTTAATTTTGGTTGAGGGTCATCTAAAATATTTGGGGGTATGATTTTTAACTCTACATTGATGACAAGCTGTGTGATTGTGGAAGGGTTTTGTTTGTTTTCTGCTTCTCTGAGCTTCCATTTTCCCCATCTGTGAAATAACAATAGTAGTACCCACTTCAAAAGTCCGTGAGGATTAAATTAGATAATATGTGTTCAATACTTGATACAATATTTGGCACACAGCCTCTAGGGCATAGTGGGTGAAAAAAGTCAAGTTGTAGAAGAATGCATACGGTAAGACACCATATATGTAAAAAATGCTCCAAACAATTCTGAATGCTTTTCACAGGTACATATACATACATGTAAATGCAAAGAATAAGATCTAGAAGAATATATATTAGTACTTACCTCTGTAGAGTGGAGGAAGGGACTGAATGAATTGGGGACTTTTGCTTTACCAGTAATGTTATTTTTACATGATGGATTTATTTAGTAATACTTGTGCTTGCTGACTGTACTTATTATAGGCCACCAATGTGTCTTCTCTCAGAGAAAGCCACCTCGTGGGTTGATTAAGGATTTCAAAAATAAATAACATTTTGAAGTCAAAAGTGAAAAAAGCAAAGAATTGTTACATACGAATACATTCTGACCTTAATAAAACTGAAATTTTGTTCTTTTTTTTTTATTCTGGGTAATAATTCAGACTGTTAACATTTCATTATTTATTTTAATCGTTAATAAGAGACACCAGTCTGATTGTAAATTTGTTTCGACTCCTGCCATTTTTTTCTCTCCTTTAAAACTTTTCGATTTTTTTTAATTTCTAAAAAGTACATTTTCCCTTCCCCAGGTAAGTTGCTTGCTATTAATAGTTTGGCAGAAGTGACATAATATTGTTTTCCTTTTGTACTGTATTTATGCATAGCCAGGATCAATCTGCATAAATCAACACTGTCTCTTTTACAACTTTTTAATAGTTTATGTCAATTTGTTAAATTATGAAAGACACTTTTGGTCTACTAGCTCCACCAATGAATTATGTATCAATCAGCTTTCATCTTGTTAGTTAATATTTAAAGATATATTAGAGAATTCTCAGTTACAGTCCATAGACCTGCAACTGAAGTATTATTCGCTTTCTTCTTCTTTATCCAGGCAGAAGAACAAACTTTATGCTGATGAAAAATATTATATGTCTGAGAATCACAGTAGATAGAACATTGATCAGGCAAATAGTTTATGGGGAGCAGCTAAGAGGTGGGAGAGGCTATGCAGAGATTGGGGAACTTTACAAGAGCGGGCCCAAGCTTTAGTTTGTCTCAGAATCACCAAAAGACTCTTAAAATACAGATTCTTGGATGCCACTCCCAGACAAGATGGGTCAGGTGTTCTGATGCAGGTAGATGGTGGGCCATGCATTGCTGGGGCGTCACTGGTACTTATCTGATGCTGCCAAATGTCCTAAGTCGATACTTTTTCTTCATCTGCCCAGAGATTAGGAAACAAAAGGATAAAATATCAGGGGAAGGAAATCTGGCTAACTGGGTACTGAGAGACTTTGGAATGGGTAGTTAAAATATCTCTGGGTTAAGAATCTTTGTGCATCCTTGAAAAATGAGATAAAGAACAGGGCAAGTAATTCTGTAGACTGAATATTTATTTTCTTACATCCTCACACGAAGCACTGGGTCCCCTTTAGGACCTGCAGCCCTTTCTGTACTCAATGAGGTGACCTTTTTTCAATTCCTGCTTTGCAGCAGAATGTACCTGGGCTGAGCCTCAGGAACTCAAGTTTATGCATCCTTCTGGGTGATAGCTATTTTATTTTATTTTATTTTATTTATTTTATTAAAAAATTTTTAATGTTTATATTTATTTTTGAGAGAGATAGAGAGACACAGAGTGAGAGGGGGCTGGGGGCTGGCAGAGACAGAAGGAGACACAGAATCCGAAGCAGGCTCCAGGCTCTGAGCTGTCAGCAGAGAGCCCGACGCGGGGCTCGAACTTACAAACTGCGAGATCATGACTGAGCCGAAGTCAGATGCTTAGCCTGGACTGGCTGCCATGTCCTAATCTATGGAACCTCTGAATATGTTACTTTACATGGCAAAAGGAAATTAAAGTTGCAGATGGAATTAAGGTTGCTCCCTTAATGGCAGCCTTATAATAGGAAGATTTTCCTGGATTACCCATGTGGATCCAACATAATCACAAGGGAACTTGAAAGTAGAAGAGATCAGAGTGATGCAATGTGAGAAGGACTCAGCTCACCATACTGGCTTTGAAGGCAGAGGAAAGGGAACACTAGCCAAGGCATGTGGGCAGATTCTAGAAGCTGAAAAAGGCAAGGGAATGGATTATCCCCTAGAACCTTTGGACGGGAAACACAACCCTGCTGACATCTTGATTCTAACCCCGTGAGACCCTTATCAGACTCCTGCCCTACAGAACTGTAAGATAATAAATTTGTGTTGGTTTAGGCCATTAGGTGTGTGATAATTTGTTACAGCAGCAACAGGATACTAATATTTTAGGTGAGGCCACTTGGGGTCATAGCACCTTAATCTAAAACAATGTTGTTGTTTTTTTTCCATGAGAACATTAGTCATTACAGAAGACAAGTTCAAAAGATACCTGGAGGCACTGGGAGGACTAGTGATGTTCCTCAAATCCCAATTTATAAGCTAGGAGTGCATATACAAAGACCTTTCTCCATGGTAGTTACCCTGACCTGCTCCCCGGGCTGTGATTTTCCTCCCAGCTGCCAAGCACTCACCAATGCATTTTACCTGTCACTTCTGTGGTCACCTGTAATTCCAATCCCCCTCCGCCTCCACCACCAGCAGCCTTCTGCACGCACCCAGTGCAATGTTTCTGCACCAACACCAGGAATTCTGCAGGACTCCTTCTTCCCACAGAGAAAAAAGAAGGTTCCTCCCCCTTATAACATGGTAGGTTAGGTCTGGTGAGGTCAGATGTAGGGAGAAAAGAACTTGAAAATCACCATTTTAACCCTATTGACCCCCATGATAGACCTCCAGGTTTGGTCTTTGCTTGGTTAGGCCACTTAGAAAAGTAAGTTCCACATTTACAGAAGTATTGGTTCTAGTGTTTCTGCAGGAGCTTTGACTTTTTAAAAAAAAATCTAGAATCTCTTTTCCTTTGGAAAAATTCAGGCCACAATCAAGGTATACCTTTGGCCCCTCTCTGCCCCACTGCACTCTCTTCTTCCTTCCTTCTCAGAGAAACTGAACACATTGGTGCAGGTGGGAGGTTAGTGGATTATAGCGAGTGGGTGATCTTTTCCCCTGAACTTGCCAGCCATGCTACCTGGCTTCGTCTATTTTCTCCCCATGGCTGTGCCTCCTGAGATTGTTGAGACCAGATTCACATTTACCAAGGAGGTTATTTACATCTCTGGAGTGAGACAGGGTCTCCCTCCAGGTCTGCCTGTCCTAGTAAATGCACAGGTACAACGGCTCTCGAACGGCCTTTCTGTTAGAATGAAAATTCTGGCATTCTGTCCTCAAAGATGGGACAGAGGTCGCCTGTCTTTTCACAGCACCCAGGCATTGTGTCTACTGTGAGCCCTCTGTGGATGATGACAACTGACAAGCTGACTCCCTCTGCAGAGGTCAGATGGCTCATATCTGTTTGGTGACAGCTTGGGTTTTTTTTTTTTCTTGACTTCTAGGAAACTGCACAGAGGGACCTGCTACTGAGCCTGTGTCCCTTTGTTCCTTTTCTCCAATGAGCCTGCAGCCCCAGGGGCTGCTGTGAGGATGGTGCCTCTGGGCCACGGAAGCTGAGGAGCTGAGAGCAAGGAGCTCAGAGGAGAGCACATCCCTTCCCTGCGTGGTGCTCAGGGCTCCATCCCTGCTCCTCTGTGCTGGCCTGTCTCATTCGGGGGACTGTGCTTCAGAGACCAGCAGTCATGTCTCGAGAGCATGAGAAAAGCTGAGTACCTGACCAGTGGTAGCCTGGACTGGCTGCCTTGTGCAGCAGCCACTGTCCCCATGGAGGGGTTGGAAGGATCCACCTGACCTAAAGCAAACAAGGCTAGACTATCCTGAGTTTTAACCCGGAAGAGATCAGAGCTTCTCTGGACCATAAATTACCCAAGTGAGAAGGCCCAGATGAAGGAGTGGCCTTAGAGCAACTCCTTCTGGGTCTCCTTTGGGATCCTTGCAACCTGTATTACGCTGACAGCCTCCAGCAGACCACAGGGCGTTGCGAAGCAGCATGTTTTTCTTTTCCTGTTTTTTCCTACTCAGTGGAGAGAAAGACAGCCCTGTGCATTGCTGTTCCCTCAGCCTCCAGCATGCAGCCTGTCGTAGGTGGGGCGCGGCAAACGTTTAAGGAAAACCTTTGTTCTTTAACAAACAAACCTGAGGTTTTGTGCTGTGAGCTGCCAGAAGGTACAGCAGCAGGGAAGGAGTGGGGGAGGGGTGCATCCAAAGAGGTAGGAAGGGCTCTTTATAAAGTTTCTTCTGGGACACATACCAGCCCGTTGTTTTCTTGTTCCGCTAGGCAAGTCTCCCGTTTCCTCATGGCTTTAATCAGTAACTGATTCAATGCCTCTCTAGTCCGTTGAGGCTGCTTTATATAATGGTGAGCACTTGGCTTTGCAAGGCTCCGGGGGTGCCCTACCTGTCAGAGGCATGCAGGTGTCATGTAGTATTTGTTTTCAGCAGGTGGCAGGAACATCTTGAAGAAAGGAATCCTTTTCCTGATTTAGGCAGGAACTGGGCTGAGGATCTGGGACCAAGACATTCCTGTCCTGACCAGAGCCACCCAGAGCCTCTTGGCTGGACTGACTTGGGCTTAGATTCTCACCTCTAGAGCAGTCAGGGTCAGGCCACATCACCCAGAAGTGATACCTATTGGCTTCTTGTCCCTTCCCTGCCATCCCAACAGGCCACACAGACCTCTGGCCTCTTGTAACCCTGGACTCTTGGCCACTTGACATTTTCTACTAACCATATAGATATAATTTTTCTTCTCTTTGAACAATCTTTTTTTTTTAATTTTTTTAACGTTTTATTTATTTTTGAGACAGGGAGAGACAGAGCATGAACAGGGGAGGGTCAGAAAGAGGGAGACACAGAATCTGAAACAGGCTCCAGGCTCTGAGCTGTCAGCACAGAGCCCGACGCGGGGCTCGAACTCACGGACCGCGAGATCATGACCTGAGCCGAAGTCGGCCGCCCAACCGACTGAGCCACCCAGGCGCCCCTCTTTGAACAATCTTGAAATGCGAGGACACAGTCATAAATTCATATAGGCTTTTTAAAGTATAAATATAATATAGTTGTTTACAGCATGAGCTTTGAGACAGACGTGAATGAGGACTCCAGCTGTACAACCTTAAGCGAGTCCTGCAATCACATTTTATGGGTTGACCAATCCATTCATTCCTTTAATTAGTTATTTCCTCAAAAATATTTATTGAGTCCTTACCCTGTGCCATACATTGGGTAATCCTTGTCTCTGCTCTCACGGATCTTGAAAGTCCCTGGAGAAAGGCAGATATTAAACAGACACTGATGCTGATCATTATGCACAACATCGGTCAGTCTGTGAAGGGACTACAGGGAGCAGCATGGATGTACAACAGGAAGGCCAGATGATTCTGGTGAGGAAAGGAGGGCCGAGGCTTGGAGAATGAAAAGGAATGAACCTGGCAAATACGAGGAAGCATTCCAGCTGGAGAGGGCTGCATGGACAAAGATCCTGGGGCAGGACATTCTGTGAGAGACCAGTGTAGTTGGATATGAAGTAATGGGCAAGAGAAGCCGGTGTGGAGACGAGGCTGGAGGTTGGGGGGCTGATCATGCCTGGATTTACACAGGTGATGAGAACCTTGCACTTTGACCTGAGAGTACCGAAAGATTTTAAGCAGGTGGGGGACATGATCAAACCTAGTTGTGATGTTTGATAAAGCCTTGGCTCTGTCTAATGTGAGGAAGCTAAGCTAGGATGGAGGCAAGAATCAATCGAGACAGGAAAAGACCCAAGGGGTGTTAGGTTACCCTGTGGTTTCACAGAACAACCAGTTAATTTCAGAGCTCCATTCCCTCTCCTTGGGACTTGTTTTCTCTGTAGCTCCTCTCTGTTCTCTGCAATGCAGGCTGCCAGGAATTTTCTCTTTCTCCTCTGGATGTCCTCGGTGTTCTACTGGGACTCTACACCCCACCACTATGCCAATGAATTATTAAAAGCAATTTGTTTTCCAAGAGATGGTATTTGGTATCAATGCAGGTTTTTGTGGGGTACAAGGAAGCCGGACCAGTGCCCACAGCTCACTAGCTATGGGTCCCAGGGCTCAGGACAATGACAGCAGTTTGAAAAATCACGGCTCTGTCTCTGAATGGGAGGCGGAGACAGCTGACTCACCTGCCCAGTGCATCATCATGCTGCCAGAAGCTGCATCAGGGCCCACTGCCGACACTGTGTCGCACCCCTGCCCCTGGCAGCTGCCAGGGGGGCTCACTCTTCACACTTGCCCGGGGTGGTGCAGAAAGGCCAGCAGTGTTTTCCTCAGGAACCTGAGATCATTTATGCACTCATTCGAAGTGGGAGACTGGGAGTGCCCAGGAGAGACAGAGCTCACATCAGGAGCTGTGGGGGGGCCCTCGGCCACCTCCTTCGGGGTCAGCTTACTTCTCCCACCGCCCTCTGTCCCCACCCCCAATGGCTCCTTGATTTCTTCTGCTGTCCATTCTCTGCCGGCCAACTAGGAGAACTGCTCATGACATTCAGAAAAGACAAATCTCCCAGTTCCCTCCAGGGATCAAGGCCACCCTAAATAAAGTTACTTGTCCTGCCCCCTTTGATCCCCTTTGTCTTTGATCAAAAGTGTCTTTGATCCCCTTTTCACTTCCTGTTTAGGGTTACTGGCAGGACCACCCAAGGTCTATTGATTTTGTTTGTGTTCATTGTTCCTCGTAACTGAGCATTCTTAAGTATCCCTGGGTAGAGATCAGCTGAATAACAAAAGAGAGGGAGAGACAGAGAGAGACTTCAAGATATTAAGAAATATTTGGGATCATTTTTTAAAAAAATCATGGGTCTCCTGAAAAGGGAAGGGAACCAAAGGAGATATTAGAGATGTCCCACTATACGTGGTGCCGGATGCAGAGACCTTTGTCGTGTGGCTTCTGCGTGAGCCCCAAGGCTACTGTCTTCCCAGGGTAGTGTGTTTATGGCTGCCTGGGGTCAGGTATGCCCACAACGGATACCCAGGGGGTCCTTGGGCACTGAAATCTTGGTTCAGCACCGGGGTCTTCTGAGCAGTCGTCACCACCACAACTGCCAGCATCCTCAGAGAGGAAAGAGGATCCAGTAAAAATAGCTAACGCTTACATAACTCTTATCATGTGCCATGTATTAACTTCGAGTTAAGAGATGTAATCTTATGGGTAACTATTGTTAACACTTCCATTTCCCAGATGGGGAAACTGAGGCACAGAGAAGTAACTTGTCTTAGGCAGACTGGCTCTGGAGCCCTGGCCACACCGGCTTGCCTCTGGGTAGTAGTGCCTGATGAACTCCTGGTCAGATCCTGCCTTTCCCAGCTGCTCCCAGCCGGAGACCCTGAGGCCCTCCCTCATGGTGGAGTCTCAGCCAGGTTCATTTCCTAAGCCTGGCCTGACCAGGAATGTCCACAGCCTCAGTATAAAAGCCGGGAAGAGTATTATTAACGTTAGAAACAAAGGCAATTGTGACTAAAGTTTATGGAGCACTTTGTATGTAGCAGGCATTTTACTACGCTCTTAATAACAAATCCTGATCGCGGACGTACAAGACAGGTTTTGTTATCATCCCCATTTTCAGGGTAGGAAAGTGAGGCGTAAGGAAGAGAAATGACTCGTCTGTGGCCGTGGGACTGGTGGGTGGTAGGGCCTGACTCTGAAGCCGATGTGTTGCATCTTCGTGCAGCGCTGCCCATGGCTTTCTACCGCAGGGGGCAGTCACCTCTGTGTGTCAGGCTGGGGCAGGTCTTGGGCAGCAGGGTCTCCTGAACAGAGCCAGACAGACTGGAGATTAAATTCCTTCTGTATCAGTACTTGTATGTCATGGAAGTGTTACCTAACCTCTTGGAACGTCAGTTTCTTCTTCTGTAACCTACGTCTAATTCCACCTTCCTCCCACTGGGTTTTTTGAGATCAAAAGAGGTAAACGCTGGATTTCCTAAATTTTAGGCATTCATGTACCGCCTTTATGAGTTTTGACATTATTTCGGGTTTTCCATAAGTGGACTGAAAGAAAAATAAATATTAAAAGACGATATCACTACTATAAATGGAAAGCCACACAGAGAAGAAAACTAAAAATTCATAATTCCTGGGGTGCCTAGATGGCTCAGTCAGCTAAGCGCCTGACTTCAGCTCAGGTCATCATCTCACGGTTCATGAGTTCGAGCCCTGAATTGGGCTCTCTGCTGTCAGCATAGAGCCGGCTTCAGATCCTCTGCTCCCCTCCCCCACCTTTCTCCTGACCCTCCGCCGCTCACACTATCTTTTTCTCTCAAAAATAAATAAACATTAAAAAAAATACTGAAAAAATTCATAATTCCTAACATAGAGAAAAATTGTGTGTGTGTACTTTACAAATGATCTGTACAATCAGCAGTACGTATGCCATATAAATATACTAATACCAAAATATTGTTTATAAAGTGCACACAGGTAGGGCATAGCACACAGGAAGTGGTCAATAAATGGCAGCCCTTCTTCTCCTGCCCTTCTGCTTTCTCCCCATGCTTTCTCCCCGTCCTTTCTGTGCCCATTCTTGTTCCTGCCCCTGCCACGCTGCCCCAGTCTGTACCACTGTACCTCTGTCCTTGCTGCTGGACCTTGCACTACATTGTGCTAGGCTGAAGTGCAATGTGGTGAGACTGTTAACTACAGGTGAGGAATAAAGAAGTCCAGGAGCTAGAAAAATCACAGATATCAAAGCATGCGACATCAAGCCTCTCCACTTTTGGAAAGAGTACAAATTTGTGTATGGGAGAAATGTACTTAATGAAAAGAGATTGGGGAATAGCAGGAAATTAAAAATCACATCAGGAATAGGATAAGAATCCCACTGCTCTTTGCCAAAGCCTTCAGTAAACAGCAGCTGCATAGAAGAAAGGTGGATAATTTGAAAAAGGAACTTAGTTCCTTCCTATGGTGTCTTTAATATTGCCAATTGTACGCAAAACCTGTGGGGGGCTGCAGCCGGAACTGAGGGCATAGTAATTCTTCCTGCAAGGTGAAAAGAAGCAATATAGGCCAGATTGCTTCAGCAAGGTTCTCCCATTATTTTGGTGGCTTACCGATGTTTTTGGGGGGACAGGGATTAGAAACACTGGCACAGAAGCGAGAGGCCAGAGTTCTGGCTTTTAATAAACTGGATTTGAGCCTGGTCTATGCTTTTACTAAGTATGTGATCTTATGCCAATTCTTACAACTTAAATAGTTTTTAAATTTTTAAAATAGAGGTAACAATAACTGTCCTGCTAATCTCATTGGTATTTGGAAAGGTCAAATTAGATAAGGTATGCGAAAGTTCTTGGTAAACTGAAAAAAATCACATCTGCGTTTTTATTTTAAGAGCTATAACCTTGGTTGATCTGGATGCCATGTTATCAAGGACAAGTGTAAGCAGTGGCTTCCAAGAGCACAGTTACGTTAATTCTTAAATTTATTTCTCATTAAAGCTCTTCTTCCAATAGCATATCTGGCTTTGGGAAACTGGGTTGTGTGAGTTGGTGTTGATAAACTTGTATTGAAATTCTGAAAATGCCATATCAGGGGCGCCTGGGTGGCTCAGCCGGTTAAGCGTCTGACTTCAGCTCAGGTCACGATCTCGCGGTCCGTGAGTTCAAGCCCCGTGTCGGGCTCTGGGCTGATGGCTCAGAGCCTGGAGCCTGCTTCCGATTCTGTGTCTCCCACTCTCTCTGCCCCTCCCCCGTTCATGCTGTCTCTCTCTGTCTCAAAAATAAATAAACGTTAAAAAATAATTAAGAAAATAAAAATAAATTAAAAAAAAATGAAAATGCCGTATCATGAAACAAATGGAAAAATCTCCTCTAGAACCTTTCATCCCATATTTGGCTTGAGGAAGATACTCACAATTACTAAAAAGGACATAAAACCCAAAAGGTGTTTTAAACTGATCTCACCTATGGTTAGATTGGGCAACAAAGAAAGTAACAGTGTCATGCATGAGACTTTAGGGTTTGGGATCCCGAATGAGTTACAGATAAATTCAGTCCAGAATCAGGGCCTGGACATAAGATTCAACTAATTTCAGGAAATTAAATTCTCACGGTTTGAATGGGTTAGCCACCTGTATTACAACAGTTTTTCCTCCCCTGCAATTAGTTACAACCCTGCATCTTAAGGGGCTTACCATTAAACTGGAACATTCTTTGTAAGAACATGAAAGCTCTGCAGGGAGAAAAGTTTTGATAATGAGATGCTGACATCACCCACTCTTGAGGCAGGATATTTCAGTCAGTGGCATCTCTCTAACCAGGATAGCAAAATGTGCAATTTTAAGTTGAGAAAAAGAATGGCACAGATTCCTTACTAAGTCCCAAAGTATTGGGACACAGGAGAGGATTTTCCAGCCCACAGATGTTTTGCAACTCCTAGATGGGATCATCGTCAGGTGAGATACAGGACTGGCAGCTGTCTTTGGGCATGGGGGCAGGGCTGATAGCTGCTTGCCACAAAACACTTCATACAGTGCTGGAAATGCATTCGCCCATTCAGTTAGGCTACAAGTCGTTCAATGTCTATATACCAGGCACTTGGCTAGCCTTTATAGGGGTATAATTTTTACGAGATACTACTTCTGTTCTCAAGAAGTTTAGAGACCATGTATTCTCCCCCTGGGTTGCTTTTTAATAGTCTTAAGCATACAAGCATTTTTTTTTTAATTAAGATGAAATTCACCTAACATCAAATCATTTTAAAGTGAAAAATCCAGTGTTATTTAATACATACACAATATTGTGCAACCACTACCTCTGTAAAATTCCAAAACATTTTTGTGCTTCCAAAACAAAATTGCACGTGCATCACCAGTCATTCACCAGCTCCTCCTCGCCCCAGCCCTAGGCAACCTCTGAGCTGCTTTCTGTCTCTATGGATTTACCTGTTCCAAATATTCATATAAATGCAATCATACACTATGTGATCTTTTGTGTCTGGCTTTATTGGCTTAGCCTCATGTTTTCAAGATTCATCCATGTTACTATAGCCTGCATCAGTACTTCATTCCTTTTTAAGGCTGAGTAATATTCCATTGTGTGTATATAACAGTTTGTTTTTTCATTCATCTCTCAATGAACACTCAGGTGTTTCTCCCTTTTGGCTATTGTGAATATAAACCTTCTTGTACAATTATTTGTATGAGCAGTCGTTTTCAGTTCTTTTGGGCATATACCTAGGAGCGGAACTGCTGGGTCACATTTTTAACTGTATGTTCAACTTGTTGAGGAGGTGCCAGGTGATCTCCCACAGCAGCTGCACCATTTTATATTCCCAGAAGGAATGTATTAGGGTTCCACTTCTCCACATCCTCAACACCACTTGTTATTCTTGTTGTTTTCCACATTTTTGATTATTGCTCTCTTAGTAGATGTAAGGTCGTATCTCATTGTGGATTTGATGTCCTTAATGGCTAATGATGTTGGCCATCTTTTCATGTGACCTTAAGTATTTTTACAAGGTAGCTAAGATACCTATGAGCAATGATGCCTGGTCAGTGAAAGGCATTATCACTTTTGTCCCTTGGAGGGAGTGGGGCCTGAGGTCATGGCACAGAGAACTAGCAAATGTTGATAGGAGGTTCAGGAGGAGGAGCAGGAGGGAGGGGAGGGCAGGCCTGGGGAACAGCCTGAGTTTGGGGAAGGGGATCAGTTGTGTAAGAGCGTTTGGAAGAGGAAACACCTAGGCAACCAGGGGGTGGATCGAGGGCTCTGTGTATTGGTGAGGTTGGAAGGAGGGCAAAATTCAGTTGTGTGATCCCAGAGAGAAAAGTGGAGATCGTCAGAACCAGCCTCCCTATTTCAGAATTTCTCTAAGAGCAGCTACTCCACTGAGGAAGATATGATCTCCCTGCTCAAGGAGAAGAAGAGCTATGCACTGGTCTTTAGGAAAACTACACCATGGAGCATGAGTGAACAGCAACCTTCATTGGAGATAAGAGAAGTGAAGTGCTTTCAGAAAATCAAGTGTTCTCTCCAGACTATGAAGTGGTGAAAACCTTGTATTTAAAATCACAATTTTGGGGTGTGTAGAGTGAACTAATTTTTTCAGGATTGTTTTCAAATGAAGGATTCTTGGCTACAGCTTTGGAAGGTATAATGTTTTTTTCATATTTGACTGCCATCTCACACTTAGCAAAAAACCCAGTCTCATTAAGAGAGTTGTTTTGGAGCCAATTTCCAGAAACAGAATTTAAACTTTCTTTTTTCTTTAGGTTTATTTATTTACTTTGAGAGAGAGAGAGAGCCCACACGTGAGTGGAGGTGGGGCAGAGAGAGAGTCCCAAGTAGGGTCTGAACTGTCAGCACAGAGGTTGATGTGGGGCTCCATCTCCCAAATAGAGATCAGACCTGAGCCGAAATCAGGAGTCAGTTGCTCACCCAGGTGCCCTGAATTTAATTTTTCTCAAGGGATACTTCCGCTCAATGGATGATACTACTGAGCCTTGACCTGGGAGGGGCGGACTTACTCTGTACTGTATTCTCACTCCTCCCTGCCTCTCCTTTACAGGAGAGCCACACTGAACGCTGTGGATAATGGCTGTCACAATTGGGATACCTGTCTTCCATGGCTGGTTTCCATCTCCATCACTCTGCTGCAACTGCTCTCCCAAAAGGGAATGGTGTCTTCTTATTTGCCAGATCCAGTAGCCTTTTGTTACTCCTTACTTAACCTGTTTAACCTAGTGACTGTTTATCGATCACTTTCCGTATAGCCTGCATGTTGCCAAGCACTTTATATATTTGTAGTGTGGTTGCAAATTTAACTCACTGTATAACTTGGATGTGTAAAGAAAAATATAATATCCTTATTTTGACTCTAAGAAAAGATAAAATTATTTTTTCTCTTCTTCTCAAGCTCCAATCCATTGGGGAAAATTATTTAACTGTCCAATCCAATCCCAAACTTAATCTAATCCTATAAATTAAATTGCTCCCTTAGGTAGCATTGAGTCTGTATTGGATAAAAATACTCAACTTCTCATAAAGCTTCCCTCCCTCACTGCTTTTTCCCCCTAAAATGTGGTTTAGGGATATGCAGGGAGGGGCAGCTTTCCACCACCCTAGGGCAACATGGAAGAACCAGGAGGGCTCTTAGGGGTGATGTCCTTTTCTCTTCTGGTGTCTAGACCAATGTCTCTTGTCCTGGGTACTGCTTACTCTGCTGAAAAAGATGGCTAAAGTTGGTGTCTGTTCTTCCTTGCTCTGGGCAGACTGTGGTCCTGCTCCTTGGATGACTTAGCTTCCCCTCCACTACAGCTGATGGAGGAGCTTTGACATCTAGCTGTAATCCTCATTCGGCCCCAGCTCAGGGGGTCTACTTTGGAGTCTTCCACCAATGTCATGGTGGTGAATAGTTGTCTGAATAGCTTCCAAGTCAGACGCTCAGCTATAGTGGAAACCTGCCAAACCAACATGGAAACACAGGACTGCTGGGGAAAGCTAAGTCTTTTCCTTACTATTACCATCATTTATCTGATGTCCTTCCCCACTCTCGGGGGAGAGGAGCGGTGAAGTGTGCATCTCCACGCTTTGCTCTGCTACTTCCCACTAGCTTCCTCTTCCCACAGTCCCCTGGGGCTGGATGGAGTTGACTGCCTCCCTGTCTTGTTCTAATGTGGACATCGTTTATATAAAATGCTAAGGTCTAGCCCTGAACCTGCTCACAGGTCTACTGTCATACTGCAGAATCCTACTTTTGAACATCAGAGGTTGAATGTTATCTCAGTCTTTCTTTTGCCTTCTGTCACAAATCCCCCTCTGTAACAAATCCCAATCAGTCACATGCCTTGGGCACCCTAAGGTCTTGCCACTAAAAGCGTGGTCTACACAGCAGCAGCAGCAGCAGCATCTCCAGCCAAACTTTTTAGGAGTGTTGAGTCTAGCCTAGGCTGGACTCCTCCCAGTTCTACTGAAGCAGAACTTGCATTTTAACACAATCAAGCGGTAAGTTGAACTGAAAAGAAGCAGTGGACTAAGACAAAGGTCAGGTAACCAAAGAGAAAAGAGAAAAACATCTTACTACATTCAAAACATCTTGCCTGCTGCATATATATCATTTAATCTCATTTAATCTCAACATCTCATCTCATCTCATTGACTATCTCATTTAATCACAAGAGGCCTGTGAAGTGGACATAACTGTCTCCATTTATAACTGAGCAAACAGGCTCAGGAAAGTTAAAGGAAGAGCTGATGATCTCACAGCCAATGGGCCAGAGAGCTGGATTTGAGCCTGGATGGTCTGACTCCGAAGCTCCTGTTCTTTACCAGACCAAGCTGTCGTGTTGAATTTGTGTCCATACTCTTCCTCAAGTACTTTCCTTCTTTGTGACTAAACACTATCTCATATCTTACCCCTGTGCTTTTTCCTCTGTCTGCTTGAGGATTTCCTGGCTATTTGTCTTTGGTGTCTAGGTTTTCTTGGAACTGAACTGTTTGCCTGGATTTCTGACCCATGCCTTCCTGTATGTCTAGGCTCTATCCCTAATCTGTAAAAATTGATGTCTTTTTGTACCATTCTAAAGTGAATGCTGGACAATCCTCTATATTCTTGCTCTGCAATGGCATGGAGAGTATAATAAGGAAGATGGGTCTTCAGCTGGTCTTCAAAGGTGGTTTTAGTTGCAAAGCGGACAGAGTATTACAGACGAAAACCTGTAAAATGGTTCAGCAGTAAGAATGTGCAGGCGATGTTGGGGAGATAATAATTTATTCCTTTATGCTTAGCTAGTACCTGATGTGATAACGCATTACTATGGATTTGCTTCCAGTGTTCTTCTTTACCCTTTATCACATGTCTGGCTGTTGAGCCACATCCTGCCCAGAACTTCAGTTTCAGTGTATTCCTGGTTCTCAGAGTCCCAGCTTCTCACCTCTGAATCCCTGCATGTACCATTACCACACTGCCTGAAGACTAGCCAAACCGTTACTTTTTTTGGATGTCTTCTCTTCTCTTGTTCTGTTCTTTCAATTCTCATCATCCCCTACTCTGATTTGGGTTCATGTATTTGGTTATTTATGAGAATCTAGTATGTTATCTCTCTGTCTCCTGATTTTTCATCTCTAATCTGAACTACACCCAGTGAAACCCCTGGGACTAGTTCAGGGTGTCCACATTTCAAAAGTGGGTAAAATATATATTCACTTTCTGCTCTCAAGTTATCAGTTTTTCACTACCAAATATAAGGATAGAGCTCAATTCCTTAATGTAACACATTTAAGGTTTTCCCGAACCTAACTTCACTCATGTCTTATTATACCCCAGTGTGGGCTCTCCTTTTAGACAGACTGGTTTGAACATTGTCCCCTCAACATTTTATGTGTGTGCCTGCTTATAGACCCCCTTTTCTCCATTGGAATTCTCTCCTAGAATGCCCCTCCATTTATCTAAATCATACCCATCTTTTTAAGGTTCAATACAAGACTTACTTCTCCTAGTTATCCCACATCACAGATCCAGAAGATTGTTCAACATTAAGAGGCTAGGGCAGAGTTTCCTGGTCATGGCATTATTGACGTGTTGGGATAAATGATTCTTTGTTGTAGGGGACTGTCCTATACATTATGGAATGTTCAGCAGCATCCCTGACCTAGTTGGTACATTCCAGTAGCATGGCCTCCCTCTATTGTGACAACCAAAAACACCTCAGACTTTGTCATATGTCCCCTGGGGGGAAGGAGAGATTCAAGAATGTCCCCATTGAGAACCCTTGGTCTAATGTAATGAAAAATTTGAACCAATGGGGCTGTCAATATTCACAGAAAGGTTAGAGGGTAGGAATTATTGTCTGAGACACAGAAATCATGTCACAGGATGTCTTCCATCCAATCTAGAATATTGACTTGGAGGACATAATTTTACAACTATATTCTGTATGAGGTTCAAAATTAATCTTTGTAGCTTTATCCCCTTTGTCTGGCTGTAACAGCCTTTAGAAAGAAAAAATGCATTTGATCTGTGCCTGTGTCTAGCTGGTAGTTTCATTATCATGTTTTTTAAGCTTAAAAAATGGTCCTTCTTTATGCTTGTGAAATTACTAAAATAAAAGGTAAAAGGAATATGCACAATATTCCTTGGAGAATATCTCTTTCGTATGGAATTTTAAAATAAAAAAATGAGAAAGCTTAAACCAAGGTCTGTCTTCAGTATGTCTGTAATTCAGAGAGTCAGTAAAGAATGAAATTGAAACCTAACATATAGATCTTTGCAGAGATGCTTTCCTAGTTCCCAATATTTATTTCAAGTACACATACTGCTGACTTAATCTGAACCTATTTCTGCGTCTATTTTTAATATGAAGAATTGACTTCAATGCCATTACTTTCAAAATCAAAACCCTTATTTTAAATTGGAATGGTTTTCTTCCTTAAGCTCGTGCAAAGCATTTGGAATATAGGAAATGAATGAGCAATTATTTGGACTGTACAGAAACGTGTCCAGTTGGTTTACATCTCTGGAAGAAACACGATACGTGGAAATGGCAAAGTATTAGCAATAACCGTAAACAAGGCACCACCTGAACTGTAGGGGGTCTAGACCCTACAGCTGTGTGGATAGATCTACTGCTCCACTAACACCTGTTCTTAGTCTTTGTTGTCTGGACTCTAAGAAGGCTAAGACTAGGAGGCATCATTTTGTAAATGAGAAAACTAGGGCCCAGAGGATTTGATAACTTGCTATCTTTTGCCTAATCCTGAACTAGAATGCAGTTCAATGACTTGGGGCCCAATGAGCCACACCTTCCAGTCTCTCCAAGACCTCTCAGCATCTTGGGTGTTTTGACGACCCTTTTAAGCCGCCAAGACACCCTTCAACAGGGACAGCCAATGCTGCTGTTTTGTATCTCGTACTTTCAACTGAGCCAATGAATCGCTAGTTGAGCTAAAGAAATAATTTCAAACAATTCCTTATTATTAGGGAAATTCCCATTCCCTAGTTCTCATATTTCCTTTTTTAAAAAAATGTTTATTTATTTATTTTGAGGGAAAGAGGGCACGTGCACAAGTGTCAGAGGGGCAGAGAGAGGGAGAGAGAGAGGGAGAGAGAGAATTCCAAGCAGGCTCCATGCTGTCAGCACAGAGCCCCACTCGGGGCTGCCTCCCATGAATCATAAGATCTCTACCTGAGCCGAAATCAAGAGTCAGACATTCAACCGACTGAGCCACCCAGGTGACGCTAGTTCTCATATTTCTATTCATCCATTCTTTAGTGAGTGGATATTTATTGAGATCTAGGGACTCAGATTCAGCAGCGAACAAAAGAGAGAAATCCTCAGGATTTCAAGAAGGAACATCTGATTCCAAGGGGAAAAATATTGGGGAAGTAGCTTCTACCTTCCCTCTGGCACTTCTACTGGCTCCTCTGCAAGAGAGGCTACTGATGGTTGAGACTGGGGGATGGGTGTGACCTGTGCACCTCAGCTCCCTTCTCTCTTTCCAAAGCACCTCTTACTGCTCCTTCCTGTCGAGTGCTCTCCTGGGAGGTTGGGGTTCTGCAGTTTGGGGTTGGTAATTCAGTGCACGGGAGAAAGTGTTCAAAACCCAACTGTGATGGCAGACCCAAGCCCTCTTCCCCATACCGGTGATCAAGCTGATTGGTGATAGAGCTGGCATGTTAATCCTCCAACATTTTGCTGCATCTTTTTCCTACTTGGTTCAAAAGTCAGGGAAGAAAAAGGGGTGATTAGTCATCAGCCTCAAACTTTCTGTCAACTCTCAGCCACCATTACACATACTATCAAGTAAGAGTAACAGCTCGGCTACTGGTCACCCATAAGCCTTTAGGGAGAACCTGGCTCCATCAAGGGACAAAAAACCTTTTACTGCTGTGTATGAGCACATGACAAGTGCTAAGAATTGTTCATCCCTTCTGTCCTTCTGGTCAGAATTTCTTGCCATATACTTGCTGTAACAAAGTCAGCCTAAATGACTAAATGTTCAAATCCAGACACACAGTAAACCCTCTGTGCAGGGAGAGTGAACTATGCGTGCCATTTAGTACGTGCTTACTTCCGATGTGTGGGGCATAGGTATACTGTTTGCTCTTTTATGCAGTGCATACCTTCCTGGTCTGGAGGGGTTTTTGGCAACATATGGGTTGTGCAGGTGAGGAAGCTGAGCCCAGAGAGATTAATGTTTCAAAGCGGACTAAACACTGTCCACCCTCCCCATCAGCCCTTCCCCTGCAACCAGTTAACAAGGAGCAGAGGCCAAACTAGAGCCTGTCTGATGCTCTTTCGACAGCTTTACAAACTGTTCTCACAAGAACAAACAGTGTTAGACTAGTCCTCGGAGATTATTTTGGCATTGGGAGAAAAGCAATTTAAACAATCCCTTCCTCCCTTTACAAAAGTGATACACTTCACTTTGGAGAGTTTAGAAAACGCAGATAAAATAAGAGGAGGAAGTAAATAAAACCCACAATCTCTCCACCCTGAGGCAACCACTATAAACATTTTCATGTGTATCCTTCCAGTTTTGTAATGTATACAGATTCAAATATACACCTATAAAATACATGAAAATAGAGTTGTACTACATATACTGTCTTGCGACCCGCTGTTTTCTCATGTAATCATATATTTTAGAAATCTTTTTATGGCATTAATATTTTTTTAAAAATTTTTTTTTAACGTTTATTTATTTTTGAGACAGTGAGAGACAGAGCATGAACGGGGGAGGGTCAGAGAGAGGGAGACACAGAATCTGAAACAGGCTCCAGGCTCTGAGCTGTCAGCACAGAGCCTGACGTGGGGCTCGAACTCACGGACCGCGAGATCGTGACCCGAGCCGAGGTCGGCCGCTTAACCGACTGAGCCACCCAGGCGCCCTGGCATTAAGTAATATTTTCACAACATTATTTCTACCATTTCTATGGCGATCCATTGTGTGGGTACGATTAATTCCCCAGGGCTGAATATTTATGTTCTTTCCAATGATTGGCTGTAATAAACAACAGTGTGACAAACGTCCTTGTAGACAAGTCTCTACACACTTGTCTTTACTACACAGATAAGAAAACTGAGGTCAGGGAGGCATAGTGACTTTACTTGCCTGAGTTCACAGGACTGTGAAAGCCAAGTTTCCCGACCCCGGATCCTGTGCTTATTTCACTCTGTCACAGTTGCCCTCTGCCTTTCCAGGACAGAGTCCGAGGGTCAGTCCCTCCTCTGAGTCCTAGCGTATTGGCCTGGTTCCCTCATTTACTCACTAAATATTTACTGAACCATCCTCTGTGTGCCAAGCACTGGTTCTATCCCTGGTGGGGGACAGTGCACGAGGCAGTTGGATCTTTGCCGTCATGCAGATATTGGCCAAGTTAGGAAGACAGAGAATAAGTGAATGCGTTCACGAACAAGACAATCTCAGATACTAGTAAGTGCACTCAAACAAATTTGTTTCAACAAGGATTTATATTGGAGAATGATGGATTGGAGGGTGAGTGGGTGTCATTGGTGCATTTACTGGGTTTGTGTGCCCAACCCCTGCTTCTGAGTGCATGGGACCTCATATAGCATGTACCTGTGACTGTGTTCAAAAGTCTGCCTTTGGTCTGCTAGAGCCCCTGCATGGGCAGGTACAGGAGCTGGGAGTGCCTAGGAGTTTATGTCCATGTTCCCTCCTCAGCCTTACCAATGACTGACTGGTACAGGAGTGTGTGGAAGACCAGCTCCCTTGCAATGTGTCCAGACTGACTCTCAGGCCACAGCATACCCCCAGATCTCCTGCAGAATCAGGACAAGCCTGGGTTTTTGCCTCAGTCCACACCCTTTCATGGCTTCTTCTAATGTCTTTTTCTGTGTCTCCCTCTCCCTTACTGCTTTCCCCAGGCAGTGTATCCTTACTAAATTACCTGCCATGAATCCTCATCTCTTCTGGGACACTTAAGCCAAGAAATAGAGATTGCTCACTTAGATTGGTGAGCAGAGAAGGCCTCCCTAAGAAGACACCATCGGCACTGAGACCCACATGACCAGAAGAAGCCAGTCATGACAAGATCTGGAGGCAGGGCAGTCTAAAGGCCATAAGGTGGGAATGAGCTTTGAGTGTTGGAGGAACAAGGGAGGACAGTGTAACTTCAGAGTAACTGCAGGGGAAAATGGGAGGAGAAGCACCCCCCTCTGTTGGATTCAGAGCTGGAAGCTGGGCCAGCAGCTGATCCCATCTTTCTCAGTACTGCTTGACGGAGGCAGGAGTTAGGGGAAGTTTTGCAACCTTTCCTCCCCCAACACTACAGCACAATCTATGGAGTGAGGCCTAAAACCGAGAAAAGCCTATCTGGAAGATTATTGACCCTAAAGAACATTGAAACCAGCTTGTGTTTTTCTGCAATAGTGCTTGAACAGCATCTTCGCTGCTTAAGAGTCGCTTGCAATGATCAAATATATCCAACAATTAGAGGGCAACAGAGATCCTGGGAGAATCTGGCTCAGTTTCTGTGCATATTTGGTGCTTTAATCAGAGAAAGGCCTCACTGCAGTGCCTGGTAAGAGATTGATATAATAATAATTTCCATGTCTTGGGAATCTGCTCATTTTAAGCGTAATTGTGTGCCAAGATACTTCACAAAATATGTGAATGTGACCCTGGCCAGGGCAGTGAGAGGAAGCAGATGAGAATCTGGATGCCCCTGGTAGGAAAATCTTGCTGAGGTGAATGTTTGCATTCTCCAGATGGATCCACCTGTAAAGTTGGGTGCAAGACAACTCCCTGCTGCTTGTCTTGGGTGGGGAAGAGAAGATGCCTTTCTAAATGAAAATCAGCAAGGAAGTAGGCCATTTTCTCTTGAGCCTCACTGGGAATTGGTTAATAAGGACACTGAAAACCTTACTGCATGAAGCCCAGATCACCTGGGACTTGGCCATGAAGGCTCCCACCTATTAAATTGATCTTTGTGGGTTTTTTTACTTTTAATTTTTTTATTTTTGTCAGACTGAATCAGTGGCCCTTCATCAGTCACGCCATTGGACTTTGCAGGCAAAATCTAGTGACTAGGACAAAGAATCATGTTCTCTAAACAAATGTATCCTGCTTAAATTGTTACGGTGTTTTAATTATATTTTCATGCCAAGATTTTTTTTTTTGCTTCAGGTGCACTCAATGAGAGATAATTGGTACAATCTCTATCTGATTCATGTTATGCTTTGTACTTAATGTCATTTTAAAAGGAATATTTCCATTGATTATCGAGGCCTAACATCCCCTAAGTTTTTTTTTTTTCCCCATTTGGTTCTATTTCATTTTGTCAATATTTGTGTTAAGCAATCTGCATTGATTTCAACAAGGAGATGCTATCCAGCGACCTTTCACAGATAAATGGCAATGTGCCAGAGCAGAAAGGAATCTTCTGCCAAACCCTCTTGGCTGACTTAGCCACTCAACAGACTGGCATCAGGGTTGTTCTCTTATTTTCAATAGGAGAGAAAGCAGCATACAAGACAGGGGCCTCACTGATTAACAAGGAGACCAAGTAACTCGCTTTGGTCACTCCATAGCTTAGGGGCTCTCTGTTGTGAGTAATGTGCTACCCAGCACTTTGTGGGTTCTTTGGATGAGATAGCAAACTTACTGCACTCAGCCTCAAAAGTAAATAGGAGGGAACTTTGCTTTCCTGATCTCCTCGGGTTGACACCTGCAGGAAAATAGGGACATGCCAATTTCCCATGGGAGGGAGGATGCACTGTTTCAGAGGTGCAGAACCTCCCTTTAATTGATAACCATGATCTTCTAGTTAGTTGTGAGTTCTATGCATTATATTATAATTGTAGCCAGAGAAAAATCAAGCTGCATGCACGAGTGTCTTGGGGAGAGAAATAGGCAGGAAGAGAGAGAGAAATGAAGGTTGGTCATGGGAGCTTCCTAGCACAGGACCCACACCAGAAACCAAAAGATAACATTTGCCACCCAGGAGCCTGGTTCAAGCTCACCCATGGCATCATTCCCCACGAACTATATTCTTGTTCCTTTATCTCCTTTATTTTTTCTTTCTTTTTAAAAATATTTAAAAAATATTTTATTTATTTTTGATAGAGAAAGAGTACAAGTGGGGGAGGGGCAGAGAGAGAGAAGGAGACACAGAATCTGAAGCAGGCTCCATGCTCTGAGCCATCAGCACAGAGCCTGATGCGGGGCTCCAACTCACAAATTGCGAGATCATGACCGGAGCTGAAGTCAGATGCTCAACCGACTGAGCCACCCAGGTGCCCCTATTTTTTCTTTCTTACTCATGTAAGAGAAGAGAAACTGTACAGAAGACAGGAATTCTGAATCATACCTTTCATGGCACTGGCTGTTGCTGCATACTTTGTAGTTGTCACCATTTTGGGCAGGTATATTAGTTGTGATAAAATAATCACTGTGGCAAAGAAACCTTGGCAGCCCCTTTGCATCATGGGAATTCTAAACCTTCATTCCTAAAGATTGTTCTTTTATTATTATAAAATACATTCATGCTAATGGAAAACATATCAAATAGAAAGACAAAAAGTGAAAAAAAAAATCCCTCTCACCACCCCCACTCACATTCTCATCAAATCAAATTCTCAAAGTAATCATAGCCAAGTTTCTTTCCTAAGTTTTCTACGTACATATTTTCAAGCACATATATTTGAATTTTTTAGACAAATAGGATTGTACTTTACACACTATTCAGTGACTTGATTTTTCACAATTGTAGTTTTGAGATCTTTCCATATCCATTCATACAAATATATAGGTAGGATGGCCCTATACTTTGTTGTAACAAATGCATTTGTTGGTTGGCAGGGTGTGTTATTAATAATTCGATGGGAGGGGCGCCTGGGTGGCGCAGTCGGTTAAGCGGCCGACCTCGGCTCGGGTCACGATCTCGCGGTCCGGGAGTTCGAGCCCTGCGTCAGGCTCTGGGCTGATGGCTCAGAGCCTGGAGCCTGTTTCCGATTCTGTGTCTCCCTCTCTCTCTGCCCCTCCCCCGTTCATGCTCTGTCTCTCTCTGTCCCAAAAATAAAAATAAACATTGAAAAAAAAAATTTTTTTTTAAATAAAAAAAAAAATAATTCGATGGGAGGGGCGCTAGGTGGCTCAATCAGTTAAACGTCTGACTTCAGCTCAGGTCATTATCTCTGGGTTCATGAGTTGGAGACCGGAGTCAGGCTCTGTGCTGACAGCTCAGAGCCTGGAGCCTGCTTCGGATTCTGTGTCTCCCTCTCTCTCTCTGCCCCTCCCCCACTTGCTCTCTGTCTCTCTCTCAAAAACAAACATTGAAAAAAAAAATAATTCAATGGGAGAATGGGTATGCACTGAAAGTGTTCTGGGTGAATTAGAACGTTTCGTCACATTACCTACAAATCATGGTTTGAAGCAGTTTCTCTGTTAGTTTGTCTGGAAATTGCAGTGTTTTGAGAGGGGAGAAAGAGGTGAAGGAGGAACCCAACAGAGAAGAAGAACTAGAGATACTCTCATAAAAACAGTAGAAAGATTTGGTTAAACAAACAGCTAGCATTGCCAAACTCTAGAAAGTTGATATTCCAATTTCTGTCTTTGAGTTATATGAATGGGAAACGGGCGGGGGGTGTTATAAGGAGGACATATTCCCCATAACAGATATGAATGATTTAACAATGTCAGCAAGACGGCAAGATGGACCAGAGAATGAACAAGATCTCCTTCAAGAACACAGGGGGCTTGCGAGAGTAAATGAGCAGATTTGGGCATTTTGCTGATCCAATTCCTACATAAGGAAGTCTGTTCTGCAGATTGTAGTTAACTTCTCATACCTCACTAAAGCGTTTTGCACACGTTGGTAGTGGTGGGGGGAGGGGCGATCAGGAAGATTAACACGGGCTGTGTTATTCTAAGCTTGAACAACTTCCTTAGGGTGTTTTTGGTCCTCTGTTGAGCTGTGCTTTGTGCTTCATTCAGTGTAAAGATGGAGTGGGGCTTGGGGTGTTTTCTCTGATGGAGACACATCTGTGAGATAATTGGTGACCAGAGATCGGAGGAACCACAGGCCTCCAGCAATTGGAGCACCTGTAGGCAGGGCGACCCCCAGGACATAATGTTCAAGGAGGAGGATGCAGTGTCACCAATCTCTGTTTGGTGCAGCAATTTGTTTTCTCCTCCCCAGTCATGTGGGAAAGTCTAATTTCATTTTTACGTGACTTGCACTTACGGTTTCTCAGTTCTAATGGGATGTTTTCCAAACTCACATCACCAAGCCAGCTGGCTGTCACATCTGCACACACCCTTTAGAGAATCTCCCTAGGTCTGCATCCTTCCTTTGTCAGACAGTAATTTTGTTGGCGTCTATTAGCAATCCTCCTTTAACTCTATACGTAGAAGGGGATGCATTGAAACATAACAAATTCAGAATTCGAGTATGACATTGTAAGAAGTATGGATAAAGACTGAAAAGTTATTTTTCTCATCTCTGGGTAACGAACCAGATACACATGTCAAGTTACTATCCATAAAACTGGGCACCACCAACGTGAGGTCCTGGAAGCCCTGGACTGGGAATCAAGTGCGCCAAGTTCTGCCTCTGGTTCCGACACTGTGTGATTCATCGTGTGATGTTGAATCTCTGGGCTTCAGTGCCCTGCAGTGTAAAATGAGAGCAGTGGAAACAGTTGGTTTCTAGGATTCCCTTCATGTCTAACATCATCTATGACTTTGTTACTTTGTTTTCTTACGAAGTGAAAAATCGTGAAAATATTTTTCTTGACTTAATATTCAACTTTTCCTATATTTCCCCCTAATTACAACTTCAGAGTTTCCCTGAGTGAGGCACTATTTTGGGTTCATTACTCTTCCTTTCTCCATGGTCTTGACAGCCATGATCAGGTGAGGACACTGCCTTTTAAATGGCACTTGAAGACAACATGGCCTCCTTCTGAAATCCGAAATTCCGTCCTCAGGAATTTGTTTCCTGCAGATAAGGCACCTGCACTCCATTAATACACATATGTCCTGGGAGACACAACACGTTAAGCTTGTTTCAGCTCAATTGGAACATATTTATCTGGGTTTTCCCCATGAGCTGGCTAACTGACCACAGCACCTTGAAGCCAGAGACAGATGATGGAAATATTTTTATAGGGCAGAGCAGTGAGTGATACATCAAAAATTGGGACAGTGCATGGTGTTGCTACCTGGTGGGAGTCAGAGACCATGAGAAGCCAGGGAGGGAGGGGGATGGGACGTTAAAGGGACACCGGAATGGGAGAGTTGTGGGCGGCTGGGAACAAGGAAGTCAGCAGACACCAGGGGTACCTAAGAACAAATTTGCCTCACAGTTTGCCTTAGCCGGGGTCTGTCCACGTGAGTCTGTACAAAACTAGTACAGTTCCTCCTTGCTCAATGAGCACTTGAGTGCAAAAAGGCAAGGGGTGGGGCGGGGAGAGGGGAGAATCACATTGTATTAACTTGTGACACTTTCTTGTGGCTCCTCCAGAATCTCTTTGTTTTCATTTCGCCCGAATTTCAGATCTATAATTAGAGTCGAGAAGAAAATGTTCTGCACAGGGAGTTTTGCTAACACCGCTGCTTTCGGAGAGGAAGTTTTTTTAGAGGTGAAGAGGACGGTAAACCTTCCCCCATCCCTTCGGAAAACACGCTGTCTCTTGAGATTCTAAGCATGGTAGGTTGCTGCAGTGACTTTCTAACAGAACTAGTTTCTGGTAAGAGGGAGAAAGAAGAATCCCACTTAGACTCCCGGTCAGTGTTGGTAGTGCCCACCCTGAATTTTCCGTGACAGTGACAGCGTGGGGTTAGAAGGACGTGCCAGGAGACTCACTGATCTTCAGTGCTATGCTGGCTGGGGGGGAGGTTTCATTTATTTGATGTGTGTCTTTGTTTCATACTGTTCTGACATTTTATCACATGTGGATTTCTTCTGGAAAGTGTGGATTATTATACAGTGTCTCTTCTCTCTTTAATAATTCATGTTTTTAACCTTACAAGCAACTCGGGATGTTACAGCACTGGAGTAGTTAAGGAAGTTTGGTAAGAGTGATGTACATCAAGTCTGTGTGTTTCCAAAAATGGGAGCCGTGAGAGGATTTTGAAAAGGTTGGATGCAAAAGTGAGGAACACTCCTTGCTATTTACAGAATTTAGACGCAATACCAATCCTTCCTGATGAACTCCATCCCACCAAACTTAGATGCCATCTTGAATTTCGAATATTCTATTTTCACTCTACTTTGCTTTGTTTACTTTCCTTCATTAGTTCTTTTACCTTGTCCACTGGACAAAGAGAGGCCAAGGGACTAGACCAATTTGTTTGGCCAACCAGTGAGGAGAACAGCAAATGGGGAAAAAGAAGCACATGCCTAATGCCTTTACAGTCTCTTACGCCTGGAGACTACTTACATTTCAGTGCTTTTCCCCTGTAGGTTTGGATCTGTTGGTTTTTTTCAGTCTATTTCCTCCCTGTTGTTCAGATTTGTTAATTCTATTGTTCTATCTTCCAGTTTGCTGGTTCTTTCCTTTATCTCCTCCTTTCTGCTGTTGAACCCATCCACTGAGCTCTTTATTTTGAGTTACTTATATTCAGTTACTCAATAACTGAAGTGATGGAGGAGAAGAGAGGAAACAGAGGAAAGGATCAGTGAAGTGGAAAAAAGAACAATAGAAATTTTCAGTTCTAAATTTCCATTTGGTTCTTCTATTTCTTTGCTGAAGTCTTTAATTTTTTTCATTTATTTCAAAGGTATTCATAATTGCTTGTTGAGCATTTTTATCATAGCTGCTTCAAAATCTTGATCAAATAATTCTGATGTCTCTATCATCTTGGTGTTGGTATATTTTATTTTATTTGTTTTTGTTTAGTGAGATCTTCCTTGTTCTTGAGATGACAAGCGATTTTCTATTGAAACTGGGTGTTTCAGATTATGTTTTGAGATCCTGGATCTTAATTAAACCTTCTGTTTTAACTGGCTTTATCTGACACTACTCTGGCAAGGAAGGGAAGGCCTTATCTTATTGCCAGGTGGACATAGAAGTCCAGGTTTCCCATTCAGCCTCAACTGACACCTGAGGGAGGGGGCTGCCATTATGTTGGTTCCCTACATGGTCTTCAATGACACTGCAGTGGGGGTGACCTTGTTACTACTGGATGATGGTGAAAGTCCTGACTCTCCACTGGACCACCTCTGACATCACATCACCCCAGAGGGGAGGAGGAGAGGTGCCTCCTTTGTGCCTGATGGAGGTAGAACTACAGGTTCCCCACATGGTTTTCACTAGCACAGTGGGGGTCAGTAGAGGAGGAGAGAGGAGACTCTTATTACTGGCAAAGATAAAAATCTTGGCCTCTTACTTGGCCTTCTCTGATGTATGCAGGCGGTATTGACTGGGGTGCCTCATTAGATCCTGGGGTGAGTGGAAGTCTGAGCTCCCCACTTAGCTTTGGCCAGTATGGGTGAGGCTGAGTGCACAGTTTTTCTGTGGCGTTATGGTGGAATAGAACAGTTGTTTAAAAAGTTTTCCATCTTAGATCACGGATTTAAATGTAAAACCTACCGTTTGGAAAGCTTTTAGAAAAAAGCATAGGAGACCACAGTGGGCGTCGAGGGCTAGCTAAGCAATTCTTAGACTTGATGTGAGAAGCATGATCTATCATAGGAAAATTTGATCAATTGGACTTCATTAAATTTAACAACTTTAGTTGTGTGATTCTGTTAAGTGAATGAAAAGACAAGCTAGAGACTCGGAGAATGTATTTCAAATCACATATCTAGAATACATTAAAAAAAACCCCGCAAACTCACAAAGTTCAATAGTGAAAAACCAAACAATTCAACTGGAAAATGGGCAAGAGACATGAAGAGATGTCTCACCAAGGGGGATTTACAGATGGCAGATACACATGGGAAAAGGTGTTCAATATTATTAGCCATTAAGGAAATGCAAATCAAAACCTCAATGAGACATCATTGTATATCTACCAGAATTGCTAAAATAAAAAAACTATCAACAATACTGAATGCTGGTGAGGCTTTGGAGCAACTGAATCACTCCTAAATTGCTGGTAGGAATATAAAATGATGGAGCTACTCTGGAAAACAGTTTGATAGTTTCCTAGAAAACTAAACATGTAACAGTCATACAACCCAGCAATTGCACTCCTGGGCATTTATCCCAAATAAGTGAAGAGTTATCTTCATGCTAACACCTCATACTAACACAAATGTTTATAGCAGTTTTATCCATAATAGCTCCAAGTTGGAAACAACCTACTCCTTCAGTGGGTGAATGATTAAACAAATTGCAACACCCATACAATGGAATACTAGTCTTGCCAAATAACAACAATGATGACAACAACACCCTCCCCACCCACCACCCCCCCCCCACTGCCCGCCAAGCCCCAAACTACTGCTATATACAACGATCTGGATAAATCTCTAGAAAATTATGCTAAGTGAAAAAAGGCAATCTCAAAAGTTTACATATTATGTGATTCCATTGATATAACATTCTCGAAATGACAAAATTGCAGAGATGAAGAACAGATTAGTGGTTGTCAGGGGTTAAGGAGGGCATGGAGGCAGGAAGGAAGTAGATGCAGTTACGAAAGGACAAGAGTGAGAGATGCTTGGTGACAGGATTGTTCCTCATCTTGACTGTATCAATGTCAATACCTTGGTTGTGATATTACACTATAGTTTTGCAAGATGTTACCCCTTGTGGAGAAAACTGAGTAAAGAATACAGGAGACCTTTCAGTTTTATTTTTTGCAACTACATGTGCATCTATAATCGTTGCAATATAGAAACTTTAATTGAAAACAACAACAATCTAGTAAGTCAAAGAGAGCAAAGGTTTTCCAGACAAAGGTAACCACTCAGAAATTCTGGAGATGAGATTGCATGGTTCTAAACTTTGGGTCCTTCTGAGCCACAAGGAGGAGCCTCTGGTTATGGCCCAGAGCCTTCAAGAAGTAAAAAAAAAAAAAAAAAACCTGTACATTTGAGAGTATTTTATTTATTTATTTATTTATTTATTTATTTATTTATGAGAGAGAGAGAGGAGAGCGCGAGCAGGGGAGGGGCAGAGAGGGAGAGGGAGAGACAGAATCCCAAGCAGGCTCTGTGCTGTCAGTGAGGAGCCTGATGCGGAGCGGAGCTCAGACTCACGAACTGTGAGATCATGATCTGAGCTGAAATCAAGGGTTGGACGCTTAACTGACTGAGCCACCCAGGCACCCCCAAAAAACTGTACATACGACAGTCTTTTTTTTTTTAATTTTTTTTCAACGTTTATTTATTTTTGGGACAGAGAGAGACAGAGCATGAACGGGGGAGGGGCAGAGAGAGAGGGAGACACAGAATCGGAAACAGGCTCCAGGCTCTGAGCCATCAGCCCAGAGCCCGACGCGGGGCTCGAACTCACCGACCGCGAGATCGTGACCTGGCTGAAGTCGGAAGCTTAACCGACTGCGCCACCCAGGCGCCCCCATACGACAGTCTTTAAAACTGCAGGCCTACACCCAAAGCAGACATTGCTATGCTAAAGTTTTAATAACTACTACTCTTCTAAGGGGTTCTTGTATTCCAACAGAAACTGGACAGCTTTCAGAGTGGCAAAGCTCTGATCCACAGAAAGGGGTCGCCTAGCCAGACCTTCAGTTGTAATGTTGATGGGGGTGATGCTTGGAGGGGCTGTCTCGGGGGCAGGTTACACCTGCTGTACCTGTAGGAAGGCTGGAGCTGATGTTTGGGAATGCTGCCTTCATAATCAAGTCTGGTCACTTGGTGGGTGTTTCTTTTTTTTCCTTCAGCATGTGGCTCATTTCAGCAATGCTTCTTCTCTACTCAGTAGGACAGAAGAGAGGCCCAGGGCAGCTGTGGGATTAAGCAGGATTTAGCAGGTCTCTGGGGAGGGGAGGGGAGAACTCAGTTTGAGCATACTTTTTGAAAACATTGGTAATCCCAAACCAGGCTCACTCACCTTCTTGCCCTTCTCCAAGGCATCATTGTGCCTTTTGCTATGTACATCTATCCTCCCAGCCCACTCCACTGTTGTATTCCCTTTAGAAAAAAAGAGAGAGAAACAATTAAGGATATCTTCCCCAACAGAAAGAAATCATATTAGTCATTCAGTTTATTAGAGATTTCCCCGTTCCTCACATTTGGTTTGCAAGACCAGCGTGCAACAGTGACAGATGTACCTTCATACAGATGTGCTTTCTCATCACTGCCTTAATCTTTGGAAAGCTGTTTCTCCCCTATTAAATATATGTAAGTCACACTAGCAGCAGTTCAAGACTGCTGAAGTGCAAGACTGTGTGAATGTGGTTTTGTGATTGTGTAAATGATGGAAAACGAAGTTGCATTGTCTGTTTGTAAATTTCCTTAGTGAAAGCATCAGAACTCCTGTCTAAAGAAACAATGGAAATATCCTAACGGTTGGCAGCCATAGCTATCACAACAGCAAACATTTATAGGTCATGTGCCAAACACTGGGAGAGGTGCCAAGGGTGTAAAAAGGTTAGTGACACCGTCCCTGCCATAAGGACTTTATGGTTTGTTAGTAAAAATGGTGGCTGGCCTGTTTTGAGTATGTGCTGTCTAACAGGCAGGGCGTTAGTAGCACTAGCCTTCCATCATTCTGTAAGGTGGTGAGAATCATTCCCACTTTCCACATATGGAAATGGATACTCGAAGAGATTCAAGAACTTGCTCCTGTTCACAGAACTAGTAAATGGTGATGGTCAGGTATGAACCGGATCTGGGTACGCCATACTATCTCTCAACAGAAAAGAGAACGAAAACAATCAGTAAATGGGAAATGCTAACTAATTGCCCGGGAAGTGGCCAGTGACAAAGGCTATGAGATACTGAAGGAGAGAGAGATGGTTATGTCGAGTGAGCCCTTCATGAATATCAATTGTGAACTATGTTTAATGCCTAAGCTAGAGGATATTTTTGGTATTGTTTTAATTGGATGTGAGTGCTGTAACAGCAAGCCAGCTCAAGCATGTCCATATACTTTGCAATGTGACAGAAATTATCTTGTTGACAAAAGGTGAATTAATGCTATCCTTCCATTTATATTGAAAGGAAAAGCTTCTTTCAAACTTGGCTCAGAACTTTCCACTTAAAAGAAGTGTTTCTCTAATCTATTTTACCCCAGGACACCCCTGTCTGTCTTCTTCCTTCCTTCCCATTTCCTAGGAGAATCTGTCCTTGTCAAATCTTGGCCTTGGAAGTTAACCAGTCCTCTAAGATGTAGAAAATACAGAGTGAGCACTAAAATAAACTATCATCAAAAAGTCATTATTCAAAGAAACTCTTCATTTGCTGGGACTCCACACAGGCTAAGGAGAATGTATGAAAAAAACAAACAACATGCCAACCTGAGATTTGTGGTATAGGGCAGAAATTAACGTGAGAATGTTCAAACAACCCACCTCCTTCCAGCTCTCTAACAAGACTTTGATTACGAGTTCGAATCTTCTCTTCTTCCAACTAAGGAGGCTTCTTGCCTCCACAGAAGCCAAGTCAACTGGCAAAATGAAGGGATGGGGAGCAGGGGAGAAGGGAGGGAAGATAAGAGCATTGAGAGGGAGGCTTTGGAGCAGATACGGACTGGGAATGAGGTGTGGTTGGGTGGGATCATGTATTAGAATCACCGTCACTGATTTCAAGGAAGTCGAGACAGGTGTTTGAGCAATTTTGCGGTCACTCTAGGTTGCTGGTGGATACTGTCTGCATTTCCAGTAGCTGGAGCCTACTGCATCTCTGCCCTGCCAAGCTTGCCTCATTCCAGGATTTAGACACAGGGCCAAGTTTACCTGACCATCTGGCTGGTGTGAGGGATGTGGGTGAGCAAAGTAAATCAACTCAAGGATCACCTGTGAAGTTAAACTTGTGAAACTGTCATTTTTAGAGGACAAAATAAGTTGAATATTAGCAATTTCATACGACTCAATTACATACATTCTCCTAGTTTTAAATCCATTTCTACAATGTTTTAAAAGGATTTTGAGGGGCGCCTGGGTGGCGCAGTCGGTTAAGCGTCCGACTTCAGCCAGGTCACGATCTTGCGGTCCGTGAGTTCGAGCCCCGCGTCGGGCTCTGGGCTGATGGCTCAGAGCCTGGAGCCTGTTTCCGATTCTGTGTCCCCCTCTCTCTCTGCCCCTCCCCCGTTCATGCTCTGTCTCTCTCTGTCCCAAAAATAAAGAAACGTTGAAAAAAAAAATAAATAAAAGGATTTTGAAACTGAATATGTTGGAAGGAATGGAGTCTGGTGTCAAAAGACACAGAAGAATTTGAATTCTAGAGCCTTTTTATTTTATTTAGTTTTTTTTTTAATGTTTATTTATTTTTGAGACAGAGAGAGACAGAGCATGAATGGGGGAGGGTCAGAGAGAGGGAGACACAGAATCTGAAACAGGCTCCTGGCTCTGAGCTGTCAGCACAGAGCCTGACGCGGGGCTTGAACTCACGGACCGCGAGATCATGACCTGAGCCGAAGTCGGCCGCTCAACCAACTGAGCCACCCAGGGGCCCTAGAGCCTTTTTAAAAAATCAGATATATGATCCTGGGCAAGTTAGCTCAACTCCTCTGGGCCCCAGTTTTGTCATCTGAAAAACAGATAAAAACAATACCAACATACCTCATCGGGGCACAGTAAGAGCCTGTAAAACACACAGAGCCTTTGGCTACATTATAGGCACTCAAATGTTAATTTTTCCACCGAACCCACTTCACTGAAATGTTAGACCACATCATGGCTCTGAATTTTCGCTGACCCCAGCATTCAGAATCGGTTGTGTTAGAGGAAGAAAGGACATGACAGCTCATCGAGATTGATACCACAGTTTACAAAGGTGGAAATCAAAGCCCAGAGATACTTAGGCCACAAAACTCGCCCTGTCAAGATCCCTGCTGCCCAGGTCCAAGCTGCCAGTTCCACAGGGTGGACTAAGTTGCCCAAGATAGTTGGTCTGAACTTACATTTCAGTAGTGTTTCATCCAACCAACAGAAACCCAGGGCAGGGAGGAGAGGCATAAAGAGAAACCTGAATGTGCCCCAGAGTCAGTTTTCCCATCAGGCACAGGTAATACAGGCTTTTAGGTAGCCTGTGTGGCTCCTTCACCTAAGGAGACCCGGAGCTGCTCTAAGGCATAGGCAGGAATGGCAGACTGATTTCATCTCACTGTTAGTTATTGCTAGTTGCCTGGGGAGCTGTGTTTAGAAGGATTCTGTGACCATTTCCAGGTTCAACAAGATAGAGCTCTCTAATTGATGAATACCTGCCTTGGGTGTAGAAGCAGAAAGTAGTAGCATGAATTCCTGGGCCTTAAGTCAGGTGGATTTGGTTGAATCAGAATCTCCTGGGTGTAGCTCAGGCATCTGTGGTTTTAATAAGCTCCCTGGGTGTATGAAGTTTGAGAGCCGTTGACCTAGAAGACATGCTATAATTCGTCTGGGACCTGGCCCAGGAGGGCTCCACCCTGCAGTGGGACCAGTTAACTGGACATGTGTGACTCCAGAGAAAGCATCTCATTCAGCAGCGGAGCCCAGGTAATGCCAATCTGGCAGAGCCAAATCAATTGCCTATCAGTGTAGCTGTAGATATCCTGGAGGCTGACAAGCCCCCAATTGCACTGGGGTCAAAACAGCAGCTAATGTGGGTTTTTTTTTTTTTTTTTTGCACGCTAGTTGTTGTGTTTGAATTGGGTCCCTCCAAAAATTTCTATGTTACAGTTCTAACCCCAGTATCTCAGGGTGTCTTATTTGGAAAATAGGGTTGTTGCAGATGTAATTAGTTAAGATGGGGTCATACCACAATAGGATGGGCCGCTAAGCCAGTATGACTGACGTCCTTGTAAAAAGGGGAAATCTGACGGAAATATGCAGAGGGCAGATGATGTGAAGGGACATATGGTGAAGATGGCCATCTGTAAGCCAGGGAGAGAGGCCTGGGACACAGACTTCGCTCATAGCTCTCAGAAGAAACCAACCCTGCCACCACTTGGATTTCAGACTCTTTACTTTCTGACAGTCTCAGAACCATGAGACAATAAATGTTCTGTCGTTTAAGCCACCTGTTTGTGGTTCTCTGGCATGGCAGCCCTAGGAAACGAATACACCGACTGGTCTAATAACCTTAGGTGCTGTTTTCACCCCAACTTTAGAGATGGAAAGGTTTTAGGTAACTGTCCAAGGTCATACAGCTACCGTGTGGTGGGGTGAGGATAAAACCCAGGGTAGTCTTCTCTGACCCTGGAGCTGTCTGAACTAATGGCCTCTCATGGAATGGCTTCCAACTTTCTGATACCGCACCTGCTTTGCCCTTTGCTGCATCCCTGTCCCCCCCCCCCCCCCCACCCCCGTGTGGTATGCTATGCTGACCTGGGTTCCAATAGCCAATAGCCAGCCCAGCTCTGGGTTTTGCCTGGTTTCTGTGCTGTCACCGCCGTGGGTGCTAATGAGCTTACCTCTGCCTGAGCTTCCACCGGGTTGATGGACGTCTGGTTCAGCGAGATGAGTAATCTCCTGAAATAAACATTATAATAACTGGAGACGTGAATAAAGTACAAAGTTGCTATGAAGATGGTCTATGCCTAAGAGATTACAACATGTAAAATGGAAATCACTTTTAGTTTTTCTTTTTTTTAAGTTGGGAGGGAGGTTTACATCTGTGATATCATTTATATTGCCATAAAAAGAGCTTTGTGATCTATTCTTTTGCTGTAAAAATGTTTCCAGAGGCTTTAGTTACATTTTTTTTCTTCTTAAGCTTCTTGATACTGATAAGATCCTTTGAAGGTTCAAGCCCCTTGGACTAGAAGGTATCCCATAAGGGGTTGTAGCCCTGATTATAATACTTTGCTATATTTGTTTCTATTGACCCACGAATGTTACAGTTGTTACCTCACCTAAGAGCCCAGGCTGCTCCCTGGGGAGGGGAAGTGGTGGCTAGATTAATCGAACAGAATTTTCCAAAGGCTTTTAATCCCCTGTGAAATAATTGGCCTGTTTTTTTATATGTGTTCATTAATATTTTATACCTGATTCAAGAAATATAAAATCAGAAGAATTTATAACCAAAGGCAAATATACAATGAGCCCATTGGTAGTGATTCAATTGAGCTAGCATGGTTAATAAATAAAACTGGCTTTTTGAAGACATACACTTTATGCAGTAAGGAATGTGAGTTTTATTTTATTCATTTATTTATTTAATTATTATATTTTTAAGTTTACTTATTTATTTTGAGAGAGAGAGAGCAGGGGAAGGGGCAGAAAAAGAGAGAGAGAGAGAGAGAATGTGAGAGACAGAATCCCAAGCAGGCTCCACACTATCAGTGGGGAGCCCAATGTGGGGCTTGAACTCACACCACGAGATCATGACCTGAGCTGAAATCAGGAGTCGGATGCTTAACCAACTGAGCACCCAAGCACCCCAGGAATGTGAGTTGTTAATCAAGAGATGAGGAAACAACGTGCAAGCATCATGTCTACACCACAGATTTTACATGGCAGTTTGAACAAGGAGGCTCACCTCCCACAGTTGTAAGCCAACATCAGAAGAGGTAAGGCTTGCAGAAGTGATCTGAAGGCTGACGGAGTGGTTTATAGAGAATGTTCTATAAGAATGATCAAAGAATAACCATCTCCAAAAGAATCACCATGTTCTCACTGGGCCTTTATCTACATGAAAGCCTTTGTCAAAATCGTGCCCCTCTTCAGAATGAATCTCCAATGCCCTTCTCTCCCCAGCCTTCCACGTCCTGCAAGGGACTGTGACATCTTCCCCCTGGGAAGACATCTAGGCAGGCACCTCACTCTGCCTGTTGTTGTAGTTATTTGGGAATGTTCTCTATCCACTCTTCGCTCCTACTCCCACCCCCAGATTCTACAGTTGAAAACTCCTTGATCCGGTGGCCTTAGTTACTGGCCCACCTGGAGGATGTAAGGCCCCTGGTCCTCAGATTAGTCTGCAGAAAGATCTAGCTTTCTCCTCCCTGCTTCTGGACCCCATGCTGCCTGCAGAAGTCAAGTATGATTAGAAACCAGGGAAACTGAGAGCAGACTATTTCCTGGAGATGCTGAACTGGTTTCATGCTCACTCTGACATATGTTAACTACGTGTTGAAACCTTTCCCCACCCCTACTCCTTCTCGGTGCTATGAATTAGAAAACTTCCAAATGCTTTTTTCCCTAGAGACAGAGTATAGGGAGTAAGTGCTTGCCTCTCACTCCATAAGCTTAGTTCTCTCTATTTGATAGGGTAAAACTGTTATAATAACTAAACCTTCGCCGTTTAGAAGCTTAACACAAGAACTCTTTATTTCTCCATCATGTGACAGTCTGATGTGCATAATTCTGCTCAGCAGGGAGCTTTCTTACTTACAGTAATTCAGACACCCAGGTTCCTTCCATCTTGTGGATCTTCTGTCTTCTGCTTCTAGCTAATGGAAAATCCTGAAAATGGCACATACCATTCTATTCGCATTCCATTGGTGAAAGCTAGTCATATGGTCACGCCTAGATGCAAAGGGTACTGGGAAATAAATCTGGGGTTAGACAGTCACCTCCTAGCCCCGAATTCACACCACAGAAGAAGGAACATAGATTTCAGGAGGGTTAGCTAGCTGTCTGTGTCACGCTATGCTAACTTAGCGTGGGTTAGAGTGCTGTACTCACATGTCTATCTCCTACCTAACCACCTCACTCCAGTGCAGCAAGAAGAATTTTCAAAGCCATCCTTGAGTTGTGCTGGACCCCAGTATTGCTCAATCTCCACTACAAGACCCAAGCCAACCCCTTGGAAGCTTTGGCAAAGCATGGCAGGGGCTGTTGTATAGAAAGGCCAGTGGCGAGTTGTGAGTCAGGGTCCCCATCCACTGTCTGCAGCTCTATCAACCTTCCTTATTATGCAACACCACTCTAGATAATTACAAGTTTGGAGAAGGATATGCTTATTTCTTCCCCTGTTGGTTTTGCTATAGTAAATACACACACACACACACACACACACACATTATTTTTTTAATGTTCATTTATTTATATTGAGAAAGAAAGCAGGGGAGGGCAGAGAGAGACAGGGAGAGAGAGAAGCCGAAGCAGGATCCGCACTGTTCGCGCAGAGCCTGAAGTGGGGCTCGAACTCATGAACTATGAGATCATGACCTGAGCTGAAATCAAGAGCGGGATGCTTAACCAACCGAGCCACCTAGATGCCCCAATATGAGCCACTTTAATCAGCTAAATTTTCTTAATTCCTAGCTAAGGAAAATAGTTTGAAATAGAATGGAAAATGAGAATGTTTATTTATTTTTGAGAGAGAGAGAGAGTGTGCACACATGTGTGAGCATGGGAGGGGCAGAGAGTGAGGGAGACAGAGAATCCCAAGCAGGCTCCACACTGTCAGCCTGAAATGGGGTTCGACCTCATGAATCATGAGATCATGACCTGAGCTGAAATCAAGAATCAGACACAGCCAACTGAGCCACCCAGGTACCCCTAAAGTAAATATATTTTTTAAAAGACCATGTCTTGGGCATGCTTGTTCATCTTTCAGTACCTGGGAGTGTTTCCACAATAGCCCCAATCCAGTGCCTTGCTCATACAGGTTCTCATAAATATGTGTTAAATAAACAGAAGAACAAACATTAATGGCTTAACGATGTTCAAGGGATGTTGCATGTCAGGGTCCTAAACATTTTATATACCAACTAACCCATGCGTCCCAAATAAGGAGAATAGGGTTTATTAGTGCTAACCTAAGGTGGGGACCATCCAACATAAGGGAGCCACCCTGATTCATGCTTTTTGACATCAGTGCTCATGAACTAACACTTCTATGGGTCTTTTCTAGTCATTATTTGCTAAGAAGAGGATTTTTTTTTTTTTTTTTACAACTTATGCGAATAGTTACTTAGGATTGTAACTAAGTATGTTGGTTTTCCAAACTGGGCCGGGGCAGTGAGACTCACTCTGCAGGAGTCTTGGTTAATCTGGCCCTGATCACCATGGCCAGCCAGGCCCTGCCCCTGTCACAGAGCTGACATGTGAGAGCTCTGTCCTCCCTCTCACCGCTGAAACAGGAGCAGGGGAGACTGTGGTTGTCAGCTGGGTGCTACCGGGAGGGAAATATGAAGTGGTCATATCCTTATGGGGGAGACACATGGATACTGAATGGGTGTTTTAATGTCTACCTAGAATTTAGTTCACAAGCTTTATGACCAGATAGAGAAACAGGTAAGAAAGAAATACAGAATGTATTTGTTGAGAAGAAAATAATATCGTGAAAAACATTCTCATTATCCTGAAGACTGGCCTAATGAAACATTAACCTCAAATAGTCCTCAGGTCTTGGTGAAATGGAGCTGCTTTTCATTTCCTTTCATCCGTGAAGGCCTCTGGGAGGTGACTGGTAGTCAAGTCCCCAGGGATGTTGTTTGCACTAAGAAGGGAGTGTTTCCAGGGATTCGGGAAGGGGGTGGGTCTGTCCTAGCTGTGTGTTCTTCTGCCTGTTGTGATTCCTGGCAAATGAGATAAATGAAGGGGACACAGGAGGGCAGGGAAAGGAGGAGGTCGGCTGGTAGTGACAATTTTAGGGATCGACCAAGCAAAATTGAAAATATGTGCTAGTAGATGACAGTCTGTTGATTGGGACCACAAAATTATGCTATTAGATACACCTAAGAGTGGGCGGTGGCACCTTCCATTCATTACCTAGAAGTAGTTTCTAGGCAACTAGGAAGTTATCATTAGTGACTTTTATCTCCCCTTCTAGTTGTTTAAATCCCCTTTAACACTTTAACCAGAAATAATACTATTAAAAATTAATTTCTCTGCACTCAGTTCTAAACTGCAAATACTCCTGAAAAAGGTCATTAATAAATACAACACACACTAAAATGATCTTGGCTATTAGATGCTTTTTCTTTAAAAAAAATTTTTTTTAATGTTTATTTATTTTTGAGACAGAGAGAGACAGAGCATGAACGGGGGAGGGTCAGAGAGAGAGGGAGACACAGAATCTTAAACAGGCCCCGGGCTCCGAGCTGTCAGCACAGAGCCCGCCGCGGGGCTCGAACTCACAAACTGTGAGATCATGACCCAAGCTGAAGTCGGACGCTCAACCGACTGAGCCACCCAGGCGCCCCTAGATGCTTTTTCTTGATAGAAGAAATTCCTGAAAAAGGTTGGGAATTGGGAAGTGGAGGGAAAATCAAGGAGACACTGTGGCTTCTGGACTGGAGCCATATAGTAGCTGAACAGTTTTCATGTATGTACCTTGAATCTGTGGAAATGCATACATAATTACTTGAGTAAGTATGGTGTTTTATTTATCTGACTTATTTTACCCCACAATATACAGATTATTCCCAAATGCATGGACTTTGCACCATAACACACGAGGCTTAGAACTATCTGACAATAACTGATGCAAATCATGAATAAGCTTATAGTTGGGTTTGCTTAAAAGTTAATCATAAACATGAAATGTAAAATACATGCATGCAAATTGGTACAACCTTTTGGGAAGGCAATATCTATTAAAAATTTGAATGCGCATACTCTTTGATCCAGCAATCTTACTTCTGGGAATTTTTCCACAGAAGTGTTCCCCCAGTTATGCAAGTGTATTGCAGAGGATGTTTCCTTAAGCATTGTTTATCGCAGTGAGTAACTAGAAATAATTCAAACATCCTTTCTTAGGGGATTGATTAAATAAGTCATGCAACGATCATAAAACAGAATATCAAGACACTTAAAAAGAATGAGGCATTTCTGTTACTCATACAGAAACATATGAAAGGTGTGTTAGTCTGTGGAAAAGCCATTGCAGTAAAATACAGACCAACCTCATGTCTTTCTTTGTATGGCTGTAGAGTCTCAGAAATGGACTGCAAAGGTTTGTACCACATTGTAAATGGGTAGTCAACTTCAGGGGCTGGGGGGCTTCAACTTTCTGTTTTTGTTTTCTGCAGTGTTTGAGTACTTAGAAACATGTATCACTTTTGCAATATATTAAAAAAATGTTTTTTTTTATTTTTGAGAGAGAGACAGAGACAGAGACAGAGAGATAGAGTGTGAGCGGAGAAGGGGCAGAGAGAGACGGACACACAGATTCCGAGGCAGGCTCCAGGCTCTGAGCCATCAGCACAGAGCCTGATGCGGGGCTTGAACCCAAAAGCTGTGAGATCATGACCTGAGCTGAAGTCAGATGCTCAACTGACTGAGCCACCCAGGCCCCCCAGGCAATATTTTTTTAAAAATATACCCTGTTGAGGTGTGGGCCTAGTTTTGGTTGCAAGCACTCCTCACCAGAAAAATGCTTTCTCTTCTCGTGTCTGTGGGGGTTGGGTGTGTGTCCCAGCTCTGCTTCTGTGTCCTTTTGCTGATCTCCTGTCCTTGTGCTGCAGAAAGGTGCTCTGGGTACAAGGTCTTCCTTCTTACGCACTCGCTCGCTGCCAGTGCCTCAGCCTTTTGGGGGTGTGCTGCTTTGCTTCGAATCCTTTTAGACGTGCTTTGCCTTCCTCACACACCCTTTCCCTGTTCCTCAGTTTTCAATGCGCTCCTTCTCCTCCTGTAATTTCCACATTCTCCATGCTCTGCTCTCCACTGACTTTCATGCTGACTTTCTTTCTCTCTGAAGAGTCCATCTTCTGAAAGCCATCTTTTTCTAACTGCTGCTGTTTATTGCCATGCACTCTGATCAGGGTAGCAAATGCTCCCTCACCTGCTGTAGCTAAAAGTCTGAGCTCACCCGCTTTCAGCTGCTGGTGTTCATATCACCAGCTAAGGATACTCTGAGGGTCAGTAGTTTTGCAGTAATTTTGTGACTTTCTAACTCTGGAGGGCCAGAGAGGCAATTGAAACACGGTCACTGGCCGAATATAATCTGCTAATTGCCACAGGAATAGCAAGAGGACTGAGGTGACAAGCCTCCAACATGGCCACCAAGGGGCCTCACCTACTGGTATTCACACCGTTCTGCAGTTCCCTCTTACGTGGAATCAGAGTTGACCTGTGTGACCAGTAGAATGCTGTGGAAGTCACCGTGTATGACTTCTGAGGCTAGAGCGTAAAAGACCTCACAGCTTCTTACTTGGTTTCGTGGATTGCCAGTTCTGGGTGAAGCCAGCCGTCATGCTGTGAGGACACTCAAGCAGCCCGCTGGGAAGGCCCACACGTAGAAGGATGGAGGCTTCCCACCAAAAGCCAGCATCAACCTGACAGGCATCTGAGTGTGCCACCTTGGCAGCAGGTCCTCCAGCTTCACTACAGATTCAGGTGGCTAACGTCCCGACAGACATCAAGCCCCAAGAGAGACCTGCACCATGGCCCTCCAGCCAAGACACTGCCAAATGCTTGACTCACACTTACGAAGTGACGTATATGAAGTTACGAGAGAATAAATGATTCTTATTGTTATAAACCACTTGTATGTTGGTATAAACCATTTGTTCCACAGCATTAGCTGAGTAATATCAGAGCCATGTCCCAAAGACAAGAAATGGCCCTTCTCTCCATGGTCTTTTTAGGTTTACTTTTTGTCAAGTTAAGGCTGTAGAGAGAGGTAACTAAGAGCATAGGCTTTCGTGATAGACCTGGTTCAGATCCCAGCACCATGAGATTCTAGTTTTGTGACCCTGGAACAAGTTGTTTAACTCCTCTGGGCCTTATTTGTCATGTTTTTAAAATGGGGGGCGCTGAAACCATAAAACTCCTAGATGAGAACATAGAAGGTAAGCTCCTTGACGTTAGTCTTGGCAATGATTTTTTGGACTTGACACCAAAATCAAAGCAAGAAAAGCAAAAATAAACAAGTGGGATTAAATTAAAAAGCTTCTGTACAGCAAAGGAAATCATTAACAAAATGAAAAGGCAACTTAAGGATTGGGAGCAAACATCTACAAATGATATATTTGATAAGACGTTAATAACCAAAATATACAAAGAACTCAAAAACCTCAACATCGGGGTGCCTGGGTGGCTCAGTCGGTTAAGCGTCCGACTTTGGCTCAGGTCATGATCTCACGGTCCGTGAGTTCAAGCCCCGCGTCGGGTTCTGTGCTGACAGCTCAGAGCCTGGAGCCTGTTTCAGATTCTGGGTCTCCCTCTCTCTGACCCTCCCCCGTTCATGCTCTGTCTCTCTCTGTCTCAAAAATAAATAAACGTTAAAAAAAACAAAAAACAAAAACAAAACCTCAACATCAAAATCCCAAACAACCTAACTGAAAATGGACAGAGGCACCTGAGTGGCTCAGTGGGTTAAGCTTAAACATCTGACTCTTGATCTCAGCTCAGGTCATGATCTCATGGTTCGTGGAATTGAGTCCCACACTGGGCTCTATGCTGACTGTGTGGACCCTGCTTGGGATTGTCTCTCTCCCTCCCTCCCTCTCTACCTCTTCACCTTCTCTTTCTTTCTTAAAATAAATGAATAAACTTAAAAGAAATAAAAATGGACAGAGGACCTGCATAGACATTTTTCCAAAGAAGACATACAGATGGCCAACAGATACATGAAAAGATGCTGTGTATCACTAATCATCAGGAAAATGCAAATCAAAATCAAAATGAGATATCACCTCACACCTGTTAAAATGTCTATCATCAAAAAGCCAAGAAATAACAAATGTTGGTGATGAGGATGTGGAAAAAAAGGGAACCCTTGTGCACTTTTGGTGGGAATGTAAATTAGTGTGGCCACTGTGGAAAATAGTACAGAAGTTCTTCAAAAAATTAAACATAGAACTCCCATATGATCCAAGAATTCCACTTCTGGGTATATATCCAAAGGAAACAAAGTCATTATCTCAATGAGATATCTACACTCCCATATTCATTGTTCATTGGAGCATTAGTTACAGTAGCCAAGACATGGAAACAACTGAAGTGTCAATTGAAACATGAATGGATAAAGAAAATGTGATATACAATGGAGTATTATTCAGTCATAAAAAAGAAGGAAACCCTGCCCTAGTGAGAATATGGATGGACATTTAGGGCATTATGCTAAGTAAAATAAATCAAACAGAGACAAATACTGTATGATCTCATTTACACGTGGAATCTAAAAGAAACCCAAACTTGATGGGTATTGAGGAGGGCACCTTTTGGGATGAGCACTGGGTGTTGTATGGAAACCAATTTGTCAATAAACTTCATAAAAAAAATAAAATAAAATAAAATAAAATGCCAAAAAAAAAAAAATAAAAAAAATAAAAGAAACCCAAACTCAGAAATGGAGCATAGATTGGTGGACATCAGGGGCAGGGGTTGGGAGCCGGGGGAAGTGAGTGAAGGTGGTCAAAAGGTACAAACTTCCAGTTATAAGATAAATAAGTTCTGGGGGTATACAGCATGGTGATTATAATTAGCAATACTGTATTGTATATCTGAAAGTTGCTAAAAGTGTACATCTTAAAAGCTCTTATCACAAGAAAGAAACTTGTAACTATGTGAAATGATGGATGTTAACTAAACTTATTGTGGTAATCATTTCACCATACATACATATATCAAATCATTATGTTGTACACCATATACTAATTCAACGTTATATATCAATTATATCTCAGTAAAATTGGAACAAAATAAGGTGGGGGAGGATGATGGTACCCACCCAGCAGAGCTAAATTAAAGATTATATGGGTTAAAAAAAAAAAACTTATCGCAGATCCTGACACAGAGTAAATGCTTAGTAAATGTCATCTTTGAAAGGACAAGTAGGGGCGCCTGGGTGGCGCAGTCGGTTAAGCGTCCGACTTCAGCCAGGTCACGATCTCGCGGTCCGTGAGTTCGAGCCCCGCGTCGGGCTCTGGGCTGATGGCTCAGAGCCTGGAGCCTGTTTCCGATTCTGTGTCTCCCTCTCTCTCTGCCCCTCCCCTGTTCATGCTCTGTCTCTCTCTGTCCCAAAAATAAATAAACGTTGAAAAAAAATATATTAAAAAAAAAGAAAGGACAAGTAGACCTAACAGCAAAGGTAGAAAACTCCCCTCGATGTTTCTCCTATTAATTAATTTCTGGTCAGCTGTATATAAAGTTAACAAAAATTTTATTTCAGTTCAACTTTGCTTTGCTATTAAATTCATTCCTTATCAGTGTCTTGCTTTTGTGTGAATGAAAATATCCTAACCTTAGAATGGAGCACAGGAGTCCGCGAGAATGTTTTGACCACTACCTTAGATCAAGAGAAATCTGAGAAATCTGCCTTCTGCAATGGATACAACCACAATGTTCAGATTTTCATTATGAAAATGGGCCCTTTCTCAATAGACTTAGCATTTTCTCTGATTTAGAGCATAAGAGACGTGGTTGCCATTGTTTCTCCTTATTAATATAAATGCACATGAGTGGAACTTTACCACCAACAGATACACCTTCCAGAGAGGCTGTACAGTTTTACGATGGAATAAATAATTCAGAGTGTGTTTAGACCCAAACTCCAGGCTTAAATTGTTAATGAATTTATCAGTGTGACAGACTGATGCAGAGTTGCATCAGAATATAGAACTACTAAATATTTATAGTGATTCTTTATTCAATTACTGAGTGGTTCGCTTTCCCAAGTTAATAACTTGAGCTGTAAAGGCAGCACATTTTTTTTCTTTGCAAGAATATTTTTCAATCTCCCAACCAGTTAATTAAGTTGTTTAGGAATAGAACTTGTAAAATTCATGTTTAATGGCAGAATGAAAAGATTTATTGAAATTGACCATGTGCTTAGGAAAATCTATTGCTGGGTCATAAGAACGTTTGTGAGAATTAGTTTTAAACAACCCATTAGGATAGATCTCCAGCATTACGGATGAGAATTAATTTTATTTAGAGTAAATAATTTAAAGTTTTTACATAATTATTTTTCTTGTCAGAGATTTCCTGTAACTGCACTTTAGACTGTTGTGTAAACTCCTTGTCTTAGGCGAGTGTATATGTGTGTATATATATATATATATATATATATATATCCACATACATATATATATGTATGTATACACATATATATCTCTCCATGATTTGTGTATATATATAATTTAAATTTTTTTAATGTTTATTTATTTTTGAGAGACAGAGACACAGAGTGAGAGTGGGGGACGGCAGAGAGAAAGGGAGACACAGAGATCTGAAGCAGGTTCCAGGCTCTGAGCTGTAAGCACAGAGCATGATGCGGGGCTCGGACTCACGGACCGTGAGATCATGACCTGAGCCGAAGTCGGTCGCCCAACCGACTGAGCCAGCCAGGCGCCCCATATTTTTTTAATGTTTATTTATTTTTGAGAGACAGAGACACAGAGTGAGAGTGGGGGACGGCAGAGAGAAAGGGAGACACAGGGAGGTTCCAGGCTCTGAGCTGTGAGCACAGAGCATGATGCGGGGCTCAAACCCACAAACCGTGGGATCATGAGCTGAGCCAAAGTCGGACGCTCAACCGACTGAACCACCCAGGCGCCCCTATATGATTTTTAAAATAGGGACTTCACCTGATCCAGTTGTGGGAGCTGGTTAAACAGTCTCTGTAAGGCTGTGATCTCATATCTGATGGTGGATCCTGAAGTCTGCAGGGCAAGCAGATGGGAAAAGAAGATGGATAGAAAGAAAGCTAGGAGAACAAGGGCCAGCTGGAATCGACGAGCATGAGTTGGACGTTAATTCTTACTGTCCCCTACCTTGACATCATGGCTGTCCTGTAGGAGTCGCTGACATCCTCTGTCATGGAGCTGAACGCAACTGACCCAGAAGTGGCAGAAGATGCGAGATGATCCAGGGCAAGGCGGAGTACCCTGGAGTTACCTCATACAAGGGTGAGTTACAGGCCTGGTCACTTCTTCATATCAGTGAGGTGAGCCGGCAGATAAGCAGTAACATGTGCGAGCTACCAAAAATGGCTGCTTCCACCTTCTGAGCAGAAGAATAAAAACGACCTTATTTTTGTTCTTCTAAAATTTTTTATTCATATTAAAAAATGGCCTGCTCCACTTTCTTATTCCAAATCTTGCGCAAAGTGTATTTTTTGGTCCTCCCTAACTGAAAACTTGGTTGGATGGGAATTCTGAGAAGTGTGGTTCAGCCTAGATACCTCACCATATTGTAAAGCCAGCACATCCTTGGATCCTTTATACCATTTGTTTTTGGTGCCTACTCTCTGTGCCTGGTTTCGGCATGCTTTGGCCTCTCAGCCAGCACCTACAGCTCCTCTTTTGGATGGATGAGCCTAGGCTACTGGGGTTGCTTTCCATGGAAATGCCTGGAAGTTTACTTCCCTCCAGGACAGCCCTTGCTCTCTGACTGACCGGTGTGTTGGTCCTCGGTGTATGTCAGTAACTGGGACCTCTGCTTTGGCTCGAAGTTTCTCAGTAATAACATTCTTCTCTGGCATCTCATATGGTCCAGTGGCTGAAATTTTTTTTTCCCACCAGAACCTTATTTTTCCTATGACAGGATAGACACCATAGGGAGGCTGTGCTTCTCTGAGATTGATTGACCACCCTTATTGATGGCTTGACCTATGCCAGATTTGACAGATATCAAATGTCCTATGTCCTAGATTTCCCCATTCTTTTCTTGCGAGCTGATTATCTAGGTCTGGACTCACCATAAGACTTATCTCTCCCATGCCCTTCCCAAGAATGTCAAGTCTGGCCTGTGCATATATATTCAGATCTCGGCCCTTTGACCAACCACTAGCCCTTCTGGATCTGCTTGTCAGAGTCTTCCCCAGATTGATCCATCCTGCCTCTGCCTGAGCCATGTTTCTGACAAAAATGAAGGAGTTGGCAAACTAAAATTTTTTGATAACTGAAGAAATATGGAAGCCAAGGGTTTAAGAATAAAGATAAAAATAATATTTATTCAACAGCGTTCCAGACGTTCTTCTAGATGTTAGACACATTGTGATGAACTCACCAAAGTCCCTGCCCTCATGGAGTTTACCTTCTCCTGGGGGTGAAAAAGACAACAACAAAAACCAAATAAATATGTAGTGTATGAGGCAGGAATAAGTGCTAACGAAAACAAAGCATGGTAATGAGATAGAAAAAGACAAGAAGGATATGCTGTTTAGAGGGGTGGCTTGGAAAATCCTCTTTGGTGGGTCACATTTGGGTGGAGGCCCGAATAAAAGGAAGGACCGAGTCAAATGCATATGGGAGAAGAACCTTCCATGCAGATGGAACACAAATGTGATGACCTGTTAGCATTCTAGAAAAAGCAGGGAATTATTGCAGCCTGCACTGACTGGTCATGAGGCATCCTGCTAAGTGCTTTACATATATTCTCTCTGAATTCAAAAATGTTAATGTTATGATTAATGTTGCCACGAATGTTTTTACACGTATGAATTTTTCTTAAATTATTTCAATCATTTTTACAGGATAAATTTCCAGGAGTAGAATTTTAAGTCAAAGAATACTGGCCTTTTTATAGCTCTCGGTATTTTGTTACCAAATTGCCTCCCCAAAGGACTGGATCAATAAATTTACGTTGCCACCAGGAATGTCCAATATAGTAAAGAAGTACGTATCAGAATGGCATGTTTTGTCGCAAACGTCCACACTCAGAGGGACAATTAATTATTTCCTCAAAGTATTGGCTGGAAAGGTATTGTTATCTGAGCTCCTGCGCTTGCTAATGCCTCCTTTAAGGCAATTTTGCTTCCAGGGCACAGTTAATCAAAATCCACAGTATGAAACCTACACCAGCTCCTCAGAGTACTGAATTGGGGTCAGGAGAGGCTCAAGTTCTGGCTTTACCTCCTATCAGCAGTGTGGCTGTGGGTAAATCTCGCAACTATGCTGAGACTCAGTTTGCTCATCTTCAAAATGCTGATTTGTCCTTGGTAAAAATATAATGAGAATAGAAGGACATAGTGTGTATAGAAGCACTTTCTAACTTTGGAGAATTCTACATATATTAGGTAGCTAATATTATTTGCTGAGAATTCTCTGTCATTGTCCTGCAAATAAGTATGAAACACAGTGTTTATTATTATTATTATTTTATCCAAATAAAATCAAAACACAGTGTTTATTAGTTTCAGGTGTACGATACAATGATTCAACAATTCTATGCATTTCTTAGTGCTCTTCAAGATAAGTGTACACAGTTTTTATTATTATCATATTTTAATGGATATTGTCCTGTGTGGCTTCCTTTTCTATTAAGAGAGCTCCAGTTTCCCTGGGGCACCCGCATCCTCACCGCACCCCACTGCCACCCCCAATCCAGGTGGTATGTGGGAAGCTGACTTTGCACTAGGCTCTTGAAGTGGGCAAATGACCCAGATTTAAACCAATCAGCACATCGCTCCACCCACTGATCGCAGTGATTGGTTTAGGGATGGGCACGTGACATAATGAGGTCTAATCCTGGACTATTCGCTGTAGCATCCAAGAGAGCATCCTCCTTTCCCAGGTCTGAGAATAGGTTGAGGGTCTTGCCATCGTGAGGAAGAGGCTGCAGGGTGGTGCGGCCAAAGCGGGAGAATGGAGACTCAAGAGACTGGAACAGAAAACCCTGACAGCATTACCTGTGTCACCCCCCACCCCCAAGTCCAGCTCTGCTTGCTTCCGACTTGCCAGTTACGTGAACCAACACATTCTTCTTGCTTAATCCAGTTTCAGTGGATGTTTTGCAATTCGAAGCCCAAAGATTTCAGAATTATACAAACACTGTACACATTTGTGTAGCACTTTTTTAGTTTACAAAGTGTGTCCCATGTTATGTGTTTCCCATTGGTTTCTCCCAGCATCCTTGTGAGGTAAGCATGGGTAGTGCTATCATACAACTTTAAAGGTCAAATGCCTGGAGCAGTGTGTGTTGTGGTCTTAAGCCAGTTCAACACTCAGGTTAGACCTGCTACTTCCTCCCTGTGGAACTTGGAGCAAGTTACCATCTTCTGTGGTTCTCAGATTTCTTGTCTGAAAAACTGGGGAAATAATACTGCCCACAGAAATGTTTCAGTGGATTAGATGAGCTGGAGAAGAAGAAATGCTTAGTGTCGTACGTGGCCATAGCAAGTGGTCAAGCTAGAAAAAGGTAACTAGTATTCTAATGTCTGCAAAATCCCAGAGCTGGAGAAGATTAGTGCTGTGACCCCAACCAGGCCACAGTCCACTGCCCCATCCTATCATGAATCAGCAAACTTCTGTGGTTGCTTGATCTGGTAGAGCTTCGGAGTAGCAGACAAGTGCTCGGATGGCTGTTAGGAGCAAAACAGAACGACATTCACTGCGGAGGCATGGACTTGCTGCTCTGGAGTCCTCCAGTCTTTTCCCCGAGTCATATTAAATCATGAATTCTGATTTATAGATATATTGAAAGATATTCCTAGAAAACCTATTAAGAAAACATAACAAAGATTCACCGAATCCATAAGGCAACATGGGGAAATGTATCATATAACTGGATATTTATTTCCATATTGAATAAGTGGGCAAAAAGCAACAGAGCTCTTAGCAAATTCGCTGACTTCATTTCTTTTTCCTTTAATATAATGGAAATGTTGACATGCAAATTGAGTGGTAGATCAACTGCCAGATATTTTAAGTGCTGTTGCCTCACTTGAAATGGATGAATAATTGCATCACATGCCTATATATTAGCAGAGACAGGAGGTGTTTTTATGGCTCTGTTTCCTGTGTTTCTGTTTTCTTCTGGGTTTTGCCCAAGAAACTCATTAAGGTTTGTGTTTAATGATCTGATTGAAGCGCCCACGTGTCTAACTGGTTAACATAGTTATTAACTTTCCATTTCCAAGGCAATAAAATACCCCAATCCCACGTGCCTTAACCCCAGAAGGAAAATCATTATATGTCCTAAACCTAAGGCACGCAATGAATAGTGTTTAACTTGCTGCATTCAGGCATTTCAGCGTGGTGACTGACACAGCATACACACAGAAAATGCAGAAGATGCAACATTGTTATGAATCTAATATGCCTAGTTTTGTTATTGAGGTAATTGCATTTTTACTCTGCCACCACTAGTCTTGTTTTGGTTGAAGTGTCAGAAAAATCCAAGATGATGTAAGTGCTAATTACCATTCAGTGTTTATGAAGTTTCTCTTTAGAAAGACCAGTCTCCGAGATGCTTCTGGAAACATTGTATGCATGGAGATTATTCATGATTTTGCTGCCACTAGCTCCTTTGCTACCTAGAGAAGGTATATTCAAAGCCTTTTTAATCTCTTAGCACCTCAGTAGTCATCTATTACCATCCCATTGAGTCAATATTGCTTTTACTATTGGCATTATTACCTGGTGACTCTAAATGAGACTCACTGGAACTCATTCCAAAACCCAAATATTCAGAAACACGATTACCTATGCTCTGTTTACAGAAGATGTCACTGGTGGGGGCTAAATTTAGAAGCAGGGCAGCAATGCACTGGTGACTTCTCTCTTGAGATAATTTGTAGTTGGAGAGCAGTAACTAAATTATTTTCCATTGCAGAGAGGTTTATTTATTTATTTTTATAAGGAGAAGGGACGCTCCGAGTAGACAGCTCTCCAAATACCATCTCCTCACACAAAGTGGGCAAGGTGTGTTTTCACTGAGCCCCAAGAGACCTGCTTGGGAGCAGAGATGGAAATTCTGGAGCGTGCATCACTGATGTGTGACCGCACATCCAGGCTGAGCGCTGGCTGATTGTCTTACTGCCTTCTGCTTGGACCCAGGAGTTATAGTTCAGTCTCTTTGTTCCCTCCTTGCAAGCGAAAATTTTATTATAAAGGATGGTTTGTGTTCTTGCCCTAAATCCATTTTGGTTCTTCTTGTTTTATGACCACAGTGCTTCACTGTAGATTTTCTCCTGTTCCAATGCCTTCTCTTTGTCATTTATCATGCTGACAGTTTAATAGAATTGCAGGCCTGGCAGATGGTGCTGGGATGTCCTCTCCCACATGATGCTAAGGAGCTTTAACCCTATCAGGGAGTCTTGATACACTATTGCAGGAAATGGTGCTAACAATCCTGATATGATAAAGCAGCAACCAGAGGGAGAGTAAAAGTGTACATGCATCAATTTCATATGATTTTATCTTCAGTGCTTCTGGTGAAGCTTATGACGAGGGGTTCCTTAGGATGCCTTAGGGACCAATATGTAGGCAGCTATGGCGGTGCACTTAGTTAAGTTAATAAAATGTCTAGCAGGGGATAGAATGAATTTTCTGGACATACCCTAGTAGGAGGTAGGTTATCTTCCAGATAATGGCGAGAAGTGGGCCTAGCAAGGCACAGTAAATGTGAAAAGAAGTTACAGCTTAATCAATTAAAAAAAAAAAGTTACCACTCATGGAGAATTTACTAGGTTCCAGACAAGGATCTAAATACTTTACAAACATTATTTAATTTAATGTGCTCACCAAACTTTTCCGGCAATATCATAACAAGGATGTGCTGAGCTTCACTGTATGCCAGGCACCGTGCAAAAACTTGATAGGCATCAGCTCATTTTTTCTTCTCAGTGACTTCATCTGTCAAATCTCTCATGCATTCACTCTTGCCAGTCTCTACTGCCACCACCCTACCCAGGCCACCTACAGTATTTTTAAACGTTGTGAAACAAAAAAAAGATCACGATATAATAAGGTGCCCGCATTTTAAGTGTGCATACGTACACATACCCATGGGGACCACCCTGATCAAGATAGAGAACATTTCTATCTGTAGGGCTCCCTTCTGCCCACTCCCAGTTGATAGTCTCCCAGAGGAAACCATTATTCTGGTCCCTATCACCATAAATTGGTCTTGCCTCCTCTTGAACTTCATATAAAAGATTCATACTATACATAACTAGGGTCTGGCCTCTTTTATGTAACATTATGTTTATGAGCTTCATTTATGTTGTTGCACAGATCAATAGTTTGCTCCTTTTCTCTACTGTATAGTTTTCTGTTATATGAGTATACAATTATTTGTCCTCCTGCAATTGCTTCTTGCCTAAAACACCAGTTAGCTCCTAATTGGTCTGCTGGCATCTCCATTTGCTTTCTAGATCTTTCCTGCACTACATAGCCAGAATGGTTTTCTTTGTCCTTTCTAAGGGAGACATGCACATTGACTCTGGCAAACATTGGCATTCTTACGAGTTTGGGTTGCATTTTGAGGTAAAGAGAGTCCAATTTAAACACTTCATTGCAACATACATTTATTGTGCAGCTAATGCGTGGCTTCTGTTCTTTAAGAGTACATAGGAAGTTCGTGGAAAGACAATTATACAAATTAATACATTCAATTCGGTGTGGTGGGTTGTACCACAGCTGTAGAGTACCTACAGGAGGATCATAAAGAGGAAGAAATTCTCGAGATTTCTGTCCTTGGCTTTGAGTACTCTCTCGTTGAGAAATCTTCTAATTATTGATTGGCTTCCAAGATACCTGCATATCTAGAAGTGGGTCCTAAATAGGAGGCATAATCAGCTCAGTCAAAACATCATTGTTAAAATAATACCTTGGGCTTCTTGCTTGTTTTGTTGCCATGTCATGTGCTTGGCCAGTATGATCCTGTCCTTGAGAAACTGGCCAACTCTGTGTATATGGACAGGAGTGCATTTCAGCTCCGAAATGCTGTCCATCAGACCCCGCGAAGGCCAGATGACAGGGTTTGCATACCAGGTAGTCTCCCTTTCTGACATCTGTGTTCAATAGCTTCCAAACATGTTCCCTTTAGCACACCGCACAAATTAGGCACTTGAGGCATACTTTCAGTTTGACCTGGGAGTGAAGTGTAATAAAAGGCTTATCTGCTTACTTAGAATAGGTGTTAAAGATAAGACAAATAGCTCCTTATTTACATAATAAGATATTTTTCCTTATTTGATGATGCCAGGTAAACCTGTCTATCCTCCAAAACTCTCAAATGGTTTCTTATTTTTTCCTGGTTCTGTCAAGAAGATGAAGCTCTACTCTATGACTAGATTAAGTTTACCGAGTGGAACCATATAAAAAAAATGGAAATCACTGATTGTTTTAATTTGTCATTCTCTTTAATGAGTGAAAAGTGAATTAAAAAAAATTTTTTTTAGTGTTTATTTGTTTTTGATAGAGAGAGGCAGAGAGAGAGGGAGACAGGAAGTGGGCTCTGTGCTGACAACAGAGAGCCCAGTTCAGGGTTTGAACTCATGAACCGTGAGATCATGACCTGAGCTGAAGTCAGATACTTAACTGATTGAGCCACCCAGGCATCCCGGAAAGTGAATTTTTTTTATTCCCATGAATGTCAATAGTATTGCTCTGAATTTGGTAACAATTCAGCAATAGATTTTAGAAGTGTAATTATTGAAATATTTACAAAAATATACACAGATCATGTACAGCTCAACACATCATCCTAAGGAAAACATGCCAGTACCAAGATGAGATTTTTGTCGTTGTTTTTGTTCTGCTGTTATTACTTACTGTTATTTTATCTCTCTAGGTATTGATAGAGTCCAAATAACTCTCTCTCAAAGGTTATCATATTTATATCCATAATAGCTTGTAGAACCATATCTTCTCATGTTGGGCATTTGAGTTTTTATATTTTTTTTGCTGGTTAAATAGTGCTGCAAAGGGATTCTTCCTTTCTTTTGAGCTGTTTTCCTGCAATGTGGAAATTACCAGGTCAAAAATCACAAATTGTTTTAAGGTTCTTTTTATTTAATTTCATGTGGCTTGGCATAATGTCAGTATACAGCACCTTGAATGATATTCATGTACACCTGTACACGAATGCTAAACATTGAGTTTTATAATTCTTAATTTACATTATCTTGTTTCATAGGAGTATAATTGTTTAAGGGACTTGATGTGGTCTATCTGCATTCACTATCTTCCTATGAATTAGCTAATAAAACTTCCTATGAGTTAGCTCATGCAGAGACATCTTCTAACTGTATTTATGGTTGCGGGTATGTGATATAGTTAGTGTTTAGTTATCTAAATTTAAAATTAAATGCAAATACTTTTGAATTTTCATGAAAAATAAAATCCCTGTGATTATTTTGGTTTGAGAAGGGGTTTGAACTCTCATATACTTACATTGAAGTTCACTCAACACTTGCTTTGAGGGGTTGGTTTGTTTTGTTGACATGGAGAAGAGTGTCCTCTTACAATTGAGAGCTTCATTTAGCTCTTTTTATTTAATTTACTATTTTTCACTGAGATATAACTGACCCACTAGTTTTAGGTATACAATATAATGCTTTGATATTTGTATATACTGCCAAATGATCACCACAGTAAATCTAATTACCATCCATTATCACCCATAGTTACCATTTTTTCCCCTTGTGCTGAGAACTTATAAGATATACTCTGTTATTAACTTTCAAATATACAATACAATATTGTTAACTATAGTCACCATGCTATATATTACATCCCCAGGACTTAATTTATTCTATAACCAGAAGTTTGTAAATTTTCATCACCTTCACCCATTTTGCACCCACTTCATCCCCAGCCCCCCAACTTCATTTAATCTTTCAAGAGCGGAGAGTAACAGGGCATCTACAAAGCAAATTTGCTGGGACTGAAACCTACAAGGTTGGCCTCCTTTGCTTGCTGGTTGGCTGTTAGTTTTCTGGTCCAGGGGAAAGTGTGTATGGACATATTGGCTAAGAACAACATAGATTCAGGGACACCTGGGTGGCTCAGTTGGTTAAGCCTCTGGCTCCAGCTCAGGTCATGATCCCATGGTTCAGGAGTTCGAGCCCCACGTTGGGCTCTGGGCTGACAGCTCAAGCTTGGAGCCTGCTTCAGGTTCTGTGTCTCCTTCTCCTTTTCCCCTCCCTGCTCATACTCTATCTTTCTCTCTCTCAAAAATAAATAAACATTAAGAAAAAATATAAGAATGGGGCGCCTGGGGTGGCTCAGTAGGTTAAACATCCAACTTCAGCTCGGGTCATGATCTCCCAGTTTGAGTTTGAGCCCCATGTTGGGCTCTGTGCTGACAGTTTAGAATCTGGAACCTGTTTCAGATTCTGCATCCCCTCTCTCTCTTCTCCTCCTCCATTCATACCCTCTCTCTCTCAAAAATAAATAAACATTAAAAAAATTAAAAAAAATTTATAAGAACAGCATAGACTCATCCTTTTTGAAGGAAAAAAGCTACCAAGAGTGGAGGTCTCTCATAACTGATGGAAAATGGACATGGATTATGAATTAGGCATTTGGACATAAAGAGCCTGAACTGAGTTGCTCACAAGTTATCTTGACTACCTTCACTAAAGGGATGAAGCTTCTGAAATAAGATGAATGCCTTCTTGGGAGTAGGAGGCAGTGTGGTGTAATGATAGAGGACATGGGGTTGAATCCAACCTTTTTCACTTACTAATTATGTGACCTTGGAGAATATTTTTAGCCTCTAAGCCTCAGTTTCACAATCTGAAAAATGGAAGTTAAATCTGCCTCAAAGAATAGTTGTTAAGTTAAAATGAGATAATGGGTGTAACAACTGACACACAATACGTACTCAGTGTATGTTGTTTTTCTATAGATGAAGACCCATAGCTTTATGGACTATGGACTATAGTGACACACAATACGTGCTCAGTGTATGTTGTTTTTCTATAGATGAAGACCCATAGCTTTATGGACTATGGACTATAGTGACACACAATACGTGCTCAGTGTATGTTGTTTTTCTATAGATGAAGACCCATAGCTTTATGGACTATAGCTAAAGGACCCATAGCTTTATGAAGAAAGTGAGGGCTGCCCAAAAGGGGGCACTAGAAGAGAATTTGTTGCTTCCGTATCTTACAAAGGTGACTTCAGGACAAGTCCTTCCACAGAACTTCCTGAAACTTCTAGAAAGTTCTAGACAGCTTCTAGGAAGCTTGCGTAAGCAGGTGGCAGAGAGCTAAATTGGAATTCCTAACTGATAAAAAGCATTTAAAGCCCTGACTACTTTTCCCCCCTATCTTCAGAAAAGTCCAATTCTATCCTTTGGGTGTTTTTCTTTCTTTTAAGCAAGAAACAGAGTGATTTAAACTAAATGCAACTTATAATAAAAACTATTCATAGATTTTTTTTTTAACAAGTCAAATTTTAAAAAGCCAGGTTGTCCCACAGGTTTGCAGGCTGCTGGAACTGTAAAGGAGTAGGTGTGCAAGGAGAGCTTTTGTTATTTGTGGGCAAAGGAAGGTGACGTACCGTTACTGGGCTCTATACACTATTCACTGATAAATATGACTGCTTTCATGATTTGCAAAAAGTACCAATCCTGGGTACGACCTCTAATACCAAGGTTCTAATGCAAATCATTGTGAGACGCAGATGCAAAGCGAAACATTGTGATCCATGCTTAATCCCTCACTTGAGGCAGAGTATTGGGTATTGATACCCATAATCGGCTTTGAAACTTCAAATGAATTGTGTCTGTAACATCTGCCAGGAAGGTTTCTCCCCTGCCAAGTCGTTCTGGGAGCCATGGATCGAAGAGTGGAATTATTTTCAGCACACCTTTTAGCTGCCTGTAATGTGTTAATGGACTTGACAGAGGCAGCCACACCCTCTGCAAGCTGACCCCAGCTGGGCAGCCAGAGGCCACTCCTCATGGGGTCGGGTCCTCTGGGAGACAGTGTGGAAAAGATGGGAGGAAGTTTTTCTTTTCATGAGACCAATTAGTCATCTGACTAATGTGTCTAAATACAGTTCTTCACAAAACGGGAGGCCCAGCGTCCATGCATAATCTCAGATCCTCCCTATAATATGGCGTTGTGGAATTATAAGGCGCTGTTCAGGCCGCATTTTCCTGATCTCTTTCTTCATTGATTAGAAGTGAAGAGATAAAGGAAAATGCACTTAGACAAGGACAGGAGAAACACCCCCAAACTAACTTTATCTTAAAATTTTAGAATGTCATGAATAATGAACACACACAAGGATTTGGGGAAAATGATCCCCATCATCATATTCTTGTTTTTTAAAAGCTCTGAAAGTTCTTTGTCTTTACTGTAATATATATAAGAAATAATAAATTCATAGACCTTCTCTACAATTATCTAAGAACTATGGAACCAGAAAGAGTCTTAAGCAGTCAATCCACTCTACTGTATTGATATTATTATTTCTATGCGAAGTTGCCACCCTTGCGATACAAGGTAAGCTCCACGAGGGAAGGCAATCTGCCTAGTTTACAGCAGTATTAAAACTGCAAAAAACAAGGCGAGGCACATGGTAGAAGCCTAATGAAATTTTGTTGAAGGGATGAATGAATATCTATTTTTAAAAGATATCACCTTAGTGGGCATCTCAATGGAAAGCAGTTTTCCCATAGATCCAGTGAGTTCCTTTTTTTTTTTTTAAATTTATTATTTTTGAGACAGAGAGAGACAGAGCATGAGTGGGGGAGGGGCAGAGAGAGAGGGAGACACAGAATCGGAAACAGGCTCCAGGCTCTGAGCCATCAGCCCAGAGCCCGATGTGGGGCTCGAACTCACGGACCGCGAGATCGTGACCTGAACTGAAGTTGGCCGCTTTACTGACTGAGTCACCCAGGCGACCCCAGTGAGTTTCTTTAAAAACTGTTTTGATGCATATGGGGGGATCATCGGGGGATATGGTCTGTGAGGTTTTCACTGCATTGAAGAGATTCACAACCTAGAAAATACTGGGAAAACAGCAGTGTGATACGTTCCTCTGGTTCTGATCAGCCCCGAATCCCTTGCTCTTTCTGCTCATGTTAAATGAGTTTATGAGGAGATGTCCAGTTTCCCCTAGAAATATGTTTCAATTGATAGACTTTTCTCCTGCATCCAACCTAAAACTATCCTGCTATAAAGAGCTTGCTTAATTTTGTTTGCTCCTGAGTGCAGAAGAAGAAAGAGTTTGTCAATATATTTTACATTCATATTTTTGGGAAACCTGTTATCTTTCTCCTCCAATTTTTCTCCTCTAACATCAATCAACAATATTTACAAAGTCTCTATTATGAGCGTGGTGCTGTGCTTTCCCCTGGCTTCATGCCTTATTTACAAGAACTTTGATAACCTTTCTCATTCTTTTCTAAATTTTCTCCAATTTGCTCACAGCTTGCTTAAAATATGAATCCACAAAACTAGGCATACAATGGTGAGTGCATTAGAAAAAACACCTTGTGCATAGGTTTTTCAGGGAGACCTACTCTCCCTTTATTCATATGCAGAAGAAGGGACATTGATAAATGAAGCCGCTATGCAGATGTGGCACAGGGAGAGGGGGTTACAACCACAGAGACAGGGTAAGGAACTTGATGTTTCCAAAATGCCTCTGTGGGGAGATAGTTTTTTGTTCATAGAAAATAAGCAGCACATTATAATCAAACTTTCAAAATGTTGGAAATTTTCTTCCTTTGTTTGGCTCTGTATCAGAGAGTTATTGCCACAATTACACTGTGAAGCAAACCATCTCCAAACTCAGAACCTTACAAAAACAAGCATTTACTCTCATGCTAATGGGTCTCCAGATCTACTGCAGTTCAGCTGATTCTATCCACTGCTCTAGACTGGTATTCGCTGGGCACCTTTGTGTCACCCGGGTCACCCGGGCTTGTCTCCTGGGTGTGAGTGGGTTCATCTCTGCTCCACATGTCCTCTCCTCCTCCTTGGACTAGTGGCTACACTAAGTTCTTATGACGAAGGGCAGGAGTGCAAGAAGCAAACACATTGAAGGCCTCCATTCCTGTCTTGTCTGCTAACATTCTTTGGGTTAAAGCAAGTCACATACCCAGGTCCAATGTCAATGGGGGCAGAGGGAGGTACGCACCCACCATCGGAGAAATAACATCTGCTTCTCAAACTGTGGGAGTGTATGTTTGCTGAACAGTAATCTCAATGATCACCTAGCCCACTTGACTGTAAACTTACAAAGGCAAAACTTGGGTCTGTTTTGCTCGGCACTGTATTTTCAGGACCCTGCACAGGTAGAGAGTGGTTCAAGGAACATTTGTTAAATGAATGAATGAATAAATGAACGAGGAAGCCAATTAATAGAGAACCAGCAATAGCAGAATAAGAATAGTATTGATGGCAACACAGTAGGCTATTTTCCTTATAACAAAGGCATTTCTTTTAATAAGACATTTCTAAATGTATGACACGATTTGTACTAAGGTAATTATAATGGGTGCACAAATATATTCATGTGTCTATATTCTGATGTCCTTTGTATTTGACCTATGGTGAGCACAGCTCAAGAGATGCTCTTCTGGCCAGAAAGCCCTTCCATACCACATAAACACGAAGGCATCCTGTGACTTGAAGTGACTATAGAGCCTCCCTCCCCACGAGCTATTCTGCCGAACACGAATCACCCGGCAGAGATCGCTCGAGGCCAGCTTCCCCAGTTACTGTGGCCCTGGTCAGCTGGATCACATGGCTTGAAGCTTTGCTGCAGGGAGGACTTCAGGTGTCTCTGCTGTCCACTCCACTTAGAGTCAGCTGAGACAGCTCACGCTTCCTGGTCACCTGCCATTGCTGATCCTGACACCTGTGCTGGCAGCCGAACCTGACTCACTGCTGCAGCACCGGGCAATGTTGCCCGGTTACCCATGTTGACCATAGTTTCTGGGAGTACTGACGAATTGCCTGGGGAAGCCAAATAGTTTATCTAGGGCAGATCCAAGTCTGGCTGCTGAATAAATGGTTGAACTATGTTACATTTGGTCTAGATTGAAACTTCATGCAGAAAAAAAGTGGGGTGATTGGTTATTTCAACCATCTCAACAGAATGTAAATTTCAGGCAGGCGATTTATCTGTCTCGTTTGACATTATCAGCCCAGTGACTAGTACCAGAGCCAGCTTTTGGCATATATTCAGTTAGTATTCTTGGAATGCATGAAAGAAAAACATATGCATTCCTCAAATTATTTATATTTGGCTTTACAATGATTTTTTTCCAACATGCTATAATCCGATGTTGTCAAATTAGTAATACTTGAAAATTAAATGAAATTTGATTCAATAAGTTCTATGTTTAGAGAAGTAACAGGCACATAGTAAGCATTATATAGTATCTGATAAAGTAAAATAAGTTCCAAACCAGAATGAAGTGACTTTCTTTTTTTTTTTTTTTTTTTTGTTTTTGTTTTTCAGTTTGGAACAAAGTACATATGGTCTAACTTCTCTATCGTGGCTCTCTGTTCTCCCAAGATCTCCCCTCTGATCATATCACTTAAAGTGATGAGAGCGATAAAGACAATAGTGTGATAATGACACCTAGTATTCACTGAGCATTTACTAGGCATCAAGCATTGTGCTAAGCATTTCGTGTGCATTATTTCATTTAATTCTTAAAGCAAATGTGTGAGGTGGAGCATCTTATCATTACCTTTTGCAAAGGAGCTCACAGCTCTCTCGAATAGTAAATGATGAAGCTAGTCTTTCTGATTCGAGTCTGTGTCTTTTACAGCTGTGTTTCCACCATGCAAGGGGCTGCAGAGTGGGTCTTCTACAATTAAGAATTCCATGGAGGACTTTCAAAAAAGTTTATATTTATTTATTTTTTGAGAGATAGGGAGAGCATAAGAAGGGGATGGGCAGAGAGAGAGGGAGAGAGAGAGAATCCCAAGCAGGCTCTGTGCTGTCAGCATGAGCCTGATGCAGGGCTCAAACCCATGAACCATGAGATCATGATCTGAGCTGAAACCAAGAGTTGGTCACTTAATCCACTGAGCCACCCAGGCGCCTCCCATGGAGGACTTTTCAGATAGTTTAACTGAGATGCCAGAGGCTATCTATAGTGTCTCTTGGGTCAAGGAATCTGCACTGTTGGCAATTGCATGGGCCACGAGAAGATGTTTACCATGGTTTACTGCAGGAAAATTACCTTGAGCAGATCAGTGTGTGTGTGTGTGTGTGTGTGTGTGTGTGTGTGTGTGTGTGACTGTCAGCTGACATCCACAAAGCAGTCAATTACAAATTTTGCATAGTTAGCTATGACTTTGTGTCACCCTAGAGAAGGTGAAGGTGATGTGTTGAGGTTCCCTCTTGAGAATCCTGCCCAGCTGAGGCTGTGCACAGGCTGACAGTAGCTCTTCTAATCCTTACCTTGCCTCTGACACTTCCCTGGATGGATTTTGTTGCCGGGGCTCTATAAGCAGCGATTCCCTTGGCAGCGAGAGAGAAAAGGGACCGAAGCTTGCAGCTTTCTGATCACTGTGTAACTCCTCATGGAGAAGATGGTTGCTCATCCTTCAAAGTGACACCTGTGAAAGCCATGTTTGTCACTCACAGAGGGGCTGCCCATTCAGAGGGCAAAGAGGGGTTCCATTTTTCAGCTTTCAGTTTTAGCAAACGGCACAATTCCCCAGGTGATGTAATAGCACTCTGCTTATCAGGTTCGGTGGGACAGCTGCAGGGCACAGTCTGTATTCCCTGTAGAACAATTGACCTGGCATGATGCTATCATATAAGGTGTGGGGAAAACATCCTGGACCTAGAAAGCTTGAACATAGCCCACTAGTCTAGCTCCCTCCTTTCAAGGGTCATCACATTCCTCTATTGTACTCAGTGAAGAAGTTTGTCAATTCCACTGGGTTGTACCTGGCCCTTAACCACCTTTCTCAGTGCTGCCTGGTTCCTGCTCAAAATGACAGGTGTAGGGCCTCCTTCCACGTAAACCTGCAGTGCTGGTCCACAGGGAAATTATAATTTCCTTTACTGCTTTATCCCTAAATTACCCAGAACCCCTAACCAAAGGCTGCTGTGTGTACAGACTAGTATAGCACAGCATGGAACAGGGTAACGTTAAAAATGGAAAACTGGGGGCGCCTGGGTGGCTCAGCCAGTTAAGCGTCGGACTTTAGCTCAAGTCATGATCCCATGGTTTGTGGGTTCGAGCCCCACATCAGGCTCTGTGATGACAGCTCAGGTCCTGAGACCTGCTTCGGATTCTGTGTCTCCCTCTCTCTCTGCCCCTCCCCTGCTCGCACTCTGTCTCTCCCTCTCTCTCTCTCAAAATCCCTACTTAAGCTCATGGCAGAGATAGGCCTTATTTAGAATGTTACCCAGTCTAACTGATTCTGGAAATAAATTCTGCCAACACTCTGAGTGAACTTGGAAACAGACTTCCCAAACTGAGCCTCTGTGTGAGAACACAGCCTAGTCGCCACTTGATGGCAGCCTGAGAGACCCTGAGCAGAGGACTAGGGCTGGGCAACGTCCAGACCTCTGGCCACAAAACTGTGAGATAATAAACTCGTGTTGTTTTAAGCCATTACTTTTGTGGCGTTTTTTTTGCAGCAATGCATAATTATCACAAGCCCCCACCTCATGGCATTGTTAGAATCTCATGAATTAAGGTTTTTAAGGTGTTTAGAATACTGCCTGGCACACTGTAAGGAGCTATTAACATTTTAAGGAATTTTGTAAATTTCCTTTCATAGTTCCTTAGTCAGCAACTTGGGTGCTACTTTGTGCCCACGTAATCCCTTTTTTCAAACTCCTTACGGCCTAGTGGGAAAATAATTTATTAAAAATGTTTATAACTATGAGGAGTATTCTAAAGGAAAAATCCAGAATGCTATGGGAGGATATAAAGGGACCTTAGACTCAGGCAGGGATTGAGGAAGTAATGTTTAAGCAGCAAAATGAAGGCTGAGTAGCAGAAGGGGATAAACAGCGGAAGGAAGAAGAGTCTAGATCAGCGCTGTGCAGAACTTTTTGAGAGGCTGGAAGGATCCTATGTCAGTTCTGTGCAACCCAGGAGCCACTGGCTACTTACGGCAATTGATGGCTTTAAAGGTGGCCAGTGCAACCGAAGCACTGACTTGTAAATTTCATTTACTTTTAAATCATCTGCATTTAAATAGGTCCACGTGTGGGTTGTTGCTACAGTGTTAGAAGTGTAGGGAAAAGGGAACAACATGTACAAGGATCCTAAGGCTGGACAAAAGTGTTTTATTTGAACAACTGGAAGAGAAGTCCAGTTTAACTAAGCTGACCCTTCCATGCTTATAGTTCTGTTACTCAAACAACATTAGCGAACACTTGTATGGTACTTATTTTGTGCCAGCACTGTTTGAAGCATTTGCAAACTTATTCATACCTCAGAACAGCTTAAAAAAATTTTTTTTAATGTTTATTTTTGAGAGAGAGAGAGACAGAACACGAGTGGGGGAGGGGCAGACACACACACACACACACACACACACACACACACACACAGAAATTGAAGCAGGTTCCAGGCTCTGAGCAGTCAGCATAGAGCCCAAGGTGGGGCTCAAACCCATGAACCCTGAGATCATGACCTGAGCCAATGTCAGATGCTTAACTGACTGAGCCACCCAGGTGCCCCCCTCAGAACAGCTTTTATTACCTGCATTACCTGTAATGCATTGCCTGTATGACAAAAGTATGGTGTGGCTCAGCTAACTTGCTTATGGTGGCATAGCTAGTGATAGACTGAGCTGGGCAGGATGGGTCCAGAATCTGTACTTCACTGCACAATACTCACTTACATACAAACCAAAAGGGATTATAAGGTGTGTTTGGGAGCAGGGGACTCTACTTCTCTGCTTAGGCCACTGTGCCTGTATATATTGTAGAAATGAACTATCTTCTGATGGAAAAGAAATGTTGTAAAGTAATAAAAAGCGATGTGCGTATCTAATGATCTCTTTTTGAGGAAACATGTTGTTATGTGCAATTGTACTCTTTGGAACATCTTTGGCATTCCTACTGTTTATGATGTCCTTACCAAAGCGTAGAGGGGGGACAGTTTTCCAACATGGAGAACACCTCCTATGTTTTGCTGTAACTTGATTGATCATTTAATAATTGTTTTCATAAACCTGGGGAGTCAGTGGCATATGACACAGTAATTATTTTTTGTTTTATACTAGTCATAACAACAAAACTACCTTGTATAAAATCTTAAAACTTTGAGAACTGAATTTCTACTTGCAAAGGTAAACAACGGATGCTTAGACCTGTTTCAGAGAAGTTCTTTCTGTATATATTGGTATTATGTAAGACATTTGGGAGTATGAAAAGAATGGCTGCTTCTTTGTCCTGCATTTTTAGGAAACTTGTAGCACTAAAATATCCCCTATGGAGGCATGGTTTAGTGTCAGCATCTCTTGGGTGAAAAGGAGACAGGATAGAAAAGAACTCCCAATCTGTTTTGAACATTTTAACGAAATTGTGAACCCAGCGGATGTTTGGAGACTACACCACCAGAGGGAGTGGGATTACATTTTTAAACATTTAATCCCATCACTAAACATACTCTACTGGTTGATTTAGGGCTGTAGTTAAAGGTGATTTCATACCTGATTAAAAGCCAAAATCTGTTGAGGAAGAACAGATGCTCCAATTACCTTTGGCTTTATTTAATTGGATTCCTGAAAATGAGAAGTGCCTAAAAGATTTACTGTCAGAGCTTTGATATAAAAGGATGCAGCATTTGTCAATATTATCAGAATGCTAAGGAAGTGCCATAGCGGTATATGCTAACTAACTTGGATGTACATTAAAAAAAATACATTAACTAAAAACGAAAACAAAAACAAATTTGGAATACTTGGAAAAGCAGCTTAAAGAGTAAAGGAACCTATGGTTATCATTTGGAAGTTACTTTTATCCACCGCTATTATGAGCTATATCACCCGACTTGTTGGTTGCAGGTTGTTTTCTCCTTGTATTTGTGATTTTCAACTTTGAAACTAATTGGAGCTTGTAAATATCACAGACATATTGGTTCAAATCCCCTCTGGAGCTTCCTGTCATCTGAACTACTCCCCTCCCCTACCTGGAGGGCAGGGAGAGACTGAAGAAAAGGCAGAACATTCCAGATTGGTAGGTGGTGGGTTTAAAAAGCAAAGGAATTTACTTAGAAGGCTTGTCTCAGGCGGCTGCAAGATGAATAGATCTCCACATCCGTCTGCCAAATGTTAAAAGTTTATCTAGAGGCCTTAACTGGGTTTGGTCATGTATACTTCCAGACGATCTCAACACCACATCACTGTCTCAAGTCTACGCCTTTGGAGCAGCTTCTGAAGTGGGGAAGGCAGACGGAGCCACATCCCAAGGGCAGGGGAAGGCCTGCGGAGCCTCTGATTGCCAGGGTCCAGCTCACAGGTCAACTGGCAGTCATGTCCTCTCCATGACCTCCCCCAACAAGATAACCAAATACAATTCTTAGGTTAAAAAAGAAAGGCTAGACGTCAATATCTAGATTTTAAAATACAGTGGAATAGTCTGGCATCAAGAAATCTCCAGATAGAAAGAAATACTAACTTCAACCTGGGAATAACTGCCTATCTGTGCATTTGAAGTATGAATTCCTAGGAAAAACACTGCCAGGTAATTCTCGGGGCCAGGCTGGGAATTCTCCTGGCTGGAGACTGTACTGTCTCCTGAGGCCGCACATTCCGTCTTGACACAGCTGGGACCACCAGGGTGCGCCCCTTAAAATGAGCGGGATCCTTCAGTCCTTGTTCCTCTCATGCGCCATCTCTCTTTTCACACGGTAATGATGCTCCACATTTATTGTGTTCTCACCATGTACAGATACCGCCCTGCGTGATTTAAGTGCACCATCCCGTTCCGGCCTCGGAACAACTCTAGGAAGTGAGTTCGACTTTTATTCCCAGTTTACCAGTGAGAAGACTGTGGGGACTGCAAAGCCCAGGAGATATTTGAAAGGATCAGTTGGCCTTCTTCCTTCCCTTCGTCCTTCCCCCATTTATTCTGTGCTGGATACAGTGTTTGGTGGTGGGAATAGAAAGAGGAATGCAGGCTGATCCATGCTTCTTAGAACTTATTGCCAATGGGGAAGACACTCCTATAACAGAGTACCACAGGAGCCCCGAGAGAAGGAGAGAAGTTTCGATCCCATGAGAGATTCCAGTGGAAGACATGCCTCAGTTGAAATGTACAAGAGACTCTCCTGGCAGGGAGGGGTTGAGGGGTTAGGAGCGGTCAGGGCGATGTGTGCCTTCCAGGCAAAGGAAGGGCCGAGTCTCAAGGTGAGAAACAACCAGGAATATCTTGTCAGCTTGGCTGAAGTGCGGGGTTGGAGGAAAATCTTGGGAAAAGCCAAGTTTGGGGAGTAAGAGGTGGGGGTGGTCTGATGTGAAAGGCATGGCATTTATGAACTAGAACTTCATCTTAACCTTGTACATGATGGAGAACCCAATACAGTGATTTCACTAGGAGAGTGATGTGATGACACTTGTGTTTTGGAAATATCCAAAATGGTGTGGAAGGGAGGTTGGAAGGGGATAACACTAGAGATGTGGAACCACGTTAGGAGACTGGGAGTTAATCTGGCTGAGAGATGGGAGAGGGGGCTGGATCATAGCAGTTAGCAGTGGGGGTCTAAGGAGAGGGTCTCTCCTCACTTATCATTTCTCCAGCCTGATCTCAAGAGGGCCTGGAGCACTCTCCGTCACTTGGAGCTCTGTCCTGAAGCCTGGGAGGATTTGGTTCTGATCCTGGCTCTGTGTTCACACAACTGTGTGCCAGTGGACATGTCACTGAAACTCTGGACCTCAGTGGCCTCATTTGCAGAATATCAAACAGGTTAGATGATCTCCGAAGCCTCTTTCAGGTTCTATCTTTGGTCTTTCCAATGAATGGCATGGTTTCTTTGTATCCATTTCAAACTGGATGCAGTGGTATATCCAGAATAAATGAATAACCTCTGGTGTGGAGTAGATACTTGAGTAGAAAAGAAACTTGAAAATCATTCAATGCATGAGTTTTCATATTTCTGATTAGCTGTAGAATATTTCATTCAAATGAAATATTATGCAAAAGCTCAACAAACAAAACAGATGGAAGCTGACAACCTCAGGCAGATGTGAAGGTAGGAGAAGGGAACCCCGCCTTGCTCAGTGGGAAGCTCTTAGGGGACTCCCAGGGCTTAAGCTTGATTAAGCCGGGCAGGCTCGGGGTGGGGCATTCAGTTGTCCAGCTCCAGTCAAGGAATGAGACAGATCATGACCCCCATGGTCATGGAGTTAGCGACAAAGTCGAGATAGGATCTAAGCCTTCTGTTTTTTCTGCTGTTGCGTGGTGAGATGAGATCCTCAAACTAATGCCTTCTTGGAAAGTGCAATGTCAAATACCTTGTGAAACTTTTTGCAGTGCACGATTTGGCAACACCATTTTGATGTTTTTCTCACACTAAACTTATGATAACATTATAAGGGCATAAGACATTGGGGAATCAATTGCCCATAGATCCTTGTTTAGGAATGAATTATGACTTGTTTTCTGAAGAAAACTTTGACCTTTCCTGGATGGAGATGGTGGAGATTGTATGTTCCTTACGTAGGCATGCTCGCTGTTAAAATTCATCAGGCATCATCAAAAATAGTCTTCAACTTATTGCTTGTTAAAGAAGGTAAATGGGTCTTCCTTTAAGTAGTAATACAGAATATTTGGCTCCAAGGAATTGCCTGTGATAATCAGTATCAATTAATCAATTAATTATGCAAATTAAGCTAGTCAGCACCTGACACTGTGCTAGGCATTGGAAATACAATGGTGAGCAAAGACAGAGCCAGCAGCTGCCCTCGTAGAGCTTCCGGTCCAGTGAGTGAGCTAGACAGGTAAAGACAGCTTTCCAGAAGATGGAGCTTCTAGTGTGAGACATGGAGGAGAAGCCCCAGACAAAGGCAGGGGGCAAAGTGTTGTGGGTGAGAGCTTTCCAGACGGAGGGAACAGCACATTTATAGATCCAGAGGTGAGAGAGAGCATGACTTTTTCAGCAATCTCAAAGAGGTTCATTTAGGCAGCTGGAATGAGGGGAACAGTCTGGGAGTTGAGGCTGGAGATGTGGAGGCCAAAGTCTATTCAGTGATGACAGGTGTGGAACTCATGCTGAGTCCTGTTTGAACCTTCGAGGTGTTTGCAGCAGAGCCTTGTTTTAGGGAAAGCAGACTGACTGTGGTTTGGAGAATGGATTAGAATTGGGCAAACCAGTTAGAAGGTTTTGTGGTAATCCAAGCTGAAAGGAGGGTCACCTGGCCTCGAGTAGTGGCATTGAAAAAGAGGAGGAAAAGACCAACTGGGAACTATCATCAATGGGATTTGGTGATATTAACCAGTTTCTCATTTGAGAGTCTCAGTATTTACAGAGACCTTCCTGAAGGATAGAGAGCCTGTGAGTCTCCAAACTTTGGTTTTGGATTAGTTAAGAATTATAAGAGGGCACTGTGTTTGAAGTGTTTTATCAATGTGATTTTACTCCATAGTGCTTTAACATTGTGCCATCAGGTTACATGTTCTTACATCTTCTTATGGATGTTTCTCAGACTGTTGTTTAGAACATTACATGGGATCCTTTATAGAAAGATCCTGGAAAACTTACTCTCACGGTGCACACCAGTAATGACTTCTGTTTCTCCTGACTTTATTTTGAGCTCTGACCATGATAAGTAGTTTTAGGGACCACAAGTTCCTCTTTGGTTGGTGTCTGGGAAGCCCAAGCCAAATGATTGTTGCTTCCAGCAAAATGTATTAGCCCTTGTGGCATTTACTGACCTCATTCTGGCTTCATTTTCTGCTTTCCATTTTTGTTGTTGTTGTTTATTTATTTTTAAGAGAGAGAGAGAGAACACACGCGCGCTGGGGGTGGGGGGATGAGGAGTGGGGAGGGGCACGGAGAGGGGCAGGGAGACACAGAATCCGAAGTAGGCTTCAGGCTCTGAGCTGTCAGCACAGAGCCTGACATGGGGCTTGAACCCACCAACCATGAGATCATTATCTGAGCCGAAGCCAGACGCTTAACTGACTGAGCCACTCAGGCACCCCAACTGGTTCCTATTTTTAATTTTACTTTCTTCCCAGTTCCTTACTTGCTTGTTATTGTTTTAAGTCTCAAAATGTAGTATCTTTACAAGCCACTTTGATTCCGTTTGGAATGAGATTGACTATAATAATTATAATAATGTGAAGAAAATTTCTTGTATCTTTGTGCCACAGAACAATTAGAAAGTTAATATATATAACTTTATATAATATATAATATCTCTCTCATTATATTATATATTATATTATATATTATATATAATGTATATGTGTATATTATTAATGTATATGTGTACATTATATATAATGTATATGTGTATATACACATATATGCTTGTAAGTGTTTAATTTTGAATTGAAAATTTAGATTCAAGTTTTTGAAAGTCTAAGGGTTTCTGTTGACTTACAAAGCAAAAACATGCCTTTCTCAGTCCTCTTTCCTCGGGATTATAATTTGAATATCACCAACTTCTTCCTTCTGATTTAAGCTGAATAGTAGCATTTTCTGTTTTTGTAAGGAATCACTTATTTTCACCAGTACTTCTGTAATTTTTCATATGGGAGAATTTCTGAGTATTTGCAAAGATTCATTTAAAAATATAAATGTGGTTATATTGGGTTAGTCTTTTTCTGAGTCACAGAAATAACTCTCTCCTTTCCTTCAACAGTCAGGCTCTGTATTACATACAGAAATATGGATTTAAAAGATTTATTCGTGTCTCAAAGAAACTGGGAATCTAGTGGGGGAGGGAAGTTAATCCCATCGATCTTCACTATAGTGAGATAAATGCCTCCACGGGGCGGCGGGGGGGGGGGGCGGTAAGCACAGTGAATACCTTAACTTGCCAGGTCCCCACTTTTTGCCTTGGTTGTAGGAACAGCCCTACTGTGTCAAACTCCCTGCATTTCTTTGTTCTGTGTCTGAATGTACACCGTTATGCAGACCCAGCCTGTGTGGGTGTCCAACTTCTGGCTCCCCATTTTTAAGTTAGAGGGTTTGGAGTTATATGCCATACAAAAGGCTGCAGCTCCTATCCAGACAAAATATTATTGCAGGTAACATTTAATGCCAGATTTTGCTTAATGGAGTCAATTCCACGTTGCTTTGTTAATGTTGAGTGGAAGATTGCTTTGCTGATCTGATCTGGAATCAGGGAATTCTATTAAAGGACACGTTCTGCAGAAAGGACATTCTCAAATCTCTGATCAATACGCTTTGCAACACTGGCATTGATTTGCATTGGTGGATGTAGTAGAATCCAAAAATGGCCACAGTTTTTTTGCAGCAATTCCATCGAGAGGCAAAATATTTTTCTCCACCTCATGAATCTCGGCTAGCCTTATAACATGCTTTGGCCAATAGAACATGGCAGAAGCAATACAGTGCAAGTTCTGAATCTGGGCTTCAAGAGGCCTTGCAACTTGGCTCTCACTCTTGGGATTTGATTGCTGTCTTGAACAAGACCGGGTTAGCGTGCCGGAGGATGAGCTATGTGGCCCACTTGTTGCTGTGAGAGAGGCCATCCTAGGCTGGTCAGTCCCCAGCTGACCCGCAGATGCATAAGTGAGCCCAGCTGAGATCAGAGAAGCCTGGACAGATCGGCAGAAATACCCAGCTGACCAATAGGTGGTGAGAAGTAACAAATGGTTGTTATTTTAAGCCACTAAGGTTTGGGGTTCTTTGGTGTGTGGTAAAAGCTAGATGGTAGGAGTGCAGTTTGGACATCACTGCAGTGGTATGCATGTGCTAGTGGACTTTAGAGCAGAGTAGAAGAAAGGAAGGAAGGGTGTTAAAGAGAAAGGAAGAGGGGCGCCTGGGTGGCTCAGTCGGTTAAGTGTCTGACTTCGGCTCAGGTCGTGATCTCGCAGTTTGTGGGTTCAAGCCCCGCGTCGGGCTCTGTGCTGCCAGCTCAGAGCCTGGAGGCTACTTCGGATTCTGTGTCTCCCTTTCCTTCTGCCCCTTCCCTGCTCACACTCTGTCCCTCTCTTTCTCTCTCAAAAATAAGTAAAACATTAAAAAGAAATTAAAGAGAAAGGAAGAAGAGGAGAACATACACTCACTACCTTCTGCATGCCCAGCTGATGATCCTTTTTTTAACTTATATCAATGAAGAAACAAGTACACAAATCTTCTGAACATTGTAGTAGATTACCCATAAGGGAGATTCAAGCTCCTAATTAATTATGATTCCCAAAAGATTTGTCAAAATGAGCCCATGTTATTTATGGCAGTGAGTTTTAAAATATCAACCCCCTAATGAGAAAAGATATAATTCTATTTATTTCCTCATATCTAAACACAATATAATCCATTTATCAACCCTACCCCCAGTACCCAAAACATGAGGGGTAATATTGTAATTTATTATGCCAGAAATATAATTCACATATGACTGGAAAATAGACATCGTAGGTTTCACTTTCATTTAACAGAGCCCTTGCTGGGCATCCCCCCATCTGCTGAGTCCAGGGTTTAACTAGGGAGGATAGAAAGACGAGGAAGACAAATCTTTGATCCACTTGGGAAGGGTGAGGGGGGGCTGGGGATGGTGGGTGCTGTCATATACTGACAATAAGGGCTGTCACTAATTCACCAAAGGGCCTCTCTAGCCTCAGTTTCCCCATTTGTAACCCGGGGAAGTTGCTCCATTTCTGGTCTTGACATACGTCAACCTTTCCTGAGTGAGGGTACGTGCTTTGCCCTTTCTTCCAGAAAGTGGTCCTGATGCAAGATTTTCTTTATTACAACGATTCTCTCAGGCCTGAACATGTTCTGATTGTCTGGTGTGTGACCGGCACCCTGAGAACCCCTGGCCACGTTGTACTGAACAATGCAGTCCCTGCCTTTGAGGAACTTAAGTGTACAGTGTGGGAAAGACCACGCAGTATGGAAAAAGCTCCGATGGGGCAAATAGCTGAGCCCTCCGGGAAGGGTGGTGCTCAGAGAAGGCTTCCCAGAGGAGAAACGCCTTTGCAAATAGCTGAAGGATGAGTAGCATTGGTCAGATGAACACGCGTTTGTAACTACTACTCAAGCATCGATGGTCTTACTGCATAGAACCAAGTGATTATAACTCATCACGTATGTACAGAAAACTGTGTACTTTGTTACCTCAAGAATCTGAAGCCTTTTGGGGTGCCTGGGTGGCTTAGTCAGTTAAGCATCAGACTCTTGATTTCAGCTCAGGTCATGCTCTCATGGACATGAGATCGAGCCCCGCCTCAGGCTCCACAAGAGAGTGGAGACTGCTTGGGATTCTCTCTCTCTCTGTCTCTCTCTCTCTCTGCCTCTGTCTCTTCATCTCTCTCTGTCCCTCCCTTGCTCATGTGCTCTCTTTCTCTCTCTCAAGATAAATGAATAAGCATTTTTTTTTAAATCTGAAGATTTTAGGACTACTTTGAGATGTTACAAAACTTTTTATGTACTCGTTGTCATGGAGTCCTGTTTTATTATTTATGAGAACACGAAGGGACGGAAGAATTAGAGACCTTTAGTCAGACTTCATCACATTCACTGGAAAGGAGATAATTGCAATTACTGAAGAGATTAATGTGGAGGCAGGCGGCACTCTCCCAACACATTGCACATAAAAACCCAGCAACACTGGAGAATAGAGCTAGAATGGGTGTTAGGGTTGATCGTGTGTGTGTGTGTGTGTGTGTGTGTGTGTGTGCATTCATTTTCAGAGCAGGGAAGTCAGAGATCAGGGAGTTTGGAAAATTACTCTAACAATTACTTTTTGAATTTTGAATACCTTAATACTTCTCCTAACGATACAAAAGCATGTTACTGAGCTGACGATCCTTTGGCAGCGAGACTGACCGATCTGACTGCTCTGTCTTGTGGGCGGGAGGCTGCATAAGCGACGGCCCCTCACTGCCGTCCATACAGAATAGAACGGAGAATTCACACCCCAGCTCCTGGCTCCTGTTATCACACAGTCGCCCAGGTTGCACGTGGCCCCTGCACTTTCAGGCTGCACGCGGGTTTGATCCAAGTGGATCCACTTTCATGTCTCAGCATCAACGGGGAAGCCCTGGGGCAGGAGGCTAGAGGTGCTTGGCATTGGCAGGAGGTGGGGTGCTGCCAGGCTGTGTCTGTGTGAAGTTGATGGGGATCCACGCAGAGTTGGTCCCTGCAAAGGTGAAGCAAGAGCAAGTGAACTGAAGCATGAAAGGTATTTGGTACAACCATTTAGCTTTTCTCTTGAGAGGTGTACTCTTTCTGGTAAGTAAGGAACGTCCTCTACCATCAGTTAGGTAGTCAGAAAAATCAAAAAAGACAAATGTCCACTTCAGCACTGATGGTCTGTGTTATCTCAGTGTGTTTGAGGAGCAAATTTTATTGATGGGTATCACTGACACTGAAAATAATGATGAGGTAAAACCTTGTGAACATATTTCTTACAAATTAATAGTTCTCGAAGCTGAAGGCAAAGTCATTCCTGAGATTGATTTTGGCCATAGCTATTCAAGATGTGGATGTATTGAATATATATATATATATATATATATATATACATATGTATATATATATATATGTATATATATACGTATATATATATACGTATATATATATATGTTTTCTGGACTCTTTTTGCCTTGTTGATACGTTCTAATGAGTTTTAAATATTCTATTCTCTGATTTTTCCATACTATTCATAATGTTCCTTTCCAACTACTGTGCCTTCACTATTGTTTATTGATCGTTGTTTCAGAAACTGGTAAACATATACTTGAACATGCACAGTATGCCCTTGGAAAACAAAGGATAAGGAAAATAAGATTTGAAAATTTAATGCAGCGCTTAGAGAAAGAATTCAAGCCTATTTTGATTGTAATGTTTTAGTGACTTGACTTTCACGTGTCAAAGTCATCCTGAATGTTTATGGTCATCATGCCAGAGGGAAGAGAGAACTCTGAGTGACATGTACGATCTGTCTCTGGCTGGGAAATGCTCACTTTCCCTTTCCTTTAGTACAACCAGTCGCATAGCCCCCATACAACCACAAGGGGGCAGGAGATGCAATTCTGTGGTATGCCTCCAATAAAGGAGAACCGTGGATATTTGGCAAATAATACCAACCACTACCCCGGCAGGGTTGACATTTTTAGCTGGTAATGTTACAGAAAACCTTGTGAGATAAGTCATATGCAGCAGGTTTGAAGCTGTGGCATGCATGGCATTTTAGATGTTGAAATTAAAGTCTTATTTGTAAAAGGAAGACGTAGCAAGTTTTAATGTATAACCACCAACATATCTGTTTAAAGAGGTTAACTGAATATTTATTAGTCAATAAGAATAGTGGAAAATGCAATCTCAGTATTACTGGGGCTCTCCTGCTGCAGGATTGCACAGTCAGGGGAGATCTTTGGCTAAGCTCAAGCTTCAGGGAGACATGCTGGTCTTTGGTCCATTTGTCTCTACTGAGATGTACACTGATCAAGCCCATATTCCACATCTCTGGAGCTAGCAGCTCTGCTGCCTTTGGGCCAAGCTTGGAGGCACCAGAATCTCTACTGAGGCTGTGAAGTCCAAGGCTAATAGCCCAGCCTCCCTCTGGGTACTGCCCTGTGATCTCTCTGAGGCCATTCCGCTTCCCTGGGGCACTGCCATCAGGCAGGACTGGAGTCCCTCCCGTGCCTGGGGACCACCAACTTTGGTGCTGTTGTTAGTCTGAAGCATATTCTCCAGGTCCTCATGCCTTCTCAAAGGACAGGAAGAACTGCTGACCTAGAGCATCTTTTTCTGCAAAGCACTTAAATTCTGTGGCCCACCTATTCCATTGGTCTGCCAGTGTGATTCCAAGATCTGCCTCATGTGATTGCTGTCATGGAATTGTTGAAGGGATTAAAGGAGACTCCTGGGGCGCCTGGGTGGCGCAGTCGGTTAAGCGTCCGACTTCAGCCAGGTCATGATCTCTCGGTCCGTGAGTTCGAGCCCCGCGTCGGGCTCTGGGCTGATGGCTCGGAGCCTGGAGCCTGTTTCCGATTCTGTGTCTCCCTCTCTCTCTGCCCCTCCCCCGTTCATGCTCTGTCTCTCTCTGTCCCAAAAATAAATAAACGTTGAAAAAAAAAATTAAAAAAAAAAAAATAAAGGAGACTCCTGACAGCAACTGACATGGAAATTCCTAATGATGTGAAATGAAACGTCCAAGTGAATTAGCTTTAGTGATAAAGAATGGGCAGGGCAGGGATGGGGTTGGGAGGAAGACATTGATATTTATTGTGCACCTACTATGTACCAGGCCTTGGTAAGATATTTTCATATGTTATCTCATTTAACCATCATAGCAACACTATTAAGTGGTGAGTGTGAGCCCATTTTTACAGACGGAAAACTAAAACTCAAAGTTTTCTATGTATCCATAAAACATAATAATAATGATAGCTACCATTTATGATGCTTTTATATGGCAACCACTGTTATAAGATCTTTATGAATATAATAGTTAAAGTTTATTTATTTTGAGAGAGAGAGAGAAGGGGAGGGGCAGAGAGAGGGAGAGAGAGAATCCTTGACAGGCTCCATGCTGTCAGCATGGAGCCCAAACAGGGCTCAATCCCACAGTGAGACCATGACCCAAGCTGAAATCAACAGTCAGATGCTCAACCCAGTGAGCCACTCAGGCACCCCTATGTCTTTATGAATATAAAATTATTTAGTCTACCATGGGGTAAATACTATTAAAAAACAAAATTCAACCAAATAAATTTTAAAGATCTAATTGCTTTTATCAAGCAACATCTAGCGTGTACTAGGAAGCTCTCAAAAGTTGTACAAAATGGAAGGTTTTTGTAGGAAGGAGAGTGAGGCAAGAAGTTACTAGCAAAGGAAAAGAAAGGATTGTTTCAGCTAAAGTCACCTTCCCTTAGGGGGAAGGGCAGGGAATCTTATTAGGTGGATTACCTCATTTTCCTTTGGGGGATGGAGAGGGCCCATGTGACAGAATCCTCCCTGATGTTGATCAGAAAATTCCTGACTGAAGAGTTAAGACTACATTTCTGGGGGAAGTTGAAACTGCAGTTAGGTTAGGTATAAAGTTCAGATTTGGTGACTTAGCTTGAGTGACACCATTTTGGGCCTGTTGTTTTGTTCTTAACAGTACAATATTCTTATTTTGCAGATAAGGAAGTTGAGTCATGGAGTTTGAGAGACACCCAAGGTCACACAGCTAGAAAATGGGGAAAAAGACTTGACCCCTGGCAGTCTGGATCCAAAGTCCATGTTCTAAATCATTGTACTATATGGCTGAGGGATGGGGTGAGGAAAAGAGGTTGGGAGGGGGGAGAGAAGACAGACAGGCAGACACACACACACACACACACACACACACGTCATAGACAAATTCTCAAATTTGAATGTATATGTTGAAATGACTTCAGACTTTCCCCAAAGGATTTCAACACATTTCCAAGGAAATGAGCCTCAGAAATAGTCCTGTGATGGAGCCTGGTGCCAGAGGTCAATGAAGAGTGGACTATCCCCTGATTTCATACACAGGTACTGAGTGCTAGTCCTCTCAAGCCCTTTCAATCCTACTATCGGCTGAAAGACAAATTAACAATGCCTAACATTGCCTAAGATTGGGATAGAAAGGCAGTATCAGTGTTCCAAATGGGACAGCTGATGACCTGGTGGTTAAATGCTCAAAACAGCTTTCCTGAAAATGGAATAGGAACACTACTTTTTTTTTCTCTCCAGATGCTAGTGCTTATCACCTAGTTGGCTAGATGCCAGATGCTTTTAAACACAAACACTGTGCAAACTACCTGGGGTCAACTCTGTAAATAGTGCTGATGATTATACAAGGCAACATTGGCCCATGGGTATTAAACCTAAACATTTTTGGCTCTCCAAACAGCCAAGTTACTCTTAGCTCAAGGAGGTAGGGGCACTATACTAGAATCCTTCTTTTAGCATCTTTTATTGGTAACTCCGAATAGGTGGTCAAAAAGATTAAGCAACTTGTTCCTGCCAAGGAAAGAAGACTAAAATCCAGATTTTCTGGCCTCTAGCTGCTAATCACAGTAAAGAAGAGTAGATTCCATGGATTTTATTTTACTAACCCTTCCAAAGTATAAAGGCTGATGCAGTCTTTTAAAATGATTTTACGACAGACTGTATATCTTTGAATAGAATTTATGTTCAGTGATCATAGTTTTTAATGTTATTCCTTGGTGTAGTTATTTTAGCATCAGACATAAAGATTGTAAGTGACTATCATATAAACCATTTTACAAATCGTATGCCTTTTTTTTTATAACACAAATGGTCAAGTTTTATATACTCAATTAGTACAAACACCTAATCTGACTTGGTTAGATGATCAAAGTGAATATGGTCTAGCTATTAAAACACACTTGGAGGCATAGACAGATGCCCTGTGCTAATAATGCATTAGAAATATTCCTGCCTACAAACCACATTTTTCTAAACTGAGTTATGATTTACCTGAAAATTGATTTACTATTTGATTTAATAGGGAAATTGGCTGTGTGAAACTGGCTACTATGAGGAACCATTTTCGAATCAAATAACCACCTTCAGTCTTCATTTGTTCAATTATATCTTTCCTCATTTTTTTCAGAACAGATTTGAGACACTCGGGTATTTCACATTTTGTAAATTTGAATTTTTGTATTTGGGTTTGTGAACACTGGTGGGCTGACCATATAAAAATGTTTTGTAAAAATTCTCTTCCCCTCAAAAGAAGTTCCATAAACTTTTAATGATATGCAATGTGAAATTTGAAAGGTTAAAAAACTTTTCTCATATGCAACAGAGAGTGCTTATCAACTAGCAGAAGTTTGCTTCTCATTGTTGATCAATTAATAATTGTAGAATTTCAGTTCCATTAAAAAAATGTGTGGCCAAAAAAAAAAAAAATGTGTGGCCTAGACTGCGGTATGTGCTTGCATTTACTGTTTTAGTCACCCTATTACAGATGATTAGGGAGACATTTGTAAATGCTCTGCTGTTTTGAAATTAATTCCCAGGTCAGTCAGAGATTTTTTAAAATAGTTTATTTTAGGAAACATAGACTCTTGTGGGTATATTTACATTATTTAAATCTATGCTGAATTTGCTGTTTGTACGAATGATGAGATTCAGTTAAGTACATTTCTAACCACTACTCTGGACATTTCTAAAAACAAAGCAAAACTAGGAAGAAGGCAATAATTTACAGAGTAAGTGTAATTTAGCTCTTAAATACATTATGGTAAAATAAGTTATAAGCATTAATAGGGCAAAACCACTTGTCTTTAAAGTCTGTGTATATTCATATTCCTATTACCCCAGAAGGTTTTTGCTGGAGTAGTTTCTTAATTTCTCTCTCATTGAATCATTGATATATTAATATGCTATGGATTATGATGTTATTAAACACATATTAGATGTAATGCAGGCAAATTTGTCTTATAGAAACTTTAAACAAAAGAGACATCTTAGTGTGAACAACCCATTTCACCATGTACAATGCATACATTTTGTATAAGGTTTGCCACCGAAATAAAAGTAATAAAAGTACCAAAGTGTGCTGAAAATCACTGTCGGGGGTGGGGTGTTGGGCAGCAGAGTATAAAGGCATAATCCTTCCATTTTTGCTTTAAATTTCAGTTCCTCACCATTGCCTCCAAGGTTGGTTTTTCCTTTAAGTTCATTTTGACCTTTAAGTTCCTTCCATCTTTCCGCGCCCAGGAAGCAGGTGTGGGAGGAAATTGGCTACTTTATGAACCCTCCCTTCTCCAGCCACAATCATTTCAGATTCACTCCACTCTCAAAATTCTGTGCTAGGCTTTGTGTCTGGATGAAACCCCTTAACACGTTGTGGAATTTAATACTGCATTTTCCTATGCTTAAATCTAATTCATCTTTTAAAAAGTTTGCACATTTCTTCCCACTTAAGGATATACACACAATGGGGAAAATGCTTGAAGGCAGAATGCTGTGATGGGCTCTTTGGAGGCTTCTGAAGGGGCACTGAGGTCAACTTGTTTTCCCCCCCACCTCCTCCCTAAATTTTAGAAATGTGAAATCTGGCAGGGATGTGTCTTAAACTGGGTCTGGATGGAAAATGAACATAATGACCTCTAAGCTGATGAGCTGACACCTGAGCCCCCATCCCCTTTAGTTTCTGAGTTGAAATTTTGAAGATTATTTTCAGGAGGCTGTGACTACCAACTGAATAGAGAAATCATCTCCACTACTCACTGATTCTAACCCGGTGGGTATCTCGCGAAAACAGAAGAGTTACACCTGAGGGGAGGGTGTTTGCTCTGAACACACAGCTCAAGGACGTTCTCGACTCAGATGGAAGGTCTCTAGGCTGTAGCTAAAACTTTCATCCGTCCAGATATTTACAGTTTGAAGGGCTTCCCCCCTGATGTTTTTGGCAATAAAGGGAGAAAATCATTTCTCCTAAGGGCATTTGAAACTGGCAAAATAAACATGCTGTGCACAGCTGAGTCTCCCTAGCCTTTGTTTTCACTGGGAGGCTGGAGGGTCGGGACATGGACCGTCAGACTCGAGGGCTTCATCTTTTAAAGTCTCCGTGTGCGCAATACCGGGATAATCACTCCACGTGCCACCTGCGGAGGCCTCATTTTTCTTTTCATTTCTTAAGAAAAAGACTCCTCGTCGTCTAGGCAAGTTTGGACAACTGATTAACTCCTGGGAACACTTGCGCATCAGCTGATCCCAGGTGGTGCAGACGCCTAGCGGGGTCCAGGCCCCGGGGGCGCCCCCGAGGTGTCATCTTCCCGAGCGACGGTGCACCTCTCACATTAACACTTGGTTCCGCTTGGGTCTCTTCCATCTCCACCCCTCCACCCAGGGGGCCTCCCTGAGCCCCTGCCACCAGCTCACCTTCTCTTTTCCTCCCACGCCCCCGGACAGGGCATCCCTTCTGGCAGGTGGGGTCGGGGGATGTCTAGTCCCCGGGGAAGGAGTGCAGAAGGGTTAACGAGGAGAGTCTGCGGCCAGGTGGGGCGCCCACACCCGCCCGGCCGCGGTGGGCGTCGGAGGTGAGGGGGCGCTGTTCGGGCAGCAGTGCGCCGGGCGGCGGGCGGGAGAGCTGCCAGGCTGACGGAGACGCCGGCCCGAGTGGGGGCCGCTCCGCCGCCACCGCCGCCGCCGCCGCCGCTGTGATGCGGAGCCGGTGCTGCGCCGGGCGGTGGAGTCAGAGCCCGGGCGCGGGAGCACGAGCTGCAACATCAGCACCGGCGGCGGCGGCGGCAGCAGCACCTGCACCAGCTCCCGGGCCCCGCGCTGCGCTCTCCGCCCTGCCGCGCCCGGGGCCGCCGCCCCGCGCTCTCTATGGATGTCAAAGCGGCCCCCAACGGGGTGGCCACCATCGAGGACCGGATCCTGCGGATCACTGGCTACTATGGCTATTACCCGGGTTACTCCAGCCAGAAAAGTAAGACGCCGCGGGGCTGCCTTGTTCCAGGCACCGGAGCGGGTGGGATGCGGGAGGGCGCGCGGTCCGGACACCTGCAGCCCTGCCGGTACCGCTAACGCTACCTTCCTGGCGGTGGGGCCGCTGGGGCGAAAAGTATGTCCGTTGTTCTCGGTGCTGAACCACGAGAGAGAACGGGGGCCCGGGCCGTTTGCGCCTAGGAGTTTGGAAACAGTGGCAGCCTTGGGGTCGGAAGCGCCGGGGGGACCGGGTGAGCGCTCCGGGCGGCCGTCGGCCGGCTCACCTCTGGCTCATTTACCACCAAGGGGAAGGCTGCCATGGCTGTTTACTTAGCGGAAAGTCAGCCCTAGGTGCTGCACTCCCCCCAGCCCCTACTGGGTGCCGGGCTGCACGCGGGGCGCGCTGGCTGGGTAGGCTCGGGGGTGGGGCCGGCGGGGGCGGCAGAGGCAGACTTGGGTCCCGGCGCAGGCCGGCTCTGCTTGTGCACTCCGGCTGTCGAGACGCCGCCAGCGCGGGAATTACTCCTGCTAAAATGTCTTTGCGAGGTCCTCCACCCCGGGCAGAGAGAAACCTGCTCAGGTCTCCGAGTGCCGGCGCCTGGAGCCAGAGACCGGTGCAAACGACTGGGGGTGGGGTGTGTGCAAGCGGGAGGCGCGACAGGGCCAAGCTCCCGCGCGGCCGGCGGCACGTCGCGGCTCCCTCTCAGCCTGAGTAGGCTTCTCGGTTCTGCACAGGCTTTCTCCCGGCTAAGGGGGGGGGGGGGGGGGGCGGGTCGTGCGGCGCGGATGCTTTCACATTGCTAGAGCAGTTTCGCGGGGAGGGCGATGAGGTGCGCTCTACTCTGTCCCCCTCCCCCCAACACACAAACCCCACTGGCTGTCTTTGCTGGAATTAGTTCAGCCAGCGACCAAAGTGAAGCTCATTTTTCTCCGAATTGGGGGACTAGTTGCGGCTTAATTCCCATGCAGGTGGGATCTCGCTTTTCCTGTATCAATGCATTTCTGTCGCAATAGATGGAGCCTAATTGATGTTTTTGCTGTTATTTTTAACCAGAAACCGTGCAAGATCCTCGATGCATTTCTGATTGGTATTTTTCTGTGACATTTTGGGGTCCGATCAATGTTATAGTTTCTCTGAAGCAGACAAACCCTGACACGTAGAGGAGAAAACACTTTTTTTTTCATGTAACTTTCTCCCCCACTATGCTGCATCTCTATTTAATAATAATTCAGGAGCTTTGTTCTCATAGAGATATTTTCTCATTTGATATTTCATTTGGTTTCAGGAAAGGCCTGTCTGATTTGGATGGTTTCAGTCTAGCTGTTTTTAGAAGCTTACATTATTCATTTTCCATACAAAAGTAATTATATAGTGTTAGAATTTTCTGGAAAGAAAATAACACACTGTGGAATGCAGTTTGAAGTCTTTGTACTATAGATTCAAAAACTTCTTTTTTTCCCCCTATTGGCAAAGGGTTTCTTTTTTTACCCTAGAAACTTAAGGACAGCACTATGCTATGAGGCACCATAAAGCACTATGGCGAGGAAAGTATGCTATGTGGACATTAGTTGGATTTCACCAAGTAATTGAATGTTTTAATTAGGAACCATGGGATTTTGGTTGCTTAGAGAACGTGGAAGCTGTCTGAAATTTCAAGACTCAGGGTAGTTTATTAATATAATTTTTATAACAATGGAACTGTGGTTAATAAAGAACAAACCAAATGGAATACTGGAAAAGTGACATTTTAAATAAAATCATGTTCATATTATCTTTTCATGCTCATTCAAATAGCGGCCCTTGTTTCATTTGCAGTACAATAATAGGACAAAAAGAGGGAAGAGCATGGGCTGAGACAGTAACTGAAGCGAACAGGGATAAAGGTACATTTGGCGTAGTTATTTTTGATGGGCACTTATCTAACTTGAGGCCACAGAAGTCAGTGCAGACAATCTCATGAGCACAGAGAATTACATGATAGTCAAATAACTTTCAGGATGTTCGTGCCTTCAGAGGTAGAAAGAGATTGCTATTTTGCACAGTGAGAGACGAGGAGAGGAGAGAGCTGGAAGAGAGCCAGGCAGCCGAGCACCGTGAAATAATCCTGCCCTTAATGCAGGCCTCAACTAGTAAACAAACACATTGAAGCAAACCAGTACAATATGGCCAATTGATTTAGCTGTTACCAGGAATGAGCAACAGCTTGGGGGAAGTCTGGAGGGATATATTAAGGGAAAGGCTATGGTGAGGAATATAGAATATGTGAAGGCAAGGTGACTTTCCCATTTTCTGACTGGTCACATGTGAGGCCTTAAGGATGATCTCTTGATATCTATGCCATTTACCTTTTTAGAAGTAGGTGGGGACTCAGCTCTGAGAAAATGCATCAGTGATCAGCCTCCTGTTAATGTATACTGGTGCCGTCCCTGGCAATCAGGAAGATGAGTGCCTTGTGTGGAAGAAATGCTGGTAGTCAGACTGATACAAAAAGAAGTGTGTGTGTGTGTGTGTGTGTGTGTGTGTGTGTATGAGATGTATTGTCAGGGTATGATATTATCAGGATAATAATCAGGGTGCAGAAATGATGGAAGCATTTGTCTAGCCTTGAGTTACTTTTGGTCTGGTGGGGGAAATAGACTCCTCTATTCAACAAGTGCTATTTGAGGACCTCCTGTGTGCCGAGAATACGCCCATGAACAAAACAGACAAAAACGTGTTCCTTTTTGGAGCTGAAGTTTCAGTGAGTGGAGACAGACAATAATAAACAAACAAATAATGTCGTATGCTTCAAGGTGATAGGTGCTTTAAAAAAAATCACAACAGGGGAAAAAGAATGAACAATTCTGAGGGGGAGGGGTAGAGATTGTGGCAATTTTAAATAGGGCAGCCTGTTAAGACTGAGGAGATCACAACCAGGCAAAGCCTTGAAGTATGTGAAGAAGTTAGATGCGTGAACATCTGGAAGATGTTCCAGGCAGGGTGGACAGCCAGTGCAAGGCTCTGAGCTGGAACGTGCCTGGCATGCTAGAGGAAAAGCATGGAGATCTGCATGGTTGAAGTGGAGTGAGCAGTTGGGAGAATGAATGGGTAGAGATGGGGTCACTGTGAATGCAGGGGTCGGGTAAAGTAGAGCCTTAGAGGCCATTGTAAGTCCTTTGGGAAGCCTTTCTGGGGTTTTGACAAAGGAGTGATGTGACTTGACTTTTCAAAGGGATCAGTTTGACTGCTGTATTCAGGCAGGAGTGGAAGCAGAGAGACTAGCTATGTTATTGCAATAACCTGGGTGGGAGATGATGTCGGCCTGAATCAGAGTGGTAACAGGTGGTAAGAAGTGGTCAGATTCTGCAGATACTTGAAGTTAGAGCCAGTAGGGGTTACCAGTGCACCGGATATGACATCTGCAAGAGAGAGAGGAGCAAAATGTGATTCCATCTTTTCTGGTTTGACCAACTTTGAGTTGCCAACAGCTGAATCCTGAAGGCTTCAAGGTAGAGGGAGTCTGGGGCTAAGGATACTATTTGAGGAATGTTAAATGTAATTGGAGATGAAAGGTAAGCCTGGAGTTCATAGGAAAGGTCTGAATGGGGATATAAATTAGGGATTTTTCAGCATCTGGATGGTATTTGAAGCCTAAGACTGATGAGAGCTCCAAGAGTGAATTTATGTAGAGAAAAGGAACAAGGTTTGAATCCTGAGGGTCTCAGACATTAAGAGGCTGGGGGAGAGGAGAAACCATGCAGGTAGACCAAGAAGGAGCTCCCAGGGAGGTGGGAGGAAAACCAGGAGCTTGTGATACCCTGGAAGCCAGTGAAGAGTTTCAAGGGGAAGGGATTAGCTGAGTCCGATGCTGCTGAAAAGTTAAGTGAAATAAAGACTTGTAACTGACCACTGAATTTGGCAATTGGGGGTCATTGGTGACCTTGACAAGAACCCTGACAAGAGCAGGTAAGGTAGGATAAAATTTACTAGAATGTGTATAAGAGAATTAGAGGACTTGGAAACGTGAGCATAGACAACTCTTCAAGGATTTTTTGTGCAAAGGGGAGCAGAGCCGATGGGGATCGTAGGATCAAAGAAGTTTTTTTTCTTTTAATGGAAGAAATAACAGCAAGTTTGCAAGGACTTGAGAATGATTCAGTAGAGAAAGAATAATCCATAATGTGGGAGAGATAAGGCATGGAATCTACTGCACAAGAAAAAAGACACTTCATGCAGGGCAGTGTGTGTGGGCGCAGGTTCTGGAAGGTGGATAACCAAGATGGTGGGAGGCAGCTGAGTTTCTCTTTGGTTGCTTTAATTTTCTCCAAAGAGGAAGCAAGGAATCAACTGAAAGTGAGGATGGGGGAGGGTGTGGTAGTGGTTGGAGGAGAGAGAAGGTGTGAATAATTGAGTAGGGAGCATGACCAGACCGGGGAAGTGCAGTAAAGTGGTTTGGCTGCCTTAAAGAACCCATTTAAAGTTTCTGGCCACAAATTGAAAGTGAGACCAGTCGGTAGGTTGTTACATTCACTGATACAATGAAGACTTGGAGGAAGTGAAGAGAAGGACTTCACCAGAGTGCAGATTATCCAATGGGTATGATAAAATAATAGGGGAAAGGGAGTAGTAAATGGATGCAAGAAAGGTATTACCGTAATGGTTGACCGTAGAATTTAAAGCTGGTAAGTAGAGGAGAGGAAATCAAGGTAGTTAGGGAGGGTGAAGAGATGGTAGGATCAGTGGTTTGCAACCTCAGTGGGATCAAAGGGGAGCGGAAGTTAGCTGGAAGATGAGAGGCGGTGGTCAGAGAGAGAGCTGTATGCAGTAAGAAGTTATTTCCGTTAGTCAAGTCAAAGGATAAGTCAACTTAGGTTTTATTGTATTCCATAATTGATATTCTTGAGGTGAGACTTCTTTTTGTGTTTGTATAAGGAGGTGGTATGTTGGTGTGTAGTGAATTAAACCCTAGTGATTTGGAGATTGATTCTAGTCTTAAACCTGCCAGGAGCTGGCTCTGAGACCCTCTCTGTGCCAGTTTCCTTGTTTGTAAAAAAAAAAAAAAAAAAAAAAAAAGTATAGAATTTGCTGTCTCAGAACAGCCATGCAGTAGGTCAGCTTTGACAGCTCTCACAAAAGTCCCATCTCTTCACTGCACCTTCCATCTCAGATGGCAACCAGTTGTCTTTCTTCGTTCTATGTTTTTTGCACCTGTTGGCCTTTTGTTTTTCTATGCCCATTAGTGACCAGGTTCTGTGGTTGTTTACTCTTGGTAGCTGCAACAGTGAAACCTCTTCCCCTTACTCTGATCCCAGCGCTGAGCATCTTATCTCCAAAAAGAATTCTATCAGCTTCTGGCTTTTCTGGCTCTCTGATGTCTCTGACTGCTGCTATGACTTAGCATGTCCCCAGGTTCCAGCCTCAGTTGGTTCTTCTCACTCTACTTTCCCTGAGTAAGCTCATTCAATCCCCTGGCTTCGCTATCTCCTATGAGTCTGTATATCTAGGTTCTCTTTTCCTAAACCCAGGCCATTTCGAACTTCCTACTAGACTTCCTACCTGGATGTCCTCTAGGCATGTCACACATAAAACTAAATTCATCAGCCTGTCCTTAAAATGTGCCCTTTCCTTCTTGTTATACTTTTTAGCTTCCAATATCTGCATCTAACCAATTGCCTGGAAACCTGGAGTTATCCTCAAACCTCTACCCTTTTTTCTTACCCATATTCAGTTAAGAAGTCCTATCTGTTCTTCCCTAAATATGTGTTTTCCATCCCCACTGGCACTACCTTAGTTCTTTCTATCCATCACATCTTTCCTCCAGCCTCAAACCCTTCTAATCTAGTATGCACACCTTAACATTTAATTTCGTAAAATGCAGATCTGTTCATCTCGCATCCCTCATCAAATGCCTGGAATAAATCTTGATTTTCTGTGGAGTAAAGTCCAAACTCCTTAGCATGCCACAACCTGAGCCCAGCTTACATTGTTCTATTTTAGCACGCATTTCCCCCACTAATTGCCAAAGTGATGCATGCTTAATGCAGAAAATCTGGAAGGCAGAGAAGCAAAGGGAGATTAAAACAAAATTACTCATAATTCCATCACCCAGAGGTGATTAGTATTCACATTTTGGTTAATATTATCCTTTCAGTCTTTTTTATATCCATAAATACATGCAAATTCTTTTTATTTCACACTAATTATTATATAATTATTAATTTATTTGATAATGTATTCATAGTCTTCCATATATTCGAGCACCTTAATCTGCTTGGTTGTTGGATTTTTAGTCCACTTTTTAAATTTTTAAGTTTATTTTTGAGAGAGAGAGAGAGAGAGAGAGACACAGCATGAGTGGGGGAGGGGCAGAGAGAGAGGGAGAGACAGAATCTGAAGTAGACTGCAGAACCTGACTAGGGGCTCAAACTCAGTGAAACTGTGAGATTATGACCTGAGCCGAAACCAAGAGTCAGAAGCTTAACTGACTGAGCCACCCAGGCGCCCCCAGGTTGTTTTTTTGTTTTTTGTTTTTTTCATATCTCACATGGCCTCCATAAACCCTGGTCATAGTCTCATCAAGGGGCTCATTATTTCGATAACATTATTGTCCCCATGCTCTCCTCCTCAATGCTTTTTTACACTATGGCCAGATGACTTCCTCTCCCTGTGTCTCCTTCATCACTCTTTGGAAAGCTCTTTGAAGGCTGAGGCTGAGTTGAATCGCTGTCCTCTGTAAAGCTTCCTGATTGCCCCAGGCTGGGTTAATCCTCCCTCTGTGCTCCTATAATACTGTGTACTCACCTCTGCTCCAGCACTTAGCACACTATTTTTGGCTGTTTACACAAGACTGTCTCACCCACGGAGCTGAGGGAGGGCAAGGACTTATCTTTATTTATGTATTTTCCTCTTAGGCAAAGTGTCTGGTATATATCCTGGGTGCTCAATAAAGTTTGTCGTACTAATGAATGAATGATTATAGTTTCCTTTGAAGAAATTGGAGTTAATTATTTTCTCACAGAAAGAGAGAGAGTCCATGATAGTAGCAATTGGAGAAAAAATTCACCAGCTATGAATGAATCAAACAGATGTGCCTATTCAGAGAATACATCAGATGGTATCACTTTACCTTTGTGGTTGTAACTTCTGCATTTTTGCCCTTCTTGTTTTCTTTATCACTTTCTCTATGCTTGAAAGGGGCAAAGGCTTTTTTTTTTTTTTTTTTTTTTTTAATACAGAGTAGTACAAAGTTGGTAGAATTGTAAGAAATACAATGTGGTCCTTCCTCCCACCCCCTTTTAAAATGGTTGATGTTGGTCTTCATGGTACAATATGTAACATTTAAGCAACTCTGGCTGGAGTAAGTTATAAAATCGTCTCTTGCTAGTGACACAAACGCCATCACTATTTCTCCCAGTTCATGTTCTGTTTTACCCTGATAATAAGCTTTATATTGCTTTGTATGTGATAGGTAGTGTTTCATAGACGGTTCTAATTACCATCGATGTGGAGTATTGAGAAGTCTTTGTTACGTAGCTTTTCACTGTAATATACAAGGACTGTATGAGTATCATTGTTTATGTTATTCACGTTGGATAATGCTATTTCTACAGTGCTAATTTTGGTGTGTATTTTTCATTTAAAATATAAATTTACGGGGCGCTTGGGTGGCGCAGTCGGTTAAGCGTCCGACTTCAGCCAGGTCACGATCTCGCGGTCTGTGAGTTCGAGCCCCGCGTCAGGCTCTGGGCTGATGGCTCAGAGCCTGGAGCCTGTTTCTGATTCTGTGTCTCCCTCTCTCTCTGCCCCTCCCCCGTTCATGCTCTGTCTCTCTCTGTCCCAAAAATAAAAAATAAATAAATAAATAAATAAATTTACATGTAAGTTGGGTATTTGTATTATAAAATACTACTACGACTACTAGCTAACACGTGGGCTTAACATTAAGTTTCAGACAGGCTTTCTAAAGAAAGTATATCTAAGGCCTGTTTGAGGCCATGAGGTCTAATGCAAAGACCTTAAGATTCTGCTCTGCCACTTCTTAGCCGTTAAACACCTCAGCTCAACAATTTTGTTCCTGTAGTATGGGAATAAAAGTAGTTGTTTCACAGGTCACTAGGAGGATTATGTAAGACAATGGGTGCAGAATGTCTGGCACAGTTCAATATATGGAAGTTGTTAATGATTATGGAGGAAGACAGTAGAATTGGTTTCACCATCCAAGAGCCTTGCTCATTTTTTCCTGGTAAATAAGCGACTTACCACTTTTTTTTGTTGCTGTTTGTTTTTCATATTCAGCTTTGCATTTTGAATTGGTGTTGAAAGTTGTGTTAGAGCGATGTTAGAGATCATTTGCACATTCTCCAAGTTCACAATGGTTTTCCATTCCTTATCCATTTCTGGCTTGTCTGGTGTTATAATCGAAAGGGGCAGTGTATTACACTTATCTGGGTTGCCCCTAAGGATAGTTTAAAATGGGCTGGAGGCCATTTGTGATGAGGTTATTCCCAATGGGTTGATCTAAAAGAGAGAAGACAAATCTAGGGCCTATGAGGGACGCGATGAGTCTGCATATCTAGAGATACCCAGACCTCAAAGGAGAAGGGAGTGCAAGGGTGCCAGGGGTGTGGGAAAATAGGGGCAAGAGAGTGGGGGAGGGGAAGCATGGAAGCCCATTTGAAGATGGGTAGCATGGGTTGGGGACAAGCAGGGTTAGATAGGATTGGGAGGGCAAACAGGTGGAGAGGAAGCGAAGCCTGAGGATTAATTTGGAGCCAGTTTGTTGAAAGTTGCAGTGTTTCTTTAATATGCAGAGTTTTAGAGGCACAGTTCCTTTTTGGGCTGTTTATATAGCAGTAAACATAACAGAGTGTTTTATGTTCTACTTTAAAAAATACATCATTATGTTATAAACATATAAACATATATGTTATAAACATATAAACATATTTCTACATAATCTCTGGAGTTAATTTTTTTAAGTTATAAAGCGTTTAATTATTTACAGACCCAGAAGAATATAGAGGAAAAGAAAAATAAACTTGTCACTCTAGCACAACTACTGTTATTTTGGCTCATTTCCTTCCTTTCTTCCTAATGCGTATAGGGCTCCCCTTCTTGAGTTTTGGCAAATGTAAACTATAGTGTGGTCATAATTCTGATATATACACGATTTTGTGCCCTGCTTCTCTTCCGTTTAACATTTTAGGATAAGCATTTTTAATTTTGTTGCACTTATCTGCCTTGAGAGGCTGGAATTAGATTCTCCTTTCAGAGATCTTGCCTTAAAAAATTTGTGCAAACTGGTTCTCAGTTATTTGAGACTAAATAAAATGGAGAGACCTGGAGTGTTCGTGAGGACTTATTTGATCTCTAGTTACAAGATTGCATGTGAACTGGCTTAAGCAAAAATGGAAGTGATTGAAAGGATACTGGGAATATTCTATGGATTTTAGGGGCAGGGATGAGGTGGGATGAGCTAGCATCAGGTCCTGGAGGGTGATAGGGAAAACAGGAAGCCCTCTTTCTCTGCCTTTCATCTCTTTTTTCTGGCACATGTTCTCCATTCTTGTCTCTTGCTGCAGGCTGGCTTTCTCAATTTCCTTGTCCAAATGGTTGAAAATAGCCTCTGCCAGCAGTTCCAGTGTTTACGTGTCCTCTATTCAAGAGAGCAGACAGATTGAGCAAGAATCTCTTACTTCTAAATCCAGATTCCCGGAGAAAGGGACTCTTTGGCCCAATTTGTGTCAAGTGCATACTCTTGATTCTATGGACTATGGTGGCTTGGGGCAGGGTCAAGTTATGCAATCATGGCTGCCAGAAACTCTCTCCAGTAGCTCTTTTGACTGTAGGGGAAAAGGTTGTTTGAAGTGAAAAGGAGCAATTGGCCGGACAGTCAACTTAATCGCTATTGGTTCACAGAGCTTGCATAAAAAAGTTTCTTACTCAAATCATAGGCTTTAATCAAGATCCAATCTTTTCTTTTTTCTGTTTCTGATAGTTTTTGGAGTATATAAAGATCATACTTAGGTTATAGAGACAATATTTCTACAAACTAAGAAAATCCAGGTGTTTGTTTAGAGTGTAAGTCCCTAGGGAGTTCTGTTTAAGAAGTATCCAACCAATACTGCAGACTACTTATTAAGTTTTATTGAAGTGCTACTGCTTACATCAAGTTTGGAAGACATATTTCGTTTTCTAGCTCAGATAGGGCAGCACACCAGTTCCTTCAGGTTCAAGGTATGGTAATTGAGGATGACATTTAACATTGTATATTTTAAACAGGCATTGAAAATTACACTTTTCTGCAGTCTGGGATTTTCTATATTTAGTCCTGGGTTAATGCCAAGATGGCACTAGTGAGGTATCAATAATGGTTTTGTGGTCTTGAAAACCAGACATACTAAGAATTGTTTATCTCCTGTGAAAGCTAAGATTCCTAAGGGGGTCAGAGCATGCAGATTTTTGCTTCTGATACCTTGCTAAGTTCCAAGTCATGTGACTTTGGTATCTATCTTGTGTTTCTGTTCATACCTATGTCTAAGCACAGTCATTCTGGAGGAAAGATCCAGATTGAGTGAGTTGGAAGCCATTTGGAACACTGTCTTCTCTGCTAGACTTATGGTGGCAGGTTCTAAAGAAGCAATATAATACATCTAAGGTGACATTATTATTTACCAGGGACTTTTTTTTTTCAATATATGAAATTTATTGTCAAATTGGTTTCCATACAACACCCAGTGCTCATCCCAAAAGGCGCCCTCCTCAATACCCATCACCCACCCTCCCCTCCCTCCCACCCCCCATCAACCCTCAGTTTGTTCTCAGTTTTTAAAAAAAAAAATTTTTTTAACGTTTATTTATTTTGGAGACAGAGAGAGACAGAGCATGAATGGGGGAGGGTCAGAGAGAGGGAGACACAGAATCGGAAGCAGGCTCCAGGCTCCGAGCTGTCAGCACAGAGCCCGATGCGGGGCTCGAACTCACGGACCGCAAGATCATGACCTGAAGTCGAAGTCGGCTGCTTAACCGACTGAGCCACCCAGGCGCCCCTTGTTCTCAGTTTTTAACAGTCTCTTATGCTTTGGCTCTCTCCCACTCTAACCTCTTTTTTTTTTTTCCTTCCCCTCCCCCATGGGTTTCTGTTAAGTTTCTCAAGATCCACATAAGAGTGAAACCATATGGTATCTGTCTTTCTCTGTATGGCTTATTTCACTTAGCATCACACTCTCCAGTTCCATCCACGTTGCTACAAAAGGCCATATTTCATTCTTTCTCATTACCACGTAGTATTCCATTGTGTATATAAACCACAATTTCTTTTTTTTTTTTTTTTCCTTTCTCTCAATTTTATTTTATTTTTATTTTTTTTTTATGAAGTTTATTGACAAATTGGTTTCCATACAACACCCAGTGCTCATCCCAAAAGGTGCCCTCCTCAATACCCATCACCCACCCGCCCCTCCCTCCCACCCCCCGTCAACCCTCAGTTTGTTCTCAGTTTTTAACAGTCTCTTATGCTTTGGCTCTCTCCCACTCTAACGTCTTTTTTTTTTTCTCCCTTCCCCTCCCCCATGGGTTCCTGTTGAGTTTCTCAGGATCCACATAAGAGTGAAACCATATGGTATCTGTCTTTCTCTGTATGGCTTATTTCACTTAGCATCACACTCTCCAGTTCCATCCACGTTGCTACAAAAGGCCATATTTCATTTTTTCTCATTGCCACGTAGTATTCCATTGTGTATATAAACCACAATTTCTTTATCCATTCATCAGTTGATGGACATTTAGGCTCTTTCCACAATTTGGCTATTGTTGAGAGTGCTGCTATAAACATTGGGGTACAAGTGCCCCTATGCATCAGTACTCCTGTATCCCTTGGGTAAATTCCTGGCAGTGCTATTGCTGGGTCATAGGGTAGGTCTATTTTTAATTTTCTGAGGAACCTCCACACTGCTTTCCAGAGCGGCTGCACCAGTTTGCATTCCCACCAACAGTGCAAGAGGGTTCCCGTTTCTCCACATCCTCTCCAGCATCTATAGTCTCCTGATTTGTTCATTTTGGCCACTCTGACTGGCGTGAGGTGATATCTGAGTGTGGTTTTGATTTGTATTTCCCTGATAAGGAGCGACGTTGAACATCTTTTCATGTGCCTGTTGGCCATCCGGATGTCTTCTTTAGAGAAGTGTTTATTCATGTTTTCTGCCCATTTCTTCACTGGGTTATTAGTTTTTCGGGTGTGGAGTTTGGTGAGCTCTTTATAGATTTTGGATACTAGCCCTTTGTCCGATATGTCATTTGCAAATATCTTTTCCCATTCCGTTGGTTGCCTTTTAATTTTGTTGGTTGTTTCCTTTGCTGTGCAGAAGCTTTTTATCTTCATAAGGTCCCAGTAATTCATTTTTGCTTTTAATTCCCTTGCCTTTGGGGATGTGTCAAGTAAGAAATTGCTGCGGCTGAGGTCAGAGAGGTCTTTTCCTGCTTTCTCCTCTAAGGTTTTGATGGTTTCCTGTCTCACATTCAGGTCCTTTATCCATTTTGAGTTTATTTTTGTGAATGGTGTGAGAAAGTGGTCTAGTTTCAACCTTCTGCATGTTGCCGTCCAGTTCTCCCAGCACCATTTGTTAAAGAGACTGTCTTTTTTCCATTGGATGTTCTTTCATGCTTTGTCAAAGATGAGTTGGCCATACGTTTGTGGGTCTAGTTCTGGGGTTTCTATTCTATTCCATTGGTCTATGTGTCTGTTTTTGTGCCAATACCATGCTGTCTTGATGATTACAGCTTTGTAGTAGAGGCTGAAGTCTGGGATTGTGATGCCTCCTGCTTTGGTCTTCTTCAAAATTCCTTTGGCTATTCGGGGCCTTTTGTGGTTCCATATGAATTTTAGGATTGCTTGTTCTAGTTTCGAGAAGAATGCTGGTGCAATTTTGATTGGGATTGCATTGAATGTGTAGATAGCTTTGGGTAGTATTGACATTTTGACAATATTTATTTTTCCAATCCATGAGCAGGGAATGTCTTTCCATTTCTTTAAATCTTCTTCAATTACCTTCATAAGCTTTCTATAGTTTTCAGCATACAGATCCTTTACATCTTTGGTTAGATTTATTCCTAGGTATTTTATGCTTCTTGGTGCAATTGTGAATGGGATCAGTTTCTTTATTTGTCTTTCTGTTGCTTCATTGTTAGTGTATAAGAATGCAACTGATTTCTGTACATTGATTTTGTATCCTGCAACTTTGCTGAATTCATGTATCAGTTCTAGCAGACTTTTGGTGGAGTCTATCGGATTTTCCATGTATAATATCATGTCATCTGCAAAAAGCGAAAGCTTGACTTCATCTTTGCCAATTTTGATGCCTTTGATTTCCTTTTGTTGTCTGATGGCTGATGCTAGAACTTCCAACACTGTGTTAAACAACAGCGGTGAGAATGGGCATCCCTGTCGTGTTCCTGATCTCAGGGAAAAAGCTCTCAGTTTTTCCCCATTGAGGATGATGTTAGCTGTGGGCTTTTCATAAATGGCTTTTATGATGTGTAAGTATGTTCCTTCTATCCCGACTTTCTCAAGGGTTTTTATTAAGAAAGGGTGCTGGATTTGGGGCGCCTGGGTGGCGCAGTCGGTTAAGCGTCCGACTTCAGCCAGGTCACGATCTCGCGGTCCGTGAGTTCGAGCCCCGCGTCGGGCTCTGGGCTGATGGCTCAGAGCCTGGAGCCTGTTTCCGATTCTGTGTCTCCCTCTCTCTCTGCCCCTCCCCTGTTCATGCTCTGTCTCTCTCTGTCCCAAAAATAAATAAACGTTGAAAAAAAAAATTAAAAAAAAAAAAAGAAAGGGTGCTGGATTTTGTCAAAGGCCTTTTCTGCATCGATTGACAGGATCGTATGGTTCTTCTCTTTTTTTTTTATTAATGTGATGTATCACGTTGATTGATTTGCGAATGTTGAACCAGCCCTGCATCCCAGGAATGAATCCCACTTGATCATGGTGAATGATTCTTTTTATATGCTGTTGAATTCGATTTGCTAGTATCTTATTGAGAATTTTTGCATCCATATTCATCAGGGATATTGGCCTGTAGTTCTCTTTTTTTACTGGGTCTCTGTCTACCAGGGACTTTTTAGAACAAATATATTTAGAAGTTGAGAACTTTTTATTTCTCCATTATATATATATATATATATTTCTTCATTTTATATATATATGTAAATATATATATATATATATACACACATACATACATATGATATGTGAGCACTTGAAGCATTAGCTTCTTGCCGTGCTCCTTTCTGGTTCACAGCCATCAGGGTCTTTTTAAAAGCATTAATTGGATTATTCCTCTGGTTAAAGTTTTTAGTGGCTTTCGATATCTCTTTGGAAAACTGTAAAACCCTAAACCCAGTCTACAAAGGTAGGTCCTACATGGTCCAGTTCTTCAGATGGCAACACTGTTCCATGCCCCGATTATGCTGTGGGCATAGTGGCACGTGCTCCAGTCCCTTTCTTTTCTCCCAACTGATGAACAGGCTTTCCCCCACTCCTGGTGCTGTTACCTGACTGGCTCCTAGCCATCCTTCATGTCTCATATTCAGTGCCACTGCCTCAGAGAGCACTTTGTAGCTTTGCACCTCGCTCCTCTGTACTTTTCCTTTACAGCACTTCCTACAAACTGCACTCACAATTTATGTTGATTGCTGTGACTGTTTAATGTCTTTCCTGCCCACTGGTCTCTTAGCTCCCTAAGGGATGGATCCATTTTGTTCAGCACTGTGTGCCCTGCACACAGAATTGTGCCTGTGCACTCCATAAGTATTTGTTGAATGTGTGATCAAGGCTTGTTAAAAATTTCAAGTAGACTTTTTGCAAAAAATCAACTTTTTATTTGAAATATTTTTGAATTTCTAGAAAAGTTAAGATAATACGAAGAATCCCTGTATCTCTCTCACCCACCCTCCCCATTGTTATCACTTTATATTACCAATGTAAATTTGTCAAAACTCAGAAACCAATATTGGTACGTTACTGTGACTTAAACTCCAGGCTTTATTTGAATTTCACTAGTTTTTCCACTAAGGTTCTCCTTCTGGTCCAGGATCTGGTCTGGCCTGTTGCATTCAATTGTCATATTTCTTAAGTAGGCTTTTTAATGAAAAGATAACTTCAATTTTATAGGAATTTTCTGGCCAGGTTTTTAGGGCTTGGGTCAGATCACATTTGAAAACATAACTACTAGTTTACAAGGTGATACTGGATTAAATTCATGTTAGAAATGACCTACGACTTGACATAGAAATTACATACTATCTTAGAGGACTGTTCCATAGCATAGAACAGTAGTTTTTTTTTTAATTTATTTTTATTTTTTTTTCAATATATGAAATTTATTGTCAAATTGGTTTCCATACAACACCCAGTGCTCGTCCCAAAAGGTGCCTTCCTCAATGCCCATCACCCACCCTCCCCTCCCTCCCACCCCCCATCAACCCTCAGAACAGTAGTTCTTAGTATTTCTACTTTTTAACACTTAGGGGGATGCAGAAATCTTTGAAAAATCTAGATAAAGCTATAGATTACCTCTTCACCCCCAAATACACATACATACCAAACACTTTCATGCAGTTTATTTTATTACACTGGAAATTTATTATTTCACAGGAATGGGCTATAAAGTGGATAATTGCAATGAGTTGTATCTGTTTTTCTGTTTTATGAGAATGCGTACAAAATTTAACGGTAATGCCTGGAAAAATTGAAAGAATTCAAATGTGTTAACTAAAATAGGAGTGAACTTCAGTTTTATTCAAAAGTGAATTTCCACGAGGACGTTCTTATAGTCTGGAGTGAATAAAAAGCTGAAATTCTGGAGTGGTCTTAGGCATGGGAGTCATCATTTCCACTGCACTCAAGTCACTGAGGTCACTTTTGAGGCAAGATCCGCGTCATCCATGCTGTCTTTGACAGAAAAGAAAGGATAATGGATTTGTGTTTCAGTTTTGAGGTTGTCTAAGCATAATTAGCTTTCAAGTACATCTTGCAGTGTATCTAGATACTCCCAGATTGTTGATCTGCACAGAAATGTTATGACATGTCATTCTGGATTCTTGTTTTCCTGAGGAGCTGTGTTTCCAAAGGAACTTGTGGTTTTCACCTGCATTATAATAGTGACTTTAAATCTTTCAGTGAAAAAGCATGTCATAAAATCTATCCAAGTTACAGTGATACGCAAACTTCCCTTCATTACCAAAGCGGGAGCACAAACCTACTTTTCTCCCCAGGTGCTGTTTGTTTGACATCGTAACCTTTCGTGCTTCCTAAGAAGCTCACAGAATAGGCACTGTCCTTAGATGGTATTCATGTGCCTGTAACAGAAAATCAGGATGGGAAGCACTGGGAGACATACAGTTATTTGCTAAAGGGAAATAGCATAGCTGCCCGTGTCTCCAATGTTTGCATCAAAATTGGGGCAAATAAACAGCTTGAGGAGAAGACTTTATTTGATAAAGGCTTCCATTTTTATCCCCTGCTGCAGACCACAAACCAGTTTATCCATTTCCAAGGCACACTGGTTCCCAAGGTCTCCCCAGGATGAATTTGGCTGCAAGAAAACTCAACTTCTATTGGCTTAAGCAATAAGGAATTTATTCTCTTTTAGAGCAGTAAGTTGAGAGGTGGGGTGGCTGACTTAATGGCTTATGCTGTAGTGAAGTACCTAGAGACTATTGTTTTCCATCTTGTGGTGTGGACTTTTTCTTGACTTTCTTTTAAAAGTGTTTAATTAACTTTTCTTTTTTTGTTTCTTAAATTTTTTTTAATGTTTATTTATTTTTGAGACGGAGCATGAACGGGGGAGGGGCAGAGAGAGAGGGAGACACAGAATCCGAAGTAGGCTTCAGGCTCTGAGCTGTCAGCACAGAGCCTGATGCGGGGCTCGAACTCACGGACTGTGAGATCATGACCTGAGCCGAAGTCAGACACTTAATTGACTGAGCCACCCAGGCACCACTTCTCCTTCTCCTCCTTCTCCTTCTCCTTCTCCTTCTCCTTCTCCTTCTCCTTCTCCTTCTTTTTTTTTTAATAAAATTCATTGTCAAATTGGCCTGCATACAACACCCAGTGCTCATCCCAACAAGTGCCCTCCTCAATGCCCATGATCCATTTTCCCTCTCCCCCACCCACCTGTCCACCTTTAGTTTGTTCTCTGTATTTAAGAGTCTCTTGTGGTTTGTCTCCCTCCTTTTCTGTTTGTAACTACTTTTTCTCCCTTCTCTTCCCCCATGGTCTTCTGTTTCACTTAAAGTTTTACTTGAAGTTTTAATAGGTTTCTTTTGTTTTTCTAATATTTCTTTTAAGAATATGGCCTATTGTTCTTACGTTAAGGATATGATAACTTCTCTTATTCTCTAAGGAAGTTACTAATATGTTTTTGTTTGTTTTCTTCTCTTGAATGGGCTGGTTTTTCCAAGTTGTTTTTTTTTTAAGTTTTTATTATTGTGAGCCAATATACTTGAAATTTTGTGATTTTTGTGTACCTTCTTATATTCTAGAGTAGAGGGCTCCGAAGCTATTTGGAATCTGTGGGAATGGTGGAGGAGGTCAAGAACCAGGAAGGGTCTTGCCCCAAGTTAGCCTGCTGCAATTTCATGGCTGCTAGCAGAAGACATGAAACTCCCGAGTCAGAGACTAAAAACAGACTCGACCAAGGCTACAGATTTTTGCCTCACTCTTTCAGTGGTAACTGGTAACTTAGGACAATTCTGTGTTGTGAATTGGATATCTACTTTCCTCTACCCTCAGTTTCGGTTTCAGTTTCCTCAGGCCTGAAAAGTCATTTGCTACTTTTAGCGTCTAACATGTTGTTATTAAAAAGTGAATAGGTAAAATGTTACTGCCTTCACTCTTGATTCTTGTGGATTTACACCTTTAAAAAATTCACTTCTTGTCATTTTAGTGGAATTTCCTAAATGAACAAATAGAGATGTGTGTATTCAGTTTACCATCTTTTTTTTTTTTTTTCAACGTTTATTTATTTTTGGGACAGAGAGAGACAGAGCATGAACGGGGGAGGGGCAGAGAGAGAGGGAGACACAGAATGGGAAACAGGCTCCAGGCTCTGAGCCATCAGCCCAGAGCCTGACGCAGGGCTCGAACTCACGGACCGCGAGATCGTGACCTGGCTGAAGTCGGACGCTTAGCCGACTGCGCCACCCAGGCGCCCCTCAGTCTACCATCTTTACCAGGAAGAATCATTGTCTTTTCTACTTCTATTCTTTGAAATCTTCCCACTTAAACTAGATCTACTATAAACTGAGATAAATGCCGTATTCATGGTGGCAGAGTACATTATCTTGATTTCCTCCCGGTGGGAAGCTATTTTAGATATCATAACATGGGGGCAAACAGTATTGTGCATTATCTGTTTCCTGATCTGAATTTTGGTTTCACAGACGTGTTTACCCTGTGAAAATATCATCAAGCAGGCACTTAAGGTCTGTGTAATTTTCCGTATGGATGTTATATTGCGATAAAAAGTTTACATTGAAAATCGTATGTAACATGACTATATATCATAGCATTCTAGTCCATTTTACCCTAGTTTTAATAAAACATTGAATTAAAATTATTTTCCAAATTTTCAGAGTAACATAAATAATTATTTTTGTGTGTTCCCAGTTTATTGACCCCTAAGCACATCCCCGAATCCGTTGTCAGTATGAGGAAGTGGTTCTCAAATACTTTGCTGCATAGTAGAAACAACTGGGAGTTCTAAAAACTATCCCAATGCTAAGGGTAAATTACATTCCAATTAAAACAGATTCTTTGGTATTGAGACACAGGCATCGGTCCTTTTTATGCTCCCCGGGAGAGTCCAATGAACATCCAAGGCTGTGAACATAGGTCTAGAACACGGCTTCTGAAACCATCTGTGCTAAAGGACCAGTCTGTATTTTTTTTTTAATTTTTTTTCAACGTTTATTTATTTTTTTTTGGGACAGAGAGAGACAGAGCATGAACGGGGGAGGGGCAGAGAGAGAGGGAGACACAGAATCGGAAACAGGCTGCAGGCTCTGAGCCATCAGCCCAGAGCCTGACGCGGGGCTCGAACTCACGGACCGCGAGATCTTGACCTGGCTGAAGTCGGACGCTTAACCGACTGCGCCACCCAGGCGCCCCAACCAGTCTGTATTTTTAAATTTCCAACTTGTTATAGATCAAAAATCTTGCAAAATCAAAAATGAGCTAAGAGAAAAAATAATCATGCACTGAAATACCGTAGCACTGTCAACTTGCGACAAGGTTTTCTTAATGTTTATTCTCAATTTCCATATTTATCTGGTCCCACATTGGTAGCAGTTCATGGCTAGTACCAGTCCACAGAGCACCCGTTGGGTAACATCTACCACTCGGGCAATGGAATACTCTTTCTTTCTTAGCACAAGCCAAGTATCCATATCCTCTCCTCTCTGTGGAGTCATTTTGGAGACTGAAGAGGACTTGCATTGAGGCCTATAGGGGGTGTTCCCACTCATTCTCTTACAGCCCTCCTGACACACTGCATCTACTCTGATGCATTTTTGGGCTCTGAAAGCATGGGGTGAAAACCACTGTTAGGAACTCATGGCTTCATTTGAGATTTTTCAAGTATTATTTTCCTTCAGCTGTATAAATCCGGGAAACACTCTTGACTACTAACATCTTAGCATGTGACCTCGTGTATATTTGTAGTGGATCTAATCTGTGTGTTGTATGGCTAAGTGAATTTCAGGGAAAAATCCGCTGAAGACTCTCAAGAACCTTGTTCTTAGTGATTTTGCACTGTAGGCTAGAATGCAGCGAGAATTCTCCTGTTACATGGGCTGAAATCTTCAAAGGATACCCGGCGTTTCACTCAGAGGCCTGTGAGGCTGCCTGTGGTGTTTGCAGGGCTGAATGAGAAGTGGGCTGCTATAATTTGCTACCCCGAGATCCTTGGCCCAGTAGTCTGGGAACATGGAAATTTACCCATGTGGAAGGAAGCCCATTAGGTTTATGAAGCATGGGATGGAGAGTGAGGTTTGGAATTTGTGGGAACTTAATCTTAGGGAGGAGTTCAGAATGAGTCAAATGAATCATTTTACGGTGACATCTAATCCCCTTCCCTTTGGAAGATTATTTTGGTGGCAATGCAGTTGAATTCTAGTTGAAGCAGATTTTCTGATTAACATGTTCCAAGGCATCTCTTACTTTTTGTTTTTGTTTTTGTTTTTCCCTTTCTAAGTACTGGCTCACCTGTTTCAGAGAAGATGACACAATTACACTTATTAGACAACCAAAGGCCACACCAGATGTTGTTAATTGCACTCTCAGTCCCTTGTGTGGCTTTTAATAAAGCTGTCTTCAATGGCCTTATTACTCATCTTGACTTGTATTATATTCTCATTATATTTGTTGGGAGTGTAGAATTTCACAGTGGCTTTCCTACGTGTGACTTAGGTCTGACTCCCAAAAAAGAAGCAGAAAGGAGGGAGAGCATATGTTTGACTTTGGGCTTGAGTACCTTTCCCAACTCAGGTTTAGTTACTTGATAAGAGATGGAAAATGGAGGCAATGTGTCTAGTTGTTTCTAGATTCTATCTTCTTTAAAGTTTAAAAAAAAAATTTTTTTTTAACCTTTATTTTTGAGACAGAGAGAGACAGAGCATGAATGGGGGAGGGTCAGAGAGAGAGAGGGAGACACAGAATCTGAAACAGGCTCCAGGCTCTGAGCTGTCAGCACAGAGCCCGACGCGGGGCTTGAACTCACAGACTGCGAGGTCACGACCTGAGCCAAAGTCAGACGTTTAACCGACTGAGCCACCCAGGCACCCCTAAAGTTTTATACACATAAAGCTCATGCAGGTAAAAGCCCAAGCACATCTAACATCTGGCACATGAAAACTTATTAGAGACAAAAGCAGAAATGGGAATCTCAGCATATAGTAGAACTTAAGAAAAAGTTATCCTGTGACTTTTAATAGAAAGTTATACCCAAAATGTGTACTATGTACAGCCATGGTGGATTGTAAATGAATGTAAGGCTGAACTTTGTGCAGAGTAATCTTTGAAGATCAAGTAAAGATGAAATGTTTATGAGATTCAAAACAAGCACTTTGAAAGAAATAGCAGGGGTTTAACTTATCCTAGACACAAAGGATTCAGGTTATGAATTCTGAATTTTGCTACTACCACTATCTGTCATCTGTGTAGCATTTTAACACATTACGAAGCAATAGAACATAGGATCTCATGATAACTCACAGTCTTTCTGTGAAGGGAGTGTTATTATCACTATGTTGCAGACAAGGAAATTGAGGCTCAGAGAGGTTCCCTTGCCCCATGGTACAGCTACAGATGCCAGGACTAGAGTTTGAGTCCAGAGCTGTCTGCTTCCCAAACCCATACCCTCTACTAAAGAGAGTAACAAGAAGTCAAAATTGTAAAATTCAGATCTTCCCATGACTCAGCTCTTCTACCTCCCCCTGAAGTCATGGGAAAAGATAATCAACTTCCACTTCCTTTTTTAGCAACGTTTGCTTGTAACTTGCAATGCACAGCATTGATACAGAACTTAGTCTAGGACTTACGCAGCCTCACCCTCTCCTCCAAGTTTGAATTTTACCTCAAATGGATGTTGCACTTAAAGGATATTTTTGGAAAGAGGAGAGATTGATCAAGATGGCCTTAAGAATAAGAGTGTGTGTGTGTGTGTGTGTGTGTGTGTGTGTGTGTGTGTGTGTGAGAGAGAGAGAGAGAGAGAGAGGGAGAGGGAGGGAGAGGGAGAGAGAAAATAGATCATTACTGCCATAGACACCTCTACTAAGGTCCAATTGGTATCTGGAGCCTCCTCCTTTTCTAGGGAAAGAGAGAAGAAAGGCAGTGGAGAGACAGGAAGAGACTGCCTTCCCCCTTGAGCTGCCTTTCCTCTCTTTCACACACTCATTTCTTGTGGAATTTTGACCATACATCTTAGCTGTCAATGCTTGTTCTAATATCTAGTGAAATTTCTCTAGTTACAGCTTAAATCATTGGAATCTTGATACTGGTGTTGCTGTTGTCCTTTTCAGAAAAAGGCGTCCAATACTGCTTTAATATTGACTGTATTGGTCTATAGTCTCCCTCTTTGTTATTTATATTTGTGGGTCTTCTGCAAGATTTGATGCAGATTTCTATCAATGGCCTTAGAAATGCAAGTGTGTTTGTAGTGATGCCTCATTCTGGGTGAGATTTAAGAGTCATTAGATTCACCTCCATTGTAGGTAAACCATGCTTGTTTCCCACATTTCTAGATGAATAGCTTTAGACAGGCCTTTCCAAGTTTTTCAGCTGTGGCATTAATAAGGTCAGTGGGTTTTTTAAATGTTAAATCAGTTGTGTTTATGCTTAATGGGTAACCTATTCTTATCTTCGATAAGAGTTGAACATAAAACAAAAACAAAAACTGATTTTATAAGAAGCTACCAAGAGGTTATAATATCCTGCAGAGCTATTGAAATTATTTTGTAGTTTTGAGTACGTTGTAGGAATATCATATTCTAATTCTTTTGAGAATCTGGCAAGTGAAGAATGCAAATTCAGTTTTAAACTTTTTTTTAAACAACTGAGAGAAATGTTCTAAACGTTAGGAAAAACTCAAATGGGGAAAAACTGAGATTCAAACCCTTTGTACTCCAGCCTTTTAGATCTTTCTCTTGGTAGCTCTGTTTTGGAGAGTTACTGATGGTTTAGGTGAGATGATTTTTTGTTCTTCATGATACCTGGAAACCAAAATCTTTTAACTTACTAAGTTGAGTCAGGGGGAACGTGAGATTTGGCTCTCCCCTCAGGATGCTTTGTGAAGTAGAAACAACAGACCTCCTTCCCTTGCGCCCAGAACTGAAACTTTTTAACACTAATTCAAACAGTATTCCCAGGGGAGGTCACTTTACCCCAGCCCCCCACCCCTAAGCCAGGTCCACTGGAGGGTTGGTTGTGGAATGGGATATTCAGTCTGGGTCCTGGCAGGAAATAGATATACACTCATTTTGGGCAGTTAGAGGAGGAATGAGTAGAGGGTAGGGAAACTGGAAGCATTAGGAGCCTCAGGGCTGGTATAGTGGGTTGTGACAGTCCGAGGTCAGGTCCTGGAACATGGGGAGAGAGGGTGGCTATGTGGAGAGGGCCACCTGACAGCACCAGTGTTGAATGGAAGGACTCTACAATCTGCAGTGACCTTAAGCAAGGGAGCTAGGGTACACGTATCTTGATGTCATTCTCCCTCCCATCTCCTACGGGTGGGTGCTCTCCACCACCTGAACATAATGGGAACTGAGGAGCACTGAGTGCCACAGTGGTAGAGCATATAGCTCAGCCTCCAGGCCACATAGCAGGAGTGGAGAGGAAATTATAATTAATGAATTATCTCCAGCACTCTAGCAAGGGACATCTCCTTTTCCCCCAATCCTTTTGGGTTTAGCTGTCTCGACTTTCTGCCCTGTTTCAGAATTCCCTACTAGAGGAGAAATTTAAAATGTCTCCATTTAGGGGCTCCTGGGTGGCTCAGTTGGTTAAGTGTCCAACTCTTGATTTTGGCTCAGGTCAAGACCTCACAGTTTGTGGGATTGAGGAACTCTATGCTGACAGCATGGAGCCTGCTTGAGATTCTCTCCCTCTCTGCCCCCACTCTGCTCACGTGTGCATTCTATTTCTCTCTCAAAATAAATAAGTAAACGTAAAAAATTCTCCATTTAATTGCTATGAACCCATATAGGGAAAGGATATGTGAAAATGTGAAGGAAACAAATGTTTTGTAATTTTTATTAATGGTCTAAACAAGCCATCAGCTATGTGAATTGTTCATCATTTTTAGCTTATTTTTCTACCTTTTCCCGTACTCTCAGAATAAGCACTATGTAGCCCAGCATTCCAGTAGGAATTAGAGAACTACTACAATACGTAGAATTACCTATTGTGAAGAATTTGCATTAACCAGAAAATAGATCATTACTGCCAGAATTTGATAGGGGCACAACAATAACTTGGTATTCCAAATATCTGCTTTATGTAATTTCTAAATATCAAGATGCTTGACATTCAGTAGACGAACATTTCCAAGTATTTAGCTGAATTTGTATTCTAGTTTTCCAACTTTTTTGTTTCAGTAGAATCGCATCTCAGGATTTCAAGATAATAGGAGCTATCTTGTGAAATGTGGTTACTACTTGTAATGATGTTTTGGCTCCTAGTCCCTGTAGATTTATAATCTCTACAGCTCTATTTAATTATTTGACCCTCACCTATAGATTTGCCCTTTGCCATGGTCCCTGATATTAGTCCTCCATCCTTGAGAGACCGGGGACTGGATGGAACTGAGAGACAGTAGGCCAGTGGCTCCCAGGTTCAGTGCCCTGTGAGTCTCATTCGGATCTTGTGTCCATTCCAAGTGTGGTGTCTTTCCTGTTTCCATTTGACCAAGTCCCTTCCCTATCCCAGTGTCAGTGAACAGGTCTGGGTTTCTAAGAGCCCAATGCCTCAATCCCTGTTTTGATTTTCTGCCTTGTACTCTAGAGATTGATGCTTTGCCTTAAACCTTGACCCGTGTCTTCTTAGGGACTGGAGATCTGCTAATGAACGCAGCCCCCTTTGCCTCATCTCCAGTACCTATTGCCAGATTTTCCAGATTACAAACTTCTCACCTTCTTGGATCATTTCTCATCAGTTGGGAGTTGAGCTTCCATTGATCTCCTGTTTAGCCCTGTATTCCAATTGTTCAGGTATTAGCCATACTTGTACAGCTAGTCATTCGTGGTTTATGTGCTTTTGGTAACTAATAATATGGTTTCTTGTATATTTTCTTTTTCAAAACCTAGTAGTAAGTAAGACTGCTAGATTATAGATGAGCTCCATTGGAGTGAAGACCATTTCTCTCTCTTGTTAATCAAATAACCCTAGTCCCTGAAATAGCACTTAATTTTAAAAAATTGAATAGAAAAAGAACAAATGAAATAGTTGCTTAGATGAGGGATTCTTCATCTAAAGATATATGCGTGGACATATGTCTACTTCTGAAAGTCTTCATAAGTAGACTTCTGAAAGTCTACTTCTGAAAGTCTTCTGAAAGTCTTCATAAGATACTTCATAGTCTGAAAGACTTCTGAAAGTCTAGATTCTCAGTAGCACTCATGGTCATCAAAAGATTAAGATAACCACAGGAGAGAATGGAAGGTACAGGAAGGAAAGGAATACATGACTGACCTTTCTTAAAACATTCATTCTTTTAGGGCATTTGGATATTTTGTAGCAGCATATTGAGAAATAATAATACCAAGGGATGCTCAGGTGATCTTAAAAAATGTGAATAGGGTTTCTCTTTGGAGGTTCATAATGAGGTGATCTGACAGTTAACTTTCAGCTCCCGGAAGTGAATGAGGATGAGCGGGACTCAGATTTTCAAAGTCTAGGCCTGTAGGAATCACAGTCAAAGTCCATTTCCTCAAAGCCTCATTTCTGTGTTTCCTTAACTATTACTCATACTTGTTTTTTGTTTCTCCCCAGGGAAACCCAATTTCCTGATAGTGAAATCTTGATCATGTTATGTTACTGAGTAACAAAACTTGTTGTTCATTCTATTTTTCAGCTTATTTGGTATAGTCTCTGGGACAAATTTTATTCATTGAGACTTGAGTAAATGTGCTGTTACCTTGGAGTGAGAGAGTATTGATTTATGCTGTATGAGACTGAGGACACAGTACCTGGGGTAGAGATGGCACTTGATCAGATATTCCATGGATAAATAAATACCATTAGTTTTGGAAAGCAGTCTAGTGAAGTGGGTAAAAGAGCATTTATTTTGGATCAATGTACTCTTGGGTTTGAATTCCAATGCTTCCATCTAGCTCTATGGTTTTGGAAACAGGAATCTTAAAAGTTTTTTCCTCTTTGGATTTCGTGAGAATAAATCAGATACTATGTGTAAAAAAAAAAATGAGCACCCTGCCTAAGGGCAGAATAGGCACTCAATAAAAGGTAGCTATTAATGTTAGTATCATTAGCATCGTTATTAGATCACTCATCTGGATTATTTACAAGAGAGTAGAATAAAGTGGGCATGTGTGGATTTCCTAATAAGGTTTGAGGCATGTTTTGAACTGTTGAGTATCTATCAACCTCTTAACTCTGGTTGTGATCAGGATCTCCTGTGGAGTATTTTAAAAATATAGGTGCCTGGCTGCAATTCAGGTCTTTGGGACTGGGTCTGGGGCATACGCATTTTTAAAAAGCCTAACAGGTGATTGTGATGTGCAGAATCCCTGCCATCTATACTACACACACACACACACACACACACACACACACACACACACACAATGACTGAAAGGTGTGAGGTGAAGAGAGAGTGAAGTTTTCTAATATTTGACCTAGCTGGGTGCTAGACAGGAACAGAGAAGTACTAGAGAATATGCGTCTGGTCTTGGGAGTTGGGGTATGAATTCAGCTTCTCCACTTACGAGCTCTGAAGATGCTAGGCTATAAGCCCTGGAGGTCAGGAGGCACATCTGTCTTTTGCATCTGGATATTTCTGGATAACCCTGAATAAAACATATAACCTAAGCCCCCTGTGTTCTTATCTGAGTCTTAATTTAGATAACTTATGGGTACCTGTATGATTTATGGGTAACAGGTGCTTAAAACATAGTTACTGTCCTATGTGCGTATGTGCATGCGTGCGTGTGTGTGTACGCTTTATGCATCCTCAAAGTGACCCTTCGTTGGAGGAGGTCACTGAGAGGATCTCATCGCTGGTTGACACTCCAGCTAAACATAGGCTATTGGAGGCTCCTCGCCCCCTGCCCTGTCCTTGGAATTTATGTGTTGCCCACTATTCCCACAGCCACAGCCATTTTCAAGGACACAGCCTTGAGATACTAACTAATGTGTTGTTGAGACCATCTGGACAGTCTACGTGACTGAACCCAGTTAAGGCCTCTCTATAAACTTTTGAGATTCTGGCAGACAGGTGCAGAGACCCACTCATCTTGTGCGCCCATGATAAGCCTCAGAAGTAAGTTTCCTTGTTTATTAAATCTGCCGCCTACCAATCTGGAGTTCTGTCTCTTTCTTCAGTGTCTCCTTGTCCTCCGTGTATGGGGGCAAGTTTCAGATTTCATCTGGGGAGCTCCTGAGGTTGTTAACCAATTTTTTTAGTTTTCTTTTTCTAGTTCTTATTTTTCTAGTTCTTTTATTTTTGCTCTTCTCCCACTCAAATTCTCTATTCCAGCCAATCTGATTTATTTACTAATCCCTGAGCTTGTTCTGTGTGTTTCTGCCTTTCACTTAGCACTTCCCTATATACATCTATATTTCTATAAATTTTCCCCTGACTCACACAGTGTAAAGTGACCACTCTTTAAAAAAAAATCTCATGGTTGCATTAATTTTGGTATCTGATCATGTGCTACTTATGTCTTTTTTTCTATTATTAGACTGAACTGCCAAGTCTTTTATTGTTGTATAAGTCTCCTTGCTTTTATATATATAGCTCCTCAGCTAGACTGAATTTAAACAAGCAGTGGACCTTGAAGACAGGGGCAGTATTAAATTATATTTCATACAGCAAGTGTTCAGTGAAGATACATTGATTTGGAAAAATTTTGTTTGACTCCATTTTCTTCTGATTCCTTAATTTTCTTTTACTGTATCCTTGTAACTCTTAGACATACACATTGCTGGCCCCAAACTAGAAGGTAATTTGAGCACATAGAATGTTTAGGGAACAAGTTAAGTTTTGGGGATCCTGGGAATATAAGACGTAGGAGACATTCCTCTCTTCTTTGTTTGCCTGCCTGGTAAATTCCTACTTGCCCAAGAAGACTTATTTCTGCCCTCCCTACCTTCCTGGAGCCTACCCAGGGAGAGTGAATTCTTCTTCCACCTGAACTCATAGAACCTCTATTATGGAACATTGCTTTGTATCCTTTTGTTTGTGAACCTACTTCTCCCACTGGCCTATGAGTTGCCAAGGACTTAGATTTTTGGCGTAGGCCTCTTGGTATCACTGGCATTAAGCACAACACTTCACCCACAGAAAGAACTCGTTAACTATTGAAGCTGTAAAAACACAGGGACTCATGTTCAAATTGTAGACATAGGTATGGCAAAAGACCATAGCTATAAAACAGAAAAGCATGTATTAACGTTCCAATGAGGGATACATACAATGAGATGCCTGGATTTGGAAAGAATGTTTGAAGAAACTTAAGGAAGAAACCCTGGGCGCGGTAGAATGTGAAAGAGGGGTTAGATGGAGCTATGTGTGGAAGACCGGGGAGCTCATTTTCAGCCGAGGAAATGGGGTAAGTTAAGGAACAGGGATGATACATCGGTAGGGTTTTGGGGTTGCACACCGTAGAGCCAACTCTAGCTAATTTAAGTCAAAAGGGAATTTATGAAAGAATTCTGAGAGCTCACACAATCTCCACACCAGAGAGCAATAGTGAGATGCGAAGTCACATTCCTGTACCCTAATATGGAGTCTGGAGACGTGACTTTTCTGGCTTTTACCTTGGAAACATGGGACAAAATAATGAGTGACATCATCAGGACCGTTAGGTAGTATTAAACTATATTAGGCTGACATGAATGATTTTGTGCCTCATCATGTTTGGGTGACAGAGACTAAATCAGGTAATCTAAAGCAGAGGACTCTGGAAGGATAAAGTTGGAAAGATTAGCGAGAGCCGGATCTGGGAGATCCTTGAATAGTACAGCCAAGATGTGAACTTTTCTCTGTGTGAAAGGGGAGCCACGGAAGATATTTGAGTGTAATGTGTGGGGGTGGGGGGTGAGAGATATTCTGGAAAATGTCACATTTTGGCATTTCTTGAAGGCTTGGTGATTTAGTCACAAGAGAGTGTGCTCATGAGGAAAGAGGATCTGGGGCTTGGCACTAAAGCCCCTTCTGGGGGAAGATTGGCTTTGGAGAGGTAGAGGTTTGCTTGGGGGACAGTGAACGTTCAAGAAATGATGGGGTGGCATGTGAGGGCCATCTAGCTGCGACATCAGCAATTACCTCATTGACTGCCAACTTTGACCCAGCTGGTCTGGTTGGCTAGATGGTGTCTCTATCCTCCCCCTTGCTGCACATGTATGTGTATCCCCTTCCCCTGAAGCTCTGAGATCAATCAGAGAAAACCTTCCCCAGTAGAGGATGTCTATTCTTTGGTCAAGGGCATGTGAGTGAGTTTGTGTGTTCCCCTACTAGAGCGCTAGGAGAATGCTCTACTAGAACGAGACAAGACCACAAGAAGTAATGGGGTGGAAGGCGCAGTAAGAGGCTGTCCCTTCGTCCTTCGTAAACACCTTCCGTTCTTGCTACTGCTGGAACATTTTTTCCAAATCATAGATTCCATCAGGTCCAGAATTCTTAGATGGTTTCTTATTCCCCATAGCAGTGTCTCCCAAAGTGTGAGACAAAGATTCCTGGTGAAATGCAGGATGATTTAGGATTTATATAGGCATTACATGAAATCATCTTACGTTGCATAGTGAGAAACATATTCCTTCTTAAATTCCTTTTCAATCCTTCTACTTTTGACCACGAGGAAGTATAAAACTGGGTATATCTAACATTTTTGCTAATCTCCATTTTTAATAGGGAGAACAGGCCTCAAGCTGAGTGTTCCAAATGCAGGCATGTCACGCCGTAATTTTAATGATAGTATTTTCTTTTAAAAATGGCTGGCAACTGATTTTAATTTTTTGTATATAGCAGTGCTGTAAAATCTTAATGTCCTGGACATTAGATGATAGTTAGGATATTTAATTTTCTTGTATGTCATGATGGGATTGCAGTTCGGTTTTATAAAGCGTTACACGTATGAAACGATATAGTTCCTGTGATCTGTTCATCACAGATGACGTAATTCAGCTGTATGTGGCTGGTGGGGGTGGTGTGGTAAGGGGTATGTAGAGGGAAATGAAATTAGACATTGGTTGATACATGTCCTCGGCTTAAGTAGGTGTATTCCTCTATTGTCTCCACTTTTGTGTACATTCGAAAATTCCCATAATAAAAATTTGGAAGGAAAAAGAAAATGTTAAGTAAACTGATTAATATCGAAAAATAAATCAGTTCCATAATTGATTCTATAGGTGGTATGGAGGTAAGGCATTAGTCAAATTACCGAAGTCCACAAAATACTGGCCTCCTGGGAAAAGCTCAGGTCTTTTGTGCGGGGATGGAAGGTCCTTCCTGTTAGAGTCCCTTCTCACCTCCTTTCTGGCCACTTAGGATGCACTGATGTCAGATCACCGGGCGTTTCTTGGCTCTCACACACCCAGGTCTTGAGGCAGACGGTTCTGTTTCTCGGAATGCCTTCCCAACGTGTTTGCGTAGAAACTTCCTGCCCATTCTTTAATGCTTAGTCCAAACAGTGGAAGGGAAAAGAAAGGACCATTCTGAGAGGCCCTGTAGGGAGGAAGAATTGAAGTCACTTGGGAAGAAGGGCTGTGACTTGATGCCGAGATAAGAAGGAGCCATAGGTAACTCCGAAGTTTCCATGGTGGAATGTTGGCAACTGTGATTAGGGAGGCCGCAGAGGTTGGTGGGGGCCAGGTCTTGGATGGTCATTGGTAAATGAGGTTTTAGGCATGTTAAATTTGAGGGGGTCCTCCTTGCTCCAGGATGCCGACAGCAACAGAAACTGGGCAGGGCCATTTCTCTCCAACCAGCTCTGGGGTATTCAGGAGATAATTACATAGCAGAAGTGTTACAGAATCTTTGTGTTCCCCTCTCTTACTCCTGTCAGTCATATTTTGAGTATTATTCTGTAAGAAAGGAGAGGGTGTGAAATGCAAATCAATCGTTTGTTGCTTTTTAGGGGTGTTGAGAAAGGCTTGGAAGATGGGAGAGTTAGAAACTATGGGCTATGTAAACATTTCCATTATTACTGGATTTTAGTTATATTCCCCCGTCCATCTCTTTACCCGACTTCAGAGTGTTAAGAGGCAGCTGAAGTTAATGTGGCCTCACCAGGGCTTGTGAACCGCAGGGGCTAACTGGAGACATCCTCTGAGACTTATCTGGATTTTGTGGCTTTTTAAATAACCTCACCCTTCACGAGGAACAGCAATATGATTGCAGCATCTGAGGGAGATGAGTTGGGTCACCCCATGGGGGCGGTGAATAACATTGGTTCTGTTTTCAAGTTTCTGCAGCAAAGAGCGGCTTTTGTATTGGTCTGTTAATGCTTCATTCTATTTTGGTGCTTTGAGAAGCAGCTCGCTGGACACGAAGGATTTGATCTAATTTTAGTTGGAGTAAATACGATGTTGCTCTTCCATTGTACTTGGACTTTCCATTAATAGTGTGATGGTTTAGTTATGCCACCTTCTACTCCGACACTCTGTGTTTTGTCTCCCCACTCCCCCTTCATCGGTAGCAGAGACCAGGAATCAGCTCTACTGAGATGTTTTTGCAGTTGTCATCATTTTACTTTGTAGGCAAGAGGCATGTTTTTCTGTCTATTTAAAACTGAGAACTACATGATCACCACTTTGGGCCTCCCTGTGAGCATAGGATTTGACACTATTTACACTCTGTAATTTACGACATTTTTGTAACTCACTGTTAGGGCTGAGGCAAAGCAGAGAGAGTGACTCTGCAGAGGAAAAAGAAGGTAGAAAAAGTGAATACACTAATATGCTGCAGTTATTCAGGGAAGTGCAAAATTCTTATAGTAGTTTGTTTTGTTTGAAACAAATTTTACTTTTCGGGACCCACTTATTCTTAATTTTTACCAACTCGGTCCTTTTGATGTTGACATTTTGTACTCTGAAGGTTTAAGATGTCACGTTTGGTGACTTGTACTCTGGTAAAATGTTCCTTGCAATGCCAGGGTGCTTTTGTCTTAGATGGATTTTGGAGTCTACTTTTTATATTATTTCAACTTACAAACTTTCAATGATGTGTGTTCTTTTATGTTTCACTTAATTTAGCACATGATTTTGTAAATAGATTCAGATTTAGTTTAACTTCTGAAAATAACAAAACGATTCTTAGAGTACAATTAAACACTGTTTTCAAATTGAGGCTGCTGCTTGGTTTTTGTTCTTGTTTAATGTGCATTTTCATTATTTGATGTGAAGCTAGTGTCCATAAAGGTGATTTGTGAATGTATGAAAAAATAATCAGAGATGCATCAGGGTTGTGCATACAGTCTCCATGGTATATTTAAATACACTCAACAGCTGCCCCGAGGAGCAAATTTAGCATTCATCCAAGTTGGAAAGCCAATGAGAGGTTAGCTGTGGGCATGGCTGGAGTCTGTCTGTATTTGGGTATTCATTTAACATAGCTTGTTGTTCCAATATATCCCCCTGGTGGTGTGGTTAGATCTGTGCCTGTCAGCTGAAGAGAGCATTTCTCATTTTTTGGTATGTATGCAAATCAACTTAGGGGAGCTTTTTCACAGTAGAGCTCTCCCAGGTCTTAAACCCCAGAGATACCGAGTCAGTTGTTCTGGGATACAGCCCAGGCATCTGTGTTTTGATTCATCAGAATCGCCTGGGGACCTTTCACCACACACTGATGCCTGGGCTCCGTCCCAGAGGCTTCGTCCTCAGATCCTCTAGAGGTGCAAGGCCTGGGAAATCGGTACTGATGTTCACAAGAGAATGAGAAAACCTGACTTGCTTAGCAGGGATGGTCCTTGACAGACGCTATTTAATATCCCAGAGCATGCAGAGCTAGGGATAGGTAAACTCGTACAGACCATGAAAGAAGTAAACTCGTACAGACCATGAAAGAAGATGAGAATTCTGTCTGTCTCCGGTGATGTTGCTCTGAGAGTGGAAAACGGTGGTGATGGTGATGATGATGACAAGTGGCTCTAAGCTTTATATAGGTATTATTTCTTTTATTAGCTCTAAGTAGAGAACTTTTCTGGTTATACTTCTGTGTTGCATATGTGATTTTTTTCCTGCATAATTAACATTGGTCAGAGGACACCTGCTCTCATGTTCTTAAAATATTTACCATTAGCTAAATGAACAAACCCTCCAACAATTATGAGGCCTTAGAAAGAATAAAAATACACTAGGTGTGCATTAGCTTTGCTGACAGAAACCAGCACCTGATACATTTCATGATATTTTCTGCAGGGTAAATTTGCTATGAAATGTGAAATTTCTTTATTAGTGAGTACAATTTTATAGATTCAGTTTCAGATTCAATGGCCATAACAGCTTGTTTATTGCTGTCAGAGATGTATGTAGAATTCAAGTTCCATTTTGCCTCATTCCATTTAAAGAACCAGACCATGCAGAAATTACAGTCGGGAAAAGCACTGGGCTAGAATCAGGATTTGAATTCTAGTATTCTCCCTTTTCATGTATGAGTTTTGTGGCCTTGGGCAAGCCCCTCAAAATGTCTCAGTCTCATTTTCCTCATGTATAAAATGATAATAGTTTGTCTGCAAGCAGAAGACCAGACCAGTTAAACTGCTAAACCCATTCGGGATGCAAGTTCCCATGCAGGGTCCGCAGGGGAGAGAGGAGTGATCAAGGCAAGGTCAAGTCAAGCAGGGTGGGCTGGGAGGGAGTGGGCTTCAGAGCTCAGGAAGGCTGCATGTCCCTCCTAGAGCTGTTGTTCAAACACGGACCACCTCTCCAGTCTTGTCCCTGGTTGCTATGGTTTTCCATGTCTCCTGGCTTGTAGGTTCATGGATTTACTAAATAATGTGTGATAAAGCCTCAGTGGGACTCCAGAGTCATTTGTGAGGGATTAAAGACAATTTTACAGAGTTGTTTGCTGGCTTGGAGAGTCGCAGTGTTAAAACCACGTACTTGTTAGGACACGGATATACATTTATGATTAGGAAGAGTTTTAATGAAACATTCATGACTATTTCCTGCATTTCTCTGGAAAAATAAATTCAATCACAGTAGGGTTTTTCACTCAATTGCTTATTAGAATGCATTCCTCTGCCTGGGTGATGTAAAGATAAAGGTAATGTTTCTTCTATTTTGCAAAGGCACTTTTGGACCCACAAATACACGCTTTTTGAAGAAAAAAGCTTCAAAAATTTCACCTTTTAAATTACTGAAGTAAAGGGAAATTGTTACATTGTAATATACCCACTTGCTGCTTGAGAATTCCACAGGAAACAGTAATGCTAGATGAGTTCTTTACTGTGGTGGCTTGTGGAGCAGAGACTGCCGCCATATTGCAACTTCTGCTTGTCTCCTACCAGGCGTCTGCACTGGATGGTTTCAGTTTGCCCCCCAAGGTCCACTTCCTCTCTCTGTCCTTTTGCCCTTTTCTGTGACCTGGGAGGCTGAGCTCTATGAATGTATCTCCCAGTGTCTTATTCCCCTTGGGTTGCTATAACAACGTACCACAGATATTTATTTCTCACAGTTCTGGAGGGTGGGAAGTCCAAGATCGAGGTGCCCGTGAATTCTGTTTCTGGTGAAGGTTCTTCCTAGCTTGCAGAAGGCTAGTCTCTTCCTCTTACAAGAGCACTAATATCAGCATGGGGGCTCCAACCTCATGACCTCATGTAAACTTAGGCACTTCCTGAGGGCCCCACCTCTGAGCAGCATCTTAACTGAAGTTAGGGCTTCAACATTAAGATTTGGGGGGTGGCACACACTTAGTGCATAGTCACCTGTGCCCCTTGCCCTGCCCTCTGGAATTGAGCTGTATTTGTGTAATGGAAGGCACTGGTAGGAAGGCTAGAGGAGAGTGAAGTCCTTCTCTTGGTTCCCACCTGCGGGGCTGCAGCTACCTTTGGGCATCCCTACTCTCTCTAGCGATTGGTCTTGTTCCCTCTTTTCTGCCCGTAGGCCTACGGTGGTGGCAGCTCCTTCAGGCTGTCCTACTGCCCTCTTGCCAGTCTGGACTCCATCCACTCTTTTGTACACAACCGCTTGCTAAATGCTGGTCAACTCCCCATTCTCAAGCAGCGTCCAGTTCCTGCTGGGATTCTGACTGATTCACTGTCTGAAGAGTTCATTATAAAAGATCACTTAAGAACCTCCTTACAACATCAGTGCTCTGTTCATTGCACTTGGTGTTCTTATAATATTCATTTCTTCATTTACTCGGGGGGAGATGGCTATTGAAGTGATTTGGCAAAGAGGCCACAAATTTCCTTGATTTAAAAATACATCTTCCTCTCTTGTCTTGCTTTAAAAATAATAGTCACTGCATGGTGGGGACGGGACAAGATGAACATTTTGTATTTTCTGGTGGGATGATAAATTGCTATCAACTCGATGGAAAGAAATTTGGCAGTTTATAGTAGGAGCCTTCAGAATATTTAACTTGCTGACCCAGTAATTCCACTTCTAGCAATCCATCCAAAGGAAATAATTGAAACTGGAATGATATGTGTGCAATAACCCCCTAGTATTGTTCTTTGTATTAATTCATGAAAATGTAAATAGGCAAATGTTGAACAGCGTGGAAATGATTTCACAAATTAAAATACCTTTACATAGCATACCATGTAGTTGTTAAGTTTATAAAGAATGTTATATAATATGGTAAAAAATCACAGTGCAGAATTTTATATACCAGATGAACTCAACTGTTTCATTTTGTTTATATGTATGTGTGCATATATATGCACATATATATCTATATCTCTGTATCTCTCTATCGATCTATAGAGAAGAAGTCAGAAAGAAAAACTACACATTGAAAAATTGTCACTGATTATCCTTTGGCAGGGAGATTATGGATGACTTTGAGTTTTCTTCTTGTTACTTTCTATATTCTACAAATATACATCCCTTTAAGTCAAATATTAGTTTTCTGTATTGAAGTACATACATTACTATAAATGAGAAAGTATTTTTTCAGCCTGACACCCTCAGAAAAACAATGGATATTTTTAAAGAGTGGCACGATCATGATGCTATTGGGGCCCCTTCTTTGGCAACAAAACTAAGGACCTGAGAAATGGAGTCCGAGCCCTCAGGAGAAGGGGCCGGGCTTTAAGGCTGCTGGTGTTGTATTAACATCCTGGAAGGGTACATCTTGGGTGGCTGCCTTTCCTAACCTTCTTTCTCTTCTTGCCAGATGGACCTGGTTATATATTGCATTTTCCTGCTTATTTTTAAAGAGGGAAATTTGGTCTGTCCTCACATCTACCTAATGTGTTGGTTTTATTTCTGCATCTTTTTTAGAAATCTTTTTTTTTTCTTCTTGCAAGCTTGAGTTTTTAAAATATTCTTTCCGACCAGGCTATGGGAAATTGATTTTACTGCTCATTCTCCCTCAGACTTATACAAAACCTGATCCAGTCGTTTAGTTTTCTGTGTCCTATAGACTTTCAGACATGGAGTTACAGATAGATTTATAGGAGGCAGGGCCGTCTGTATGGTTTACACACAGCTCGTGTGCCAAGCAGTTTCCTGGTAGGACGAAGGTATCTCAGGTGGGGTGGGGAGACTAATGCACTATACAATTTTAGCAGTCAGTCCCTTAGATTAGTCTGTCAGGTAATTAGTTGTTACTTTGGAAAGCAGAGTTTGAGATCCAGAAGGAATGAGACACAGTCGAAGCTGAGATGGAGAAGGACAGGATGCTTAGGACAAGCATTGGTTGAATGTGAGGTTCCAGCCCAGGAAGGGAAACCTGGAGAAGAAGCACTTGGAAAGGGGAGTGGTAAGATGTTGAAGACAGGTTCTGTCTCTTTTGGATCCTGCCTGGTTCCAGAAATCATGACCAGTGAGCTACTAGAACTGGGTGCTGTCTGGTTCAGTGAAAATGGCACAAAATCATCATAATAACTTCCATTTACTGAGTGTTTGTTATGGGCCAGCATTTACGTGTATATATCTTTTCATTCTCTTGACAATGCTATGAAGTACATTTTATAACTTCTGTTTTATGGATGAGGAAATTGAAGCTCAGGGAAATTAAAGAACTTGTCCAAGCTATAGTTAGTAAGTGATCAAGCTGAACTTTGAACCCCAGACCCTGTGTTCTGGCTAACTATGAAATGGGTGCCCCTAGTAGGGGGAGTCCTGGGTTTGAGTTCCAGCTCTGATAGGCTCAGTGTGACCTTTCACAAGCACTGAACATCTCCAACGATCAGCTTCCTGTACTAGAATTCATAATTTTCGTATAATTTACATCGTGTCAGATGTAGTTGAGTTTGCCAAGTGCTTTCTAATAAATCCTCGAATTTTATCCTCACAGCAAATTCTGGTCAATATCAAATTTAATACCTGGTTTACAAACCTGCTTTATTATTAGACCTATAAAATTATCTGAGTAGAGAAACCTCAGTAATCTTTCTACACATAGAGACGTTGATTTGATGACAAGACCTATAGCTTTCCCTGTTCAGCCTGCTCACAAACCTAGAGCCAGAGGAAAAAATAGGAGAGACTCTCTTGACCCTTACCAGAGGCAGACACACCACGAAGCTTCAGGATGCTTCACTTGCATAGGCTCCCTCCTAGGGCCTAGAAATGAGTGTGTCCCCCTCTCATACTTTGACTCATTCTTTGCAAGTGGTATTGGAGTGATTGTTGGAAGTTTGGGGATCCAGTTAAGGAAAAGTTGAGTTGGGGATACATTTAGCTTGAATTTCACTACTTATCTTCTCTATATATGTTCTGCATTCCTTGCTTGTCTTGAACTGCTTTTCCCTTAGTCATTCCCTTTCCCTAACCTTTATGTCAAAATTCTCCCTGATCATCAAAGTTCATGTCAACTGCACTTCCATCAAGAAGCCTTCCCTTATTACAGTGCGTGGGTCCTCCTCCCTCCTCTTCATTTGCACAGGACTTTATTGACATCTGTCCTTTGACTTGCTCCACTCATTTGCTACCTACTTTATGTGTTTTTTCCCCCCATGGCCCAATAGACTGTAAATGCCATCAGCACCCTCTCACTTTCCCTTTTAATAATCTCTTCACTCCGTGGTTATACGTTGTAATATCACTTTTCTACTCATACTATAAATGCATTGAGAGTGAGCATCCAGCCTTTTTCAGACTTTTATCTTCCTCTAATACCTTGTTGAATGCCCTGCACATGGAACTCTTTCAGCAAATCTTTGTCATATGAATGAATATTTTTTAGCTTTAGCTTTCAAAGAGAAACTGGAAATGGGGAGAAATACTATTTATCAGAACATCAAATTATTTTCTTAAAAATTATGTGCTCAGAAAAGCTGGCTGTATATTTATGTATGGCTATGTAATAAATTATCCCCAAACTTAGGAACTTAACAACATTTATTATCTCACAGTTCCTGCAGGTCGGAAATACAGGTGAGACTTAGGCTGGATTTTCTTGCTATGGGTCTCTCACAAGGCTACAGTCACATCAAAGCTTACCTGGAAATTTCCTTCCTAGCTCATCCACCTGGTTGTTGGCAAGATCATTTCCTAGCAGGCTATTGGACTGAGGCTTCAGTTTCTCATGAGCTGTTGGCCTGAGGTTTCCTTTGGTCCCTTGGCACATGGGCCACTTCATAGAGCATCTTGCAACATGGCTGCTTGCTTCATCAGACCAACCAAGAAAGAAGGCAAAAGAAAGAGCAAGAGAAAGTTGGAAGTCAGTCTTTTATAACCCAATATTTAAGTGAATTCCATAAATTTTCTGTATCCTATTTATAAGAAGCAAGTTACTAGGTCCAGCCCATATTCAGAGGGGAGGGGACTATACAAGGGTATGACCTCCAGGAGGCTGGGATCACTAGGGCCATTTTGGAAGGCTGCATATTGAGTAGATAATTGTATTCCTGTACATTCCAACACTTTTAGATATATAGTTAGGTTGTTGCTAGTGGTCCTACCAGGAACAGCTTCCAGGAATGGGAATACAGCTAAACAGTGGGAAAAAAGAAAAAATAGTTTGAGGATGGATCATCTGGGTCTTGAATGTCAAGTTAAGGAATTCATATTTTACTATAAAGGTAGTGGGAGTCATAAATATAATTGAGCACAGGGATGACCAGTTAGAGATGTCCTTCTAAAAGTTCAAATGGATTGGAGGGAAAGGAGATTGGGGATGGGAAGACAGGTTCCCTAGCAATTGTAATCATTTGGGTGAGAGGAAATGAACAGGGTTGTTAATAGAGTAAATGAAAGGAGGAAACAATATTAGAGATATTGTGGAAGAAGGGTGATAGAACTTGGTATCTGTATGTACCGAGATCAGAATTGGTTTTTTGAAAAAATAAACAAAATCAACAAACTTTTAACTAGACTAAGAAAAAAAGAAGACTCAATTAAAATCAGAAACAAAAGAGGAGTCATTACAACGGATGCTCAGAAACAAAAAGGATCCCAAGGGACTGTTCTGAAGTTACATATGAACACATTGGATAAACTAGAAGAAGTGGATAAATTCCTAAAAACATACAATCTACCAAGACTGAATCAAGAAGAAGTCAAAAGCCTGAAATAACAAATAAGGAGATTGAAATACTAATAAACTTTCTCCTACCAACAAAGAAAAGTTCGGGACCAAATGGCTTCATGACTAAATATTCAAAGAAGAATTGATACTAATTTTTCTTAAACTCTTCCCCCCTGAAAAACAGGTAGAAGGAATACTTTCAAATTCATTTTATGGGGCTAGTATCAGCCTGATACCAAAGTCAGACAAAGACACCACAAGGAAACTACAAGCTAATATCTCTGATGAACACAGATGCAAAAATACTCAACAAAACACTAACAGATCAAGTCCAACAACACATCAAAAAGATTATACACCATGAATAAGTGGCATTTATCCCTGGAATTCAAGTTTAATTTAATATACGTAAATCAATCAATGTGATACACCCCATTAAGAGGATAAAAGATGAAAACTACATGATCAAATCAGTAGACTCACAAAAATACCTTTGACAAAGTTCAACATACATTCAAGATAAAAACTCTCACCAAAAGAGGTGTGAAAAGAAATTTTCTTAACACAATAAAGGCCATTTATGAAAAGTCCACAGATAACATTCATAATTGATGGGGAAAAAAAACTGAAAACACTTCCTCTAAGATCTGGTACAAGGAAAAGATGCCAACTCTTACCACTTCTATTCAACAAAGTAATGGAAATACTAGTAAGATCAATTAGACAAGAAAAATAAATAAAAGACATCTAAATTGGAAAGGAAGAACTATTTACAGATGATGGGATTCTCTATGTAGAAAATCTGAAGACTCTGCAAAAAAATTGTTAGAATAAACAAATTCAGTAAAGGATGTAAAATAATCATACAAAAATCAATTGCATTCTTTACAACAACAATGATCTATCTGAAAAAGAAATCAAGAAAATAATTCCCTTTATGATAGCATCACAAGGAATAAAATATTTAGAAATAAATTTAACCAAGGAGGTAAAAGATCTGTACACTTGGGGTGCCTGGGTTGCTCAGCTGGTTAAGTATCCGACTCTTCATCTCAGCTCAGGTCATGATCTCATGGTTCATGAGATCGAGCCCCACATCATTAGTAGCAGTAACAGCTTGGAGCCTGCTTGGGATTCTCTCTCTCCCTCTCTCTCTGCCCCTCCCCATTTTTCATTGCTCTCTCTCTCAAATAAACTTAAAAAAAAAAGATCTGTATACTGAAAACTATAAAACACTGATGAAAGAACTTGAAGATGACACAAATAAATAGATATCTTGTGTTCATGGATCAGAATTAGTATTATTAAAATGTCCATACTACCCAAAGTGACACACAAATTCAATTCAATCTCTATCAAAATTCCAATGACATTTTTCACAGAAATAGGAAAAGCAATTCTAAAATTTGCATGGAACCACAAGAGACTCCAAATAGCCAAAGCAATCTTGAAAAAGTAGAACAAAGTTGGAGGCATCACACTTCCTGATTCAAAATTACATAGCTTTGTCGCTATATTAATTAAAATAATCAAAATAATGTAGCTATATTAATGATAATAATAATAAAAAAATGACACATAGACCACTGGAACAGAATAGAGAGCCCAGAAATAAACGAAAACATATACAGTCAATTGTTTTCAACAAGTATGCCAAAAACACAATAGGGGAAGGATAGTTTCTTCAATAAATGATGATGGGAAAACTGAATAACCCATGCAAAAGAATGAAATTGAATCCTTCATCCTACACAAAAATCAATTCAAAATGGATTAAAGACTTAAACATAAGATTTGAAACATTAAAACTCCTGGAAGAAAATATAGAGGAAAAAGTTCTTTGACATTGACCTTGGCAATGACTTCTTGGATATGACATCAGAAGCTCAGACAACAAAAACAAAAAGTAAACAAGTAGGACTACATCAAATTAAAAAGCTTCTGCTCAGCAAAGGAAACAATCAACAGAAGGAAATGGCAACCTATGAACTGAAGGAAAATATTTGCAAATTACATATCTGATAAGGGGTCAGTATCCAGAATATACAAGGAATTCATATAGCTCAATAGCAAAAAACAATATGTTTAAAAACTGGGAAGGATCTGATTATTTTTCCAAAGAAGACCTATGAATGGCCAACAGGTATATGAAAAGGTGCTCAAAATCACTAAAGAGGATTAGGGAAATGCAAACAAAAGCCACAATGAGATATCATGTCACATCTGTTAGGATGGGTTATTATCAAAAATGGTGAGATGTGAAGAAAAGGTGTCCCTTGTACACTGTTGGTGGAAATATTAATTGGTAGAACATTATGGAAAAACAGTGTGGAGGTTCCTCAAAAAATTAAAAATAAAACTACCATTGGGCCCAGAAATCCCTCTTCTGGGTAAATACCCAGAAGAAATGAAATCAGTACCTTGAAGAGACTTCTGCACCTTCATGTTCATTGCAGCATTATTCACAGTAGCCATGATGTGGAAACAACCCGAGTGTCTGTTGATGGGTGAATGGATTAAGAAATTGTGGTGTATATATATGTGCAGTAGAATATTGCAATAGAATATTAGCCTTAAAAAGAAAGAGATCCTGCCATTTGCAGCAACATGGATGTACCTGGAAGACATTATGCTGAGTGAAAGTAGCCAAACACAGAAAGAAAACAACTAGTAGGTGGAATCTAAAAAAACTTAAAAACCTAAAAGTAGAGAGTAGAATGGTGGTGTCCAGGGGCAGGAAAGTGGGGAGAATGGGGAGATGTTGGTCACAGGGTACAAAGTTGTGGTTATATTGGATGAATAAGTCTAGAGATGTAATGTACAGCATGATGACTACAGTTAATAATACTGTATTGAATACAGGAAATTTGCCAAGAGAGTAGATTTCAGGTGCTCTCATCACACACGAGCAAAGTACGCATGTGAGGAGATGATGTCTCAAATACCTGACTGAGGTAATCGTTTCACTCTATGTATATACGGTAAAGCCTTCGTTTGCGAACATAATTCATTCCAGAAACATGTTGTAATCCAAAGCATTTAATATCAAAGTGAATTTCAAGAACCATTGATTCAGTTGTGATCATGGGACGTTTGGCATCATGTACTACTCATATTGCAAGACATTGCTTGTTTATCAAGTTAAAATTTATTAGAAATGTTTGCTCATTGGGGCGCCTAGGTGGCTCGGTCAGTTAAGCGTCCAACTTCGGCTCAAGTCATGATCTCGGGGTTTGGGAGTTCGAGCCCTGCGTTGGGCTCTGTACTGACAGCTTGGGACCTGGAGCCTGCTTCAGAGTCTGTCTCCCTCTTTCTCTGCCCCTCTCCCACTTGTGCTCGCGCTCTCGCTCGCTATCTCTCAAAAATAAATAAATATTAAAAAAGTTAAAAAAAGAAATGTTTTCTTATCTTGCACCACACTCGCAGAACAAGTTATTAGCAATCCAAGGTTTTACTGTATATTAAATCATTATGTTGTACACCTTAAATACGTGCAATTTTTAATTAAAAAAAGTGAGGAGAGGAATGGGAGAAACTGAAAATGTCCCAGCTGTAGCCTAAGTGACTGGTTTGTAGTAATGGTGTACTAACAAAAACTGGAACACAGTGGGGGGATCACAGCTGGGAGGAAGGTTGAGAAATTTGGACAGAACACGTGGGCCATTTTCCACCAGCAATGACAGAGCAGGGATGTGTCCTGTGCCCCCAGCACCTAGAGTAAGTGGCTGATGCTCTCTACACAAGTGTTCCTGCACTTACTTTGCAGGTACTTTGTGCAGAAATGAGCAATGCATTCAGTTTGGGGTGAATCTGATGAAGCGGCCCTGGATTTTCAGTTTCAGGGTCACACAGGAGGGCTAGAGAGAGCATGTGATTTTTCGTCCTGCGACACCACCAGCCACTATCTATTTCTGGAACTTGTGCTCTTCTGGCCCCTATCCTCATGGGTGCTATTGCTGTGTTACAAAGTGTGGCCAGCAGGGCCCATTTTCCCATTGAAGAAGGTGGTGGGTGAGGCCTGAGCAGAACCAACGGCACTCCTTTGACGATGAAGTTTTAGTTGATTGGCTTCTTGAATGAGTTTTGAGTCACTTAATTCAAACTTTCAATCTTTCTCATGCCAGACTGTAGGTCTTCCTAGAGATGTCTTTTAGGATTTCCACAGCATAACATGAAATTGGGTTGTAACCCTCATATGGGAAGCCCTATAAGAAGGACTGTAAGAAGTATGTTTCTTGCCCAAAGCTAAGGAGGTCCAACAAAAAGCTTCTCTCTGTCTCTCTCTCTGTCTCTGTCTCTCTCCATACATATGGAAGAGGTGATTTATATACATTATTTCATATAATCCTCTTAGTGACTCCATGGGGTGGCATTATAGCCATATTTTCTTCGTGTCGCAGATCAGGAAACCAAGGTTTATGGAGGTAGAGCAATTTGACCAAAACCGCACAGCTAAAATGTTATGAAGTTGGAATAAATGGAAAATATGTAAAGGGGAAATAATACTAGATAAGCACTTGGGACAGTGTTTTCTGTTTTTAATTCCATTGTTTTTTTTTTTCCCTAGGTAGAAGACAATACATTTGAAATTTTGTTGAGAAGTAGAAAGTTATATATTCTTTTCCTGCTTTTCAAAATTAATACGTTAGGGGAATTGAAATGATTTTGTCCTTGCTTGTATACTCTCTCCTCCTTTCATTCTAACTTGCGTTTAATGGCAAGATTATTCTTTCTGCCGTGTCCTTTCCAAGTCACTCTCCAGTGAAAAGCCATCAGTGGTTCCCCATTGCATATACAGGATGTGGTCCAACTTGCTTGGTCTGGAGGTTCTCAACTTTTTTCTCTTTTATATTCACAGCATTCTCTGAAATATTCATATCGTTTACTGCATGCTTGAAGGGATTAAAAGACTCAAAATCCCAGAAAACTTGTCAGCAATCACTGCAACACGTTCCCTGTCACAGTAGTGAGTGGTCTTGTGGCACCCATAAAAGCGGCCACAGGGAAGTGGCGTTCCCCTGCCCTTGGCTGCCCTTGGCTGCCCTTGGCTGCCCTTGGGTGCTGTGTTGCAGGTCGAGGCCAGGGCCACACCTTCCTACTTGAGAGGGAATGTTGCCACGGGTTCCCGAGGCACACCACCTTCCTTGCTTGCTGACTTGGTCTGCCCTCTTGGCGACAGCAAGCTTAAGAGCTGCTTTATGGGGCTTTGCACGACTCTCCCCGCTCGTCATCTGTCACAAAGAGACGCTGCTTTAACGGCAGCTTTCCTCGGTGGTAGCATAAATGTATTTTCCACATTAATAAAAGTTAGCAGCTGGAGACGGCAGCACACCTGTTGACAGTCACTTGGATGGTTGTGTCTCCCTCCCCTAGGACTCTCCGCTCCCGCCACGGTGCCCTTGCTCAGGACAATCCCCGCCTATTATCTTCTCCTTGTTCGGAAACCTTAACCACGCTTCGTGATCTGGGCTAATTGTTCATTTCTGCCCCCAAAGCTCTCCTGGTGACTCCTGCCTGTGGTGGTCTCCCCCTCTGAACTCCTCTGCCATCTTTTCTCTGTGCAGCATACTTGGTGTCCCCGTGGGGACTCCCCTGCTTCGACAAAATCGCGATTGCCTGGAGGGCCAGGCCCGTGTATTACCCACTGCAGCTGACACGCTGATTTCTGGGCACTTAATTTTGCAGACTGAATTGCACAAAATTTTGTGCAGACTAAGTGCCCAGAAATCTGAGTCTGAGGGCATTTTAAACCTGCTGCAGACAGTGTGTTTTCCTATCTGAGGCCTTACCAGGATGGCTGTTCAAAAACAACCAGCCACGTGATACAGCTAAAAAGTGTCCTGTGGGTGAGCGCCGGCTAAGGGGAAATTGTTGTTGTTGCTGTTGCACAACCTTATATCCTTTCCAAGATACTCTTGTGGGGCTCTGTTCACCTTTGTTTCCTAAGATGGAATTGCTGAATTCCCACCCCGTGGCACACCTCTTGCTGCCCAGAGAACTTCTGCGGTTTTCTAGAAGAATGGTTCCCTACAACTCCTCCCCAGTTTTCTGGATTTACCAGCAAGATGTGGAAAAAGCTGGCTTCCCAGACGAAGGGTGGTTCTGGGCAACATTCTGTGACACAATGGATTCCTTGTGCATATTTAAGCATTGGGCAAGGAGCACAGTCTGTTTGTATGGGATTTGAAAGAAAATTGCGTTGAAAGGGTTTTGGGGAGCGGTGTTTGTGAGAAGAATATCTATGACTGCCGTGGAAAGGTAATCTTTTTAAAATTTATTCATTTATCATTTTTAAGTGTATTTTTATTTTGGGACAGAGATAGAGAGCGAGCAGGGGAGGGGCAGAGAAAGAGAGAGAGAGACAGAGTCCCAAGTAGGCTCCACGCTGTCAGTGCAGAGTGGGGCTGGAACTCGGGAACCGTGAGATCATGACCTGAGCCGAAATCAAGAGTCCAACACTTAACCAACTGAACCACCCAGGTGCCCCTAATCTTTTAAAAATTTAAAACATGGTCTTTGCCCGCATTTTCTAACCTCCCCCCCACCCCGCCACCCGCATTTTCCTATCACTTGAGAATTTGGCCCTGCGTGTATTGGATTCCTACGTATTATTATTGTTTGGAATACACTCTTTCTGTTGGTGTTGAAATTCCTTACAAAACAGGCTGTGCTCATAGCTTTTTCTAGTGTGGTGGTTTTGGTTGTGGGTGTGCATTATCATCAGATAAGTGTTAAAAAAAAAAAATCCCCACCCCTTTCCCGGACCAATTAAATAGAAATCTCCAGTGTTAGGTCTGGGGCCTAGGTTTTTTTTCAAAAGGCTCTTGCAAGATTCAAATGTACTTTTCAGGCTGAGAACCACTGATGTAGTGGGCTCCCTGTGATCTCAGCTGGAGCTTGTTGAAAAGGGCCTGCCTGGTGGTGAGAGGCAGTATTGACTTTTGCCTAGTTCGGTAATTACTTCTGCATTTCCTTTTTACAGAAATTATATGAGAAGAAACTTGGGAGAAGATCTCATTAACGGGGCTTGGGATTCATCATAGAGCTCCTTCCCAACCCAAACCAATGTAGATGCAGGTTGTTAGTCGGAAGACTTCAGATGTCTCACACTGATGTTCATGCTTTGTAAAAATTGTCTATGCATTTAAGAAAGATAGCCAGTATGCCCAAGTGTCTGTTGAACAAGTTGTTTATTTGCTAATTTCTCAGAAAAGCAAGAAGTGGGCACAGGGACTGCCTTATGATTTTATATTACACAAGGTAGTTAACAACAACAAAAAATGGCCAAAATGTTGGCTTCCAATGCGCCCCATTTTGGGGATCTCACATAGGGCTGTTAACTTTTCCCTCAACCATTGGCAAGGGACAACTGGACGCCACTTGCTGCAGAACTCTGTGTTTTGCCTTTCATTTTTACAGACATCTGGAGAAACATCTGATGAGCATAGAAAATAACTCTCTCAAGAGAAAAATCAGTAATTACTTTCTTGTTACTGAACATGCTGTTAAGCTTGTAGAATTTTATTTTATTGCTCTGTGAATTGATCCTTTCTAAGAAGTTATTCTATAGGGGTCCATAGGGAGTGTCAAATTCCTCTGACAGCTGCTTGGAGACTTTTTTATTGACTCTGTAAAAGAAACACACCTAGTATCAGAACAGACCCTATTTAACCTATTTATTAATTGCACCAGCTCTTAAACTCCCCATTTATTTTCACTTAGTATTCACTGTGCTCCCTGCTTTCTCCCTTTTACCATAGCCAGTTATTTCCTACACTTTATATATATATATATATATATATATATATGATTGCTTTCTTGCTTGCTTGGATGGTCCTAATATTCCCCTGAAACCTTCTACTTCCATGGTCTTACACTTCTGTGTAAATGGCAACTCCAACCTTCCAGTTGCTCAGGCCAAAGACTTTGGGACCATAAAGATCTCACCTGCAAGTCCTCCATGAGGATTGTCATGCCCTGCCTTCAGAATATGTCTTGAGTCTTGCCCCTGCACTGTTCCACCCCAGTCTGGGTCATCCTTCTCTATCCTGGAATACTGCTCTACCCTCGTGACTCCTCCTCCTTCTGCCCTTCACCCCCAGTCTATTCCTAGCACAGCAGACAGAGATCCTTTTAAGTATGATCATACCATTCTTAAGTCCCAGGTCCCTCCAGTGGCTTTCTGTTCCAAAGCAAAAGCCGTAATTCGTTACAGGACCTTGAAGGCTCTGAATAATATGGCACTGCCGTGACCGTATCTTCTACTGCTTTCTCCCTTGGTCACTCAACTCCAGCCACACTGACTTTGTACTCTTTCTGGAATAAACCAGACTCTCTCCCACCTCTGGACCTTTGCAAGGGTGTTTCCTTCACCTGGAACACTCTTCCCTCAGGTGTTCCTATGCCTGGCTCCTTCGCCTCTTTCAGATCTCAGTGAGGCCTTTTCAGATAACCCCAATTACTAATTAAAATGGCAACCCCTCTGTCATCCTTCCTTGCCATGTTTTTCTCCAAAGCACTTTTGATCATCAAACATATTACATGTTATCCATCTCTATCTATCTATCTACCTATCTATCTATCAATCAATCATCTATCTAACATCTAGCTGCCATCTCTCTATTGTCCTCCAGCTGGACCAAGCTCTTGAGAAATAGAGATTTTGGTCACTGCTTTGTTGCCAGGGTCTGAAACATTGCCCGACACTGTGGATGTTCAGTAAACATTTGTTGATGGAACATTGAGTGAATGAATAATGTGTGCTAATTTTTACCTTTAGTCATTCAGGCTTCTGACCTAGTTACCAAACTTTTGTGATACATACAAACAGCATGCTCGATTTTAAGGGTAATGTTTTGTTGATTAACTGTTTACAAACCTTTTAAGTGAGATAATTTATTCTAGTAGTCTAGTTAAGATCATCTGAAAGCATCAAAATGGTCCTCCAGGCCTTCTCAAAGTATTGCCAGTTGTTAGAATATTGTTCTTGCTTTCTCTGATCCCAAGAAATGTGACATAAAATCAGCTGAAATTCCATACTGAAAAATGTCTACAGGGTAGAGAAAATTTTCAAAAAGTGCAAGGAAACAAAATAGTAAACACTACAATATTGAGGACGTTATCCATCTGAAAGGTGGATAATGAGTGACTTTTATTTTCTTCATTTTTTATGTTTGTGAGTTACAATTTTTATATGCTGAACAGAAGTAATATTTGAAATGATTATAAAAATAAACCAATTTTTAAAAGTAAAATAGGAAAAAAATGTTATCTAGCATGATTTTAATAATATGCTTTCAGTGTCTATGCATACTCAAGGAGGGCTGAGTAGATGTAGCGCCAGACAGCAAGCTGCTCAAAGCCCCCAAGCCTTTTGAAATGATGGGCCCAGAACTAATGAATGAACTAGTGAACCATTCATTCATTCATTCATTCACTGAAAAATATTAGGCACAGTACTAGGTACTGTGTCAGGCCCTGGGAATATAGCAAAAACCAAGATGGCAGGATCCTCCAGGGCCTTTGTGTTGCTTAAAGTTCTGTTGCTTCCCCAGGACACGGTTCAGATATGCTGTGCAATACTAACCCTGAAAGCATGGGATGGATTTTTGAGAAGGAAATACAGACAATCAAATAATAAATGAGCTAATTACAGATTTTCCGAAGAGTTGTTTGAGTGGGGTAGGTGGTCCCAAGACTGACAGGTGTCATTTAAGCTGGGGCCAGAGAGCGAGGCTGAGCATTTCAACAAGAGTGTTCCAGGCAGAGGGGAAGAAGAGGCCAGGAAGTTTGGACCGTAGTGAGCCAGGGGCAGAATCCAACAAAATCATGCCAGAAGGGTAGTGGGAGCCAAATCATGCAGGGTTTGGGGCTGTGTGGTAAGGAGTGTGGGTGGCATTCTAGGTTCCGTGAGGCCATGAGTGGTTTTAAAAGGGCGGGGGGAGAATGTCACGATCTAATTCTATTTTAAAGTTGCTCTGTCCACTGAATGGAGATGATGTAAAGGGATAAAAGGGGAAAGGGAAAAATTTGTTGGAAGGTTTTTGTTGCAGACTAGGCAGGAGATGGTCTAAATCCTAAATAGCTGGATTTAGGACACGTTTTGGAGGTAATGTGATAGATTAGATGTGGTGAGTGAGGTTTGGGGGTCAAAAGAGAGGGTTTTGGGGTTGGGAGCTGAAGGAAAAGGGATAAACTAAGGGTGACTCCTAAGTCTTTGATTGAGCAACTGGGTTCATATTAAAGACTGGGGAGAAATAGGCTTTGAGGGAATTAAAAAGAACTTTGTTTTGATTATAAGTTTGAAATGCCTATTTCCATTCAAGTGGAAATATAAGATAGCCAGAAACATGATGAGCCTGGAGTTCACCAAAGAAGTCTAGAGTGGAGACTCAAACTTGGAGAACATCCGTACATGGGCGTTTTGATGTATGGGAACACTTGGGAGATGAACTTGAAGATATGGAAGAGACTAAGTCTTGGACAAAGCCCTGAGGGACCCCGGACTTTAGAGACTTTAGAAGGAGGAGATAGCAAAAGTGGTGGAGAAAAAAATGGACCTTGAAATAGGAGGAAGATCAGGGATGTGTTATCATGGGAACCAAGAGACAATGATGTTGAAAGAATGAGGGATTGCTGAACTGTGTCCAGTCCTACTCAGAAGTCAAGGAAGATAACGACAGTAATGTGGCCATAGGACTTGGTGCCTTGGTCAGAGGCCTTGGTGGTGAAACCACATCGAGCGGCCTTGATGTTCTTAACTCCATCTCACATAAGGCTTCACTGAGTTCTAGGTGTTTTGCTGACTCTACTCGGGTAGCCCAGGTGTGTAGCTTCTCTGATTCTCCTAGCAATTGGTTCAGTCTTCCCTCTCTGCTTTCATGGAGTTGAGGAGTAATTATGGATACACTCAAACCAAAAAGAGAACGTAAAATGTGCCCCACAGGGGCTGGGCATCTCTGGCACTGCTCTAGGGTGCAGTGAAATGCCCTACCTAGATGAAAGATAGTCAGAAGCAGTGGAATGAAGATGACCAAAGACTCCCTCATACTCCTCCCGTCAAGAGGTGGGGTCTGTTACCCTTCCCTTGGAACTATATGGGCTCTGTGGCTACATCGACAGAATACAGCACAAGGGTAAGAAAGATGTTGGGCCCGTTTTCAGTCCTGGCCTTAAGAGATTGGCACCTTCTACTTCCTGTCTCTTGGAATGCTAGCATTTGGAGCCCGAGACACCACGTAAGAGGCCTGGCTACCGTGATGGAGAAATTACATGGAGAGACCCTGAGATTGCATGGAGGACAACAGGAGCCCGGCAGAGCCCAGCCTTCTGGGCGTGTGAATGAAACTGTCTTACAGCCTTCAGACCAGCCCAGCAGCATATCATTGAATGGCCCCATTTGATGTTTGTGGGGCAGAATTTCTAACCCCCCAAATCAAAAGATATAGTAACATGTTTACTGTTTTGAGCCACAGAATTTTAAGGTAGGTCATTGTAATAGATACTTAGCAATCGATAATTAGAGCTCTAGGAGATCCCTTGGACACTCAAGTCAGTTGTCCTTAGGCAGAAAGCCCACTGCCCTTTGCACAGAAACAAATATATTTCTTTGTCAGTATTTGAATTACCAATTTTTTTTCAATTTTTTTTTAACGTTTATTTATTTTTGAGAGAGAGAGAGACACAGCATGAAAGGGGGAGAGTCAGAGAGAGGGAGACACAGAATCTGAAACAGGCTCCAGGCTCTGAGCTGTCAGCACAGAGCCTGACGCGGAGCTTGAACTCACTGACCGCGAGATCATGACCTGAGCCGAAGTCGGCTGCTTAACCGACTGAGCCACCCAGGCGCCCCTGAATTACCAATTTTTATTTAAAGCCAGTAACATGTTGATTTTCTTTATCTTACAAGAGGCAACAAAAAGAGAGAGAAAACTTAAGAAACTGTCAAATAGCTAATAAACAGAAATTTTAAGTGAATGTAGAGAATAACCTAGTTTGCCTAGCCTTCTTCCCACAGGTCTACTATTTGCTAACTCCTTAACACCTGCAGTATGATCACCGATGTTCATAATGCTGACCCTGATTTTCTCTACTTTGATTTTGAATCTTACTTTAGTGTTAAGTGTTGCATAGGTGATAGCACATGACAGTGATGCAATTGTTGGAAAAGTGCCAAGAGACACAGTTAAAGGATGTAAAAATTATTTAATTGCAGAGGAGACAGAAATTTACCTCTAGGCAGGTAACCGTACAAATCAGATGATGCAACCTGCTCCCATACAGAGGTGCAAGCTTTCCAGATCCCCAAGTTTCCATGAGGACTTCAGTGGTTAGAGAAGCATCAGAATGGCCTGAGGATGGCTCAGTGTCCACACTCGGGTTTTGTTTTCTTCTTTGTCAACATCTTCTTGGCCGGGGCTAGGACTAGGGTGAGGAGAATGAAGTGACCAGGGCACAAAATTTAAAGAGGCTCTCGCTCTCGGGAGTGTGCAGAAGGTCCAGTCAGTGCCTAAGTGTGAACACCTTCTTAGATTTGCACACGGGGAGGTAACTTCCCTTAACCCTAGTTCAGGGCCTGGCCCCAGTCTCTCTGAACTGCTCTGGATTTCCTGTATGTGGGCCTCCTCACAAGGTCCACATCGGTAACTGATGCAGAACAACCTTGATGGAGTCTGGCCAGTCTGTAAACCAGGCAGCCAGATGCTGTCACTAGGCCATCATCATTGCTGTGACCCCAAATCACCAGGCAGCTTGCTAGGCCCACCTGTAGAGTGCGTCTTCTCTGTGGTGCGTAAAGACCCAGTGTAGGAGGCCTGGGCTGAGGATGTGGACCTCTGGGTGAATGTCTTGACGAGGAATGTTGGCAAGGCCCGAGGCTTCTTCAAGAAGGAAGATGTGGTCATTGGGCTGACCTTGTGGTGCCCTGGCTCTGGTTTCACCCACGCCATGCATGTAATACCTGTGCCTTGATCACTCCAGGGCTCCTCCTTCAGTTTCTGTCCCCTCCCCCAGCCCATCCGTTAGGCCAGCAACACTTGTAGCCACTTGGGGCTGTCATGTGGCACTGGTGGGCTGGGACATCAGGGGAAGAGATTCACACCTCTGTGAAACGTTATTTTTAAGACCCCACTGGGCCCCTGCAAGCCTGCTCTGTCCTGGCCCAGTGCCCAGCATGCGCCACACCGTTGCCTATAGCTTGTCCCCTAGAAACAAGCAGTGGCCTTTCTCTTTTCATTCAGTATGCCCTTCTCCATCCACATCCCCCATTGGTGATCACTGTACAGTTTTTTGTTTTTTTTTTTTATTCACAAGTTTGGGTTCCTCTCCACTCTGGTCTTCAACTTGGGATTGGGAACTTACTTGTCTGGCTTCTCAGAGGTACCTCTGTAGGTACCTCAGGTGGTCTCATGGATGTCTTTCAGAAAATGGTTATTTTAGATGATTTGCCATGGAATGTGTTCTAATAAATCACTCTTCTATAACATGGCAACAACAACAAAATTTTTGCTGAGAACATGCTGTTTCTCAGCGATAATTTCAGCACCAGGTGAAATAGAGGACAATTTCCCAGGCATCCCTGCTACTGAGAACGGAGCCTGGCTTTAGGCTCGCCGGAAGCCCATTTCTGAAAATTTATTTTTCTAATACTGTATTTGACCCAGTTATTTGATTTAACCAGGATTCCCCAACCATGGTAGGAGACAAAGAACTGATAATATTTGAGATGCTGGTGGTTGTCCACAGATAAACTGTACTTGAATGGACAAGTTCATAAGTGAACTTCCCTGCCAAGTTTGTTTCTCCGGGAATGTCTTGGTTTAGTTTTGCAAAATGCTGCTATTACCTGCTGTTGTGGTTAATATGGTGCATGAACACATCCTTCATTTTGCCACTAGAAACCTATTGGTTATTTAAAATTTGCTTTTGTCAGGTGGTAGACTGAGCCGTAAAGTGAATTTCTGCACTAAATTGTAATCCCTGCCAGAAGAACCCAATTTTATAGTCTGGATTCTAGTATCATTTGGTGTGCTGTCACAAAAATCTGAAAGCCTAGGACGAAGCTGCGTGTTTGACTTTGAAATTGTGGTTGAAATAACATTGTTTTAGCCTTTGACTTGTTATCATAAGGAGCAAACTAGGTATATGAGAGATCAGGCCACAATGGCAATCGTTGAGTGAATGAAGTCTTAAAAATGTGAAATAGGAAGTCTTAAAAATATGAAAAATGGAATAGGACTAATAACTCATGTAGTAAATCAAGCTGAAAAATTATATCACATTAAAGAATAAGGTGTTTTATAAAATTTATCGGATTGCAGGCTTTCCCTTTTTGTTAACACATGTTTCCAAGGTGTTAGCTGTATGATTAAAAATCTGAGTCCTTCCTCTACTCTAGATTTACATTTTTCCAAGTATTCTTATTGCTTCAGTCAATTTAAATTTCTGAGATTGATGATCCTTGTAGAATCCAGTGCCTCGTCATGAGGTCTGACACTCAAAATAACAATTCTCAGAGGCTTACTCATTTCATAATCGAAAACTCAAAAAGTTTTGTTACCAAAAGAGAAGTTTTTCCTCCTTTCTATTCATACTCACTTGGCAAATACTTTCAAAATGGAAAACATATGAAGTAATTTAGGTTTCTGTGTTACAGATACTCTGAAGAGAACAATTAATTGAAGTTCCAAAAAAAAACCATTAATTACTGAGGTATCTGTAGTTATTGTCGCCTCTGATTATTAGTGAGAAACATACCTTGTGTTGGCTTATCATTTGTCTCCCTCATTGCTCCCTTTCTGTGCTGTGAAGAATTCCAAATCCTATAAGGTATGCCATTTTCCTCTAACCTAGTATCACATTTTGCCTTTAACTACTGCCCTAAAAACTGTTCAACCTCCTCTTGATTTTCTTAATTTACTTAGAACAAAGTGGCACCGATAAAGTGAAGATGTATGTAATCAATTAATAATAGCATATACTGAAAGATGTCTACATTTTTGGCTAAACATTGTGCTGATCTCTTTGCCTTTTATGATGTGTGTGTGTGTGTGTGATTTTTTTTTCCAGAAATCTTTTCCTAGGAACAAGATCATAAAAATTCTACATTTCTTCTAAAAATTTTACATTTTATCATATATAGATTTTCAGTATACCTGGAATTAATTTTGTTTATGATATGATATAGGAATTCAAACTTACTATTTTTCCCACATGGATAACCAGTTGTCCCAGGATTCAACTATTCATCTATGTATTCTACCAATTATTAGCAGTTTCACCCCTCCTAGTGATCAGGTTTTCACATAGGCCTGGGTCTATTTCTAAATTAAAATATTTTAATGTTTATTTTTGAGAGAGAGAGAGTGGGGGGTGGGAGAGAGAGAACGAACGAGTACGGGAGAGGCAGAGAGGGAGGGAGACACAGAATCTGAAGCAGGCTCCAGGCTCTGAGCTGTCAGCACAGAGCCTGATGTGGGGGTCGGACTTAAGGACCGTGAGATCATGACCTGAACTGAAGTCAGATGCTCAACTGACTGAGCCACCCAGGAGCCCAGCCTGGGCCTATTTCTGAGCTCGCTCTTCTGTTCCACAGTTTGCTAATCTCCTTACCCATACCACATAGTCTCAATTAGTGCATGTTTATAAGAAGCACTGTTATTTGGAAGGATTGGTTCTCCTATCTTGTTGTTCAAAATTGTCTATGCTCTTGTTAGCTTTTTGCTTTTCCATGTAGATTATGGAATCAACTTATCAAATTTCATGAATAACTTTGTTGACATTTCTGCCAGAATTACATTTGACTTGTGGATTAATTGGGAGATTCTCTTCATCCTCAAATGTTATCTTTTTGTTTATTCATGTATTTTAGGTTTTCTCATAAAGTTTTTGTAATTTTCTCCACATCACATATCTTTACATCCTTCACTGTGAGTGATATCTTTACACTTTACCTTCTAATCCAATATTATGGGTTTAAAGGAATGTTATTGATTTTAGAATGTGGATTTTATGGGGCGCCTGGGTGGCGCAGTCGGTTAAGCGTCCGACTTCAGCCAGGTCACGATCTCGCGGTCCGTGAGTTCGAGCCCCGCGTCGGGCTCTGGGCTGATGGCTCAGAGCCGATGGCTCAGAGCCGATGGCTCAGAGCCGATGGCTCAGAGCCTGGAGCCTGTTTCCGATTCTGTGTCTCCCTCTCTCTCTGCCCCTCCCCCGTTCATGCTCTGTCTCTCTCTGTCCAAAAATAAATAAAACATTGAAAAGAAAAAAAAAAGAATGTGGATTTTGTGTTTCACAAGTTGGCCAATCTTTTTATCAGTGTTAGTAATTTATTCACAGATTTTCTTTGATTTTTCTATACTGACAATCATATCGTGTACAATAAAGGACAATTTTATTTCATCCTTTCCAATTCTTATATCTCTCAATTTTTTCTTGATTTAATATATTGGTTAGGATGTCTGCAGGGTATTAACTAGAATTCTCAGCCTGGATCCTTGTCCTGACACTGAATTTAAAGGAAATACTGTATTTCTAGAGTTTTACTATTCAATGTGATGCTTGCCATTGGTTTTTGGTAAAAATGGTATCAGGTTATCAGCAAAATTGCTGCAATCCTATGAAAGGTGTAAGACAGCAGGGTTATTGGAACAAGCTACAGTCTTCACTTTGCAATTGTTCTTCAAGTTATAATTAATATTCATCATCACACTCTTCTGTAACCATTCTAGAATTCATTCATGCTTAGACATTATTTCAGCATGTCTTAGTTGCTTGCCTGGTCAGTGATGCAGATCTTCATCCCTTTGAGGTCTAAGCCCTTGTCTATTTTTATTTTTAACACCCATTGGATCATGGTTGCCGAGATTTCCGATTAATATGATTGCAGGGCACGTGAAATATCCCTGTGCATTCTCTAGTTTCTAGACACTCTCTTTTCTGCTCTTATTATATAGCGGCAATCCTAGGTCTTCATTTTTTGCAGTCAGGGTCAGTAACTCCCACTGTGACCAAGTGATCCTTTCTTTGGCTACTAGTCTACTGGAATGAGAAGCCCATATGATAAACTGGAATTATAGCTTCAGGTTCACACTGTGTCCTCTGGTAGAAGTTTCCACTTCTCCGCGAACCTCCTGGACGTCTGGTCCACAAGCAAATGCTGCTAAGGTTGTAGAGAAAAGAAACACACGTTCGGCAAGGGGGCCGCTGAGAGGAATGGGGACAGGGCCCAATCCTACTTCCACCTGTTGGTTTCACAGCCGTGTATTTCAGTTATTGAGGATGAAGCCCCCTGACTTCCACTCCAGACTCCATGCCATGAACGTAATTATCTCCACCCTGTCTCTGATAATGAAGTGCCACCATTTGGCCTCTGCCATCTCCACATACCATCAACACCATGATATGTTGATGTTGAAGTCAGGAGCCCAGTTCCCCAACAGTATCTCATACTGTCAGCTTTAACTTACAGAGGACAGCCACTGACTAGTTTCTCAGGGAGTATCACCTGTGCATTCTGCCATTGGGCCTTTCTGGAGTATAAATTCAGGTGCGGGGTTCTCTAACCTTAAATTCATTCCAGTATTCTCACCTCTTGGAGTCTTCTGACTCCCACTCAGTACTGTGCTAGGGCAAGTTCATGACCTCTCTCTCATTTACTGTGGGCCATTGTCATGCTCAGTCTTCAAGAGGCTACTCGAGGCATCTTTTTGGACGAGTCTTGGGTGGTCTCGCCAGAATATCAAGCTCCCAAATCATGGGAGAAATTCTTCCTGATCCCACCTATATTTTCTGCCTTCTAGTCCAGAACCTCAAAGATCTGTATTCTCCAGTCTCCAGGTTCCTACTTGCACACATGATCAGGTCCTGCAATGCTATGAGCATGCATCCTCCTTTCTACCACAGCAGGGACTGTATTCCTTCCCTGGCCTGTGGTGCACCTTCATACAGATTTCAGGAACAGAAAGCGGACTAGCTCTTGAGGGGGACAAGCCTTAATGAAGCACCTGCCTCACCCGAGGCAGATCTCCAGGTGAGAGGAGGCTGTTCTCTGGAACGAGAAAGGGTGCTGCTTATTCTAGGGTGGGAGAATTCGAAGGATTCTAGAGATACAAGATTCTCAGGTCTTTCTACATCCAGGTCTCAGGGGCCCACTCCTATCCTATCAAGTCCACTGGTATACTTTAGACATAGGAGACACATCAAAGACCTCTTGTAGTTCTACATATTTTTTTATAATTTTTTAAATGTTTGATTTATTTTCAAGAGACTGAGAGTAGGGAAGGGACAGAGAGAGAGGGGGACAGAAGATTTGAGGTGGGCTCTGTGCTGACAGCAGCAAGCCCAATGCAGAGCTCAAACCCACGAGCCACAAGATCATGACCTGAGCTGAAGTCAGACCCTCAACAGACTGAGCCACCCAGGCGCCCCTTTATGTCTTTAGTAATAAATCTGGAACCTAATTTTGAACACAATATGCCTTATGGTTGCAGTTAACGAATGCCAGCTAACCCCCAATTCTTAAAATTCTCATTCCCCCTATCCTGTTCAAGTGCACAAACCAATCGTTCACTATTCACCTATACCTCATTTCCATTTGCTATAAGTGAGTGTTAAGATAGTGTCCCTGGTCCCTGGTCAGTCACTAGTTCCAAAATCCAGTCCCGAAAATCTGCTTCCTATAGCAAATCCTACACCAATTCTCTTAGGTTGGGTTTTCTCAGAAGGCAGAACCTGGGGTATAGGCTTGCATTTAGGAAATGGTAGTTGAGGGGTGACTTCATGGAACTTGAGTGAGAATTTCAAAAGGATGAAACAGGAGGAGGAGGGAAAAGCAAATGCAAATGTTTATTTCAAGTGGTTACTGCTTGGGCAACTGGAGCACAATCATAATATCCTTCTGCATTGCTTATAGAATGCAGCTCAGCTTGTACACTGGAGGGATGGAAGGGTGAAGCATTTATCCACAAACTCCCATCCCCCATTGCTCAGAGGTTGCTGACTCTGTGCTTACATGATCCCGAAAGTGAGTGCCTCCTTAAATTTTGTGCTCTAGGCATCTTCCTTAAGGCTTTATCCTGATTCCAGCCCCACTTCCCAGTCTATGAATAGGTAGGGAAACCCTACCGTATTTTTTATCATCAATAAAACAAACATCTCCTAAATGTCCGATGGTATCACGTGTTTTCAGCTTTCGAGGTGGTAAACAGACGCTTTGTTCAGGTGTTGGAGTGATGGACCCCAAATCAGGCAGGCCCTGAGCTAGGTTTCTGCATGGTGGAAATGTGGAGTGCAGGGAGACTGATTTTCTGCATGACTAGTTGAGGTGGATCCCAAGCCGGTGTCTGAGTTTCGGTACTTGATTTGGTTTTGCTCAGTAATTATCAGTAGATAATAGCCTCTTCTGCAGTGTAGCCATTTGGTTCCATTTAGCGAGAAGTAAAACAGAGACGTTACAATGCACTCTGGAGTTTGTGAAAATGAGATTCTACATGCATGGGGCTTAATAGCTGTGAAGAGAGGTCTGCCACCATCCCTGCGGTTCTCCCTGGAGAGCAGGGCCACGAAGTGCAATACCAGGCCCATCCTCGCAGACAAAACATAAGATGTGCCTTGAAAGAACAAGGTCAGTGTTACGGTAAAACTAAAACGTCCTGCATTCCCTGCACTGTCAAGTTTTTACTTCCTTCTCTTTTGACAGCCCGGCTCGCTATTGCTTCTTTATTGATAAGGTTTTACCTTCGGCGTAGTCCTGCACACCTCTTTCTTCTTTTTCCAACAACCTTTTTCTTTACCACATGTTAACTCCTCACCACTGTCTTTCCTTTTCACTTCTTAAATTTTCCTCCATCTACACTTTTCCACTGTTTGGGCTTGGGAGGAGGAATGTAAGAAAAATAAGTTATTATTGGAAAGAATGAGAACACTGCTATTCTCTGCTTGTCAAGCCTCCTGGGAGATGTAGTTGATACTTAGAGGGAATTCGAGGTGAGGGAAGAAAAATGTGTAGTGAGTGGGGTCTCGAGGCTCCTGCAGGAGGCGTTCACACGTCATTAGGCAAGTGCTGTCTGGCCAGGGAGCCGTTTGGGGGTGGGCAGGCTAGCAAGGCCGCAGCTAGACAAGCATCATCTTACTTATGCATTTTGTGTTTAAAATGCATATTATGCATTTTAATGTTTTAGAGTTTGTCTCAGCTCATGAAAGAGACAGGCACAACACTCACGTATGGAAGGAAATGCAATAAGAACCACGTATTTGATTTTCTGCGCAGGAATGAGATGCCAGTTGTCAATATAAAGGGCAGGACCTATCTCTTCTACTTCTCCTGTTATCACCTTATGGCAAAGCTTATGCTTCTTTCACAGGCATTGGGTTGATGACTCAAGGAGTGAACTTCATAAATGCATAAGAAAACTTAATGACCCTAATTACATTCTGATGTCTTAGGAGGTTGGGCTGGATTGGTGAAGTGAATTTTGGTATCATTCCAAATTGTCATGAGATAATGGTGTCTGTGACTGTTGGTGTTAATCTAAACCAGGGATTGGCAAACTTTTTCGGTGGATAACAGAGAAAATATTTTTGGTTTTGCAAGCCATTCAGCCTCTTTTGAGACTAGTCAACTCTGCACTTATAGTGTGGCAGAGGCAGTGATAGACAACACATAAATGAATGAGTGTGTCTGTGTTCGATGAAATTTTACTTTGGAAAACAGGAGAGGGGCTAGATTTGGCTCACAAGCTATCATTTGTTGACCCTTGTTAAAATTGTCACTGAGAAGTTGGTATCTGTTAAAGCACTGCTAAATTACATTTATTTTGTAGAACGGCGATTTTCAGTTTCCATGACTAACATCTCTGGGGGTTCCATGAAAGAAGGTGCAGTCTCCTTTAATTTATGTTCACTCCATCACATTCTGGCCCTAGTCTAGTCCTGCACCAGGGGTCCAGACATTGGGACATGGCAACCAGTGCTCCAGGCTGACCTTAAGTCACCTTTATACATTTGACAACAATTGACTTAAAGAGTTATGGCACAAATTGCAGCAACTTTTCTTCTTTGAGTCGTAGCAACAAATAACATTGGATTGGATACATTCAGGATTGGTAAGTGTTAGCAAAAATAATAGTAATAATAATAATGAAAGCTGCTATTAGCCATGAGTGCTTTTACTCAGGGGAAGCAACAAGATTGAGTTTGCAAAGAGCCTATTTATATATAATTTATATATAATTATATATATGATACATATATATGTAAATGTATATATATAATTTATATTCTTTTCACTACAGAGGAAGGACTTTGCCTTAGTGTTTAGAGTCACTGTGCAATAAATGTGCTCAGAGGTTGGACTAGGTCTTTAGTTTTGCCGTTACGAGCTTTTTTGTTCCTACTGAAACTTAGAGCAGAAAAGTTGGTTTATGCCATCGCCTCTACAAAGAAAATTGCAAAGTTGAAAGTAATTGTTTTAAGGGCTAGCCCTAGGTAGTAAATCTTTATTAAATATATTTGGTTAACTTCATTACACATTTATTGATGGCCTACTGTGTGAAAAGAGGCCTCCGGCAACTGGTGGGGACTATCAAAATGCAAGAGACGCATTCTCTGCCTTTCGGGAACTTAAAATTTATAATCAGCAAGATAAAGGTTTGATGTTCAGATGCTTACAGCTGTGGGCTTCTTCAGGAGGGCCAATTTAGGGGTAACTCTGACTGTAATACCTATAGTTAAAAACCAGAATAGCTCTAATTCCCCCCCCCCCACTAACGCTAGACTTCTAGCCTCCACTAATGTGTCCCACAGGAATTTACTAGAGAGTGCTACCACCCCAGAGCACTCACCACCATGGGGAATTTACCATTTCTTTGCTCCTTTTCCTCTCCTGGGGGTATGGCTGGCTGCTGGGCCAGCTGGGACTGTCTCTCTGTGATTCCTGCCACAGCTAATGGTGCCATTGTCGTCTGCGCTGGACCGCCCTGCTCTGTCCAACCCACTGGTGCTGTGGATCTTGTTGGGGCATCTGCACGCTTGATTGAGCTGCTCTGTGAATACTGATGTTTGTGAGACGCCTTATGGGTGGTATGGTGAGAAGGGCTGTACTCTAGCGGGCCCCAGTGTGGTGCCACCTCTTGGTTGGCATTGGGCCATGGTATCGAGAGGTTGTGTTGCCTAATGGTGGAGGGCACGATTCTGGATCTAACTGCCTGGGTTGGACCTGCCCTGACACTCACGGGTCCTGTAATCTCGGGCAGATTACTTAGCCTCTCCATGCCCGTTTCCTCATCTGTGAAATAAAGATTATAATAATGTTTTCATTTCATAAGAATTGCTGTGTGAACCAAACGAGTTAATCAATTAGAGCACTGAGAACAGCACCTGGCTCATAGGAAGCACTGTGCAGGTGCTTTCTGCTATCGCCGTTGTTATTACTGTCCCTTCAGTCCTCACAGAGAACGGTTTCCAAGGGTCTGTGGTCTGCTGTTACTTCTGGGATTAAGCTACTTTGTTGTGTCAGAGGATTATACTGTACGTGTGTTATTTTCTGTAATCACTTGAGAATAGTTGTAGGCACTGCTTTTACATGGGTCTCATGTAGGCCTCAGAGAGACTCTAAGAGATGCTTCCATTTTTGTGTCCATTTTATAGATGATGAAACTGAGGTTACCAAACTTGCCCCACCTCATATACTTGGAAAATGGCAGAACCTGGATTCAAACCCAGGTCCATTGGGCTAGCACACTTGATCACTGGGCGAAATGTCACACTAGTGACATGGGGACAGCTCCTTTTCTCCACTCGTTGTCTTTGTCCTATGCCCCCAAAGTTCCACTGCCTGCTGTGGCCAGTGTCTCTCAGATATACGTGAGTATGGTTTGTGGCTATTTCTCAAAGCCGTCTCTTTCTAAAGACTTAGTCAAAGGCCAGAGGGGCAATGCTGATGGGCCAGGCTGGTGGAGGACTGTCTCCTCCTTTAGCCTAACTCATCTCTATCTGGGAAGATACCCAGCGGTTCCATGTAAGTAGCCCCCAAAAGGTGGAGAGGGGAAGGGCACAGTGTGGGCTTCCGCTGGGCCCCAATTCTATCTGCACTGCAGATCTGTAACTTGCTTTGGATCTTGACATGTACAAGGGTCCAGCAGACATTGCACCTCAGAGGCTATATTTAGGAAGTTTTAATAGGGTAGCGTGGTTCAGCCGTATCCCTTAGGGTCCCACCAGGGAATACACATCAGTGATTAGCAAGGCTAAGTGCCACTATTATTCCACGTGCAGGCAGCTGGAATAGCAAGACTTCTTTCTTCTCAAAACTTAATTTCTGGGTCAAATTCACAACAAACTCAGAGGCTTGACTTTTATTTTAATTGGAGAGCATTTACTGCAGACTTGACTCGCTGTCAGTTGACCTTCATCTGCCTCCTGAGAGCCTCTGATAGTCACATGCCACATCTCTATGTCCGATGGGGCTGTAGGCTTTTGTTTTTGTTTTACAACGTCCTGTGTTTCTGCCACAGTTCCCTCTTTTTGTATTTCTTTTCTTCACATCTTCCTTTTCTGCCACAGCTCCCTCTTTTTGTATTTCTTTTTTGTTTTTTAATGTTTATTTATTTTTGAGACGGAGAGAGACAGAGCATGAATGGGGGAGGGGCAGAGAGAGAGGGAGACACAGAATCGGAAGCAGGCTCCAGGCTCTGAGCCATCAGCCGAGAGCCCGATGTGGGGCTCGAACTCACAGACCGCGAGATCGTGACCTGAGCTGAAGTCGGACGCTTAACCGACTGAGCCACCCAGGCGCCCCTGTATTTCTTTTCTTCACATCTTCCTTTTCTCTCTCTCTCTCTCTCTCTTTTTGTAGAAAAGCAAAGTAAGTAAACACCTGTGAAGATGCTTTCAAAGTTAAGGTGCTTTACAGGCCTGAGGAGCCTACAGAATACCAGATGTCTCCCTTGTCTGTGGTGGTCCTTGAAGGGGGAGGAGGTATTTGCTCAGTACCTGCGAAAAGCTGGCATCATGTTGAGCCTCTTGGAATATATTTTATTTAATTCTCATAGTGACCTTGCAAGATTGTTATTCTTGTCCCTCCTCTACAGATGAGACAGTTCAAGCTCAGAGAGATTATGTAACTTGCTCCAAGTCACACAGTCAGTAAGTGGAGAATTTGGAAGGGAATCCACACCGAAATCTTTGCCCCTCTCACCCCACCCTCCTTTTTACCTTTTTTGGCTGCAGTGCTCCCTTATGGTGGGATGTAAAGAGAATTACCCAGCTCAAGTGATAAGTAGTTCAAACTTGCATTTGGAGAAGCTGTTGCTTCAGTTGTGATTCCAGATCCCCCCCCTGCAGGCCTCACTGAGGCCTCTCTCCATCTCAGCTCTGTCAGGGCCTCTGCTACCCACCCTGCCCTCTGCTTTGAACTCAGGTTGCTGGGAAATAGATCTGTTTTGTTCATTGTCTCCCCAGCTGGAATTTGGGACAGAAGTTTCTCTTAATAAGTCATTTTCTCACCGGACAGGATCAGAATGACCTAATACTATGCAAATTTATGCAAAGCGTCCATCCGCTTTAGAGGAGTTAAAAAGTAAGATGGGGCCACACCTCCCAGGTGTGTAGTCTGTAGTCACTGCTACATGGGATGACGCTTTCTCTTTGAGCCTTGCTGAGACTTATGCAATTTGGAGTCCTCGGCCCCAAACTGAGGTCTGGTCCTTTTGCATGGTGTCCTCTAAAATACTTCTTACACCAGGAGCAGACATTGGTAATCTTACTGCTGTCAGCACTCAGAGACTTTGTCGCAGGAAGGATGGCCTCACGTGAATCTGAGTGAAAGACATTGGATGTTGATGACAAGAAAGATGAGACCAGCGGCTAAAATTGGGGACAGACAGTGGTGGTGGCAAGGGACAATTCTGAAGGGCTCTTTGCCCCATAATCTCCATCATTCTCTCTAAAATACTGTACATAACAAATAGTGAAGTAAAAAGGAAAATTCAGTCAACAAGGTTTTTTTTTTTAATTTTTTTTTTAAACGTTTATTTATTTTTGAGACAGAGACAAAGCATGAACGGGGGAGGGTCAGAGAGAGGGAGACACAGAATCCGAAACAGGCTCCAGGCTCTGAGCTGTCAGCACAGAGCCCGACGCGGGGCTCGAACTCACGGACCCCGAGATCATGACCTGAGCCGAAGTCGTTCGCCCAACCGACTGAGCCACCCAGGCGCCCCCACAAGGTTTTTTAACGTTGCTGCTCAGAGGGTGGTTGTCTGCAGACCATCATTATCACCTGGGAAATGGTTAAAAAAAACCAGTCTCCTTGGCCCACCCCAGGCCTACTGGTTAAAATCAACTATTCCATCAAATTGCATTTGATTTAGAATCATGCCAAATGATTAGAATCATGCCAAAAGTTTGGAAAGCATCTTCTCTGTCACAGTCAGTCATTGGCATGGGGCATAGTTAACAGTAGTCAACCCGATGGCTAAATTCTGCTCTCATGGAACTGACATGTCAGTGGGGTAAGGTGGATGTGAAGAGGAAAAGACAGTAAGCAAGTAAACAAATAAATTAGCAAGATAACTTAGAGGTAGACAATGAAGCTTTCTCATCTGTGTTGAGCATGAAGCAAAGCATCTTTAGAACATTTTGCTGTTTTTATTGATCTTCAACACATATTCTGAGTAAAAACAAAGCAACCACAACTTCAGGAATAGTTCTTTGGCCTTCACTTCCAACTGGACTGTTACCCTATGAATATGGAAAAACAGAAACTAGGACTGACAAAGTCCCCAATGGAGGTGGTTGGAAGAAAATTAAATCGTCTGCTTAAAGGCAATGGAAATGGAACAGCTGTTGCCATGCCAAATCAAGCAATTGCTATGTGTAGCACATAACAGGTAAGCCACACTGAAGTGTAGACGTGTTAAATATGATACCAGAAGCCTAAAAATAGGCATTTACTCGAATGCTTGCTCGAAAGGAAGACCTGGATTTAACTAGGATAACAGGACTGTGGAGTTTCGGTGGAGGCACCAAGAGAAATAGAAGGTCCACTCCAAAAAGAATGTTAAACCAAATGCAGAATTCAAAAGGGAAGTCTGAAAACCAGTTACACGACTCATAAAGCCCCTTATCTAGGTCAAAGATAAGTGAATCGATAGTTCAAAATTAAAATGATTTTGTTTTTTTTTTTTTTTTCAACGTTTATTTATTTTTGGGACAGAGAGAGACAGAGCATGAATGGGGGAGGGGCAGACAGAGAGGGAGACACAGAATTGGAAGCAGGCTCCAGGCTCCGAGCCATCAGCCCAGAGCCCGATGAGGGGCTCGAACTCACGGACCGCGAGATCGTGACCTGGCTGAAGTCGGACGCTTATCCGACTGCGCCACCCAGGCGCCCCAAAATTAAAATGATTTTGTGAGGAGCGTTTCGCAGGGGAAAGCTGTACTATGATTCCACCCAAACTAAGCAAGAGAATTAGGGATGTGCTTAGCCCCTCACCCCAAAATCTGATGAGGGGACTTTCACCAGGCTACCCACAGAGCTTAAAATATGACCCTTGTGGGTAGAAGGGCTTGGCCAACTGGTGTCTCATTTCTCCCAGCCTCACTGGGGAATTAAAGGAGCCAGAGAGATGGGGGCAGTGAGTGCTCTGGCCAGGAAGAGTTGCTGCTTCTACCGTCTGCATAACTACTCTGGTCTGTGATGGAATGTGAATACTAGGGACCAGCCGCTGAACCAATGGTCTGGAATAATTCCAAGAGAATTTCTCCAGGGTAAGGACACCATGGCAGTAAAAGGCAGGGTAAGGACACCATGGCAGTGGTCATGGAACTGACAGGTTAGTGGGATGGGGGTGGAGGTGTGGAGCAGAACAGACAATAAGCAAGTAAATAAACTGGCAAGAGAACTTAAATACGGGGGTGAGGGGATAGGGGACAGAAGCTGAGGGTGTTGGGGAATGGGCAGCCAAATGAGAGGCATCGGTGAGCCGATGGGGTCCAGTCAGAGGCACCCAGAAAAGTTTCCATTGAACCCATGGAAATACTCACAATAGAAACAAGTCAGCTATAAATGTCCACCAGCACCAGAAAAAAACAGCACTGTATTACTATAGGACTTGTCAAGTAGGAATTTTCCTGCCCTTTTACTTCTTCCTCCTGTAGCTTCAACCCTGGATGGGACACAGGTCGGAAATAGCAGTGGGGAAGTGGGGGGAGAAATTTCGCATTTAACACAGGAGATGTTAACCAGACTCTCGTCCTGTAAGGTGGGGAGCAGCTGGCTGCTGGCCCAGGATGGGGAAGGGCATGTGGAAGGGAGGAATATTAACTTTGACAACTGCTCTGTTGATTACTATATTCAGTTCACCACTTAAAAATCCCAAATTGAGATTGCGGTTGTGACTTAAAAAGACAGTAGATTTTACTTTCTTCCCTCCCTCCCTCCCTTCCTTCCTTCCTTCCCCTCCCATGCTTTCCTTCCTTCCTCCCTTCCTCCCTTCCTCCCTGCTAAGCATGATCATAAAAGTCAGGGTGAAGAGAAGGATCTGACTGCGTTTAAAGAGACAGTGGAGAAAAACAAGTTTTGGTGATTATTTTTTCCCTCGTTTTAAAGCCTTTTTTTCATCAATTCTATGTACAGTGATATTTGACTCTCTACATATGGACATTTTTGCATTTTAAAAGAATACTGATGACAGTTCCATCAGTGAGTCTTGATGGAGACAGTCCCCATTTATTTAATTTTATTTATGTGTTTTGAGTTTTATTTTTTTAATATAATTTATTGTCGAATTGGTTTCCATACAACACCCAGTGCTCATCCCCACAAGTGCCCTCCTCAAATGCCCATCACCCACTTAAACTCATGAGTTGTACTCGTTCAATATGCCAGTCACAGTGAAGGATTAGCAGAAAGAGAAAAAATCAGTAAGTTCTAGAACAGATTTAGCTACAACATGACTTGGGATGATACAGCCTTTGATGATTTCCATCAGTGTCTGGAAGCACATTTTCTATGGAATGGCCAAGCTGTGTAAGCTGGGGCTGTGCCTCCTACATCATGTTTACCAAAGAGTTGTTATTTTAAGGATATATAGAGAAACCATTTTCAAATAGCAGGAGGTAAGCATTTGCTTTAATGCATCATATTAATCAGAATAAAGTAACTGCTGTCATACCATCTCAAAGTCTGAGTGAGTTGTGACAGTAAAAGGTTATTTCTCACCTTATATCATAGTCCACTGTGGGCTTTGGTGGGAGTCAGTCCTCTGTTCTATCATTTAAGGACTCAGACTCCTATTTGGGGTCTTTGGGTTCCTCTAGATCCTTGAGTCGGCTTTCTCCAGTCAAAGACAAAGACAGGACACTCAAGATCCCTGAAGGTGCCCTGACTCACTTCTGCTCACACTTTATTGGCCAGAGTCAGCCATGTGACTCCTCTTAACTGCAAGGGAGGCTGGGAAATGTATAGTCACCATGTGACTAGGAGGCAAAGGAGTGGGGTGGGGGAGGCTTAATGCTGTCTCACTTCATGCATACTTTATGAAAAGAATAGCCCATCAATGCCTGACTTCACAGATACAGTATTATTGCTTGGGTGAAACTGAAGTAACAGGGCCAAGAACTATAATTCACTTCCTGCCCACCACATGAATCACTTGAAGGCAGGCTCCTGTGAAAGAAAGAGGTGCGTGAGGGATAAGAATCACTACTGATAAGCACATTGAAGAATGTGGTGGGGAAAAATTCCATTAGATAAACTCAGAGTGATTCAGGTCGATTCAACCTCTGTAGATTTCTGCTCAGGACCTAGCAAAAGAGAAGCAAAAATGAATTAAAACACTCCTTTCCCTTTCAGGGCATCTTACTCTGATTAATCTTAAAATAAAGCTACTCAAAATGAAGCTTTTATTATTGACTTACCATCAACAGTTATTTATTGCATGAGAAAGATAGAATTTTCCAGAGTGGATTTTTATAAATCAGTTATTATTCTCTGCATTTCATTTTCATTTTTCAATTAAAAATATTATCAACTGCCTATTAACAGATATCTCTTGTGCAAGAAAAATGAAATTTTCAGGAGTGAATTTTTGTTAATTGGTTATCATGCTTTGCGTTTCATTTTCGTTTTTATACAGTGAGAACATTGATTTTTCTTTTTGCTGCCTTTGTCACTATGGTCACTTTCTACATTTGGGGTCCGTCAGAGCTGACGTTAGAGCCAGGACCTTGACACAAGATACTTGGGGCTGATCCCAGTCTGCGCCTCACTAGCTGCTTGACTTTGAGCAAATTTCCTGGTCTCTCCATCCCTCCGTTTTCTCTTCTATCAGTGACAGCAGTAATAGTACCTACTCCTAGGATTGTTGGGAGGAGTCAAGGAGTTAATATTTGTCAAGCACTTCTAATGGTGCCTGGCGTATGCTAAGTGCTGTGTACATTTTTGGTGTTAATCTTTGACAAGTGGGACTCATTTTCCTTCCACAGTGGGAATGTGCTTTCCTTTTGGGATAATACTTTACAGTAAAAAATAATGAGCCTTTCAAAAGAGAGACATTAATAAATAATGGCACAGATCCATAATGTGCTACGGTCAGAATTGTGATGTTGTGATGTTGAATAAGCAGATTATTCAAGTGTGGACTCAGTGTCTCATGTGATGATTGATGACTTCCTTATAAATCAGGCAGTAGATTTGGCTTGGAGTCTTTGCAAATCAGTGGGCAGTGAATGAAAGCCCTTTTCTGAGAGTAAGTGTCGTGATTTGCTATGGTACCATCGGAACATAACCATCCAAACCGATACCCAAAGAGGCTCAGTTTTTGAAAAAGTTCAGATATAAAATAGTGAAAAGGCAGGGACCAAGTATCTCTCCTGTTTACTTCCAGAAGCCAGAAGTAAGGCGATGGCTTGGGCTCTGCTGGCCACGTGGGTCGCTTGACAGCTAAAGTCCTGAGTTAGGCAGAACTGCCTGACTGCCCCAGTGGCGGCTGGCTGGGGCAGAATTCCCCTGGAGGAGGACCCCTGCCCAGGAGAGGCTCTGGGCACAGAGGAGCAGAGAGAACTCATGCTCTTTGTGAACAGGCACACTCTCAAGTGGAAGAAAAGTACAGCTGATCAGAGCATGCCCTTCTATTTGCCCCAAATTTACCAATCTCATTTGTCACTCCTCTTCCCCAAGGGTAGAAGGGCATGCTTTGGAAAAGTTCTTTCTCATGGAGGTGAATTGTTTCTAATAAAGCCCCCCGCATTGTTATGGTTCTCTGTTGTTAGGTCTTCTTTGTAATCCTAGGACTTGAAAATGTCTGCATTGCTATTTCCAGTATTAACCACACATGACATCATTCGCTGGAGTCTCCTCCATAAGTTGGTCATTCTTCCATTAATCCTGGTGAGGCTTCTGCTTCTCCACCACAGCCAGCTGGCAGCAAGCAAAAGTATTTTCTCTTTCTGAGGACCAAAAAAAAAAAAAAGTACCGGAGCCATTGCTTAAAATAAAAATGAATTTACAGGTGCTCTTTGTTGCTTTGACATAACTAGTGAGTGTGTGTGGGGGGGGGGGGAGATAGGAGGTAATTGTTGCTATTTCTTGGCCCTTACAGATCATAAGAGAATTTACACAGAAAGCAAACTCCCAAAATTGGTCCTGAGCCTTCCTAGAAATGTAGGTAATCTTTGAAGTGGGACATAGTAGTCTTTCCTTATCAATTTTACAAAATGCCAATAATCTATCTTCCGTATCTTTTAAAGATACGCTTATATTATTTATGATACAAGACTATTAATTTTTAATGAATGTTTCTAGATTTTAAGTGCACAAAATTATCAACTAGTAAAAGCATGTGTAATTTTCTGAAGCTGAGAAACAATAGCATAGAGCTATCTATTTAGGCTTTGTTCTGCTAAGCTTATTATTATCAGGCAATGAAATAGCATGTCATATTTTTGCAAACTGTTTAACAATAGTTATTAGTAGCGATTTCCCACAAAGTCAAGTGGGAAGTAGTTTTATTTTTTTTTTTAATGTTTGCTTTGGAAATGAAAACGCTAAATATTGCTTTATATAAAATCACTTTTGCAACATGGGAATTTTGATAAAAAAACAGTGCTTCTGCCTAGCCCAGTGGTAACATATATTTTCAAGATTCTAATGACATACTCAGGAGAGATTCATAAATCAGGAGGTATCTAGTCCAATCATATTTTACTCTGTGTGGCCTTAGGAAAATTATTTTTCATTTCTATTTTCTACTTGTCTTTGAAGAGAGAGAGCATGATATTCTATTAAATGAAGTCCTTGATGCACTCTGGGATGAAGAATATGCTAATTACTTATTACTTTATGATTATAATATTTATAACTTCTTTAAATACAACTTTTGAGTCAGGCCAATCCACTCTGTTGAAATAATTACAAATTCGAAGACATGATTGGCATGTTTTGGGGATACAATATTTTCATGTCCTGTGTAATGTCAAAATTTCCCTGGTCTTGCAGTAACGAGACGGCATCTTCATTTTTAATGATCATGTTGTAAGACACTGTCAACTCTTTTGTAGGGATTATATCATTTCATTGTTCTGGTTAACATTAGGTTTAAAAAAAACTGCACCTGAAATTTTAACTTTGGGACCAAACATTTGTGCTGTTGGTAATCAGCCAAACTTTTGAGGATCAGATATAAATACATAAATTCTCTTTCAATGTTAATTTGGAGTTTTTGGTAAGGATGTGGAAGAAGACTGGGCAGGGTATACGTAAAAGGAAAACTGCATTTTGAAAGAATAAAATTGTAATTTAGGAAACGTATTTTCAAAAGATATTTCAAATAATGCATGTTCAATTTGGAAAATACAGATAATGCAGAAAAATAGAAAGAAAAAATGTGATCACTCAAATGCTCTATCACTCAAAGACAATGTGTTGACAAATTTTGAGAACATTCCAAATCTAGTTTTCTAGTGCACATTTTTTTAATACTGCTATGATCCTACTACAGATAGTATTATGTATGGTGCTTTTTAAAATTTAAAATCACAACATAATTAATTTATAGATTATCACAATTTTTCCGCAAAATCTGTTTCCATTAGCTACATAATCTATTATCAAGTGGTATAAAATAACAGACACTTCATTCTTATTACTGTGACTGGTGCTCTGATATTGACTTGAGTTTTGGGAGTTTATCCTCTCTGACTAGTTTATTCTCTGGTCTTCTCTGGTGAGTCTGTTAAATAAAACAAAGACTTAGGTGCATTTATAATAGAAACCCTAAGGTTGCTTGGGTGGGATTTCTGGCTCCAAGAGACAGAGCGGCATACAAATTAGATGCAACATGGTAATTATATTATTTAATTATGAGACAGATATGCACACGTTTCTCTATAAAGTTGATTTGTTCAAATTCAGTAGCTTCTGAATCCCAGGAAAAGTTCAAACATTGTCTCTTTAGAAAATGTATTCTTCAGGCAACAAAAACGAAAATAAACAAGTGGGACTACATTAAACTAAAGGGCTTCTGCCCAGCAAAGGAAACAACCAATACATTGAAAAGGCAACTTATACAATGGAAGAAAATACTCACAAACCATATAGCTGATAAAAGGTTAATATATAAAATATATAAAGAACTCCTACAACTAAATAGGAAGCAAATAATCCAATTTATTTTTAATTTATTATTATTATTTTAATGTTTATTTATTTATTTAGAGAGAATGAGTGGGGGAGAGGCAGAGAGAGAGAGAATCCCAAGCAGGCTGTGCACCACCAGTATAGAGTCTGATGCGGGGCTTGAACTCAGGAACTGTGAGATCATGACCTGAGCCAAAACCAAGAGTTGGATGCTTAACCGGCTGAGTCACCCAGGTGCCCCTTTTATTATTATTTTTTAATTTTAATTCCAGTATAGTTAACATACAGTGTTATATTAGTTTCAGGTGTACAATATAGTGATTCAACAATTCTATACATTATTCAGCGCTTACTATAATAAGTGTACTCTTAATCCCCATCACCTATTTCACCCATCACCCCACTCACCTCTCCTCTGGTAACCATTAGTTTGTTCTCCATAGCTAAGAGTCTGTTTTTTGGTTTGTCTCTTTTTTTATTTGTTTTGTTTCTTAAATTTCATGTGTGAATAAAATCATACAGTATTTGTCTGTCTCTGACTCACTTATTTCACTTAGAGTTATGCTCATCCGTGTTGTTGCAAATGGCAAGATTTCATTCTTTTTAATGGCTGAGTAATATCCCATTGTGTATCCCATTGTGTGTGTGTGTGTGTGTGTGTGTGTGTGTGTGTGTGTGTGTGTGTATATACCATCTTTATCCATTCATCTACCAACAGACTTGGGTTATTTCTATAATTTGGCTCTTGTAAATAGTGTAGCCATAAACATAGGGGTGTATATATCTTTTTGGATTAGTGTTTTCATATTCTTTGGGTAAATACCCAGTAGTGGATTATATGGTAATTCTATTTTAAATTTGGTATTCTATTTTGAAATTTTGATGAAACTTCATACTGTTTGCCACAGTGTCTACAAAGTTTGCATTCCCACAGCCAGTGCACAAGTGTTCCTTTTTCTCTACAGCCTCACCAACACTTGTTGTTTCTTGTGTTTTTGATTTTAGCCATTCTGACAGGTATGGGGTGATACCTCATGGTGGTTTTGATTTGCATTTCCCTGATTGATAGTGATGTTGAGCATCTTTTCATGTGTCTCTTGGTCATCTGTATGTCTTCTTTAGAGAAATATCTGTTAATGTCTTCTGTCCATTTTAAAATTAGATTAATTAGTAATTATTTGATGTTGAGTTGTATAACTTTAAAAAAAATTTTTTTAATGTTTATTTATTTTTGAGACGGAGAGAGACAGAGCATGAATGGGGGAGGGTCAGAGAGAGAGGGAGACACAGAATCTGAAACAGGCTCCAGGCTCTGAGCTGTCAGCACAGAGCCTGATGCGGGGCTCGAACTCACGGACCGTGAGATCATGACCTGAGCTGAAGTCGGACGCCCAACCGACCGAGCCACCCAGGTGCCCCTGAGTTATATAACTTCTTTATATATCTTGGATACTGATCCTTTCTTGAATATGTCATTTGCAATTATCTTCTCCCATTTAGTAGGCTATCTTATAGTTTTGTTCATTGTTTCTTTTGTTATGCAGAAGCTTTATATTTTGATGTAGTCACAAACATTTATTTTTGCTTCTGCTTCCCTTGCCTCAGGAGACATATCTAGGAAAATGTTGCTACAGCCGGTGTCAAAGAAATTATTGCCTACGCTCTCTTCCAGGATTTTTATGGTTTCAGGTGTCATATTTAAATCTTTAATCCATTTTAAGTTTTTTTTGTGTGTATTATGTGAGAAAGTGGTCCAATTTCATTCTTTTGCATGTAGCTGTCCAGTTTCCCCAATACCTTTCGTTGAAGAGACTGTCTTTCCCATTGGATATTCTTGCCTCCTTTGTTAAAGATTAATTGACCATATGATTGTGGGTTTATTTCTGGGATCTCTAGTCTGTTCTATTGATCTATGTGTCTATTTTTGTGCCACTGCCATACCAGTTTGATTTCTACAGCTTTGTAGTATATCTCGATATCTAGGATTGTAATTCCTCCAGTTTTGGTCTTCTTTTTCAAGACTGCTTTGGCTATTTAGGGTCTTTTTTGGTTCCATGCAAATTTAGGATTGTTTATTCTAATTTTGTGAAAAATGCTATTGATATTTTGATAGGGCTTGCATTAAATCTGTAGATTGCTTTGGGTAATATGGACATTTTAACAATATTTGTTCTTCCAATCCATGAGTATGGAATATCTTCCCATTTGTTTGTGTTGTCTTCAATTTCTTTCATTAATGTTGTATAGTTTTCAGAGTACAGGTCTTTTGCCTCCTTGGTTAAATTTATTCCTAGATGTTTTATTACTTTGGATGCAATTATAAATGGGATTGTTTCCTTAATTTCTTTTTCTGCTACTTCATTATTAGTGTATAGAAATGCAATGGATTTCTATACATTGATTTTTGTATCCTGTGACTTTGCTGAATTCATTTATCAGTTCTAGTGGCTTTTGGTGGAGTTTTTTAGGGTTTTCTACATATAGTATCATGTCATCTGCAAATGGTGAAAGTTTTACTTCTTCCATACCAATTTGGATGCCTTTTATTTCTTTTTCTTGTCTGGTTGCTGTGGCTCAAACTGCCAATATTTTGTTGCTTGAAAGTGGTGAGAGTGAACATCTTGTCTTGTTCATGATCTTAGAGGAAAAGCTCTCAGTTTTTTTTTTTAACCACAAATAACCCAATTTAAAAATGGGAAAAGGACTTGGATAGACATTTTCCCAAAGAAGACATACAGATGGCCAACACATTTATGAAAAGATTCCCAATATAGCCAATCATCAGGGAAATGCAAATCAAAACCACAATGAGATCCCATCTCACATCTGTTAGTATGGCTGTTGTCAAAAAGTCAAGAGATAAATGCTGGTGAGGATGTGGAAAAAAGTGAACTCTTGTGCACTGTTGATGGAAATGTAAAATTGAAACGGAAATGGAAGATGGAAAACAACCATCATGGAAAACAGTGTGGAGGCTTCTTTAAAATCAAAACTGGAGCTATCATATGATCCAGAAATTCTACCCTTTCTAGAAGGGGTTAAAATTAGTAACTTGAAGAGATATCTGCACATTCATATTCATTACAGTATTATTTACAATAGCTATGATATGGAAACAAACTAGGTGTCTGACAATGGGTGAGTGGATAAAGATGTGATACATATATACAATGACTCTAATTTAGCCATGACAAAGAAGGAAGTCCTACCATTTGCACCAACATAGGTGGACCTTGAGGGCATTATGCTAAGTGAGATAAGTCAGAGAAAAACAAATGATGTATGATATCGCTTACATGTGGAATCAAAAAAAAGCCATAGCTCTGAAAAGAGAGTAAAATGGTGGTTACCAGAGGCTGGTGGGTGGGGAAACTGGGGAGGTTTTGGTCAGAGGGTACAAACTTGCAACTAGAAGGTGAATACTTTCTGGAGACCTAATGCACAGCATAGTGATTATAGTCAACAATACTGTATTTAAACTTCCAAGTTGCTAAGAGACTAGATGTTAGTTAATTGTTCTCACCACAAAAAAGAAATGATAATTATGTAATATTTAGAAATGTTAGCTAATGCTTAGGTGGTAATCATATTGCAATATATAAATGTGTCAAACCAACATGCATGCCTTCAACTTATAGGATGTTATATGTCCATCATATCTCAATTTTTAAAAATTAAAAAATAAAAGTCCATTTGCAAAGGGACAAAAGGTGTGTGGCTTATGGTGGCAAACATCTGCAGCATCCCCAGGCTGCAGGCAATGCAAAAAAGACAGTCTGTGGTAGTTTGTGAAGACCAGTATCGTAAATGAAGTTTTGGGAACTTTGAGATTTTTCCATAATTTTAGCACTTTCCCAATAAAGATCTAATTCTGTTATCAAGCTAACCTTTTATGTCTATAAATTATGTTTGTTTTATTTTTTTTATTTTTTAAAAAAATTTTTTTTCAACGTTTATTTCTTTTTTGGGGGACAGAGAGAGACAGAGCATGAACGGGGAAGGGGCAGAGAGAGAGGGAGACACAGAATCGGAAACAGGCTCCAGGCTCTGAGCCATCAGCCCAGAGCCCGACGCGGGGCTCGAACTCCCGGACCGCGAGATCGTGACCTGGCTGAAGTCGGACGCTTAACCGACTGCGCCACCCAGGCGCCCCTAAATTATGTTTGTTTTAAATTGAGAGTAGAAGATCCTTTTGTAATTTGTATGCAGTTTTCAAATGGACATCCCTGTCGTCTTCACAAACTTGTGACCACGTTGAGTGCACATCATTGTAAGTGCTCTGATCGAGAACCTAGATAGATATTTACATAGAAACTACATAGATAGGTGCTTACCTTCTCATGTTCTCTAGGCATTTTCTGCACACTCCCTCTGTTAATTCCTTGCAGGGTTTATCAGTCACCTTTTCTTGCAATCATGCTGTGTAATAACCTCAAAATCCCAGTGGCTTACAACAAAAGTACTTTTTTTCTTGCCCGTGGGTCTGCGATGTTTACCTGGACTCAGCTGGCTTCAGGCTATAGGCCTATTTAGGACTGCTCCATGAGTGTCTTCTGGGGTTTAGGTGGAATGGGCAGTGACTCCTGTGGTATGTTTTCCCTATGGCGATGGCAGATGCTCAGGGGGGCAACCCCAGTGCACAGGCACATTTTAAGTCTCTGTATTACGTTCACTAATACCCCATTGACAAAAGCATGCCACATGGCCAAGTCAAAGGTCAAGGCGTGGAGAAGTACATTCCATATGCTGTCAGTATATAATACATGGCAAGGACATATACCACATACAGGACAGTGACAAATTGAAACCAGTAATTCTGTTTACCACGCAGTTGTTCAACAAGTTATGTTTGGGGCTTAGATTTTTTTTTTTTACTCTATTGGTTTCCATTTTTATAAGGCAACTGGTCTTTTCTGTGCATTTTAAATGCCTTTTCATCACAGACTCTTCTTCCCAGATAGCCTTACATAAGTTTTATGGGCATGGAATACTTCACAGCTACTTGTCATGGAGTGTTTGAGTTGAAAGGTGCCTTAGAGTTACAGTTTTATCATTCCGCAGGTTAGGAAACTGAAATCCAAAGGGGTAAGTGAGTTGCATAAGAACACACAGCTCGTCAGTGACAGTATATTCTAATGTGCAGGGTGGGGAGCAGGACATTCTAAAGTTCCTTTTCCTTTTTGGCACATATATCCTATTTCATTTTATGCCAGTCCACAGTGCCACTTCATGGGAGGAGTTCAGCTGGCCTGCCCACATTAGAAAGACTAAAACCAGATAGTACATTACCTGGGGCAAGGGGGGCATGAAGGAGTCCCACCAGCAAGTCGCCCAGCAGAGAGTGAGTGTCCGTCCTCCACTGACAGGGATGACAAAGCCTGGGACTGCTGGTCTCTGCCTGAGTCACAGATCTGCATGCCAGGTTGACAACCTCTTAGTTCAGGATGCCTTTTAAAAATGGTCTCAGGGCTCCTGGGTGGCTCCGTCAGTTAAGCGTTTGACTTTGGCACGGGTCGGGTCATGATCTCACAGTTCTTTGTGAGTTCAAGCCCTGCGTCCAGCTCTCTGCTGTTGTGGTAGAGCCCACTTTGGATCCTCTGTGCCCCACCGTGTCTGGTCCTCTCTTGCACTCTCTCTGTCTCTCAAAAATAAGTAAACGTTTTAAAAAATGTTGTTGTGAGTCCTTGAAGTCGCTGGGAGGGTATAGCAAAGCATTTGGTGTGGAAATTTGGGCATAGTTCTCAAAGCCCTCTGTGCAGGAAGAAGTCACAAAATTAGGAAGTTTGAGATGAATCGTGTGTGTGCCCGTGCACATTAATGTGCTTCCATATTTTAACTGAGCAGCAAGAACACATCCACCTTGTCAGTGTTTATAAAGTTGTTAATAATTTCATTTTTGCCCCCTATCATCTGAGCTTCCCTGTGAAACCAAGTACTTCATCAACATCAGATGATATTTATTAAGAGTCTGGGTGTGCGTGCGAGCCCTTCAGCTTGATGCTTAACTGCTTTATTGGTTTCCTTCCATCTGCTATGGCCAGGAGCCAGCTGTGTCTGCCTGTTTCATTCTGCACATATGGTGCTTTAGAATGAAACTATTTACATGAAAAATTTTTTTAAAAAACATATTTGGGAGGAAGAATCGAAATTCAGTTGGTTGTCTTATGCTCCCTAAGAAGTTCTTTCCATTAACTATTCTGTTCTTGATGCTTGTGTGTATATGATTTTGATATGTTACATCGACGTCAATATGAAACAAGTTGCCTAGATAGAAGTGCGACCTTTTCATCTTAATAATATTTGTAATCACTTCTAATTTCAACTGAAAAAAAGATACATCAAAAGTGAAATTCACAGATCAGAATTAGCAGCAGTTTACTCTGTGCTAAGGTGATCAAGAATAGGTTCATGAACCACATAAAAATAACAAAAGATGACCATTTGCCAGATATGAAGACCTGCAAAACAGGGCTGGAGAAATCCTGCTCTGTAGAAATTAAAAGTTAAATATTTGTATTATTAACTTCATAGTTTTTCATAAGTTCACAGCAGAAATATTTTTATACTATAATTTGTGTATCACTGTAATTCATGAATTCTGTTTAGAAATCAACCTCTTATTTCCTTATGTTCCTTTTTCAAAGGGGTGAGATTTGGTTTTTTCCATCTAGTGCCATCTATCTAGTCCGTTGGATTTCTGAGTGGCTTTCTTGTAGCCAGTTTTTCTGATGGAATCTATAATGCTGTGTCATGGCTGATTTGGGATTTTTTTTATTATATTGAATCACCACATGGCCACATTTGTTAAATGACTCAGATGTGTAAAATTAGCCGGAAATTCTGATAACGTCACTGTGGTCAGTTTGGTCATTGGGGGTAAACATGGAAGCAAGCTCTTAAATCCTTTTTTCTTTACATACCTCTGGGGCCTCCATGAATGCTTCCAAAATGAATCAACTCTTTTGAGCTTCTTTTAGATTATCTAAAAGAAGCTTGAGGGCTGAACACATGCATGAAAGTCATAGACAAAACATCAAAGTTTGTTTGCCAAGATTTTACTATTTTTCCATTCATCCAATGTGGCAAATATCTTAAGCTGTATCTGTACATACAAACTGGGGAAGGATATGATCACATTTAGTGAAAATATTAGCAATTAACACTTATTGAGCACTTATGAAATGCCACGCCCTGTGATAAACATATATCATCTCATTTAAATTCTCATAACAACCCTATGAGGCAAGGAGCCCGTTTGATCTCTAATAGGTGAGGAAAGTTTGGTTGCCAGAAATAATGTAATTTGTTCGAGGTTATCTGGCTAGTAAGTGGTGAAACAGGAATTCAAAACCCAATACTCTGAATTCTACTGATATCTTGAAGATTTCTGGTCTTTTCATTAATCTTTGATGCCAATATGTATGATCGTTTAGTCCTTAAGAGGTCGTTTTTTCCATCTATGGTGGAAAAATTATAGCCAAATACACTAGGCTGGCTTTCCTAATAGAAGATGCCCCTTAATGTAGCAGACAGGAAAAGCACAAACCTTGATGGCAGATGCACCCGGGCATGAACTCTGCCTTTGTTTCATACAAACTGTGATTTTACAGTTTACTGGCTTTCTCTGATACTAACTGTAAGGCTTCAACAGGATGATGCCTGTTGCCACCTCCATAAAATGGGTTCAATAATAACTTCCTTGTAGGGTTGGTGAGCTATTTATGGTTTATGTGGATAACACATATGCCTAGCACACAGTGAATGCTCACTAAAACCTGGTTGATATTGGGTTACCTGGGTGGCTCGGTCAGTTAAGTGTCCGACTTTGGCTCAGGTCATGATCTTGCAGTTCATGAGTTCGAGTGCCACATCGGGCTCTGTACTGTCAGCTTGGAGCCTGGAGCCTTCTTTGGATTCTGTATCTCCCTCTCTCTCTCTGCCCCTCCCCTTCTCACACTGTCTCTCTCTGCCTCAAAATAAGTAAACATTAAAAGAAATTAAAAAAGAAAAAAAACCTAGTTGATATTATGTAATATGCAGAATTGTCTTCAAGGGAAACAGTTTTCTTCAGGGAAGCAGCAAACAGTCTGGTTTCACTGGTTTCACTATATATTTTTTTATTATTCCTTGGGTTTGACCTTGAATATTACATTGACTTCCATGATCTGGAAGAGAAAATTTGAGAAAAATGTCCCCCCTCCTGCCAATTCAGTTTGGCATTTTGCTTCCTGTGGTGATAAAGTGGCTAAGAGCATGTGTAATACAACATATTAAATGAACCTCAAGTGTATTTAAAAATTTTTTTTAAATTTATTTTTGAGAGAGAGAGAGACAGAGCATGAATGAGGGAGGGAAAGAGACAGAGGGAGACAAAGAATCCGAAGCAGGCTCCAGGCTCTGAGCTGTCAGCACAGAGCCCCATGTGGGGCTCAAACTCATGAACCGTGAGATCATGACTGAGCCGAAGTCGGACTCTTAACCAACTGAGCCACCCAGGTGCCCCTCAAGTATATTTTTTTAAGTTTATTTATTTTGAGAGAGAGAGGGGGTTTGGGGAGAGGGAGGGAGAGAACAAGTGGGGAGGGGCAGAGAGAGGGAGAGAGAGAGAATCCCAGGCAGGCTCTGCACTGTCAGCACAGAGCCTGATGTGGGGCTTGAACTCATGAACCACGAGATCATGACCTGTGCCAAAGTCAGACGCTTAACTGATTGAGCCACCCAGGTACCCCAAGTGTATTTTTTGGCTGTTGTTTCACAGATAGGTTTTCCTATTTCCTTTTTTTTTAGAACTAAAAAAAATGTTTATTTATTTATTTTGAAAGAGAGAGAGGGAATGTGCACGAGTGGGAGAGGGGCAGAGAGAGAGAGAGAGAGAGAGGGAGAGAGAGAATCCCAAGCATGCTCCACGCTGTCAGTGCAGAGCCTGATGTGGGGCTCTATCTCATGAACTGTGAGATCATGACCTGAGCTGAAATCAAGAGGTGGACTCTTAACCAACTGAGCCACGCAGGCACCCCAGTTTTCCTATTTCTGTGTAATTATACACAGAGACACAGGGAAGGATAGCAATTGTAAAGGGGATATAAAGCAAAATATAACAAATGCTCTGCAAAGTGAAATTAATTATGAGAACATACTATGAAGCACAGATGCATCTAGAAAAACCTAATTACACAATTTAAAAAATATTGGACAATGCTCTAAAGTGACAACCTGTAAACTTCAGAGAAACAGTGGGTAGCAGACTTTATGTATACGGAACTAACCTTCTGCCTTCCATTCTGTGTTGACAGGAAATATCGCCCCACTAGTTTCCTCATACATGTTACTGTCGTATTTGTGAGATTCCATTACAGCTTCCATTATAGCACCTGTGGCCTGAAGTGAGTTGTGAGCTGGGAGGAATATTTTCAACCCCACTTATGAAGGGATTTGAACGTCCACGCTAGAAATTCATCTCCATAGTTATTAACTGGATCTACAGGGTAGGAACACAATGGAGATGAAGTGGGTGTAGTGACATTTCCAGTCAGGTCGGTTTACAATTACTAAGTGCCGAGTGAGGGGAGACTTAGGCTTAAGGGAACTGAAGCTAGGAAAAAAGCCATTAGAAGAATATGAGGTGAAATTACACTCTCCAGAAGACTCCATCTATGCCATGAAAGTAGTCAGAGGCCTTGAAATAACACTGGAATTGTTTATGAGATGTGGAGTGACTTGTGGGGAACCTATGGGGGAAAGCCTGATTTGAAATGTAAAATTAACCAGTTAGGCTTTGAGCTTGTTGAAGTATTCCTGCCTCTGTTTCCCATATTAAGAAATTTGAAGAAACTCTGTCCCCTGAGCGGGCAAGATAAATCAGAATCTATCGGCATCAGTCCCTACCATGGTTTTTAAGGGCACCAAGATAGATGTACCAACTAGATTTCTCTATCCTATACTGCACTTACAGGGTAATAAGTTGCCCTGAAAGTTCCAAGCATTTACTGGGTTAAAACATGTAGCAGGACCCATATTCACGAAGAAAAGCACCTGTGAGATTTGACGTGACAGTCCTTGCAAGTCACATATATGCGAACCCTCTTCCCATTAGCCCTTCCTGGTGCCAGAGATTCCCTCACTTCACATCTTGGGGTGCTTGGGGAGCTCACAAGACAGAGGCCATGAAGGTGGAAAGATAACCCAAGAGCTTAAACCCTGCCTTGGCCTTTTTTTCCACCCCTCAGAATGCTTCCTTTTATATTTTGTTCTGGGAATTTTGGTCACCAGTTTTGAGGTGACCCTCATCTCAATGATATTTCTGGCTTCTTTAGTGTAAAAGCAAAACAAGGCCTGCCCAACATCCTTCAACTTTACCTTCACTGCCGCCCAACAGCCCCCAATGCTGCAAGTTGGCCAAAGACCACAACTGCACGGTAATCAGACAGACCGATGTCCTGTCATTTTACACTTGCTCTGCCACACTCATCAGACAGGAAGAGCCTCGTGACCCCGGTGCCCTTCCCTCCGAATTGCTCTCAAAAGTGCACTTCCGTGCCACTGATGAGAAGCATTTTAATAGACTGTTCATTCAGTAGTGCTGGCTTCCATTTCATTGTTCTAAATGGATCACCTGGGACCCCCCTCTGCTGTCTATAGAACTTATCGCTGGGTTAGAGTTTTTATAGATTAATTTTTGTTTCTTTGGGTTTTTTGGTCGTACTCTGTCTTCTAAATTCAGAACTGGGGCCCTTCACAAAGGAGGCAGATGGTGTTTGTAAATGATTAATGCAATGTATCGGTAAAATATCAAAAATATGGCTGCTCTTTTTAAAAAAAGACTTACCCTCAGGCTCTGGGAAATTGTCAAAATCCATTTAAAACTTACATTACATCGGGTCTTATAAAGGAAGGGGCAGAAAATTCATTTTCATTTCTCTCAAAACGTGACTTGAAGCACTGTTACAGAATCTCGAGGCACCCAGGCAACATTATATTAAGTATCCTTTGTCCAATTTCCCATACTTTTCCTAAGGGCCCTGCAGTGGGTGCTGACATGACCCTTCCAGCACTGACTTAGTTTTTCTGGTTGAATGCCTGCCTTTGTGGTTCTGTGTAGCCTTTGTTCAGAAATGATGTTTCTTACTCGAATCCATGAAATCACCTTCCAAAATGAGAAAGGCAGTTTCCATTCACTAAATGTTAAAAGAAATGGGTAACATGATGGATGTGGGACACTGAAGTTATGCAATTATTTTAGGAAGTTTGGGCTGATTGCATCTGCACAGATTCAGAACCCAATCTTGTATTTCTGTGGAAGTATGTTTAACATTCTGGCATGTATTCTTTAGAGAATAAATTCACCTGGCTTGCATGGGGACAGCTTCAAGAAAAACATGCACATTAGGTCCAATGGCTGAGCTCGAAAAAATTATGTTATGAAAAGGATGCGTCCCTGGCCCCTTGGGTGAGTTGGGCCCATGACCGTTCTTGCTAACGGAAGCCCAGTAGGAGTGCTAGAGTCTATCCACAAGGTACTGACGCAGAGCAGCAAAATGGCTTATTAGGAAAGGCTATATGGGTTGTTCTTAAGTATTAGGGCTGATGCCAGTATTTTTGGGATGGGTTAGCTGCTCTGCTCTCTGAAGTCAGAGGTAATGTTTTCTGGAATTTCCTCACAAACAGGATTCTTTAGAGCACTAAAGAAAAATGAGAACTAAGGTTGACTCTTCTAGTTTACTCCATGGTTGGGATATTTGTTTCTTTTTTCCTCTCACGTTATGTGGAATTTATGGTAATTCCAAACCCAAGAAAATGGAGAAAAATTGTGATTGGCCATTGATCTTGAGGGTTTCCTCTAGGAAGTTTTTTTTTTGAGACTGTAGACTTGAAGGAGGGATTCATGAGGGATTGGTTAGTGAATCCATGAATGTTGAAGACCAAAAATAAGAAATTGACTTTGTGAATCCCCTCCCCCAGGATACTTTACTGCTTGTGGTACCATGAACCTTCCTGTTCACAGAACGATTTTGAGAACATCATTGAATCCTCTTACACCAAAAATTGAATTCTCAGTACATTCTCTCAGAAATAGTTTCACTTGAAGAGTAGAACTTGTAGTCTAAGTTGGGAAGACAAATTTTATTCTTAAAATGTATCCATATCTCTTACTGAATAAAATGAAAAAAGCATTTTGGTGTAGGTGAAGCAAACAGAAAAACTTCAATTTTAGTAGTTTACAGTTTAAAAAAAATTGGTCCATTTCTTCTTCTAAGTTGTTGATCTTATGTTCATAAAACTTTTTGTAGTAATTCCTTTTTATCCTTTTAATGGTGGCAAGATCTGTAGTAGTATCCTCTGTTGTATACTTGATATTGTTGACTTGGGTCCCTTCTTTTTTCGTTCTCGGGAGTCTTGCTAGAGGCTTATCTTTTTGTTTTTTGTTTTTTTTTTTTTTTTGAACCAGCTTTTGTTTCATTGATTTTCCTTACCGCTTACCTATTTTCAATTTCATTTATTTCTACTATTACCTCTATTATTTCCATCCTGTTTGCTTTGGATTTATTTTGCTTTTTTTTTTTTTTGTAGTTTCTTGATCCATTTAAAACCTTTCTGTATTTTTAATGTAAGGATTTTAGTACAATCAGTTATCCTCTCCATAATGCTTTAGCTGCACCCTACATATTTTCATATGTTAGATTATCATGTCAGTTCTAAGTATTTTTAAAATTTCCTTTAAGACTTCCTCTATGACCCATGGATTATTTTAAAGTGCGCTGTTTGATGTTCACATGGTTAAAGATTGTCTTCCTTTCTTTCTGTTATTGATTTCTAGTTTGATTCCATTATAGTCAGAGAATACACATTATGGTCAGATTTCACCTCTTTAAATTTGTTAGGTTTGTCTTATGGCCATGGATATGGACTATCTTAGTGAATGTTCCATGGATGATTTTTAAAAATGTATTTTGCCATTGTTGACTCTTGTGTTCTTTAAATGTCAACTAGATCAGGTAAGTTGACTGACTTTTTCAGATCTTCTATGTCCTTGCTGATTTTCTACCTAGTAGTTCTATCAGTTGGTTAGAAGGAGATGTCAGAGTCCCCAGCTAGAACTGTGTATTTGTCTATTTCTGCTTTCAGCTCTGTCAGTTTTTGTTTTGTGTCTTTAAGGCTCTGTTGTTTGATGAGCACATATTTAGGATCATTATATCTTCCTGGTAGATGGATCCTTCAGTCATTATGTAATGCCTTTCTTTACCTCTAGTAATTTTCTCTTGTCTGAAGTCTACTTCTTTGGATATTAATATAGCCACTCTTGCTCTTCAAAATTATCATTTGTGTGGTATATCTTTTCTCATCTGTTTACTTTTGCTGTACATGTTATTGAATTTGAAGTGAATTCTTCATAAACAACATCTAGATGAGCTGTGTTTTATTACCCATTGCTAATCTTCGCCTTTTGATTGGTATAGTTACACTATTTACATGTAAATTAATTAGTAATACGGTAGAGATGAAGTTGGGAAAGCAGCTTTTATTTTTATTTTCTACTGAACCCTCTCTTATTCTGCTTGAATTTTTTGTTAGGAAAAGGAAAGAAGCCTAGTACCGTAGCTTCACTAACCTGTGACTACAAAATAAATTTGGGCTTAATTTTAAGTACCCAATTACTTAATTACCTACCAGTTATTTCTAAGGGCTCTCATGCTCAGGATAGACTTCTGTGCTCCTGGGCTCTGGCCCAACCTGCCTTGACTGCCAGTGACTTTCATCATATTCCCACTCTACTGCACACACCTATCTTCAGTTACGCCATGCTGACCTAAGGGAAGGGATTCTTGCTTTTCTTTTTGTTCCACGTGTGGGACATGTCCTGCCCCTCAGTTTCCTATGGCAAAACGGTAACCAAGGAACTTTCCATGAACACTTGATTAAGGTTTCAAGACTTTGGGAGGGAAGGAGAGCCACAGAGTAGGCAACAGTTACTGTACAGAGTCTGACATTTCCACAGAGTACTGTCATTGGCTATCCTGAGTGCCTGTGTATGTTGTGTCCCGAATAAGGGCCCAGGAGATACATAGGTGCTGAAATCTAATCCACACCTAGCTCATCAAGTTCTGGTCTCTGGATGGGACTGTATCTACTTGGAAGGGTCACCTTTCTCTAAATGACACAAAGATACTGTCTGGGCTTCTTGTGGCCCTGGTGGCCCCTTGCTAATATACTTCCCTACTTGACAACTGGCCTGCTTCATTACCACCCCCGTCACATTGTCCAGAGCGCTCTGGGCAAGCAGACCTTTATTCAGCATTTAAGACCTTGTTGCCTGTAAGTTCTTAAACTTTTAGAGATCATACTCCACTTCCTATCAAACATATTTATACAAACCCATATTGCCCATTAATTTCATATTAACCATATGAAAGAAATTTTATAAGTTTCCTTTGGAAACTATTTGGCAGCTCATTTATGATTGGCAATGATTTCTTGGCATTTGTACATATTTGAGAGTTCTTGCAAAATGACATAATCTGGCCAATTAATTATTTCCAAATGTAATGACATTTTAATGAATACTAATTTTAACAATTAGTGCTGTTGACACAAAGTTACATTTTTGTAGGCATTTAAACATCTATTAATAGTGATTGAACAGTTTTCTCATTTTGGAGCCAATGATTTTTCTCCCAATTTTCAAACATTTTTCTTGGTTCTTAAAATGCTTGTCCATAGTTTCCAGTGCAGAATGGGAATTTGTGGACAACTGCCTCACAGTCCAGATCTGACTGACGGGAACCTGGAGAGAGGTTCTCTTGACCTCAACTGTAAGGCCTGCTTTCTGAATCCCCATTTCATGCCACCTGCTGTAACCCTTTTCTAGGACGATTGGCAGCATGAACATTGACTTCTTGACAGAGCATTTCCACCTCCGTACAGCCATGTGTCTTGCTCTTCGGCCTTCCAAAGACATCAGATTACAATAGTGCAGCATTAGTACGTTTCCCCAAATATGGATTTTTCTGTCTTGAACAATACCGTGTATTTCTGTCTTGAATAATGCCACGTTATTTTCTAGTAAGTGGTCTGGTCCACGTATAATCACAGTTCTGCAAATTATAAACTCCCTGAGGTCAGGGATATAGCCTGTCACCAATGCTAGAGCTTATCTGGCACACAGTAGTCACTCGATGCATATTTGTTTTACATGTGTACATATTTAAATAATTTTATAATAAAAATAATTTAAAAGAGTGATGGGGGCCTCCAGTACTTTTTTTCTTTTGAAAAGTGGCTTTAGGGACTCCTGGGTGGCTCAGTTGTTTGAATATCTGACTCTTGATTTCAGCTCAGGTCATGATCCCAGGGTTGTGGGATCGAGCCCCACGTCGGGCTCCATGCTCAGCATGGAGCCTGCTTAAGATTCTTCCCCTCTCTCCCTCTACCCCTCTCCCCTGCTTGCTTTCTCTAAAAAATAAAAATTAAAAAAAACATTAAAAAATGGTTTTAGGTTTGAGAATCACTATTTCAAAGATAGTATTATCTATAAACCTGTAATTCTGCTCACCCATGAGACAAATCTTTACACTGGGTGCAGAACACCCAGCTCCTTTGAGTGGCAGCCCCAAACCTCCCCATTTTTAGAAAGAGGCCCTTGTAATACTATTGCATAATTGAAGGCCTATTGGCTTTCCACTATTTGCAGTTGTTAAATGGTGTATTTTCAAGTTTTTACCCATGTGTGGTTTAAAAAATATTGGAACTCAATAGCAGCAGGGTAACTTTGATAAAAAGGCAATTTAGAATTCCTGAGGAGAGGGGAGAGCTTAAGTAAGGAAACATCTGAAAGACTTCCCATTAGTTTTAAATATTTATGCTAAAAATACCTGTTCCATAAATGAACTGTGAACATGTAGCCTCCCTAGAGCATGTCCAAGAAGACTGATGGTTTTTTAAGCATCTAGAATTTTGTTTTGCTTTTGCTTGGAGCATAATGCTTCAGATAGATGAACTTAAGGGTGAAATAATCCAAGATGGTCTTGTTATTAGAACCTTACAGCAGGGAGATCAAAAGGGTATGTGTTTTAGTTGTCCATGGTTGCATGGCAAATCATTCCTAAGCCTAGTGGCTTAAAATAAGGATTTATTATTATCTCTCATGATTCTGTAGGTTGACTGGGTTCAGCTAGAAGATTCTTGCTTGGGATCTGTCATGTAATTTGAGTCCAAAAGGAGTTGGGTGGAGCTGGAATCTCTTGAAGGCTCGCTTGGAGTAGACATCCAAAATGACTCAATTATATGGCTGACAGTTGATGTTGGTGATTGGCCAGGAACTCAACCAGTGCAGTCCACTAGAGTACCCACATGCAGCCTCTGTGTGTGACTTGGGCTTCTTAGGGCACAGTGGATGGGCTCTAAAAGGAGACATTGCAATAGCAAGTGTTCCAAGGTTTGTTATGACTTAACTCCAGAAATCACAGAATGTCACTTTTGCCATATCCATCGGTCAAGCAAGTCACTAAGTCAGACCAGGTTCAGTGGTAGGGTACGTAGATACTACCTCTTGACAAAAGTATACTGAGGTTACATTCTAAAGTACTAAATGAGCTAAGAAATAGTATTGTGTCTACTGGGGTATTCCCTTTAGAAAATATAAGCTACTATGGTGTAGAATGGCAGACATGTGTTTGGAAAATGGTATCATTGGCTATTAAAAGATTATAAATCTGTACTTTGTAAGCCTGTAATACAAACATTAATAATGTTAACATACTTGCTAACTATACTTGTTAATAATATAATACGTATGATATAATAACACAATAATGTTAGCTATACCTGTATAGCACTTTACATGTTTCAGGCACTAATCTAAGCTTTTTGTAGATACCAAGACATTCAGTTCTCCTGACAACACAGTAGATACAACAGATTTATAGAAGATGGAATTACGGAAAGAAACGTTGTCCCGAGTTACAGAGCCAGTAAAAGCAGCTATTCAGGCTCTAGAGTTCACCCTCTTAACGGTGATATGATCCTGCCTCTGAACATTTGATGTTCTTTCTATCTTAGACCTTTTTAAAGGTTAAAAGATACTCTCTGGTACACCTTAGTTTTAAAGAGAAAAGATTTCTTTCTCTGCACATTTTTGTTTTCCACGAATGAGTGAGAGAATGAAGGGCCAGGATATTTCTTGAAGGTGGGTATTTGGATATTGGCAGAAAGCATTATCAAAGTACAAATTTCAAAAAGTGAAAAATGTGACTTAAATATAAAATGAACACATTTCAAAAACTTACTTATTAATGATGAGACTAGCAAGATGGGAAAGCTGGTTCAAAGAGAACTGGAGAAACTGAGTGTTTATATTCACTGAAAGAAAGGATGTTTGAGATTGATAATTTAGGTATTTTTAAACTACCTGGCTGTTGGAGGCAGGGGCCCCTTGGTCAGGGCCTGGCTTGCTCAGCCTCATGATAGAGGCCAGGTGGGCCCCTGCCACATCAGACACTACTGGGAACTCTGTGAGCACAAGGAACCTCATGGCAAATCCAGGGTGGTCAGAGAGTTGCCAAATTGGGGTCCTTCCAGTCGGTCCCTGGAGGCCAAGGAATATCTGGGTCCAGTCCACAGAACACTGGAGCCAGATTGGCCAGGAAAGCTAAGTGTCCAGGCTTCCCCTGCCTTTGCCACACTCTATCACTGCTTGGACTGCTGGGCCAGCCCACTTTGGTGAGGGGCAGACTGGGTCTCTCACCAGATTTCTGATCAGCACTGGGAGTTGAAGTCCCTCTTCTGTCTGGCTCCTCCATGCTGCTTAACCTCCCTTCAAGGGGCAAATCAAGACCCATTACTCACCACCTTGCTTTGCTCCCTACATCCCTCCCCACCCCTCCTGCTTTCCTTCTACAATTCTGACCAGAAACTGTTGACTTTTCTTTCTTTTCTCTTCTACTGCTTCTTATCTTCCTTTTGCCTGGAAACCCTGGGGCCTACGATAGGGGGATCTGCCAATGGAAGCAGGATGCCTGCATAATTCACACATCCCAGTGCAAGCTGAAAATGCAGGGCCCCCTTTTCCAAAACTTATTAGGAATTTTAGGATGGCGAGAGCAGAACACTGAGTGACAAGCATGGGACACTGTGGGACTGCGCTGGTCATGCACCTGGGAGGCTGTCCCTGAATGAGAGACAGAGGAATCCACAAATCTGATTTCTTAGCAAAGCCTGGAGTCTTGGTAAAGAAGTCCTAAGTGTGGGCTTTCTTCCCTTGGGTGATAAACCACACAGGAAGAAAGAGGCAAGTTAGGGACAATTAAAATGCATTGGCTTCATAATCGCAAAGGATCTTATCCGTGTGTTAATGAGGTTTAGAGAGACTTTTCCTACTGTCCTGACAATTTTGCCAAACCTGCGAGAGAAGGGAAATCATTACTGTGTATGTTCTCAATCCATAGAGCTGCCCAAGAGCTGACCCCATTTGGGACAGACAGCTCCCTGCCAAGACAATCCAGACACACTGGTTACACTGCAGTTGGCACAGGTACTTTCCAGTCTAAACAATGCAAGAAAAGGGCCTAATGGAGACAGTCTAACCTGGGGGGAGGGGAGACCCCTGTTCCCTCCCCTTTATCTAAGTGGGAGGGATCGCAGAAAACTCACCAGAGATTGGGTAGCCTGGAAGGACAGCTGATTGAATGTTCACTGAATTGAATATCACAGTCCCTTTCTGGTATTGCCCTCAGGGTGGTGTATGTGAGAGGAAGTTTAACATGGTTTCCTTGAAATTTGAGAACACAACAGTGGGTACCTGCATCTGGTCTAGAGATGTCTGAGGGCCCATTGGAGCATCCCATGGTGACAGGGTTTGAAAAGACCACGACATGAGGTATCTGGGAAAAAAGAAGGAAGCAACTCTTACCCCATCTTTATCTTCTTAGCCTTCAAATGATAGAAGAATACCTCCGAGCCACCTATGGGTTCCCTGTAAAGGCTCATGGGAGTTGGAAGAGAGTCAAGAAGCATGGGGATGCCCAGGTGCCATTGGGCCAAGTGTTAGGGAAACCCCACCCGAAAGAGGATGATATGGCTGTAGGGGTGTCCTCAGAGATAATGGGAGCTTGGGTGCAGTTGAACACTGCCCCAGGAAGATTGCATACGCCAACTTGCAGAGATCACCTCTTCATTAGAAGCTGCCCATATTCATCAGAAATAGTCCCAATCATAATGAGACCACAGGCACAGCCCCACCCTGAACCTGTGGCTCTGTCCCACAAGCAAAATCTCTTTTCTCTCCCCTTCTGTCCTCAGTGATAAAGCAGAGCTCCTGAGGGTTCCAAAGTCTGAGGGGAGGAGTGAAGACTTTGACAGTGGCAAAGTACAGTGCTCTTTCCAGAGTTACTTTCTAGGGATTGCCTTGAGTACCTCGGCTCCATCAGAGACATGGAAATGATGGGAGGGGAGAAATGAACGATTCTAAGAGCCTGGAGTAGTAGGAAGGTCTAGTTAGCAATCTTACTTTCCTTATGCAAGTATCTGGGAAAAAATAATGGATTGCCTGGTTGTGAGGAAAACAAAATACACGCACACACACACACACACATACATACATAGACACAGACACACACACACACACACACACACACACACACACACACACAGTGTGTTTTAAGGGCTTATGTTTAGAATCTCAGTGTTTGGATTCAGCGTTCCTTATTGACTTATTAAAAATTTAATGAAGGCCAAATTCTATGCCTCAAAAAACTGCCAATGCCCACATAAATACTATGTGATATTTTCATTGTAAGTCTAGAATTTTTAACGTATCTTCCATCATATTTGAGAACTAACATCCTTGTATTTTTATCCTATTCCTTGTAATGTAGTTCATTTTTCTTTCTTTGTATACAACCTCATTTTGCCTTCACCTTCAAGGAGGCTAAATTAAATATTAACTGAAATAAAAATGTAGCCCAGAAACTCTGGGCATTTATAACTTTAAGTGAAATGATTTGTTTTGCTGTTGCCTTTTCTGAGATACTCAGCTCAGGTAAATCTCCATTTATGTGGCACAAGTAATGATTTTGAAACAACAGAGTGGGACATTTGTGGATAGTAGTAACAAAAGGAAAAACATCTCTAAGAGAGTATTGGTCTGAAGTCATCATTCTGAATCACGAGAACTTAGCTGTCTTATTACAAGGTGTCTGACTCTATATCTCAGTTTTCTTATCTGTGAAATGGAGATATTTACTACTAGCTACATGGAAATATTAATAGTGTTGAATATTCATTGATAGAAACTGGTTAAGGACATAGGGTTTGAAGGTAGATCCTTTCCCGGCTTCTTATTAGCTATGTTACCCAGAGAAATAACTTAACCTTCTTAAGCTTTGGTTCCTACTTACGAAAAATAGAGATAATTAAATATGTTATGTAGTTTTATGAGTTGAATGAAAAAACTTACATAAAGTCCTTCCGCCATGTTTGACACATGATTTTAGCGTGTGATAGCTGCTGTCATGATGATCCTGATATTCTAAATCATGTATATTAGGTAAAAGGAGACAGGAGAGCTGGCAGACGGAATAAGGGATGCCATATTCCAAATCAAAAGGTTCCTGGGGGGTCGACAGGAAGATGGCGGCGTAGGAGGACGCTGGGCTCACCGCGCGTCCTGCTGATCACTTAGATTCCACCTACACCTGCCTAAATAACCCAGAAAACAGCCAGAGGATTAGCAGAACGGAGTCACCGGACCCAAGTGCAGACGAGAGGCCCAGGGAAGAGGGTAGGAAGGGCGGCGAGGCGGTGCGCGCTCCACGGACTGGCGGGAGGGAGCCGGGGCAGAGGGGCGGCTCGCCAGCCAAGCAGAGCCCCCGAGCCCGGCTTGCAAAAGCGGAGGGGCCTGACGGACTGTGTTCCGACAGCAAGCGCGACTTAGCGTCTGGGAGGTCATAAGTTAACAGCTCTGCTCGGAAAGCGGGAAGGCTGGAGGACAAAGGGAGGGTGAGCTGCGGAGCCCCCGGACGACAGAGCTCAGTTTGGCGGGGAACAAAGGCGCTCGCCAGCGCCATCTCCCCCGCCCATCCCCCAGCCAAAACCCCAAAGGGAACCGGTTCCGGCCAGGGAAATTGCTCGCTCCACGCAAACACCCAACTCTGTGTTTCTGCGGAGCCAAACCTCCGGAGCCAAACCTGCGGATCTGACTCCCTCCGGCTGCCACAGGGCCCCTCCTGAAGTGGATCACCTAAGGAGAAGCGAGCTAAGCCTGCCCCCCCTGCTGCCGTGCACCTTGCCTTCCCACCCCAGCTAATATGCCAGATCCCCAGCATCACAAGCCTGGCAGTGTGCAAGTAGCCCAGACAGGCCACGCCACCCCACAGTGAATCCCGCCCCTAGGAGAGGGGAAGAGAAGGCACACACCAGTCTGACTGTGGCCCCAGCGGTGGGCTGGGGGCAGACATCAGGACTGACTGCGGCCCCGCCCACCAACTCCAGTTATACACCACAGCACAGGGGAAGTGCCCTGCAGGTCCTCACCACACCAGGGACTATCCAAAATGACCAAGCAGAAGAATTCCCCTCAGAAGAATCTCCAGGAAATAACAACAGCTAATGAGCTGATCAAAAAGGATTTAAATAATATAACAGAAAGTGAATTTAGAATAATAGTCATAAAATTAATCGCTGGGCTGGAAAACAGTATACAGGACAGCAGAGAATCTCTTGCTACAGAGATCAAGGGACTAAGGAACAGTCATGAGGAGCTGAAAAACGCTTTAAATGAAATGCAAAACAAAATGCAAACCACCACGGCTCGGATGGAAGAGGCAGAGGAGAGAATAGGTGAACTAGAAGATAAAGTTATGGAAAAAGAGGAAGCTGAGAAAAAGAGAGATAAAAAAATCCAGGAGGATGAGGGGAAAATTAGAGAACTAAGTGATACACTAAAAAGAAATAATCTACGCATAATTGGTATCCCAGAGGAGGAAGAGAGAGGGAAAGGTGCTGAAGGGGTACTTGAAGAAATAATAGCTGAGAACTTCCCTGAACTGGGGAAGGAAAAAGGCATTGAAATCCAAGAGGCACAGAGAACTCCCTTCAGACGTAACTTGAATCGATCTTCTGCACGACATATCATAGTGAAACTGGCAAAATACAAGGATAAAGAGAAAATTCTGAAAGCAGCAAGGGGTAAACGTGCCCTCACATATAAAGGGAGACCTATAAGACTCGTGACTGATCTCTCTTTTGAAACTTGGCAGGCCAGAAAGAATTGGCACGAGATTTTCAGGGTGCTAGACAGCAAAAATATGCAGCCGAGAATCCTTTATCCAGCAAGTCTGTCATTTAGAATAGAAGGAGAGATAAAGGTCTTCCCAAACAAACAAAAACTGAAGGAATTTGTCACCACTAAACCAGCCCTACAAGAGATCCTAAGGGGGACCCTGTGAGACAAAGTACCAGAGACATCACTACAAGCATAAAACATGCAGACATCACAATGACTCTAAACCCGTATCTTTCTATAATAACACTGAATGTAAATGGACTAAATGCGCCCACCAAAAGACATAGGGTATCAGAATGGATAAAAAAACAAGACCCATCTATTTGCTGTCTACAAGAGACTCATTTTAGACCTGAGGACACCTTTAGATTCAGAGTGAGGGGATGGAGAACTATTTATCATGCTACTGGAAGCCAAAAGAAAGCTGGAGTAGCCATACTTATATCAGACAAACTAGACTTTAAATTAAAGGCTTTAACAAGAGATGAAGAAGGACATTATATAATAGTTACAGGGTCTATCCATCAGGAAGAGCTAACAATTATAAATGTCTATGTGCCGAATACCGGAGCCCCCAAATATATAAAACAATTACTCATAAACATAAGCAACCTTATTGATAAGAATGTGATCATTGCTGGGGACTTTAACACCCCACTTACAGAAATGGATAGATCATTTAGACACACGGTCAATAAAGAAACAAGGGCCCTGAATGAGACATTGGATCAGATGGACTTGACAGATATATATAGAACTCTGCATCCCAAAGCAACAGAATATACTTTCTTCTCGAGTGCACATGGAACATTCTCCAAGATAGATCATATACTGGGTCACAAAACAGCCCTTCATAAGTTTACAAGAATTCAAATTATACCATGCATACTTTCAGACCACAATGCTATGAAGCTTGAAATCAACCACAGGAAAAAGTCTGGAAAACCTCCAAAAGCATGGAGGTTAAAGAACACCCTACTAACGAATGAGTGGGTCAACCAGGCAATTAGAGAAGAAATCAAAAAATATATGGAAACAAACGAAAATGAAAATACAACAATCCAAACGCTTTGGGACACAGCGAAGGCAGTCCTGAGAGGAAAATACATTGCAATCCAGGCCTATCTCAAGAAACAAGAAAAATCCCAAATACAAAATCTAACAGCACACCTAAAGGAAATAGAAGCAGAACAGCAAAGGCAGCCTAAACCCAGCAGAAGAAGAGAAATAATAAAGATCAGAGCAGAAATAAACAATATAGAATCTAAAAAAACTGTAGAGCAGATCAACGAAACCAAGAGTTGGTTTTTTGAAAAAATAAACAAAATTGACAAACCTCTAGCCAGGCTTCTCAAAAAGAAAAGGGAGATGACCCAAATAGATAAAATCATGAATAAAAATGGAATTATTACAACCAATCCCTCAGAGATACAAACAATTATCAGGGAATACTATGAAAAATTATATGCCAACAAATTGGACAACCTGGAAGAAATGGACAAATTCCTGAACACCCACACTCTTCCAAAACTCAATCAGGAGGAAATAGAAAGCTTGAACAGACCCATAACCAGCGAAGAAATTGAATCGGTTATCAAAAATCTCCCAACAAATAAGAGTCCAGGACCAGATGGCTTCCCAGGGGAGTTCTACCAGACATTTAAAGCAGAGATAATACCTATCCTTCTCAAGCTATTCCAAGAAATAGAAAGGGAAGGAAAACTTCCAGACTCATTCTATGAAGCCAGTATTACTTTGATTCCTAAACCAGACAGAGACCCAGTAAAAAGAACTACAGGCCAATATCCCTGAAGAATATGGATGCAAAAATTCTCAATAAGATACTAGCAAATCGAATTCAACAGCATATAAAAAGAATTATTCACCATGATCAAGTGGGATTCATTCCTGGGATGCAGGGCTGGTTCAACATTCGCAAATCAATCAACGTGATACATCACATTAACAAAAAAAAAGAGAAGAACCATATGATCCTGTCAATCGATGCAGAAAAGGCCTTTGACAAAATCCAGCACCCTTTCTTAATAAAAACCCTTGAGAAAATCGGGATAGAAGGAACATACTTACACATCATAAAAGCCATTTATGAAAAGCCCACAGCTAACATCATCCTCAATGGGGAAAAACTGAGAGCTTTTTCCCTGAGATCAGGAACACGACAGGGATGCCCACTCTCACCGCTGTTGTTTAACATAGTGCTGGAAGTTCTAGCATCAGCCATCAGACAACAAAAGGAAATCAAAGGCATCAAAATTGGCAAAGATGAAGTCAATCTTTCGCTTTTTGCAGATGACATGATATTATACATGGAAAATCCGATAGACTCCACCAAAAGTCTGCTAGAACTGATACATGAATTCAGCAAAGTTGCAGGATACAAAATCAATGTACAGAAATCAGTTGCATTCTTATACACTAACAATGAAGCAACAGAAAGACAAATAAAGAAACTGATCCCATTCACAAATGCACCAAGAAGCATAAAATACCTAGGAATAAATCTAACCAAAGATGTAAAGGATCTGTATGCTGAAAACTATAGAAAGCTTATGAAGGTAATTGAAGAAGATTTAAAGAAATGGAAAGACATTCCCTGCTCATGGATTGGAAAAATAAATATTGTCAAAATGTCAATACTACCCAAAGCTATCTACACATTCAACGCAATCCCAATCAAAATTGCACCAGCATTCTTCTCGAAATTAGAACAAGCAATCCTAAAATTCATATGGAACCACAAAAGGCCCCGAATAGCCAAAGGAATTTTGAAGAAGAAGACCAAAGCAGGAGGCATCACAATCCCAGACTTTAGCCTCTACTACAAAGCTGTCATCATCAAGACAGCATGGTATTGGCACAAAAACAGACACACAGACTAATGGAATAGAATAGAAACCCCAGAACTAGACCCACAAACGTATGGCCAACTCATCTTTGACAAAGCAGGAAAGAACATCCAATGGAAAAAAGACAGCCTCTTTAACAAATGGTGCTGGGAGAACTGGACAGCAACATGCAGAAGGTTGAAACAAGACCACTTTCTCACACCATTTACAAAAATAAACTCAAAATGGATAAAGGACCTAAATGTGAGACAGGAAACCATCAGAACCTTAGAGGAGAAAGCAGGAAAAGACCTCTCTGACCTCAGCCGTAGCAATCTCTTACTCGACACATCCCCAAAGGCAAGGGAATTAAAAGCAAAAGTGAATTACTGGGACCTTATGAAGATAAAAAGCTTCTGCACAGCAAAGGAAACAACCAACAAAACTAAAAGGCAACCAACGGAATGGGAAAAGATATTTGCAAATGACATATCGGACAAAGGGCTAGTATCTAAAATCTATAAAGAGCTCACCAAACTCCACACCCGAAAAACAAATAACCCAGTGAAGAAATGGGCAGAAAACATGAATAGACACTTCTCTAAAGAAGACATCCAGATGGCCAACAGGCACATGAAAAGATGTTCAGCGTCGCTCCTTATCAGGGAAATACAAATCAAAACCACACTCAGGTATCACCTCACGCCAGTCAGAGTGGCCAAAATGAACAAATCAGGAGACTATAGATGCTGGAGAGGATGTGGAGAAACGGGAACCCTCTTGCACTGTTGGTGGGAATGCAAATTGGTGCAGCCGCTCTGGAAAGCAGTGTGGAGGTTCCTCAGAAAATTAAAAATAGACCTACCCTATGACCCAGCAATAGCACTGCTAGGAATTTATCCAAGGGATACAGGAGTACTGATGCATAGGGGCACTTGTACCCCAATGTTCATAGCAGCACTGTCAACAATAGCCAAATTATGGAAAGAGCCTAAATGTCCATCAACTGATGAATGGATAAAGAAATTGTGGTATATATACACAATGGAATACTATGTGGCAATGAGAAAAAATGAAATATGGCCTTTTGTAGCAACGTGGATGGAACTGGAGAGTGTGATGCTAAGTGAAATAAGCCATACAGAGAAAGACAGATACCATATGGTTTCACTCTTATGTGGATCCTGAGAAACTTAACAGAAACCCATGGGGGAGGGGAAGGAAAAAAAAAAAAAGAGGTTAGAGTGGGAGAGAGCCAAAGCATAAGAGACTGTTAAAAACTGAGAACAAACTGAGGGTTGATGGGGGGTGGGAGGGAGGGGAGGGTGGGTGATGGGTATTGAGGAGGGCACCTTTTGGGATGAGCACTGGGTGTTGTATGGAAACCAATTTGTCAATAAATTTCATATATAAAAAAAAAAAAAAACCAAATCAAAAGGTTCCTGGGCTGATAATGAAAGTGGTCAGTAGGGGGAGCAATAAAAGCAACAGAAGAAACTGTCCATCATTTATCATCATTTTGCTCCAATACAGATGCCACTGCGAGTTTTGTGTGAGGGACCTGGGAGTGACTTCTGCATTCTGATTCCTTCTCCTTAGTTCTCCACTAAGCATGGACACTGCATGAAAAACATGTGGATTGCAGTTGGGGTTACAGTGATGGTGGATTGGGAGATAGCTGTGGGCTCTATAAGGTTCAGGCAGCCTCTGAGAGGTTGATCAGCAACGTGGGCAGGGTGGACATAAGCAAAGTGCATCTATTACATCTTTAAATTTGTCAGTTGCGAAACTCAGTACTTTTCAGACTCTCTGTAGGGAAGGACCAGTTCTTTGTTCTTTGTTCTCCATCCATCACAAAGTAGTACGTGGTCCTGCCATATAGGACCAGCCTGTGGCTTGAGCCACACAGGATGCATCATGAGAGTTTGGCATTCTGGAATGGCCTATATCACCTTTAAGGAGGTAGATCCACTGGTCATTCTCTTGGATGTCATGGCGTTGTCAGATTGCTATGAACATTTCTAAATGCTGACTCTCAATTTCTACACTTACTTTGTCACAGTCTCATAACAGATGTTGTGAGTGGTGCTGCCCTAGCCTATCATAATCCTACTTTCAAACAAAACTGATAACAAAACCAGCAGAAAATTTAGCAAAGATACAGTTTCAATAAGAAAATAGGAAATTTAGGGGCGCCTGGGTGGTTCAGTCGGTTAAGTGTCCAACTTTGGCTCAGGTCATCATCTCACGATCCGTGAGTTCGAGCCCCGCGTCGGGCTCTGTGCTGACAGCTCAGAGCCTGGAGCCCGTTTCAGATTCTGTGTCTCCCTCTTTCTCTGCCCCTCCCCTGTTCATGCTCTGTCTCACTCTGTCTCAAAAATAAATCAACGTTAAAAAAAGAAAGAAAATAGGAAATTTAGATATCGTTCATATAAATCTAACTCAGCTGCCTCTGTTATATCTAAATCCTTTGGCATTGTGGTAAGAGCGTGAATATTGATTTCAGACATACCTGCATTTCAATCCCTGCTCAGCTGCTTACCAGCTATGTATCTGTTGACATGTTATTTCTCTGAGCCTCTTTCTTTTTTTTTTTTTTAATTTTTTTTTCAACGTTTATTTATTTTTGGGACAGAGAGAGACAGAGCATGAACAGGGGAGGGGCAGAGAGAGAGGGAGACACAGAATTGGAAACAGGCTCCAGGCTCCGAGCCATCAGCCCAGAGCCTGACGCGGGGCTCGAACTCACGGACTGCGAGATCGTGACCTGGCTGAAGTCGGACGCTTAACCGACTGCGCCACCCAGGCGCCCCACTGTTTCTTCATCTGTAAAATGTGGACCTTCAGACCCACAACATAGAATTATAGTGAGCATTAAATATCCTGTATTGATAAAGCGCCTGACACGGTGCCCAGGAACTTGCAAAGAGGATTGTTTTACATTACATCATTGGGGATTTACAGTCTAAACTTTGCAATTTTAGTTGACTCTAGATGCAGCCACGTAAACTGTACACATTGCATTTCTCTCCAAAATCCAAAATAGCCTTTCCATTTGAGCTTGGACTAGATTCCTTATATTTAGATGCAACAATTCTGATTGCACCTTAATTTAAAAGTTCTAACTCTCTTCAGTCCTAGTTTTTGGTAAAATATATACTAAGGCCAGAATACTGAAATATAACAAAGGTTCTCAAAACCTAGTATAAATAAAAATTCCTTGGGCAGCCTGTTAAGATGCAAATTCCTAGACCCAGCCTGCAGTACCTTTGATTCATCTGTTCTGTAGTGAGGCCCTGCAATTTACAAGCAATAACTGGCCCCCAGTTGATTTTGATGAAGGTGGTTTGTGAATCATATCTTTTAAAAAAAAGAGCTGTATGAAGGATTGTTGTAATAGAATTGTCCTATATCTTGACTCTGATGGTCACATAAATCTACACATTATAAAATTGCACAAAACTGTCTCTCTCTCATACACACGCGCGCGCGCGCGCACACACACACACACACACACACACACACACACACACACACACACAAGATCCAGACTGTTAATGTACTATAGAAGCAACCTCAACATTCAGATGTAGTTAGTTTTTTTGCTTTCAATAGTTTTTATTGCTGATTTTTCTAACCTACCAGTGAAAAATTTCAGGTAGTTTTCCTTTAATAAACCAACATATTAGCCAACTGCTGGCCTGGTTAAGCTGGCTTCATTAGATTTCTGTGATGTTTTCTTGGTCATATATAGAATTCTACAACTTGAGCCTAAAAATAACATGCTTTCAATTTTCCATGTGCAGGCACTCCATCACTTTGAGTTAAGTGGATGGATTAAATGTACTGTTTAAGTTCACCGGGGAAAGCAAATGTTCCTAAAAGTGGATCGCTTTCTCCACTGAAAAAGACTTTTGTTCTTGAAGTTTATGCTAGACAGTCTTTGTTATCAATAATTTAATTCTAACGAAGCATGTTCATAGATGTTGGGTCCCTACCTATGGCAGTTGTCGTTTTCATGTGAATGCATCAACTTGTGTGTAATTAACTTGTGTGTGATCTTGCAAAAGGTAGTTGGCCATTTAATGTCATCAAGGAGTCACTGTAAATGTTTTTCAACAGCATACTAGTGTTGTGACTGGGTATTAAAATAGAATTCTAATCTTTTAAAGACACATGTTGAAATATTAATGGATGAAGTGATATAGTGAAGTGAGATTTGCTTGGAAATAATCCAGGGACAGGGGAAGTAGAGAGGGGATACATAGAGCCAGGTCAGCTTAGGGCTGCTCATTATTGAAGCTGGGTGATGGTACCTGAGGGTTCATTATACCATTTTCTTTGCTTTTGTATCGATTTGAAATATTTCATATGAAAATGTTAACGAAAAAGTCTAAACTAAAAGCCTCTTTAGTGTTGTATGCAAGACGAAGGCCACTCTTTCTGTTTGTCCTTATTGGAAGTGTGGGCTAAACCAGTAGGAATCTCACATTTTCATCCACTGGTATAAAACACCCCTGCATATCTCACTGAGGAAGAATGCCCTGAGTCTCTGGAGGACATCTCTGATGGCATGGTGTCCCCCACTGCCCAGTGCAGTAAGCATTTGCTCTCTAATATTCTTGGCTTTATGTCTTAAGACTTTCATTTGAAAGTCTTAAGACTTTCCAATTCCAAAGAGCAACACAAATATTTTAGGGGGGGGCATTACTGCTCACATGTTTATTTCCTTTTTGTTATATTTTATTCCCCAAGAGTCTCAATCCTAATAGAATGGATAATATCTTTAAAAAGGAGGGGTGGGGGGAAGCATCTGGGTGTCTTAGTTGGTTAAGTGTCCCTCTTTTGATTTTGTTTCAAGTCAGGATCTCACGGTTACTGATCAAACCCCACATTGGGCTCTGTGCTGACAGCATGGAGCCTGCTTGGGATTCTTTCCCTCTCTCTCTGCTCCTCTCCTGCTCACGTGAACACACATGTACTCTCTCTCAAAAAATGAAATGAAATAAAATAAAATCTCAGTTATTTGGTAAGTGGATTATCTCAAAAACTTCCACACTTAGGATTTCTTCCAGGTTTCTTTCCCTGTGTGGGGCAGGAGATGGCAAATGGATCCCCAATGTGAGCTGCTACAGAGCCCGTAGAAACATGCTTCAACTCAGACATGGCCCACATACTCCAGAGAGTACTCTTCACTCCTTCATAATAACCTTCCTGTATTTTTAAATCACATTTTTTTCTGTCCTTACATTTCCAGTTAATAAATGGTGCTTGCATAGTATCTATCCCTTGAGTCATTTTGGAATGACACAAAGCTTTGAAAGACAAAAACAACACCCCCCCCATACACACACACACACACACACACACACACACACACACCCCACAAAACAAACAAAACGCTAGAATCACTAAAGCTTATCATTCCTCCAGCAAGCATTCCTTGTGTACCTCCTGTGGATAGAGTTTAGACAGCTTAAGCGTATCAGCATTTTTGGAGACAAAATATGCATGCTACTGGAAAAATAGAAAAACAACAATTAAGTAACTTCCAGTCCTGAAATAAATGGCCCAAATTATGTCAGTAAGTACCTGGAAAATGCAATATATGGCTAGTAATCATAGTTTTTCTTAATCTTTTAAAAGCTAGAGTTCTGTGGCTCTTAATAAATTATCCCAAATAGGTATGATAGTCTCACAGGAGTCAAGTTATCATTATCTTACGTTTTAAATGAAAAATAATGATAGCTACCATTTACTGGGCGCATTCTCTGTGCTAGGATGCCCTGCATCGATTATTTTCTTGTCACACCAAACCTGTCAGGTAGGAATTATTACCTCTGACTTATAGATGAGGAAATTCAGCGCAGTTGAGGAATGTAATAAATGGCATAGGCAGGCTTCTAGCCCAGGCCTAAGCTGAGACCCCACACTGCTGCCACTAAATCTCACTCCTCGTGCATCGCTGTGGGGCTCATTTTGCAGCACAACCCACAGGGGGGCAATGGGATCCAGGAAGGGAGGATCTCTGGATTCTGGCTTTTCACTTATTATGGCATTTGACACTACGATGGGTTCTGGGGCGCAGAGCCCAAAACTGCTTGTGGAAACCATGCACTTACCAGTTAGACCTAGGAATCGTGTGGTTAAGAATAAATAATTCCCCAAACCAGTGCTGCATTGTTTTACTCTTACCACATAAAGAACTCTTCCAATAGACAAGGGAAAGGGAAAAGTAATTAGCAAAGTGCTAAATCTTCATGTGCTGGGGGTCCTTCTGCCCCCCAAGTCCTTAGGAGTCCTGTTATGAGCTTCTCAAATTGGGATCCTCTGGCGGATGGTGGTGGGGTGTCTCATGGAGATTTTATAACACCTACAAGTATAAAGGATTGCATCATCCCTGGAGGCACCCTGAGAACTCTGTCCCAAGACTGTTCCCCAGTCCTATTCTCAGAAGCCAGAAGCCCCATCTCCTAGCACAGTGCATAAGCCTGACTGTTCCCAGGACAGTTTTTGTATAGGAAGAGATAGGATGTCACATACACGAAGCTTGGCCACCATCAGTGAAATGATTACAAAGGAAACTTGGACTGTTTTCTTTTTACAAGTTGCAAAGTGAGGGTAAGAGTTGTTTCTTTGTTTCCAATCTGGAGGAAAGCTTCTAGAACACAACTAGGAGACTTCTGAATTACAACAATGACAGCAGCTTAAAAAACTATGAAAATTCAAACATTTATGAAACAAAGCCTGTAATGAATTTGGAATGGTAAATCTAGTGGGGTTAGGCAGACTTCCAATGATTTTGAGAAATAAACAAAACAAAAGTTAATTTGGTTGAAAATCAGGTTAATTAAATTTGCCTGTTAATCCCCCCCCCCAAACATCTTTGCATGAAATAATCTACCTCTGAACATGGGCAGCCATGAATAGTAGTACCAGAATAGTAGGTTGCAGGGCCCAGCTAGGGAAGATAGCCAGGCCCTCGGTCCAACAAGAACCCACATACAATGGGGAAGTAGAATCAAATGGAGGAAGAAGTGGATGGAGGCTGACATCCAGGTAGTCAAGGTACAGGAAGTCCATGAAAGGGATGGAGACCCAGGTAGACTTGGCTTAGAGGAAAGTCTGTCTTAGCAATGGTAGAATTGATGACTTCTCTTTCTAGGATAGAGGCCATTTTGCTGAGATTTTGATAGATGCTGAGATGGATGTGGACCATAAAAAGAGGAGGTTGACAGGGGTGCCTGGGTACAGTTGGTTGAGCTTCCGACTCTTGGTTTCAGCTCAGATCATGATCACACGGTTTGTGAGATTGAGGCCCACATTGGGCTCTGTGCTGATGACGCAGAGCCTGCTTGGGATTCTCTGTCTCCCTCTCTCTCTGCCCCGCCCCTGCTTGTTCTCTCTCTCTCTCTCTCTCAAAATAAATAAGATTAAAAAAGAAAGAAAAAGAAAGAAAGAAAGAAAGAAAGAAAGAAAGAAAGAAAGAAAGAAAGAAAGAAAGAAAGAGAAAGAAAGATCAACAAAATTTTGTGAAATCAGTGAGTGCATGTGAGGTGGTACCTATCCCTCTGGAGTCAAAGAGATCCGAATATACTCCAAGGTAGGGATGTACCAGCATTTCTGGACTAGGAAATTAACTTTCTAGATTACTAAACCTACACTTGTAGACATAATTAGGACACTTACAAGAACGTTTTAAATGGAAATTGCTTATATATTTTTTCCTTGACCAAAGTTTTAGCATGTTTAAATCTTTGTCCTAATGTAATTTCTTTTTTCCAGCTATGCCTAGTACTTGCTGATCCTTCCTCACTTACGAATATTGTAATCTAATAAGCCTTATCTCTATTTACTTTGGAGTTGAAGATCCAATTAGTTGCATTCGGAAAAGATTAATTTAACGGCTCTGCCCTTACAGGCACTGGGTGCCAAGCTTCTGTTCATGTGTGGTTTTGTTCTCATTGTACTGCTACATTCTGTTGGAGCTGTTAGCATTTCATCATTCTTTGAGAAAGTCCAACATAGCATGGCTTACAGTCAAAATGTGCATTATGGTACCAGCGGCGAGTCTAGAGGGAGGATTATACGTCAGAATCTGAGGTCTGAACTTGAGTATTCTAAAACTGGAAGCCTTTGGCAAGTACTGCCATCAACAGCTCATGCATTTGACCTCTGACAGCTACCTGGGTCATTCTACCATTGCTGCAACCTTGCCATTAACTCCTTCCCTGTTATGTGTTCACACTTTTGGACACTGTACGTTCTTTAAGTGCCGTAATTCACAGTCTGTAGTCAAAAGACAATGGTAGAGCTTATATTCTTTCAAAGTAATAAAATATTTGTCATCAGTTAACCTTCAAAAGAAAGTAAGAACATAAATGGATGGATCTGAGCAGGTGCAGAATAGGGAGCAAGTTGAAAGAAACAAGATCTATAGTTGTGATATATCATCCCAGGTATTCCTATCATGGACGCTAACCTATTTGGAAGACCGGCAGTCAGATAGTCAATAGAAGCACGTATTGCTTTGGACATTAGGTGGAATTTTTCCTTTAAAGGTGCCTGACGTAGCAGAAATGAATGAGATCTGTGTGTGTGTATGTGTGTGTGTGTGTGTCTGTCTCTGTCTCTCTCTCTTACACACACACACACACACACACACACACAGATGCCATATTCTTGTATCTCTTGTTAGAGCAAAATGTGAATCTAATTTCCAAACTAGCAAAAATACCAAGTAATATAGTCCATAAAATCACCTCATAATATAGTCTATAAAATCTTTTAAGAATGAAGATACTGGTCATTGATTTATAGGAAATAAATCTATATAGTGTTCGTCACTATAGTTTACTCTGATGACAGTGAAACTAAGTTTTGGCTCTCAAAGCCTTATAATAACTTGATGGTTATGTTTTTTTTTCCAAATGAAATATTATAAAACTTAGAGCAAGTTCCTGTTTGCACTCTAGTTTCTTTAAATGTCCCACTGATTAGCAGTAGTCAAAATTGGGGGAAAAATAATACTCTGGTATTTTTCCATTTTATCTTACCAGAGACATCTAAAATGCTTTCTGCATATCCTGTGGGCAATTGCAATAATGTCAGGCAGAGAGAGACACAAGAGTCAGGTTCACGGTCTGATAACAACTAGTAGTCAGAGAATTCAGAGCTCCAGGTTTCTGAGTACCAGTCCAGGCGTGATCCACACCCAGTTGTTGGTATTCAGTTGCTTCTTGGCTTTTGTTGAGGCATGTTGCATGCGGGGAAGGCTGCTCTGTGCTCACAGTCACATCCTGGGGGTGCACGGATGGCCACTGTGCCATCCCGATTAAGTTCTCCACCTGAGGGTCTCAAAGATTTTACTGCCTGGACTCCCCAAGCATAGCATTTGCTTCTCTTGTAAGTGGTTAAACTTTGTTTCTCTACAGTATTCTTCCCATTTGGAGAAAAAAATTGTTAACCGTGGTGGAAAAAAACACACAAAACTTTCATTTTCTTCCTCAAACTTCTACTTGCAGGTGGGACAGACAGATTATTATTTTTCTTTTTTCTTTTTTTCTTTTTTAAAATTTACATCCAAATTAGTTAGCATATAGTGCAACAGTGATTTCAGGAGTAGATTCCTTAGTGCCCCTTACCCATTTAGCCCATTCCCCCTCCCATAACCCCTCCAGTAACCCTCAGTTTGTTCTCCATATTTGTGAGTCTCTTCTGTTTTGTCCCCCTCCCTGTTTTTATATTATTTTTGTTTCCTTTCCCTTACGTTCATCTGTTTTGTCTCTTAAAGTCCTCATATGAGTGAAGTCATATGATTTTTGTCTTTCTCTGACTAATTTCACTTAGCGTAATACCCTCCGGTTCCATCCACGTACTTGCAAATGGCAAGATTTCTTTCTTTTGGATTGCCGAATAATACTCCATTGTGTGTGTGTGTGTGTGTGTGTGTGTGTGTGTGTGTGTGTGTATCACATCTTCTTTATCCATTCATCCATTGATGGACATTTGGGCTCTTTCCATACTTTGGCTATTGTTGATAGTGCTGCTATAAACGTGGGGGTGCATGTGTCCCTTTGAAACAGCACACCTGTATCCTGTGGATAAATGCCTAGTAGTGCAATTGCTGGGTCGTAGGGTAGTTCTATTTTTAGTTTTTTGAGGAACCTCCATACTGTTTTCCAGAGTGGCTGCTCCAGTTTGCATTTCCACCAACAAACAGCGCCAAAGAGATCCTCTTTCTCCGCATCCTCGCCAACATCTGTTGTTGCCTGAGTTGTTAATGTTAGCCATTCTGACAGGTGTAAGGTGGTATCTCATTGTGGTTTTGATTTGTATTTCCCTGATGAGTGATATTGAGCATTTTTTCATGTGTTGGTTGGCCATCTGGATGTGTTCTTTGGAGAAGTGTCTATTCATGTCTTTTGCCCATTTCTTCAACTGGATTATTTGTTTTTTTGGGTGTTGAGTTTGATAAGTTCTTTATAGATTTTGGATACTAACCCTTTATCTGACATGTCGTTTGCAAATATCATCTCCCATTCTGTCAGTTGCCTTTTAGTTTTGCTGATTGTTGCCTTTGCTGTGCAGAAGCTTTTTATTTTGATGAGGTCCCAGTAGTTCATTTTTGCCTTTGTTTCCCTTGCCTCCAGAGACATGTTGAGTAAGAAGTTGCTGAGGCCAAGATCAAAGAGGTTTTTGCCTGCCTTTTCCTTGAGAATTTTGATGGCTTCCTGTCTTACATTGAGGTCTTTCGCCCATTTTGAGTTTCTTTTTGTCTATGGTGTAAGAAAGTGGTCCAGATTCATTCTTCTGCATGTCACTGTGCAGTTTTCCCAGCACCACTTGCTGAAGAGACTGTCTTTATTCCATTGGATATTCTTTCCTGCTTTGTCAAAGAGTAGTTGGCCATATGTTTGTGGGTCCATTTCTGGGTTCTCTATTCTGTTCCATTGATCTGAGTCTCTGTTTTTGTGCCAGTACCATGCTGTCTTGATGATTACAGCTTTGTAGTATAGCTTGAAGTCTGGAATTGTGATGCCTCCTGCTTTGGTCTTCTTTTCCAAGATTGCTTTGGCTATTCGGGGTCTTTTCTGATTCCATACAAATTTTAGGGTTGTTTGTTCTAGCTCTGTGAAGAATGCTGGTGTTATTTTGATAGGGATTGCATTGAATATGTAGATTGCTTTGGGTAGTATTGACATTTTAACAATATTTGTTCTTATCCAGGAGCATGGAATCTTTTTCCATTTTTTTGTGTCTTCTTCAACTTCTTTCATAAGCTTTCTATACTTTTCATTGTGTAGATATTTTACCTCTTTGGTTAGATTTATTCCTAGGTATTTTATGGTTTTTTGTGCAACTGTAAATGGGATCGATTCCTTGATTTCTCTTTATGTCACTTCATTGTTACTGTATAGGAATGCAACCGATTTCTGTGCGTTGATTTTATATCTTACAACTTTGCTGAATTCATGAATCAATTCTAGCAGTTTTTTGGTGGAATCTTTTGGGTTTTCCATATAGAGTATCATGTCATCTGCGAAGAGTGAAACTTTGACCTCCTCCTGGGCGTTTTGAATGCCTTTTTTTTCTTTGTGTTGTCTGATTGCGGAGGCTAAGACTTCCACTACTATGTTGAATAACAGTGGTGAGAGTGGACATCCCTGTCTTGTTCCTGACCTTAGGGGGAAGCCTCTCAGTTTTTCTCCATTGAGGATGATATTAGTGTTGGGTTGTTCGGATATGGCTTTTATGGTCTCCAAGTATGCTCCTTCTATCCCTACTTTCTTGAGGGTTTTTATCAATAAGGAATGCTGTATTTTGTCAAATGGTTTCTCTGCATCTATTGAGAGGATCATATGGTTCTTGTCCTTTCTTTTATTGATGTGATGAATCACGTTAATTGTTTTGCAGATATTGAACCAGCCCTGCATCCCAGGTATAAATGCCACTTGGTCGTGGTGAATTTTTTTAATGTATTGTTGGATCTGGTTGGCTAATATTTTGTTGAGGAGTTTTGCATCCATGTTTATCAGGGAAATTGGTCAATAGTTCTCCTTTTTAGTGGGATCCCTGTCTGGTTTTGGAATCAAGGTAATGCTGGCTTCATAGAGTTTGGAAGTTTTCCTTCCATTTCTGTTTTTTGGAACAGCCTCAAGAGAATAGGTGTTAACTCTTCCTTAAATGTTTGGTAGAATTCCCCTGGAAAACCATCTGGCCCTGGACTTTTGTTTTTTGGGATATTTTTGATTTCTAATTTGATTTCTTACTGGTTATGGGTCTGTTCAAATTTTCTATTTCTTTCTGTTTCAGTTTTGGTAGTGTATATGTTTCTAGGAATTTGTCCCTTTCTTCCAGATTGCCCATTTTATTGGCATATAATTGCTCATAATATTCTCTTACTGTTGTTTTTATTTCTGCTGTGTTGGTTGTGATCTCTCCTCTTTGATTCTTGATTTTCGTTATTTGGGTCCTTTCCTTTTTCTTTTTGATCAAACTGGCTAGTGGCTTATCAATTTTGTTAATTCTTTCAAAGAACCAACTTCTGGTTTCATTGATCTGTTCTACTGTTTTTTTGGTTTCAATAGCATTAATTTCTGCTCTACTCTTTATTATTTCCTGTCTTCTGCTGGTTTTGGGTTTTATTTGCTGTTCTTTTTCCGGCTCTTTAAGGCGTAAGGTTAGGTTGTGGATCTGAGATCTTTCTTCCTTCTTTAGGAAGGCCTGGATTGCTATATACTTTCCTCTTATGACCACCTTTGCCAGGGTTGGGTTGTGGTGTTATTTTCATTGACTTCCATGAACTTTCTAATTTCCTCTTTAACTTGTTGGTTAACCCATTCATTCTTTACTAGGATGTTCTTCAGTCTCCAAGTATTTGTTACCTTTCCAAATTTATTCTTCTGTTTGATTTCGAGTTTCATAGCGTTGTGGTCTGAAATTTGCATTGTATGATCTCAATCTTTTTGTACTTACTTAGGTCTGATTTGCATCCCAGTATATGGTCTATTCTGGAGAATGTTCCATGTGCACTGGGGAAGAATGTATATTTTGCTGCTTTTGGATGAAATGTTTTGAATATATCTGTTAAGTCCATCTGGTCCAGTGTGTCATTCAAAGCCATTGTTTCCTTGTTGATTTTCTGATTAGATGATGTGCCCATTGCTGTGAGTGGGGTGTTGAAGTCTCCTACTTCTATGGTATTACTATCAATGAGTTTCTTTATGTTTGTGATTGATTTATATATTTGGGTGCTCTCACATTTGGCACATAAATGTTTACAGTTGTTAGGTTTTGGTGGATAGACCCCTTGATTATGATAAAATGCCCTTCTGCATCTCTTGATACAGTCTTTTTAAAATCTAGATTGTCTGATATAAGTATGGCTACTCTGGCTTTCTTTTGTTGACCATTAGTATGATAGATGGTTCTCCATCCACATATTTTCAATCTGAAGGTGTCTTAGGTCTAAAGTGTGTCTCTTGTAAACAGCTTATAGATGGATCTTGTTTCTTCTCCATTCTGTTACCCTATGTCTTTTGATTGGAGCATTGAGTCTGTTGAAGTTTAGAGTGATTACTGAAAGATATGAATTTATTGCCATTATGATGCTTGTAGAGTTGGAGTTTCTGGTGGTGTTCTCTGGTCCTTTCTAATCTTTGTTGCTTTTGGTATATATATATATGTATGTATATATGTATATGTATATATATATATATATATACACATACATATATATACATATATACATATACATATATATATATATTTCATCTTTTCTCCCGTCAGAGATTCCCTCTTAAAATTTCTTCCAGGGCTGGTTTAGTGGTCATAAACTTCTTTAATTTTTGTTTGTCTGGGAAATTTTTATCTCTTCTTCTATTTTGAATGACAGCCTTGCTGGATAAAGAATTCTTGGCTGCATATTTTTCTGATTCAGCACACTGAATATATCCTGCCACTCCTTTCTGGCCTGCCAAGTTTCTGTGGATAGCTCTGCTGCCAACCTGATCTGTCTTCCCTTGAAGGTTAGGGACTTTTTCCCTTGCTTCTTTCATGATTCTCTCCTTGCCGAGTATTTTGTGAATTTGACTATGATATGCCTTGTTGATGGTTGGTTTTTGTTGAATCTAATGGGGGTCCTCTGTGCTTCCTGGATGTTGATGTCTGTGTTTTTCCCCAGGTTAGGAAAGTTTTCTGCTATGATTTGCTCACATAACCCTTCTACCCCTATTTCTCTCTCTTCCTCTTCTGGGACCCCTATGATTCTGATGTTATTTGTTTTTAATGAGTCACTGATTTCTCTAATTCTTAAATCCTGCTCTTTTGCCTTAATCTCCCTCTTTTTTTCTGCTTCATTATTCTCCATAAGTTTGTCCTATATGTCACTGATTCTCTGTTCTGCCTCGTCCATCCTTGCCACCACTGCATCCATCCGTGATTTTAGCTCAGTTATAGCATTTTTAATTTCATTCTGGCTATTTTTTACTTCTTTTATCTCTGCAGAAAGGGCTTCTAATCTATTTTAGACTCCAGCTAGTATTCTTATTATCATGATTCTAAATTCTGGTTCACACATCTTGCTTGTATCTGTGTCAGTTAAATCCCTGGCTGTTTTTTCTTTGTGCTCTTTCTTTTGGGGTGAATTCCTTCGTTTTGTCATTTTGAAGGGAGAAAAGGAATTAATGAGGTAGAAAAATTAAAATTAAAATTAAAAAATATTAAAATTAAAAAATTAAACACACAAATCGAATAAATGATGCTAGATCCTAGTTGAGTTTTGGTCTGGGTGTTGAAAGTGGTTTGACAGATTAGAGAAGAAAAAGGGGGGGGAGAAAAAAAAAGGAAATCATTTGAGAATTTGAAAAAATGAATACACTGAATAGACTAAAATGAGATGATGGGAGTAAAATAGAATTCGAAAAAATGTACACAAATGTAAAGAATATAGTAGAAAAAAATTAAAGTATTTTAATAAAAATTAAAAATAAAAATGAATTTTTTTCTTTCTTGCGTTCAAGAAAAAGAAAAGAAAAAGAGAAAAAAAGAAAAAAAAGGAAATTGTTTGAAAAATTGAAAAGGTGAATACACTGAAGTAGACTAAAATAAAATGATGGCGGTAAAATAGAATTTGAAAAAATTCACACAAAAGCATAAAATATAGTAATAAAAATTAAAAATATTTTTAATAAAAATTGAAAATAAAAATGATTTTTTCCTCTTTCTGTATTCAAGAAAAACAAAAGTGTAAAAGAGAAAAAAAATGAAGAAAATTGAATAGATGGACCTGCTAACATATTAAAGTAGGACTGAAATTACTTCATTTTCCCCTAGAAGTCAGTTTATGTAGCGCTTTATAGTTCATAAACTAAGCAGGCAGTGAGACTTGTGTTCTTGAAGAACGAGGTTGGCCCATTTGGGCGGGGCTCAGTGTAATGGCTCCGCTCTCTACTAGATGGCGCTGGTAGCATACTGGGGTGGGGTAATGTGGTGCTCATTGGTGCGTATGCACATGCGCGGGAGTGGTGAAAATGGTGCCACCGAGCTACCCAGTCTCTAGTATCGGGACTCTGTTCTCCTGGATGGCAGTTGCGCACCCGTCCTCTGTCTTCAGCTTTCGTCCACTCCCTACTTTTTCATTGTCCGTGACCAGGCCCCAGGCAGTACCTCTCCCCTGAGTTTTGTCTCAGATGCACCTGTTTCCCTGGCCCCTTACTTCTGAAGGACTGTGGCTTTGACTCGTTCCGCCCCTCTGCAGGAGGGTCTCACCCAGCAATGGCCGAATGTCGGCCACACCCAGGAACACTTGCTGGACCCTGCTTCTTCCGGTGCCCTGAGACTGCGGCCAGGTGCCAGCCTGCCCCAGAAAAAGTTCACGAGATAGTGTAGCAGCAGCTTTTCAGGGATTATGGAAAATCACAACATACATCTGGCACCAGGCTTCACCCTTAATGACCCTGTTCCAGCACCAGAGAATGTGGCCATTTTCTGGGGTCTGCTAGGACCAAGTGGTTTCAACAGTCTCTACCAAATGTCCTTCCAGCAGTGGAACCGCTTTTCCCCTTGTGGCCCGAGAACCACCCGGACCCCACTCACTTCCTGGGGATTCGCCCTTCCCACCAGAGCACCGCCAGGTATCGAGCTGCGGAGTTGCAGACTTTGCGCTCCCTTTGTTTACAGTCTTAATGGAATGTAAACCCTCTCCTTTCTCCTTTCTCCCTTTTTAGTTTAGTCCCTGTGGCTGTTTCCAATTTTCCACTTTCTCTCCAGCTGCTATTGGGGAGGGGTGCTTTTCCCGTATTCTCCCCCCCCCCCCAGTCTCCGTCCTCTCTCTGCTCACAAAAGCACCTCCCTTCCCGTGCCTTCTCGCTCCCTGAGTTCACCTCTCTGTGCCACCTACCTGCTGAATTTTGTCGTTCAGGTTGTGCAGATTGTTGTGTTAATCCTCCAATCAGTTTTCTAGGTGTGTAGGATGGTTTAATGTTGGTCTGGCTATATTTCATGAATGTGAGACACACAAAAAACTTCCATGCTGTTCTGCCATCTTGGCTCCTCCCTGGGGACAAATGGATTATTAATGCAACCAGAACACTGAGAGAGGTGTTGCAATTCTAGGCAAAGGCTTAGATTCTGATTCTTAGGAAATTACAGCCAAAGGCATTGTGCTACGCTCAAGTTTTAGGGAGGGCAAGCTTAGTTCTGAGAAAGGCAATGCACTTCATTTGATAACATTGCTTAGAACCCTCTGTGGCTGATTGTTTTCAACGGTGGCTGTAACATTTCGTCCCCAACTTTTCTGTGGTGTGACTTTGCCACCTCTGCCATTAAGAGGTGGGGTGTATTTTCCCATACTTTGAGTAAGGGCTGGTCTTTGGTTTTGATCAGTAGAATGCAATGACAACAATGTTATATAACTTCCAAGGCCTTAAGAGGCCTTGCACTTTCTGCTTAGAGTGTTTAGGACAAAGACACTGCCCTGAGATGGTGATGTAGAAAAGCCAGGCTGGCCTACTGGAGGATGAGAGGGTCAGTAGTAGAGAACTGAGGCACCCTGGACTACAGTCAGCATCAACTGCTGGACGTGAGTGAGTTGTCTGGAACCTTCTGGCCCTGCCAACTCTCTTGCCGAATGCAGCTGCAGGAATGAGCTCAGGTGAAACCAGCAGAGGAACTGTTCAGCTAAGCCGTGGTACCGTGAGACAAAATAAAGCATTGTTGTAAGCCGACAAGTTTTGGGTTGAACTGTTATGCATCATAGGCTAACTGAACCATTCTCAATAACTGATTTTAATATGTAGTCTTTAAAAATAGAATCATCTTTGCTCTGACGCCTGTAGCATTTCTGACAGCAGAGCACAATATTCAGGAAGAAAAACAACTGCAATCAAGCCACTAAAGCCCTGTGCACCATATATGAGAAATCAAATCCAGAGATTCTCAAATGCCCCAGCATATTGTATTGCTATGTCACAAACACCAGTACTTGTCATATGGCAGGTATTTCTAGGAAAGAATCTTTAAACACACACACACACACACACACACACACACACACACACACACACATTGGTTCTATATGGAGTAATAATGATATCTCATGTAGCTGTTAGAAATTTTCCACACTGGGAGTGAGTACTAGAAGGCAGAGAGAGCCAGCCACTCCTCAGAGAGATGCTGATTATGGGCACAGGGTTATGTGGGGACTTACTTTATTCTGAAGGTTCACAGGCAATGAAACCATCTAGGGGTCGTTAATTTGAAATACTATACCATTGGAGCTGGGTATTAAGATAGTGACAAAAAGGGTAATTAAGAATTTATCTGCTTTGAGATTTTTTTCCATTTCCTTTTAATACAGTTCTCCTCCTTTTGTCCAAAGCGTTTCTTTTTCCAAATCTGATATTTTCTCTATAGCATAATAATGTGACTGAAGGAAAAAAAAAACCTGGTTTAGCTTTTATTGCTATAAATCTCTGGAGTGATTTGCCCTATGTCGCCCCAGCTTAATATACTGATATGAAAGCACTGTGTTTTCCATATATACTCTTTACATGTGGATCGTCTAGGGAAAAGTCTAGCCATGAAAAAAACTCAACACTAAGAACTTAGTGTTTCAGTTACTGCTATCCCAAAATAAGACAGTGACTGAAAGATGATACATGTATGTGACTTCATGTAGTGAAATACTTTTACATGTTTGCATGTTTTCTCTGTCATTATGTGGATCTGATTTGGGGAGTAAAAGGAGATGACAGAAAGAGATGTCTATCAAGTATCTCCTGTGTGCTGGGCATGTTATTTATGTTACCTCATTGGATTCTAATAGCAACCCTGTGATGGAAGGATTGAGGCTCAGAGGAGAGGGCAGGAAGTGCCAAGTGGCAAAGTCAAGATTCAGACTCAAGTGTGTCCCCCACACACGCATTCTTACTCTACCATATGCTATTAAGTTGTTGCTTAAGGTTGTATCTCAACCTTTCCAGGGATGGGGTATCCACGGTCTCATAAGGCAGCTTTCCTGAATTTTAAATGATTCTTACTGTTTCTAGAAAGACTTTCCTTACACTGTATGAGGATCTTGGGTCAGGGTACTTGAGTTGCATGGGAATGTGGTTGACTAGATAATGATCTGTAAGTTTCTTTCAACTTGTGCTTTGGTTCTATAAACAGTATCTAGTTTTAAAAACGTAGACGATAGGCTCTCTCTCCTTTGCTGTCCTTCCTGGCGCTCCCTTGCAGTGTATTCAGTAAACTTCTATCTCCTTCATTCTGTCCTGGGTGAATCCTTTTACCGCCAGCACCCCTGGCTTCCACCCCATCGTCTCCCCACATTTGGGGCCCCATCTGATCAGGAGAGACACCACATTTGGTAGCCCCATGCGGGGAGACTTTGTGCCCCCCCCACACACATTTAGGGGAACTCCACATGAGGAGCTTTGCCAGTCGGGGGCTCTCCCCAGATTCTCTGGGAATCTCTCGCACTTTCCCTTGGTGGACTGACTCTAGTACTCCTTGGGGAACTGACGACCTCCAGCTGAGGTTACTCCCGGGTGAGGGTCCGAAACCCAGAGGCAGCCGGCTCAACCTTTCTGCCCTTCAGAGGAATCCTTCTCTCTCTCTCTCTCCTTTCTCTTTTCGGCCCCAGTACTTCCCAGATGACTGGAGATCCTTGGCCAAGGCGGCTGTCTGGTGTTGTCTGAGGGAGAACAGTTTGGATTCCCCATGCCTGTGAGGGCCAACGACCCCTTTCCTCTGCTTTCTCATTCCGACCCCCCAGAGGATTGTTCCCCATGTGTGGTGCAGCTGGCAGCAGAGGCTAGCCCAGGGCCAATTCGCACACCTTACGCCCTCAGCGGGGACCATTTCCTGGCCCTGGCTATCTCGCCTTGCTTCTTTTGGCCTCTGCCCCTTTTCTTCTGTTCCCGTGAATCCAAGCTGCCCTCTTGATCTGTGGGTAAATGCCTTCCTACGTATCTCAGTGAATCCAACAGTTCTATGTACAAGTGACGTTTCAACAGGGATTCCAGCCCTAAATCCTGTGGACGGGGCCACCAGGAAATTTCCCTCCAATTGCCTTATCAGCACGTTAATACCATGCTCTGGTCTATAACTGTACAGAACCCCTGAGGGATAAGTTTAGGTAGGGACATCTCTACAAAGCTACTAAAGATGAGACCTCTGCCCAGATGCCAAGGCTTTGTCATTGCCAGTCTGTCGGGTGGGGGGGGGTGTGGAGGGATGGAGAGGGAGCTTTTAGGCAGCAGGTTTGAGTGATGGAATGCAGAAAGGGCCCACAGTGACCCCTGGCTGAGTACAGACAGGCCTATGAGGCGACCCACCTCAAAATATCCATAGACCCTAACTAACCAATGGGCTACTTACGATCAGGCACAGTAACCAAAAAAAGGGGAGATTTCAGGCCTCCCGGTACCTCCTCACTTCCCTGCCTCATTGCGACAGTCTCTCCTTTGCTGTCCTGCCTCTTCCTTGCAGCGTATTCAGTAAAATTCTGTCTACTTTAAAAAATAAATAAATGAAAATAAAAATACAGATGATAGCCATGGGATAGGGTGAAGCAAAACAGTTCTTTTGGAAAATAAATTAAAAGTATGTCCTTTATACCATATTGAGATTGCTTTCCACATCCTGAGTTATATCATACCTAGGCCATGCATTGATAATGACTGAAGGTGGCTGACAAGTACTTGAAAATTCATTATTACCATCCTCTCTAGCTTTGTGTACATTCGAAATTTCCCATAATTAAAAAGCTAAAAATGTTTAAAATTCAGTGTTTTTATCATAATATGAAAAATGCCCTTAATGTTACTATACATCAGTGGAAAAAGTGTTCCACTATTTTTAAATACACATCACCCTGAAAGCGTAAGATGTTTGTTTTTTCAACATATGCCTCTAAGCTCAGTCTTGCTTCCTTTGTGTCTGCTGGACTGCCCTCCCCCCCAACAGGCCAAACGAACAAAAAAAGTTTCCCTGGATATTTCTAAATTTATTTATTGATTGACTATATCTCTACTTATCTTTGGATATATAAGCTGTTATTATTAGTAGTCATGATCATTTTTTTTTATTTGAGGGAAAGAGAGAGAAAGTGCAAGCAGGGGAGAGGGGCAGAGGAGAGAGAGAAAATCTTAAACAGGCTCCCTGTTCAGCATAGAGCTCGGTGTAGGACTCTATCCCACAATCCTGGGCTAATGACTTGAGCTGAAATCAAGAGTTGGATACTCAACTAACTGAGACATCCAGGAGCCCTCAGTTTTTTAAATGACACTCCCTTGGGGCGCCTGGGTGGCTCGGTCGGTTGAGCGTCCGACTTCGGCTCAGGTCATGATCTCACGGTCCGTGGGTTCGAGCCCCGCGTCGGGCTCTTTGCTGACAGCTCAGAGCCTGGAGCCTGTTTCGGATTCTGTGTCTCCCTCTCTCTGTGACCCTCCCCCGTTCATGCTCTGTCTCTCTCTGTCTCAAAAATAAATAAATGTTAAATGACACTCCCTTGTAGCCAAAATGTATTTTAAAAATCCATCATAATATTTCTGTCTTGACTTCTGAATATTAAACTTTCCTTTTCAAAGTACATAATTTCCAAATCAGTAGGCCAAAGAGTTAGGGTTTCTGATATCGCCTACACAAACCTATGATATGGTAGTTGGACCAAGGCCCAAGCTAAACAGTAGCAAAGCAGTGCAGCTCTTGGTGTTAGCAATTTCTGGTGATAAATTATCTATGTTCTAGGAATCTGGAGGCTGGTTTTTTTTTTTTTTCCATATTTTCATGTTTATACATGAATCAGTGCCCTTCCTGTCACCTTTGGTTCTGAAACTCACTTCGTATCCTTTTCTTCAAAAATCTAGCACCTTTCCTACAAACAACAGATGGCTTGTTTTCAAAAGGCAATGTGAATTTTGAAGTAAGTTTTTTTATTTTCCATGCAGTCTGTGAAAATGGTTTTTATGTGTTAGAAATTCATGTTGGCTTTTATCTGCTTGCATGAATGTTCTGATGTCTGATATTCTGGGTGATTCTTTTTGTGGATAAATTTTCCTTACAACTAAGATAAAAGGATTCCTTATTGCATTCCCATAACCCAATTTAGCTCAGTTTGGGTTTTCTTCATTCCAACTTGTAAAACCTGTTTCCCTGACAGAAGCTCTTTAACTCTATTTGTAGTGCCATCTGCCTGGTTACTACAACTGGAGGCCTCAACTTCTAGTTTCCCAAGAGTTGTTGGCTCAACACATTGATTTACAAGTCTTAGGATGAAGAATATGACACACAGAGTAAAATATGATTGAACATTTAGCTTATCCTAATTACCATCAACCAGAATTTTTCACTCTCACAGCACTGTGGAACTAAAAACCTTTTATGATCATATAAAATAAATTTTTTCTAATTTACATATAAATCATGACTCTACTGCCTTTGCTTATTGCATTTCATGGGGTTAATCATCAGAGAAATGGAGCCTGCAATTAAAGTATGCCACCACAAGGAGGCGATTATGCTTCAATCATGGCCGTAGCAGAGATAGAGGTGATCTTTTTACCTGAGATACATTTTTTCTTCCTTATTTTACCATTTTGTCCACGCTCTCTTATTTTTTCAAAGACTAAAGCTCAAAATAGGAAAATGTAATATTACAAGACTTCTAAAATCTGAGTTTAAATAAATATAGAGAAAGATTTAAAAATAAACATCTAGCTGTAGATGTTTTCCACACTGATCTTACCGTTATCTCTTAAATTTTATTTAAAAATATTTTTTTAATGTTTATTCATTTTTGAGAGACAGAGAGACAGAGTGTGAGTGGGGGAGGGGCAGACAGAGAGTGAGACACAGATGTAAAGCAGGCTCCAGGCTCTGAGCTGTCAGCACAGAGCCCAACTCAGGGCTTGAACTCTTGAACTGTGAGATCATGACCTGAGCCGAAGTCAGATGCTCAACCGACTAAGCCACCCAGGTGTCACTCTTAAATTTTAATTTAATTCGTGTCTTGGCCTCAGACTCGTGTGTGTTCCTTCTTTAGAACTCCTGTTAAATTTTATCTTGCTTGGAATCAAAACTTTCTCTATTCTTCTAAAAGGCTCTAAGTTCAATGATTTTAACTCCAAGATAATGCCAGCATGACATCAAAACTTCATCAGCTATTCATACCCAAATCTCAGCAGACTTGTAGCTTTTCTCTGTTTTGCCACAAGTGGGGATGTTCAATTAAAGGAATGCCTTCTATGTATGTAACTAGTCTCAGAATTAGTTAGGATCTCTCTGTCCCTCAGACCTCTGCATTCTTTTCCTCCAAGAAGCTTCAGGTTGTAGGTAATGGAAATCAATTCTGACTCTACCTTAAGATAAATGAGATTTTGTTGCAAAGATATAGGAAAATATCTGGACTGAAGGCAATGCTCAAAACACAGACTTAGGTAGCGTAGGTATTAAGTCTCAGGAGCAGGAACTGACTGCCTGACAGTCTTGGCTGCTGGGTCAGCTGCTAGAGTCATTAGACCCAAATATATGTCTGCCGCTGGCTGCTGTAGGGTGGAAGAAAAATGCTCTGGCAAAAGAGACTCCAGGGTCTGTTTTTAGCTTGTACAGTGGAGGGGCAGGTGTCTGGATGGACCCTCCCATCAAGACCTCCCAGGAGGAGATAGGTGATTCCACAAAAAGAATCAGAGTACTGTACTTTAGGAAATAGTGCTTGGTGGTTAAAAAATGACAGTTGTTCAGGGCGCCTGGGTGGCTCAGTCGGTTGAGCCTCCGACTTCGGCTCAGGTCATGATCTCACGGTCTATGGGTTCAAGCCCCGCGTCGGCTCTGTGCTGACAGCTCAGAGCCTGGAGTCTGCTTCAGATTCTGTGTCTCCCTCTCTCTCTGACCCTCCCCCATTCATGCTCTGTCTCTCTGTCTCAAAAATAAATAAACATTTTAAAAAATGACAGTTATTCATGATAGCCATCGGGTGTTTAGTGGAAACCACTGCTGTGTTATTTCCAAACATGAAAACATGGCTTGATACCCATTTATTAAAGAAGAGGCTATAGAAAGTAGAGCTTTGACCCCCTCCCCTGGGGATTCTGGTTTCAGGTTCTCACCTGGGCTCTGTTGTGTGTCTTTGAGCAGACCTAAAACTCCGGGTTGTCATTCTTTCCTCAGTAAAATGAAGAGGTTGCACTAAATGACCCCTTCTGTCTTGTCAAGTCCTTCCCTTCTTTGGATCTAAGAAGGAAAATGTCCCCTTTCCAAGAGGCATCTTCTTCTCCTTTGTTTTATTTATTGAAAAATATTCTTTTTAAGTTTATTTATTTATTTTTGAGGGGGGTGGGGCAGAGAGAGAGAGGGAGAGAGAGAATCCCAGGCAGGCTCCACACTATCAGCATAGAGCCTGATGCAGGGCTTGAACTCACGAACCATGAGATCATGATCGGAGCTGAGATCAAGAGTCAGATGCTTTACTGACTGAGCCACCCAGGCACTGCTCCTTTACTTTAAATATAATGCTTTCCCTTAGCAACTCCACTTGTGACTGTCACCACTGCCCCTACCACAAGCTGCATCCTGAAAAGCTTTTTATGTGTCTCCATGCAAAATGACATTATGATCTGAAATTTGAAATCCTTTAAAAAGGGTGCTGGTCTCTTATTTGTGTCTGTTGGCTAAACTCACAGTTGCAGCTGCAGTGTTTTTTTGACAGACTTATGGGATAAATATAGATACCTACCAGAAGCGTGTGGATCTAAATTATGAAACAGGGAGAAGTCAAATAATGCATACCTGTATTGCTACCATTTTTCAGAGCTGTTCCTAGCAAAGACAGTGGTATTTTTATCAAGTTTAGATTATTCACACAGAAGAGTTCCTCCTAAGAACAAACCAAAATAAAAGTCACCTCCCATATTTGTGTACAATGGGTGACCTCGGTTATCATCTTTCCATTATCTTGTTTGATATTTAGACTGGGGTTGCCCCACAGAAAAATCATGAACACACAGTAGACAGCTAATGAGATGTGCCTCTGGAGTCCTGGGCCTGAGAACCACCATCCTAATCAACACCTGAAAAGATGGAAATACTTAGGTCAGTACTGGGTGGACAGGACGTTTTTAGTCAAGAGACTTTTGCCATGTGCTCCAGGACATGTGTCTCAGGCCTCCCTGTAGCTGGGACAGGGGTGATATGTAGGAGATCCAGGAGCTGGAATACGTTTGGGGATGAACATCTCTCCTTTCTCCTTTCACAGTGTCTCCCTTCCTCCCTGAGTCAGTAGGTCCAAAATTCTCTCAATGTTTGCTGTCCATTCTGCTCCAAACTATGATGTAAGGACAGGGAGCGAGGCATTTTCAAGTTATTCAACAAGATTTTCAAATTATTGTAAAAATGTTGAATTTGATGAAATTCTTCTGGTTGAATTAAAACATTTTGAGTTTTCGCTTCTTTGGTGATAATAATTTCATTTAAAATTTTAAAAGATAAATATCTGGGGAATATTTACTATGTCATATATTTTCAGGGAATCCAGAACAAGTTGTGGGTAGTTATTTATTGAGATCTCTATGCCCCATGCAGACAGGAAGAGGCATGTTGGGACAGGTTACAGTTCTCTCTCCAAAGACTGAAGACAAGTTACATATGTGGGAAGTAGAAATGATTTATGCATAAGTATCAGTCATCTTTTCTAGTAATTATTAATAGCAAAAAATAATGTAATTAACACTTTAGCCCAAGAAAGGTTTAAGCAGTGCTAATGCTTTGTTTCATTGTACCAGCTCTCCAAGGTATGGGTTGGGCTTGTACAAGAAAAACAGTACATGAGAAATTACCTGCTACAAAAAACTTCATGTGCAGGTTGGAATTTGGTTTCTGGACCTTTTTTGACTTCAGAAGGATTCACTTACGTGGAGACAGAACCCATGGCCTCTCCCCCAATGGGACCTTTGCTGCCCTCTGCAGACCGCGTGGAAGCCTCAGAGTGGTGCCCACCGTTCCCCTCTCCAGGAGACAGAACTTCTTCTGTAGCTCACACTGTGGAGTGTTCTTACTCTCCCATACACCACAAACTATTGGCTTGCCCCCTGACTGCTGTCTGATCATTACCTTTCCTCCCTCTTTTAAAAGTACATTTTTATTTTTATGTTTTAAATGTTCATGTATTTATTTTTAAGAGAGAGAGCGAGCGAGCATGACTGGGGGAGGGGCAGAGAGAGAGGGAGACAGAGAATCCCAAGCAGTCTCTGTGCTGTGAGCACAGTGCCCAACTTGGGGCTAGAACTCATAAACTGTGAGATCATGACCTGAGCCAAAATCAAGAGTTGGTCGCTTAACTGACTGAACCACTCAGGTACTCCTAAAAGTACATTTTTATATTGCATGTCAGGCACACATCTATGCCATCCTGAACCCTTCTTCACTTCTGTCTCCCCTCTTCTGGCCAGCCCCCTATTGTCTGATTCATTGGGACCTGATGCATAGTCGCCCTTCCCACTGTACCTCCTGCCATATCCTCGAACATATATGGAACATGTTCAATGAAGTGCCAGAGGTGATCTCAGTGACCATGAGAATGACCTATCCAACCATTTAGCATCATCTTTCTGGGACTGCTTTAGCCCTAAAGACTGTCATCTCTGTGTCGTCTCAGCTACTGGTTCCCAGGACCACACCCTTAATTATCTGTCTCTCAGGAAGCCCTCCTTTCTTTGATCATAACTCCTCCATTTCACTCTTTGGCCACACTATCCCTTTAACCTCACAGACACCCATTGTCTTATTATGTCTCCCAGGCCATCACTTGGGGACCATTTAATATATTGCCCTACAAGGATTCTTTGGCAAGTGAAAGGAGACTCTACAATAATTATACCAGGATGGTCCTGGGCAAACAGGAACATACAGTCACCCACCAGTCATCATGCATTGCTGAGTCATCTTCTTTTCCTTATGCAACCTGTCAGTTAGCCATCTGAACCCGATTGCTTACCAGCCCCCTTTCATTCTGGTGTTCTTCTGCCATGTGGGTCTACAGAACCCCAACATGGACCTGTGTTGCTCTTTGCCTTTTCTGTCTTATTTACAGATTCAGTCCCCTAACTGAGCTGTCATAGCCACCCTCCAATTGCTTTCTTATCAGTAGTACCTCACTTTCCTATTCCTCCCAGAAATGATTCCACACTTTTCACTACTCTTAGAAGAGATGCCCCTGCTCAATGCTCAATTCCTCTCTCCCAGCAGGTGAGCTAGAATCCTCCACTATTGAGAGAACTGAGTTTATAGTAACTGTAAACTCCCTCATCTTCCCATTCCTCACCGTGAACTTACTTCTAAAATGCCTATAGTGTGGGTCCCTGAAATCTCAAAGATGCATATCTGTTGTTCTGCTCAGCCACCTGTGGCTTAGATATTCCTCTTCTGGGCTTATACCAAACCCTGTGCGTGTCTCTGTCACTAACCTCCCACAAGGTTTTACAATTACCTGATTAAGTATCATATCCCCACTAGGCTAGAAAATTCTTGGAGGAGACGACTGTGAATTATTCATCTCAGTAGCCCCAGGGCCTAGCAAGGGCTTCTCCTAGATGTTTGCTGAATGAGTGAATGCATGCAGGCAGGCAATATCTTTTGTGTTTTTTCTTGCTCTTCTTATTTATAAAGAGAAGGAAAAACAAACACTTCAGGGCAATTTATATCCTTGGTTAATTGAACTAAACAGAGGCTGTATGTTTTCACTTGTAGGCAAAGCGAACAAATAAAATGGCTTCATTCTGTAAAGAGACTGGAATCACAGAGTTCCTAAGTTTAAAGTTTATTTTTAAGATTCTCAATTGGGAAACACATTTTAGCTGCTCTGGCTGAACATCTTAAAAGAGTGAATAATAAAATTAAAGCATTACTCAGGCCCTGGGATTTTTATTTTTTTAATTGCGTCTTGATGCAAATCTGGCTTAACTAATGCAGATGCTTCATTGTCAGGTCTATGACCTGAACAATTTAGGAGGGGATCTCCTTCTTTTGGGATGAGCCAAAGAATAATGATATTAAAAATAACGTAGCTTTAGTGTAAAGAAAGATTGTTAAATTGCTTCTAGACTCTGAGTAGGCGTTTCTCCTCTTGAATGTTAATCTGCATAAAAGGCATGTCTTATATATGACGATGCTGCTTCCATCCCTCTGTTAGATATGTTGTGTGAAATTTTTTCTCTCCAAGTGGTGTATGTGTGCCTAGTCATCATTTGTAGAGACATGGGGGTGATTGGGAATCAGAGATTGTCTATGGTTCATGAGCACAAAGAAGCAGATCCCTTGGGGTGGAAGCGGGGCTCTAACAATTCAATGAAGACTGGGCAACGTTTTACAATTTATTCATCTGAAGTGACTTTCTGTATAACCTTAGAGCAAAATAATGTTCATTAATTTAATTTTTAAGAAATTAAGGAGGGGCGCCCAGTTGGCTCAGTTGGTTAAGCGTCTGACTTCGGCTAGGGTGATGATCTCATAGTTCAGGAGTTCAAGCCCCCGTCGGGCTCTGTGCCGACAGCTCAGAGTCTGGAGCCTGCTTTGGATTCTGTGTCTCCCTCTCTCTCTGCCCCACCCCCACTCACACTCTGTTTCCCTCTCCTTCAAAAATAAATAAACATTAAAAAAAGAAGAAGAAATTAAGGAGATGCCACATAACATCTCATCCCTCCATTTGTTGATCGCATACCACAGGTCAGACACCATGCTAGGTAGAATGAATAGGAAAACTCCTTGACCTCCTTGTGTTCTACAAAGGAAGGCAGCCACAGAAACAGAATTATTGTATAGTGTGATAAATGCAAAAATAGAGATATCTACCCAGTTTGGTGCTGGCACAAAAGAGGGAAATCTTAATTTGGCAGGGGAGATTCCTATGTAAAGAGAATAAATGTATAATGGTGTAAATGTGTGAACCAGCATAATGCATATTCAAGAACTTTCAAGTAATTGGTCATGGCTGGTGCCCAGAGGGGGGTATAGGATAGGGAAAGGGGAATGAGGCTGGAAAGGGAGGAAAGAGCCATGAGATAGATGGTCTTGTGTGTCCTGCTAAGGACATTGAACTTTATTCTATAAGCAAGGGAGAGCCATTGAAGGGTTGTAATGGGAAGGAAGTGACCAGATCTGTGTGTTTAGCAAGTTCACGCTGTATATGCTGTGGGTGGCTTGAGTGGGGGAAAATAATTAAAAGCAGGGAAAAGAGTGGGGAGCTCTGGGGGTTGTCAGAGCAGAGATGTTAGAAAGATGCTTTCCAGGGAGAATGAACAGAATTTGGTGACTTGATTGAATCTGGGAAGAGGATTAGATGAAGGAAAAAAAGGAATTCAGGATATTTTTGGGGTTTCTGGCTTAGATAACTTATGTGAAGGTGTGTCCATGTGGAGGTGGTAGAAAATATGAAATCAAACACAAAACAAGAAGATACTGAAGATCCCCAAAGGTGGAGAATCACTGCTCTAACCAGATACAACCAACTAGCCACAGGCATGTCTATAGAGTTTTTTAAATCACCCGATAAGTAGATTATAATGACATCTTCTCTTTTGATAGGCATGTGGAAGCTCGTTTAAAATTCTGAAATAGAAATATGCAATTGTGTTCTTAAGAAACGAATACATGTCATAGAAATTAAAAATATTCTTTTCTACTTAAAAATCCATCTATTTGTTAAAGCAGTTCAGAAATAAAATAAGCAAAGAAGATAATTAAATATGGGGTATACATCTTCCTCTCCTCCTTCCCCCCCAGGGTTGGGGGGAATGAGGAAAACAGCCAGGTACCATTACAAGCCTGGTCATGAGACATCACACGGAAAATACCATGTGTAAGAAATCAACTTGTTAATATCAATACTTTGAAAAACTCTAGGCTAATATTAACTAGAGCTAGCAGCTAATATATTAAGGTTTTGAGTCTTTTAAATGTGCAATTTTACCTTTAACTAGCAGCATAGTTCTCTGTCCCTTATTTAACGATGAGTAATATACTAACACCAAACGGAAGCAAAGGGAAGCAAATCCCTAATTTGAAGTGACCTTCAGGATGGAGCTGTGCTCAGTGCAAGCAATCTCATATTGCATACACAACTGATGCTGCCCTGTTGTTACAGTGGTGATTTTGCTTCAAGATAAATAGGCACAGAACCTTGGGATTCAATGGCAAAGGACACAGCACAAGAAGGTGGCAGAATCCTCTTAGAAAGTTCAAGGAGAAGTGGTAGACCCTGGTTAATACCCCTTATTGTGCTCTATGGGACTCTTGCACTCAACACAGGAAAGAAGAGCTGCAGCCTTCCAAGATGCAATAGAGACGATTGACAGTGATCCAAGATCTAGGATGGAACCTCCATATGTTGTGCTGTTACCTGTTTCTCTAAATGAATTCCAGAGTGAGAAACCTGGATTCCTGTTTAAAATTAGAAACAAACATAGTACATTTCTGGCCTGCTTTTCCTGGTATTATGGTGAATAAGTGTGAACCAGTTTTTAAACTCTGACTTCTCTGCAGGCTGTGAGTTAATTGGATAAGTGTTTTCCAATAGTCCTAGAATAGCTCTGGGGTACATTGGATTTATTTGATCTTATAGTAGTACAGCATACAGCTTAATTTTCTTCCCTTGGCTTTGATGAATCTGCACCTTTTCACACCTTGATTTAGGCCTCCTGGTGTACGTGTGTGCATGTACCTCTGTGCCCCCTTTCTATGACTTCTTCTTGATTATGATGATAGACATTCTTGACTTGGTCTTGAAGAAAGGCTCTTAGTACGCCATAATCAAACGGTGGTTCCTTAATGTGTTAATTCCAGAAGAGAGGCTGTTGTACCAGTACTGCCTCTATTAAGTTGGACCAAATTAAATTTCCATTTTTATACATCAAAACCAGTCTAATATTGACAATTTCATATGATTTAACCCTTAGTTTAACTCAGTACTTCTTAACCAACTTTACTTCATCTTATCCAATAGGAGATGCTCTCATGTCCCCAGGACTGTCTTTAGTTTGCACTCCCCCATCTCAGGAAGTGGCATCACCATCCATCCACTACCTAAGCCTGACAACTGGGAGTTTTCAGAACTCTACCTTCTCCTTCATTCTCCACATCCCACCAGCTTCCAAGTCTCACAATTCTTTTTCTCAATACCTTTGAATCTGATTACTTCTCTCTGTCATCACCGCTTTCTTACTTCAAACAAATGTCATCCTTGGCTTGGACTAAAGGCACCAGCCTCCAAACCAGTCTCCCTACACCTGTCTCTGTCTTCATTGGTCCAGATAGATCTTTTCAGAATCTGGTAGTGACTCTCCTTCTTAAAGCCCTTCAATAGCTTCCCATAGGCATTAAAATAAAATCCACATTCTTAATTTGGTTACAGATCCTGCATTATCCAGCCTACTTCTACTTCTACTTCCGTACTCATTCTACTATAACCATGCTGGCCTATTTCAGTTCTATGAGCATGTGATCTTTTTTTCCATCTCTTGGTCTCTACACATTCTGTTCCATCTCTCATCTCCACTTACCTAGCCAATGCCAGTTTTCCAAGGCTCAGCTTAAGCTTTGCTTCCTCAGAGAAACCTTCCTTGACCACCTGGGGTAAGTTAGGTCCCCTGTCATATTCTCAAATAGCATCTGAATCTCTTTACTACACTCATCATACTCATAAACTTAGTCAAAATTGTCCTTACCATCACACTGTAAAATGCTTGAAGGCAGAGACCATTTCTATCTTGTTCACTGCTGTACCCTCTGTGCTTGGCATAGGGCCTGCCACATGGCAGACTTCAACAAACGTGTAGTAAATGAAAAAAAGAAATGACACTCATGAATACTTTCAGCTTTTGAAATAAGATTCTTAGCGATTGCCGATAAATTTCCCATTGCCCTGTTGGTAATAACATTATTTTCTCTCTCATTTTAAAGACAAAATTTAAGGAGGATAGTGATATTTTTGACAAATATTGAGTCTTCCCTTAATTTTTTATATAGATAACCATAGACATAAGATCTATAACATTAACATATAGTTTTTATCAGTAACCAATTATTATGGCAGAGCTCACAGTAGATTCAGCGCTGTATTACGGATGACTTTGTAGTTGAAAACACTTGGTCTCATCTATCTAGAATAGCTCAGTTGTGAAGCACAGGCACGTCAAGTTTTAGAGATGATGTCTTTAGCTAAAGGTACTTTTTGGGGGGGTGGGGGTCATGGAATTGAATGGAGGACTAGCATGTCCGCCATATTTTTCTGGCCCCAGCACATTGCTCTTGGTGTTTGAGGTGGGAGATGGGGAGGGAGGTAGAAGAAATGATGCATGGGGAAGTGAAAGCAACCCTGTTAACTTCTAGTTGGGGAGAAACGACTGACTTCAAGGAAATATCTAGATAAGAACATACGACAGTGTTTTAGTTAGTATGGTGGAGGGAGACAGATGCCACAGCCAAAAAGATTTAATTAAAGTTAAGTGTGATAGACTATTTTCAGAGGTGTTGGACAGTGTTATGGGGACTAGCAAGGGATGCGAAATAATCCAGGGTCCAGTCTTTTGGCTTGAAGGGGTAAAAGGTGCGGGCAGTGTTACCCAAACCCTGAGAGAGCTGGGGCCATGGGGGTGACCCACTCAGCAAGAGCGGTAGCTGAGGAGGAGCATCGCTGCTCCCATTTCTTTCTGGAGCCTCTCATTGTCCAGACCAGTCAACATTCAGTGAGGGGAGGGATCCCACATGATAGAGGTCAGGTTTCTTGGACCCTCAGTAGAGCGGAGAAAAGTAGAGAATGGATCTGGGGGGGGGGGTGGGGGGGGAGTCAAACAGAAATAGCACAGGTGGTATATAACTGGTGCTGGATTTTATAATAGCTGTATATGCATTACAGTCAGTACTTCGTTTTGTGCTAAATTGATGAATTAAGGACTTAGCATATCTTCTAGTCCCTAGTCTTTTTATGCAACGATTGAGTAAAAGAAAAAAAAAATTTAGCCCATATGTACTCCATGTGCACAGTTGGGTTGAATTCCAGTAGGGTTTTTTTCTTTGTAAATTAATTTTTGGTACTAATAGCTAATATTTATCCTTCCTATCTTAGTGCCAGGCACTGTTCAAAGCCCTTTATGTATGTCAGTTCATTTAATTCTCAGCACTAGTTTTTATGAGCTAGCTATTATATTGCCTAGTTAGTGTAGTAGGCAGTGCAGAACCGTATCTTGTTTTTTCTTATTCCGTTGCTGCTGAGGTGCTGCTAGGACCTTCAGTTGTTGCTGCGGAGGCTGCTGCTGCCCACCCTTACTTGGAGGAGGTGTGGGCTGGCCCAGGAGCACTTCTCACATCCACTCTGCTGCAGGAGGCCCTGCTGAGCGATTTGTATGCAGAGGAGCTTCTGCTGGAGTATTCCTAGGTAGGGAGTGACTTCAGGGCAGGCTCTCTCTCAGGCATACAGCATCAATAATAAAGGACCTTTTTGGCTGACATCCTACCTAGGGGCACACAAAGCCACAGAGTGAGCCCTTTCCTTCCACAAAGACCAATGTTTATGTGTAAGGGGAGGATGCCGAGCTCCTGATCTGGTCATTACATCTCACCTTGGCCTTCTCATGCTTCTTTCTCCTTCATCCATTCTTCCTCTCTCCTGCAATTAGAGCAACAAGAGCCAGTGAGTGAGGAGACACCCTTTCTTGTCTGGAGGAGGGGAGGGCAAATCATATTATATCTTGTCAGGATACATGAGGACAGTAGCCATAGAGTCCTCATGGAGGGAGGCCCATCCAGCCCCATGGGCCGGGGTACCTCCTGGTATTTTTTGCCAGTCATTGTGACTTTGATCATTTTTCTGGGATGACGGTCCCCACATTTCATCAGAATCACTGATCTTGCCATTGACTCTTATCGTATAAATGGGAGACCCTGAAGCCATAGAAGTCAAGGTCCCACATAAATGTTATCAGAAGTAGGACTGGAACCAGGCCTTCCAGCTCCTAGGTCAGAGGTTTCCATACACAAAGACAAAGACTGTCTTTCCACATAGGAAACCATGGAGTGCTGATTGAGATACCAAACTTGCTACCAGTCTCTGTCTGTATGGTTCTGAGAAGTTAGAACACTTGTTCAAGGTCATGCAATGAAATTTTGGATCCCTACGTTTCTTCACATAAAAAAATAGTTTTGAAATCTGCATCCTTTTTTTTTTAAGTTTATTTATTTGGAGAAAGAGAGAGAGAGAGCATGAGAGGGACAGAGAGAGGGAGAGAGAGTGAATCCCAAACAGGCTCCACATTGTCAGCAGCAGAGCCCCATGCGGACCTCGAACTCAAAAACCATGAGATCACAACCTGAACCCAAATCAAGAGTTTGATTCTTAACCAGTCGAGCCAGCCAGGTGCCCCTCAATGCTGCATTCTAAGTCCTACGTGCTGGAGAAAAGATGAGGAGAAATACTTCAGGATCAGGGTCCTATAGTTTAGACCTTGGATGGCAGCAGTGGAAGGTTCCAGCAGGGAACCCCAAGAATCTTTGGGAGTCTGTGGGTCACTGCATCATACCTCTAGTCCATTTTCTAGAGAACAAGACACAGATTGTCCTTTTGAAGAAAGAAATGAGCCCTTTGAGGCATTTGTTAAAAAAAAAAGAAGAGTATTGAAAGAGTATGAAAGTGATTTGAAAAGTATCTTGATATTTCCAGCTTCTTAGAGCTATTCTCTTTCAAATAGATGGCAAAGAATTTCCCGAGTAATTTTTATTCTAATGCTTCTAAGTAAAAAGGAGTAAGAGAGTAGCTCACCAATGTAAGCTTAACATCCATGGGACAGAGAAGTGTTTAAGGAAGACGTTGGACATTGTGCACTGATACAACCCCTAATTGTATGGAGAGTAATTGTCTGGCATTGGATTCATCTTGTCCATGATGGCTAGCCTCTCCCACTGCCCACCTCTTGGCAACTGCCACCGCCATTAGCATTTTGGACTAGAGTAGGTAATGAGAGGGACAAGGGGATTACTCACACCTGCCTGGCCACTTGTGAGCAGTTTATCTGAGGCTCGCTCTCAGCTGACTTAGTCTTCTTGCCTGTGCTATTTACTGTTTGTACTTGCCAACTTGCAAATTATCACTTGTTCAGTAGTAAAGGACACTGATTTAACTTACGTAGCCACCTACCATATTTTCTCATGAGAAAGGGAAGGAGAAAGAGAGCACATAGTCAAGTATCTCCTATGTCCCAATTGCTATGCTTGCGTTTGCTGTTATCTCATTACTCCTCTGCGAAGACGATGCTGTCAGCTCCATTTTACAGATGAGGAAAATGGCACTCAGAGAGGGTTGTGTAGCAAGTTGATGGCGAAACCAAGGTTAGAATTGGTCTACTTCATTCCAGAGTTCTAGTTTCCTTTTACTCTGCTGTGCCATCTGCCTCAACAGAACATCTGGCGGTTCGTTTTAGATCTGTGTGTGCAAGGTCAATATAAACTGTAGCTTGAGGGAGAGAATTGCGTGGATGTGTGAATGTATTTTTTTTTTAAAAAAATAAAGACAATTTATCCTAACAATCTACAGAAAAGATAGGACTGGAGCTTAGAAAATCACCGTCCTCATCAGCTGTGGTCACTGTCCACTGCCTTCATTTTATAGCCCACAGCAGATTACTGTTGTCTCATGTGCCCATGTACTCATCCATAAAATGGGGATTAGACTGAACCGGCTCATGGAACGTTGTGCAGATAAAGTGATTAACAACAGACAAGCATTTTGAAAAGAGAGCGTTCTGCTGGTGCTATATTTTGCTGGTCTAGAACAAATTAGTTTTGAAATCTCTTTTAGTCATAAGATGTCTAAGCTGGATGAAGTGTTGATATTACACATTTTACTGTTTCTGTTAATGCACACTGTGATGAAAGAGGCACGGAGCAAACATTTTGATAAACTGTCATTACTAACTTGTAGAATGAGATCTTTTATTCAACTAAATTAAAGATGCCAAAAGTAATACGAATTTTTCACATGAAGACCTGTCAGGTGGGAGGACATATCCAGTCATAACTGTGAATAGAATATTATTTAAAGTAGAGGGAAGTAAAGCGAATGGAACAAGCTCAGGTTTGATACCAGTTATATTTTAATCATCCTGTTTTGCAGGCAGACCACCTTCTAATTAATCCCATGAACACAGTTTTGTGTCTCTTGTGGCTATTGCGCGTTTGGTATTCTTCACATTCTCGAAATATCGAAGATACAGTAAATTATTCTGGACGGTTGAAACTTTACCTTTTATAAAAATCCCACAGAATCTGGACTCAAAGAAAAGTTAAACTTTGGGTATACATTGTATTTTAGGGGAATCTGTAATTCTTTTTAAAGAGAGCTTTGTTAGTGAATAAAACTTTGTGAACCTCATTTTTCTGGTGCTCGGGGCCTACTTGTCCTTAAAGCAGATCACCTTGTTCCCCGTCAGTTGGTTTGCTTACTGTAAGTAAATAGAATTTCTTCAATTCTTTCTCCCAAATAGGGCTGCCTTTTTGTTCTGCTACAGTTTTCTTGATGTAAGATGGCTTCCCTGGAGTGATCCCTTTCTCAGTATGGTGAAATTTATCCTATGGCAAGTCTTGATTTGTAAGAATAAGGGCTCAATCTCTCTGTGACCCTCCCCCGTTCATGCTCTGTCTCTCTCTGTCTCAAAAATAAATAAACATTAAAAAAAATTTTTTTTTAAAGAATAAGGGCTCAAGCTGTTTACCTTTAAGGTTTGGTTTTAATATGTGAGAATGTCTGCTCTGGGTTCCATGAGCCACACTTTTCTAGCTGACATTAAGAGCTAGATTTGGGTTTGGTTGTATTTCCTTGCTGACCAGAATTTTCTCAAACATTTGCTATTCACATTGGGAAATGGGGTCTAGTGTGGGAAAAGGTTTAGATAAAATTTTATTAAAGACCTCTTCATGCCACATTTTATACCTCCCCAGACACTGCCATTTAGGATTTCAGTGCTAAAACAAAAAAGAAATTCTCTTCAAATCATTTTTTTTTTGTTCAGTCAATAGAATTTTTTTCATCAGGAAGCTAAGTGTTCATGGCTAGAAACAACTTCCCTATTTTTACATATTTATATAGCTGCAGAAGAAAAGGAAGCACTTTCCAATTCATTATGTATATAGAATAGAAAGGGAAACAGAAAAATTTATATTTCTGGGCAGTCTATAATGCCATCAAACATTTTCCTTAAAAAAAAAAAAAAAAGGTCTGTGGGTCTACATCCACAGAAGATGGATTTATGTCTTACTTAAAAGAGCTATAAATGCCTGAAGGACAATCTTCCTTAATCAGTTCATTGATTTTCCAGCTTTAATTAATACAATTTTAAAACCTGTTCAGTGGAGCAGCACAATCTCTTTATTTTTGGTCAGCGTCTGTTGTCATCCTTCTGGGATTCATTTGTGGAAGTAACACGTTCCTGCTCTGAGGTCCTGGAATGAAATCCTTTATCTGAGTAGCTCTTTGAAACTTAACCTGTTAAGTTGTCTTCTAATACTATTATCTACTCAAAATTTGAAAAAAAAATTACCTGGGAAGATTTTGGAAAATAGTTTCTGACCCATTTGTATACTTTGTTACATAATGGTTTTTCAATGAATTGAAAAACAAACCAAAAACCCTTCTCTGGGACTTGTGCAAAAGCATCGGAAAGTTTGAAATGTTTTAAAAGTTTATTTATGTATTTTGTGAGGGGGGGGTGGGGAAAGAGAATCCCAAGCAGGCTCCACGCTATCGCAGGGTTCCATCTCACAAACCATGAGATCATGACCTGAGCCAAAATCATGAGTCAGATGCTTAACTGACTGAGCCTCTCAGGTGCCCCAAGCATCAGAAATTTTTGAAAAATATGCCCACCTGGGTGGCTCAGTCAGTTAAGTGTCAGCCTTCAGGTCATGATCTCACGGTTTGTGAGTTCGAGCCCCAAGTCAGGCTCTGTGCTGACAGCTCAGAGCCTGGAGCTTGCTTTGTATTCCGTCTCCCTCTCTTTCTGCCCCTCCCCTACTCACACTCTGTCTCTGTCTCAAAACTAAATAAACATTAAAATTTTTTAAGTAAATCAATAAATAATAATAAAAATATGCTGGTTCTTCAAAATAGCAATTGCACTTCTGTGAATTCATTCTAGGGAAGGAAATAATCATCCAAATGCCTGTTACTCGCATGTGAGCTAAATAAACTGTAGTGCATCCTTACACTGGAACCGTGGCAGGGGAAAGCAATAACAGAAAATAGCAAGCACTTATGTAACATTAACAAGGTGCCAGGTGTTTTCTAAGTAGTTTGTTTATATTCAAATAATTCTCTTGATTCCCATGAGGTAAATTCTATTATTATCATCCCCATTTTACATGTGAAGAACTGAGGCACAGAGAATTTAAAAACATTGCCAAAGGTTACATAGCAGGTGAATGGTGAAACCCAGATTTGGACCAAGCAGTGGGTTTAAGAGCTCACATCTTAACCACTGATGTAGGCTGCTTTACATAGATAAAGTAGATTACAGGGGCGCCTGGGTGGCTCAGTTGGTCAAGTGACTGACTCTTGATTTTGGCTCAGCTCATGATCTCATGGTTCATGAAATTAAGCCCTGCATCAGGCTCTGTGCTGACAGCCTGACAGTGTGGGGCGTGCTTGGGATTCTCTCTCTTTCTCTCTCTCTCAAAATAAATAAACATTAAAAAAAAAGATAAAGTAGATTACAAAGTATCTGTATGGCACAAGTCTGCATTTGTAAATGTACGTGTCTATATATCTATCTATATCTATCTATCTACATATACATATATATGTATACATACATATGTTTGTGTATGTATATATGGGAGAATAATGAAAGAAATCATAAAATATATATCAAAGTGTTATGTTTCTCTGAGCAATGGACTTTTAAAACATTTTGCTTATATGAACTTTCTAAATATTCTATAATGACCATATTCTGGGTATTAAGTAAACTTGAACAAATTTTTAAAATATTGAAATCTTGCTAAGTATATTCTTTGAATATAAATGAATTAAACTTGAAGTTAATTACAGAAATATATTTGAAAAATTCCTAAATATTTGTAATTAAACAACACACTTCTAAATAATCAAAGAGAAAGCCAGGGGGAAATTAAAAATTTTGAAGTAAATGAAAATAAAAACAGAACAGGTAAAAATTTGTGATATGAATCTATAACCATGCTTAGAGGGGGAATTTATATTATTAAATACTTACGTTAGAAAATAATAAAAGTCTTAAGTCAATGATCTAAATTTCTACCTTAAGAAACTTAGGTAGAAAGAGCAAATTACACCCAAAGCGAGTATTAAAAGGCAATAATAAAAATAAGAAATGAAACTGAAAACAGTAAAACAGTAGAGGAAATCATTGAAACCAAAAATTGGTTCTCTGGAAACATCAGTAAAACTGATAAACCTCTGGCCAGACTGACCAAGAAAATAGAAGACACAAGTTATCAATATCAGGAATGGAAAAGGAGATATTGCTATAGATCCTTGAGATATTAAACAAATAGTAAGGGAATATCACAAATTGATTTATGCCTATAAATTTGATTAGATGAGATGGACAAACTCCTGGAAAGACATAAACTATCAGAGCTCACAGAAGAAATAGAAAATGTGAATTCTTTTATGTATATATATTAAAGATACTGAATTCATAGTTAAAAACTTTCTAGGCCCAGATGACTTCACTGGTGAAATCTACCAATTATTTAAGGAATAAACAATTCCAATTCTACACAGTCTTTTCCAGAAAATGGAGGAGGAAGGAACACATTCCAATTCATTCTATAAAGCCACCATCATTCTGACATTAAAAGAAACCAAACAAACAAAAAAAAAAACCCTACAAACCAACATCATTAGCCATTAGGGAAATATGAATTAAAATGACATTGAGATACCACTATTTATGATATCTAAAATAAGAAACACACACGCACACAGATACAACTGATATTATCGAGTGCTGATGAGGATGTGGAACAACTGGAATTCTCATATGTTTCTGATAAGAATACAAAATGATGCAGTCAAGTTTGAAAATAGTTTGGCAGCTATCTCACCTCTAGATTTACCCAAGAAATGTGAAAACTTACGTTCACTTAAAATCTTGTGCATGTATGTTTATGGCAACTTTATTCAGAATTGCAAAACTCTGAAAACATCCCAGTGTCCTTTAACTGGTAAATGGAAAGACAAACAGTAGTACATCATACAGTGAAATGCTACATAGCAATAAAAATAAATGAACTAACTCATGTGACAACATGCATGAGTTTCCAATACTTTGTGCTAAGTGAAAGAAGCCAGATTCAGAAGGCTAAATACTATATGATTTCATTTTTATGGCTTTTGAGAAAGACATAAATGTATAGGGACATAAAGCAAATCAGTGGTTTCCAGGAACTAAAGGTCAGAGCAGGGGTTTAGCAAATGGGCACAAAAAATTTTAGAAGGTCTTGAAATTGCTTTATAGTTTTTATTGTGTCAGAATGGTATTGAGTTTTATACTTTAACCTTGTAACCAGAAACTTTGCTGAATTCTCATTAATTTTAATTGTAAATTCTTTGGGATAGTCTATGGCACTCACAACTAAGGACATTTTGTTTCTTCCTTTACAATCCTTATTCTTCTCATTAATTTTCCTTAACTTAGGATAAAATAGGATCAACAGTATAATGTTAAAGGGTAAGAGCAATAGACACCATCCTTAATTCCTGACTTTAATTGAAATGTTTTGAAAGTTTCACTATTAAGCTAGTAATTGTTAGTTTTCAATATATACCCTTATGGAGTTAAGGAAGTTCCTTTTGTTCCTTGTTGGCTAAGAATTTTAAAGAATTATTACAAATGAGAAACTAATTTTAATGAATAATTTTGTGTCTATTATGGTCATTGTTATTATATATATTATATTAAGTATATATTTTTATTAAATTCTAGATAAAATCAGAACTTTTACAGGCATGTTTTAAATTAATAATTGGATAGAAAAAAATAAAGTGATAATTAGGTGAGATAAAGAGAAAAGAACCAAACAAATCACTACAAGAAATCATCAAATAAGAAAGGAAGGCAGCAAGAAAGGGAGAGAGGAACAAAACAACTGCAAAACAGAAAGCAATTAATAAAGTGGCAATAGTAAGTCCTCACCTATCAGTAATTACTTTAAATGTAAATGAGTTAAACTCCCCAATCAAAAGGCACAGGCTCACTATAAATGACTCACATAGGCTGAAAGTGAAGGGATAGAAATAGAAATTCCCTAAAAATGATAACCAGAAGAAACCAGGGTTGGCTATACTTGTATCAGACAAAATAGACTTTCAGTAAAACAAAACCAAACAAAAAACAGTCTCTAGAGACAATGAAAGTCATTGTATAATGATAAAAGAGTCAGTTCAACAGGGAGATATAGGAATTATAAATAGATAACACACCAAATATCAGACACCTAAATACATTAAACAAATATTGGAAGATCTAAAGGAAAAAATAGATAGCAATACAATAATAGTTGGAGACTTCATTACCCAACTTTTAATAATGGATAGATCATCCACACAGAAAATTGAAAAGGAAACATCAGACCTGACCAACCCTATAGAAGAAAGGGACCAAACAGACATATATAGAACTTTGAACCCAACAGGAGATGAATACACATTCTTCTTAAGTGTATATGAGACATTCTTTAGTGTAGACAACATAGTAATTCACATAGAAATATTAACAAATTTAATAAGACAGACATAATTTCAAGTATCTTTTCTAACAACAATGGAATCAAACTAGAAATCAAGAGCAGTGAGAAAATGGGAAAATTCACAAATATGTGGAAACCAAACAACACACTCTTGAGCAATCATTGAATGAAATAGGAAATCAAAAGGAAATTTAAAAACTATTTCAAAACAAAACAAAACACATCATACCAAACATGGGACACAGCAAAAGCAGTACTAAGAGGGAAGTTTATAGCAACAGATGTCTACATTAAAAAATAGGAAAGATCTAAAAAAAAATAGGAAAATCTGAAATCTGTTTTACCCCACAAGGAATGAAAAAAATAAAAAACTAAGCCCAAAGTGAGCAGAAGAAAAGGAAATAATAAAAATTAGAGAAGTAAATTAAATCAACAAAACTAAGTCAAATTTTTACAAAAATAAAATCAACAAATTCTTCACTAGACTAAGAAAAAAATTGAGAAGACTCAAATAAATAAAATAAAAACTGAAAGAGGAGACATTACAACGAATGCCTTAAAAATGAAACAAAAATAGTAACATACCAGACTACTATGGACAATTATGTATCAACAAATTGGATAACCTAGGGACACCTGGGTGTCTCAGTCAGTTAAGCATCTGACTTCCACTCAGGTCATGATCTCACAGTTCATTAGTTCAAACCCTGCATCAGACTGTCTGCTGTCAGCACCGAGCCCACTTTGGATCCTCTGTCCCCCTCTCTCAGTCCCTTCCCCGCTCATACACACACTCCCTCTCTCTCTAAAATAAACATTAAAAAAATCTTTTAAAAAATTGGATAACCTAGAGGAAATGGACAAATTCCTAGAAACATACACCCTAATAAAATGGAATCAAGAAGAACAGACCTGAATAGACCAATAATAAATAAAGAGATAAATCAATATTCAAACCTAACAACAAAGAAAGCTTGAGAACAGGTGGCTTCATGGGTGAATTCTACCAATTCTTAAACTCTTTCAAAAAATATAAGAAGGAACACTTTCAAATTTATTTTATGAAGCCAGCATCACCCTATACCAAAGCCAGACAAAGACATCACAAGAAAACTATAGGCCAATATCCTTGATATACTAGCAAACCAAATTCAACAACACTATAGTTAACAATATCATACTGTATAGTGAAAGCTGCTAAGAAGGTGTCTAAAATGTTCTCACCATACACAAAAAAGATAACTATGTGAAGTGATGGATATGTTAATTAGCTTGATTTGGTGATCATTTCACAATGTATACATATATCAAGTTGTACACTTTAAATATATAGAATTTTGATTTGTCATTTATACCTCAATAAAGCTGGGAAAAGTAAATAAAAGGACTATTGGGATATACTTTTCTCACACTATCCTTCTATCCTTTGGTATTATGGTTACACAAGTCTCAAAAAATATGTTGGATATCTCCACCTTTCTTCTAGTTTCCTAAACAACTTGTATAAGATAGGCATTATCCATTGTAAAGGTTTGGCAAAACTTGCCAATAAAATTGTCAAAGTTTTATATTTTTTGAAAGTGTAGAAGTACTTAGAGAAGTCTTTTAACTTTCAATTGAGTTTATTTGCTAACATTCAGTATCCATCCATATTTAAAAAAACAACTGCTTATGGAAATAGGAAAATAAAGGTTGATAATCTGTTAAACGTTGTACACAAAAAACCTACAAGAAATATCATAGAAATAATAAAATGTTCAAAGCTTTCTTTCTACCCTCATATTGAGAACCAGCAAGGGTGTCTCTGCTACCACTTCTATTCAGCTTCTATTCTCTTACTAGAGATCTTAGCCAGTGCAATGAGAAAAGAAAAAGCAATGAAGATATACATATTGGAAAGAAAGAAAGAAAATCTTTTTTCTACATGATAAATTAATAAGAGCATTTATCAGTGCCACCATTTTACAAATATACAATTAGGTAATTGCAATTCTATATGTTAGCAATAAGCATAAAATGAAAAAAACCACAATAGCATGAAAAAATAAATTATGTAAGAATAAATGTAACAAATTATATGCAAGACTTCTCCACAGAAAACTATAAGATATGGTTGATAGAAATTAAATGAGACTTTAATAAATAAAAAGATATACTACATTTATAGATTGGAAGGCTCCTCCTGTAAAGATGTCAACTCTTCCCAAAATGATTGATAGATTCTATGCAATTCCTATCAAACTCCCAACATTATTTTTAATAGTCCCAAATGAGAAAAAAAAACAATGTTTATTAACACACGAATGGATAATTACTGTGGTATATTCATAAAATAGAGTGCTGTTCTGTGATGAAAGTGAATACTTCCACAAAATGAAAGCTTCACAAAATGTATGAATCTCACAAACATTACATAGAATAAAAGAATCAAGGAACATCCAAATGCTGTATTATCACATTTATATAAAATTCAAAAAACAATGAGGCAAAACTAAACAATAGAATTTAGAGATGCACACTTAGGTAGCCAACTATGAAGAAAACCAAGGATGTGGTTCTATCTGGAGGGAGAACATAATGTTGGGAGAGGATGTGAAAGGGACTTCTCAGGTACTCCCAATGTTCTGTTTCTTGCCCTGAGAAGTGATTATATGGTGTTTACTTTGTTACAAATTATTAAGTTTTACATCTTCAGTTTATTGTGTTTTTCTAAATCTATGTTATAGTCTACAACTTTTTAAAAGTTAAAAAAAATGAAGCCGTTGGACTGGATAAAATTCTTTTATTTTTGAGGTTTAACTCTGGGTTGAAGTATTATAAATACATCAGATTTAAAGATCTTGGGAAAGGAAATTTATCTGGTCCATGCTCAGATCCCAATTGGGAATCTAACCAACTCTATAGAGTGGGCATAGAACCTTCACATATTCAGAAAAAATGTTGCAAAACAAACAATATTGTATTGTTGAAAAACACTTCCCTTGCATAAATCTGGTCTAGATGCCCAACTCATTTGGTAATTTCAGCTGTTTGCAGAGAAGTATACATATTTTTAAATAGAACTGAATACAAAGGGAAAGCACTGTGGAACTGCCTTCATTTATTATTTTCTCTGAATGGTCTGCTCTTTAAGAATCAAAACTAGCTCCCACACTGCTGAAAAAATTTTATTTTATTTTATTTAAAAAAAATTTTTTTTTCAACGTTTATTTATTTTTGGGACAGAGAGAGACAGAGCATGAACAGGGGAGGGGCAGAGAGAGAGGCAGACACAGAATCGGAAACAGGCTCCAGGCTCTGAGCCATCAGCCCAGAGCCTGACGCGGGGCTTGAACCCACGGACCGCGAGATCGTGACCTGGCTGAAGTCTGACGCTTAACCGACTGCGCCACCCAGGCGCCCCACTGCTGAAAAAATTTTAAATTAATAGTATAGCCTTTGGAAAAATGGAACATATAGTATTTTCTTCTTTTTGTCATGTTTGGAGTATTCCAATAGGTAGTTACCAAAAATTGTGTGATACAGTTAAATAGATAATGGGTGTTTCTGGAAGCATTTATCTCAGTGGAGACTGGTCTGCATTTCCCAGGACTTCCTAGAACACTGGCTCCACCTGGAGGTGGAGATATGCACACAAATAATACATACATACGTACATACCTGCAATGTACTACAGGCCAGTTATTCAGCCTTTTGGGTTATAAGTGAAGGTTTTATAGTGAGATTGTGTCTCTTTGGTGGTGTTCAGGTATGAACAAAGAGAAACTCTGATCATTTTCTACAAGAGGAGTCCAGGGGATGTCTCGAATAGGAAGTTAATGTAATTTAATACCTCAGGGCAGGGAAATTTGTCAGAGTGAATGGAAAACCAAAATGGGTTATTGACAGACAAACCTTATTTTCCAAACATAAGTGAGAAGCTGTCTAAAAATCTTTTTTGGAAGGTAAGATAGTGAGAAATTAAAAATCAATAAACAACCAAATACAAGCAATTAATATATGAGAATTTTAAAGTGGTTCTATCACCCATTTATAGCACAAATCTACAATGTGATGTTGAGTCTAAAGGGCTGGATGACACTTAGTGAAAAATGGATTTACTTGTATGAACTGCCCCTTAGGAATCCTTCTATGTTGGAACTTTCTTATACTAGGGGTTTTGATTGGGAATAAGAAAACCTATTGGACACAATATAGAGAATTCCAAATGCAGTTGAACGTTTTCTGGAAATTGATAAGGAGTGAATAAAATATAAACTTTCACTTGACCATCATAATCTCATCTCAATCCACTATTCCAATCTTTTCTCCGATTCACCACTTTACATATTTTATTTTTCTGTCAGCCTTTACTCTTCATGGTTTCCTGGGCACAAACCACAGTGTCCCACATCTGAACTTCGTACACTCTAGAATACCTTTTTCCAAGTATCTTCCTTTTTTATTTAAAAATGTAAAAATTTTTTCCAGCTTTGCTGAGATACAGTTGGCATAGAACATTGTATAGGTTTAAGGTGTACATGTGATGATTTGATACATGTATGTATCACACAATGATTATCACAATAAGATTCGTCCACACATTGACCACCTCACATAGTTACCTTTTGTGTGTTTGTGTGGTGAGAACATTTAAGATCAACCCTCTGAGCAACTTCCAGGTATTCAATTCAGTACTGTTAACTGTGTCATCACACTGTACCTTAGATCTCCAGAACTTATTCATCTTGCATAACTGAAGTTTCATACCCTTGGAAAAACATCTGCCCACTTCTCTCACCACCCCCCTCCCCCCGGTCCCTGGAAACTACCATTTTACTCTGTGCCTCTTGTGAGTTCAACTGTTTTAGATTCTGTGTAAAAGTGACAACATGTAGTATTTGTGTTTCTGTGTCTGCCTCAGGGAAATTTTAAAATTTACATAAATTGATATCTGCAATTGATATCACTTTTACATAGCCACCATAATCTTCAAGTTTTTTGTTGATTATTCAGATTCCAGTATTATCGCATGTCAGTAGCATGTGCCCCATATCAGTTCTGGATCAGATCCCATGACATCTACAAGATCCTTGTAGGTGAACTCTCACCCTGGCTGTGGACTGCCTTTGACCTTCAACATGTGCAAAAAAAAAATCAGATATCAGTCCATCATATTTAAACTATATCATCTGCTAACTTTAGCATTTAAGCTTTTTGCTTTCTGTTTGGTATCTTACCAAAAAGCTGGTGTGGCAGAAACTGAACATGAAGTTTCATCTTTTGATTCTCTTCCTTCTTTGCATCCTTCATTTGTTCTTTGTTTTTTAATCCAGCACTTATTGATTGTTTGCTACAAGCCAGACACTGTGCTGTGCCCTCATTTACATCAATAAATAAAATGTCATTGCTCTTTTGTGGGTCACAGTCTAGAGGACAAAGAAGATATGGAAACAAATAAAAACCCCCAAAACGTGCTACATTGACTCCACTTTCTCATTTCCTAGTCTCTCCTCAATCTGTCCTGGTTGGATTTCTGCCCCTACATCGCTCTAGATACTACTCTCTGTGTTTGTTTATGATCTTTCCCCCCTAGAATATCAGTTACATGAGAACATGGACATTCCCTTTCTTATTTGCTACTGTGGCCCTAGCATGTAGCACAGTAGTGCTCAATAATTATCATCCAATTTATAATGAGGATCTGTACAGTGGTAGAGTTGGTGGCAGGAAGGAGCAACTAACTCATTCCAAGAGATGCTGGCCAGGTGGTAACATTTGTTTGTAGGCTTAAAAGTTGAGGTAGAAAAGAAGTTTAGGACTATCAAGAGGGAAGGCTAAAGGATATTCTTGAGAGAGGGAGTCTATAAAGACCTAGAAGTGAGAGTGTGGCTTGTTTGAGAAGTACATGGAATCATCCAGTGTGGGCAAGGATGAGTGGTTAGAATGCTAAGAAATTTGAGCCATACCTTTACAGCATTGGAAGGTCTTAGCGATGGAATAGTATACTCCATTTTTATTTTCAAAAGATAACTCTGGAAATGTTATAGAAATGGCTTAGGGGATGGGGATAGAGAAGGGAGACCAGGCATGGGGAGTTTTTGTTGTTGTTTTAATAATAACCTCATTCCTAAAAGTATCTGAGCATTTGAGATGGCTTAGCATTCCTTTAGGAAGACGCTTGCCGTTCTCCAGGGCAGAAATGATCTAGATCTGTAGTAAGCTAGTGCAGCGGCCTGAAGAGTGATGCATTGGACCCCAGAAAGATTAAGAAGTAGAACTGGCTGGATGGGTAAGTGAATTGGGGATGAGAGAGATTGAGAGCGAGCAAGCGAGCAGTTGATCATGATGTGGAGGCTTCTGATTTGATTGGAGGATGATGCTGTTAATTGAGGTCAAGAATTTAGGAAGTGAGAAGAAATTGGAGCGAGAGGAAATTAGCTCATCTTGAAGCATGCTGAATTTGAAACACTTATAAGTTATTCAGATGAAGAAAGAGGAGACAGAAAAACAGTGGTTATCTTATGCTGTGCTTTCATTTAATAGCTTTATAAAAATATTCTATATTGCAGCTGACTAACAAATAATTTGTACAGTAACTTTGATATCATCTCAGCTGACTTCCTTATGTGTGGTTACTTTCCCTGGTGCTTAACATTGTATTGCCACAGCGCTATTTTAACCATGTTTTCCCCGTTGTCTCTTAGATTAAAAAATGATAGACCATTAGTTACATCTAGATGGGATCTTACTCACCTTCACATCTAAATATGGTTGCTCAGATTAAGGGGTGGGACTAACCTCATTATAAAGAAAATACACCTCAGAGATGCGATTATCATTAATTCCATTCTGGTTGTCTTTACAGGCTTTTTCAATAGAAACTGTAAACATACAGGGTTGTATTCTGTTATTATCCCTGTCTGAGTAAGCAATATAAAGAACCCATAATCTCATCAAAATAACCTGACGTACCCTGTAATTTATAAAGCTGTCTCAGGGTGATGCCACAGTTAAAGATAACATCCATTCTGCAATGCAACAATTTGAGCTGTTTTTCTAAGGTCTTAATATGATGCTCTTAGCTGCAATCAAACCTAATTTATTCCAAATTTTGCTTACAAAGGAAACACTGGGTCCTGCATAGCAGTTAGGAACAAAAAATAAACCAATGCCTTTTTTCTTCCTCCATCTTTCAATTTTTCGTATCTTTGTCTCTTTCTCACTCTTCTCTCTCTCTCTCTTTTTCCCTCATTAATAACCCCCCCCTTTGAATTCCTGATATATTTTTTAAATACCCACCAATAGACCCATTTAACTCAGGTTCTCTGTCAATGATATCTATCAGAATTTTGTAAACATTCCTTCGTGAACTCACCTGGAGTTGAGAACCTCTGTAGGAGCAGGATCATATGGATGATTCCACAGACTTGCGGTGTGATGGTTTATCTTCTATCTCTACAATTTTAATCTGAATGCACAGCTTCTTCAGTATTCATATTGAAAATATTTTTTTTTCCTCAAACAAGTGTTCTCTTGTTTATGTCTTCAGGAATTACATTTTAGTATGTGGATGAATCTTTCCCTTTTTGCAAGTAAAGAACTCTAGTACTAATAAGTGATTAATTCCTGGTGACTAAGTTAAGGCCAAGAAAGGAAATAACACACAAGGTATTGACAAGCAGCACCTGCCTATCTGTGTGTCTCACAGGAGGGTCTTCCCTCTTGGCTGGAGAAGAAACAGATCCAAGGAGATGGTGGGAGAGAGGCTAATTAGCCAGTACTGGGAAGGGAGAGAGTCAGCTTAACTGACACACAGACCCTAGAGGAGAAATAAGGGACATGGAACTTGGAATTCAGAAGAGCTCATTGGGCCCTAGAAGGTGGGAATAGTGTTCAGAGTGAGGAAGATGTTTCATATTAGGAATAGGACAAAGAACAGATGTTCAAAGAGTATTTTGTGGGGCGCCTGGGTGGCGCAGTCGGTTAAGTGTCCGACTTCAGCCAGGTCACGATCTCGCGGTCCGTGAGTTCGAGCCCCGCGTCGGGCTCTGGGCTGATGGCTCAGAGCCTGGAGCCTGTTTCCGATTCTGTGTCTCCCTCTCTCTCTGCCCCTCGCCCGTTCATGCTCTGTCTCTCTCTGTCCCAAAAATAAATAAACGTTGAAAAAAAATTAAAAAAGAGTATTTTGTGCGAATAGATCATGAGTGACTCCAAATTCTATATATAAATGATATCTAAAGAGGGCCAGTTACAATAGCAAACAACAACAACAAAAACAATCTAAAAAATGGGCAGAAGAATTGAATAGACATTTTTCTAAAGAAGACATACAGATGGCCAATAGCTAAATGGGAAAATGCTCAACATCACTAATAGGGAAATGCAAATGAAAACCACAATGAGATATCACCTCATACCTATTAGAATGGCTATTATTAAAAAAGACAAGAAATAACCAGTGTTGGCAATAACGTGGTGAAAAGGGAAGCCTTACGTGCTTTTGGTGGAAAAGTGACATGGTGTAGCCACTGTGGAAAAAAGTATAGAGGTTCTTCAAAAAATTAAAACTAGAAGTACCCTATGATCCAGCAATTCAAATTCTGGGTGTTTATCAGAAGAAAACAAAAACATTAAAGAGATATCTGCACTGCCATGTTCATTGCAGCATTATTTAAAACAGCCAAAATATGGAAACAATCTAAGTGTCTGTCGATGGATGAGTGGATAAGAAAATTATACACGCAGACACACACACACATGCGTGCGCACACACACAATCTAATGTTTTCAGCCATAAGAAAGAATGAAATCCTGCCATTTGTGACAACATGGATGGACCTTGAGAGCGTTATGCTAAGTGAAATAAGTCAGACAAAGACAATTGCCATACAATTTCACTTATATGTTGAATCTAAAAAAACAGACAAACAAAACCCAAACACACACACACACACACACCCAAGCTCATAGATACAGGGAGCAGTTTGGTGGAGGTTAGGGAAGTGGGTGAAATGAGTGCAAGTGGTCAAAAAGCACAAACTTCCAGGTATAAAATAAATAAGTCCTGACGATGTAATATACAGTATGTGATTACAGTTAATAATATTGTATGGGATCTTTGAAAGTTGCTAAGAAATATATCTTAAAAGTTCTCATCACAGAAACAAATTTTTTTTTGTAACTATGCATGGTGATATATGTTAACTAGACTTATTGTGGTGGTCATTTCACTATCTTTACACAAATCTGTATACACAAATATCGAATCATTATGTTGTACACCTGAAACTAATATGATGTTATGTCAATGATACCTAAGAATAAATAAACAGGTCCAATTAGAGTGAAAGAGTAAAGATACTCTTTTTTTTTTTTAACATTTTTTATTATTGAGAGACAGACACTGAGCATGAGCATGGGAGGGACAGAGAGAGGGGAAGACACAGAATCTAAATCAGGCTCCAGGCTCTGAGCTGTCAGCACAGATGCTGATGTGGGGCTCGAACTCACAAACCGCGAGATCATGACCTGAGCCGAAGTCGGTCACTCAACCAACTGAGCCACCCAGGTACCCTGAAAAGATACTCTTAAATTGTAACTCAGATACTGTCCTTGGTACCACTGCTGCCATATGTGGTTCTAAGTTTTCTTGTACCTCTTTTATTTAGGATGTGGATTTTTTTAAGTTTATTTATTTTGAGAGGGAGAGAGAGCAAGTGAGCATGAGCAGGGGAGGGACAGACAGCGACAGAGTGAGAATCCCAAACAGGCTCCATGCTATCAGGTCAGAGCTCGATGTGGGGCTTGATCCCACAAACCATGAGATCATGACCTGAGCCAAAATCAAGAGTCATACGCTTAATCAACAGAGCCCCTATGATGTGGATTTTTAACCACTGAAACCTTATATTAGTGTGTTAGGAGTGTTTTAACAAACAATGAGGGGGCTTAAAAAACAAAGTTTACTTTCAAAGTTCTGAAGACTGAAGCCTAAGACCAAGATGTCAGTGGGGGGTGGGGGTGGGGGTGGTTTTCTCCTGAGATCTCTCCCCTTGCCTTGTAAATGCAGTCTTCTCCCTGTGTCTTCACATAGTCCTCCTTCTGTCCTTCTGTGTCTCTCCATCCTCATCTCTTATGACACCAGTCATATTGGGTTGCACCCCCCCCAATAACCTCATTTTAACTTAATTACTCTCAAAAAATACTCATTTATCTTTGAGAGAGAGAGAGAGAGAGAGAGCGAGCAAGGAGGGGCAGAGAGAGAGGGAGAAAGAGAATCCCAAGCAGGCTCTGCACTCAGCACAGAGCCTGATGCAGGGCTCTATCTCATGAAGCATGAAATCATGTCCTGAGCTGAAATCAAGAGTTGGATGCTTAACCAACTGAGACACCCAGGTACCCCCTTAATTACCCTTTTGAAGACCCCATCTTTAAATAGTAACATTCTGTGACTGGGGGTCAGGGCTTCAACATAGGAATTTGGGGGAGGACATAATTCAGTCCATAGCAAAGCTAGACAGAAAAGAATTCTTTTTTTTTTCTTTTTTTTTCTTTTTGAGACCAAGAGAACCACAGCATGGGCAGGGGAGGGGCAGAGAGTGAGGGAGACACAGAATCTGAAGCAGGCTCCAGACTCCAAGCTGTCAGCACAGAGCCTGATGAGGGGCTCGAACTTGCAGACTATGAGATATGACCTGAGCTGAAGTCAGACGCTCAACTGACTGAGCCACCCAGGCGCCCCAGAAAAGAATTCTTAATAAATCAGAAAATATAATTGATACAGTCTTTAGTGATAATTTTTTATTATCTTGGGCCCACATTTTAACATTGACATGAGGTTATCAAAAGCCTTGAAAAATAAGTGAATATCCTTGACATGGGTCAGAGCAGAAGGACTTGTGCCAAAATGCTACTCTCCTCTTGACTTTAGGAGCCAGGATCCAGCATTGTCGTATAACTTTGATTCTGGATGAGCTTCTGACCACATGCTTGCCTGCCTGCAGCCTGTGCCAAGAACAATTCAGAAAAAAAGGCTCTCACACTGAACATCCGTGGTTCCGAGGCAGGAAGAGTGCAGGAGAGTAGGGAGCTGTTAAAAAGGCAACTGGAGTCTTCTAATGGCTTTTGGTAATCGGCCCAGCTGTACTAATTTGATTTTTTGAACTGAAAACCCCAGGATACTGCCCTGAACAACTGAGCTCATGCTGGAAATAGCATCCTTTAAAGTGTGGCTCCAGGGACAGCCTGCATAGTATAAATAGCTTTAGGAATTAATTTCAAGATATGGGCCAGGTTAGTAAGTAACTGATTCCTTGGTAACATTAAAGCATTTTCAAAAGTGCACTATTTTCACTTCTCAATAGATTTTTAATTGAAATAATGACCCAGTGATATGAGAATTAATGCCTCCCAATAATGCCCGATTGCTACCTAGAAATCATGGTTCAAGATTACTTCCTTGGAACTCAAATAATGTGTCTGGGGGTAATCTCACCCATCTGAAGATAGTCAAGAATGAAGAACTAACCACAAATGGTTCCTGAGCAGCAAACCTTGATATCACATGCAGTGAAGATAATGCTCTTAGTTTCCTGGAGATCTGCTCAGAACCACTCTCAAAACTAATTTACTCTTGATTTTCATGCAGTTCAAATGAATGGGGTTATCTAGTTTCCAAACCCAAAGACCAGGCACCCCAGATTATAAGAACTTCTAATGGACTGTATGCAGCAGGGAGAAGGGTCATCTGAGTGATCATAAGTAAAATTTAAGAAGTCTCTAACAAACATATAATTTAAAAAGCAGTGAATTTGGGGATTGCTCAGTCTGTGAGGCAGAGAGTCAGCTCATGTCAGTGGCTTTTGAGTATGCTACTGTATTATATCCTAGAACATCCACTGGGTATATCCTAGAACATCAACTGGGATTTGTAATGATGACCTTGAATAGTTAAGAAGAGTGATCAGTGTGCTCTGTTTACATAGGGAAGTATATAAATGCTTTGGAAAGATACGGTCCAAGTAAAATAAAAAATCAGGGGTGCCTGGCTAGCTCAGTTGGTAGAGTTCGAGAGTCTTGATCTTGGCGTCATGAGTTCAAGCCCCAAGTGGGGGTAGAGTTTACTTTAAAAAAAATTTTTTTTAATCAAATGAGCTTTAGTACTGAAAAAAGTAATACTTGAGGAAAAATCACCCCTTCGCCAATGATGCCTCAAGCCAAAAATTTTTACAATTGTTCTAACCAAAGGGCATTCTCTGCTCTCTTCTCCAAATCCCTTTAGTCACTAAAATCAATTTGGGTATAATCTCTGGTGGTCAGGTCGAGTGAGCACTATATGTTTGTACTTGATTTCCCATGTGACTCTGACTTTCTAATCAGCTGGGTAGGGCAAATCCAGCAACAGAAACTACCAGAGACCTCCTGGAGGCCCAAAGTTCTGTCCAATGTCTTTATCTTTGCTCAGAGTTAATAATAATACTGCTTGCCCTTACTTCCAATAAAGATATAACTAACCCACCCCTTTTACAGCATTTTGAAAATCTGCTTCTCAGATAATGTATACTGATTCATCCATACTTTTTTTATCCACTTTTCTGGAAGAAATATACGTGGACATGTATGGTGTAAGAAAGTGGTACAGTTTCATTCTTTTGTATGTTTCTGTTTACTTTTCCCAGCATCATTTGTTGGAGAGACTAGCTTTTTCCCATTGGATTTTCTTTCCTGCTTTGTTGGAGATTAATTGACCACATAGTTGTGGGTTCGTTTCTGGGTTTTCTATTCTGTTCTATTGATCTATGCGTTTATTTTGGGGCCAGTATCATACTGTCTTAATCACTATAGCTTTGTGATATAACTTGAAGTCTGGAATTGTGATGCCTCCAGCTCTGCTTTTTTTTTTTTTTTCAAAGTTGCTTTGGCTATTCAGGGTATTTTGTGGTTCTATATAAATTTTAGGTTGTTTGTTCTAGCTCTGTGAAAAAAGCTGTTGGTGTATTGATAGGGATTGCATTAAATATGCATACTGCTTTGGGTAGTGTAGCCATTTTAGCAATATTTGTTCTTCTAATCCATGAGCTTAGAATGCTTTTCCATTTCTTTGTGAACTCTCAATTTCTTTCATCAGTATTTTATAGTTTTCAGAGTACAGGTCTTTCCCCTCTTTGGTTAGGCTTATTCCTAGGTATCTTATCATTTTTGGTGGAACTGTAAATGGGATTGATTCCTTAATTTCTCTTTCTGCTGCTTCACTATTGGTGTATAGAAAGGCAACAAATTTCTGTACATTGCTTTTGTATCCTGAGACTTTACTAAATTTGTGTGTCAGTTTTGGCAATTTTTTGGTAGAGTCTGTCAGGTTTTCTGTATAAAGTATCATGTTGTCTGTGAATAGTGAAAGTTTTATTTCTTTATTGTTTTTATTTCTTTTTGTTGTGTGATTGCTGTGGCTAGGACTTCTAGTACTATGTTAAATAACAGTGGTGAGAGTGGATCTCCCTGTCTTATTCCTGGCTATAGAGGAAAATCTCAAAATTGATCAAAGACCTAACTATGAGAGATGAAACCTTTAAAATTCTACAAGAGAACACAAGCAGTAACCTCTTTAATGTTGGCCATAGCAGCTTTTTACTAGATATGTCTCCTGGGGCAAGGAAAACAAAAACAAAGATGAACTATTGGGACTTCATCAAAATAAAAAGCTTCTGCACAGTGAAGGAAACTATCAACAAAACTAAAAGGCGAACAATGGAATGGGAGAAGATATTTGCAAATGACATATCTGATAAGGGGTTAGTATCCAATAAAGAACTTATAAAACTCAACACCCAAAAAATGAATAGTCCAATTAAAAATAGGTAGAAAACATGAGTAGACATTTTTCCAAAGAAGACATCCAGATGGCCAACAGACACATAAAAAATGCTTAATATCACTCATCATCAGTGAAATACAAATCAAAACTACAATGAGCTATCACCTCACACCTGTTAGAATGGCTAAAATCAACAACACAGGAAACAACAGATGTTGGTGAGGATGTGGAGAAAGGGGAACCCTCTTGCACTGTAGGAGGGAATGCAAACTGGTGCAGCCACTCTGGAAAACTGTGTGGAGGTTCCTCAAAAAGTTAAAATAGAACTACCCTATGATCCATCAAGTACACTACTAGGTATTTACCGAAAGGATGAAAAAATACTAATTCAAAGAGATACATGTACCCTGGTATTTATAGCAGCATTATTTACAATAGCCAAATTATGGAAACAGCTGAAATGTCCATCGACTGACGAATGGATAAAGATGATGTGATTATATATATGTGTGTGTGTGTATATATATTTATATTATATATATTTATATTTATATATATTTACATTATATATGTTTATATATTATATATATTTATATATGTATATATACATATATACACATATACACATATACATACACACACACACACACACACACACACACACCAGGATATTACTCAGCCATCAAAAAGAATGAAACCTTGTCACATTCAAGGATATGGATGGAGCTAGAGTATTATGCTAAGCAGAATAAGTCAGTCAGAGAAAGACATTTACCATATAATTTCAGTCAAATCTGGAATTTAAGAAACAAAGAAAATGAGCATAGGAAGAAAAGAGAGAGAGAGAGGCAAACCAAGAAACAGACTCTTAACTATAGAGAGCAAACTGATGATTACCAGAGAGGAGGAGGATGGCAGGTGGGTTAAATAGGGGGTGGGGATTAGGGAGAGCACTTGTGATGAGCACCAAGTGTTGTATGAAAGTGCTGAAACACTATATAAAACTATAAACTATAAATAAAACTATTAACTATATAAAACTAAAACTATAAACACTATAAAAAACTAATATTACACTGTCTGTTACCTAACTGGAATTTAAATAAAAACTTAAACAAGCAAACTAGAAATATGCATGCTCATGTAATATCAAGTGGGAATTTTCACATTATCCCGATTTACAATTTAAAGCTCAAAACAAATGTTGTTAAGTGTCCCATGGCCAGCCACCACTGGGGCTAGACATCTTCCACCCTCTGTAACCCCTTCCCCAGCAGCTAAAAAAGGAGCTACAGAATCTGCCCACAAACCCTCTAATCCTGGAGAGACCCCTGTGAGAGAGACAGAGGGAACATTCTTTCTTCCATGTGGTTTTGTACTCAATCCACAGACCCATTTTAGTGTCTCCAGAGGAGAGAGGCTGGGAAGAATTGTCCGGGTGCCCCTGGAGGACCAAGAAGGCTAAGGGTGTGAGGATAAGCCCAGGGCCTATGCCTGGTCTAGAGAGGCCCACAGAACAGCCTGTGCTCACAGAGGTATGAGGTGTAGGAAGGAGACATTGCCAACCATCCTCCACCCCTGCAGTTCTCCAAGGCTCTGAAAGAAGAGAGAGACGCTGATTTCTCTGGCTCCCACAAGAGTACAGGAAATAATGAAGAGGAGTTATAGGGAGACCCAGGTGCCCCTCTGATGGAGCAACCTAGATGGAAAATGAACACCCTCCCCACAAAAATAATCACCCCCATCCAAACTCAGCTCCTCTGGGGTTGGGCTAAGAGGTGAACAGGTGAGGTAAGAATATCACATAGGGGTGACTGGTTGACGATGGGAACTGGCTGTGGTTTCTGTTCTGGTTCACTTGGTTACCATCAGATGCTGGTGGGAGAGGAAGAATCTCAGGGGTAGGCATGCCTCCTCTTGCCCCTGCGTGAAGGCCTGTCTGCTCCAGTCTATGATGGGGGAGGGGGCTGAAGGTATTAGACTGACATTTTAAAACTGGAGTGGACTAGTTTTAAAAATGAAGTGACAGAAAATTAGGTCACTAAGATGTAGAAAAAAGAGGAAATGTAGTCGAATGCAGCCTAGACATTGGTCAGGGAAGAGAGAAGATGTCTGTGATTCTAACTGGGAGACAATGCTTGGGGCCCCCAGGCAGGTCTGTATCCAGCCCTGAAACAGCTAGGCAGAAGTGGCCTCCCAGACCCAGGCACTGATAATGCCCAGAGTCTCTGTGATGGCAGGGGAGAAGGTGATCCTGGAAATAGCCCCACAGTTGATCTAGGTCTGAGATGCTGCTAACATTTAAGAAATCCAGCTTTTTAAGGGCGCCTCGGTGACTCAGTCAGTTAAACCTCTGACTCCTGATTTCAGGTCAGGTGGTGATCCCAGGGTCATGGGATTGAGCCTGTGTCGGGCTCTGCACTGAGCATGGAGCCTGCTTAGAATTCTCTCTCTCTCCCTCCCTCCTCTCTCTCTCTCCCTCTCTCTCCCTCTTTCTCCCTCTCTCTCCCTCTCCCTTTGACCCTCTCCCCTGCCAGCTCATGCTCTCATTCTCTCTCTAAAATTAAAAAAATAATAAATCCACCTTTTAAAAGTGTCTTTTCCTCCTATTTTATTGTTTTTTTTTTTATAACTTGACACAATGGTGGAAGTCTCCCATGGAAATAATTTTGATGATTTTTGTTCTATCTTGTTTGTGAAAGGAAAAAATTCAAATGTGACTTTGTGAAGGTTTCTTTAAGATGTGCGTTATTTTCTACTAGCTCAAGTATATGCTTTACTCTGGGAAAATAATAATACAACAGTTTTACATTTAAAATCCTCAAAAAAGAGTTAGTCATATCTTTATCTGAACCATATTTGAAGTATTTCTTTTTCATCATAGAACAGAGTCCCTCTCACAGTGATTGAGCTCATGATTTGGATCTTGTGAGTTCTGTGCTCTGACCTTCCCAAAAATTTTCGTACTGAGTTTTATTTTGATTTAGTTTGGTTTTTTTTATTTGGACTATTGCCATATTCTCTGTGTCCAGATATAGTTTTGAAGTGTAGTATATTAACTTAATAGATAATATTATTTTTCTCACATTATAGATGAGGACACTGAGACACAGAAAGATTAGGTACCCTGCCCATGGTCATTCAGTTCATTAAGAGGAGGAGTTGAGCGTCAGTCTAGCCAGTTAATCAGCCTTATGTCCGTACCAACATAGGGTATGGTCATTTAAAAGTTATTTGCCAATCAAACAGGCAAAAACTGGCATCTCATTGATGTTTTAATTTGCATCTCTGATTACTAATAATGCTGCACATTGTGTTTGTAATAGATTATTGACTTTTGCATCCTTGTGAGTTGCCTGTTCGTGAGCCTTGCTCAATTTTCTATTGGTATTAATCTTTTTTTCTTTTTGATTTGTTGGAACTCTTCATGAATTTTCACCACTTGACTATGTGTGCATGGGTGGTGGGGGGTAGAAGTGCATTTTGCCTATGTGTGAGTTTAAAAAATTATGTAGTCATCATCTCTATCAATTTTTCCTTTTATGATTTTTCTTTGTTGTTTGATTTAGAAAGGCCATCTCCTCATGTTTATCCATATTTTCTTTTTATCCTTTTAGTAGACTTTCATTTTTTCATCAACATTTTAGTTTTAAATATTTTCAAACAGACAGTAAAGTTGAAAGCATTTTACAGCAAACATCTGTAAAAGCACCATCTGGATTCTACTGTTAACGTTGTACTGTGCTTGCTTTATGCATAGCTTTCCATGTATTCATCTCTTTATTGATCTGTTAATCCAGTTTATTTTCAGTGTTTTACAAAGTAAATCGCAGACAGTATACATCCCCTCCAAGCACTTTGGCATGCATATCCTTAATTAAAGTTCAGTATTTGTTTGTACTTTTTTCTTTTGATGTAAAATTTACCCCCACTGAAATACACAAATCTTAAGTGTGTTTTCACTGAGTTTTGGCAAATTTATACGCTTATATAGCCCCAAATCCTATCAAGATGTAGAGCATTACCACTACCTCAGAAAGTTCCCTTCCATGACCCCCCCCCTCCCCTGCCTCCACACCACCATAAGAAAACCTTTCTGCCGTAAATGACTTGCCTTCTATAGAGTTTCATGTAAGTGGAATTATACGGGATACAATTCTGTTCACGGATTGCTCGCATTTCTGCACACGTGGCTACCACAGGCACTGATGGCCTTTGTCCTGGGCTCTTTTCAAGGATGTTTGTTTATCAGGTGGCTTTGAAATGCAGAGATCACATCTACCTCATGAGCAAAGAGCAGAAGCGCTCGCTGCCCACTATAAAGGATGCAGCTTCGCCAAGCCCAGGGTCTCCACTGCATGTGCAGCTGTGGGAATTGGGTTTGGGGACCTGTGCAGGAAAATGCTGATGCTCTGGCTGTTGCTATAGCTGCCAGTACTACAGTCATTTGTCACTGACCCAGGAGCCCTGTTTCTTTTTTTTTTTTTTAATTTTTTTTTCAATGTTTTTATTTATTTTTGGGACAGAGAGAGACAGAGCATGAACGGGGGAGGTGCAGAGAGAGAGAGAGACACAGAATCAGAAACAGGCTCCAGGCTCCGAGCCATCAGCCCCGAGCCTGACGCGGGGCTCGAACTCACGGACTGCGAGATCGTGACCTGGCTGAAGTCGGACGCTTAACCGACTGCGCCACCCAGGTGCCCCGAGCCCTGTTTCTTTTACCAGCATCCGTGAAAAGGTGGCAAGGCTGGTTGGCTCCCAAATGGGGTAAATAAAGTCTCCAACCATTCACAGTTCTTAACATACAGTATGTAGTCAAGCCTCTTTGTCTCCACATGTTTTTGAGAGTCACTTGCTTTGTCGCATTTATCAGTAATTCTTTTTCTTTTATTGCTGAGTAGTATTTCATTGTTCCACAGTCTGTTTCTCCATTCTTCGGGACTGTACCCAGGTTTTTCAGCTATCACGAGTAAAAGTGCTATGAAAATCCTTGCTAGATACCTTAGAGTAAAATTGCTACGTCATAAGGCAGGCATATGTTTGGTGTTCTTTTGAAAATGGCCAAACCTTTTTCCAAAAGGATTGTGTCATTATATATTCTCCCAGTATGTAGGAGAGGTCCAATTTCTGTATCACTGTCAACATTTGATGATGTCAGTCTTTTTCATTTTAGCTCTTCTGGAAGCTTTTGTGGTGGTATCTTATTGTGGTTTTAATTTTTTTTTTTTTTTTGAGAGAGAGAGAGAATGAGCAGGAGAGAGGGGCAGGGTGGGGGGGGGGGTAGAGAGAGAGAGGGAGGGAGGGAGGGAGGGAGGGAGGGAATATCTTAAGCAGGCTCCATGCTCAGCAAGGAGCTCTACATGGGGCTGGATCCCATGACACTGGGATGGTGACTGAGCTGAAATTAAGAGTCGGACCCTCAACTGGCTGAGCCACCCAGGCACCCCCTTACTGTGGTTTGAATTTGCATTTCTTTGATTACTAACGATGTTCACTACGTGTGTGGATTAATTGGTCGTTTATAGATCTTGTTTTATAAAGTGTCCAAATTTTTTGCACATTTTGGGGGGTTGTTTACGGAGTTCTTTATTGCTTCATTGATATCAGTCATTTGTTGGATATGTTTCTTTCAGTCTATGGCTTACCTACTAAACTTCCTAATGGTATCCTTTAATGAACAGAAATTCTTAATTTTGATTAAGTCTAATATGTAATTTTTTGTTTATGGATATTGTTTTCTGTGACTTCTCTAAGAAACTTTTGACTATTCCAAACCATGGAGATATTCTCTAAGTTCCTCTAAACTCCAGTACTGCCCAGCCTGCACTCCTTACTTTGAACTCTCCTCATAGTAGACGTTTCTTTGAGAAGTGTCAAGCCCTTCAACTCTTCCTCTTGAAAATGAGGGTAGCATACAGGAGGCAACCCTATCAGACCAGTCTACCTTTCCCAGATATCTTGGAACCCTGGTCAATAAATATTTTCTCCATCTTGTTACATATACATATCACCTTTAATTCACACCCTGACCCCATGCAAGTTATTATTAACACCACGTTACAGATCCGGAAAAATGAGGCTCACTAAGGTGAGGTAACTCACTCAAAGTCATCAGCTCCACAGCTGGAAATAGAACTTGGAACTTCCTAATTCCATAAACTGTGCTCATTTCTACTCCTACCGCTGAGACTACACACTGTTCACTATTCATGCTTTGCATCATTGCAGACACATTGAGCTTCATTCCCATTTTATATGGCTGGCGCTATAATCCTCTGACACTTCCCAGGTCTGTTGTTCATGTTTCTTAAGTGATTTGTCTTACAAACAAAATGATATATTGCAAGTAGTATATGGAGATTAAACAGGATTCATGCAATAAATTGCTGACTCAAGTCCGAAACGCTTTGTTGCCTTTTTCTTAAAGGAATGTTTTAGGCAAATTTTAATTTCTGTTTTCCTTAAAGAAAAATTTAAAATAGCTCTGTGAAATTGTGAAAACTACTTGGTGGGAGGGGGCGGTGTGGTTAAAAGTCTCTGTTTCATACGAAGGGATCCAGCTTTTGCTGGTGGCCTACTTTTCTGTCCTAACTCAACTATGTTGTTCCAAATCTAAGTGAAAAGAGTAAAACTTACCTTCTAGATATTGCTTACCATGCTGGATAAGGATCCAAGTAAGGACATATGTTATTCATGTCTTTTTTTCTCTTTGGTTTCCAACTCTAAAAAATCATATGGCAAGTTCTTTTAGTAGATTAAGCATAAATGGATGCAATAAATGATACACGGAAGGGTTTTCACTTTTTCGGAGAGTTATTTTACAATTATATATTAGTAGCGTTAATATTGTCCTGATTTAACATATTTCACAAGGGCCAATAGCATATCTTTGTGAGCTTAATAAAGAAAGTGCCAAAGACCTGAATTTTCCCTCCATAATAAACCATTAGAGAGCATATGGGTTATAGTATACGTATAACCCATACATATATATAGTATATGTATATAGTATATGTATAGTATATGTCATGGCACAAGTTTTGGGTTAAGGAGCTAAGATCACTTTTTGTATTACAGTTTTTCTTGAAATCACTTACAGTTCTTGATTTTTCAGTTCAATTCTTTTTCTTCCAAAATTTTATTTAAATTCAAGTTACTTTACAAATAGTGTAGTGTTCGTTTCAGGAGAATTTAGGATTCGTCACATATATATAACACCCAGCACTCATCCCAACAAGTGCCCTCCTTAATGCCTATCACCCATTTACCCCTCCCCCCACCTCCCTCCCTCCAGCAACCCTCAGTTTGTTCTCTATAGTTAAGAGTCTCTTATGATTTGTCTCTGTGTTTTTTTTAATTTTTTAATGTTTATTTTTGAGAGAGAGACAGAGAATGAGTGGGTTAGGGGCAGAGAAAGAGAGACATAGAATCCAAAGGAGGGTCTAGGATCCGAGCTGCCAGCACAGAGCCCGACGCGGGGCTCGAACCCATGAACTGCAAATCATGACCTGAGTGAAGTCGGGTGCTTAACTGACTGAGCCACCCAGGTGCCCCTCTCCCTCTCTGTTTTTATCATATTTTATTTTTCCTTCCCTTCCCCTGTGTTCATCTGTTTTGTTTCTTAAATTCTACATATGAGTGAAATCATATGGTACTTTTATTTCTCTGACTTACTTAGCATCATAGGATTTTTCACTTTTAAATGTGGGTGTCAGACTGGGCCACAGAGTCCCCTGTCCAGACCCGGTGGATTGTTTGCAGGATCTTTGTCCCCGGCGACTTGACTGAGCTTGGCAGCAACTGCAAGTTGGTGGCAAGAAGTGATGGGCTTTAGGAGTGGGCACCTGCTAATGGAACACTTTGGAAGAAGTATGTGACCTAGACGGATGGGCATGATGCTGTGACTCCGCCCACTTCAGAGAATGTTCTAGACATATTCTCGGGGCAGAGTAGATCACGGAGCTCCAAAATGAAACCAAACACCACACGTCTAGGGCCATGGGATATTTTTGTTTCTCTTTTCTCTTAATGTGGGTTCTCCTCAAGGCAGGTCTTGAGCTAAGGATTTGAGTGTGAGAGATTTATTAAGGAAAGGCTCCCAGGAGGGGCATTCCCAGCAAGGAAAGAAGGCTAGGGAATGGAGAAGCAGCCAAGAAAGGAAGTGGTTTTAAGTGATGTCTGATTCTCTTGGGAGTTCTGGAGCATTAACTCTTCCAGGGTCTGTCCTTCTTCATGGGAAAGAAGCTGGGCTTTCGTAACACGCTGTTCATCATATCACTGGCTGCCAGGTGGGGGCACTGGGATAGAAGAGGTAATAAGTAACCTCCTGGGCACTTCCAGCTGTCTGTACGGGTGAGGTAGTTCCAGTGCTCAAGGGTGAACCTCAGAAGTCACAGGTGCTGCTGGATGGGAGCACAGAGCCAATAAAAGGAACGGCTGGGTTACCAACAGGACCTAGTGTCCGCTGCACCTTCTGTAGTTTGGCAATCTTTCTGGGATTAGAATATATTAAATATGAGAGGCGTCTGGGTCGCTTAGTCAGTTAAGCATCTCACTTCGGCTCAGGTTCTGATCTCACGGTTCGTGAGTTCAAGCCCCACATCGGGCTCCGTGCTGATAGCTCGGAGCCTGGAGCCTGCTTGGGATTCTGGGTCTCTCTCTCTCTCTCTCTCTCTCTCTCTCTCTCTCTCTCTCTGCCCCTCCCCTGCTTGCACTCTGCCTCTCTCTCTTTCAAAAATAAATAAACATTAAAAACTTTTTAAAAAGAATATATTAAATATGAATTAATAGAAGTCAGAGAGGGCTTCATAGAATATTCCTGGGTCTGCTTGATCTTCTTCACCAAGGCAAAGCAGAACTAGGCTGTTTACTTCACTAATGTAACAATGAAATGCTTTGTAAGGTGCTCTCAATCCTCTCCCTGGAGGGCCTAAATCAGAAGTACCCCTGCCTGAGGCTGTTGCCCAAGCTTCCGCCTGCTTTCCTCTGATAGCTCAGGTTCTAGCTCCAGATCTCCGCAAGCATCCTGCTCTTCTAGAACTTTCTGTATCACAGTTCCTTGTTCAGAGTCTCTGTCTCCCTGAGGGCAGTGTTGTGGGCATATTTGGATCCTCTAGCAAGCCCAGCCTCCACTAAGCTGAGTGCCGCACACATGGTAGGTCCCCCAGAGTGAAGCATTTAGAAACTGTTTTGTTAGCTTTCTTGCCTGCTCCTGGTTTCTCCTAGTGACTGCTGTCAGTTGAAACAAAAATTACACATGCATATATTTTTTTGGCCATCAACACTATCTTGTTGTTTGTGTATCAGGGTTTTTTTTTTATTGCTGTATAATAAATTACTAAAAACTTAATGGCTAAAAATAACATACATTTAGCATCTCACAGTTTTTGTGGGTCAGGGTGTGGGCATGGTTTAACTGGGTCCTCTGCTCGGTGCCTACCAATGCTGCAATCAAGGTATCAACCCAGGGGTGTTCCCAGCTCATTATGGTTGCAGGAAAAATTCCTTTCTCTGTGGTTGTGAGAATGAGCACACCTCTCCCCCCCCCACTTCTCCCCGGCTCTTTGCTAGAAGCAGTCTGAAGGCTTCCCTCAGGCCCTGGAAACCCAAAGGTCATTGATTTATAATCTTGCCTTGAGTGAAGCTTGCATGATAGTGTGCTGAACAAGGAAAACAAAACGAGGCAGGATTTGGTTATTTAGAACCCTGGGAATACCCCAGTTCAAGTTCTGGGCCTCTCTTCACACTTACTCATGTAGAGACTGTGATGTTGAGGAAACTGTTAACCTCTTTGTGCTTCCCTGTCTGTTCATGCAACACAGGACTTTTTCGTGATAATCTCTGAGGCAACCAGCTTAGTACATTACATTCAATGTAATATATTTACTCTGATCCTGGGATCAAAAAACTCAATTTAGAATCCTGCCTCTGCCACTTACTGTTGGGATGACCTTAAACAAGTTATTTAACATTCCCGAGTTTGAGTTTCCTCAACCTTAAAATTGAGATAGAATGGTGCTTGCCTCATAGGTTTGTCAAGAGAATTAAAAGAAGACGTCCGATAGACACATGAAAACATGCTCAACATCACTCATCATCAGGGAAATACAAATCAAAACTACAATGGGATGTCACCTCACACATGTCAAAATGGCTAAAGTTAACACAGGAAACAACAGGTGTTGGCGAGGATGCAGAGAAAGAGGAACTCTCGTACACTGTAGGTGGGAATGCAAACTGGTGCCTCCACTGTGGAAAACAATATGGAGCTTCCTCAACAAGTTAAAAATAGAACTACTCTACATTCCAGCAAATGCACTACTGGGTATTTACCAAAAGGATAAAAAAACACTGATTCAAAGGGGCACATGCACCCCAATGTTTATTAGCAGCATTATCAGCAATAGCAAATTATGGAAACAGCTCAAATGTCCATCAACTGATGAATGGATAAAGAAGATGTGGTATAGATATGCAATGGAATATTACTCAGCCATCAAAGAGAATGAAATCTTGCCATTTGCAAGGATCTGAATGGAGCTAGAGAGTATTATGCTAAGCAAGATAAGTCAGTCAAAGAAAGACAAATACCATATGATTTTACTTGTATGTGGAATTTAAGAGACATAACAGATGAACATAGCGAGGGTGGGGGGGAAAGAGACAAAACAGATCCTTAACTATAGAGAACAAACAGAGATGCTAGAGGGAAAGTGGGAGGTGGGATGGGTTAAATGCACGATGGGGATTAAGGAGGGCATTTGTTGGGATGAGCAGTGGGTATTATATGTAAGTGATGAATCACTAAATTCTACTTCTGAAACCAGTATTACACTGTATGTTAGCTAACTGGAATTTAAATAAAAACTTGAAACTAAAAAAAAAAGACGAAGAGGTCTAAATAAAGTGATATATACCTACCTGGCCCATAATTACATGTTTAGTGCATAAAATATTAGCTATTGTTATTATTATTTAAAATTTGAAGTTGTGTTGCATGTTAACCAGACTTTAGGGAAGAGTCTGGGTGGGCTGTCTGGAAAGCCTGAGTTGAGGAATGGAATGTTTTCCACTCTGGCAAGTGTCTTTTTCTCTTTAAACTATGTTCTCTGTCTATAAGGTGGTGTGTGTGTGTGTGTGTGTGTGTGTGTTTTGAAAGTAAAGATGACAAAGGGGAGAGAAGGAGAAGATGAAAGAAGGTCCCTAGAATGGTTTGGCCCCACACTGAAGTGGAAACATGTCATTAAGTCAATCCATGGAGTAATGGAGCACACACAGTCCCTGCCTGCCCACCTTCTTGGCAAGCCCAAGGAAGCCAATGTCACTTCTTACTCTCACTGCTGGTTAGGCTGTTTTCAAACCCCGGAGCCTTATCTGTCACTGTGGCCTAGTGTCCCTAGTGAATCAGACAGGCCTGGAGGTCAGAAAGCCTGGATCTCATAGAAGAACCTTTCTAGTCGCTGATGCATTTATTGCCACGCATGAGAGGAAGGACGGTTTCATTATGAGTTTGGTGTTACCCATGGTTCAGAGCTGGGCTGTCCAGCTTCCCAGCCCCATACTACCTGTTAAATCGATGTCTCCCACCATTCCAGTGACCAAAGAGAAGATAATGCCCTTGGACACAGTCATTCCTTAGCAATTATGCAATCGCAAGCAATTTGCTTGCTGAACCTGAGGCTGACCTAAATGTGTATTGTCTGTACATCTATTTCGAGTGGCTGCCTTGCCATCCACAGATACTTGATTATTAGTGTCTCTAATTAGTGGGCCACACTGAACTTTTCTCATTCTCTTATTAGTTTATAGCCATTAATATTTCCATCAAGGCTTATCAAGTATTTTACCCTATGTACAGCATCGGACAGCTACAGGGAAATTTTTTTCAGTAAAAGCTGGAAGTCTAAATATTATACGACATCCTCAAAATACTACATGATGGCAACCAAATGAACAAAATAAAAGCACCATTTGGGCTGACTGAAACGTGCCTGGGGATTGCGCTGTGCCTCTGAGCCTCCAATTTGTGACCTCTCGCTTATGGCTTTGTCTCATGGCCCAGGATGGTTTGTATTTTCATGTCATGGAATAAGAAGTGATACTGACCTGTCACTCCTAACAAGGGCCTGGCAGCCTGATTTCACCGGCTGGCCAATTTGTGGAGATTGTCAAGTTCTGTGTTTAGTTACCTGTGGCATTTCCCATTGCCAGAACCTTGCAGAACTAAAGGGTTGGTGCTTGTCCCAAATGTGTCACAGACCAGAGGAATGTGAATAGTCGTGTTGCGATGTCAGATGTGTGCAACCACACCCTGGCTCTGTGGTCACTGAATAGTAACAGTCTTTTTCAGGGGCTCCTACCACTGCTTTCAGAGGCCCCTGAGCCTAGAGGCCCAAGATAACAATAACAATTCTGAAGATTCCGCAGCAGGATCCCTCCCTGTAAGGCTGATTTTGTGGTTATGTGGTCTTCCCCTGAATGACCTGAACCTGGGCTCCAGAAGTAGAATGCTGATGGGCACTTGAAAAAAAAAATGTTAATTCCGTAATTGGGCACCATTTAGTGCTTAGTTTTGCAAAGGACCAATGATCACTGTTCTGCTGTTTGCTTTGTTGCTGCTAAATTATCTTCTGTAATTTTGATATTAATGAGGAATATTCCACATCGTGGAATAAAACCGTGTGTAAAAACTGTGAATCAGGTCGGGAACACATGACATTCAAAAGGGGCAAGTGATTGGAGTGCAATAAAGGGGCTGGTTACTAAGGTTTGGTCGGGGCTCAGGGAGACCAGCAGGGACTGGGGAATCAGTGAGCCATCTGTGCCCTTAGACATGAAGTGACTTGGGAAAGGGAAGGCTTCCCAGAAAAAGTAGCTGTCACTCTAGGAGAGGGCCACCTGATGGGAGTTGTGGTCTTAGAGTAGCAGCAGCACTGACCGCCCCAGCCCGGGCCGGGGGCAGGGGGTGGTCTCTCCTTCCTCCTGCCTCTGGTCTCCTATGAGTGCTTCCCATTGGCCATCCCAGCCAGAAACTGGAAGGCAAGGGAGCCCAGTTCCCTGGGTCCCCAGAGGTCAGCCTCTGGGACCAGAGCAGGGTGGGAGAGGATAGAGAGTCTGGGCGGGGGAGAAGACTCAGAATATGCAGTACACCTTGCTGACTCTTAGCAGAGGCTCTAATCACATTTCCCAAGTGGCAATGTCAGTTCATTTCCAACAGGCATTATTTAGTACAGTGCCATAATTATTAATGATCTAGAAGTTCTCTGAGAAAGGACTAGGGAAAAAAAGAGGCTCAGTCCAAATTATAGAGCTCTGATTATGGTATGAATTTCTAAGCTTGTTTAAAGCATGCGTTTAGAGGTGTTTCAGTGAACAGAGGCAAACGAACACCTGAGCCGGGGGCCCAGACATCTGCCTTCTTGCGCTGTGATTAAAATAAACAGTTAATGCATTTGGTTTGAGTGGCTGTTAAATCATGAATTGGCAGCTCACCATAGACCTCACCACCCCCTGATGTTACATCCGGTTCTTTATGTTCCTTTCTGGCTGTTGAACACCCCCTGAGTTTGTTTTTGTTGTTTTAATTTTTTAATGTTTATTTATTTTTGAGAGACAGAGTATGAGCTGGGAGGGGCAGAGAGAGAGAGAGACACAGAATCCGAAGCCATCTCTAGGCTCTAGATGTCAGAACAGAGCCCAATGTGGGGCTTGAACTCACAGAATGTGAGATCATGACCTGAGCCGAAGTCAGATGCTTAACCGACTAAGCCACCCAGGTGCCCCTGAACACTTCCTGAGTTTGTTACCCTCCATCTAAACCTCAGGGGAGTGTTTCTCAAAGTGTGGCCAGTATTACCCAGGAATTTGTTAAAATGCAGATTAATAGATTCCATTCCAGACATACTAAGTCAGAAACTTTGGGAATGGGGCCAAACGAATTGTTTTAACAAGACTTCCTGGGCATTCTGATGCTCACCGAAGTTTGAGACCTGCTGCTCTAGACATTAGGGCCCTTGTTATCTTTCTCCCCTGGATCCGTAACCCTCATTTTCCTTCACACAGGCACTCCTCGTTTGATGTCCTCATTCAGCTTTAGGAAGCTGACCTCTATTATCAATAATATTAGGATTGTTCTTACTGATTTATTATTGCTACAGTTATTTGCTGGCTTAAAATGATTGCATTGCCAAGATCCTGTTAAAAGGTCCCTAAAAGGTGGGAGTAGAGCCAAAAAGTCAGTAATGTTGGGTCATATGTCTGTCCTTCCTAGGTTGGGCTGGTAAAATACTGTAATAAAATAGATCCAGAAAACTCTGGATCTTGACAGCATGACCCAGTAGACATGAGAAGCATACAAGAATGGTGCCTGGTGAACCTCTAAGGATGAGAATGTGCTGTTTTCTCATGTGTCAGGGAGATCACTCTCCCCAGCTATGGGACAACTGTCTCGCTAGTGAGCATAAGCCCTAGAAGTGTAGAAATGAGCTTATTTATTAGAAATGCATACTGAGTGTTTACTGTGTGCCAGGCACTCTTCTGGGGGTTGTTTTTCTGTCTTCTTTGCATCTGGGGCTGGGATAGCAGGGCAGGTGACATCCGTATTTACAAAGCCTTGCCTACTCATGACCCTTGGCATCTCTCCAAGGAACCTTGGCAACCAGAGCCATATCTGGCTTTACACAGGATCTCGGTTTAGGAATTGGCAATCAAATTAAGAATTAGTGATTTGCCGATTAAATTAAAAAACAAATAGAACAAAAATGTCAGAAGGTCCCTTGGAACCGGATGAATAAGGATTCCTCTTCCTATCTATTTTATTTTTACTGAAGGAACTTCTTCCCTCTCTAATTAATTGTTGATCATCTCAAATATATGCAAACATGCAAAGAAATTTATTGCAGCCCTGACGAATTCCACTGTCACTGTGGCAAGTACTGAATCAAAGTTGTTTCAACACAGATGTTTCCATTTGATAAAGAGGCACTTAAAGTAATGAATGGGAACATTTAGAAAGCTTACATATTTGGCATCAGTTTTATTAATAAAGTATTAGGAGAACAAATATTTCATATTAAATCATACCTAACTGCTTCTCTGAAAAATAGTATAAATTTCTCCCTTCATAGAAAGGCTTTCATCTGAGACTCTCAGTGCATTTAATGGGTATTAAGTTATAAAACAGTCTCATCAGATGATGCTAAAAGACAATGATAATCTCTGTTTTGAAGAGGGAAGAATAGAGTCACCAAGGAGAAAAGCAACGTGCCTGAGTTTTCATAATCATAATAGCTACTTCTCATCTAGCACATACCATGTGGCAGGCACACTACCAACGCGCTTTATATGTATTCTCTTTTGATTCTCAGAAAAAGCTCCGTGAATAAGTACAGTAATTGACGCCCAAAAAGGTTAAGTAACTTGCTCAGTGACATAGTAATTTACCCAAGTTCATATGCGTCATCTGTAACAAAATTAGTGGCAAACACAACTGAAACCTTTCTTTTTTGGTACTGCTCTCACCTGAGTCTTCTCTATCTAATTATTTTAGGATGCTTCAAAGCCTCAAATTCCCCAGGATAATGAATTATTCACCAGTATTATTATGCTAACGAAATCATAGGCGGGGCCTGATTTCTGAGTCTGGACCGAAGCCAGTGTAGAGAAAAACTATCCAGCCTCCATTGATAGTGTAAACTTTCTGCAGCTGCACAGAATCTCATGTGTAATGCTATTTGTGGCACAGTGGAGAAAAGCAAGGACCAGCACAAATCCTGTAGTTTTGGGGAAGTGATGCATACAGGATATTGTGATAGCCTTTCTAGCAACCACTAGCCTGAGGCGGTAGGGTAAAATATCACACCAAACCCACCCCCCCCCCAAAATCACCAATGGCAATGTGTTGTTAATGTAGAAAGTTCATGAAAAGAACAAACAGACTCATAGCATGAGAGGGCCTCAGTTCTTACTTAAAGCCTGACTTGATGTATCAGAAAGATCAGCGGTGGAAAAGTTGTGCTGACTGCATTCTAACAGAGACGATATCCTAACATGATACAAGTCCCAGGAAAGGACAGGTGGTGGGAATCCCATGCCCCGTCCTTCCACATTCCCTGAAAGGAGAAAGATAAAGAGAAAAATACACACTTGGAAATGAATTACTATGGAAAAAACTTGGGCAGAGAGGAAGTCATGGAAAGAAAGAGAGAGAGAGAAAGAAAGAAAAAAGGAGAAAGGGAGAAAGAAAAAGGCCATTTGTGTCAACAACCAGATGATGCTGAAATAAGTGCTTTCTGGTTTGTTGGCAGCTTTTGTGTCTAGTGGAGACTGAATCTTGACCAAGCACCTGCCACATGTAAGTCTCTGTGCTTAGTGCTTTGAGTAAACAGGCACGTATATCCCTTACAGACATAGTATCTAATAGTCGAGACAAGATGCAAAATAAATGAAGTTGCAATGAAATGTGATAATTGTGCTGAATCACTTATACTAACAGTGTTATGGAAGCACAGAATGGTGGGAGGGGGGGAAGGATAGATTCCTGTTGGGGGAATTTGGAGGATTTGGCATAGATCACTGGGGCAAAGAATATCAAGCAGAACAGTAAAAATTAAGGCACAGCAATGGGAAGTTAAAGAAAATGTTTAAATGAAACCAGTAGTCCAATTTGGATAGAATGCAGGATGTGAAGGGAGGCAAGTAGAAGATGAGGCTGAGAACACGGGTAGGGAAGAGATGGAGTGAACTCTGGGGTCATCTGTGCTAAGACATGGAACATTCATTCAAGGGAAGGTCTTGGAGAGTCTTGAACAGGCGAGTGACAGGATCAACCCTGTGCCTTAGGAAGATGATCCTGGCAGCAGATCCACAGAGTATGCTCTCTTCTTTTCCTCCTCAGGGATTACGGGATTGGGTGATCACACGCATCAGAATATAAATGAGTGAGAGGAGCGGCACTAAGGGATAACCACACTTATCTATGAAATGATTGTTTCCAAACATTGGCAGTTTATTATGGGTGATAAATGAGGAGTGATGCTGTTGATAACTGGTTGTGACACTCAAGCACGAGGTGAGAGTTGGTATAGAGTGCCAGTCTACAGCTGTTGACAACAAGAACCAAGGAAGGGTCATGGAAGCCTGTGACATGAACACTGGCAGAAATACAGCTGTCTTCACCCATTCAGGCTGCCATTACAAAACACTACCGACTGGGGTGCTCCCAACCAGACATTTATTTCTCACAGGTCCGGAGGCTAGGGACCAAGGCCTTAAGACCTGGTGTCTGGTGAGACCCCCCATCCAGGTACTTAGAGCCTAAGACCAAGGCTCTAAGACCAAGGCACCAGCAGATCTGGTGTCTGGTGAGAGCCCCCATCCAGGTACATACATGCCTGAGTTCTCCCTGTGTCCTCACATGGTGGGAGGGGCAAGGGAGCAGTGTGGGAGCTTTTCCATAAGGGCACTAATCTCATCCATGAGGCCTCCACCTTCATGACCTAATCATCTACCAAAGGCCCCATCTTCAAATACCATCACTTTGGGGGTTAGGTTTCAGCCTATGAATTTGGGGGCAACACTCAGTCTACAGCAATGTCTATAGCATTCAGTCTGCAGTGACGGTTTTGGATGAGGTCGTACCACAAGGGTGAGAAAGTGAAGAGAAGATGGTAAGCATAGAGCCACAGGGCATGGCCGTGCATGGCATCAGCTTTACAGGTACCAGCTGTGAGTTGCAACCCCTAGATTGATGTCACACACACTCTGCTGCAGCCCTAAATACCCACCCATCTTCACCACTGGGGATTTCACAACAGTCCTGGATTCTGAAGTCCTAAATAGGTCCTCAGATCACTTGGATATAAAGATATGCTGACGTGTTGTTGCTTTACTTTTAAGCAGTCTGACCCACAGTATGCTTGATCTAGACAGACACTTGTCATATGCTGTCCCTCCGCAGCTCTTGACACAGTGCTCCCCAGCTTCCTGTTACAGGTTGAATTATATTCTCCAGGGATTCTTATGTTGAAGCCATAATCCCTAGTTCCTCGCAATTTGACCATATTTGGAAATAAGGTTAATGTGGTTATAATTAGTTAAGATGAGGCCATCCTGGAGATAGTGGGCCCTAATCCATTAGGAATGGTGTCCTTACAAAAAGGGGAAATTTGTACACAGACACACACACACACACACACACACACACACACACACGAAGAACAATATGTGAAGATGAAGGGAGAGATAGGAGGATATTTCTATAAGCCAAAGAACATCAGATGGCAAGCAAACCACCAGAAGCGAGAGGAGAAGTATGGAATAGATTCTTCCTCACTGCCCTCAGGAGGAACCAATTCTGTTGACATCTTGACTGCAGACTTCTAGTAGCCTCCGGAACCATAAGACAACAAGCTTCGACTGTTTAAGCCACTCGGTCTGTGATGATCTGTTACAGCAGCCCCAGCAAAGTAATGCACCAACCAAGGGTGCTCCCCAGCCCTGATAAGGTGGCTATTCCTGAGAGGCCTCTCTTCTGCACATGGCGGCAAGCACCATGGGATACATTGCTCCGGTGCCACATTTTCAGAATATAACTAAGGTCTTGATTAGGAAGCAAAGAAGCTAAATACATTTGTGTCTCCAGAATTTTCTCTGGTATCTAAATTTGGGGGGCTAGAAAGTAAATCCAAGGCCCAGAGCTGAACTACTCTCACTACCAGGTTGGACACCGAGCCAACAGCTTGAGAGGTGGTCCCTGGGAGCCCCTGCCCGCCAATGATTCTTTCCCCATTAACCTCACGTGTTAAGTGACTGATGCCAAGCCCCCACTGCCTTCCATTCACTCGATTCTTTAGCAGAGGGAAGAGCCTTGGTGTCACTGGGTCCTCGCTTTGAAATAGTTTCCCTTGTGAGTTTTTTCCCCAGTGCGACCTGACTTTTCTCGTCACACTGAAGTACCCTTTCATGTCTTATTTTATTGGGCCTCACAGCGTATTGCAAGCACTTGAGGGCAGGGGTTCTACTTTGATCTCTTCTCTAAAGCTCCAGTACACTGAACATATAATTTATTTAATAGTAACCGTAAAAGGCCTTTGAAAGTAATCCTTGTAAATGGCCTTGTGACTTTTGTGATATTGAACTTGCGAAGGAATATGCGCTTGAGGTTTTTTTTTAATATATCGAGGGGAAATGCTTCTAAGAGTCTGAAGGGGTTGCCTGTAATCCAAAGAGGTTACTCAATGGAGGGAGAAATGCCTGGAGAAAACACACGGGCACAGTCTTCCATGAGGTGGCATCAGCACTAAATAAAAAAGGAAATTAGTGCTTGGTTAAACTGCTCTGGATTAGAATTGTTTGCAAGATGCACTGTCAGCTTTGGTTCAATATCACAAATCATTTCCCCTCTTCTCATGATTACAGAGCCACAACAGAGAAGAGATTTGAGTACATTTTAGTGTAGATCAGAATTCCCACAGTCAGCACTAAAAAAATTGACATTTTGTGCAGGATAAATCTTTGTTGTGGAGGGCTTCCAGTCTGTGCATTGTAGGATGTTTAACGGCATCCCTGGCCTCTACCCACCGGATGCCAATAGCATCCTGTCCTCCAAGTTGTGACAATCGAAAATATCTCGCAACTTGACGAAATATCCTGAGAGGCAAAATCACTCCCTGTTGAGAACCACCAATCTAAATGAGGGAAGAAATGTGCTTCCAACACGTTGATTTTTGGATTCCTCCTGGGAAGGAATGAGGACACATCATGGTTGGTTTTTAGTTACCAAGAGCAAGGTACCTGGCTGAAATATTTCCCCGGGAGACAGAAGCACAAAACACCCTCATGCCTGTCCATGGTTTCTTATTATGTCTTGTCCCTGGTTTACTGACAGTCATCAAAATATGAGCCCTGTGGCCCAGTTGGTTAAGTGTCCAACTCTTGATTTCGGCGCCGGTCATGATATCATGGTTCAGTTTGTGAGTTCAAACCCCACATTGGGTTCCCCACTGACAGTATGGAGCCTGCTCGGGAGTCTTTCTCTCCCCCTCTCTTTGCCCCTCCCCTGCTCGTGCTCTCAGTCTCTCTCTCAAAATAAATTTAAAAATTAAAAAAAAAAAACACTTAAAAGCCCTGTAGAATTAATAATCAAGTTCACGAAAGCTTCTGGAAAATTCTAGCCTCATCCACACTAAACTCACATATCTAATCTTACCCACTTGGGAAATAAAGTTAGGTCACATCCCATTTGAGATTTATGTTAGAGACTCCCATCCTGCTTGTGGCCTGAATGTCTTTCTTTCCTCTTGGAGCTTCTTTCCTGAGGGTCCTCTAGGAACCTCGGACACCTACACAGTTTAGTGTGTTTATCTAGTTTATTATTTCCTCCAGGAGAAGAAACCAGATCTCTGGCTGTTGTTGCTTTACAGTCCCTGCCTACTGCTCTGCCCGGCTAGGGTCCTACTTGACAGCACTTTTTCTTGACATGGGAGGAGGACGAACCTCTCTCCCTTAGTGTTGCACCCACCTCTGGTCCCTCTCGCCCCCTTGGGCCTGTTTTCTCAAGATGACAGAACTTTAGGTAAACAGGGCCCTCAACTCACACTCGCAAACACAGACATCCTCCCGTGCCCCCACCACGGGGCTTGAATGGCTGGTCTAGCCGTGGCCTGTGCCCACACCATGCTCCTCCCTTTGTGAGGAGGAAGACCGCCCTTCTCTTGCTCCAAGGGCAGCCCTGGTTCCTCTTGGTGCCCGGGGGGTGTGCCTGGTACTCCAGGGCACTCCTGTGGAGACAGCACGCCATTCCTCATCTACCACAGCACTGCAGAGAAGGCAGGGGCCCTCAGATACCAGTGCTGGCTGGGTGCTCTCTCTCTCTCTCTTCACGAGGCTGCAGGCAGCTCAGCACTGCCATCATTCCTGTTCACCCGCAGGATGACTCAGTTCTCAGAACGCCCCACTGGAGACTCCCCAGTGAGCCGCTGCAAAGGTAAAACAGTCTGATATTGGTGTAGTCGGCAAGCTCTGGGTTATTGAGTCTTGTTAAACCTTTTGTTCATTTATTAAGTCAGTCTGCCAGCCTTGTTTGAACACCTACTCTGTGTTGGGCCCTGATCTCACTGTGAATAGGACTGGCAAGAGCTGGTACCCTCACGGGGGGGGGGGGGGGGGGACAAGCCATAAATGAAGAAGATGATTTTGGATTGTGATATGTGCCTGAAGGAAATTGACGAGGTAGAGTATGGAGTGTGATGGAGAGGGTAACTACTTCAGATACAGGCTTCAGGGAATCACCTGTAAAGAGGTGATATTTGTTTTCAGAACTGAAGGAGTGTAAGTTCCCAGCCATGCAAGGAGCTGGGGAAGAATTCCAAGTACAGGGAACAGCATAGGCTAAGGCCCTGACAGATAACTAATCTTGGCCAGTTTGAGAACATTACAGGGACCAGGGAGTGAGAGGAGGAGTGCCCTGAGATGGGGCTGGAGAGGTGGGCAGGGGTCTGGTCTTGGAGGGCTTTGCAAGCCAAAGAAAAGAGTCTGCATTTAAGTTCAGAAAAGCCATTGAAGGGATTTAAGCAGGGAATGGCATGGTCTGTCTGACGCTTTGAAAAGACCATACTCTGGCCGCTGTGTGGAGAGCGTAGTATAGGAGGAAGGAGGGGCTGGAAGCAGAGAGACTGTTGGCAGATTATTATGGGCCAGGCTAGAGATGCTGGATGCATGGATTAAGGTGATGGGCACAGAGTTGGAGGGAAGTGGATGCATGTGAGGTACATTTTGGGCAGAATCAACAGAGTGTGCTCGTGAATTAGATGTTGGGAGAAGAACACTAAGTGGTTAGATGGTGATGCTCTTTGATGTGATGTGGACTCTGAGGGGAGAATTATATTTGGGAGCGAGAGGAATAAAATGTTCTGTTTGGGACACTCTAAGCTGGGATAATATTAGACCCTCGGGTAAAGGTACCAAGTAGGGAGCAGGATATGTGATTTTGGAGCCATCAACAGGTAGATAAGTTAGAACCACAGGCCTGGGTGAGATCACCTGGGGGACTGAGTGTAGCCAAAGACGAGAAGGGACCCTGCACCAGGGCCCCCGGCCCCCCCTCCCCACATGAGCGGTCAGGTGGAGAAGTCACACCAGGAAAGCAAACTAAGAAGGAACTGTTGTGGAGGGAAGAGGAAACCCAGGAGACTCTGGGGTCTTGGAAGCAAAGAGGTGAGTGTTTAAAGACGGAAAGAAAGATCAAATGCAACCAGTGCTTCTGAGAGGGAAGGAGGGATGATGGAAGGCATGGAAACATGGGTTGTACATCTGATACTGCTACAGCACGTGCAGGATTTCTTACGCGTCTGCCTCCCATTTGAAATAGCCTCCCTTTTGAAATTCTGGGGCGCCTGGGTGGCTCCGTCTGTTAAGCGTCTGACTCTTGATTTTGGGTCAAGTCATGATATCATGGTTCATGAGATCGAGCCCCGGGTCGGGCTCTGCTCTGTTGGGATTCTCTCTCCCTCTCTCTCTCTCTGCCCCTCCCCCATGCTTTCTCTCTCTCTCTCTCTCTCTCTCTCTCTCTCTCTCTCTCTCTCTCTCTCCCCCTTGCTCTCAAAATAAATGAAATTTAAAATAAAAATTAAAAAAAAGCAATAGTATATCCCTGAATTAAGTATTCAGGTTAGTCAGTTCTACTTGGCAAACTGTGTAAGGGATTTTGCTGTTTGCTTCAAAGTATGGAAACATAAAAGATATATTCATTTATTTCACTAACATTTATCTAATGCCCATTATATGCCAGCCCCCAGAGATACAGTGGGAAAAAATGGACATGGCCCATTTCCATAGTCTGTGAGATGCTGTGGGAGGCAGAATAATGATCCCTGAAAGATGGCCATATTCTAATCCCCAAATCTGTGAATATGTTACCCCACATGGCAAAATGGAGTTTGCAGAAGTGTATAAATTATATATCTTGAAGCAGAAAGAGTATCCTAGATGATCTGGGTGGGCTCAATTTAACCATAATGTTCCTTACAGGAGGGAGGCAAGAGGGTCAAAGGCAGAGAAGGAAATGTGAGGACGGAAGCAAGAGTGAAATGGGGCCACGAGCCAAAGAATGCAAGCAGCTTCTAGAAGCTAGAAAAGACAAGGAAATGATTCTGCCCTAGAGCCTCCAGAAGGAATGCAGCCCTGCCAGCCAATTTTAGACTTTTAACCGTCGGAAGTGCACAATAATAAATCTGTGTTGTCCTAAGCCACTAAGTTTTGGTAATTGGTTATTGCAGCAAGAGAAGACTAGTACAGATGCTAATCGTATTAGTACAGAAATAAAGTGAGTGCTTACTGATTGTGATACATGCTATGAAGGAAAGGAAAAGGTGTGACAAGTTTCAACACTGGAACTGATTTTGATTAAGGAATCAGCAAGTCCTCTCTGAGGAGTGACCCCAGCTGGGAGCAGAAGGATGAGGAGGAGTTGGGCAGACCACGAGGGGGCAGCACATGTGGAAACAGGGGAGGCAGGAGCTCGGGGGATTCAGGGAAGAGACAGGCAGGGTAATGAGGGTAGAGAGACCAGGGCAGTGAGTGATGGGAAAGGCTGCCAAGCTCAGCAAATAAAATTACTGGACATCCGGTTAAGTTTGAACTTCAGCTAGGCAATATATTATTTTTAGTATAAGTATATCCTATCTGTATTTTATCTCACAGCAGGCATGAGGGAAATGAGATGCAGAGGTCAGATCACACAGGGCACTGCTGAAGAGCTTGAATAAAGCTCGATTTTATTTTTCAGGGAAAAAATGCTTTGTGTGCACTTTTCTTAAGTTTATTTATTTGTTTTGAGAGAGATAAGGGACAGAGCGAGTGGGGAAGGGGCAGAGGCAGAGGGAGAGAGAGAGAATCCCAAGCAGGCTCTGTGCTGCCAGTGCAGAGCTGGATGCGGGGCTTGAACCTATGAACCCATGAGAACGTGACCTGAGCTGAAACCAAGAGTCGGACACTTAACCGACTGACCTATTCAGGCGCCCTTGTGTGTACTTTCTGAAAGCTCATGTTAACCCCCACGTATCAAAGAAAGGTGCATGAGCCACCCACATTTATACTTTTAAGTTGAAAAATTAAGAAAGGGAGGAGGATTATTGTTCCAGGGAGAGGCCGAACTGGAAGAAAAATGGCAGGGGCCCCACTGGTCCCTCCAGCTTTCATTGTAGACAACTCTGGTCACCCTCCTTTCTACTGAGCCCGGCTGTGGTCTCAAAGTCCCCCTCAAATTTGTTCTTTGTGCAACCACCGCTCATTTGGTGCACGTGGCATCTATGCTGAAACCCACTGTATTTCATGGAGTCTAAGGTTTTTAAGGTGCTCCAATGTTTGGTATAGGTCTTAGAAGATAATGACATGTTATTTTCTTCTTTTAATCATTCCCATTTCTTTATTCTTTGCTTCTTCTTTTCCCCTTTTTGAATTTAAACTTTAGGTAGTTAACATACAGTGCAATTGGCTTTAGAGTAGAATTCAGTGATTCATCACTTACATACAATACCCATGTTCTTCATAACAAGTGCTCTCCTTAGTACCCATCACCCATCTAGCCCATCTCCCACCCACCTCCCTCTGTCAACCCTCAGCTTGTTGTCTATCGTTTAGAGTCTCTTGTGGCTTGTTTCCTATATGTTCATCTATTTTGTTTCTTAAGTTCCACAAGTGAAATATTATGGTATTTGTCTTTCTGTGGTTGACTTATTTCACTTAGCATAATATAGTCCAGCTCCATCCATGTCATTGCAAATGGCAAGATTTCCTTCTTTTTGATGGCTGAGTAATATTCCACTGTGTATATGTACTACATCTTCTTTATCCATTCATCAGTCCATGGACATTTGTGCTGTCTCCATACTTTGGCTATTGTTGATATTGCTGCTATAAGCATTGAGGTGCACATACCCCTTCAAATCAATATTTTTGTATCCTTTGGGCAAATACCTAATAGTTCAATTGCTGAATCATAGGGTAGGTCTATTTTCAGTTTTTTGAGGAGCCTCCGTACTGTTTTCCAGAGTGGCTGCACCAGTTTGCATGCCCACCAACAGTGCAAGAGGGTTCCCCTTTCTCCACATCCTCACCAACACCTGCTGTTTCTTGTATTGTTAATTTTAGCCATTCTGACAGGTCTGAGGTCGTATCTTATTGTGGTTTTGATTTGTATTTCCCTGATGAGGAGTGATGTTGAGCATCTTTTCATGTGTCTGTTAGCCATCTGGATGTCTTCTTTGGAAAAGTGTCTGTTTGTGTTTTCTGCTCATTTCTTAACTGGGTTATTTGTGGGATTGTTTTTGGGTGTTGAGTCTAATAAGTTCTTTATATATTTTGGATACTAACTCTTTATCTTTTATCAGATATGTCGTTTGCAAATAACTTCTCCCATCTCATAGGCTGCCTTTTAGTTTTGTTGATTGTTTCCTTCGCTGTGCAGAAGCTTTTTATCTAGTTCATTTTTGCTTTTGTTTCCCTTGCCTTCAGCGACATGTCTAGTGAGAAGTTGCTCTGGCCAAGGTCAAAGAGCAATACAGGTTTCTGCCTGTATTCTCCTTTAGGATTTTGATGGTTTCCTGTCTCACATTTAGGTCTTTCATCCATTTTGAATTTATTTTTGTGTATGGTGTAAGAAAGTGGTCCAGTTTCATTCTTCTGCATGTTGCTGTCCAGTTTTTCCAACACCATTTGTTGAAGAGACTTTTTTCCAGCAGATATTCTTTTCTGCTTTATCAAAGATGAGTTGACCATATAGTTGTGGGTCCATTTCTAGGTTTTCTGTTCTGTTCCATTGATCTAAGTGTCTGTTTTTGTACCAGTACCATACTGCCTTGATGACTACAGCTTTGTAATATAGTTTAAAATCCAGAATCATGATGCTTCCAGTTTTGTTTTCCTTTTTCAAGATTGCTTTGGCTTTTTGGGATCCTTTGTGGTCCATACAAATTTTAGGATTGTTTGTTCTAGCTCTGTGAAAAATGCTGGTGGTATTTTGATATAGATTGCATTAAATGTGTAGGTTGCTTTGGGTAGTATAGACATTTTAATGTTTGTTCTTCCAATCTGTGAGCATTATTTTCTTATTGTTTTGAATTCTTATTTTATATTTGTTGAAGAGCTCTCTTGGGCTAATTTAGACATAAAACATTAGCATCGATCTCTCAAACATATGAAACATTAAATGCCTGAATTGTTCAAATCACTCATCAATTCTGTTTTTGAAGTCTATATTTTCTATGCTGTACCATCAAGAGTGATGGGGATATGTCATTTTTCCCTCCATTATTGTCTCCAAAATTTTCTTCCAAGATGCTAACACCACATAAGATATGCTGTTGGCATTTTTTTTTCCAGAAGGTGCCATTGGAAGGTTTTCTTTCAGCCAGGATTCCTTTTCTTCCTCAGATAGTCCTTAAATGGTTTATTGATTGAAACATGAAGAGGTTGGTGTTGTTCCCTCACGCCACTAGGAATTACAATAAAGTTTACACATTCATTGGGGCGCCTGGGTGGCGCAGTCGGTTGAGCGTCCGACTTCAGCCAGGTCACGATCTCGCGGTCCGTGAGTTCGAGCCCTGCGTCGGGCTCTGGGCTGATGGCTCAGAGCCTGGAGCCTGTTTGCGATTCTGTGTCTCCCTCTCTCTCTGCCCCTCCCCCGTTCATGCTCTGTCTCTCTCTGTCCCAAAAATAAATAAACGTTGAAAAAAAAATTTTTTTTTTAAATAAAAAAAAAAAATTAAAAAAAAATATTACAAACTACTGTAATCTTCTGGAAAAATGAAATTATCAGCTAAGCACAAGTTAATTGGTTGTTTATATGAAATCATCCTCAAAGGAGTGTCTTTTTCCTTAGCACCCAGGGGCCAGTGCAGAAACTTTTATCAATAGTAGTGGGGGTTGAGCGTGGAAAGAAATGGTGGTTGAAACCAAGGTTAGTTAGGAGTTCATCCAAATAAGGTTAGAAATCACCTCTTGATTTCACCTTAGAAAGTGACCTCATTGCTATTTCACTTATCAGTGGGCAAGTATGGGACAAACTAATAAAATGAAGTAAGGCAGTTAAAGTCTAATGAAGCTCTAAGATCAAGCATCCCAAATAGGCAGACAGTCCAGCAATAGAGACTGTGTTTGTGTTAACACAATGATTATTTGTGTTTATAGATTAGAATTAATTATGTAATCCTCACTGTCGTGTTCAAATAAAACAATCTATAATAATTTCCAATGACTTTTAGTAAAACAGGGGATCATAAGCCTAGACATTACTTACACCCACCCTTTTAAGACTGCAGTGTTCCTCAGTTAATCTAGACAGATGAAAACTGCTTATCTTCATAAAGATGTCCATGTCCTCCATAAAAAAATCAAGAGTTCATAAATTGTGACATATTAATATGTAGTGTCTTGTTCTATGTGATAGCTACAGTATTAAAATTTTGTAGGTGATCTTTTCTTTTTTATAAATCAAGTATTTTTTTATTTGTACCACAGAATGTTGACATTTAAAAGAACAATGGGATGAATCATTTTCTCGTAATTCCTAGTTCATTCATTTTGTGAGTTTGAAGGCTTAAGTATGGAATTTTCTTGAAATAGGTCACAACTACAACTGACTAGTTACAAACCTTCAGCAAGAAAATGTGTCTACGTTTCCTCCTATTAGTTCTTTTGGAGAGTATTTTTTGCTTTATTGCTGATTTTTGCTGTCTATGGCCATCCAGTCCAACACACTTATTCAAAAGATGAGGACACTGAAGCCCAGAGAGATTAGGCTTACCTGGTGGTTCAGGTCCCTGGCATCTTATTCCAGGGTCATTTCTGATGACACTTGTAAAATGTTCACTGAAACTGAGAGATGGTATTGTTTATCACCACCTTATTTTAAAAAACGTCTCTATTTTTTTAATGTTTATTTATTATTGCGAAAGATGGTGCAAGTGGAGTGGCAGAGAGAGAGAGGGTGAGGGAGGACCCAACGTGGGCTTTTCTCTGACAGCAGCGAGACCTGTGTGGGGCTTGAACCCATGAACTGTGAGATCATGACCTGAGCCAAAGTCACATGTTCAACTGACTGAGCCACCCAGGCACCCCTAAAACTAGAGATGGTTTTTTAGGGGCACCTGGATAACTCGGTGAGTTAAGTGTCTGACACTTCATTTTGGCTCAGGTCGTGATCTCACGGTTTGTGAGTTTGAGCCCCACATCGTGCTCAATACCAACAGCACAGAGCCTGCTTGGGATTCTCTCTCTCTCTCCCTCTCTCTCTCTGGAGAGAGAAATAAATAAACTTAAAAAAAAACACATCTTTATTTTTAAATTTAGCATGTCCATGATCATCTTTTCTCTGAGTAAATAATATGCAACAGGAGCTTCTGATATTGAACAGAAAAAGGCTTAGATTGTATAGCTAATTACCTCTGCTTCCTTTCTAAGCCTAGTTTTTGTTCACAGGACATCTGTTTCTTTATAACACTATTGATTTTCACTTTTGTAATAATGCCTTCAAGCAAGAAAAATGAATTTTTAAAAAGACTAAAAGCCATTATATTTGTGTGCGCAGTCAGACCAATTAATTCATGGCTCATATGAACTTTTATTTTCTCTTACTTCATAAATTCCACAGTATATCACCTGTCTGGCTCCAGTCAGGTCTATGTGAGTTCTACTTTTACGTTAATATCATTTGTAAACCTTCACCTGATTCCTTTTGAGTCTCAAGTGGTTCTTTTTACAGATCAAACACAAAAATATTTATCTTTTCTAGGTAATATTTGATAGAGATAATATATGTGAACAAACATGGGAAATATGTTATCCAAAATATGTGGGGCACCTGGGTGGCTCAGTCGGTTAAGCATCCAACACTTAACTGACTGAGCCACCCAGGCACCCCTCAATGATTTATTATGAGATGTGCGTTGTTATAGTTTTATAAGGAAGGGGTTGTAGTGAATGGAGAAGACAGAAGAATTTTAATATAGAAGAAAGGGCTGGTCTTTGGCAGCTTTGAGGAAAGGTTTGCTTTTTCAAGCTGGACTTAAGATGATATCTCACATATTCATGATGTTGATGGATACCATGAGCTAAACAGGGTTTCCTAAGGGTCTTCTGGATAGATTATCCTGTTTTCCCTGCATTATTCCAGGACATCTGGGAGGCCATGTTTTCTAAGGCAGGAGGTTTGCTGGTAGAAATAGTAATAGTCATGTGTACTTGTAGATTCATGATGAGTACACCTAGCAGTCTAGTAGATTTAGACCATTGTCATTTATGGAATAAATTGAAATCAGTACCTTGACCCGCATTTCTTTTTTTTTTAATTAAATTTATTTTTTTTAATTTACATCTAAGTTAGTTAACATATAGTGCAACAATGATTTCAGGAGTAGATTCCTTAATGCCTCTTACCCATTTAGCGCATCCCCCCTCCCACAACCCCTCCAGCAACCCTCTGTTTGTTCTCCATATTTAAGAGGCTCTTATGTTTTGTCCCCCTCCCTATTTTTATATTATTTTTGCTTCCATTTCCTTCCATTTCATCTGTTTTGTATCTTAAATTCCTCATGTGAATGAAGTCATATGATATTTGTCTTTCTCTACTAATTTTGCTTAGAATAATACCCTCTAGTTCCATCCACGTAGCTGCAAATGGCAAGATTTCATTCTTTTTGATTGCCGAGTAATACTCCATTGTATATGTATACCACATCGTCTTTATCCATTCATCCATCGATGGACATTTGGGCTCTTTCCATACTTTGGCTATTGTTGATAGTGCTGCTATAAATTTGGGGTGCACGTGCCCCTTCAAAACAACACAACTGTATCCTTTGGATAAATACCTAATATTTATTGCTGGATCATGGGGTAGTTCTATTTTAGTTTTTTGAGGAACGTCCATACTGTTTTCCAGAGTGGCTGCTCCAGTTTGCATTCCCACCAGCAGTGCAAAAGAGATCCTCTTTCTCCGCATCCTTGCCAACATCTGTTGTTGCCTGAGTTGTTAATGTGAGCCTTTCTGACAGGTGTAAGGTGGTATCTCATTGTGGTTTTGATTTGTATTTCCATGATGATGAGTGATGTGGAGCATTTTTTCATGTGTCGGTTGGCCATCTGGATGTCTTCTTTGGAGAAGTGTCTATTCATGTCTTTTGCCCATTTCTTCACTGGATTATTTGTTTCTTGGGTGTTGAGTTTGATAAGTTCTTTATAGATTTTGGATACTAACCCTTTATCTGATATGTTGTTTGCAAATATCTTCTCCCATTCCATCAGTTGCCTTTCAGTTTTGCTGATTGTTTCCTTTGCTGTTCAGAAGCTTTTTATTTTGGTGAGGTCCCAGTAGTTCATTTTTGCTTTTGTTTCTCTTGCCTCCAGAGACGTGTTGAGTAAGAAGTTGCTGCAGGCAAGATCAAAGAGGTTTTTGCCTGCCTTCTCCTAGAGGATTTTCATGGCTTCCTGTCTTACATTGAGGTCTTTCATCCATTTTGAGTTTCTTTTTGTCTATGGTGTAAGAAAGTGGTCCAGGTCCATTCTTCTGCATGCCACTGTCCAGTTTTCCCAGCACCACTTGCTGAAGAGACTGTCTTTCTTCCATTGGATATTCGTTCCTGCTTTGTCAAAGATTAGCTGGCCATATGTTTGTGAGTCCATTCCTGGGTTCTCTATTCTGTTCCATTGATCTAAGTGTCTGTTTTTGTGCCAGTACCATGCTGTCTTTATGGTTACAGCTTTGTAGTATAGCTTGAAGTCTGGGATTGTGATGCCTCCTGCTTTGGTTTTCTTTTTCAAGATTCCTTTGGCAATTTGGGGTCTTTTCTGGTTCCATGCAAATTTTAGGATTGTTTGTTCTAGCTCTGTGAAGAATGCTGGAGTTATTTTGGTAGGGATTACATTGAATATGTAGATTGTTTTTGGTAGTATCAGCATTTTAACAATATTTGTTCTTCCTATCCAGGAGCATGGAATATTTTTCCCTTTTTTGTGTGTCTTCTTCATTCTCTTTCATAAGGTTTCTATAGTTTTCAGTGTACAGATTTTTCACCTCTTTGGTTAGGTTTATTCCTAGGTATTTCATGGTTTTTGGTGCAGTTGTAAGTGGGATTGATTCCTTGATTTCTCTTTCTGTCGCTTCATTGTTGGTATGTAGGAATGCAACCAATTTCTGTGCATTGATTTTATATCCTGCCACTTTGCTGAATTCATGTATCAGTTCTAGCAGTTTTTTGGTGGAATCTTTTGGGTTTTCCATATAGAGTATCATGTCATCTGCAAAGAGTGAAAGTTTGACCTCTTCCTGGTCGATTTGGATGCCTTTTATTTCTTTGTGTTGTCTGATTGCTGAGGCTAAGACTTCCAAAACTATGTTGAATAACAGTGGTGAGAGTGGACATCCCTGTCTTGTTCCTGACCTTAGGGGGAAAGCTCTCAGTTTTTCCCCATTGAGGATGATATTAGCATTGGATCTTCATATATGGCTTTTATGATCTTGAGATTTGCTCCTTCTATCCCTACTTTCTTGAGGGTTTTTATCAAGAAAGGATGCTGTATTTTGTTAAATGCTTTCTCTGATCTCTTGAGAGGTTCTTGTCCTTTCTTTTTTTTTTTTAATATTTTTTTAACGTTTATTTATTTTTGAGACAGAGAGAGACACAGCATGAACGGGGGAGGGGCAGAGAGAGAGGGAAACACAGAATCAGAAGCAGGCTCCAGGCTCTGAGCCATCAGCCCAGAGCCTGACGCGGGGCTCGAACTCGCGGACCGCGAGATCGTGACCTGAGCCGAAGTCGGCCGCTTAACCGACTGAGCCACCCAGGCGCCCCTGTCCTTTCTTTTATTGATGTGATGAATCACGTTAATTGTTTTTCAGATATTGAACCAGCCCTGCATCCCAGGTATAAATCCCACTTGCTCGTGGTGAATAATTTTTTTAATGTATTGTTGGATCTGGTTGGCTTATATCTTGTTGAGGATTTTTGCATCCATGTTTATCAGGGAAATTGGTCTGTAGTTCTCCTTTTTAGTGGAGTCTTTGGTTTTGGAATCAAGGTAATGCTGGCCTCATAGAAAGAGTTTGAAAGTTTTCCTTCCATTTCTATTTTTTGGAACAGCTTCAAGATAATAGGTGTTAACTCTTCCTTAAATGTTTTGTAGAATTCCCCTGGAAAACCATCTGGCCCTGGACTCTTGTTTTTTTGGCAGATTTTTGATTACTAATTTGATTTCCTTACTGTTTATGGGTCTGTGCAAATTTTCTATTTCTTCCTGTTTCAGTTTTGGTAGTGTATATGTTTCTAGAAATTTGTCCATTTCTTCCAGATTGCCCATTTTATTGGCGTATAATGGCTCATAATATTCTCTTATTATTGTTTTTATTTCTTCTGTATTGGTTGTCATCTCTCCTCTTTCATTTTTGATTTTATTTATTTAGGTCCTTTCCTTTTTCTTTTTGATCAAACTGGCTAGTGGTTTATCAATTTTGTTAATTCTTTCAAAGAACCAGCTTTTGGTTTCATTGATCTGTTCTACTGATTTTTTTTTGTTTGTTTGTTTCGATAGCATTGATTTCTGCTCTAGTCTTTATTATTTCCTGTCTTCTGCTGGTTTTTAGGTTTAATTTGCTGTTCTTTTTCCAGCTCTTTAAGGTGTAAGGTTAGGTTGTGTATCTGAGACCTTTCTTCCTTCCTTAGGAAGGCCTGGATTGCTATATACTTCCCTCTTATGACTACCTTTGCTGTGTCCCAGAGGTTTTGGGCTGTGGTGTTATCATTTTCATTGACTTCCATGTACTTTTTAATTTCCTCTTTAACTTCTTGGCTAGCCCATTCATTCTTTAATAGGATGTCCTTTGGTCTCCAAGTATTTGATATCTTTCCAAGTTTTTTCTTGCGGTTGATTTCAAGTTTCATAGTGTTGTGATCTGAAAATATGCACGGTATGATTTCAATCTTTTTGTATTTGTTGAGGGCTGATTTGTCTTGACCCACATTTCTTAATAAATTACCAGGCCTCTCATCAAGAAGGCAGTAATGTTCCTGGAATTATTTTAATATGGGCTTATGAGATCTTCAATATGAGATCATGTTCCAAAGTTTTGTCTGACACTAATGAAACATATAAATATGTCCTTTATTTGACTTATGTTTTGGTGCACAATAAACTAAGCATAATCATGAACCAATATGAAATTTTATAGATCCAAGCTAATCTCAAACAGAAAATACAGTATTGACATGGCATGGGGAGATGGAGATTTCTTGATGAATCTTCTGTCTTTTTAATTTATACACATAGATAAAAGAGGGTGACAAATGGTTTCACAAGAGAAAAAGAAGTGGGATAGTTTCTTCACTAATGAGGCAGGATACATTTGGGGCAAGAAATAGGCAATATGGCAATTTGGGGGCATCTCTCATTATTTCTTGTCAGGTCAAATGCTGTGTAATTGACCTAATCTTCAATGTAGCTAAAGAAGTTGTTTTTCAAATTGTTTTCTAAGTGCTGGCAGTGGGTGATTAGGTCAGCTGTTAATAACTTCTTTGGTTAGGGTGATTGAAATGGGCACGACTCCTTAATTTACAAGTGACAGATCCTTAACTCAAACTGGGTTCAGAAAACAAAACAAAACAGAAAGTAATAAAACAAGGGGTGCCTGGGCAGCTCATTCAGTTAAGCAACGGACTCTTGGATTCTGCTCAGGTCATGATCTCACGGTTCGTGAGATCTAGCCCCACATTGGGCTCTGCCAGTACAGAGCCTGCTTGGGATTCTCTAATTCTCGCTCTCTGCCCCTCCCCCACTCATGCTCTCTCCTCTCTCAAAATAAATACATAAACTTTAAAAAGAAACAAACAAAAAACCAGAATTTACTGTCTTGTGAAACTGAAAAGTCCAGGGGATGTATTGAGTTCAGGTGAGTCCTGATATGAGTGCCAAAACCATGATGACCCTGTCTCTCTCCATTTTCTTTTGAGGCAATGATGATCCCAATAACTCTAGGATTTCATTTTACCAATACATGTTATCTCAACAATGAAAAAGCACCCTTCCATACGATTCTGGTAAGAGTCCTGGAGCTGGCCCTCACTGCTTTGAGTCTTTTGTGGTCAAGTTATGGAATAGACTGATTGGCCAGCACAGGGTCATGTGTCCATCCCTGACTCAGGGGCATCCGGGAGGAGGGGTCCAGGTTCACCTAAACAATAGATCTAGACTGGAATGGGGGTGGTTCCTCATAGGAAAATCCTAGGCGCTTATCGTGAAGAAGTGGTTTGGGGCAGGCAAGAGTAATGTGTGTTCCCTCCAGCCTTTCTCTGCCGTAGCCTTTCTCCAGACAGAAAGGCTGGCTCTTGCTTTAGTCCCATTTGACTCTAAAACACCAAACTAGCTGATTTCATGCCCTAGTCTCCTCAGGAAATATTTGTAATAATGTTCGTATAAAATTCTATTAAAACGGTAATTTAGAATATGTAAAACAGTAGAGTCTAATGGTGATAATTCCTTTTAGAGGTGACTTTTAGCACCTCCATCAATTAGTTTGGAAGATTGAGCCTCCTTCTTAGTATGGTCGTCCTGGCTGGAAGCTTCCTCGGGAGGATCTCATTTCATATATTCATATATTTGCATGTGTTTCCGTGTAATATGCATAAGACTGCAGGCTTTTTTTGTAAATTAAATTTCTATTATACCAGTTAAGGTCAGAATTTTTAGTTTCTTGTCTCTTCACTTCTTACCACCTACCTACTATCTATGACTGAATATTAGAAGCCTATAGCCAGAGACTGCCCATGAGGTGCAGTATTTCTACATTCTTTTGTCTTTCATTTCTGCTATTTGTCCAATGATCTCCAGAGCCTTTGAGAATAGTGTATGGGGAGTATGACCTGCGTGGTTCCATAACTTAAACATATTTATCACATCTCCTTCCTTAGCGTGTGGTGATATAACATCAAGAAAAGGAAACGTTCATTTTTTTTCTCTATGTCAATATCAATAGTGTCTGAAAACTCATATCCTCATATCCTATTGACTTAGCTGAATGTAACCATAGGACAAAATAGGGTTGTTTGAGGATTAAATAAGGTAAGGACCTAATAGAATCAGTAGAGCTTAAGAGCCTCTCTTAGCTTACATTCCTCTTCATCACCTGTATGAACTTAGGCTGGTTCATTCACCTGCATATGTGCTTGAGTTTCCTTCTCTGTAAAATGGGATAATAATAGTACTTAGGAATATGATGGAATATTCATAGGAATCTTCATAGGAATATGATGTAAACTAACAAGAGCCGATGTATATCAAACAATTCAAAGAGTTCCAAGAAATTGCCTTTCTCACACAAACTGACTGATTATGATGTCCCTCCCCATCTCTCAGTTCCTGGGTTTCCCAAACCCCATTCTGTTGTGGTCATGTCACCTCTCTTGGGAGTCATCTTGGACAGGAGCTCTTCTAAGACCAGCAGGCCGGCTCCCTCGGTGGTCCCCAGCATATGGACATACCGATTAGCCCAGTCATTGGAAGAAGGGCTACTTGCTCCCAGTGCTGCTCTTTATACACCGTTGTCACACAGGGACATCTCCAGCTGCCAAATTCCACCTTTTAACTTCTCTTGGGGAGACTCAGGTTGCAGACCTTATGAACCCCAGACCCCAGTGGACACATGCCAAGTTGCCCCTCCCCCCAAAGAGAGGAAAAAGCACCCCCCTCCCGCACCTCGAGGTGAGGGGTGCGAGGGGGCCATGGCACAGCATATCAATAACTCTCTCCAGAGAGGTCTCTTTTACAAGTGGGCTTAGGTGATGTGCCCTGACTTTAAGATCAGGGGCATATTTGACATCTTTTATATTGTTTTCTGCCTTTGTGGCCTCATCCAAAACTGAAGGAGGAAGAATTCAATTTAGGATGCTACTTTAGCAGTTACTGTTGTCAGCATCCAGAATCCTGTAGAAAAACAGGCACTTGAACTGAAGGTTCATTGACTGGTTTCAGAGTGTCATGACTTACTATTCACTCAAAGCAAGTCACGTGGTTTCTCTAAGCCTTGGTTTTCTCATCTATAAATTGGGATCAATATCCCTTCATCTGCGTAAGAGCCAATGAGATAATATATGCAAAATGCTTTGTAAACCAAAAAAGTACTTTTATATATAATAAAGTGATAAGTTTTTTTCTTAACTAGAGCCTTATAGTTTGTTGTCTAGTTATGTTCTACTCAATAAACATCAGTCTGTGTTTTGTTGGTAGATAGAATTTTTCTGAGAAAAAAAACATTTCGAATCACTTTGTATAATATAAAAAGAATAAGGAGGGCTCTGTTGGCCTCTGTGATTCATAAAATGTTTCTAATGATGTGAGGTTGCTCGATTTTGCACATAAGAATACAGAATGCCCAGTTAAATGTGAATCTGACAAATAATAAATAATTTTTAATATAAGTCCATCCCACATATTGTATGGGATTTTATCTGGTAACCCCACTAATAAGTACCCGTGGACTCTGAGCAGAAATCCTACCTAATTTGTCTTTATATTTCCAGATTCTAGCACAATGCCTGGCCCGTAGCAATCGCTTAATACTTGATTCCAGAATAAAACAATATTAGGTGTACTTGGAAACCTGTTGGCCATGTGACAAATTACTTTTAGCCACACTTTTGAGCTTTGGGTTTCCTCGTCAGTTAAGCAAAGATAAGTGCCATCCAGATGAATGGAGGTGACATGACATGGGGTATTTGAGCAGTCTTTATAAATTGTGAAAGCAGCCTACATTACAAACTGCCCAAGGAATACATTGCTGAGGATTGTATTTCCCAGGTGGCCTCAGCAATGAAGAGTAGAAAGTAAGTTTTCAAAATGTTTTGGTAACGTGTTGAGTGTGTAAATCCATTGTACAGAGAACCGTCTCCCTCAGGCTATTTCCATCCCCTACCCTTACCCCACCCCCTCAGAAGAGCCTTCGCCCAGTGGTTAAGCTTGAATGGGTTTCTACAAGGAATTAAACAGTGCCCAGCTCCTTCTCGTTCTCCTAGCTGCCTGCATGCCCATCGCTGCTCCCCTCATGTCTTGGGCTAATTTGGTGATTGTGAAGCAATCATGAAGGCTCACTGTGGAAGTTCCTGGCAATTTTCTTGAGGCATCTATTAAAAGCATGCAACACCTCCTTCAACAAATCAACAATAAGATCCTAAACAGGATCTTATTTGACTTCACCTGGTATAGCCAGGAAGCTCTGAGTTGAGGCTCGATTCTCCCTTGCTGCGCTAACATTTTCACATGCTGTTGAGGAGTGAGTGGTTTCTCAGTGCCATATGTGTTGGTGTAATTACATACACTGGCATAAATTGTTTGATGGAATTTCTCAAACTTATTTAAATTTGTTCTCAGAAATCAAAACAGTTCATTAGCGCCCAAGAATACATTTGTAATTCCTGGAAAATAATTTCTTTTGGCATTTCAAATGCGGCGTATTCAGCCATCATCCTTGAGGCCTTTCTGAATTTCAGTTCACAGATGCTTATTTAGTAAGCATCTGCCTCCTTTACTGGCTCCAGACCCACCTCATCTCTCAATGTTAGAGGCCTGGAGGCTCCGTACTGGTTCCTCTTCGGCTCTGTGTGTTAGTTGACTTCACCCAAACTTGTAGATTTAAAAAATCTCCCCGCTGATGATTCTCCAGCTAAGTGTTATCTTCTGAGCAACAGACTGCAATCCAGCAGCCTTTAGGACACCTCCCCCTCCACCTTGGATGTCTCTTAGACTTCTCAAACTAAACACACCTGAAATGGATCACTTAGTCTTCCCAATCATCCATCTCCCATATTTGTTCTTTCTCCAGTGTTCGGTAATGTCCATCCGGTTGCAAAAGCCAGAAATATAGGGCTTGTTCTTAATGCTTTCCCTTTCTCATCTTCTACCTTCTACCCCTCTCCTGGCTTGGACTGGATAATCTTGTCACCAAATCTTGTCAGGTGTCTCCAAAATTGTCTTGGCTTTGCTTCCTTGTCTTCACTCGACCATTCTGGTCAAAGCCACCATGGCTCACCTGAAGTCTCCACTCCATTACGGTCCACTCTCCAGTTATCCTGGTGGTCCTTTTAAACTATTCATAAGGTCAGCTTTCTTCCCTGTTTAAGACCACCGAATACCTTTAAATTATACTTAGAAAAAAAAAAATCCATGAAGCTGGCCTTTTCTGCTTTATGTCACACCCATGTATTTCCCACTCATGACATTACAGCCACCTAGGCATTTTCTGTTTCTCCAATGAACTGTGCTGTACCCTGCCACAGGACATTTGCATATGCTTCCCTTGCTGTGGAATAGCTTATCCTCCACCCAGTTCATTACTTCTTATCATCCAGATCTTTCAGCTCCTATATCACCTCCATAGCATAGAATGTACACTCAGAACCTTGTCCATATTGTTTAATGATATATCTCCAAAATCTTGCACAGAGCTAGCACATACTAGATACTCAATATGTCTTGCACAATGAATGAAAAAATAAAAAAAAAGAAAAGAATAAATGAATGAACTGTAGATTAGATCTGGCCCCTTTGTTATTGATTCCTGTAACATCATTCCCTTTCTTTTATCCATACTTATCCCAATTTATATTTCCTAGTAAGGTTTATTTGCTCCATTTAATCTCTTCATCTCAACTCATGGGAACAGGGACCATGTCTGGTTTTGCTTCCCATTTTATTTTCAGGGCCTAGCACATCCCTAGCATGTGACGGGTGCCCACTACCTTGTTGGTTGTGGTTGTCCTGCTAAATTTTGGGTCCTTATCTCACTCAGCAGCTTTTGGCACAGCTGAGCCCACTGTCCCTGAAGCACACCTCCCTTCCCCTACTTCTGGACTCTGGCCCTCCTGCTTTCCCTTTGCTGGTCTCATTTTCCTCACTTTCATATGTGGGCTTCTTTCCTTCTTTTAGACCCTTAGACATTAGTGTTCCAACTGGGGTGGACTCATCCTGTGGAATACTACTCAGCAATAAGAAGGAACGAACTATCGATACACATGCCAGTGTTGGATGGATCTCCAGGGTCTTATGCTATAGGGAGGTTTTGGGGGGTGACAAAGCTGTTGCATATCCTGACTGTGGTGGTGGCTAGACAAATCCATACATGCAATAGGATGCTTGGTGAAGGGTCCACAGGATGTCCCTGTACAATTTTTGCAGCTTCTATTTCGAACCAAAAAGGTTTTTTTAAGGTAGTATTTTCCAGGGCTCAGCCCGAGGCCTGATTTTCTCCACCTCCTGCAGCTCTCCCTGCGAGTTGTCAGCCCCTCCCATGACTGTAGTCTCTGCACCGATGCTCTCGGCTCATCCCTGTTTTCTGGGTTCCAGTCTTGGCATCCAAGTGCATAGCAACCCGTCAGAACTATCCGTGCTGGTCGTGAGTAAATTGATGCATATGTAGTGGTAATTTCTGCGATCACAAAATGAGAAAATTCAGTTTCTTTTCTGTTTATGGAAACATTTTACTCTTGGAGGTTCTATACAAATTAATCATCTTTCACCAAAGTCAAAATGTTTACCCTGGGGTGCTAGTCTTTCCGTGTGATTTGCCCATGAACTCAACATTTTTCCAGAGATTTTGTTGCCTTTGCTTCCTTCTGGTTGCACTGGAAGTACTATGGAAATACTATGCTTCAGTTACATTTATATATATATATATATACATATATATATATATGTATATGTATATATATATATACACACACACACACACCTTTATTTTATTTATTTAAAAAAATTTTAAGTTTATTTTGAGAGAGAGAACAAACAGGGGAGGGGCAGAGAAAGAGGGAGAATTCCCAGCAGGCTCTGTGGAGTCATCACAGAGCCCTATGTGGGACTTGAGCCCAAGAACTGTGAGATCATGACCTGAAATGAAACCAAGAGTCAGACGGTTAACCGACTGAACCACCCAGGCAGCCCCTGCCGCACCACCCCCCCCACATCTTTAGAAAGGTAATGCTTTATTTAGCAACCCTGCTGTGCTTTTAGTGGGAAGCAATCTTAATTTTCCCTTTCATTTTTCACAGTTTTGCACTGTGCCTAACAATTGCTTAAGAGAACAATTTTAGTGGAGGTCAAACATGGCTTGAACATGTGGCACATGGTTTCCCAGGGAAACAGCACATCAGTGCTTGTGGCTTCTAGCAGCATCTCCAGAACAGCACCTGGACACCAGCCACAGCAGAGTGTTTGCTATAGAATAGGAGTCTCAACCCACCTCAGAAAAAGCACTGTGAACGAGGCGAACCATTTCAAAAGATGAAGAAACATTCTTCAAGAGTGATGCCCTTAGCATCCTACGGTGTTTCTGAACGAAACTCACCTCTCTCAGATGGTAAATGCTGTTTTACTGGCCATTTGTTCTTCTCCGTGTGGCTGGGTTTTATGTCTTCAGGCTCATTATTATTGTCACTGTGTTTATATTCTCTGTAGAAATCCTTGAGATACAGCTTAAATTACCTATTGCCAACATTCGGGTTTTACTCAAAGAATTGGCAGTTTGGAGATGAAAATTATTTTAGAGAAAATTTGTTAGATTCTGCAAAAGAGGAAAGTTTTAAGGTTGCTTAGATTTGACTTATTTAGGTATCAGTTTGTTTGGCGCTTGAACTCTCTTTGAATTCTAATTACTGCAGTCTCTGTCTTTGACTTCTCTAGTATTTCAGTAATTATGCTTAGTTGCCATTCTTTTCACAACAGGCATAAGGAAAGTATAGAAAGTAAGACTTCTGTACTAGAGTCTAAGGTTTGAAGAAATGAAGGAATAGGAAAGAAATTGAACAAAATGTTTCTTTTCCTACATGGTTGAATTGAGATCCTTGTCAGCGCAACTGACATAGGACATTTGTTGTAAGCTTGTGAAGGGGAAAACAACATTAATTGTTTAAGCTGAATCTGTCAGTCCTTTTGACTCATAGACATTAACTAATACTGAATCTTACAGACTCACCATACATTGAATCCTGGTTTGTTTCTTTGTCTAAGGAAAAAAATTACAATTCTCTCTTTACCAACCCTGCCTGTGTGGGTTTAGACATCAGAGTTTTAAGTACTGGATTGGTAAATTGACAATGTCTTTATTTTATGAAGGAATATTTTACCGTTACTTTTACTAAGAACTGCTTTATAAGTATTGTATCCAAGAATGGATAATATGATCATTTCTGTTATATCACTTCTCTGGTTCATCTGGGAAACTGTGTATTTCATTCCTATTTCTGTGATGAATAGCAATAAACATCAAATTAATTAGGTGGAAAGCTCAGCTAAGCCATAGTAAAGTTTTAACTAAAAAATGTTTTTTATTAAAAAAATTTTTTAATGTTTATTTTTTTTATTTCTTTTTTTACATTTATTTTTGAGAGATAGAGAGAGACAGAGCACAAGTGGAGAAGGGGCAGGGAGAGAAGGAGACACAGAATCCAAACTAGGCCCCAGGCTCTGAGCTGTCAGCACAGAGCCCGACGCGGGGCTCGAACTCACAACCGTGAGATCATGACCTTAGCCCAAGTCGGATGCTCAACTGACTGAGCCATCCTGGTGCCCCTTTAATGTTTATTTTTGAGAGAGAGGGGAGGGGCAGAGAGAGAAGGAGACACAGAATCCGAAGTGGGCTTCAGGCTCTGAGCTCTCAGCGCAGAGCCCTACACGGGGCTCCAACCCATGAACTATGAGATCATGACTTGAGCCGAAGTCGGACACTTAACCGACTGAGCCACCCAGGTGCCCCAAAAATGCCTCTTTTTAAAAAGGCAGTTGAATTATTTCAAGTAGATACAGTTTCATAAACAATTAGCCAGCAAAGTTTTGCTTAGACTTGATCTAAGGAATGTATGCTCCTGCTAGCTAGCGTACTCACTGTTGATATTGGATATGAAGATGATGCTTGCAGAGGGCTCTGGCAGGTTTACCGTCCTTCCTCAATCTATTTCGCTACTCTCAGTGTATCCACCAGATCCTTCTTCGAGGTCACAAAACTAAACTCCAATCTGGTTTATGTCCAGTTGGTCACAAAATGTAAAATACCTAAATCCCAAATAGTGGACTTTTATGTTCATCCTCCAACAAGCTACAGGGCCTGAAAAGTCTCCCATTACTTCCAATCGGCAAAGCTGGAGAAAAGAGCACACTGTTTTCCAGCTGCTGATTTTACGTACAGAAGCTAGTGTTCTAAAAACCATATGTTGCAGTTGCCTTTGGATGGGCTTGAATTATAATTTGCTCAGTGTTACCATAGACCAGGAAAGAGAAGAGGGAGCATTTGAAGACTGCATTGTCACGTTGTGTATTCTCTTGCCGTTAGCTAGGAAAATCCCACCTTCACTTCCAGGGGATAAAAATCTCATGTTTTTCTTTCTTTCTTTTAAAATGTTTATTCCTTTTTGAGACAGAGATAGCATAGCAGGGGAGGGGCAGAGAGAGAGGGAGACACAGAATCCGAAGCAGGCTCCAGGCCGAGCTGTCAGCACAGAGCCTGATGAGGGGCCCGAACTCGAGAACCATGAGATCATGACCTGAGCCGAAGTCAGATGCTTAACTGACTGAGCCACCCAAGTACCCCAAACCTCATATTTTACCTTAAGGTTTTTCAAAAAGAAAAGTCCTCCTCTCCTTTTTAGAATCACTACTCTAATGATTATCAATCTTTACTGTTTGGAATTCCTTTCTTAAATTGTCTTTATGTTAGCCAAAATCTTTACTGTTACATTTTGATTTTCCTTCCTAGAGAGCACATTCAGTTTGAAACTCTACCTCCATTTCTCAATCCACATATGGAATAATTCATATTTGATGATCTCTAAGTTCCATCCAGCTCTTACTGTCCTTTTAGCACTTACACCAACCTACAGAGCGGTGGTTCTTGACCTTTTGAGGGACACAGATTCTGTGTTGAGTAGCCAATTAAAGTTGCGGAACATCTCCCCAGTGATATGTACATACACACAATTTTTAGATATAATTTCCCAACACGTGGGGAACTCCTGAAACCCTTGGACCCTGGGTAAAGAGCCCCTGATGGAACACATGCATCTTTTCACGTGTGAGTTCAGAATTAACTGCATTTAGGCATTACTGGTAAAGAATTAAGGCATTACTGATGCCTTATGCACGACTGGATTCTTTAAATCAAATTTACAAAGTTTTCCAACATTTTCCTTTCAAGTCTTGGCCATGTCATCAATCTGTTTTACTCATGTACTAATGTACTAATAATAAACTCTAAATGTTAGATAGAAACACTTAAGGCTGGTTTTAAATCTTCTCTCAGATCCCACCTGACATGATTTTATTACTGAAATGCAAAAAGAAAATAAATCTCATCAAAAGACAGCATCATTATTTACCCCAAGGACAAGCAGACTCTATTGTATTTAGATGGCATTGTCAAAGTGCTTTCTGTTGCCTACACATCGGGTAGGAGTTTATCTTATTTTTTGGATAAGAGAGACATTTAATTTTTGGAAAACAAATGAAATTATCATGAAATGCCAGGCAGTGTATGCCAGATTTCCTACTATGTTGCTTGGCTGGCTTCTCGTGGACTCCTGCTTAATATCACTTCCCCAGGAAGAGTTGTCTGAGCCTCATGCCTGGTTAGATGCCCCAGTCACTGCTCATGCAGACCCACTCTACCTCTCCTATTACAAGTATCTGTGCTTATCTGTACTTATCTGTATTATTGCAATTGCCCATCGGGGTCTACATTTCCCTGAAGACTTTCAATTCTGTGAGGGCAATGACTTGCTTGTTCACAGTTATTTTCCCAGCACCTAAATAGTTCCTAGATGTGCAGCGTATTGAGTAAATGTTTGTTGAGATAATGGATGAACAAAGCATAACTCATTGGATATAAGATATCTCTGATTAGGTAGCTCTGTCTTTTTTTTTTTTTTTTAAAGAATAAGTGCTCAGGTAGATGAGCTCAGATTTTCAATACAGGATTTCTCTGCCTGGAAGTCTGACCTATAAATCAGAAAGCTGAAGATCAATCAAATTATCTGATTTAATACTGATGTTGTTTTTAAAAACCATAGAAAACCACATTTTCTTGGTGTTCAATGCAATGGCTGTGGCTCTGGTTGTGAGTGAAAGAGAGGGTAAAGGGAAGAGAGCAAAGGGGGCTAAGTGTTAGCCAGCCGTGGCCAGGAGAGGAGTGGAGAAGGCTGACCTACAATGGCGGGGGATTAAGCAAAAGGGAACCTTGTCCTTATCCAAGATGAGGGTGGAGTTGCGCATGAGGGGTAGGAGGGCCTGGGACCTATGGACAAGGAGGAGAGGCAGGGAAACAAGGATGGTCCAAAGCAGCAAGTCAAGGGAACTGGATTCAAAATGAACAGCAAATGGCAGAGTACGCAGGAGAGCACTGGAGCCTGGGAAGTCCCCAGAACCAGTGATGCTCAGGGCGTCTCTTCTGCACGGACGCAACCATCCCACCTGATTCGTCCACTTCTTCAGAAGGTTGATCTTCCCAGAATGCTTAACTCTGTTAGTCTTCTCTGCGAGGACTTGGCAGTTTTCACTAAGAGGGGCAAGATTCTTCTTGGTGTGCTTTTCACAGGGGGAGTATGTACATTCAGTGATGGAACGTTTGAGTTCAAACTTTTGAGTGTAACCCAACTACACTTTTAATCATCAGAACTTGATGTGTAAAACTTTGTAGCATATTTGACATCAAACCAGCATATCTGCAGTTTTTCATTTCCCCTTCATAATTCTGTAAAATTTTTTTCTCACCACCATAATAAGAGGGTACATGGTATGAGAACCCTCTGGGTTGATGCTCTGAGTGGATTAAGAGAAATACTCTTAACATAAGAGAATAGGTACAGAGTTACAGTTTGGGAAGATGAAAAAAATTTGGAAACGGATGGTAGTGATGATTGAACAACAATATCAATATACTTAATGCCACTAAACATTACCCTTATAAATGGTTATAATGATAAATTCGTTGGTATCCCACAATAAAAATATAAGAGAATAGCAATCAATGAGTTTGACATAAAGGAATAATATGAAAATAATATGAAAATTCCGTTTCATACATAGAAAATCAAGAGAGAGAATGATGAAAGAAACATCCAGAAAGAGATGATTAGTCAGGAGCTAAACTGGCCTCTAACCCTTGGGAATCCTAATTTCGGGTACAATGTTCTTTTCAGGCAAAAATCCAGGTTCAACCCTATCCCTTTGGTATGCATAACTGAGATTTCAAGAGCCTCGTAATATTGTTCTATAAAAATGATCAGTTTCACAATGTGTACAGGCAATTTTAAAACCATGCCCTTTGATAAAACATGAGTTTAATAAATTTGTCATCTATCTTATTCAATTTTTTCTGGAAAGTTCACTCTTTAAAGCAGCATTTAACACTGCAATGTATGAGCTACTTTAATATTTTAGAAGAAAGTCAGTTTCTGTTTCTTATTCTTTCAGGGATTCTCACTTAGATCTTTTACTCTAGGGAAAGTTCCAAATGCATCGATATTTCCTGAAAAATATCCTGCCCTGTGTCTAGGTATAAATCTGAAAATCCCTTCCTTAGAAGAAACACAGGATTATTTCTCAGTTGTCATGGTGATGCTTGGGGAAGATTACTTTTTAAGGAGGTGAGAGGGAAGGACCATATTGGGTTGCATAAGCAAAGTCTATGATTTTAACTTGTACTTAGCTAGAAACAGTGCTAGTTGGTATTAAGTCACAAGGTCTTCATAAAATTTAAAATTTTTACACCAAAATTTCCCATAGAGTGTCTAGTCCCACTTTCTCATTTTATAAATGAGAACACCCCAATCTAGGAAGGTTGAATGACTTCCCAAGGTCTTCATGTTGCCTTACAAAAATTTCTTATGCATTTATTTAGAACAGAAAGCAAGTTCTCAAATGGCTGATACACCACAGAGAAGCCATTATGGGGAACTTTCTGTTTGGAAATTGGCCACCACCCCCATTTTCACCCTCAGAAAGAGAGAGCTCATTTGCCATTTTCCTCTGCTGTTTCCTCACCTCTTTATTAAAATGATTGCCTGAGGTAGAATTGCGTCTCTCTCTCTCTCTCTCTCTCTCTCTCTCTCTCACACACACACACACACACACACACACACACACACCCCTATTTATAACTCCATTTACTTCCCAATTCTTTTTCACCTTTTCTTAGAGTTATTATAAAAATCCCTGTTTCTCTCTCATGCATCCTGTTTTTCCCTCCAGTTGCCTATTTCTTGGGAAATAACAACTGGATTCTTGAAACCCCACCATTTCTGAGCTAAAAGAAATGTTTGTCATGTTGATAAGGAATTTGATAGCTGTATTGAAGAAGGAAGTCCTAAGGTTTGATGGGAAATTAAACAGAATAAAGATTCAGGGCATCGACACTGAGAGCTTTTGGGAAACACACAGAAATTTCCCTCAGGATCCCCTCCAATCATTATTTACAACTTCTTCCTCTTCCTTAAATTAAATCTATGTTTCCTCAACTGCAAATGTTCTAGATAAATATAAAACTGCTTTTAGTCAATGTTGTCTTGTTCTGCTTAATGACTGTGCTTCCTCACTGCAAATGTACAGTATTTTAAAAACATTATGCATTAAATGGGATTTTAGTACCAATATTCGGTCAAACCACAATTTATAACTTTGTTTATGTGGGGAAATGCATTTAGAGTTGGGAAAAACTCCAGTTTATAAGTCAAATTTTGCCTATGATATATGCTTTGAGCTTAAGTAAAATTCAATCAGTACATTAAAAAAACATTTTTTTAATGTTTATTTATTTTTGATAGAGAGACATACAGAGACAGAGCACAAGCAGGGGAAGGGCAGAGGGAGAGGGAGACACAGAATCCAAAGCACACTCCAGGCTCCGAGCTGTCAGCACAGAGCCCAACGTGGGGCTCGAGCCCACGAACCTTGAGATCATGACCTGAGCCTAAGTCAGACGCTCAACTGACTGAGCCACCCAGGTGACCTAGTACATATTTTTTGAGAGCCCTTCTGGGTGAAAGTCACCATTCCAGGTGCTGTGATGTTCTGCAAATAAAATGACAACAACAAGGTACATTATCTCAGCTAATTCTTACAACATCCCTACTAGGGAGATACCACTCTCCTTCTTGTCAGTGAAGAAACTGAAGCTTAGAGAGGAAAGAGCACAACATGGTGAGAAGCAGAGCTGATATTCCGTCCTGGGTCATCTGACTTCCGAATCTGTGCTGTAGTGCAGAAATTACACTCTAAGGAGACTATGCTGGGAGCCATGCTGGACCTTAGAAAATCCTTGGAAGCTATGCTGTCAGCAGCTTCCAGAAAAAGAATTCGTGTTAAATCTCAGATGGGAACAAGTTTCCTCTGAGTGTTGCTATATAGAAATGCCTCTTAGTGAATGCTATTCCAAGTTACTGGGGTATCAGAAAGTGTCATTGGAACAACTGAGACTCTGGAGGACAGAGAGACTTGGAGCTTGTAACTCTATTGGTGAGGAGAGAAGGGGATGCAGGGTGAGTCATAAACAGCCATCTTCTCGGGGGAGTGTATGACAGCCTCTCCTTTTGTCCCTCAACAAGACTTTGTAGGTATCAAGCCTCACATATTTCACTTTTGATCTAAACCCCTGATGGAACCAGATACATAATATTTTATATAATTACTCTATTAAGATTGGCCAGAAATCCTGGAGAGCTGATTCTGTTCTATGCACCTGCTGATCTGACCAGCTCAGCATGTCTGTTAATGGTTTTCATCCAGAAGATAGAAACAGAGACACAAAAGCAATCCTGTCCTTGCTGTCCAGATCTTAAATACGATAGCTCCTTAGAGTCAAGTGCACCTGGCATTCATGAGAGATCTAAAGGCAATTGCCAGTGCAGTTTCTATGTCGTGCTCACATTTCAAAGATGCAAATATAAGGAAACCCTTTTGGGGGTTAGAAGCAAAACCAGCTGAAGCTTATTTTGGAAAAGACACCTGAATTGGCGTTTTAGTTGGGGGCGTGGCCAAGATGGAGTAGGCGGGGCAGTAGACTCCCCACCAAGGTAGGCTGGGGACAGGGCTGAGCCTCAGGTGGGTCTTCTGTTCCCCACTCTCCCCTGCACAGCTCCTTCCCCCAAAGGCTCTATGGCAGCCACAGGAGGGTGGAGACTGGGAAGGACCTCAGTGGCTGTTCACTTGGACAGGACATCACAGGACTCGGGTGCCAGTTTCTGTTGCGAGTCTCAGTCTTCTTCACAACCACGGCCTTGGTGGAGCTGACGTGCCTGAAGGAGTTCAAATCCCCACCAGAGCCTAAGCTGGACTGGAAGGAGCCCAGACCGTAGTGGATGCCAGGGCCGGTGAGACCCTGTGTGCGGAGCTCAGGCCACCTGAGTACCCTTGGTGGTCCCATTAGGGATATACATGTTCTGTGTCCCAGACTCCAGCAGCTTCGGTAGGTGGCGATCTCGCTGTCCAGGACCAGCCTGACATTCACGTGTTCCCGGTATTCTCGCAGCCCGTCACAACAGCTTCCTGAATCACCCGCTTCCTGACGCTTCCCAGCAATCAGCAAGGGCAGCCTCCACCAAAGCCCTCTGGCCTTTGAGGCCCTGGATCTTAGCCAGGGGTCGGCTGATGTTCTGGCTCATCTAGGAAATCTCCATCTTCGTGCTTCCCAGACAACGTCTGCGTTCCTACTGCTTGACCTGGTACAGCCTTCAATCTCGGCCCGTGACAGCTGGCAATCTCCTCGTACTGAGCCTTCACCTGGTGATGATGCTGTGTGGTCCAGGGGACAGCAGCTGTCCCCGGCGAGGACTGTGGAGATGTTGGAGAGCTGTGGCCGTACCTCTCGGCTCTCCTCTTCACACTGCAACCTGGGGAAGGCCATCTGGTGGGCCAGCCCCTCCGGGCCGACTCCAGCTCTGTCTCGTTCGTGCAAGCTTCATCCACAGCCTTCTTTTTTTTTTTTTTTTTTTTAAATTTTTTTTTTTTTTCAACGTTTATTTATTTTTGGGACAGAGAGAGACAGAGCATGAACGGGGGAGGGGCAGAGAGAGAGGGAGACACAGAGTCGGAAACAGGCTCCAGGCTCTGAGCCATCAGCCCAGAGCCCGACGCGGGGCTCGAACTCACGGACCGTGAGATCGTGACCTGGCTGAAGTCGGACGCTTAACCGACTGCGCCACCCAGGCGCCCCTGTCCACAGCCTTCTTGACGACAAATGCATTCCCCATCTCTGCACGCTCTTTGATCTCTTCCTTGTATTTATTCTGAAGTCCTCCGCCAGCCCCTGCGTATTGCCAAGCACCGCCTCCAGCTTCAGCTTCTCCTGGACCACGGTGTCCGGCTGCCAGCAAAGCTTGTCGATGTAGCTCCTGAGCACATTGTTCTTGTTGCTTTGAGCTGTTTTCTGCTGCAGGAGACAGCTGTGATGCCCGCCCCCCCCCAAACCCCCAGACCCGCCATATGCCCAGACCATACTCATGCTGGTGTCCAGGCCACCCCAGAAGCTGCTGCCCACTCAGGAGAAAGCCTAGAAGCAGATTTGGCACAACACACACTTGTATGAGAAGCTGCTGAAGGCCCCGGGGGGCCAGAGGTGGATCCCATGTGGGACTTCTGGGTCACTCTGATGGACACGGTGGAGGCTGGAGCCAACATGAGTAGGCTGGACCAGAGAGACCAAAAGGAGCCGAGAAGCTGCATCTAGGTGGGGGGGAGGGAGTCTTGAGGTATCTGGAGTTTATTGACTTCCCTGCTAAAAACCAGTTTCACAAGTAGTTATTGGATAGTTGGCGTGTGCCTAACATCCTTTGGTAGAGGAATAAGAGACTCAAAACAAGTAAAAGTTCATTCTTATCCTCAATTAGGGCCTTTCTAAATCTTGCCAGTTTATTCATTTAGTCGTGAAACGTATATTTGTTAAGCATGTTTCAGGTGATAAGACATATACACATTAAAGTTACTGAACACAGGCATGATTAGGTGCCCCTAAGTTTCTCCGGAAGGGCCAGGCAACTCCACAAATGCTCATAAAAAGCTACTGAGTGCCAGGCCCAGGGACACAGAAATAGCCCAGATAGAGCCCATACTAGTAAAAAGCTAACAGGCAGGGGGCAAAATATGTAGACCAGAAATTGCCATACAGTATGGCATAATTAGGTAAGTGGAACAGGCACAGAAAGCAAATGGTCACGGAATGCTATTGAGGGTGCGCAGAGTTTCAATGGAGTCTTGAAGCTCAAATATGAGTTCACAGAATGCAGGCCCAGGGGTTGGATGGGGAGAAGTGGTCAACGGCTTGGCTGGAGTAAAAGGCAAGCTTGTACTTGCTTGTGACAGTCTCAGGGGTCACAGACCCATTCTCTCCAACTGCCCCATGAATTGCGGGGGGCCCCCAAACTTTGATCTCTGCCTTCTCTCCTCAGTGGTGCCTCAGGGCTCTGCTCAGACTCCCCTTTGTGCTCCAAGGGGAAGAAACTGTCCCCAAGGAAAAGCTGGAGATCAAGGGGCTGACCTTAGGACCTTTCTTAGAGATTGCAATCTCATGCCACCTGTTGGCCAGTGCCTAGAAACAGTTGCCTCATACGGTTTGTCAAGTTGTATTTTATTTGCAGTGGAAGGGAGGATTAGTCCTGTACAAGCTACTTCATCATAGCTAGAACTTTCTCGTACCTTGAATAACCCTTCACTCAGCCCTGATGCTGAATCCTTGCAATTTTCTCAAACCTCTGCCTCTTTCCTCTTCCTTCCACTTCCTTCATCTCCTCTCTCTCTACAAAAACTGCTTCATAAGTCACTTGTGACATCCCTGATAGCCATAGTTAGTGGGCATTTCTTCCACCTTCAGTCTCCCTGACCTCTTGGTAGTATTGGAAATGGTTAATGGAATCTCCTTTTATAAACTCTCTTCTCTTGAATTCTTACCTCTGTGACTCTGCTTCTGCCTCTGACCCTCCTTCATTTTGTTTGCTGGCCTCAGTCTCTCCACCACCTGATAGAGTCCCCAGGACTCTTCCCCGGAGTGTTCATCCTGGATCCTCTGGGCATCTGCTCTGTGTTCATAGCTTTAGATGATTAATTTCTTGTCCTGCTTTCCTCTGTCTCTTTTATGTTAATGATTACACTCTGTGTGACCAGTCCTGTCTTCTTCATCTGAAGCGTTTGCCCTATTAAGTATTGTTCCTACTTCTGGAATCTTGTAGTTTCTCAGACCCTCCAGGCTCAGGTTCCTCAAGATCCTGATGTTAATTAAGGCCAAGATTTTGTCAGCATATCAGTGTTTTCCTTGTTAGGTTATAATTCATCTGTTTCCCAGCCTCTTTGCCCCAGTATATTCTGAACCACAGCAGAGAGACTTGGTCTTCATCCTCTTCGAAGCCCGTATAGCCTAACTTAACGTCTGGCACACAGGACACCCCTCGGTAAGAGTGAATGAATGAATGAATGAATGAGAGTTGCCAGATCTCCTCTAGCCAAAACAAGGGGCCGGGAAAATTAGTCTCTGGGCTATAGGTGTGTGGGTCAAGGTTTACCTGGAGTTTTCTCCCTGATAGCAGATAACTTCCATCCTCACATGACAGCCGCTCTGTGCAACCCTGGGGATTGGGAGCATGTGGCAGTCAGTTATGCAAGAAATAGCCAAAGGAGGGCATAATGTGGGGAATTTTAGGGGTCAGGATGGCAAGAGGATCTAGATTTAAGGAATGTTTAGAGGGTGATGCCAACAGGACCCTTTAACGTATTCTAGGGCTATGCGGTAAATTTAAGTCATCTTCCAGACCATGGAAGTATCTTCCACTCCATTAGATAAATTTAGGATTGCAAGAGGAGAGCGTGTCTAACAGACTGCAAGAGCTGCCTCTGCAAGAGAATTTTTAAATCTATTATGCTCAGCCATCAGTACCAGTGCAGTACGCATTCCAGTACTTTCCTAGCTGCTCTGATTTGCCTCCCATGGGTGAATACAGTACTCCCAGAGGATCATTTACTCTCATTTGCTTACCAGAGAAACAAAGCAAACACTTTAATATTGATTCCTCATCTCCGGCCAAGAAATGGCTTTGATAGTAAGGGTTTTGATTGAACATTTGAAATGACCGTGGGGGGCAGGGAGGCAATTAACATGCCAAATCAGTTCCCCTGAATTCTGGGTCGGAAGGTTTCAGGAAGCTTAAAAAAAATTTCACGTCTTCTCCTATTAGATTACAGCACTGTGCATGATTTTTATGAATCTTTTGCACCGTGAATAAGGGGTTATCTTTCTTGTAACAAGGCTACCCTGAATTACCTGGCTCTGTCATCTTCCCTCCATCCTTCCTGCCACTCTCATTTCCATCAAGCCCAGGATTTGTCACTATACCGGGGCTTTGCATGTTGGGTTATAATTCACCTGTTTTCTGGTCTCTTTGCCCCAGTGTACTGTGAACTAAGGCAGAGAGACTTGATCTTGTCCCTCCATTCATCCATCTGCATAAAGTGTCCATCCCCATCCTCTACATAACAGATTTGGAATGGTTTGTCTACTCCTTAACATCACATTTCTTTATTTGCACAATCTGTGTAGAAAATAATGCCTTTCTCTTTGCACTTGTGTGCTGTCAACACTTCCTGCTTGTGCTTTCTCAGCTTCCACGCCTTTCTCAGGAAAGGCCAATCCCTTTGCCCCTGCTACTCCACCAACAGTATTCTTTCCACAGTCAACAATGACTAAAGCCAAACTTTGTGCCATGGCCTTCTCCTCCCACTCTTTCTCTGGCTTCCATATTGTTGCATCCTCCTGTTTCTTCCCCTCACTATTTTGGCTGCTTTGTTTTTTATAGGCTCATACCCCTTTAATTCTTGGTTTTCTTGCATCTCAGCCCTGGTTATCTGTGTTTCTCAGTTAGCCTTCTCTCTCTGGATGATCTCATTCCTGCCTGTATGGGTTTACTAGTGTTGCCATAACGAAGTACCACAAATTTAGTGGCTTATAACAGAAATTTATTGTCTCATTGTTCTAGAAGCTAGAAATCTGAGATCACAGTGTTAGGGTGGTTTCTTCCTTCTGGGGCCAGTGAGAGGGAATCTATTCTATGCTTTTTGCCCAGTCCCTAGTGATATATTGATGACCCTTGGCATTCTTTGACTCCTAGAAACAACACCTCAGTATCTGGCTTCATCTTGCATAGTGTTTTCCCTGTTTGTATGTCTGTGTCCAAATTTCCCCTTTTTATAAGGACACCAGGCCTATGGAATTAGGGCCCACCCTAAGGACCTCATTTTAATTTGGTTACCTCTATAAAGATCCTGTCTCCAAATAAGGTCACATTCTGCTCTACTGGCGATTAGGACTTCAATATGTGAACTGAGGCGGGGTAGGATATATTCAACCCATAACATCTCCTATAGCTTTAATGACTTGTCCATATACTGCTGACTCTCCAGTCTATGTCTCCATCCCAAAAATGTCTTTTGGACTCTGGACTTGTGTGTCAGTTGCCCACCATCCATCTCCCTTGAATGATTTTCATGCACCTTACACTTAACATGTCTAAGAATGGTGTCTTATCAATTCAGTTGTCCCGAACAGAAACTGATACTTATTCTTGACTACTCCTTCACCCTCATTCCTACAACCATGCCCAATCATTTACCAAATTATGGCAGTGCTGTGGCTCTCAAATCAACCTCCTCTTTGACCTCACTGCTACCACCTCTGCAAGGCCACTATTATCTCTTCTCCAGACCACTCCAGTGGTTTCCTAACAAGTCATTCTATCTCTGGTGTTACTCCCTCTCAAGCCATTCTCCACATTGCAGAGCACTCTTTGAAAAACCCAAATCTGATCACTCCATTTCCCTGCTTAGGTCATCAGTGGTAGCAAGTGCCCTTGGAAGAAGACATTGGACCCAGACAGCTGATGGTAGGCCTTGAGCTGGACATTGAAGGAACAGTAGAGTCTAGGTGAGTGAGGAAGAGGCTTGTATGAATGTGGAGCTTGGACTTAACCTTGCAGGTTTAGATTCAAGGCCATGTCAGTGCACCCACCTGGTAGGTATGGACACCCATAACAATTGTGAAAATAACCTGATGCTGACCGTGTAGCTTTTCCCATATCCCCCGGGGCGGAAACTTACAAAGTGTTGTGTTTAGATTGTGGCCTAAATCACAGTGGAGCTGCCAAAGCAGCTGCCTCTGCCAGTTCCTGACTTGTCCTCCTCCCTAGTGACAAATGTATATGCTAACAGCATTAGCTGTACCCTGGCATGCTCTTCTACCCATTTCTTTCTTTCCACTCATGCATAAGGCATAAATATTTTGTGAACTGATCCATAAGCTTGTGGTTTAAAAGGCAGGTCCCAAATGAGAAGATACTGGTGGACCATTGGCAGTTGCAAGGGGCTGAGCCATCCCTTGGCTCCGGGATGAAAAGCTGGCTTGTCCACCCATTCAGAATTCAGTGCTGTTTATAGAAATTACTGTGTAATTGGCTTTTCCCCTCTTAGAACATAAGAAAATGAGGGTAAGCATCATGCCTTCTTGTCTTCCTTGCACTTAGCAGAGGGCCAGACACATAGTAGGCATCAATAACTTCTTAATTAATGGGTTATCACACAGTTAGGTCAACAGCCACAGGTCTTTTGGGTTATCCTGAATTGTTTTTTGACTAGAATAAATTATGAGACTGCCTTGTGAATGCTTTGTCTAATCCATCAATTATGAAATTCACCAGGGCCATTTGGAAGGAAAAGTATATTCCAGGAGAACCTACCAGGAAGGAATTTGTAAGTAAAGGGTTTCTACAGTCAGTAGGGCATATTTTTCAAGATTTTCAGGGCAATAGTGGGACTGAACAGTCAGTAGGGCATATTTTTCAAGATTTTCAGGGCAATAGTGACATTGCTGGAGGGTGGTAGTGATGTTGTAAGGTACATAGGGATCTTAGTTCCCTTCATGTGCACATGCACGTGGGTAAATACTCCAGGTCAAATTACAAGCAAATGAAGACTTGAGGGGAAGAAGAGACAAAGGCTCAACTCGAAGAAAGTCAACGTGAAGGCTTAATGAAAAGCAAACAAGATCATTCAAGGAAGCAAGCTCAACATAAAAATCTAACTTAGAAAACAAATTAGAATCAGTTACTTATTTTAACAAGAAGTTATTATTTCAAGCATAAACACTCCCACCCGCAGCTGAAATATGATTAATGTAAAATTAATTCATGTAAAATATGATTAATACCATTATATTATCTGTATATGCATTAGGAATAGTGTGTATGGTATTATAAAAAGAAAATAGTTGTATAGTCTTAATGACAGTGTCTTACCAACTGAGACACAGGGGTGGGTATTCAAAGGCACAATTTCCAGGACTGCATTTAATACTCCAGAGTAACCAAGCTGTAGATTTATACCAGACCAGGTATGTGGCACAGCATTCTCTTAATCTCTCTTGCTTCAATTTATTGAGCTGGTCTCTGTGGGAAATATTCTAAAGTTGATCCTAAATGTCTTTCGGTTTTTCTGGCTTAAAGTGAATATTTCAGAACCATCAGGACAGGCCTTTTTACTGTATGGTCAATGAATCTCTGCCTGCTGTTTGGCATCACAGAGCCTTGAGTGACATAGGAGAGAAGTGGGGTTGGTGATCATAGAGATTCTCCCTCTCCACCTTCACCCAGGAATCAGCCATCTCTCTTCGAGGGGAAAACTTGTGCCCAGGTGTTCAGCAAAGGTAACGGCCAACTATACCCCCTCGAGAATGTCTGCCATTGGGTTCGTGTAGCTTAGCTGGCAAGAATTCCAAAACACCTTTTCTAAATCTTCCTAAATCTTTCAGTGGGCCCCTCCCTGAGAACAGAGTGTGTTACTCATAGGGCCACAATACAAGAAAAGTAGCAAGTAAGGACATTAGAGAAAAGGGGAAAGGACATGAGAAGAGGCCACCAGGGGGTTGGGTGCACATGCAAGTCCTAGAGAGTTGGTCTTAGAGCTCTTGACTGGGAGCCTCCAAAGCTGTTATGGCTGGTTAGCAAAAGGGAGATTTAGTGGATGGACTGGGGAAGGGAGGCTCACAGAACCTTGGAAAATGTGCAGGAACTGAGGGCCTTCACAGCCGAGCAGCCGGGACATCCTCCAGGATACTGCTGTTGCCATCACAACCCAACACCCGGCTGCCACTGTCGCTCATGGAACTTTAACCATCCTGGTTTCTTGAGATTTATAGTTTTGGATACGGGGCTTTGATGGAGTGAAACCCAGTCATGCCTGCCCCCCATTGTCAGGGGCAGGGAGAGCGTTATACTTCCTAAAGAACTTCATTTGAGGATGCCTGGGTGGCTTGGTCAGTTGAGCATTCAACTCTTGATTTTGGCTAAGGTCATGATCCCAGGGCCATGGGATTGGGCCCTGTGCTGAGCATGGAGCCTGCTTAAGAGTCTCTCTCTCTTCCTCTCTCCCCTCCCCTCCCCTCCCCTCCCCTCCCCTCCCCTCTCTCTCTCTCTCTCTCTCTTCCCCCCACCCCTCTCCCCTTCTTGTGCTCTAAAATAATAATAATAATAATAATAATAATAATAATAATAGTAGTAGTAGTAAATAATTTTTAAAAAGCCTCTTTTGGCTTCCATTGTGGGATATGGGACACTTTCCCAACAAGACTTATGTAGTTGGGGGGGGGAAGGTCCCCCTAAACGGGAAGGGGGTTGAGTGCTGAGCAGTTAAAAGTAGGACAGAGGCCTAAGGTAATCACATTAAAAAAACATTCAAGGAGTTGTTAATGGGGCTTAGAGATTTTTAATAAAATTGTTATTCTTTTGCAGTGAAAAACCTTTCTATCATCTGGGAAATTATTTAAGACTGAGACTATCATCAAAAAAAATGTTAAAGGCAATTTTATACTATTTCTGCTGATTCATATCTAGGATCAGCCAAATAGATTTGAAATTCTTTCTTACGTACATTGGGAATACTTAAACATCCATTTCAGATTTCTATGAATGTTCAGCAAAAATCGTCAAGGTCAACCTATAATCTAACTCTCCAGATGACAGAAGGTGTAAGGAGTAACAAGACTGAGTAGTCAGAGGCTGAGTATGGGCAAGATAAGAGGTAGCTGGAATTAGGAAAACAACTGTAGACTTAATAAAACATGGGCATGATTTGGAGCCATAGTTGAGGGAAGGGTGACAACTTTGAGCAGCAGTGAGGAAATAAATGCTTGATACTGGATGGAGACATGGGTCCAGAAATGATCTAAACAAGCAAGTGTTAAGGATCATATGTTCTTTGGGAGAAGGGAGCCAGGAGAAATGCATGTTAATCCCAAAATCTTCTTTAGAGTACAAATCCAGAACATGTGCTTGACAGATACATGGGTTGCCTAAGTAAGAATGGAGCCCCTCTGGCAGACATAGACCTGGGGTAAGGGGTGCTCTGGTTGCATCACACAAGGGTTCAGTCATGACCATGAAGAGTAAGTATGACCAGTTTCCAAGCACAAGAAACTATGATTATTGGTGTTCTTTCGACTTTTACCATGTGAATGCCTGGATTTTAGCAGGGGGAGAAAGGGTCCTACTGCAATACACATTTCTAAAGGGGAAATCCTGTCTCTCTTTAAAGAGCATGTTTTTGCGTGAACAACTTCCATTAGATGTCTTTCTTCCAGGTTCTATTTGTTCTGTGCATCTTGCCCTCTTCTCCCAAATTTGCCTTCGTGAGACTCTGCTTCCAACCCATCATCCCTCTTCAAAATGCCTCTTTTGCTCTCAACAACTAAAAAGGCAAAATCTCCACTTTCCTTTGTTGGAAGCTGTTCCAGGCTCTCTTCCTATATAAACCCTGCCCTGCTCTGGGATCTGCTGGAACCCATCATCCTCTGCTAAGTATTCTGTAACTGTCCAGGCTGAAATTGATCTCTCTGCTCTCTGAACAATAATTGTCCTTATTTTCTGTACGATGGAACTATTTCCCCTACATACAGAAAGAGCTCAACAGTGCTGAATAGCTGAAATGGAAAGGGCAACAGAGCGTATTGGAAAGAATATGGACTTTGGAACTGGACTCGACTTTTTAAACCCTTACTTGGGCTGTTGAAGATTCACTTTCCTTCTCTGTAAAATAAGAATAGTAAAGTCCACCCCACAGTGTTGTGTTGTTTAGAGATCATATATGTAAAGCTCTTGGCACATGGTAGGTGTTAAATAAGTGCTAGACGCTTTTATTTTTACATTGTAAAAACAGGGAGAAGTGACATATTTTTTTAGTTTTAAAGTTAGTTATAGGTAGAGAAAATAAATCTTATTCCAGATAGAATAAATTAATACTGTTTTAGGAACAAGATGTGTATAGCATAAATATAGCAATTATTAGTCCTTTCTTCTAATTACACATTTTAGGTAAATAAAAACTAATTAGGTTTTAAAAGATTTTTTAATTTTTAATTTAAAAATTTTTTTAATGTTTATTTATTTTTGAGAGAGAGACACAGAGCACAAGCAGGGGAGGGGCAGAGAGAGAGAGGGAGACACAGAATCCAAAGCAGGCTCCAGGCTCTGAGCTGTCAGCACAGAGCCCGATGCAGGGCTTGAACTCACGGACCATGAGATCATGACCTGAGCTACAGTCAGACGCTTAACCGACTGGGCCACCCAGGCTCCCCTAAAAGGTCACTTTAATATGCCTATATAGGTACCCAAATATTTCATATTTACGTCTGAATAAGATGAGATGGTTAGCAAGAAGATAATTAGCAAGTCTTGAAAAAAATTTGGTACAAAAAATACGGATAATAATATAACCAACATCTAGGTTATTTTAAAAGATATTTCTCTGTGAAATGAATCAAGAGTGTTCAGAGCTACATAGAGTGAATAATACTAGTAAGTAAAACAGTGTTGTGCAGGAGACCTTGGGCTTTAAAGAGTAAGGCAGTGCAGAATTGAAACAGAAAGTTGGTATATTGCTTGTATATTAACCATCCACCATGCTGACCCCTTTCAATAATCCTAGGGTTAAGTGTTTACCTAAGAAGTGAGTAACTTTTTTGCAAATTCCATATAGACTTCAATGAAAACTCAACCAATACTGATGACAATAAATATTCCCTCACTACAAGGAATATTTTCTGCCATTGTAATTTGATGGAACATGAGTTTAAAAAAATAAGCTGAAATATGGCTTTTTACATAACCTTTTGTTGAATTGTTGGTATCTTACCTGTTTTTATAAGACAGAATGTCAAAGTGATTGTTGTAACTTCCAACCAACTCCAAGTCAAAATTCAGGATTGCGTTTCTGTCTTCGATGTTTCTTCAGTGATTGTAACATCTTGGCAGGAAAGATCATGCATATTTAAAAGCAACACACTTATAAAAGATTATTTGAAAATAGTCAAAGCTAGTTTTATGCTTAAAGTATGACTTTCAAGAGATTGGTTGGAAGAATCATCAAAGAAGAATCATTCATCAAAGAAGCTTACAGCTAGGAGATCTTGTGGTCTAGGCCCTGATTCTGTGATTATAATATTATTGTAGAAACATGGTATATAGATACCTTTGCCCCTCCAGATTCTTTTTCTACCTGCCCCACAACCTTTCTCTACTTCTCTTTCTTTGTGGCAGTTGAACTGTATGGACTACGGAAATAGGCTGTCTTGCCCTCTGGCCTTGGTTTACTATCAAGGGGGGTCCCTAAGAGATATCAAAGGAAAGGACTATTTTCAGGAACTCCCAGCTGGATGCCTACCTTAATGAAAAGTCATAACTCATCTCAGGCAAGCCTCTCCTTCCAGATTTTTCCAATCACTCCCTCTCCTTGTCCCTTCAGGCCTAAGTATAGTAAGAGTGAGCCTTTGTTACACCTGGGTACTTCCATCCCCCCTGTGGTATCACCTACAGTGGTTCTCAAAATTTTAACTTGCATTGGAATCACCTGGAGGGCTCCTTAAATCATAGGTTACCCCCACTGCAGTTTCTAATTTAATAGTCTGAAGTGGCTGCTGAGAATTTGCATTTAAAAAATCTTTTTTGAAGTTTATATTTGAGAGACAGAGCATGAGCGGGGGAGGGGTAGAGAGACCGGGAGACACAAAATCCAAAGAAGGCTCTGGCCTACAGCATGACGCATGGCTCGAACCCACGAACCGCAAGATCATGACCCGAGTCAAAGTCAGACAGTTAACCCATTGAACCACCCAGGTGCCCTAAGAATTTGCATTGCTAACAAGCTCCCAGGTGATGCTGCAGTGGGCGGCTTAGGGAACCATATAGCCTTATAGCCCTAAACCTTGACCACCTTTCTAATAAAGTATCCTAATTTTGAGTTTGCTCTCCCTTCCTTCTGAAACCTTGACTAATATAAATGGGTATAAAAAATTAGCTGAAAATCGACAGAGTTTGTTTTATGGTTAAACATGATTTGCAGGTGCTTGCTTGAAATATCTTTCAAAGGAGAGAAAGCTACAGGGATTTAGGAGATCATTTTGCTCAATCACTAAATTTCAGAGTATGAAAGAATACAGACAATGAGAAGTCAAGTGATTTACCTGAGAGGACATAGACAATCGGTGCCCTGCCCTTCCGGGAAGCCTTTCCAGGACTTTATGCTGCCTCTTGTCGTACAGCCCCTACCTCTCCGACTCCACTTTCCTTCCCAACACCCCCCGCCCACATCCCCCATCCCCAGGACGGTGTCTTTATGTTTGGGCATCAGGGCTACCTGTGGTGTTTCAGGTAAGTATGCGGCATAGCTTGGGGCAAGTGAGGATAAGATCTCTAGCTCACTGTTCAGTATAATGCTTAGTAGAACCAAATATGTCCTTGATTTTTTGTGTTCATGAGAGATGAGAGTTAACGGCAGGGCTCTTATTAGAATGATGTGTAGAGTCTGGTCCATTATCTTCCAAGTCGTCTTGTGCTTGCTCACACAGACTCTTACCTGACACATTGCTTCTTTCTCATCTACTTTCCAAAGACCTTTTCCTAGTTACTTTTTATTGCACGGCTTTTCAAGTTGTCATATGAGAACCCTACACCTTCCACTCTGATTGGGCTTTACTCAGCATTTCTTTGCCCTTTTTGCTTTGAGGTTTCTAAGTGGACGCCCAGGGCCCTGTCACCCCAGCCCCACTTGCCCTTTCCTGGTGTTGTCGCCGTGATCTGTGGCCACAGAAATTGTACCAGGCATCAGTGTAAGACACAATTTCCTGCCTCGAGATTTTTGACTCTGGGCAACTAGATTTCTCCCAGGAGGCTAGCTACAAGACTGGAAAGCTGGGAGCTTCAAATGATTAAATTTTCTGCAGAGAAAGGCAAACAGAGGCCAAGTGAGAAGACATGAATCTGGCACCTGCAGTGGGAGATGGGGACTGTCTGCCTACACGCTTCCCCAGGTCCCAGGTGTTCCTGAGGTTTAGGGACATTCCTGGCTGCCCTGTCCCTTGGTTGCTAAGCTCCTAAAAACTCCCCATTTTTGCGTAAACTGATCGAGTTTGGATTTCTATGATCTGAAGTCAGACGTTCTCACTGATAAAGTACCATTAAGGATCATTTTTGTTTAGCTGCTTATTTTTCCTTATAATAGCGTACATTGATTGCGTACGTTGTGTGGACCATTTAATCTGAACAACACTCCTGAAAGGATTTTCAATGCTTGTTTGTACTCAGAATTCAGCACCTTAGAGCTGCTCATCTCACCATTGTTTCATAGCGTCCTCTTTACCCCTCTGAGTATTTGCTCCTGTGGTTTTCTCTGACTCTGTCGCCTATTCCTCAGCCTAGAACTCTGTCTGGCAAAGCCCCGCTCATCGTTCAAAGCCAACTTTGATGTAGCAACCCATAGAGACTTCCCTGCTCCAGGCAGAATGAATCACTCCCTTTCTTCTTGCTCTCCAATTCACATTAAATTATGGTTAATTGGTTACAAGTCTGATCCCAATACCATGTTGAAGGCCCCATGCAGGCAGGGACTGTGTATTCTTCATTATCTAACTCCTGTTCCTGACACAATACCTGCCCTAGAATCGTGGCTTAATAACTATTTGTTGAGTTAAGTTGATTTGGGGAACATTCAGAGCCTAACCAGTGTGAATGAAGAAATTATATCGTTATGCATGGACAAATATGAAAAATGACACAAGATGGCCCTACTGCTATGGCTCACGTGAGCAGATGCCTTTACAAGGAAGAGTGGGGGCCGTCTGGGTGACTAATGAGAGACTTCCAACCTATCACTTCTAATACAGTTTACTCTCAATACTTATTAAAGTCTAAACACTTTTCACTAACTGAATTTGTGATGCCCAGGCGCTCACTGTGGCATAGACAATAGAAAATAGATATGATGTCACCTAGCATCCCAGGTGACATTCTGAATATGATTTTTGTCAGAGTTGGCTTTATATTAAGTGAATGGCACAAGACTGTGTAGCGTGGGGTGGTGTTTTCACTTCCAGGATTGGAGATGACTGTTTCATGGCCCAAGCCCTGACCGTGCCTCTGGGCCAGGCTCTGAAGTTTAAAGTGTGCCTTTTTAGGACAATGGTTTAAATGTCTCCAGTGGCTCAACTGCTCCCGGATCTCGCCCATAAATCAACCAGTGTGAGGCAGCAGAAGATGGGTGTTGAGCTGTATTGCTTAGGGACCAGGAGGTGCAGAAGCCAGGACATAACACTTAGTGAAAATGAGGAAGCCGGAGAAATCACTAGTTTGGCTTACAAATCCAACGCTCCCAGATACACATGATTTACCAACTTCTTAGTGTCTGTGGCCAATGTTTTTTTTTTTTTTTTTTAATTTTTTTTTTCAACGTTTATTTATTTTTGGGACAGAGAGAGACAGAGCATGAACAGGGGAGGGGCAGAGAGAGAGGCAGACACAGAATCGGAAACAGGCTCCAGGCTCTGAGCCATCAGCCCAGAGCCCGACGCGGGGCTCGAACTCACAGACCGCGAGATCGTGACCTGGCTGAAGTCGGACGCTTAACCGACTGCGCCACCCAGGCGCCCCGGCCAATGTTTTATCTCAATCCTTGCTCAACTAGCTTCCCAACCTATTTTTGGACTTCCTCCTTTTGGCCTGTAATTGCCAAATGATCACAAAATGAAACCTGATATTCCCCTAAGAAAACATGAGAAGGCGTAACTCACTAGTGAAAAATACTTGAAAGATAAATTAAAAATGACTCCTGGAGTATCTGAGTGTCAGCCCCTCTGGAAGAACATAAATGAGAGTTCACTGGATTTTAAACAGACTCTTTTCATTGAATTTGAAATACTCAATTAGAAACATAGTTGGATGGGTGCCTGGTGGTTCAGTCAGCTAAGTGGCAAACTTTGGCTCGGGTCGTGATCTCACAGTGCGTGAGTTCAAGCCCAGCATGGGGCTCTGTGCTGACAGCTCGGAGCCTGGAGCTTGCTTCAGATTCTGTGTCTCCCTCTCTCTGCCCCTCCCCCACTCATACTCTGTCCCTCTCAAAAATAAATAAATATTTTAAAAAATTAAAAAAAAACAAACATAGTTGTGAAAGTCACAGTAAACATTTTGGATATGTAAAATAAAAACCTTCTGTGTTTTGACACTTTTGTAATAACAATACTAATATAGCATTAATTTAGGCATAATAATTGGTCTAATTCTTCTATTGATTTTTTTGAGTACTCGTACATTTTTTATTCTTTTAAATGCAAGATTATATAATACATTTTAATTAGGGCAACTTGAGACACTTAATAATAGATGCTATAGCTAATTCCATTTTTATAGACTTCTCCTTGTTTTTCCCAAGACTGAGAAAAATAGAAAAGGAAAGAAAACAAGATACACTTTTGTCAGAGATGGGGAGGCTTGGAACGCAGAACGAACACTCACAGCTAAGTTACTCTGCAGTTCTGCTCGGTTCTTGCGGGAGATGATGGTTCAGGAATTCAAGCGTTCTTTTTCTGGACACCACTGCTTCTCAAAGTTCTGATTAGATTGCTTTACATGATTACTCACACAGTCCGTGACATGATTATTCAAAGCCAAACTAAAGCCAAGACGCCATTGCTATTTCAAGATTTTGCATTTCATTGGTTGGTTTTCTACCATCTCAGAAAGCACCACGCCAAGACATAACCTCTGTGACCCAGAGAGGATGATAGCTTCTGTTCTGCAGAGCAGAGTATCTACTGGAAATAGAGACACTCCTAACTTACAAGGAAAAATAAATGTACTCTGTGAACAAACATAGGCAGCCAAGGAGACACGATGACTGAATGTAATGTGGTGTCCTGGGTGGAGTCCTGGCCCAGGAAAAGGCCATTAGTGATAAAGCTAGTGGCATCCAAAGAACATTTGGAATGTGGTCAATGGTACTTACCAACGTTAATCTCTTCATTTTGACAAATGCACCAGAAGATGCAAGATGTTAACATTGGAGGAACCTGGGTAAAGAGCATCTGGGAACTCTCTGGACTATCTTTCCGACCTTTCTGTAAATATAAAATTATTTCAAAATTAAACATTTACTCAGAGCAAGGGACGGTGAGAGAGTGTAGAACAGTCTCCGACAGATGGAGAGGCAGGCAGCTTCTGCAGAGTCGAAGCATTCACACGTGAGAAAGTGAAGCCCTGGGGAAGCCAGTGCATGACTACCGTCAAAATGAGCTCCTTCGGTGAAAGTTCAAAGAAAGTGTAGATGCATGTGACTTTACAGCAAAGACTGAATGAACCGATCAGGATCTGATCTTACTGTTTAAAGGCCTGGGTAGATTCAGGATGTTCCAGGTAGAGGGACAACCCAGTAAAAGGCTTAAAGCTATCAGTACTAAGAGTAAGGTGTCAGAACGCAGCCAGAACCAGCCTCGCTGGAATGGAGTATTCAGATGGGGGCAGGGTTAGCTATGTAATTTGAGGTTCCGGTGCCAAGTGAAAATGTCAAGTTCCTTGTTCAAAAAGCAGAAAATGGTTTTTCTCCTTTCTTACGTTCTCTCTCTTTCTGCTCACCATGGCATTTTTTATTTGCTATTTAACATCTGCTCCCTTGGACAGAGGGATGCTTGCTGGGTGAATGCAGGCCCCCGCAGGCACTGGGAGTCTCACCCTGAGATCCCAACACTCCCCATACCAGTACCCAGGTCCCTGTACAGTTGTTAGTCAAGGACTCAGGTGTGGTGGCTGAAAACCCACCCCAGGAGGTGGGGAGACAACAGGAGGCAAAACCAAGCCTGAGCTGAGGCTCCAAGCCCCCTGCTTGTGCTCCATTATCCCATCAGAAGTCACTTAGAGGGGAACCTGGGGGGCTCAGTAGGTTAAGTGACCCACTCTGGATTTCGTCTCAGGTCATGACTTGGAGTTCGTGAGTTTAAGCCCGCATCGGGCTCAGCATGGACAACATGGAGCCTGCTTGGGATTCTCTGTCTCCTCTCTCTCTGCCCCTCCCCTGCGCATGCTCTCTCATGCTTTCTCACTGTCTCTCTCAAGTAAATAAACTTAAAAAAAAAAAAAAGATAGAAGGGGGAGTTTGGGTGGCTCAATCAGTTAAGCATCCAACTTCGGCACAGGTCATGATCTCGTGGTTCATGGGTTCAAGCCCCGCATCGGGCACTGTGCTGACAGCTCAGAGCCCGGAGCCTGCTTCAGATTCTGTGTCTCCTTCTCTCTCTGCCCCTTCCCCGCCTATGCTCTGTGCCTCTCTCTGTCTTTCAAAAATAAAATTAAATAAGTAAGTAAATAAAAAAGTCACACGCAAAAAAACTGAAATGTAAAAGAATTCCCATGTGGCACCCTGGACCTTGGAGGGGGGGGTGGGGTGTGTGAGGTTCTTCCAAAGAAGCACAGCACCCCGTGTGACTGCACTGGCTCCAGGCCCATGAAGCCAACCCTGGGTGGGGGTCCATGGAGATTAATCAGGATTGGGAGGGGCTTAACCCATGGAGGATCCTGAGGCCTGCGTTTTCATCTGTAAGAGCGGGTAGAGGCCAGAGGTGATTGAGGAGACACAACCAAATTGGACTTTAGTGACCAGTCCGATGGAAAAGCGTAGGGTGGACTCGACAGGAGTCACTGTGGGCACTTTCACTAGTTAGGAATTCAACAGCCAACCTTAGGAAGAATAAGGAGGATGCAAGCATGACGTCACAGTTTCCCTCCCTTGAGGTAAACTGTTTGACTGTTGTTAGCAGTTCTAATTCAGAACAGATGCATCAGACCAAGCGCCATTTTCTAAAGTTCAGTTTTGGTGGACAGAGTTATCTAAAAAGATCCTTCACCTTAGGGACACAGACCTTGCCAACGCAGACTTTTCTTTTTAGGAGCCCCTCTGATAAAATTAGAAATGAGCTCAAGGAAGGTTCCATCAGGGCTGTGTGTTTTACTGCCAGGGCATTTAAAATCTTGTTCCAGGGGTACCTGGGTGGCTCATTTGGTTACATGTCCAGTTCCTGATCTCAGCTCAGGTCTTGACCTCAGGGTTGTGGGTTCAAGCCCTGCATTGGAGCCTACTTTAAAAAAATAATACAAACGAACAAAATCTGTTTCCAGTTTTCCTTTTGGCAGGTTCTCAAACTGGTATGAACTCTTTCTTCCCAGGTACCTCCAGATCATCAGTTACTCGATGTAAACCAGGAGCCAACTGCCCCAGTTCACACAGTGGCATCAGTAGGCAACTGTCCCCTCTTTCTGTCACCGAAGATTCTTCTGCTCCTATTCTTGAACTTCAGAGCCGAGGATCTTCTGGAGTTTGCGGACATAGAGTCGAAAGGCAGAACAGATCAGGTGAGCTGGTGACCTCCTCTTTTTTTTTTTTAAATATGAAATTTATTGTCAAATTGGTTTCCATACAACACTCAGTGCTCATTCCAACAGGTTCCCTCCTCAGTACCCATCACCCACCCTCTCGTCCCTCTCACCCCCCATCAACCCTCAGTTCTGTTTTTAAGAGTCTCTTATGTTTTGGCTCCCTCCCTCTCTGACCTCCTCTTAAATAACAGTACACCTAGGTAACCTTCGAACCAGCCGTGAAAGATCACACCATTGGCCCAGAACGCAGGGATGTTACATGGACTCTGAGGAGTGGGAGTGGGGAGTTTATCAAGTGGGAGGAGAAGGAAGAAGGGACATGTATAGATGGGATCTGTTAGTGGGATACGTACAGTGTAGCAGAGAAAGCAAATACCAAAACCTGCCGTTGCAGGGCTTAACATATGATTAAATGGTGACACCCAGGGCGCCTGGGTGGCTCAGCCGGTTAAGCGTCTGACTTCGGCTCAGGTCATGATCCCGCAGTCTGTGAGTTCGAGCCCCGAGTCAGGCTCTGTGCTGACAGCTCAGAGCCTGGAGCCTGTTTCAGATTCTGTGTCTCCCTCTCTCTGACCCTCCCCCGTTCATGCTCTGTCTCTGTCTCAAAAATAAATAAATGTTAAAAATAATAATAAATAAATAAATAAATAAATAAATAAATGGTGACACCCTATTAAGTTTACAGGGTATCTAGTTTCCGCATCTTGAAGATGTCAAAAGCCAGCATCTTTGCTCTTAGCCCTGGGAGTCAGTGGTAGCGCACTCCCACTCTAAGAAGAATGAAAACACTGTTAGTAAAATCACAGACTCTGCTTTTGTGCTCGTCAGGACTGCCGGTCTTTGGAGCCCTTCTAGTTTCCCCAGTTTTGCACCTTCAGGACACCGCCTGCTTCCCTGATCAGCATTTAACTAATCAGTCAAGTCCTCTACACTTTCCTCACATACATTTGACCACACTCAACAACTCCTGGGTTACTGGAATTGCTCGGTACATCTCATAACTAGGTCCAGGAGTTTCCCAGCAAATGTATAATTTCCAAATGCACCTGAGTCCACTAGGCTGTTGCCCACACCAATACTTCTTGGCGGTGGACATCTTATGGCCTTCCCCAGAGAATGTGCTCAAGTACCCAGTTCATACTCACTTCCTTTCGTCACATGACCACACTTCCGTTTCTGCAAAAAGCAAAACAGTTGTATGCCAACAGACGCTTGCCTCTTTGCCTTAATGTCTCCATTCTTTTGTTTGCCAGTGACCATCACTTTGGGACCGTCTTTAATGTGTGTGTTCCTGCCGTTCCGATGTGAACTCCTTTTGCTATGTCCATGATCACTTCCTCTCCATCACTTTTCACCTGCATTTGCAATCTCTCCTTCCACTCATTCCTTCTGCTTTATCAGTAACATATTTAACATCTCTTGCATCCTTAAAAACAATAATCAAACAGCAAACAACAACAACAAAATACTCCATCCAAAATAAGTGGTTAGTTGAAAACAAAACATAACTTGGAGAAAACTGGCCTAAAAAAATAAATAGAAGGGAAATGGAAATTCAGGGGACTCAGGGATGGGGGGCAGTAAACAAAGGTATACAGGAAATATGAAAGCCTCTTCTAGGGTACTACTAATTGGATAAGAGGGTTTTTTTTTTATATAAGAAAAGATATTTTTTTCAAAAAGTGACAATATTTTAAAACACTATATCAGCAACTATTGACCCTAAGGCTAAGGCTCTTTTTAAAAAAAATGAAGAAAATGCCATCATAAATCTTCAGAAAATTTTAATTGGCTTTAATAAGTTGCAGTAATATTCCTATTATCCCAGTTATCTGCAGAATAGAATGTTCCAGTTAATTAAGTATTCTGGTTAATAAGGACTTGCTTTATCTATCATATGCAAACTACAAATTAAATATACTGGTTGACAAAGACTTGCCATATCTGTCACATGCAAACTACACATGTCAAAGGCTATACCATGAAAGATCACATGGGACGTAATTTACTCTTTCTGTGATGATTCAGAAGGCACTTAGGGTTATTCCAGGGCACCATAGAAAAATGAGAAAAGGAGAATAATCTGAAGAGCAGCTCACCATGCTTTCAGGAATATACTATGTACTTAACCTCAAAACAAATCCCATGAGGCAAATATTATCACTGTTTGGCAGATGAAGAAGCTAAGCTAGAATCAGACATGTGCACAAGGCCATACAATGGTTCTACTCATGTGTCCAAATTCCAGTGGCCTCTACCAGTAATGACTCTAATCCAGGCTCGTAGTAAGGGATGGAACTCCTGGTATATCAGTTTGAAGGATACATACAAAACCATAAAGCTAAGCAGGACTGTCGAAAATTTTAAATGACCAGAAAAATAAAAGAGCTCTGTAGACCCAGTCTTTCTAGGGTATCTATAGGCGGTAAAATTAAAGATTGGCAACAATTACATCTAGTTAGCAGAAGAATGGGTCAAAGATATGGAGGGATTTAGGTGACGACTAATGTCATCAAAAGTACTGTCTATGGTATGATGGTGGCACCAAGCGACCTTCAGAGAAGGTGACAGTGAAGGCAGATATCAACTTAAAGGGATATTGAGAATCTCTGTAGAATCATTCCTCCTTTATGAGATAGTCCCTGAGAATTAATAATCTGAAATGTAGAGTATACCTTTCTCTTAGACATCACTCCTCTTAAACTTTGTAGAAGACTACCATTCCCATCAGGAAACAGAAATTTGTCTCCAAATCCCTTCTGAAACTTCCAGTGCTTGAATGGAGAGCTCAAGCCTGAAACCTAGACAGAAGGAGTGTTCAGAATAAAATCTTTGGAGCCTAGAGTCATGCTGACTTGGGTTCAACCTTGGGCAACCTTTCACATAAGCCTCAGTTTTTTCATCTGTAAAATGGAAGTGGTAATACCTATTTAACTGAGTAGGTTAATGTTTCTCCCCCAGCCTCCCAAGACAAGAGTCTCTTATTCTACCCTCTTACTCATTTTATTTTCTCCCCTCTACTCTGCATAAGTCAGATGGTTGTAGGGAGGATTTGCAGAACTCTTATCAAGAGCAGGTATTGTCTATACACAGTAAAGGGAGCTAGCTGGCTCACACTTCGAGACTCAATGTCACTGCATCATGGAAGTTTCTCCTAATCACTTTCCACCCCATCCCTTAACCAGTGCTTCTCCTCTGCCTCCATGTGGCCTAGTATCTACCGTCTTTGGCCCTTATCACACTTGTGTTGGATGTGTGTTCTGGCTTTCCACTGGGATGTGAACTCACGTCTTTCACTTTTTTTTTTTTAATTTTTTTTTTCAACGTTTATTTATTTTTGGGACAGAGAGAGATAGAGCATGAACGGGGGAGGGGCAGAGAGAGAGGGAGACACAGAATCTGAAACAGGCTCCAGGCTCTGAGCCATCAGCCCAGAGCCTGACGCGGGGCTCGAACTCACAGACCGCGAGATCGTGACCTGGCTGAAGTCGGACACTTAACCGACTGCGCCACCCAGGCGCCCCACGTCTTTCACTTTTGAACCCCTGGCACCCAACTAGTTAACCAGCTCCTGGTGATCTGATTGATTACCAAGTATTTTGTTGAATATATAAATGAAAGAATACCAGTTTTCATCTTCTAGAGGCCTTGGCCCTGAGAATTCAGTACGGTTTATAAGACTCGGAAGTCATGTGGTAATTGCTGTGTTTGTCATTACTTGGTTTATATTCCCCAATTCAGAATTCACCTTAAAGGCTTGCTACCCCCCGCTCCCCAAATAATTATAACAGAAAGCCTTAGCTATGGGAAAGTTTTTACTCCAGCGGGGCAGTCACGCCTGGCTCATTAAGCAATAGGAGGAACACATTCAGCACGAGAGAGTCAGCAGGTTCCGGAGAGGTAAAATGACTACCATCCACTCCCACTTGCAATCTGTGGACCACACCACTTTCTTAACCCCCGGGATAAACCTTGTACTCAGAGGAGGTACCTGGAGACAGGAGAGAACTTGTAGGCAATTCTGCCTCCCTTCCCTCAGGATTCTACCACCTGGGATCTCAGCCTGGGGATTCAGGATGACCTCTGCTCCCCTTTAGTTTCCTGAGAGGTGCATAAAGTTATTGTGTTGAACTTGTTTTCTCTATCAAGGGAGAAGGCCTTTATGATCGTCACTTTCAGAAAGTTTTGCCTACTTTAATGTAAAAACTGCTGCTGAATTTTCTTAGTAAATGTAAAGATACAAAGCTGAACTCATTGTGCTCCCAGAAATACATTAAATAGTAATTTGTTCTGAGGTGGGTGGGAAACGATTTTGTGTCGTCAGGATTTGCCCTGTTCTTGGGGCACATTGCTCTTCAATTTAAGAGCCAGCTTTGCTGCACTTTAAGAAAATCAAAAACAAAATTAAAAACACCTTAGTGGAGTCTAACGACAAATATTTATTTCTCACTTACTTTTCATGTCAGCAGAGACAAGGCTGCCTTGGTTGGCTTCTGCTCGTTCTCCCACAGAGACTGAAAAGACAGCTCCTATTTGGGAATTTCCATTCTAGTGACAGAGAAGAAGAGCAAGAGAGTTTAGTGGGGCCTTGTCATGCCTCTTAACAGTTCTGCTGGGCCGTGGCATACCTCACACCTCCCTGTTCACATTTGATTAGACAAAGCAGGACATGTGGCCAAGGCCGAAGTCTCTGGGGCTGAAATATGTAATGCTTTTATAAGAAAGTGGGTAGGATACATGGAAGGGCAGTGTAGCATCCACCAAGTTCATGAGCAGTGTCATGGCTTGGACGGGGGATGAGATATATACTGTACCTTACAGAGGAGAGATTCTGGAGAGAAGGTGAGCCAGAGTTATCAGTCTCTTTAAATGATGGTAAAAAAAAGAAAAACACTGGTAATTCTACTGTGTGCCTCTTTGGTCACTGTTTTATAACCTGATTTCCACACATTTGTATTCCTTTCCTGTTTTCAGGGGATGATGGAACACAGACTCATCCTGAGAACAGCAGCCAAGAAAACAGAATCAAGGCTCGCTGCCGGTCATGCACGTCCATGGTTCTGAAGGCCGTCTGGGGACTTTTGATCATCTTGTCAGTCTCATCGTCTTGGGTTGGAACCACACAGATTGTAAAAATTACTTATAAGAACTTCTACTGTCCATTTTTCATGACTTGGTTTTCAACAAACTGGAACATTATGTTTTTCCCAGTCTACTATTCTGGTCATCTGGCCACTGCTCAAGAAAAGCAGTCTCCAATGAAAAAATTCAGGTAGGTTTCATGTTAAATGGCCAACACGAGATGTTTTAAAATAACTTTATGAAAATATCCATCACTTTATCTCTTTGGAATATGAACCGAGTTGACTTGGGGAGTGTGGAGAGCTCGGATCTAGGGTTGGTAATGAATACATGAGCACTAGGAAGAAGAATCTGGGCCCCCCACCAAAAAAATTATTGAATATCTACCACATGACAGGTGCTGTGCTGGTGCTTTTGTAGATCTTATCTTAATTAATCATCATTGGTGGTAACATCTACCTTTGAGGGTGGTGGTATTATTCCCATTTTAACCCAAGAGGAAACAGGTTTAGAAAGATTACATGACCTGTCCAAGGTCAATACTTCCAAATGACCCAGATTTCAATCCAGAATTATCTCTGAAAGTCATGTTTTAAAAGAACACCCTCGTGTCGCAGGCCCAGAAAAAAAAAAAAAACTGTATTCATAAGATTAATTGTGATAAAAACATTTGCTCAATATTCTGGAAGCTGTGGTGCCTAAGCAGATAAAGAGACCTGGTTTCATGCAAAAGGAAGTTTGGCCCTGATGGTTTAGAAGATGTCATTCTTTGCTGGCTAGGAGCACATGGGGCCTTCACTGTTGGTTCGCCGGCTCTGAACCTGGTAGTGCCATGGTTCCAGTAGTTTCTCTGTGCTGAACTTGGCTTCTGCAGCGCCATCTTGGAAGGCTCAGGAAGCTGGCAGGACCAGCCCTGCACAGCACCCAATGGGAGAGGGACAGTTGTTCACACCAGCTTATTGTTCCTTGGTAGAATGACAATAAATACATTTTGCAGAAGCCAAAACAACATTTCTTTCTTGCCCCTGTACTTAATGAAAAGAAGTGAATTTATCAGACAAACTGCAAAGCGTGTACCTTCAACTTCCATTTTCTATCACCAGCTTGGAAGTGCCCTGAAATATTAGAGTCACACTGTGAGCTGATTTTCCATGGTATCCATGATAATTCAATTAAAATTAAACAAAACCAATTTATAAAAAAATAAATGTTTTCTGGTTTGAAGGAAAGAAATAAGTCTTATACCTATTTGTGACTGCTAAAGATACTTTGTATTTGATTCCCATCAAAATAGACATGATCTTGGGGAATAAGGTCTTTTTTGTTTGTTTGTTGAAAATGTTTATTTATTGAGAGAGAGAGAGAGAGAAAGGTGGTGAGCCAGAGAGGGGCCGAGAGGGAGATACAAAATTGCAATCAGGCTCCAGACTCTGAGCTGCCAGCAACAGAGTCCCATACGGGGCTCGAACTCACAAACCGTGAGATCATGACCTGAGCCGAAATTGGATGCTCAACCGACTGAGCCACCCAGGCGCCCTGGGGCATAAGTTCTTTTTAATAACAATATTTAATAAGCGATTGCAGGGGACATGATGATCAGACTAAAATTCTCCCTGTCTGAAAATAGTTTACCCGTAGCATGTATGTTTTACTCCAGCGCTCCTAGGGTTTGGACACACATACTGATAAAAACCACAAAAGTTTAGTATGGGATGTAGTACCTCAGAACGCCTCAAAGCAAGCCAAGTGGGTTTTATTTAAGATAACACATTTACACCAAGAGGCTGCTGCTGACAGAAATGTTGTTTTGGGAATGAGTTTCATCTCCACTACATCTCTCATGTCTGACTAACTCTACATTTAGTGAGACCTGTGATTTGACGAGACGCCTCCACCTGTTAGGGCAGGTAGAGTGAACTTGACCGTTTCTGAAGCCGAATCAAAGAGCTTTTATTGTCAAGCAGAGAACATTGTCTTTGAAGAGAATATTCTCCAGAGGGCCCCTCCGTATGAGAGGTAAACATTGCCAGAACATCCTAAGATCCTTGATCTTTTTGCCTTGTAGACTCATTAACACCATCTGCCAAGGAGGCACTCCCCGAAGCTCTCGTGGCAGAACACAGGGAAAACAGACTTAGTGTATGAGACTGGAAACAGAATTTGTCCCGTTGCGCCAGACCCTCTATTTTCTCATTTTCTTTGAATGGTATGAAAGCATTTTCAGTGGTTTTCTTATCACTAACCTCAAAAGAATTTTCAATAATGTATCAGATCTAGATCGTGGGAATTGTGCATTTGGAAATTGTTTTGGATATTACAATCATTTCATATAAACCATGAAGAGAATTTAATTGTATCACATGAATTTTAAATTTAATAAGAAAAAATTTATAAGCCATAGTTTTGACAGGGGTGTTTCCTTAAAGGAAAAAGTCTCTAGAAAGCATGAAGCTAGAGCTAAAGATATATTTGTCTATGTCATACACCTATGAAGTGTGCTTAAGATGTCATCTGACATACAGAAGGGGTTCAGTAACTACTGAGTGCTATAACAATGTTGAACATAATTATTAGTGTCCCCCAGCTTCTAAGCTTCAGTCTAAGCTTTACCACCCATCAGTGCCTCTTGTCTAGAAATTCTGATCTCATCATTCCAAGGAGAGACCAGTTACTTGCTTATTGATAGAAATCCTTTCTTTTTTTGAATTTTCCCATTTCTTAGTACATAATGCTTAAATAGCATAAAGTTCTACACAGGTGACCTGGTGTTTGAGCGGAGAGCATTTTTAATTCCTGCTATAGCAGTGACAAACAGGGAGAAGAAGGTTGGCAGTGAGAGGAGGGAGAAAGAGGGGAACACTAAGGAAGCCAACACCAGGGAGGGGGACAGGATGAGCCAGGTGAAAGGAACAATCTCCACCCCCTCGGGGGAGGGGCTCTCCCTGTCCCTGTGCCTCCCCGTGGGTTCAGAATGTGTGCTCTCCTGGATTCAAAGTCTTTGCTTGAGTGCCCTGAACCCAGCAAGATGGTGGGCTCTGGGAAGGAAGGACCATCACTGGCCAGGGCCAATGATATGAAAAGAAATCCTTTCATCAGAAATGGGTTTGTTGTGGTTCTTCATAAATGTGTATTTAAAAAGCCATTTGGGGGGCGCCTGGGTGGCTCCGTGGGTTGAGCGACCCACTTCGACTTAGGTCATGATCTCAGGGGTACTTGTGACAGCACTGGGTTCTCTGCTGTCTGCGCAAGCCTGCTTCAGATCCTGTCTCTGCCCCTCCCCCCCCCACCCTGTGCTGGCTCGTGCTCTCTCAAAAATAAACATTGAAAAAATATACATATAAAGGAATATTTAAAAGTTTTTAAAATACATAAAAAGCCATTTAGTAGTTATAGATATCAGGATGAGCCCATGACTCTGAACGCCAGCTCTCTCTGGCAGACTTTCTCACAGGGCAGATCCCCTTGGGAGCACGACCAGAATGCAGAAAATGAAGAGAATGCAGAAAATGCCAGGATGTCCCGGGCAAACTGCTGCTTGGTCTGTGTGTGGCTCTGATTCACTGTATCTCCTTGGCTGCAGGGCTTGCGAGATGCTGTCCATTTCCCTGTGTGTGTGAGGGTGTGCGATTTCTGTTTACAAAAGAATTTGTTTTTCGGTTATTTCATCCCTTCCTTGAAGTTTTGTCTCTTTCAAGTTAAAATTTACCTTCAGGAAATCACATTTTTTAAAAAGTTTATTTATTTTGGGAGAGACAGCACGTGAGTATGTATGAGGGCAAGTGAGGGAAGAGCACAGAAAGAGGGAGAGAGGGAGAATCCCAAGCAGGCTCCTTGCTGTCAGCCCAGAGCCTGTCTCGGGGCTCAAATCCACGAACAAAACCGTGAGATCATGACCTCAGCCGAAATCAAGGGTCCCATGCTTAAATCACATTTTTATTTAAAAACAATCCTTCCTTTTTCGTTGTCTCCCACATAAACAGTAAAACTATTACACAAGTTTCTATATGTGCAATATGCATTTTTGACCTCCCTGGATTTGCTGGCCTACAATTCCCAGAATTCTCAGCTGCTGGGAAGCAGCGTTTGCCATGAGACTTGACATTGAAGGCCATACTCCAATGCTTAGAGCCTCATCACTTTGTCACTCCCTCCCTCCATGTGGCCCTCCTGTGGAGTAAGTTGCTTCATGCGTGTGAGGCAGACATTGGCTAGAGATTACTTTGGTTTGCAATACTTTGAGGCACAACTGTTTCTCTTCAGAAAAACTTAGAAGAAAAACTAATGCTAATAACCAACTAGAACCGCGTAATTTCATTATAACCATGCAAACATTAGGAACTTGTTGCTTAAACAAGATATTTATGCTACTCTTGAAAACACTTCCTGGAACATTATAGTTGCCCAGTAAATTCTTGGATGTTCATGAACTGAATAAAAAAAAAATAAATCTGAGTTATCCCAATGGCAAGCCTATTTTCAGTCCATAGTCAAAGTTTTTCTATCATATCATTATTGCTTGTCTGTATCACTAGTTTGAATGTTTTGATTGAAATGGCACCTTGGTTTAATCATCAAATAGTGGTGCCTGGGTGGCTCAGTTGGTTAAGCATCTGACTTTGGCTCAGGTAATGATCTCACAGTTCGTGGGTTTGAACCCCGTGTTGGGCTCTGTACTGACGGCTCAGAACCTAAAGCATGCTTGGGATTCTGTGTCTCCCTCCCTCTCTCTCTCTCTCTCTCTCTGCCCCTGCCCCACTCACGCTATGTCTGTCTCTTTCTCAAAAATAAACATAAAAAAAATAAGCAAAGAGAAATCAAATCAAAGATTTAACGGAACTGATTATTTTTATACAATTAAATTCATGTAATTCCTCCAAAACAGCCAATTGTGTGTATATAAATACAGCTTGCATTTGATTATTTATTTATTTTACCATTTGGAGGTCATCACAGAACCTTCCTTCATTTTTTTTTTTTCCTGTCTTAAAAATGCTAGAGGAAAAACAAATTATTCAACTGGGCAGAAACATAAGGAAGAGGCATAGTCTTTTAGGAAAAATAAAATTCCAAACTGTGTGTGGCTCTCCACCATATGTGAAGCTGCAAGTTGTCTATACCTGTTCACACAGTAGCGACCCTCCTGGTCCTATTGCATTTGCCCATTGGGAAAGAACCTTCTCTCTCTTCTAACAGTAACTCTGAAAATGACTCATTGCCCTGTTTCTCCAGGCTTCTCTGAGAATGTTCAGCAGCAGAATGCTGTCCCAGCCATCTCGAGAGAATATCTAGATAGGAAAGGGCCTTCGCTCTGCGCCTGGAGAGACATGGGGTCTTTTCCATGGAACCCTCTGCCCCTGTAGTGGCCCAGAGATGGGAGGCCTGGGTTCAATAAGTTCCACAGATGCATGATGGGCATTGGCGTTTGTGCTCTTGCCAGAAAATGACCGTCAAGAGTTAGACAACACAAAGTATGTCACAATTAATACCTGACAACCTTTTTTTCTTTCCTAGGGAATGCAGTCGGATTTTTGGTGAAGATGGTCTGACATTGAAGCTCTTCCTTAAAAGAACTGCTCCCTTTTCTATTCTATGGACTTTGACTAATTACCTGTATTTACTGGCTTTAAAGAAGTTGACAGCCACGGATGTCTCTGCTCTGTTCTGTTGTAACAAAGCCTTTGTCTTCTTGCTGTCGTGGATCGTGCTGAAAGACAGGTTCATGGGAGTGAGGGTAATGGCACACTTGATTCAATGTGTGAGGCCACCCGTAATTGTAGATCCTTGGCATCAGGAGTGCTGCTTTGTTTCATGAAATTTCTGTAAAACTTTCCCCATTGGTTCTGAGTACAAATTAGAATTTGAAGATGCATTAGAACACCCAGGCAGTTACAATATCATGAAAAGACAGAGATGGTCTCCCTTGGGCAGTCGGCTGATTTCGACAGGAGGCACTAAAACAGAGAAGATAAGTTCTTTTTTTAGAATTAATGGTGTGACCAACTCCTTCTATCCTCAGGGTGAAGGGGTCTGGGAAAATTAGTCACAACAAAGATTATGATTTTTTTTTTTTTCAGTCACCATACGTTGGGACAATTCCCTCATGCTTTCCCTCCCCCCAGCCCAAGATGGATTTAATTAACATTGGTGTAAGTAGATAAGGTTACCAAACAGTAATTAAAGTCACTGGTAATGGCACAATGCTGTTAAAAGTGGCTATATATCTAGCGTGACTAATCCAGAAATGGAACGAAAAGCACCAACTTGTACTTTGGGGTACAGATCCTCAATTGAACTGTATTAAACTTCCACCAACCACTTCAGTTCTGAGTTTATTCCTTTCAGAAGTGATATGGACTTCTTAAAAGATTTTATCTTGCATGCTTGTTCTGTTAGATTGATGGAAAGTCATGGGGGTTTCAGGAGCCAGATCTCATTCATGTATCTGGAATGCCACCATGATGAAAATATTGAGAAAATAATTCTTTAGAAAGAGTAGAAATGAAATGAAAAGCCTTTTCCCAGAAGATAATCATCACACAATTCTTCTCTGAAAGAGATGTCCAAGACTGGATGTGAAACATATTTTGCTATCAAAATATTGTTCTTACTGCAATGATCCCAGGGTCCTTGTCCCCCTAATTGCTGAAATTAATATTAGAGAGTTGATGACAGCCATTAACCCTTAAAACTTCTTTTTAATAGAAAATTCTGATTATGTCTTGGGAGATGCTACTCAGAAATTCAGAATGGAAGCTTGACATGAACGAGAAGTAGAAAGCTACAGAAGACAAAATGAGAGGGGCAACCGGGTGGCTCTGTAGGTTGACTTCGGCTCAGGTCATGATCTCACGGTCCATGAGTTTGAGCCCCACATCGGACTCACTGCTGTCAGCCTATCAGCACAGAGCCTGCTTCAGATCCTCTGTACCCCTCTCTCTGCCCCTCCCCCACCTGTGCTCTCCCAAAATAATAAAAAATAAAAAATAAATAAAAGAAGAAGATAAGATAAACTCTGAATCAGTCCAGGATGCATTAGAGTATACCCAGATATGGTACGACACTCTCCGCCAGCCAATCTTAGATTTGACATCCAGAAAGCTTAGCATCGTGTTTTTGCACATCGAGCACCCGTGCTGGCTGCCTACCATCAGGTACCCTGACAAATCCTGGAGAGCGGGGACCTTCCCTGCACTGCTTGCTGCCCCATTCAGGATGGGCTATATAATTCGTGGGACCTAGTGTGGAAGCAAACACAGGGATCACTCTTTAAAACATTATCAATAATTTTAAGACAGCAACAACAGAGCATGAAACCAAGGGCGAGGTCCTTCTAATCATGAAGCCCTATGCATCTGCACAGGCCATATGCCCATGAAGCCAGCTCTGCCTCTATCTCGAATACCTAGAATAATGCAGGGGACAAAATGGAGCTCAGTAGATATTTGAGGATATAGTAAATAAATTCATGTTTACGAGGACTGTCTCTCTTCTATTTGCTAGCATCATGGATTATCCATGAGAGTTTGGAAGGCCTTGTCAGAAGAAGGGGAAAGAGAGGAGATATAGGGTCTTTTTTTGCCTTTTCAATGGCATCTAAATACGCAAAGGGAATCAGTACATTCACTATCAGAGTTACCAGTGAGAAAAATCAGTTGTTTTAGAGTGAATTAATGCATTTAACCATGGAACTTAACTGATGCAAGATGTCCTATCAAAAGAGGTTCTGTGTTTGAGAGTTAAAAAAAAAAAAAAAAAAACTCAGCTGTGTAACTTATATTTAAACCAAAGATTTAGGAAATCTGCCAAGAGGCAACAAACCATTGCCATTTTAAAATTGGCATCTATAGGGGCACCTGAGTGGCCCAGTCGGTTGAGTATCCAACTCTTGATTTTGGCTCAGGTCATGATCAGCCCATGGATCAAGCCCCACATTAGGCTCTGCACTAAGCGTGGAGTCTGCTTAAGATTCTCTCTCTCTCTCTCTCTCTCTCTCAAATAAAAAATTAAAAATAAATTGGCATCTATAGTGGGTTCAATGATGGTCCTCAATAAGGTGCCCACACCTTCATCCCCAGTCCTTATGAATGTGACCTTATTTGAAGGCGTAATTATTTTTTCTTTTTCATTTTGTATTTTTATTTTTTTGAATATGATTTATTGTCAAGTTGGCTAACATATATATAGTGTGTAAAGGGTGCTCCTGAATTTTGGGGTAGATTCCCATGGTTCATTACTTACATACAACACCCAATGCTCATCCCAACAAGTGCCCTCCTCAATGCCCATCACCCATTTTCCCCTCTCCCTGCCCCCATCTGCCCTCAGTTTGTTCTCTGTATTTATGAGTCTCTTATGTTTTGCCTCCCTTCTTCTCTTTGTAACTATTTTTTCCCCTTCCCTTCCCCCATGGTCTTCTGTTAAGAGTCTCAAGGTCCACATTTGAGTGAAAACATATGATATCTATCTTTCTGACTTATCTCACTTAGCATAATACCTTCCAGTTCCATGGAATCATGAAATGGCGTGATTTCATTCTTTCTCATTGCCAAGTAGTATTCTATTGTATGTATAAACCATGTCTTCTTTATCCATTAGTTGATGGACATTTGGGTTCTTTCCATAATTTGGCTATTGTTGAAAACACTTTGCAGGCACAATTAACATAAGGATTTAGAAAGAGGAGATCATCCTAGAGTATTTAGGTGGCCCTAATTCCAGTAACAGATATCCTTATAACAGATATCCTTATAAAAGACATACACACAGGACAGACACACAGAAGAGGAGAAGGCAATGTGACCAGACAGAGATTGGAGTGCTGTGGCCACAAGCCCAGGAAAGCCAGGGAAGCTACCAGAACCTGGAAGAGCCAAGGGATGCTTTCTCTCCTAGAGCTGCCGCTGGGAGCATGGGTGTGCTGGATTGTGAACTTCTGGCCTCCAGAACTGTGAGAAAATAAATTTCTGTTGTTTTTAGTCACCAGGTTTGTGGTAATTTGTTACAGCAGCCTCAGGAAACTAATACAGCCTCTGTAAGTAATAAGACCCAATAGAAAAAAAAATGTTAAATAGCCAATGAGCACTTGTTAATAAATATACACATACATTTATATACATAAATTAAGATATCATAGATGGCAAAATGGTAAACAATGTCAAGCATGCTGGTAGAAGTCACATGTTTTTCTTCTTAAATGACAGGAAATGCTTCACTCCTCACTGTGAAACATTAGGAAGTGTTTAATGTCATGCCAAGGTGTAATTTTAATGATGCCCATAATCAGGTCATGGAATATGAGAAGAACCAAAACATATTCAGCATTTTGCCTTTTGACAGTATCAGCCATTCTTTTTTTCATGAGACATATTGAGAACATGTATAATTGGGTCATTTGAGAAATTAAAAGAGGGCAATTCGAATACTGACAACATAAATGTAGTTTTTATTGCCTATGTCCATAAGTAATCAAAGCATGGCCTGCAAAAGCCACTCCGCTTAGACTATTCTCTTTTTTTTATAAAGTGTTGCTTTCTTTTTAAAAAAATGTTTTATGTTTATTTATTTTTGAGGGAGACAGACACACAGAGTATGAGCAGGGGAGGGGCAGAGAGAAAGGGAGACGCAGAATCCAAAGCAGGCTACAGGCTCTGAGCTGACAGCACAGAGCCTGACGTGGGGCTCGAACCCATGAATGGTGAGATTATGACCTGACCTGAGCCAAAGTCAGAGGCTTAACCGACTGAGCCACCCAGGTGCCCCTGAAAGTGGTGCTCTCAGTCATCAGATTAAAATGTGTATTTTTGATTCATTCTGAGGCTTCAGTGGTTTACAAATTGACAGTTTTTGGATAATTTTCATTTGACCCCAAGAATGATCACATTTAAGATGATCACATTTCCTACTTCTATTTTTCACATCAAAAATGATACCATGTGGGCGCCTGGGTGACTCAGTCAGTTAAGTGTCTCTCGATTTCGGCTCAGGTCATGATGCCATGGTTTGTGGGATCAAGCCCCGCATTGGGCTCTGTACTGACAGTGGGATCCCATTTGAGATTTTCTCCCTGCCTCTCTCTGCCCCTCCCCCCCCTCACAGCCACTCACTCTCTCTCTCAAAAGAAATAAACATTTTAAAATATGACACCATGGACAGAAAGAAGGATGCTTTAAGTTGTAAAACCAGTAAATATGTGTTTCTCTGGAGCACTAATTGGCTAGAAATAGCAATGCTCACAGAAAAATTAATTACATATTATGAATAACTTAATATTTTGTGTTTTTTTGGAATATTATTTGAATTACAGATGGAAAGGTAATTTTGTTGTACAATTATATTTCTTTCATAAAATCATTTCAGCCAGTTTGCTGGTCAACATTGTTGTGTTAAAAACCCTTTCATGACCAGTTGCTTACGGCTGATATATGATCATCCCATGAAAATTAGTAAACTTTTTAAAAAGATCTTTCTTTTTTAATTGCACAACTATTGGTGAGAATTCAGCTCTTTCAGCTTTGAGGAACCTGCCAGGTTCTCATCTTCAAGAACCTGTCTTGTTTAGCTACGGTTCTTAAATTCATGAAAACCAAAGAAATTGCATTAATAAAAAAAGGTTCTCCTCAAAGAAAATGAGCCACTGGTTGGGGGTTTTCTTCTCTGTCTCTGGTATCAGTTTCACTCAAATTTGAAAAGTAAATGTCAGACTGGAAAGTTGAAACTCTTTCTTTCAGATCTTGTCCCTCCTTTACGTTTTATATTATTGATTGAAAATTTTCTTTCATTTTTAAATTTCCTTGAACGTAGGGAGAAAATTGGTCAGTGGTAAATGGTTCAGCAGACCCCAAACTTCCTTAGCAGATTCAGGAAATGAATTTGTGTCTCCTCAGTTTGACACCCACATATTTCCTAGCTGTAATTGGGTCCCTATGCAGTTAACTTTCCAAACTGTGCCTCGTTTGGACACTTTCCAAGATCCGCCAAGGACCGACTGGAGTATGTCAGTTAAACTGAATCTTTCATTGCTCAACCTGCAGTTCTCCAAATTCAAACTGGGCTCCAGAGTGCCCTAAATCAGGGCCCTGGAGGTGAGCTCGTACTGATTCGTGCCAATATTACATATTTAGATAAGATTCAAGATAACCTTTTGTTTACATCTTGCCTTTGGTTGACATTGATGCAGTAGCTGTACATTCACGTGCAGTGCAGAATCTTCTACCCAGAACCTTCATGCTTCCTGGAGGAGGCACCAGAGGATGCGTAGCTGGGCTCATCCTTTTCATCCCCCTCCTGGCAGGAGAAGAATTTGTGAATACAGAGGAAAAAGATGAGGTGGAATGGCTCTCCAATTTTATGCACACAAGGAATCCGTAACCCCTTAACAAGATGTCATCAACAGATCTACTCTAGTCTCCACATGTGCCTGTTAGGTCTTTCCATCTGGCATTTCTTTCTTTCTTTTCCATCCTGGTCTCCCTTTGAGATCATTTTCAGACAGATTTTATTCATATAAAAATAGATGTGTGTGTAGGGGGGTGGAGCGTGGGAGTCTTGGTTTGGGGCTCTGAACTCCTTGGGTTGGACCTGTCCCCAGGCACCCTCCACCCTCACACACACACACACACACACACACAATCTGTACAGCTATATACTGCCCACCTCTTTCATTTCTCACACTTCAACTCTTGTCCAATTTCACGGGATCTGAGTAAAACAGATGGTTCACCTTCATGGAACCTTAAATGTAGCATGCGGACAAGTTGAAGGATTCTGCATAGTCCCAGTTCCTTGAAAATGGACTCTATTGGGGAGCCTGGGTGGCTCCGTGGGTTAAGCATCCAACTTCGACTCAGGTCATGATCTCGCAGGTTGGGAAGCCCCTCATCAGGCTCTCTGCTGTCAGCACAGAGCCTGCTTTGGATCCTCTGTGCTCTCCTCTTTCTGCCCCTTCCCTGCATTCACACATTCTCTCTCAAAAATAAGTAAAAAAGAAACATTTTTTTAAAAGATAGAAAGAAAGAAAATGTACTCAGAGAGGACAAGGATGATCATCAGTGCAGGTCTCACTGGCCAAGCTATTAACGTGTAACCCACCTTCAGCTGCCGACCTTTAGTCTCGAACTTGAGAACAGTCCTGCCAGCAGTGTCGCTTTGAGGCCCTCCATTCTAGAGGCTGCTGTAGTCTCGGGATTCAGGGGTCCGTCGTGAGCCAGTGAAACGCCTCCATGCTCACCCAGCCTTAGAAACAGAGTTAACCACAAGGCAACTTGAGGAAAGCTATTCCAGTTGCAATTAGAAAGAGAAGCAATTAAAGCTTCATCTCAATACCCTGAACCCTAGAAGAACTGATACTGTTACTCAAATAATAATTCTGGAAGCCATTTTGTCAATGAGAAACACAGCGAAGTAATGAGGCTGGTAAACCCTCACGGAGATCAAGAGAAGGGCCAGACGCCTGTGGTTTTTGAGGGCCCGAGACGAAAAAGGAAAGAAATGACGATACAGGGAAATAAAAACAGTCAAAAGCCAGATGCTTCTCTGGCTTTTATCTCTAGCTATTCATCTACGAATTCTTTGAAAGATGACAGAAACGTAGCTTTCCTGCAGGGTCGCATGTGGTATATACCACGGTGAGAGTATCAAATGTTTACTCGAAATCCATCTTTGGGCTTTAGGAACACACTCAAACAGCCTCATGGTCCCCCTCTGATCAGCCCTGAAAGTTGATGGGAGGCTCTCACAGGGGGCTGAGCCTGCAAAGGAAGGTAGCTGGCTCAGGAAGAAATGTCCCTGAAGAGGTAGGCTGGGAAAATGGACTAAATAAATTCTTTTCCACAGGGTACTCCCCTCCCCACCCCCCACCCAAGATGGGCACACCATGATGTGAGGGGACTGAGAGGTTTCCAAAGTTGAAACTGAGGCATTGGCAGTTTTATGGTCATTATGGTTACTAACATTCTCACCCAAAGCAGATTCAGGTCGTGGCAGTGGTGCGTTTTCTGTCTTATTCAGAACAAGTCTGGTTGGCTAGAGGGCTGGAACTGGAATAGATTGTGAGGAGAGCCACGTTTTTCTGAAGCCAAACATGTGCTGCCATGAAATGGTGTGTTTTCAGCAGAAGCGTCCCTCATACGGATGCTAATGGGCTCAAAGGCATTTTTGTGGCTGTCACCATGTGGATGTGCACACACGCGCATTTCCGACACAGTATTTAAGGCACTGGCTTTCTGCAGGCACATTTCCAGTGTCCTGAGCCCGAGAAGAGTCATTTTATGTCTTTTATTCAAAAGAATAGACTATTCATCCTTCCTTGATAACTGGTGAATTCTGAAGATGTCTGAGACTCAGATCTGTGCTGAGGCTATTTGTTCTCTGGAAATTTGAATAGTATTTATTCTGCAATTAACCAGTGGTGCCAAGGAGAGCCACTGTGGGAGCATCCGCATGACCACTCCACTGAGCCTTCCATCCAGCATTTTCCTGCATTTCCTAGATTAGCTGAGCTCTCGTCCTTTAGTTCCAACTCTGTAGATAAGAAGCACATTGAACATTTCTTAAAACGCAGCCACGGAAAATGTTCTCTTAGCTGTGAGATTTAAGTAAAAAAATGTGGAAAATAATTTAGCTTATCTTCTCCCCCCCACAGCAAACCTATATAACCTATCAATTACTGTTCATACCATAGAAAAGAATTTTTCTAACATCTCAAATATTCAGATTTTCATGCTTGTAGAATGTAACTAACCACACTGTCCAGCCCTGCGACATGAAAAATGCTTCTCTCCATGAAAGCAATTGAAAGAAACACTGGTGTAATTGATAATGTCAATTTAAGTGGTCTGGCTAATATTTCCACAAGCACTTGAATATAAAATGTAATGGAGACCTTTAAGAGGCCCATCATAGTTATAATTTTGAATTGCTATAAAATTTATCATCTTTCTCCATACCCAATTTCTATCTTGGGAATACTTATAGTAGACATACTAAGCATATATATTTTTACTAAAGGCTGACTCAGAAAAGGAAGTGCTCCTAACTGAAGTCGTAGCCGGGGGGTGATTAGTGTTAAATGTTCATCACTTTCCAGACAGTGTTTTTATGTTCTGTTTTATTTTGTATAGGCTGTTTGTGTTCATAATTCCCTAAACTCAGAATTATATATTATACACAGTTGCCTAAACCCAAATATTATGGATTATACAATAATTTTGATAATTTTAAATATGAAACAGTACATCATGTTAAAGTGACAGTTACAGTTACAGTTAAAGTGACAAAGTTAAAGTTAATTACAATTAACACTGTATTCTATTAATCCCATCTTGATGTGAACAAGAAAACACAACTGATGCTTGGCCGAAAGAAAACAAATACCAATTCAGATTTATTGTCCTGCAAATTCAGTCTTATGAGGGAAATCTACTTGTGCACCTGAAGACTTCGACCCATGAATATTATTTAAACACACAAACAAAAACAAAATGCCAGTGTCTAACATGACTTTTCATTTGTCTGAAATCAGACTGCCCAAAGGATTGTTGCAAGTCCTTGGCTGAACTATAAATCCCCAAATCAAAGAAAATGATAACGCTCACACAATTTCTAAGTCTAGATAACCCCTACACCATGTTTATTTATGAGTCTATTACTTCTTGTTTGGAAAATTTCCTTGACATCTCATGGTGTGTGTATTAGATTCTATTCCCTATAGTTTGAGGCATGGTCTAACTAGAACACATGCCTGGGAGCTTTAGAGAACACGATATTCACTCAGCAAGAGAAACGCCTCCCATCAAGCAGCCTCCCGGAAAAACGCTTTATGAAGACGGTTTTTCACTGCTGACATGTCAGCGTCTGTTCTCAAGTACTCCTGCTGTTTTTCATAAAAGATGCTTTAGTATGAAGCTAGGTCTGAAACCAACAGTGCACTTGCTTCTCGTGGTCATTAACAAAAGAATTGCTTTAGCATCATCTAAACGATAACGTGTCATCGCCACCATACTCCGCGCTGGCCTGGAGCAAGTCTATGGTTACATGTTGAAGATCTACATTTTGTTGCAAATAAATAATTCACTAATATTCAGAAGGGCCAAAAAAAAACCCCACATACGTGGAAAAGCTATCTACGGAGGAAGTGATTTACTTGGGAATACTCAGAACTGAAACCTAACAAAATTAACTGCCACGTAACCTATAAATTTCTCGCAAAGTTGCATCTTGATTTAAAAGTGAGTGAGACTATTTCACAAGGAAATGACGTATTGTTTCCTATTCCAGGGCCTGTTATTTTACTGTTTACTATACCTTTGAAATGTTTTCCAGCAGAATCAGTTCAAGATCATTTAAGAAACAGATGTAAATCAGCATTTCACTAAGGGAGTGGACTCCTGTTTTGAATATTTCAAGCATCCTATCGAAATATCGTACCATTATGATTTCAATCAAATTTGTGCGGTTAATGATCTAGAGTAATGAGATGAAATTATCTTTTTTGTGGTTTAATTCGCACGTAAAAAGAAGGAAGAACTAGTCTCCCTTTGACATTCCAAGTACCAGTGAAAACTCTGCCCACTCCTTGTAAATCACTATAAGAGATGATTTGCTTTCCTTTCCCCCCCGCTCCCCGCCCCGTGGCTTAAATTTTGCCTCTTAGCTGCATCAATGTTAGGTCTCCCTAATCAAGTCCTGGTTATGTGTCGATCTTCAAAACCATGCATTGATCCAAGGAGCTCATTAAAATGTATGCTGAATTGTTTTGAAGAAAAAGCATACAGTATAGACGAAAATGCTCTGGAGTGATTTCCTGTGAAATTCATTTCGCCAACACGGATATTAATCTCTGGGAAGTTGAGCGAAAAAATTACACTAAAATTACTAACCCTTAATTAGAATGGGAGCAGCTTTTATATTCTCTGCCTGGATGTCTCAGGAGCATACTGATTTCTTGTTAATACTGACCCTTCTCGCATTGAAACAGCGACGTACAAGAGGTAATTGGGTTTGAGGAGGCATTTAGCAACTCTCATGAAGTCTTCAATGGCTTGCTCTGAGATATGGAGGCATCAATTTTTTTTAATTCCTTTGCATTCTATTTGACAGATAGTTGCCGCAATAATGGCCATTACCGGCATCGTCATGATGGCATATGCAGATAATTTCCACACTGATTCGATCATAGGAGTGGCCTTTGCAGTGGGTTCAGCCTCTACGTCTGCATTATACAAGGTATGTCGTGCACTTTTTTGTGTAGTCATAGCTTAGACTTAAGTCATAAAAGAAGGCAGGACAAAGAAAATCTTGGCTAGAGGGGGGGGGAAATGTGGCTTAAATAAGAATAAGTACCATTTACTGAGTACTTGCCAGAAATTTTCACCTGTGTTAACTCACCCTTGTGAGCCACAGGTACTTATCCCCACTTTCCAGATGAGGAAACGGAGGTTTAAAAGATTAAATAACTTGATTTCAGGAGTACTCGTGAAATCATTGTTGCACTATATGCTGACTAATTTGGATGTAAGTTTAAAAAAATAAAAAATAAAAATAAATAATAATAATAATAATAATAAAAAGATTAAATAACTTGCCCAAGGCCATACAGATGGCAAGTGATAGCAAGATTTAAATTCCCACTGGCCACCTCCAAAGCCCATGCTCCCTGCCTCTGCCCCTCAGAAATCAACTGGTTGCAGCGGGGGCTGAGAAAGACCATTCTGCTCTTAAATTTCTTTACTTTAACTACCACTGTCCTTATTTTAACTCCAATGAGGTGTTAAAAAGAACAAACAAGCTGTCACTTGAGAGTCGACTGCCATGTATTAACCCCAAGCCACAGGAACTCCGGTTATTAGCGAAATGAAGGACGTCCTTTCCTCTCTGATGGATACTCCTGGTCTGCACTATGTACTTACCACTCCTTCTCCACTGGAGCCGCCTGCCATCCGTGGAAAATCTATTATAGTCATTGCCCCTGACTTCAGAAGCAAGGACTGAGAGAGCAGATCTAAAAGGTTATCCCCAAAGCTCCACTTGTCAGAGCCTGCTTTCGGGTTGTAGCTAAAGCACTGTTCCACTTTCACCTCTCTTGGTGTTTCAATGAGAAGATTCTCTGTGAAAAGCAGAAAACGCCCTTTGCATCCCTCCTGGATGCCTGTTCTGATTATTTGCCAACACCGCGGCTCTGAAGACACGGAGTCTATTTCCATATTGACATTTCCTGGCCCACTGATTCTGTGACAAGCTTGACAAGTTTTCACTCAATTGCCATTGGCGTCTAACTTGCCCCCAACTGAGACCCCACTGAGGTGTCTGATGTGACCAAAGAACAGCACGTGGTCAAGTCCTCTTAAGTCTCTCATGAGCAAAAATAATAAGTCCAGTTGACATTAAAAGCATGCCTGGAATTGCGGTGTCACTGGGATGGCTATCTCATGGAGACAATTCTCCTGACCATGCTACAGGGGTGTTCGTTCTGGGAGTGGTAATATATGCTGACATGCATAAAACCATATGGGCACCATCGGAAAGATCTGCTCCATTTGACATTGTTTGAGGATTCACATAGGAAGCAGAAGGGTTATAAAGTCAGGAAGTATGGACTAGAGGCCCAGCCCCTCCTCAGCCCAACATAACTTGATGGTAGCCATTGACATCTCCTTGCTATCTTCTTCCCCTGTACACAGATTTATATCCAGAAAAAAAAAAATAGCTTTAATCTGGAGAATAAACACAGTATTTGTGCACGTGTTTTAAGCTCAGAGAGGAAAGTGCTTATAAATCCAAGGCACCATTATTATTCTCTCAACAATATAATGACAGGCTCTCTCTGTCTAATTTAGTTTTCAGTATCTGTCGAAATAAGGGTAAAATGCATCCCATGCCTGACGGGAAGAATTGATGGCATCTCAATCCTAGATTCTCCTGGGCTCCTGTGCACTCTTATTTACCATTCACCCTATACCCGTAACTGAGGGTGGTGCTAACAGAGTACAGGACTTGCAGCAGTTTCCAACAGCACGAGGAGTTCATTTTATGGCATTTGCTGTTTCATGTGAAGACTGCAGGGCATTTTAATCACTTATTCACAGTCCATTTTGTGCCATGGAGGTGGTGGGATAAGGAGAAATAGAGGGTAAACTCTGGGCTGGTTAGCTCACTGTGTAGAACCTGCCTTTCTGCTCTGGCGAAGTCTCTAACTGTGTGGCTAAGGGGTTTCTCTCCCAATCCAGGTTTTGTTTAAGATGTTTCTCGGAAGTGCCAACTTTGGTGAAGCGGCACACTTTGTCTCCACGTTGGGTTTCTTCAATTTAATCTTCATCTCTTTCACCCCGGTCGTCCTGTATTTCACCAAGGTGGAACACTGGTCCTCATTTGCAGCTCTGCCGTGGGGCTATCTCTGTGGGATGGCCGGGCTGTGGCTGGGTAAGTGGCTCCAGGTTTTGCCTTCCATTCCCTATGTCACTTGACCTTTCCTTGGATAGATGAATGATCATAATAGGGCTATTCCCTTGGGAGCCTTTGTCCTCTATTTTCCAAATTTATCTAAGGTTGGTTAATGGTTAGAAGGTCCTCTGCAGGCTATTGCTTGATTAGATCAGAGCTGTTCAACCGGTATACCTCCCATGGGTTAAGACGTGAGCTGGAGGCCCAGGGCACTCTGATCACCACTGGTCTTAAAGCAGCCTTGTCCATCCTTCATGATATATTGTATGATGTTACCGTGTCCCAGGTGGATCACGGTGCATCAGGCAGAGGGAAAGAACAGATGGTGTATTCAAGGAACTCAGAATGGATCAAAATGGCTGACGCACCAAGTACAGGAAGAATGGGGAGGAAGGAAGAAGATGACATCTGGAAGGAAGCAGGTCATGAAGGGCCTGGAAAGCTATTGAGGGGAGTAGATTTAAAATCCACTTAATGGTCTTTAAGCAGAGGTGACAGGCGCACATCTACATTTTAGTCACACACAGGCTGGCTGTGTGTGGAGAATGAATTTGAGATCGGAAGCCCTCAGCAGGCAAGAGGAGAAGGCAGAATTAGACTTGGTCTCCCTGCTAAGGAGGCTGTGCCTAGTCAATGGCCAATTGACTTGAACTTTTTAATGTTCTCTCTCAAAACTCCCCAAACTCAAGGTGGTCTGCTTCACCTGAGCAACCAGGGGGCTCCCACTTTCTAGCTGTGTTGCTTCTGTCACTGGACTTAAGAGGAACCCGAAAAATAACAAGCCTGCTCTTCCCGCCCCAAGCAGTTGAACAACAGCAACCGCTAAATGACTCAGTGTCCCCTTACTCAGAACCAAATCGCTTTCATCCTGCTCCTCTCTCCTCACCCTTCCTAAGGACAGCCCCCTCCATCTAGTCCCCACTGACCCACCGCACTTGACCTGCAGGACATCTGCCAACCCTCAGCTGACCTTCTTTGTCAAGGTGACAAAATCTGAAGCAGCACTATAACTCCCAGGAGACAAACATGACCTGGTTTTCATTCCCACATAGACACTGGGTCTACTTTGGCCCAGGCCCCTAAGGGGAGGTCTTAGATAAGAGAACGATCAGTCATGTTGGTCCTTTGAATTTTACTTCTGAAGTCCAAAAATGTGGAGTCACGACCTTCCATAACCTCTGCTAAATTAAGTAGAAATCAATAGCAGTGTTCCCATAAGACCCAAGCATCCTAATTAAAAGTGCCGAGATAATTTCCCGGCCCAAAACAATCTAGCTGGGAACAGTCATAATCTAAATTTCACTGACTCTTGGCCCCAGCTGTGTACACATATCTCCAGCTTGCTGCCAAGTTGCCCTTCACCAACACATATCCCTTGGCATGTCTAACACATGCTTCTACACAAGCCCGGCCAGGCTGGGTATCACCCAGGCCGGCAGGATACCAGGTCTCCACCAAGCAAGCAACATGGTCTCCAGACTCCACAGGGTAGAGCATCACCCGGAACTAGAGCTGCTCCACCCAGCCCTTCCCCAGTGCCCTGCAGTCCTCCCTGTGCCAAAGCTGCTCTGTGACAAAATGAGGCGATAGCCTCTCTCCTGACAGTGTTACACACCCCAGGTGTTTTACAAACTTCACTGATTCTGTTCTTCTTCTTTAAAAAAAAAAAAAAAAAGTTCACTTATTTTGAGAGAGAGACAGCATGAGCGGGGTTGGGGCAGAAAGACAGGGAGAGAGAGAGAGAGATGGGGAGGGGGAGAGAATGAATGAATCCCAAGCAGGCTCCGCACTGTCAGCGCAGAGCCAGATGCAGGGCTTGAACTCATGAACTGTGAGATCATGAGCTGCGCCGAAATCAAGATGCTTAACTGATTGAGCCACCTGGCTCCTGTTCTTAAGTTTTTGTTTCGATCCCTCTCTTCTCCATAGTAACCAGATATGACCTGGTTGGAGCTGGGCTGGACGAACAGCAGGTGGTCCTCTGACCCGTCCACATTGCCCGTAACTACAGCTTTTATTCGCCTAGGCTCACTGTGCCTCCTTCCTTCTCACAGTTGGGCCTATCTGCCAGGGAATGCCTTCACCCAAATTTACCTGATACGTCTGAGTCCCACTTAAACTTGGGCTGGGCCCCATGCTGCAGATAACATACTGACTTATATATTCTTGTCCTTAGGGTGGCAGAAAAGTAAGTGTGCTACCTAAAGAACAAATTAGAAACAGACCACGCATTTTGGTGAAACCACCTCCTTCTTGCTGAGTGAGCAGGACTCAGTTCTCACCCAAATACCAATACTTTCAATCTGCTGAAATATCCAGTTCAGCCAAAAAAAATTGCAGTTCAGGAGTTCAGCAGCGTCTGTGTAGAATTTAACTAATTCCTGACCTGCTAGAATGTGCTATATTTTATTCCCCGAGTCTGAGGAGAGAGTGGAGGTACTGGAATAGTCATTCCCATTGTGGCTATGCCAGGAAGGAGGAGCAGTTATTAACATAGGAAGGTCCTCCGCCTTGACTGCCACTACTCTTGTATGGTAACTATGAAGGAGTCCAAGTTTTATGAAAGTCAAACCCACTGTCTCTAACTACCAAGTGACTCCAGAGAACCAAGTTAGTGGGTTTAATTAAAGCAAGCATTATAGATAGCAATGGAAGAGTAAACGCTGTCCTGACTGGAGTGGCTCTAGAACCATCTTTGGTTCTATAGAGATACAGGCAACATGGTTGAGTCAGTTACATAGAGATCTCTCTGAACTGAGGACAAATTTGTAGTTGTTAACACTCACCTCTCTCAACCCTAAAACAAACACCGGATTGAAATCTATGAAAACAGTTCTATGTGGCTTATCATTGTTTTTCTTTTGAAAACCTAGAGTTTTGATCATTTTTGTGGGAGGTAGAGGATTATTTTAACCGATTTTATATTTTACTAAAAGGACCCAAAGATATTAATTAAATGTATCTAGTTATACCTTCCTTTGGTTCTGCAGACCTGCCCCTGGGTAGTCTGTGCACAAATTGGGATGCGGAAAGGGTCCCTGAGGTTCTGTGCATTACACAGAATACACTTTTGTTTGCCTGCCTGATGCCCACTGCAAGAGAGAGGGAACAAAACAGCATAGGCCATCCTTGGATAGATCTTCCTTTAGGTAGTAACACTAGAGCCTGTTAGTTATCCAGGAATATGGCATAATAGAGCAAAGCATTAAAGGGAGAAAGCCCAAACTTCAATCAGTAGTCTGCTTTCAACCTCTGGCTGGCCCCAACCTACCTTTATAGTGCTAATAAGCGGTGGAGTGAATTGGTTATTTCACTGCTTTGCAATTGCTTCGCACACCCTTTGCCATCAGGCAGCCAAGGTGGCAGAGGAGAAAAAAGAATAGGACTACTTCAATCGAGAAACTCCTACATCCATCTCCCAAATTAGAGGATTAATTGACCAAAGGTGAGGACAAGTTTAGAAGGCACGTTTAGCAAAAACATCGGTTCTATTATGTTAAGAAGGAAAGAGCCCAGCGTGTCAATTTCCTTTCATCCTCTGTATCCTCCATTATTTTACAGCCTTCAACATCCTGGTGAATGTCGGCGTGGTGCTGACATACCCAATCCTGATCTCCATTGGGACAGTGCTCAGCGTTCCTGGAAATGCAGGTACTGGCGTGATTTGACATGTGCAAATAAGTCTCTGCTCATGTTCCTTTTACACCCCGAGTTGTTTCTTCGAGCAATTGTGAATTATGTCCTTTGCCTGGGAAGATGTTTTTAAATATCATGAAGGTGGCAGACAACAGAATAACTATGCAGCAGATTTAAAATTTGCAGCTATAAACACTGTTTTTTCTTGGTCGTGCTTTTAGAATTAAACACCAAATGTATCATTTGGGTTTCATGTAATCTCCCTGACAACCTAATTTTGTGGTATTTTTAGAGGAAGTCCTATGGAAACAAAAGGCATCCCAGCATAGGACTCTCAAGTAAACGTCACTAATGAAAGTGTAGGAAATGTACAGGGTGTTGGCTCCCCATCAGACTATCCATGGGGAGCTGCAGAAGCTTCTCCTGGGGGCAGAGCAGATGGCCCTCTGGAACAGATACATGAAAAGGCAATTTGACTCACTTCAGGGATGAGAAGAGAAGCTGTTTTTCCAGAGTAATCTTTTAGTGAAAGCTGTCAGTGGAACAAGTAATGAAAGTGAGTGATTTGGAAGACTGTACAGTCCTTCCAACTGTAAAATTCTATTTTTCCAAGTCTCGGGTACCCAGCTTTCTTTGCCCCCAGGACAATCAGCAAGTGTTCACTGAGCACTTACTTTGCGCAAGACTGTAAAAGAAACAACAACAACAAAACACCCTGGACATTCCCAAAGGAACTTTCACTGAATTTGGAAAGTAAGACCGATGTGTATGAAATAACTTACAACTCCACGTACCATTTGTTAGTAAGTGCCAAATTGTGTGAGACAGACTGTTGGGACTATAAGATATTCAGAGGAAAGAAATATCAGAAAGGAGTGGAGTTATCATGGAAGATCATTCATTCATCCAGGGATTCATTCATTCAATAAAGCATCGCTGAGCACTTAGGATGTTCCAGGAACTGTGCCTAACGCTGGTGATAGATCCTGAATAAGACACACTGTCTGCTTTCAAGACCATGTGGTGGAGACAGGGAGACCAAAGGAATTGAGTAGATATGATGTAGAGACAGAATTGCTTTGATAGAGGAATGTATGTAATGCAGGCTCTGAGAGCACCCAGGAAGGGCATCCAGCCAGCTTCCTGCTAGAAGCCAAAAGGGAGAGCTAATGGAGACATTAGCTGGATGGTGTGGATATGAGAAGGAAAGGGCATTGCTTGTACAAAGCACAACATGTACGACTGACAATTCCGCTGCTAGCTATGTGTGCCGAAAAACTGAAAACAGGGACTCAAAAATATGCTTGTAAATGAATGGTCATTGCAGCATACTCACAATGGCCAAAAGGTGAAAGCACCCAAACGTCCATCAACAGATGAATTGATAAGCAAGTTGTGATACAATGGGGCATCATTCAACCATAAAAGGGCACGAAGTATGGATACATGCTACCACATGGTTGAACCTCAAAAACTTCACGTTAAGTGAAAGAAACCACACACAAAAAGATGCCTTTATACAAAATCCCTAAAATGGGGAAATCCATGGAAACAAACAGCAGATTCCCAAACAGACAGCAGATTCCCATTCCCAAAACAAATGGGTAACGGATTCTAATTTCTTTTTTTACGTTTATTTACTTTTGATAGAGACAGAGCACAAGCGGGGGAGGGGCAGAGAGAGAGGGAGACACTGAATCGGAAGCAGGCCCCAGGCTCTGAGCTGTTAGCACAGAGCCCGAGGCAGGGCTCCAACCCACAAACTGAGAGATCATGACCTGAGCCGAAGTCGAACGCTTAACCCACTGAGCCACCCAGGCGCCCCTTAACGGGTTTTACTTTGAAGTGATGGAGATGTTTTGGAACCAGATGAAGGTGGTGGTTGTACAACATTGTGAATGTACAAAATACCACTAAATTCATTTTAAAATAGTTAATTTTAGGGGCGCCTGGGTGGCTCAGTCGGTTGAGCGTCGACTTCGGCTCAGGTCATGATCTTGCGGTATGTGGGTTCGAGCCCCACGCTGGGCTCTGTGCTGACAGCTCGAAGCCTGGAGCCTGCTTCTGATTCTGTGTCCCCCTCTCTTTCCACCCCACCCCTGCTTGTGCTCTCTTTCAAACATGAATAAAAAGAAAAGAAAAGAAAAGAAAAGAAAAGAAAAGAAAAGAAAAGAAAAGAGTTAATTTTAGGGGTGCTTGGGTGCCTCAGTCAGTTGAGCATCTGACTCTTGATCTCAGCTCAGGTCATGATCTCATGCTTTGTGAGATCAAGCCCCACATCAGGTTCTGTGCTGACAGTGTGGAGCCTGCTTGGGATTCTGCCTCTCCTTCTTTGATTCCCCTCCACCTCACAGGTGCTCACGCACATGCACGCTCTCTCTCCCTCTCTTTCTCTTCTCAAAGTAAATAAGTAAGCTTTAAAAAAAATAGTTAATTTTAATTGATAGGAATTCCACCTCAATTAAAAATTTTTAAGAACAGCATGTGTAAAGGCGTATATATTAAAAAGCTTTGCTCATTTGAAAAAATCTTCAGCGGCCAATGAAACTGGAGAAGTGTGAAGGGACACAGAAGAAAAGTTTCAAGAAATAAAAACTGCAGAGTTGTAATTAAATGAGATGACATGAGCCTTGAAAGATGAGTCTGATTTAGAGAGAAGGAACAGAATGCAAACAAAGGGAACAATATGATATAGAGAAAGGAAAGACGAGCTTGAAAGAACAAGGGAGACTTCAGAAATTTCTAGAAGTAGTTGGTGCACCTTGGGGCGGGGGCTCAGTCGGTTGAGTGTCCGACTCTTGATTTTGGCTCAGGTCATAATCGCAGGGTCATGGAATCAAGCCTGTCATTGCACTCTGAATTCAGTACGGAACCTGCTTAAGATTCTCTCTCTCTCTCTCTCTCTCTCTCTCTCTCTGCCCCTCACCTCCCCCCCCATCAAATTTTAAAAAATTAAAGAAAGAAATTTCTAGAAATAGCAACGACTTTGGTCATTTGCTTTCAAAGAAGCTTCGAAACAGTCATAAACTGCGACTTGATTTTTCTTCCCTAGCTGTGGATCTCCTGAAGCAGGAGGTGATATTCAATGTTGTCCGCCTGGCCGCTACGATCATCATCTGCATTGGGTTTCTGCTGATGCTCTTGCCAGAGGAGTGGGATGAAATTACCCTCAGATTCATCAATAGCCTGAAGGAAAAGAAGAGCGAGGAGCATGTGGACGACATTACTGATTCCAATGTACATCTGCGGAGCAGAAGCAGGGCCAATGGGACAGTGTCTATACCACTGGCTTAACGAGGGACCCATTTCGAATGCACGTGTATGTATATTCTGTGAATATAATAAAATTTTCTCACTACCGGTACACTCAAATGACAATATTAACTCTGAATTTGGATAAGTCATATGTGAAACAATGCCAATGATAAAAGTTTACATTTATATGCTTATCAAGGAACTGGTGTAAATGATCATAATAAAAATTTTTTATGAAAACACATCCATCTTAGTTCTGTTTCTTCTGTTTCAGAGGGAATTGTCCCCTCCCCCCCAATTTGAAAAATTTCCTGAAAACATGAGATTTTACTAAGTTATGAGTTTATCGTGACCTTACCCTCACCAGGAACTAAGACATTTTCATTCAATCAGAGAAAATGATGTAAGAGGAAAACACATGAAAAGGATACACACTTTATATATATTTAAGTCCAATAAAAGCCTCAAATTTTAAGGCTGGAAAATAATTAGACGACTAACAAAAGAGCACCTTCTATATGCAAGACCTACTCTGGGAAAAATGAACATGAAAATATAGAAGACTTAGTGTGTACTTCCAGTGTGCTTAGAGAAGTACAGAGAATAAGAGTGGTTACAAATACAGTAAAGCCTTGGATTGCAATTAACTTGTTCTGCGAGTGTTCTGCAGATGAGCAAACATTTCTAATAAATTTTAACTTGATAAACAATCGATGCCTTGCAACGCGAGTAGTATGTGACACTGAACGTCACATGATCACAACTGAACCAATGGTTCTTGAAATTCACTTTGATATACAAGCACTTTGGATTACCAGCATGTTTCTGGAACAAATTATGTTCACAAACCAAGGTTTCACTGTATGTCTGATATGAGGTAGACATTTTAAAATGGCACAGGGATTACAGAGAGGACATCTCTACAGCACTTGACATGATGATCACTCCTTTTTCCTGAAATATCCTCTTTACTTGAATCCCATACAGTTTCCTCATTCTCTTTTTGCCTCACCAGCTGCTTTTCTGGGCACCTCTTCCGAGGCTGGTCTCCTCACTCAGTGTTCAGTCTTTGGCCTTCTTAGCATCTCATTCCATACTCTCTCCCTCAGAGATCTCACCTACTCCTTGGGCTTCAAATGTCATCCATGCAGTGTTGGCTTAAAAATCTTTATCTCCAGCCCAGATTTGTCCCCTGACCTTCAGATCTGACTTCCGAAATGCCTTCTGTGAGCTCACTTGGATGCCTCATTGTTGACTTCAAATTCAAGAACAAAGCTGAATTTATCATCTCTCTTCTCCAGATCTATTCCTTCTCCCTTGTTCCCTGTCGAGGTTAATGGTGCCATCATTAGCCAGCTGCCCAAGCAAGGATGAACATTAACCTCTGCCTTCCTCACCCTCCACATCTAAACTGTAAGTCCTGCTGATTCTCTTTCTTAATATTTCTAGACTCCATACACTTCCTTACTATGCCATCTATTCTAGCCCCTCATCATCTCTTTCTGTAATGAATGAAAGAGTCTCTCTATGCACTGGTCGAACTCCAAGTCTTGCTTCTCTCTAATTCCTTTTATGCCCCCACAGAGTGACTTTTAATAAATAAATGTGATCATTCTACTCTCCTGTATAAAACATTTCAGTTGTGGAGCACCTGGGTGGCTCAGTCGGTTAAGGGTCCAACTCTTGATTTCAGCTCAGGTTCATGATCTCATGATTCATGAAATCAAGCCCCACTTTGGGCTCTGCACTGACAGCTCAGAGCCTGCTTGTGATTCTCTCTCTCTGCCCCTCCCCACCAATATGCATGTGCTCCCTCTCTCTCAAAATCAATCAATAAATATAAACACACACACACACACACACACACACACACACACACACACACACTTCAATGGCATCTTACTGTTCTCAGTATAAGCTCCAAGTACCTTTGCGTGTCATTCAGAGTTCATCCAGAGTTGGTTGCTGACTGGCCCCTGTCTACCTCTACAGAAGCACCATCCAACAGAACTTCTGTGATGATGAAAATATTCTATATCTGCACGTGCAACGCAGTAGCCACAGTGGCTATTGAGCTCTTTAAATATGGCTAGTGTCATTCAGGGACTGCATTTCTAATTTTATTGACTGTTAATTGATTTGAAATGAAATTTAAATCGCCACCTGTGGCTATTGGCTACCATATTGGACAGCACAGCCCTGGAGCCTCATTCCACCATACCACCCAACTGTGGCCCCTTGAATCTGTGCTTTAGCGACACTACAACTTCCTGTAATTCTTCAACCAAGACGTGCTCTCTTTCTTGTATTCTCTTTGCCTCTCTCATCATCTGACTAACCATTACCTAGGCATCATGACATGATTTATTTCTATTTTCCCAGCAAATCTTTTCTTTTCCCCCAAGCTGAACAACGTGGCTTCCTAAGAATACTCTGCTTACTCCTATTATAGTACTGGTCACCCTCTGTGGTAATGACCAGTCTACTGGCCTGAGTTCCCAGTAGGCCAGGAGATCCTTGAGAGCCGGGACTGTGTGCCAGTCATCATTGGGTTCCTAGCACATGTCTGGCACTTGCAAACATTCAATAAGTAAATAAATGGGTTGCTTTACCCTGGACGTATGCCCCTCCCTCAAACTGTATTAGATCAATCGTAGTTAAGGCTTTTTTTTCCAGATGAGATTGGTTAAAGTAAGGAACATAAGGGATTAAATGATGCCACAAAATACCAACTTGCTGAATTGCTCAAAGGCACTTCTTCCCAAAGAGGCTGGTTAAAGCATATAGCAATGTAAGATAATCTGCACTTTCGGAGAAGTTTAGTATAAGAAGCCAAACATCTGTTTTACTATTCTTTTTTTATTCAAGTGCCCCCCCGCCAAAATATAGGTGAGACAATCGCAGGGCAAGAAACGGGGACTCAGGATATCACACCTGCTGAGCATCATGGTAAATGAAAATGTTATTTTTTTTTGTCATTTCTCTGTCATTTTTTGAAAAGGCAATGCCAGTCTTCTGGTGTAGACAGATGGCATGATATTAACTAACATAATAACTATGACTCGTTTTAAACTCCATGAAAAATGGTATAAAATAAATGAAATACATTATTAATACATATGAATTAATTCATTATCTAAGTAGAGTTGGTTTTGACTATTTGGATGCCATATTGGTACAAACATTGCTCTTGCCTTGTTTTTAAATTACTGTTAAATAGCAGTAATCACTGACTAACCCACTCCAGCATCTTGCCATTACTTAGCATGACATTTAAAATTGCATTTTGACATGTTTAAGAAATGAGTTGTTTTGCAGTTTTTGATGATTCACTTTGAAAAATGGAGTCACCTACCCTGGAAAGCACTAATTCGACCTATGACTGATCACCGTAATTAGCTTAGTCTATATGAAGAAAACAGTTCCGTTATGGTATTCATTCATTTATTCATTCAAAAATTATTAAGTTCTACCTCTGGCTCTGAAGTAGGGTATTATGTTAGGTCATCACCAACCAGCCTCTGCCTGCCTCTAGAGCAGCACTGTCTGACAGAACTTTCCTTGACCATGGCAATGCACTCTGCACTATGGGGAAGGGGATACAGAATGTACAGGAAGTGGTCCCTGCATCTGGGACCTTTAACCTTTATAGGTAAGTTGTCAACCTGACAACTAAAATGACTCAGAAATTTATTTGAGTCACTTTGTGAACATGAGATATTCCTTTCAATTCAGGTAAAATAATCATAAATAACGATAATAATACCTTTCTTTGCTACCTCTTATTGTGAAAATCAGATGGGATAATGCATTTTAGTCACTGAAAAAATATGGGTGCACTTCCTATATGCCTAGGATGAAGCAGGTTCAGCTGGGCTTGAAGGATACTAACAAAGTCCCTGCCCTCGTAGGTGGGAGTGCCTTGTTGAGGTTACTGTTATCTGGCCTCTAAATCCAAACATGGTTCCTCCCCAAAGTCCAAAAGGCAATGGCTTGAATGGGCAGCACAGTCCAGGGATTGAAAGTACCCACGCTGCGGCCATGACTCTCCACTTCTTAGATGTGCGACTTTAGTTAATAACCAACCTCTCTGCCCCTTGATTTTGCCATTAGTAAAATGAAGATGTTAACACCTGTCATTGGAGGTTGTCGAGTGTATTAAATAAAATCACATGTTGAAGAGTCTAACACATGGCCAGACCGTCCCAAAGTTGGAACTACTATTAGAGTTTCCTCTGTTTACCTCCTTCTGGGTCCTTATCCAGAGCACTTATCCACAGCACGATGCCCAGCAAAGTCAACAGAGGCACACAGAGTGTGCAGGGAATTTTACCTCGAATAAACCAGAGAAACAAAAGGAGCCTGGCATGAGGAACACTCAGGGGAAGCGAAAAGAAAGGGTAGACCACTTCCACTTGCCCAGTTCCCCTCAGCCCCTTGCATCACAGCATTCTTGCCCAGCCAGTGGAACTAATTGCCTGACAAAAAGACAGACTGGTGACTTGGGCTCTGAAATTAAAATCACTTCAACCACGGCCTGATCGCTTCACAAACAAATTATAGGCAAATCAATTTTGCTCATCCAGGTTTTGCACGCCTGTTAGTTTTGTGCAGACGCTTTGTCAAGATCCACCAGAGGACAAATGATTTGGAGAAGGACAATGCCAGCGATGAAAGAGTGAGGTATAACTGGGCTAAGCATTAGAATGTTCCTGATATTTAAGTACAAATCCTCTTTCTTACTTATTCATAAGCCCCTGTCAGAAGTACAAAGGACACCTGCTACGGGTGATGCCGGCTTATCTGGCAGGCCAGAACAAGAAGTCTCTATTAATTTTAATTCTTTTTATTTATTTGTCTTCCCCCTCCCCCACTCAACACACACCTGTAGCAACTGAGAGTGGAGTTAAAAACAGAAGACTATACGGCTATGAAAAAGAATGAAATCTTGCCATTTGCAACAATGCGGATGGAGCTAGAGCGCATTATGCTAAGCGAAATAAGCCAGTCGGAGAAAAACAGATACGTGGTTTCATTCATATGTGGAATCTGAGAAACTCGACAGATGAACATAGGGGAAGGGAAGGAAAAACAAGATAAAAACAGAAAGGGGGAGGCAAACCATAAGAGACTCTTAAATACAGAGAACAAACTGAGGGTGCTGGAGGGGGGAGGTAGGTGGGGGGGATGGGCTAAATGGGTGATGGGCATTAAGGAGGGCACTGTTGGGATGAACACTGGGTGTTATATGTAAGTGATAAATCACTGGGTTCTACTCCTGAAGTCAAGACTACACTGTAGGTTAATTAACTTGAATAAAAAATTTAAAAAAAGAACAGAAGAGTACAGCATGTGATGGAGTTGGGGTGTTAGTGCCCAAAATTCAGAGGCAGAAAGAGCAAAAGACCCACATTTTAAAGTTCTGATTCGTCAGTGTGCCACCCTCCCCCACGTAAGCCACAAAAGCAAAGGCCACTTTGTCATTGTTTGCTGGAGACAGGAACATCAGATCCTTTGGGAGCTGGAGGAATTTTAGGAGCAAGAATTACAACCTAGGATTAGAAGCCCCTCTCAGGGATGGACTTCAGACGTTCCAAAAACTCCTGACGTAGTTTTCCAAATAGTGTGAACTTAGCTGCTTTATTCTGGAGGAATACCGTTCAATATGTTAACCACAAGCCACGCGCCGCTATTGACATATGGCTGTTCCAGATTGAGATGTGCTGTGTCAAATGCACCGGAATTTGAAGGCTTAGTGTGGGAAGAAAGAATGTGGGCTATTTCATCAATAGCTTTTACTCATTACATATTGAAACGAGAATATTTTTTTGGAAATGGTGGGTTAAATAAAATATATTATAACATTTATTTCAACTGTTTCTTTATACTCTTTTAATATAGCTATCGGACATTCAAAAGTTATATAAGAAGCTTGTAATTACTTCCCTTAAATATGATTTTCTTTTTATAATGTAATTATGGGTTCCGTTTACTTAGGTAACTGAAAGTGATGTGCTGAAATTCAGTCTTGGTCAAGACCCCACTCTACCTCTGTCAGCATCCCTGGCTTATCCCACTCTTAACTTCTCACGAAGGCAGACACAAGGAACTCTCTATCTTCTGTATCTTACTGGTTATGTGATTTATCTGGGCACATTTGACCGAAATTTCTCTCCTGCTATATTTTTATTTGCATTAACTCATCTTCATGTTAAAATATTTCCAGTTTTCATCTTCTTTCATAAAGCCTTCTGTAAAAATCCAACTTGGACTTATAATTTTCAACATTTATCTACATTTTCATTTCTAATAATTCTATTTCTGTCAGCTAACACCAGTCCAATTCCATCCTTTCACATAAAGGTTTCTCCTTCCCTGCAACCACCCCTACACACAATCTTGTATCCCTGACCAGTGCTGAGAGGACACTGCGATGTTTTCTGTTTCATGTTGATCACATACCTTTGGTTGATAGATTTTTTTCTCTTGGAAATGTTGACATCATCCATTATATTCTGGCTGGACCCTGGAGCTCTTCCTATGACCTCATCTCAATATTGATATTAACTTTTATCACATCACTCTGTTTTCCAAGAGCCTCTCTGGCATATCTGTATTTCCTCTTCATTCTTATTTTTCTCTTTAAATTTACAACAGTACAAAAGTCCACATTCATAATGTTGTTCCTGTCGTTCTGTATGTTCTAAAATGTCTTCTGAATCATCAAGAAAAACTGCTGTTCAATATGGTTTGGGAGTTGGTATATTTGAATATAGCATGACTCTTAGAAAATTGGAAGTCCGGCTCTTCTAAATAAGAACAACACATCAACCAGAATATTCATTTAATGGCAGCAATCCAAGCCTGAACCATAAAAGTGATCACTCACATGGTAATTATAAGATATATGATATCAAAATTCAATCATCTACTTATTCTGTCGAATAGTCATATCATTTCTGATATTTGCTACAAATAACCAAAGGCTTATGGAACTACCTAGTACACAAAAACATTTGGGAGCTTTTGCAAACAGAGACTTTGTCCTACTCTCTTTCCTTGCCCAGCAATAGCTCACAAGAGGATTTAGTGGGAAGAAGAAAGAAGGAATCTCAGTCCTGTCAAGATAAAGATTTATTCATTTATTAAACAAGTATTTATTGACATTTTTTTAGTCCTTAGAATTTCATGTCCCATTGTGTGGCCAAAACTCAATATCACTGCAAGGGGGTGGGGAGGGAGGGAGGGAGAGAGACTAAGGACACTGGCTTAAAAGAATAAAATTAGTCAATAGTCTTACGAATATTCTGTTTTTCCTCAAATGTATTACTGACAAGTGGCCCCAGGCTGACATGGAGAAAAGAAGTGTCCTGGATTTCTTTGCAGACACATATCTGGATTTGTACTAGAGCCAGGAGAATGTGAACCATCCCAGAACACAGACAAAATTGTTTCAGATAGGATATTTTGTTTAGCCACTTCAGTAAGAGTTCTGGATGGAAGCATGAAAAGATGAAGAAGGGCAAAATAGTTCACTTGGATAATGGCCAAGAGGTCTGGGCTCTTTATCAGAATTCAGATCAATGTCCAGAATCATGAAATCTCAGTTGGAAAGTTCCTCATGGAATTTTCATTCCAGCCTTGCCTAATGCCCAAATCTCTTGTAACCCACCCTAGAAGAGTAGATAGACACCAAGCCTTTCTTTGCCTGAGCACCCAAGGGGAAACATATTTTCACTCTTTTAAGTAACCCACTGGTTCCAAATGCTTATTATTGTTACAGACTTCCTCCCTATAATGAGCTGACACTTGCCTTTTTTGAAAGTTCCACCTGATGATTCAAACTGTTACTTATAGCCCACACAAGTCAAATCTCTCTTACACACAGGTATGTCATATTTCTCCTGGATTTTTCCTTTAAGCTCAATCATAGCCCCATGGGGATACCATCCCATGTTGTTGTTGTTGTTGTTGTTGTTGTTGTTAGTTAATTAACATATCTATCACCTCACCTATTTTTTTTTTTTTGGTGAGAACATTTAAGTTCTACTCTCTTAGCAAATTTCAATGATACAATACAGTGTTATCAACTATAGTCACGTGTTGTACATGAGTTCCACATGTCTTTTTCATCTTATAACTGAAAGTTTGTATCCTTTTACCATCCTCTCCCTAATCTTCCCTGCCCCCAACCCCGAAATCACTTTTATTCCTTTGTTTCTAGTTTAATTTTTTCAAAAAAATTTTTTTTAATGTTTATTTATTTTTCGTGGGGAATAAGCTTAGGAATTCCCTGAGTCTACACTGATGAGTTAACAAGGCATAAAGAATTAGAAAGCCATAGGATGAACATACCCAAGTTTGGGTAAACAAGATTAGGTAAATGGGGCAAAGGCCCCTTGTACAGGACAAAGGAATAGGAAACCTCTGGATGAAAAACACCCAAGATTAGGTAAATAAGATTAAACAGCACAAAGGCCCCCAGTATAGGACAAAGGTATGGGACAATAGCAGAAAACTGCTTTCACAGGAAGGAAGGACCAAATTAGGTAAACAGGTAAATAGTGCTATAGACTGCAGCCAGGTGAAGTTGCCCAGAGCGGAGCTAATTAGCAAAAGAAAGATGCCTTGTTGACCCTGAGGTAGCACGCTGTTTTTCTTGTCCCCTAGGCCAATTTAGGTAAACACAGGTAGGGCTTCACGTCTGCTATAAACAACTATCTGCCAGGTGCCAGGATTTTGTTTCTTATTGACCCATACCTTTAAGACCACATATCTTCAAAACCCCCTTTGTCCCACACCCATGAGTTTATGTTCACAGTTTCATTGTCTCTTTGTGCACATCCATCACATTTGTAAGCCTTCTGATCTTAATAAGAACAGAGCAAGGACTCTTATTCAGAGCTCTTGTCTCCTCCCAGACATTAGCCTCTCTCGCATTTTCAATCCTGCATCCTGTTCTCTTGCAGGACAACAGAGAACTCCAGACCCAGAGTCTATGACAGTTTTTTTTTTTATTTTTTTTATACTTATTTATTCTTGAGAGACAGAGAAAGACAGGGAACAAGTGGGGGAGGGGCAGAGAGAGAATGAGACACAGAATCTGAAACAGGCTTCAGGCTCTGAGCTGTCAGCACAGAGCCCAACATGGGGCTCGAACTCACAAACCATGGTATCACGACCTGAGCCGAAGTTGGACGCCCAAGTGACTGAGCCACCCAGGCGTCCCAACGACAATTTTTGAGACACAAAGAGACAGAGTGTGAGCGGGGGAAGGGCAAAGAGAGAGGAGACACAGAATCCGAAGCAGGCTTCAGGCTCTGAGCTGTTAGCACAGAGCCTGATGTGGGGCTCAAACTCATGAACCGAGAGATCATGACCAGAGCCAAAGTTGGACGCTTAACTGAATGAGCCACCCAGGTGCCCCAGTTTGACTTTTCTTTGAAGTTTTCACATATAAGTGATACCATGTAGCATTTGTCTTTCTCTGTTTGCCCCATCTTGCACCGTGCACAAAAATCAATTCAAAGTGGATTTAACCTGAACCTACAGAATTCCTAAAAGAAACCATAGTGATTAAGCTCCTTGACAGTGGTCTTGGCGATAATCTTTTTTAATGTGACACCAAAAGCAAAATAAATACATGGGACTATATCAAACTAAAGGGCTTCTGCACACAAAGGAAACCACAAATAAAATGAAACAATTTAGGGAATAGGGGAAAATATTTGCAAACCAAATATCTAATAATAAATTAATAAACAAAGAACTCATACAACCCAATAACAAAAAAAACCGAGTAATCCAATTTTTAAAAATGGGCAAATGACCCAAATAGACATTTTTCTAAAGAAGACATGCAATGAATGACCAAAAGGCATATAAAAAGGTGTTCAACATCACTAATCACCAGGGGAATGCAAATCACAACTACAATGAGATGTCTCCTCACATCTGTTCGTATGGCTATTAACAAAAATACAAAAGATGACAATTCTGGCAACGATGTGGAGAAAAAACCAACCAAACAAACCTGCACACCATTGGTGGGAATGTAAACTGGTACAGCCACCATGGAAAACAGTATGGAGATTTCTTCAGCTATTAAAAATAGAACTACCATATGATCCAGCAACCTCACTTCTGGGTATATATTCAAAGGAAAGGAAACCATGATCTCAAAGAGGTATCTGAACTTTTGTGCTCATTGCAGCATTATTCACAGTAGCCCAGGTGTAATAATGACCTAAGTGTCAGTAAATGGATAAATGGATCAAGAAAATGTAGTATATATACTACAGTACAATGCAATGATATTCCATTGTGTGTGGTATGTGTGCATCTGTGTATGTCTATACCCTTTATGTACATATACAGCCTTAAAAATATGGAAATCCTGTCATTTGCAACAATGCTGAACCTGGATGGTGTTATGCTAAGGGATACAAAAATCCTTTTTAATGTGAGGTGCTCCAACTGGAACTCAACACTCATTTTGTAGCTTTAAAAGTGTAGTGATAGTATCCTTTCTCTTGTCAACACCACTCTATCTCCATCAGTCGTTTACTTCATGTGTATTATTTACCCACTACATTCTTACCATCCTGCATTATTTACCCTCTCCAAGTCTCAATTTCCACATCTGTACAATATAATACTGACCCTCAAGGAACTGCCGTGAGCATTAGCGCATAATTCTTAGGTAGAAAGTGCTCAATAAAGGTAAGCTATTATTATAAATCATTAAACATTTAGGGCAAAGAAAGGATGGTTTTTTTCCCTTTCTAATACTGTCCCCAATCTCCAAATAAACTTCATTTGAAGATGAAAAATAAAATATTAGTAATGGTAACGAGAGAAGCTTGTCAAGTTAGAAGGCAAAGCTTTTGATGAGTATGTTAGTTAGCTAATGATGCATAAAAAATTACTCCAAAATTAGAGTCTTAAAACAACAGACATTTAACAGAGTTTTTGTGATCAGAAATCCAGGTGTCCCTTAGAGGATCTGCTACAAGCTCACTCACATAGCTGTTGGCAGAACTCAGTCCTTGCTGGTTGTTGGACAGAGACATGGGGTCTTGTCACATACATGAACCTGTCCTAGGGCAGCTTGCAACAAGGCAGTTGGCTTGTCTCAGAGCAGGTGAACAAGATGGAAGCCACAGTCTTTTTGTAACCTAATCTCAGAAAGGGTATCCCATCACTTCCACTGTTTTCTATTTGTTAGAAATGAATCGATAAGTCTAGCCCACACCCAAGGCAAGGGCTGGAGGGACTACACAAAGGTATGAATTGCACCGACAAGGGCCACCAAGGGCCATCTTAAAGGCCACCTACCACAGTGAGGTTATATGCCATCTTGTCAAGAAGGAGATGGGGAATAGAAGCGTGCACACACATTATTATCATCATCATCATCATCATCACTGATTAGTACTATAAAATGTCAGAGTGGGAAAGGATTCTTAGATCTCATCTAAGTTCCCTCACTGTATAGTTGAGAAAATCAAAATCCAGAGGAATGAAACGTCCTGCCCCAAGACTGCACTTCAGCTTGTGGTAGATCTCTGGCCTAAAACCAGGCCGACTTCTAGTCACTGCTGTTTTCACTAGAGTTAACTTTTCATCTCTTCCTAGAGAAAGGCATTAGCTTCCACAAAAGTAGTAGCATTTGTTCTCTCTTCCCAAATTAGTAAGTCCCATTTGCCACCGAATTTCAAGGCCAGTGCCTATAAAAAATGGCCAATTGATAAGCAGATGTCTTTGGTTATTTCCCCATTGTGCTTTTATCATCCTTGTCCTTACTTGGTTGAGAAAGTAGAACAAGATTCTGCTATTACAGATAAACCAGGAAAGTTTTATGCCCAGCAGCGTAAATAAAGCACCATTTCCTTAAAACAGCACAGAAAAGAGTAAAATTAAGCTGGAACCCCAAACATCATTTAAAAAGAACCCATTTTCACAGTACTAATTTATGAAAGTCTTGCAGTTTGTGAGAGGAATATTTTTCTTCAGTGTGAATGCCTTGATTCATGAAACAGTCCGATTTAATTTCACCATCAACTATCTTTTAATCCAGGTGCAGGGTTAACTGAGGGGTCAATTGATCAAATAATAACTGACTGGCCAAAAAGTCATTCTTAGGTTTGGCTGATGGAAAATGAACTGTTCCATTCTTTCCTCTATGTGTTAAGCGCAGCACAAATTATTCATGATACTGCTGGAAGGTGCAGTGAGTTAATAAATCATAAGAATGGCTCAATGCTGGTTGCTCATATCCATGAAATCTGACTTGCTGCAGTCGATGGTGGGATAGAGAGAATCAAGAGGCCTTAATATCAGAAGCAGTGTGATTAAATTGGAATCTTCCAGAACTATGGCTGTTTTTACTCTGACACATGACATTTCATTTTCTACTATAACTCTGCCAGTATGCTTTCTACTGTAAAGGGAGACATGGCTAAACCTAAAACAAAACGGCCTTACTGTCAGCTGGTCAAGTACACACACACAATCCTAGAGAATGTTCAGCCAGTCCAATGGATGAGAAGCCATTGAAAACTTCCTAACCATGTCAAGTCTTTGGGTGACGTTTCTAGCCTGTTTGGTATGTCTTCAAGTGCTCACTCCTTGGTACTGGATCTTGCCTTTCTGTGAGTTTTGTGAGTTGTAAGTATTCTGTGTCTTCTCTGGTGCCCCTTAATGGATAGAATGGGAAGGGGTCAATTCATGTCCTCAACTGTAGAGAGAAGCATGTGAAGCCCTCACATAAAGTGTCTAGAAGACAACTAACACTTTTCAGCTATGATGACTAAACCATTGCACATCTTCTGCAATATTTTACTAAGAATACCTATCTCCTTTCTTGTATTGTGTTATATTCTAAGGGCTCACCAGTCTCCATGTCCCTTGTAAGTGACAGTCTCCCTTTGGGGATAAACAGAAGGGCTGAAAATCTCTCTGGGACTTAAGGCTGCTGAGTCACTTACACTTTGATGAGCCTCATTGGGCATGAGAGGGTCTATATTCAGAGAATGAGGCAGAGTGTAAGATCCAGGTGGGGAGAAAGGGGGAAAGGAATGGAAGTAGCTTCTCCCCCAATATCTAGTCTTCTCAACATTCCCTCCCCTGCCATTGCCTTTGCAAAGAGGAAAATATAGAAAATTAGAGTACAGTCCTTTCAAAAGGGGACATGGAATCAAAACTGACCTCACTCAGAATAAAATTAATCTTAAGTTCTTCAAACAACCAGAGCACTGACTTCTCCTTCCCAGTTTTAAGGGGAATGGGAAAAAGGAACAAGGGGAAGATTATACTCAACTGTAGAAAATAATCTGTACATACCTGAGGATAATGCATAAATTCTGGATGAAAAAAGCATTGTATAAGGAGGAAGAGGTGGACTCTGGGGAACGAGGAGAACTTTCTCCAATGAAACTTTTGAAGTGGTCTTTAAGAATAAATGGAGAATTCTCTGTTTAGAGACTCTGGACATGAAGAACATGACTTACTAAGGATGGATTGCAATTTTCCTTAAACTACACTTAGGGCATTCCTAGTCAATATGGTAAATTAAACTGATGAGGGAAATCTCTCTATTCTTCAAATGCCGCATTACAATAAGATTGAAACCAAGAAAGATAACCCATCCCACACCAGAAATAAAGTATGAACTGGGGTGCCTGGGTGCTCCATTGGTTAAGCTTCCAACTTCAGCTCAGGTCATGAACTCACAGTCTGTAGGTTTAAGCCCCGCGTAGGGCTCTTTGCAGACAGCTCAGAGCCTGGAGCCTGCTTCAGATTCTGTGTCTCCCTCTCTCTCTGCCCCTCCCTGCTCATGCTCTGTCTGTCTCTCAGAAATAAACGTTCACAGAAGAAAGAAAGAAAGAAAGAAAGAAAGAAAGAAAGAAAGAAAGAAAGAAAGAAAGAAAGAAAGAAAGAAAGAAAGAGAAAGAAAGACCTAGAAGTTAGAGGTGGGAGAACAAGCCTGATCCAAACAGCTGAGTTACCAGATTAGCCTATAATGTCTTAGGCTGGGATTCTAGCACTCTGAAAAAGGGATTCCAGCCCCAGTCTCTATGTATGCTTGGATCAAGACCTGAGCTGCCTGAAGAAAGCTGAGAGTCACAGCATGTATGCCCCATTCAGGAATGTCAAATAGAAATGTTCTGTCCAGGCGCACCTTGGTGGCTCAGTGCTTAAGTGTCTGACTCTTGATTTTGGCTCAGGACATGATCTCACAGTTTGTGAGTTTGAGACCCACATTGGGCTCCATGCTGATGGTGTGGAGCCTGTTTGGGATTCTCTCTCTCTCTCCCTCTCTCTCTTCCCCTCCACTGCTCTCTCTCAAAATAAATAAATAAACTTTAAAAAAAGAGAAATATTCTGTCCACTGACTGAAAGATGATGGAAGGAATCTTCCCAATCTGCTTGGAACCATGTAATGGGAAAAGAGTCACTATAAATATTAAAAGCTAGGTTTGTGCCCTACAAGGGTGAGGGATCTGAATTCATACTATCTTCAAGGTGCAGACATTCAAGGGCAGTAAATTAGCATGAAATAGTCTACAGCTGATGACAACTCATTGGGCCCCTGGTAGAACTTCACTATAGAGACAATGCAGCAAAAGGATACTTCCCCAACCCAAATCATACAGACCTCCACAGAGAAAAAACCACTGCTGACATTAAGTTCATACTCAAAACTATGCTCCATAGGAAAAAAGAGGTATCAATGAAACAAATGGGAGAATTTGCAATCAAGAAGTACTAATAAGGTAACTGTTTTTGAAAGACTCCTAAACAAAAATTTTCAAAACACTTAAAAGATAAATCAAGAAATATAACAGAGCCATAAGACAGGAAGAGAACAGTTTCTTCTTACTTGACATATCTCCAGAGGCAAGAGAAATAAAAGCAAAAATGAATTGGGACCTCACCAAGGTAAAATGTTTCTGCACAGTGAAAGAAACAATCAGCAAAACTAAAAGGCAACTGAGGGAATGGGGGAAGATATTTGCAAATGACATATCAGATAAAGGGTTAGTTTCCAAAAATCTATAAAGAACTAACCAAACTCAACACCCAAAAAACAAATAATCCAGTGAAGAAATGGGCAGAACACATGAATAGACACTTGTCCACAGAAGACATCCAGGTGGCTAATAGACACATGAAAAGATGCTCAACATCACTCATCATCAGGGATAGACAAATCAAAACCACAATGAGATACAACCTCACGCCTGTCAGAATGGCTAACATTAACAACTCAGGCAACAACAGATGTTGGTGAGGATGCAGAGAGAGAGGAACCCTTTTGCACTGCTGGTGGGAATGCAAACTGATGCAGCCACTCTGGAAAACAGTATGGAAATTCCTCAAAAAAATAAAACTAGAACTATCCTATAAGCCAGCAATTACACTACTAGGTATTTATCCAAAGGATAAAAAAATGCTGATTCGAAGGGGCCCATGCACCCCAATGTTTACAGCAACACTATTGACATTAGCCAAAGTATGGAAAAAGCCCAAATGTCCATTGACTGATGAATGGATGAAGAAGATGTGGTATGTATGTATGTATGTGTATGTATATGTATGTATACACACACACACACACACACACACACAATGGAATATTGCTTGGCAATCAAAAAGAATGAAATCTTGCCATCTGCAACAACATGAATACATTATGCTAAGCAAAATAAGTCAGAGAAAGACCAGTATCATATGATTTCACTCCTATGTGGAATTTAAAAAACAAAACAGATGAACATAGGGGAAGGGAAGCAAAAAGATAAAAATAGGGAGGGGGACCATAGAAACTCTTAAATGCAGGCAACAAACTGAGGATTGCTGGTGGGGTGTTGGGTGGGGGATGTATTCAGTGGGTGATGGACATTAAGGAGGCAATTTGTTGGGATGAGCACTGGATGTTATATGTAAGTGATGAATCACTAAATTCTATTCCTGAAATCATTATTACACTATATGTTAACTAACTTGTAATTAAATTTAAAAAAATTAAAAAATTTAGAAAGAAGAAAAAAGAAATAGAACCCTAAGGCAGGAAGAGAACAGTTTGAAAAAGTGCACTTTGAAATCAGGGACAAGTTAAGCAGTGGAGTTTAACCAGAGAAATAGAAGCAGTAGGAAATAGTATATTAAGAGATTTATTACAAGGAATTGGTGTTTGCAAATGTGGGGGCTGACTAAGCAAGTTCAGAATCCACAGGAAATGCACAAAGGATGGGAAGATCAGGAGAAGCCCAGAACCCACGGGCAGGGGATAAAGCCATTGCCCACAAGTAGATTTTTTTGCCTCTAACTTCCTCCTTCTTTTTCCTCCGTTCTTCCTCTCCCTCTCTCCACCCACTTCCTCTGCAACCTCAGCCCCACTTTTTTAAAGTAAGCTCTACACCCAACATAGGGCTCAAACTCAATACTCTGAGATCAAGAGTCTCATGTTTTAACGACTGAGTGGGCCCTCAGCCCCACTTTTAAGGCTTTCCAATTTAAAAATTCCTTCTACCTTAATCACACACTGTTGATATCCATTCCCACACACATTTTCCAGATTTCTGTCTCTATAAATTGGAAAAATATCACACGGTTCTTTATGCGTATATTGCACCTCTTCATGGGAGGAGGAAGGAAATAATAACTTCACACTTAAATATGTACCAAAATGTTAGAGCATATAAGTGACTTTCTCTAAACCTCAGCTTCATTAGCATCGTAGAAAATCTACCTCTAAATGTCAGGAAAAAATAAGAAGATTGTAACAGTGGCTGCCTCTTTGGAGTGAGACTGGGAATCACATTGAAGGAGTCTTACATTTTCTAGTACCTGGGAGGAAGCAGAAGGGCAACCACTAAAAGAGTATGAGAAGTATGCATAACTTTCAAACCATGAGACAAAGAATGAAGAAAACTCAATGAAGAATGAATCAGCATAGATCACTCATTGATTCATACATATGCTCACTCAGTAGAGTTTTATTGATGCCAGACACTATGTCCTTGTTCACATTCATAGCAGAATATTCAGGAAGTGCCTATCTTCCTAATACAGGAAAACTTCAAAAATAATTATCTCCTAGTTTATAAGTGTCTCAGTCTACCTTTCAATCTATTAAATAAATGTACGATATTTTTCATAGTTGACTTATTCTATAAACCCATAGGCTCTTCTATCTCTCTCCTTCCCAAGACTGTCATTTGTGCCAGGATTTGGCTGTGTAAACTAAAAATGAGCCACAGGGACTCACACTCCATAGTTACCATGAGGCAATGTATTTCTTCAACTTCCTGAGCTTGTCTCTCAAGAATCACTGATTGCCACTCCTTCTTTTTGTAAGAGAGTTTAAATTCCAAAACTCAAAAAATGAGACACTGATACCAAAACTTAGAAAATATTTGACTGGAGTGCTTTTTCCCATTTCTGGGAACAATAGGATATGAAAGAATGATAGGATTCTGAACCTGGAACAAACACAAGTGATTGCTTTCTCTAACCTCATTTTAGAGATAAGAAAGTGAGGTTCGGGGAGGTTTGTATAAGGTTACAAAAGAGGCCAGCCTAGATGGCCTCCAACCAACTCTCTAACTACTAATCCATGGAGAAAGCAAAGAGGTCTCACTTAAGGAACACTCCCCCAAGAATCTACTCATGCTTTCGACTATTCATTGAGCACCTACTATTTTCTACTCATTGTTATAGATGCTGAGCAAATGAATGAATGGCCCCTATTCTCTAGGAGTCTACAATGCAAGATGAAAGATGTTTACACAGAGTAATAGGCTCACTTGAGTTTCACATTTACTTTTATTATTTGCTCTAAGATTGCAAGTGAAGTGACTCATGGAGATCTCTAAACAACTTCACTTGCTCAGAGTTTTTCAAAGACACCAAATGAAGTATGCTCTATACTTAGGGGTTGAGCTTAGGGAGAGTCCAAATGATCCCACAGAATCCCAGGAAAATGCTGGCCTAACCTAAGGAACAGCAAATACTTTTCCTTCCTTATGCTCCAGGCCAACTCTGCATGCCCTATTGAAAAGTATTTTGGAAGGGAAAGCAATAAACCCAAGCTGTGGACCTTTTTTAACCTCCAAAATATTGATTTCCCATCTATGTACTCTAGCACTGGGTTGTTGAAAGGATGAAAAGAGATTATAAATGAGAAAGCAGAGGTTGGGTGTTAGTGGTTTTGGTTAGAGAAGTCAATCACCTCATCCTGTTTCCCTTAAACAGGTGTAAATTGGGGTGTTGTACTAGATCAAGGATGCAAACATAAATGCCCTCAGGAGCGTGGCAGATGATAGAAATGAGAAAAAAGGGGGCAGCTTTGGTATGTAAAACAACAGAGTTTGTTGGAGTCTATGGACACATTTGGGAATGTAAGCACATAAGAACACAAGTCAAATAAAACAAAACAAAACACCTTGCAGCAGCCAAACTATGGTCCCCAGATGACATGTTCTCTAACAATCCATAAGAGGTACAGCCTTGAGCATGTATGGGCACATGTATTCAAATTGCAGACGAAGAGGGCTCTCCACCAGATACCTTGCCCCCAGCCCCAGAAAAATCAAATAGCTCAAGTACAAAGGCTTGGAAGGGCAACAAGAGTGGGCTGGGGGTTAAGAGGTAGGGAAATGGTGCAGGGAGGAGACCAAGGTGGAGAGGAGAAGGAGAGAGGAGAAGGATCTCGTGGGGTGATGGCTTAAAGCAGACAACTGGTAACAGCTAATCCATTCAACCAATGCACCACCAAAAGCCCATGGCTTTCTCAGGAATCAGAGTGTACCCTAAGGAGGTCCTTAGAGATCTTAGAGAAATGGAGCACACCCAGAGATTCGAAGTCTTCCGGCCTTACCCAGTTTTCCTGCATCATCAGTTCTTCCATGGATAGTTTCCTTCCCCTTTTGTGGAATGTTTCTAAAGCTGGCATGCCGTGTACTCTTTTGCAAAGGTGCTTTGCCACTACTGCCATCAAGAGGCGGAGGGGTCATTTCTCCCTCCCTTCGAATGCAGGGTGGCCTTTCCTTTGACCAATTGGGTACAGCAGAAATGATGCTATATGACTTCCAGGCTGAGGCCTAAAGAGGCCTTGTAACTTGCATTTTCACCCTCTTCAAGGCCCAGAGTTGCCATGAAAAGAAGTCAGAGCTGTCTTGCTGGAAAGACAGGTTGAGGAGAGCTGAGATCTCCAGCCGATAGCCAGAACCTAGGCCCCAGTGTGTGAGCTTCCTGTTTAAGGGAAATCTTGGACTTGGTAGCCCCACCTAAACCCCCAGCTGCATACGGCCACGTGAGTGACCCCAGAGGGAGCAGAAGAACCAGCTGAGCCCAGCCAACATAACACTGGATAACTAAAAAGGAACACAAAGTTATGGCCATCCAGATACCACAAGGCCTTTTAGGTCAAATCTTGGATTTACAGAAGTTAAGCTCTGATGGGACATTCTGAACTAGACATTCTCAACTTCTTTTTCAGAGAGTCTGTCTTCAGTGGTTCCTACAGGGCTTTCCCCAACTGGATGGGGTTTACTTGACAATTCGAGAGTTGCAAAACAGTACAAATGTCATCAGGTTTGAGACCCTTGTTTAACAGACTCTAAGACCAGAGAGGTTAACAAGCTGGCTCAGGGTCACACAGCCATCTAGTGGCCAAGCCGGGACTTGAATTCAGGCGCAGGGGTTTTAATCTACCGCTCTTTACAACAAAACATGCTGCCTCCTACTATTCCACAAAAAAATATTTTCATCATATCACAATTATAAACAAATTCCCAGGCAAAATAATACTCTTAGAAAGAGTGGTTGCAAATATTGTACAGCCCACTGGGTAAAATGGAATGTGCTATGGTATTGACAGCACAGGCTTTGGGGTCAGAATTATCTGGGTCAAAGTCCTGGGTCTTCCATATACTTCCTGTGTGACCTCTTTGAGGCTCTTTCTCATCTGTGAAGCATTCCGGGGCTGTATACATGGAAGTGTTTTACATCGGCTAAAAGCATTCTACAGATATTAATAGGAACTACTAATAGGAAAGCAACCTGTACTTATGACTTCACACTGTTTCCGCAGACTCCCAGGAGAATTTTCTGAGAGTTGTCTTTGGAGTTGAAATTGGCCTTCACTGTGAAAAGCAGACCAGAAATTATTCAGAAGCAAGCTTAAGCCTGGCCCCCCTTCGCTCAGACTCCCACAGGAGGTGGTATGACTGCTGAAGTCTGACGGAGTTGGGGGTGGGGGTACAATGAAGGAGGCCTGAGGCAGCTTCATACCAACTCCACACCCCGCCACTCCCCGTGCGCTCTTGAGGCAGTGTTGACCCCTACTCACCTTGGGTAACAGCGTTAGACAAGATCCACGCATGTTTCCAGGCGTTCAGACCCAGGTGCTGACTCTAGATCTCTCAAGCGTAGATGGAACACCTATCACTCCCTCGGCCCATGAATGTAAGGAAGGGCGGTTCCTAAGACCTGTGTCCACAAACCATCACTAAGCTTGCCTTTGCCCCAGGCACGGGCGAGCATCAGTATGCCCAGGAAAGAGCCTTTTGCTTGATCTGCACCTTGGCAATCACCCTTTCTTTCCCAGGAAGAGTACTATTCTGGGGGTGGGGGATGAGACCTGCCAAGTTCTCGCAGGGAAAATGCATGACCTCCACTCGCAGATCAAGCCCTGCCCCACCTCAATCTATCTCCTGCAGCCATTTTTATTTATATTTCCAAACGGTGCACATTCTTTGTGCCCTGGCAACCTGACCCGTTTCTCGTGAAGTGAGACATTGCTTCACCTCAGGATTCAGCCCACAGAAAAGAGAAATTTGCAAATCAGGAGCAGAAGCAGTGACTGTAGGCACCATCGATGTGGTGTGCCTGTGAGAGAGGCGAAAGGGGTCTGGCGGCAGAAGGAGGAAATGTGCTGGGAATATATGAGGCTGAAAACTTAGCTTGAGAATGTGTCACAGCCCATGATCAAAGAGGGAGGCCTCGAGAAGCACTGGGAGGGGCTCCCACGGAAACACCGCGGAGGGGTGGTGGTGGCGGGGACTCTCGATTTTAGGAAAGACAAGGCTTGTTGAAAGGACAAGGAGAAAGGACCCATTGGGTAGACAGGTGGGTTAGTGTTGGAGAGCAGTGAAAGACAAGGCATGCCAGGCAAGGCTGGGTAAGACTGAGGGAGGCCAACATGTCCAGGTGCATTTTGGGGGATTTGCTTACCAGGCTTATTGGTCTCCCGATCAATAGCCCTTTCTCGTCATCTTCCAACATACGTAACAACTGAATTGCCTAGTTTATAGTCTTATTAGAATGCAAGTTCTGTAAGGCATGGGTTTTTTACCTATTTAAAAAAAATTTTTTAAGTATATTTATTTCTTTTTGAGAGCGAGCCAGAGAGAGAAGCAGGAGAGGGGCAGAGAGAGAAGGAGAGAGAGAATCCCAAGCAGGCTCTGTGCTGTCAGCACAGACCCTGACATGGGGCTCAATCCCACCACCCTGAAATCATGACCTGAGCCCAGCGCTTAACCGACTGAGTCACCCAGGCACCCCTTATCTATTTTTTTCAATAATGTATCTCCAGCTCATAGATCAGTGGGTGCCTAAGAAATATTTGCTGAATGAATGAACGGATTCTATAACATGTAACAGGCTGAAAGGGAAAAAAGAAGACAATGAGCTTTTCTCTCATTGATAGAGTCTGTAGCTTTGCTGTGGAAACAACCCAAAGGAGGACAGAATAGTTTCCTCTAGTGGCTGGATCTGGAGTGCAAGAATGTCTGTGCACAGCGGACATAAGTTGCTATAAAAACCGGAAAGGCGGGGCGCCTGGGTGGCGCAGTCGGTTAAGCGTCCGACTTCAGCCAGGTCACGATCTTGCGGTCCGTGAGTTCGAGCCCCGCGTCAGGCTCTGGGCTGATGGCTCGGAGCCTGGAGCCTGTTTCCGATTCTGTGTCTCCCTCTCTCTCTGCCCCTCCCCCGTTCATGCTCTGTCTCTCTCTGTCCCAAAAATAAATAAACGTTGAAAAAAAAAAAATTAAAAAAAAAAAACAAAAAAAAAAAAACCGGAAAGGCTGTTGTCTTAAGAGCACTATGACTTCCTGCTCTTCAGTTCTGTATCTCCCCCCATAACTATGTACAGTCCAATTCCTATGCTAAATCCCTTCCCCCATTATTCTCATAGGTGCCCTGTTCTCCTGTCTAAGCTTGATTGAAAAAGTTATTGACACATAAGTAGTTCCAGGAGAACACAAGGGTGAGGGTGGGATTCTGGCATCAGTTCTCTGGTTAGATTTAAAGGCATTGATGGCCATGTTTCCATTGGTGAAAGGTACACAGTCTACGGCACAGAGTGACAAACGTGTTATCTAAAGTACGGTCTGTAGTCACCTGGAGTCCAGTCCCTACAGAAGGTGAAGGCTTTGGGATGACCAAGTAGTTGCTGCTATAGAACATTTTAGTGGAAATATAGTATAAGGTTGGTTGCTTCTAGGTGAGCTGGAGAGCTTGGAGGAAAAACTGATGAGTTTAGGGCTTTGCATTTCTAGCCAAAGTTCCGCACAAGTTACCAGCCTCTATGACTGCTCTGAAAGAAACTGTTATATCCATAGCTGCAGGTTGGGATTTCTGAAAGCCAAGCCTAGGGTCTAACTCTGCAGGTGGGTGCCTCTCTACAAGATAAAGTATATGCAGTAAACCAGGAGCAAATACACAGTGCCGCCTCCCCATTCGAGCATGCTTGTGTCTAGGAAGCAAGGGAGTAGCTGTTCTCAATATTAGATTTACTAGCCCACGAAAAGAGTTTGGGCTTTTTATATTGATGCCGCAACCTTGAATTTAATGGTTCTGTAAAGCATCCTGCCTGAGGGAGAAGTGGTTCCACGGGTAAACACATTTGGTGTTCTGTTAAATTGGAAGCTGGGATTTCCCTCTAGTAGGTTAGGGCTCTTTTCATGCTAATGAACCAATCGTCAACTCTGAGAGGCTGATTTTTGTTGACTGTGTCAGCTGGTATTCCTTACCATCTGGCTTCCAGTTGACTTTGGCCAATGGAAGCAGAAGATTCACTGGGTGGGAAGAGAGAGAGATTGAAGTACTTATTCACCTGACTCCCTCGCTGCTGGGTCATAGGTTAACTGACAGTGGCTGTATTCCTCTACCAAAGACAACAGTCCCATCAGATGGATCTTTTGTCTAGCTATAAACCTCCCTGGGTTCTAGAATTTGACACTTCAGGCCCAGGCTTCCCACTGTTTAGATGCTGAGTGCTTACCCCAACCCCCAGCTGAGTAAATAGCTCATTGAGTCACCCCTTTTAAATACATGGGCCATATTTAATATGTGGGAGCTGCATTCTGCCAGCTCCCTGACTAATGCAAGAAGATTGCCATCTCACTCTCATTCTGGTCACCTTATTTAACTTTCTTATTAACTTTTGTAATTGTTAAGTTGATTGCCTTGGTCTTTCTAAGTACATAGTTGTATCATCTCTGAGTGATTCATTTTTGTCACTAGAAGAAAAGTTTTTTTAAAGCAGCAGGACAGTTAGGCAAACGTTTTTCAGAATACGAAAAGCAAAAACCATAAACAAATTCAAAAGATTAGAACTCATCAAAGTTTAGGGGCGCCTGGGTGGCTCAGTCGGTTAAGCGACCAACTTCAACTCAGGTCATGATTTCACGGTGCAGGGGTTTGAGCACTACATGGAGCTTGCTGCTGTCGGCCCAGAGTCCGCTTCAGACCCTCTGTCCCCCTCTCTCTGCCCCTCCCCACGCTTGCGCGCTTGTGCGTGCGTGCGTGTGTGTGTGTGCGCTCTCTCTCTCAAAAATAAATAAACATTTTTAAAAATAAAAAAAAAACTCATCAAAGTTTAAAAACCATTGCTTTTCAAAAGATACTTTTAAGAAAATGTAAAGGCAAGCCCAGACTGAGAGAAACGATTTTAAAGGTGTATATCTGATTTAAAAAAAAAAAACAACAACAAACACTTTTATTCAGAACACATAAAGAACACTTCAAACTCAAGAATAAGAAGACCAAAATAAATTTTAATGGGCAACAATAAAGATTTTAAATGGGCAAAAGATTTGAGACAGATATTTCACCAAGGAAGATAGATGGACGTAAAGTAAGCAAATGGAAATCCAAATTAAAATTACAATGAGATAGCACTACACACCCACTAGAATGACTACAATTTAAATGGCTGAAAATACCAAATGTTGGCAAGGACACAGAACAGCTAGAACTCTCATATATTGTCGGCGGGAATGTAAAATAGTAAAACCACTTTGAGAGACCAGTTGGCAGCTTCTTAAAAAATTAAATATACACTCAACATGTGACTCAGCAATTCTACTTTTACACATTTCCCCAAGAGAGATGAAACCTGGGTCCACACGAAGACCTGTACACAAATGTCTATAGCAGCTCTTGTCTTAATAGCCAATGATTGGAAAGAACTCAAAACAATGCCATCAAAAGGTAAGTGGCTAAATGAAGTGTGGTATATTCATACAATGGAATATGACTTAACATCAAAAAGGAGTAAACTGCACGTACATGTAAACAACATGGATGAATCTCAAAATCATTATGCTCAGCTATTAGAAGACGAACACAAAGGCGGGCACACCATGTCATTCCATTTACATGAAATTCTAGAAATTACAGATCTAATCTGCAGCCACAAAAGCAGATTGGCAGTTGCCTGAAACCGGGGAAGAGGGAAATATTCTGCATATCAACGGAAGTGAAAGTTACACAGGTGTATACATTTGTCTAACCTTATTGAAATGCACACTTAAAATGTATGCATTTCAGGGGCACCTGGGTGGCTCAGTCAGTTGAATGTCCAACTCGATTTCGGCTCGGGGTCATGATCCCACGATTTGTGGGTTAGAGCCCTGTGTTGCCCTTCACACAGTGCAGAGCCTGCTTGGGATTCTCTCTCTCCTTCTGCCCCTCCTGCTCTCTCTCTCTCTCTCTCTCTCCTCTCTCTCTCTCAAATGAATAAACTTTAAAATAAAAAATTTTAATGTATACATTTCATTGTTTGTCAACTAAACTTCAATAAAGTTGGTCAGAGAAAAAAAAAAAAGCAAAATAAATTTCTGTGATTCCCACCTCCTCAGACACTCCTCTTCACAAATCATTTGCGGATGGCAATCACAGTTGTTCAGCAGCAGCCTCTGGAACTGGATTACTGCCAGTAAGCAGGCTCCCAGATGCTAGAACATCAGTCACAATGAAGAGATCGTATTTCAACTCTTGTTTGGGGGATGTGATATATTCCCTGACCTCAAACAGGCCACTACCACCTGCAGTGGAATACTGTATCCTACAGATAAAAACCTGGAGACTGATCTCTCACTTCCTCCTATAGTTTAACATCGATAATTTTTCTCCCTTTGTCACACAAAGGACTGTAGGAAAGCTATGCAGGATGAAGATTACAAATGAGGAAGTGTACCCAGATTTAAAGGTGGCCAGTTACCTTCAAGACAAGTAATTCCAAACAGACAGTCTTCACCTTACAGCAAAACTAGCTCTGTCTCTAACCCAGCTTCACCAACACATACAAGAAAAAACTTAGCAGTTCTCAAGACAAATCAATGCAAAAACTCCCTACTTTCTCTTTGCTATACTCCACAAACAAGCAGCATCCTGAGCCAACAGTTTGTCTTTGAGCAAACAGGCTTTATTTTTTAGTTATGACTGTTTTATCCTTTCGGGGGTGACGTGATGAAGCAAAATCTCTGCTAAATAGGCCATGAAGTTTGTCACCAGTCCAAGAACTAGACATACCAACAACCTAGACAACATTATCTAGAGCTTTAAAAAAAAAAAAAAAAAAAACTTACATGGGATCTGGCCCATGGCCAAGGAAATGATATTAAATCAGCACAGTGTGCGGCCATGGGGAGGATGGCATTTGAGACAAGAGGGTTGACAGACAGGCTGATTAAATGCATGCATACTGTAGACTTACTTCCCCAGAATCCAAAAACCTGAAAATTCAAATAACAGAATTTTTGGCTGTATTATTTAAGGATATCTGATGTTCATACTAAAAAAGCAAAGGTATTTCAAGGGTGTAAATTGGTGTCTGAATCAAAGAAAAATTTAAATTTGATACAATTTAACACTGAATATATTTATTGGACTCCAATTATTTGAAAAATAAAAACTCACTGTTTTATGATAATAACTCTCAATAAGCCAAGATAGTCAATTTATTAATCTAGAAGCTCCTGATAAGCAGGAACTCTTTCTTATTTATTTCATCCTAATACCCAGCACAGTGCCAAGCACAAAATGTGTGTTTGATAAATGATAACTGAAATAAATGAAAATATTCAGTATGCTTCAATTCTTTTTTAAAAAAGGAAAAGAGCAATTTCTGGGTCATAGGGTAGTTCTGTTTTTAATTTTTGAGGAACCTCCATACTGTTTTCCAGGGTGGCTGCACCAGTTTGCATTCCCACAACAGTGCAAAATGGTTCCTCTTTCTCCACATCCTCTCCAATATCTGTCGTTGCCTGAGTTGTTAATGTTAGCCATTCTGACAGGTGTGAGGTGATATCTCATTGTGTTTTGATTTGTATTTCCCTGATAAGTGATGTTGAGCATCTTTTCATGGGTGTGCTAGCATCTGGATGTCTTCTTTGGAGAAGTATCTGTTCATGAGTTCTGCCCATTTCTTCACTGGATTATTTGTTTTCTGGGTCTTGAATTTGGTAAGTTCCTTATAGATTTTGGATACTAACCCTTTTTCTGATATGTCATTTGCAAATATCTTCTCCCATTCCCTCAGTTGCCTTTTAGTTTTGTTGATTATTTCCTTTGCTGTGTAGAAGCTTTTTTTTTTTTATCTTGATGAGGTCCCAGTAGTTCATTTTTGTTTTATTTCCCTTGCCTATGGAGACATGTCAAGTAAGAAGTTGTTGTGGCCGAGGTCAAAGCAATTCCGCTACTTGGTGTTTATGCAAAAGATACAAAAATGCTGATTTGAAGGGACAAATGCACCCCAATGTTTATAGCAGTGCTGTCAACAATAGCCAAATTGTTGGGAAAGAGCCCAAATATCCATGACTAATGAATGGATAAAGAAGATGTGGTAAATACATACAATGGAATATTACACGGCAATCAAAAAGAATCAAATCTTGCCCTTTACAACAATGTGGGTGGAACTAGAGAGTATTATGCTAAGCAAAATAAGTCAGATATCACATGATTTCACTCATATGTGGAATTTAAGAAACACAACAGATGAACATAGGGGGAGGGAAGGAAAAATAAGATAAAAAGAGAGAGGGAGGCAAACCAGAAAAGTCTCTTAAACATAGAGAACAAACTGAGGGTTGCAGGAAGAGAGGTAGGTGGGGGGATGGGCTAAATGGGTGATGGGCATTAAGGAGGGTACTTTTAGGGATGAGCACTGGATGTTATATGTAAGAGATGAATCACTGGTTCTACTCCTGAAACCAATACTACACTGTATGTTAACTAACTTGAATTAAAAACAAACAAACAAACAATGAAGAAGAAAAAAGAAAAGGAAAAGAGCCCCATATACATATATCATATATTCATATGAACATGAAACGAATGTGGCAAAATGCACACTGAACTGTTGCCAAGAAGTACTTCATGGATTTGAGTCAATGGGGAGAATTTAACACTTCCTTTACTACATAACACCGTGGTCAAAATCAGAGACCCAGGAGTCAGACTAGGTACAAATCCCAACCTTACCACTTCTCATGTGTGTTGTTGAGCAAGTTCTTAACCTCTGTGTGCTTCATTCCCTCATCTGTGAATGCAGATCATAATAGTTCCAACCTTACAGGGTTAGGATGAAGACGGAGACCTATATATAATGCACTTAAGGTGCTTGGCATTTAACAAGTACTTGATTAATGTTAGCTATAAGGTGCACAGGTAAATTTCTTGAGAGATGGAATGCCTGAAAAGGTTCTTCCCATACTCTCCTACTAAATTGTGCTTGCTTAAGTATAAAATTCAACACTGAAGAAATCTTATTCCTTCGGAAATTTGAAGACATTGCTTCATTGTCTTTTTTTTTTTTTTTAATTTTTTTTTTTCAACGTTTATTTATTTTTGGGACAGAGAGACACAGAGCATGAACGGGGGAGGGGCAGAGAGAGAGGGAGACACAGAATCTGAAACAGGCTCCAGGCTCTGAGCCATCAGCCCAGAGCCCGACGCGGGGCTCGAACTCACGGACCGCGAGATCGTGACCTGGCTGAAGTCGGACGCTTAACCGACTGCGCCACCCAGGCGCCCCACTTCATTGTCTTTTAGATTCTGACAATCCCATGGAGAAGTCTGGATCTTCATTTAAAACTTGAGTTCTCTTGGGGCGCCTGAGTGGCTGTCAGTAGAGTGTCCAACTTTGGCTCAGATCATGATCTCATGGTTTGTGGGTTCAAGCACCGCCTCGGGCTCTGTGCTGACAGCTCAGAGCCTGGAGCCTGCTTCGGATTCTGTGTCTCCCTCTCTCTCTCTCTGCCCCTCCCCTGCTCACACTCTGTCTCTCTCTCTCTCTCAAAAATAAATAAACATTTTTTAAAAAACATTTGAGTTTTCTCTCTGGAAGCTTTTAGGATCTTTTCTTGGTCCCAGGTGCTCTGAAAGTTCACAGTGACGACTTAGTGCCTTCATCCATTGTGCTAGGGCATGCAGGGGACGCTTTCCGTCTGGTAACTCATGTCCTTCAGTTGTGGGAGGTTTTCATAAATCATGTCTTTGATAACTTCCTCCCGTTTTTGCTGCTCTCTCTTTCTCTCTTTGAAATGTCTTCTGTTGTCGCTGCTGCTGTTGTTCTCCCTGTTTTCCTTCTCTTTATCTTTTTCCTTTATTATTATTTTTTTTGTAGAAATTTCAACTAATTTCTCAAGATTTCTATGGAGTTTTAGAAAATTTCACCTATGACATGGGGCACCTGGGTGGCTCAGTCAGTTGAATTTCCAACTCTTGATTTCAGCTCAGGTCATGATCCCAGGGTCATGGGATCAATCCCTGCATTGGGTCCCATGGTCAGCATGCCCCTCCCATACCCCCTCTTTCTCTAATAAAAAGTAAATAAATTAAAAAATTTTCTCCTATGACATTTTTAATTTCTAAGAACTCTTTTTTGTTTTCTGAATGTTCTTTTCTTTTTCTTTCTGCCTCCTCCTCCTCCCTCCCTCCCTCCCTCTTCCTCCTCCCATTCCCTTTCCTCCTCCCCTCCTTCTTCTTCTTCCTCTTCTTCTTCCTCTTCCTCTTCTTCTTCTTCTTCTTCTTCTTCTCCTCCTCCTCCTCCTCCTCCTCCTCCTTCTTCTTCTCCTACATAGCATCTGTAGTCTTATTCATGGATGCAAAATATTCTCCTAGATCTTTGAAAATATTAATAGAAGGTTGTTTTTTCACTCCAGTTTTCTTCTCCCTGCATGTTCTCTGTTTCCCCCACTTTATTTTTTGTTTGTTTTATTTTCCACCTTTCATATTAAAGGCTTTCCTGGAATGTCTGGCAATCCTTCTCTGTCTGTTCATATTTAAAAGTGGGGCACTAAAAATTGATTGCATGTGTTTATTGATTGCAGGCTTTCCTGGAAGATGATTTGGCCAGGCCATGTCACTACAGACTCTCTGGTATGTCTCGGTTTTTTTTTTTCTCTTGATCTAGCCAGAGTCCCCAGAGAGATACCTTCCATTTCCTACCTCAGAGAGGCTTGAGCTCTGAGGGCTAGCAGGGGAAGTGAATGAAAAGTCTCAGCACCCAGTACATAAACTTTTAATTGATCACCTTGTTTTTGGTACAGCACCAATCTATAATAGTTACTGGTGTCCCTAGGTCAGAAACCTATTGTTCCAGAGGGTAAATCTCTAGTCTTTTTGTGGGGTGGGGAGCATTAGGGAAGGGCAACTAGGGTTCTAACTGTCTGAAAAAAGGCTTTCAAGTTATCCATCTCTTTAGCCCTGCCTTCATCCCCACTTCTTGATATACCTAAGAATCTCCAAATTCCAAAGCCATTGAGTTGCTCAGAGATGTAAAAATTGGGATGCTCCTAGGATCTTTTCTGCTCTTGGCTTATAGTTTAGCTTTTTGGGGGTGTGCTAAATAAATTATTCATCCATGTACTCTCCCAACTTATGGGTTTCTCCTCTTCCTGTCTTGCATGGGGTTTTGCCTTTAAAAACATAACTTTACTGCCATTTTAGTTATACTTCAGAAAGGAACAGAGAGAAATGCATATACACAATCCCCTTTTCAACCAGAAGTCACTCACAAAGTTATTTTCGAAGGAGAAAATTTCAGCAGGGTGATTGATGGATTGTATATAAGAGGTGAAAAAAGAAACAAGTCAGATATAATTCCAAGATTTCTAGTCTGAGTGATCAGGAAAATGTGATGTCATTCACAGAACCAGGGAAAACTGGAAAGGGAACAGATGGGGTGAGGCTGGGAACAGATGGTTCTGTTGGGTTTAGACATATTGAAATTGAAGTGATGGGAAACATCCAAATGGACGTGTTATGTAGACAATTGGAAATGCGGTAATGGAACATGGGGAAGGGTGAAGGCTGGATATGTACATTTGGGAATAAACCGTATTCACGTCTATTAAGGTAAGTGAAAGTAGGAAAATATTGAAGAAGTGTTTAGAAAGAATATGAGGACAAAGACCCAAGCTTGAAGAATATTAAAGAGTAGGGAAAAGAAAAAAGGAAGTTTTTACTGAAGAAAAAAAAACAAGAGTTATGGTTAGAAATGGAAGATAACTGGTATTGTGTGATACTGTGAAACCTGATAATAACAGTATGTAGACTTGGACAACCACCAGGCTAGAAAGTGGCTGAGTCCAGACAGAACTTTAGGATAGAGCAGAAGGCCCCCAAAAGGGTCATTTTAGGGTATTAATAGCACAACTAGAGCTGAGGAATATGGACTCTAGTAGAGACTGTGATACCAATACACTAAGGGAAAAGGACAGGTGAGATCAGAATCCTACAAGTCAAGGTCAGAGCAGAGGCCAAGTGCTGGTGAGTTCACCTAGGCTGTGTGTTGGGGGAGGCTATAAGAGCAGTAAATGGTGGCGATTCTAACAGGTAGGTATTGGATGTCTCAGGGATGTAGGTTCAGGGTTCAGGGACCCAGATATGGGGGAACTCAGGACAAGCCACTGAGACAGGGAACGAAACACACACAAAGCCAAAGCTCTGATAATGAATTCCCCTGGTCAGCAGTGGGGCAGCCGCAAAATCAGCTTAGGGTGAATCACAGGCTGCTATAGGATCGCCTAAGAGACTCCCTACTAGGAACTGCCTTAATCCTGGATTTGAGCTGGGCTGAGCTAAAAGGTGGCAGCTAAAATAAAGAAAACTAATCTATTAAAATGCAGTGTCCTATAACCCAGCAAGTCTGTCTTGTCAAATTTACTCTAGAAAAACACTGAATATGTCCAAAGAAGCATATTCAAGGATGCTCATTGAAACATTGTTTGCAACCAAAGAATTGAAAACAACCTCGGTGTCCATCAATAAGGGAATAATTATGTGCATCCATACTGAAATAATGCATAGCAATAAAAAATACAGAAGATGTTCTTAGTGATTGACATGGGAAGATCTCCAACACAGAAGGTTGAGTTGGGGGGATAAAAAGAGGCACAATGTTATGAATTACTTGAAACTATTTATGTGTCTGAGAGAGAGTAAGAGGGAGAAAGAGACCTGCCAAATGTAGAGGGTTCTGGCAGGGTAGAACCTGGCCATGATTAAAGATCATTACATTTCGGGGGTACCTGGGTGGCTCAGTCAGTTAAGTGTCTGACTTCAGCTCAGGTTATGATCTCGCGGTTCGTGGGTTCAAACCCTGAGTCAGGCTCTGTGCTGACAGCTCAGAGCCTGGAGCCTGCTTTGGATTCTGTATCTCCGTCCCTCTGCCCCTTTCCCGCTCACACTGTCTCTCTCTCTCTCTCAGAAATAAACATTAAAAGTTAAAAAAAAAAAAATCATTACATTTTGACGTGTCACATACCGCAAAGATGCTGAGTCAGGAAGAACTAAGAAAAGGCAGATGGCTTTGGATAGAAGGGAGCCATGTCTGACCTTCAGGAGAGCCCCAGCAGCTGAGCAGCAGGATGAGAAGCCTGCAGAGGTTAGTGGGCGTGGTCTCCACTGTTTCTAACCTGGGCCTTAAGGGTAAGAGAGGCATGTTGGAGCTGTCACAGACGGAAAGGCCCAGTGCAGAATTCTTAGACGTAGGCAGATCTGGGCATATACTCGAAGTGGAAAGGGAGAAAGCCCTTCAAAAGAGAAACTGAGGAGAGCACAGTGGGCCTGTAGAGTGTTAAGAGTCCCAAGGAAACTCGGAGCCCACCCTGCCCCCTTATTTTACAGTTGAGGAAACTGAGGCCTAGCGAGGTGTTGTGGGTTAAGATCATGGTCCGGAATCCAGACTCCATCTCTTAGTAGCTTGGGAACTGCTTTGAGCCGCTATTGCCTCATCTTTGAAATAAAAGCAAAAGTTGTCTACTTCATAGAGTGGTGAGGCTTTTTTTCTATTTATTACTATTATTATTATTACTGTTATTAATTAACATTTATAAACATCTACCATGCCAGACCCTCTTGCAGTGCTCCACACAGACTAACTTACTTAATTTTCACAATAACCCTGTCGGGTAGGAACTATTATTGTTCCCCTTTTACGGCACAGAACTGAGGCATAGAGAAATGTTAAGTTACACAGCTAAAACGTGACGGGAGCACCATTCAAAGCAGGCAGTGGGCTCCTGAGTCCAAGCTCTTAACTACTCAGTCTACTGCCTCTACATTAGGTCACTTAAAGTGCCCGATACAACACCTCGCATGTGGGGAGGAATCAACAAAGTAGGAACAAGTATTGCTAGCTAGAGAAGGAGCCCACACCATAACTCAGGCTTCTTGGTGGCCAGGTGAATCGCTTTCACTGTGCTGCACTGGTCACCTTGTTCTGAGCTACCTGGAAAAGAAGGAAAAGGGAAAAACAACACAAAACAAAAAACCAGCTGCTCAGCAGCAGAGGAAGTCAGGGCCCAAATGACTCAGAATGAAACTTCTGAAGCACAGGGGCCCAAGCCCCATCAGTCAAACCCCATTTCAAGCTCTTTCGTTCTCCCGGAGGTGGACTGAGTCAAGGATTGCTTAACACACAGGGAGCATGAGTCACCGCTCGACAGTCCTTCTGGTTATATGGAGATTTTTTTACTCAGTTTTATAGTCATGACACAAATGATTTCTTTAAAAAAAATTTTTTTTTAACATTTTTACTTATTTTTGAGAGACAGAACGCAAGTCGGGGAGGGGCAGAGAGAGAGGAAGACACAGAATCTGAAGCAGGCTCCAGGCTCTGAGCTGTCAGCACAGAGCCAGGAGCAGGTCTTGAACCCATGAACGGTGAGATCGCGACCTGAGCTGAAGTCGGACGCTTAACCGACTGAGCCACCCAGGCGCCCCCCGCCTTCACCTTCTAAGCGAGGAGATCTCCACCTGCACAGCTGGGATAGATGCAGCACAGACCGACCACGGGAAGGGGAGTTGTTCCTCAGCTTTCAGGGTAGCAGGCATGCCACAGTCCTCATACCACATTTGCACCCAACACACGTTTTGGCTTTTAAAAAGCAGCTTCTGCATCCAAGATCGTCTTCAAATGGAGGGGCTTGTACGTTACAGTCAAGGCAATTCCATATCAACGGCTACAAGATCCAAAATGGTCACTGCTGTTCTTCTTTGTGCCTATAATAAAGCTTCATTAGGAGCCTAATGAGAATTTAAGGACTTTTTTTCTTACGCTATTCTGAAGATCTAGAACTAATTAGGCACCCAGAGTGCTTTTCCACAGAGCCTGGGGCAGAAGGGAGGGGTACAGGGAAGTTATCCATTCTTTCAATAAATGCTTACAAGGACCTGTTACAGGTTCTGCACTGAATGTTTAGAGGGTGGGGGCGAAAAACAGCAGAGTATGATCGTGACCCTGCAGGACTTTATAATTTACTACACAATAAAAGACGGAGCTAGGATTCTAGGCTGGTCAGGGTGCTGGAATTCATATCCTGGTTAATACCATTAATACATGCCATGTGACTCTGGGTGAGCGACTTGGCCTCTGCAAGCTTCCATTTCCTCATTGGTAAAATGGAATAATAACAGGACTGCCATCATAGTGTTGCTGCAAGAATTAAATGAGATAATGTATTTAAGAAATTGTATAGAATGTCTACCGTAGAGTTAGGGCTCGTTGCACGCTAGTTACTATTGTTGTAAGTAACCAGAAGCAGGTAAGAATCACATTAATCATGAGAACCATGAAGATAAAGTTCCTGAAGACAAAAGTATTTCGAATAGGAATATACTTTGAAGAAATCTGGCCCCCTAGAACTGGAAGTGTCATGAACCATTTGACAAGAATGAGCACTGTAAGTCCTCCCCAGATAAGGATTCCTCTTCTCTTCAAGGGATCCAAACTCCGGCCCCACCTCTAGACCGGTACATGCTCTAACCCCACTGTGTCTTTGTGCCAGCCACTCCCTGGGCTCTGGACCTGACTTCGTGGCACTGTTTCCTAGGGCCCTGTCCCTCCAAATGTAAAACCAATCTTCCTAAATCCTAATCTTCTCGACTCCAACTTCCCTGCTCCCCTGACCACAGGGCAGACAACGCCAGTTCTCCACCATTCGCCCTGGATCCTCAGTTAGCCTTAACATTTTTCCTTAAAACTTGGGTTTTTCAGGGTCACCTGTGTGGCTCAGTCGGTTAAGTGTCCAGCTCTCGATTTTGGCTCGGGTCATGATCTTGCCATTCGTGGGATTGAACCCCGAGTTGGGCTCCCTGCTGAGCGTGGGGCCTGCGCGGGATTCTCTTCTCCCTCTCTCTCTGCCCCTCCCCTCCCCTGCTCTCTCTCTGTTTCCCTCTCTCCAAATACATAAATAAACATCAAAGAAAAAAAGTTGTTTCTTTCACACAGATGTCTTTCCTGCCCTCTAGAAACAAGATCACACATGCGACCAAAAGTCTGGGCAACTAGTTTTCTCTCTTAGGCATATTTCCATGTCTCCTTTGCTGGCCTGGCAAGATCTGTGAGTGGGGGAAGGGCATTAAGAGTTTCTTGTAGGTGGGTTGGCCCTGCAGTCACGTACTCCACACCCCTATGCTTGCCCTTTAGAGCAAACGCAATCATTATTAGTCGGATGTCACTTTTTTGGAATGGAGGGGCCCATGAACTTTTCCCCTGGACCCGGATGTCAAGGACAGGCAGTGATGGTGCAGAGGAAATGACAGGCGCTGCCAGAGGAGCCTGCCTCCAGGGGGGCAGCAGCACGTCAGCCCTGGGCTCTCCCTGTACCGCTCCGGCCCCGGGATACACCTGGATATTGTAGAACAGCTCATCAGGCGAGGCAGAGCGTTAATGAAAACAGAGTGCATGGGAATGGCATCAAATCACTTGGTGCTTTGGGGTCTATTCTGGGGCTCGAGCAGATCTGATTGCGTAATAGACCCATTTGACATAATTGGCAGTGGGAGCTGGCAGTTTCTTTGCTTGTTTGAGACGTGCAGCAGCTGGCACGAGAGACAAAGGGGGCCGGCATCATCTGGAATGAATCTAGGCAAATGCACGAAAGGAGGAGCCGTTCCTCCCCCTTGGCCAGCGTTCTAGGCTCTGTGGTAACGTCCCCTGTCCTGACCCCCTAGGCGTACAACCTCTGTGGCCCCAAGGGCCTGACTGATATCTTCACGTGGAACCTGCAAAGATAAGGTTATAAAGCTGTGTATCATGGCCAGATCTAGGGAAATGCAAAGGAGGACATCCCACTTCTTCTCCATTTATTTTTTTAAAGAAGCCCTGAGACTCCCGTCAGAACAAGCTCAGCCCCTTGGTAGAAGTCAGATTTGTCATGGTCCACGCTAATTTGAAACTTTGAGATTGAAATAGTTCCGTTGCATTAGAGTTAGGAGCACAGGCTTTGAAAGTATCACCCTACCCTTTACTCACTGCTGGTACGGGGGCGGGGGGGACAAAGCAGGATGGCAACGGATGGCTCGATCGTCACCTCGCAAACCCATGGAGCAGCCTTAGCATCCAGCCTCCCCAGTGGACACAGTCTGCCGCATACAGGACCAGCTGGAGTCAGTGTTGCTAACTGATTGAACCTGCATCTAACAAGGCTTTAGACCTAAGCCCCAATTTATGGACAACTGAGGGGCTGGAGAAACAAGTTAAATGTCACCAAGAGGAAACAGATCCAGAATAAGGGATAGTCCACAGTCTCTTCAGCAAGAGACTGTGTGTCAGTGGCATGCAAAGGTGGGAGGGTTGCTTTAAATGAAAAGATTTGACATTTTAGACATAGAACAACCAAAAATACAAAACAAAACAAAAGGCTGTGGCCTCAGACATGTTACTGAACTTCCCCGAGCCTTACATCCTTGCCTGCAAGAAGAGAATAATGAGTTCTACTTCACAGGGCTGTTGGGCACCGACCTAGAGGGGAGAGCCCGAAACCAGCCGCCATACTGGGGCGCCTGGGTGGCTCAGTCGGTTAAGCGTCTGACTCTTGACTTTGGCTCAGGTCATGATCTCCTCGTTCGTGGGTTCGAGCCCCGCCTTGGGCTCTACGCTGATGATGCAGAGCCTGCTTAGGATTCTCTCTCTTCCTCTCCCTCTGCCCCTCCCCTGTTCATGCGATCAGATCACTCTCTCACTTTCTCCTCTCTCTCAAAATAAATAAATAAATGTTAAAAAAAAAAAACCCAAAAAACTAGCGTCAGTGGGTATCAACTTCAGATCCAGGTACACACTACATCCTCCCTATGGATGTCTACAAGTCTGATCATGGCAGGCCTTCCTGCTTACCACTGGTCAGCTCCTTTACGTAACACCACCTAACCTACCCTGTTGGAAATACCATCTCCCCAAATTCAAAGCCCCTCATATACTTGGTCTTCCTGAATTAAGGCCAGAAAAGTGGCTGGAGGCCTGCCAGCTTGGGAATATAGTAAGACATGCTTAGCAGAGACTGGTGGTGCCCAGCCCCATCCCCTAGGCCTTTGCCACTTTGGGCACGCTGCCAGCACTAATCACCCTGGGTCTTGGGGGCTTTCTCCGATGGGTAGAGCCTGCTCTGCCCTCAAGAGTGTGGCCAGCTGGAAGTGCCAGGAAATCGACATCTCTCTACCGTCTACCTGACAGTTCTCGGCCAGTGACAGGAGTGAACATATACATAGCCCCTCTGGTGGGTGTCTCTGAAGTATGTTCATTTCCCATGAACCCAGAGCACTAAGTTCTTCTCACTCACAGTAGAACAAGCTAGGGAACACCCCCCTTATTAGCTTTATTATTTTTTTAAATATAATTTATGGTCCAGTTGGCTAACAGACAGTGCATACAGTGTGCTCTTGGTTTGGGGGGTAGATTCCCATGATTCATCGCTTACATACAACACCCAGGGCTCACCCCAACAAGTGCCCTCCTCAATGTCCGTCACCCATTCTCCCCTCTCCCCTGCCCCCCCATCAACCCTCAGTTTGTTCTCTGTATTTAAGAGGCTCTTATGGTTTGCCTCCCTCTCTCTGTTCGAAAGACCCCATGGTCTTCTGTTAAGTTTCTCAGGTTCCACATATGAGTGAAAGCATATGCTATCTGTCTTTCTCTGCCTGACTTATTTCACTCAGCATAATACCCTCCAGTTCCATCCACGTTGCTGCAAATGGAAGGATTCCATTCTTTCTTGGTGCCAAGTAGTATTCCATTGTATATACAAACCACATCTTCTTTATCCATTCATCAGTTGATGGACATTTGGGCTCTTTCCATAATTTGGCTATTGTTGAAAGCGCTGCTATAAACATTGAGGTACATGTGCCCCTATGAATTAGCGCTCCTGTATCCTTTGGATAAACTCCTAGTAGTGGTTTTTTTTCCTTTTCTGAATTACTTCCCCCACCCCCCACCCCGACACATACCCCCTGTTTTCTAGGAGCACATCCCAAAGAAACCACTTGTACTGGAAGCCTTGTCTAACACCACATAAATGTGTTTGGCTTTTACCCTACGGGCAGTGGGAAGCTGTTGAGTTACTCACCAAACTGCAGCTATTAGTAGTGTTCTAGAGATCCAAGTTCTGCCCCCCCCCTCCTTCCCTTTCATTCATCACTCCTGGATTTTGAATCCAGTAGGGGTCTTAAGTGCTGTGTCTCATTCATGTCAGATTCTTGCCATGTAGTGCCTGGTGCAGTCAGTGGGCTGCCTCCAGCTTCTCAGCAACAGCAGCCTCCCGGCCTTGCTTCCCCAGGAGCAACAGGCAAGGAAGTTGGAGATACCCCTAGAGACTTCGGTTACACAGAGGTTATGCATTGTAGCCACTGTGGCTGTGAACTGTTACGTAGTAATTAACTAGTGCTTTTTGCTTGGAGTCATCTGAGGTCTAAGTGTAAAATCCTACAGAGGGCGTCATGCTAGTTGTAGCAAGAAACATCTAGAAGGGACAAAGGTCTGAGGGAGCACCTGGCTGCCTATGAATCCAGTACCAGTGACCTAACCTTCCACAGGAAAAATGAGAGAGCCCTGAAAAAGACCCGTGGGAAACTGTATATGCTAATAACGAGAATCCTAAGCCCCTGCCTTGCTTGGGCATGCTTGAGCTTTGCTGCCAAGATCCAGAACAAGCCCTAAGCCCTAAGATCAGGAAGCTTGCCAAAACTGTTAGCAAGGCTTTGCGTACTGCTCTTAGAACTACTTTAGAAGGAGTATGGGTCCAAGTGGGTATTGGGATGGGAGATTCTTGGTAAATTTCTTCTCAGAAGAACCCTGACAACTTCTGGGTTACATTTTTTCCTTCCCGAGAGAAGCAGGTGGAGTAAACTAAGATTGAGCCTGTCGTTCTATTATTCTATTGTTCTAAGCAAGATACACCAAGATTTGTGTCCTTTACTAGGATACAAATTGGAGCAAGGAAGCGAATTTAAGGTTAGCAACTTCTTTGCCTATATCCGTTTGTTTAGTAACCACGCTGATTTGCTTTCTGTTTGCATTTTAGAAAGAAAGGAAGGAAAGAAAGAAAGGAAAAGGAAAGAAAATCAGAAACTTGCCCTATACGTTAAGACTGGATGTCATCACAGACACATAACTTCTGCCCTGAGGAAAGTAATACATGTCAGAGTGGCCAGGAGCTCAGCCACAGGTAACAGGAAGCTTGCTGTCCTCACCACACTTCCAAGTGACCTGAGCCAGATCAGGTTTCCTGGGCCACCTGGACAAATGAAGACTATCAGACAGAAGGCCAGAGCAGTGAGGGTGGTATTTCTCCTTTGGGTGGCATTGCATTTAATCGGAAAGAAATATAATATAGGAGGGTATGAAGGGAAAGGAAAATCTTTTGGGAAGGTCTCTTTATTTGGTTTCCTCTACATTTCCTCCCGAAGCAATTAAAAATAAATAAAATACAGACTTTGCCTGAACAAGGAGACATCCTTGACCTGTGCAGAACCCAGAGAAAATGCATTTTACAGAACATCAGTGACAATGGAGGTTTATGAACTTGGACGCTAGCAATGGTCTGACTAGCATTTAGTTCAGTTGATACCTGCCACTAGCTAATGCTTCACTCTGGACCACTTTGGCCGACCCTGAGCTTTGGGACGTCTGGCTTACCGTGCACACCTCTACCTTGTTTTTACGCCTTCTTGAAAGCTAAAAGCTCTCATTTTCACTTCTGGGCCCACAATTTAAATTTCTAAAGGGAAAAAAAAAGACTCTAAAATGTTTTGGTTTTAGTAGACATTGGTAAGAAGAAGCCTTTTTGTCTTAGGGGGAAAAATGCATGATCTGCAATTTAGACCCATAGCCTCAGTGACTGTTTAGACCAGAGAAGGTAGATTAGAGGTTAAACTTCAGTGTAAATTCTTGAGACAAACTGTGGACAATAGTTAAAATGTAACCTTATTTTAGCAAAAGAAGGGAGGGAGGGAAGGAAGAAAGAAGGAAGGTTTCCTAAAGACGTCTTTAAAAAGATCATTATAACCAAAGGCTGATGTTCTCCCAATGAGAGATAAAATATAGAAAAACTCCTTGACCTGAGTGAAATCCATTAGCAATCCATTTTAAGAAACTCGTGTAGGCACTGGCTGTCTTCAGAGTAGCGGGTTTGTGATGTTAGGTTTTAGCATTTAGCATTTAGCATTCAATAATGCCCTTGCAGATTTAGGTAACGATATAAATTTGATCCAACTGATCTCATGTAATGGTTTATTTTTTTAAAAAGCTTCAAGTCACCCTTTTCCCATTTGTTTCACTTCAGCAACTTCCACCAAGTAATTCTGGCTGTACTGTCACCCTCATGCTCAATGTATGGATAAATAGAGAGGGAAATAATCACTAGGAGGAAAATTAAGGTTTGGGTCATACATCAACTCTGCTTAGTTGGCATCCAAACACATAATTCACATTGCTGAAAAGACTCCAGTGATTGCTTAGCCATTACAGATCAATTGCAGAAAAGCCTGTAACATTATTAGAAGCATAATTTAGGAATCCTATAAACATTTAGGATTTAAAACCCCACTTACTGAACAGCCAATGCATAGTAATTAACCCAGGTGTGAAATTAAATTCAACCCTAAGGAATAGTTATATATGTGTGGTTTTAAATCCTGTTTGAAGCCTTTCTAAGGAAATTGCATGCGAAAGGATCAAAAGGCAGGGGAACCAAAGTGACTCCAAACCACCACCATCCTACCCTAAGGAAAATCACCTCACCATACATCATCTGCATAATATAAAACATCCAATGTATATATCCATAGCCCATTAAGAAACTCATTTGTCCAATATTAGGCTGTTTGAATTTTATAATGCACTACCCGGTAATATACACAGCCATTGAGCATTTGTATACTTTTCTATTTGTCTGTAGCTACTCAGAACCTACCACGACTGCACTCACCATTTCCTGTTTGATCACATAGCACCTGCCGAGCTCCCTGCAGAAACTATGCCTTTCTTTGGCCCAGTCTCCTTATCTCCAAGAGCCATCTAATCAAGGTGGAGGGTCAAGAGAGTGGGAATGACCCTTGGGAAGTCCATCAAAACTAAGACAAGAGTTATCAAATCACAATCCTATAAATCCAACTAGGAAAAGTCTTCACACAAGAAAAAAAAATAGCTGTGGTCTTGCCAGCTCTGATTAGATATTATAGAGTAGATCTAGCTGTAAGGAAATGTAGAGATCACCTCACCCACTCTCTGATCCCAAGCTTCTACATAAAGCCCTCTGTCATTCAAATGTAAAACTTTCTACCATTAGAGAGCAGGAAAATCCACATATCTCCAATAAGTGTATATTGAGTTTCTGTAGAATTTAAATTCACTGCACAAGATCCCTTAAGCTTTGCACAAGAACAGTTAGGTGTAAAGCAAGAACAAAAGCAGAGATTTCTGGCTGTGAAAAGTAGCTTTGTAGCTTTATCTCCTTCCTTTGGATGTAAAGGCTGAGGAGGAAGGTTAAGAATAGGGCTAATAGGTGCTTGGCTCATTCCTTGTCTTGAAGAAGGGAGTGTCTTGATGGAAGGCATTCAAAGAAAGGTCCAAGCACTCTGAGCTTCTGCGGCACGGGTATCACTTGGGAGCTCCGTGTACTGGTTGCCTCCGGTGCTGCTCCAAGTTGGGGGCTTCAATCCCTCACTTGCAAGTGTAGCACACGTGGTGGGGCACCTGGGTGGCTCAGTCTGTTAAGCATCCAACTCTTGGTTTCAGCTCAGGTGATGATCTCACTGTCTCCTGAGTTCGAGCCCTGCAACAGGCTCCACGCTGACAGTGCGGAGCCTGCTTGGGATTCTCTCTCTCCCTCTCTCTCGCTGCCTCTCCCCAGCTCGCTCTCTCTGTCTCTCTCAAAATGAATAAACTTGAACAAAATTTTTTTAAGAGACTGATAAACTTACATTCTCATTTCATATTCACCATTCTATTACAAATAGCATCATGTTATCACCTTTACACACAGTAATACATATTCATAACCAGGCTAGAACTGGGGAGGGATCATTCTACACATCATTGATAGTCTGGGAGTCCACGTTTTGGCGGGTGAGAACCTTTCAGTGTTTTCCAGTCTTATGGTTAAGAAATTACATCTTACATATAACCCCATAGGTGAGATTAAATTCTGGTTTTCCTCTTTTAGTGAAATTATTTTTCACCATCATCCTTATCAAACTCCTTTCAGCCTATGAACATTTTTTTAATGATAGTCCTTAAGCACCACTGTTTTCCCAGGGGCCCAAGTAATGTATACTTTCCTCATTAGTCTCTTTTATACTTAGGTGTAAACTCCTTTAGACAGGAATATGTCTATTTTAATGGATGCCAATGGTAGTAAGGACCCTCCTATCACATGTAGATGTGTTGCAATACTTTCTCATGAGGAGGAGAATACTGGCTAATGTTAATTGAGAGCTTAATGTTATGTCAGATATTATTCTTAGGGCTCCACATGGAATCAATTGATAAATTCTTCATAAAGTATTATTAACCCCATCTTACAAATGAGGAAATTGAGGCACAGAATGGGTAAGTAATCCATGCAAGTTACAAAGCTTGAGAGCGGCCAGTAATAAAAAGAGAAACAAACACGGTATAAATCCACTTCTTCGACCTCATTTCCTCAACAAATATCCAACTTCCTTCACAAAGTCTCATATTCTCCACAGATACAGTCTCCTGAAATTAAATAATAATGAGGCTAAAGTTGAGGACAGCACCCTTCTCACTGGTCCATATTCATAAAGTCCACCATTTCCAGCATGATTTCTCGTTATCCATTCATTTGCCGTCCTTCTCCTTCCCTTAAAAATACTTAAACTGACTGTATCCAGAGATAAAGCTGATTCAAGTATTTCAATATTTGTAATTAAACTAGTCTCCAGTTGCCAGAGGTAAATTTGCTTGCAGGTACTGTTAATACATGATTCTTTCTTAGAGGTCTTTCTGCCACAGAGAAAATTGTGTGTAAAAAGCAACGGGAGTAAGTAGGAAAAAATTAAGCTTGATTATCTTTTTAGATGAACTCTCTTGGCTAGTGAGATCCTCTAAATCCAAGGGAGCCCCTTAGCAAATAGATTTTGCAAAAGTAAAAAAATAAAAAATATATTTCTCTAAACTTCTCAATAGGGAAATAATGAAAACCTAAGAAATCTGTGATCATGAGCAATTAAACCTTGAAATTCAGTTTTGTTTCTAAATTGGAAAAATAAAATAAAAATCACCCACATAATTCCACCATTCAAAAATTACTACTTGACCTTTCAGCACATTTTCTTCCAGTCTTTTTTGCCCATTTTTAAAACATTGTCAACAAGCTATCTTTGAGGGGTGCCTGGGTGGTTCAGTCGGTTAACCACCAGACTCTTATTCTCAGCTCAGGTCATGATCTCACGGTTCATGGGATTGAGCCCCACGTCCATCTCTGTGCTGACACTGCAGAGCCTGCTTGGGATTCTCTCTCTCTCCCTCTTTCTCTGCCCCTCCCCCACTTTCAAAATAAATAAACAAACATAAAAAAAAATTAAAATAAGCTGTCTTTGAGAACTTAAGGTTTATTTGAATCATTTATTCAAGAAGTTTATCCCTGGGTATTTACTCAAAGAAAGAGAAAACACTAATTTGGAAAGATACCTGCACCCTATGCGTATTGCAGCATTATTTACAAGCCAAGATATAGGAGCAGCCCAAGTGTCCATCAATAGATGAATGGATAAAGAAGATGCAGGGCACGCACGCACACACACACACACACACACACACACACACACACACTGGAATATTACTTAGACATAAAAAAGAATAAGATTTAAGATCTTGGGGCACCTTGGTGACTCAGTTAAGCGTCCAACTTCGGCTCAGGTCATGATCTCACGGTTCATGAGTTCGAGCCCGCATCGGGCTCAGTGCTGACAGCTCAGAGCCTGGAGTCTGCTTCGGATTCTTTGTCTCCCTCTCTCTCTGCCCCTCCCACTCACACTCTCTCTCAAAAATAAATAAACATTAAAAAAAAGATCTTTCCATTTGCAACAACATGGATGGGGCTAGAGTTATTACGCTAAGTGAGATAAGTCAGAGAGAAAGACAAATGCCATATGATTTCACTTATATGTGGGACCTAAAAAACAGAACAAATTAACAAACAAACAAACAAAAATAGAACATAAATGCAGAGAACAAACTGGTGTTTGCTGGAGGAATGAGAGAAATAGGTGAAGGGGATTAAGAGGTACAAACTTCCAGATATAAAGTAAGTCATGGACAGATACCATATGTTTTCACTCTTATGTGGATCCTGAGAAACTTAACAGCAGACCAGGGGGCAGGGGAAGGGGGAAAAAGAAGTTACAGAGAGGGAAGGAGGCAAGCCATAAGAGACTCTTAAATATTGAGAACAAACTGAGGGTTGAAGGGGGGTGGGGGAGAGGGGAAAGTGGATGATGGGCATTGAGGAGGGCACCTGTTCGGATGAGCACTGGGTGTTATATGGAAACCAATTTGACAATAAATTGTATAAAAAAAATTTTTAAAAAAGTAAGTCACAGAGATGAAAAGTACAGCATAGTGTGTATAGTCAATAATATTGTAATAACCTTGTATAGTGACAGATGGTAACTATTCTTATCATGATGAGCATAGTGTAATGTACAGAATTGTGAAATCACTGTGTTGTCCACCTGAAACTAATATAAAATTGTATCTCAACTATATACTTCAAAAAAAGAAGAAGAAAAAGTTTGTCCCCTTGTCCCCAGGAAAGAAATTCTACTGTCTACCTGCCCTCCTGTAATATATTAATCAAAGGCAATTAATCAAAGGCAGTTCAAGTCATTGAAAGAAAAATAAAATTATTTTAGCCACTCTACTGTTACCTTTCCTATTTGGAAAACAAATTCTTCAGCTAAAACTAAAGGTTACCAAATAATGCTTAGCATGCATCCCCTCGTTTCTGAAGACGATTTAGCTATTCTCAGTTGGTAGCTCTTGACGGTATTGAAAGGTATGTGCAATGAAAGGGTCAAGTTTAAGACTTCTTTAAACCTCTGCTCTCCACCCCTGTGAATGGCTTCCTGATGTTAGAGATTTGTGTAATGATCAACAGTGGTTTCGTTTCTACTACTGAGTCTTTCAGAAAGTGGCAGACCCAAGTCAATGTTTAACTGGATTCTTTGGGTCTGAAATGGCAGAGTGGGAGTTGAAGGGACATCTCCGTGGAAACCAGGCTCCCAGGAAGTGGCCAGAGGGGTTACTGTGGGGTGAAATAAAGCTTAGAAATATGTCATGAAGTGCTTTGCGCAGCTGGGGTAAAATTCTGAAGTACCTTAATTAAAACAAGCCAAGTTAAAGGCCCCACACCACTTCCCTCGGGGTTGTTCTTTGAGTATCTTTACCGTGAAATGGGCCTGAGCCACTCTAAGCCTCACCCTAGAGTGACCAAAGTAGCACCTTTGCAAAACAAAGAGGAAGAACTCCCCTCTGCCAGCCCCGTGGACTTTGCATTCAGTCAGAATCTGGAAGAAAAGAGTTCGTATTTGTTCACAGGACTGCAGGACCAGAACAAAGCTCTGGAAGGTCAGCTGCCGCCTCTACGAGAGACCTGGTATGGAAGATACTCTGCAGGTAAACATAAGACCCATCATGAAATCTGTGTATTTGGGCCAAGGAGAGCTATTGACAGATGTACCTGGCTGTCTGTTTCTATAACAATATCAGAAAGTTTCTAAATTGCTGAAATGTAAGGGAACATCTTTCAACTCGAGGCTGAGTGTTTGTCAATTGTAAGTATTCTGGGTACATTAGAACGGGTGTGTAAACTGCACAGAGGGCTTCTTACCATTCTGCACTGGAAGGGAAAAAATCATTCTGTTTCAGCTTAGTTTATAGTGCTTTCGATGTTTATACCTAGCTTTGCCAGATGATTAAAATTATATAGATAAGATGTGATAAATTATGACAATCATATGTTTCAGTTAGATTCTAAATTCAAATCATTCTCTCCAGCCCCATTTAGTGCATCAGGCTTTGTTGTTTTGAAAGCAACCCTTTCGGAGTGAATTCATTCTAATGTGAAGTTGGAAACCACCCCAAACACAATTGATTTATTGCAATACAGATGAGAGGATGAGTCATCCCCTCCCCAAGCCCACATTCTTCACGCAGAATATGCACTAAGTTCCGTCATTTGCAGAACTAAGAGAATTTTTCCCATTATGATTGGAAGCTCTGAGCCTGAAGTGGCTATAAATTATCCTGGGATATTTTAGAAGACACGTAACATTTTTATGAAAATCGCAACGATAATTGAACAGAGATTCTCACTTGGGAAGAGAAATATAAATATATAATGTGTACATATGTGTATATCTATGTAATTTTTTTCTGTATTTATATTCTGGATCGATAACACAAATAAGTTCCCATTATTGGTCACCTTGGCCAGAAAGCCTGATATTCTCGTTCCATATCTGGTACATCTCAACTGGACTGATTGTCACGGCTATTTTCTGTAGAACTGACAACTCTTGACTGGTTGCATATGGCCTATTTTTATGTTCTCCAACTTCCTAAGCATGGGAGTGGGAATTTTCCTCTAGTTTCATTGAAGAATTCCTTTTTATCCAAACCTTCTACCCAGAGTTTTAAGATTCTGGTAACTGAATAGTGAAAACTAAGTCTAATGCATTAGAGTCCCACCTGGAAAATATTCTTATTTTTGAAGTGACAAAATCACATTAAAAATAAATAACAAAGGGATGGTAAGCATCCTGATTGCCAATTTCAAAAGATCCATAGTCTAACCCCAGCTCCACTAAATACCAAATTGTATGACTTTGAGCAAATCACTGCATCAATTTCCTTCACCTATAAACCAAGGGTAAAAATAACTGCCTGACATAGCCTATGCCATTTGGGATGAATTGAATTAAATAATGAGGTGTTATCACTGAAATCATAGTATAAAAATAAGGAGTAGTCAGGCTGCTGAAAAAAAAACTGTTGCCAGAAATACATCTTTTAATCAAAAATGCTATTTCTTGTCATTACTGTTGTTTCTGTCTTGTTCCATACGCTGGCATCTCTTGAAAGAGAATAAGGACGTGGAGAAGTTTTTAACATGGTCATTCAAATGTTGTAAGGATAGAAACACATAATTATGCAAGGATTTTTCTGTTTAGAATGCAAAGTGAAATTGTAGGATAGTCCACACAACAATCTAGAAATTAGAATGCTTCCAGATTTCTAAGAGGAAAAGACAAAACTTCATTCATGCAGCATTGGCCATGGTAGCAGTCCTAACACCCCAGGATAATTAAGCTAAAAAATAAAACCCATAATGGACCTCTTGAGTCCTAGCTCTGTTTCTAACAAGGCTTAACTCTGTAGCCTGTTTTGTGTCATCAGGAAAGACTATTTGTATATTGTATTATAGGGCAACTTGTGGGAATTTCTTTCCCTAGTTGGAGAGACTATTTAATTGGGAACATACAACACTAAACGTTGCATACTCCTATTATACACTCATAGTCCATTTTTATTACCCCTCTAATACCTATCCATCCATCTATCCACAATTCATCTCTTTCATCTGAAAGGAGAATTTATTTTCATTTCTTAAGGATATATTTTTTCTGATTTCCCAAATTTATTTTGTAGAGATTTCATGAAATGAAAACAAGTGAAAAAGTTTCTATTTTCCAGCCCAAATTCTATGGTTGAACAATATTTGTGGTCAACACATTGTTGATTTTTCAGATTTTCCTCTAAATATCAATCCAGGGAAGAAATGAGTAAAGCAGAAATTAAATCCTAGATATGGGCTAATATTTTATCACTTGCATCCATGTATGACCCTTGCTTTATGTGTTTCACCTCCACATTCAACATGTAGGTTGGACACATATAACTAAAAAGGTGCCAAAATGTATTAACAAAGTCTAATGATTAGCCCAATTTAATAGTAAATTTTTAAATGTTTTTTTTTTCATTTCTCTCCTAATCTTTCAAGGGCCCAGGGCCATGTATTTTGATATCCCACTGGAACACGGAGAAACAAGTATTATTAAAAGGCATCCACCCCGAAGACTTCAAGTAAGATGAATTTAAAAGACCTCATAAGGAATTTCTTGGATTTAATGGTAACATCCCTTTTTAACTATAACCATAAAGAAGGGATATTGAAAATGACTAAGCTAATGAGAATGTTGTTAAAGAGAATGTCATCAACTGCAAAGACCATATTTCTTTAGGATTTCCTTTTGTAATGATTTCACTTTTAAGACCACCACCAAAAGAAGGAAATACAGTATCAAAGGCACAGGCATGATGGGATTCAAAAGACCTTTGCACTTTGCATTTGATGAGTTATAACAAACAATAGTAACAATAATAACAGCTAGTACTATTCTAATTACCACCTACTTCAAGTCAGATACACTCTGGGCAACTTGATCAATGTCCATCATTTAATCTTCACACCCTCTCTATGAGAAAGGAACTAGTACCTTTGCTTTGTAGGTGTGGTTTAGAGAATTAAGTAACTTGTCCAAGGACAGTGGAGCTCAGACATCAAACAGGTCTTCAAAGCCCATGCTCTTAACCAGCAGCATAGTTGATCTCTACAGACCTTCTATCCCTAATCTTTTATCGTTGTAAATGTTAACTGGTTGCTGAAATTGAGGACATTGGGTTCCAAGGCAGCAAAGCAAGAGATTTAAATGCATTCACCTTAATAAAAATTTAATGAATTCTCTCTAGAGAAATAGAAATTCTAAGGACTCTCATCCTAGACGGGGAAAGAGATCTGAGTGGGTACCTGAAAATGAGCATCAGCTAAGAGAAGGGTTTGGGCTCTCCTGTGAGCAGGATCTATCACTGACATTTGGAAAAAAAGGAATTGGAACCAAATCCCACCTGATACACAATTCACCCAGACATCTGGACAAATCCCAGAGGTATTTGAGCTCATTTGCTGGGGATTATTTCTGTTTCAATTGGTTTTTATTTACCTGTCTTCTCCAGAAGCTCACAATCATTATTTGAAATGATTATACCTTTTGTTCACCAAAAGAGCATCTTTTCCTAAGATATTAGAAACCTCAAAACTTTTTAAAAGATAAATAAAATATAATTATATCAAATTGATATATAATTTTAAAACTTTTGGGCATATCTTTAACTAAACTGGACAATTTAAAAACTTTACCTTTTATTCCTAAATCAAATGTAACTTTTCAAAGAGGTGTGTTTAATATAATGTTTCTATGGAGCCAGTGAGCTGAATAACTCAAGTAGAAGATATTGCCATAACCAGTGAAAAGTATATGTAGCCATTTGTAGTTCACAAAGTACTTTTTAGATCTATCAACCCTAAATCAGCTAAAGTTAGGCTTTGATTCTCAAGTCAGTCAAGCGCAAAAAGGAGAACTTTGGTGTTTCAGAACAAAAGAGGGTATCCCCACATCCTAACCAACCCCCTTAAAAATGAAAAAATCAAGAAAAATGAATTATTTTAGTGCAAAGACTATATCATGTTCAGTCTTATATCTTTAGTCTCTAACACTTAATATGTACTCCCAAAAAGCTTATGAATGAATGAATGAATGAATGAATGGTGAATGAATAGATGAATGAATGACAATGTGACCCATTATCCCTGGTAGGAACAAAAATCAAAATGCCTTCTCCCTGCTATTGAAGACCCGCAACATCCTGTATTGTAAGTCTAATTGACTAGTTGCCAACGTGATGAATTATGAAGATATAGGAGTGTTTGTTGAACCCAAGAACTGGGAGGCACTTGGGCTTCAGGGAACAGCTTTGCCTTGGAACCTGAATGGCACAACTCTCTCTGTGTCTCCCCTGAGCTTTCCTTCATGCATTCTTTATTCTTCCTGCAGATCAACTTTCTTTGCTCCTCAAGATCACTTGGTGAAATATGGACTAACTTCAATTCCTGAATTTATATTTTTATAGTTCCAGTCAAATAGATTCGCCTGGCTCTTTAGGCTCCAATTTGAAATTCCTAGGAGAAAAATATCTTATTGATTCAGCTTTGCTCATGATTCTAGTTCTGTTCCAATAAGCTATGACCAGAGGATATGCTTATGCAGTAGAAATGTAGGCAGAGAAGCCCCCCCCCCCACCATAAATTCTGGAAGCAGCTCCCAGAGAAGAGGGAAATCACTGGGAACTTGGCAGACATTCCCAAAGATATCAACTATAATTATCTTCACAAATGAGGCTCAGCACATTCTCCACCACAAATGGGTTTTTGAGAGAATAATAAATGCTGGGTTCCCATGACATGCTAATTAATAGCCTAATGTCTGCCAAAGAAAATTCTAAAAGTATTTTTAATTATTAAACCAAATCTAATTGCATCCTAAATAATTTGAGTTGCACATTTGGCACTCTCCACTTCCTAGACATCTACTCCTCAAGTAAAGAGCAGGTCATGAACTAAAGTTCTCCAACTTGGAGCTGCTAAGTTCTGGGAGCCTCTGCCAGGGAACTCTGAATCCAACGTGCTCATCTTGTGTTGGAAGTTGATCACCACTGTCCCTCCTGGCCTAATTCACTTTCTCCTCTAACCATCTCTAGTCCAACCTAAGGTGGAGATGGTCAACTGCCCCCACCCCCAGGGCCCCAGGTAATGTGATTTCCTCAGATGACTCCCTCCCTCATCTCTCAAGATTTGCTTAAATCTTACCTTCCTAGAGGCTTATCATGATAACCTCTTGACAGTTGCAATCTTTACCCTGGCGATCCTGGGTCCCCTGATCCTCCGTGATCTTTTCTTTTCCCCAGAGTACCATCTAACACGCCAAGAAATTTACTTCTCTAATGTTCATTGTGTATTTTCTTCATCACCTCCCTGACAGTGCTAGAATATAGTCTTTCAGAGAGGCAGGGATTTTTGTCTGTTGTCTTCACTAATATATCTAAGTGTCTAGAACAGTACCTGGAACATAATAGGGCTCAATAAATATGAGTTGCATAAATGTTGAATGAATGAGGGCAAAGGGGAAAAGATGAGTATTAAGACTGCCGGGAAGAGACAAGGAAGCTGGTTCTGACCCAGACGGTTTCATTGTTTGTTATCAGTATTATATGATTTGCCACCAGTTTATTCCCTTTCCTTGTCTTTTCTCTTTGCCCATTTTCTATTATATGTTTCTTTGTGATATGTGTGTGTGTGTGTGTGTGTGTGTATATATATATACACATATATACATATATACATGTATATATATATATATATATATATATATATATATATATACACGCAGGTAATTGGCTTATATTGCCTTATATGATTGTGGAGGCTGGCAAGGCAAGTCCAAAATCCACAGGGCAGGCCATCAGGGAGGTCAGGCTGCAAATGCAGGACATGAGCTTAAGCTGCTGTCCACAAGTAGAATTTTCTCTTCTTCAGGGGAGCCTCAGCTTTACTTTTAAGACATTTCAACTGTCTGAGTCAGGCCCACCCAGATTATCTAAAATAATCTTCCTTACTTAAAGTCAAATGATTATTGATCTTAATCACATCTCAAAAATAATTTCACAGCAACACCTAGATTAGTGTTTGAATAACTGGAGGCTGTAGCCGAGGCAAGTCCATGCTGACCATCAAAATACACTACGGGGGTTTTACCCTCCTATTATGAATAAGGTCTTCCCCCCACCCCATTTTCTTTTTTCTTTTCTTTTCCTTTCTTCTTCTTTTCTTTTCTTCTTTCTTTTCTTTTTTAGAGATGGGGGAGGGACTGAGAGAGAGGGAGAAAGAGAATCTCAAGCCAGCTAAATGCTCACATGGAGCCCAACACAGGGCTCAATCTCATGACCTGAGATCATGACCTGAGCTGAAATCAAGAGTCAGATGCCCAACTGACTAAGCCACCCAGGCGCCCCTCTCCATTTAATTTTCTAAATGATTATTACTTGTGAATAAGAAAGCTTTTGAATTTTGCAGATTGAATTTTGTGTTCCACAACTTTATTGAAATGAATTCTAACTATCTATAGATTCTTTTAGATTTGCTATGTAGATGACATCTTCCATAAATAAGAATAGTTTTTTCTCTTTCCTCCCAATTCTTATTCCTTCTTTTGTTTTCTTGACTTTTGCTTTGGCTAGAGTTTTCCTCCGATATTGAATACCAGCAGTGACAATGGGCATCCTTCTCTTATCTATGACATTAATACATATGGTTCGAAAACTAAGTACATTTGCAATAGGGTTTTGATAGATGCTGGTCAGAGTCCCAAAAGGAATCAGATGCCATACTCAAATTAGAATAATTCAAGGAAATTTTCTTTATAAGTAACTGTTTATGAGGTTTGGATCAAGGGGACCACAAAGGATATTGCAATAACCACTAGTGGCCGCTGACGGATAACCATCTCTGAGCAAAGGGACTCAGAGTGAGACTCTTCTAGAACCTGGAAGGAGATAGTCAGGTAGAGGCAGGTGCTTTGAGAGAAACAGGAGGACACAACCAGGCCAACACGCCCTTGCAGGAAGGAAGCCAGGGGGAGAAATACACTGTTGTCTCTTCTCTCAGATCTCCTGCCAGGATGTCTCAGTGGCTAAACCCAGTGGAAAGCCTGAAGGCAGAAGAAACTGGTTACTCACAGGCAGAGAACAGGGGAGAGAAATGTGGCAAGTGGACCTAGAGAACCAAGTGGGAGCTATCTGGCACAACGCCATTTATTAAATTGTTGACATTCCCTTTATTCCTAGTGTGGTAAGAGTTTTTCTTCGGGCTCGGTGTGAAATTTTATTGATATTTCCCCCTTTATCTATTAAAATAATCATACGAATTTCCTTTTTAAACCAGCTGATACAATGTAGTACACTAACAAACTTTATGATGTTGAACCATGCTTATATTCCTGGCATAAATCCTGCTTGGCCACAAGATACATATACAAATACATGGCAGGATTGTCTATGCTTGAGCTTTTCACGTCTATTTTCATAAGAAAAAATTGTCCTATAATTTCCTATACTGTCTTTTATTAGTTTTGCTTCCAGGGTTGTAGTAGTTTTGTAAAATTCACTGATTATCTTTTTCTTTCTTCAGTTGTCTATAATATTTGATGTAACACGGTTATTATCTTAAAAGTTTGATGAAACAGGCCTGTGAAACCACCTTTAGCCGCCTGGACTTTTGGGGGAATGAGAAATTTTCCAACTAACTTAATTTCTTAGTTGTTTCAATTATCTTATTTCTTCCTGATTCAGTTTTGCTAATTTATATTTTTCCAGAGTATCATTAATTTATCCATTGAAGCTTTCAAATTTATTGTTATAAAGTCTTAGCTTCTTCATCTTCAACTTTTTTATGTTTATTTATTTATTTTTTTAATATATGAAATTTATTGTCAAATTGGTTTCCATACAACACCCAGTGCTCATCCCAAAAGGTGCCCTCCTCAATACCCATCACCCACCCTCCCCTCCCTCCCACCCCCCATCAACCCTCAGTTTGTTCTCAGTTTTTAAGAGTCTCTTATGCTTTGGCTCTCTCCCACTCTAACCTCTTTTTTTTTTCCTTCCCCTCCCCCATGGGTTTCTGTTAAAGTTTCTCAGGATCCACATAAGAGTGAAACCATATGGTATCTGTCTTTCTCTGTATGGCTTACTTCACTTAGCATCACACTCTCCAGTTCCATCCACGTTGCTACAAAGGGCCATATTTCATTCTTTCTCATTGCCACGTAGTATTCCATTGTGTATATAAACCACAATTTCTTTATCCATTCATCAGTTGATGGACATTTAGGCTCTTTCCACAATTTGGCTATTGTTGAGAGTGCTGCTATAAACATTGGGGTACAAGTGCCCCTGTGCATCAGTACTCCTGTATCCCTTGGATAAATTCCCAGCAGTGCTATTGCTGGGTCATAGGGTAGGTCTATTTTTAATTTTCTGAGGAACCTCCACACTGCTTTCCAGAGCGGCTGCACCAATTTGCATTCCCACCAACAGTGCAAGAGGGTTCCCGTTTCTCCACATCCTCACCAGCATCTATAGTCTCCTGATTTGTTCATTTTGGCCACTCTGACTGGCGTGAGGTGATACCTGAGTGTGGTTTTGATTTGTATTTCCCTGATAAGGAGCGACGCTGAACATCTTTTCATGTGCCTGTTGGCCATCTGGATGTCTTCTTTAGAGAAGTGTCTATTCATGTTTTCTGCCCATTTCTTCACTGGGTTATTTGTTTTTCGGGTGTGGAGTTTGGTGAGCTCTTTATAGATTTTGGATACTAGCCCTTTGTCCGATATGTCATTTGCAAATATCTTTTCCCATTCCGTTGGTTGCCTTTTAGTTTTGTTGGTTGTTTCCTTTGCTGTGCAGAAGCTTTTTATCTTCATAAGGTCCCAGTAATTCACTTTTGCTTTTAATTCCCTTGCCTTTGGGGATGTGTCGAGTAAGAGATTGCTACGGCTGAGGTCAGAGAGGTCTTTTCCTGCTTTCTCCTCTAAGGTTTTAATGGTTTCCTGTCTCACATTCAGGTCCTTTATCCATTTTGAGTTTATTTTTTTGAATGGTGTGAGAAAGTGGTCTTGTTTCAACCTTCTGCATGTTGCTGTCCAGTTCTCCCAGCACCATTTGTTAAAGAGGCTGTCTTTTTTCCATTGGATGTTCTTTCCTGCTTTGTCAAAGATGAGTTGGCCATACGTTTGTGGGTCTAGTTCTGGGATTTCTATTCTATTCCATTGGTCTATGTGTCTGTTTTTGTGCCACTTCATCTTCAACTTCTAACAAACTTTTTCTGAGTATAGTTGACGCACAATGTAACATGAGTTTCATGGTGATTCCCTATCTCTACACTTAAGCTGTGTTCGCCCCAAGTGTAGCTACCATCAGTATAACTATACAATGTTATTATAACACTATTGACGATGTTCCCTAAGCTGTGCCTTTCATTCCTGTGACTTATTCGTTCCATAACTGGGAGCCTGTATCTCCCACTTCCCTTCACCCATTTCGCCCATTCCCTCCCCCTTTTCCCTCTGGCAACCACCAGTTTGTTCTCTGTACTTATAAGTCTATTTCTGCTTTTTGTTGATACACTTGTTTTGTTTTTTAGACTCCACATCTGAGTGAAATCATATGGTATTGTCTTTCTCAGTCTAATGTTATTTCACTTAACATTATACTCTCTAGGTCCATCCATGTTGTAGCAAATGGCAAGATTTCATCCTTTTTATGAATACGAAGATAATATTCTTCGTATTCAACTTTTTGGTAACGCTTGTAAAACTAATCTTCCAACTTACATTTTGATGCAGCTCTCTTAAACCAGGTAGAAAAGTAGAGAATAACTCAGCCTCTGATTTCAAGCTGTGATCTTTGCTCTAGTTTACCATCTTACATGGAGCATTTTTAGGTCCCCTTTAATTTGTAGAAATAACTCACAGCCATCAGGAGGCCTGAATGCCATATGGATCAGCTTCCTCTAAGTATGTTATCTTTTTTTCTGGCCCATGGAGATATACATCTTGTATTAAGGGCCAACCACATTTTTTTTTTGTTTTTGGTTTTATGTTTTAGTTTTCATTGCTAGATGTTTGGGACAAAGAAAGTTACTGAAATGTGGATTCGTTGCAATGCCTTGACCAGAAACTCTTCCTTGGGCTTATAATCTCTTACTCCAAGACTGTTCTGGACACCTTTACCTTCTTCCCAGAACCTTAAAGGGTATACATTCTTGAGTCATTGTGCCAAACAAATTTTGCAATTTCTTTGAGCTCCTGCCCATCTTTATCTTCCTGTTAGGACACAGAAGCAACCATCTCAGGTCAGTGCGTCACCAAGCTCAGTGACTTCTGCTTGATTTTTAATCTCCATTTCTAAATCTTTCAGCTGACATTTCACTTGATTTTCCTGACCATTTGTTTAATTTGAGAAGCCAAATAACCCAGAAACCTTTAGATAGATGACACATTTTTTTTTATACCATAAGACTTAAAAAAAAAAAAAAAAAGTCTGTCATTCTACCCTTCCAATTCTCCAGTAAGTCCTTCCCTTGTATTCTCTCAGATGATGAAGTGAGGCATCTTGCTTCCTAATCAGGGAAAAGGAACATTGATATGAACCCCAGAATTCTAGGGCAATTTCATTTGACTGGTTTCTTTAGAGAAGCCAATTTTCCAACAATATTTTCTACATAGCTTCTCAGGCCAAGTGCAAATACTTAACGGAGGGATTCTACTTGTAATGTTCATTGCTGCCATCTAGTGCCCTTTGTGGAGGAATAGAGTGATTCTTAGTTTCTTTCCAAAGGCCAGGAAGAAAACAATTGCCTAGAGAGGGTTCTTAAAGACACCTACTATTTAACCCTTATCAGAATTATGGGTTTAAATAAAATGAGTCTGAAAATAGAAGAATATAAATTTACACTTCCAAAGAAAAACCTGGCCCTAAGTATTTATGGATAAGTTATTTTAAATAGGTGAAAATATTTAAATAGCTGGTTTCTTCAGACTCACATTTTCAATAATGCTCCACACACAAATCCTTTGTGATCTACTCTGATGTAGCCCCTTTATTCACTTGAGGCAGTAGGGAAGCCACTAGACCCCAACCTGGAAAATCATCAGAATCCCTTGGAGATACATTCCAAAGAAACAGTTGAGAAGCTGGACTTCATTGAAATTAAAACCTGCTCTGGGACACCTGGGTGGCTCAGTTTGTTGAGCATCTGACATCAGCTCAGGTCATGATCTCTCAGTTTGTGAGTTCAAGCCCCACATTGGGCTCACTGCTGTCAGCATGGAACCCACTTTGGATCCTCTGTCCCCATCTCTGGGATCCTCCCCCACTTGTTCTCTCTCAAAAATAAATAAACATTAAAAAAAAATGTTCTGCTCTACAAAAGACAGTGTCAAGAGAATAAGAAGACAAGTGAGCATATGAAAATATGTTCAACGTCATGTGTCATCAGGAAAATACAAATTAAAACAACCATGAGATATCACCATACACATATGAGAATCACAAAATCCAAACCACTGACGACACCAAAAGTTGGCAAGGATGTGGAGCAGCAGGAACTCTCACACGCTGCTGGTGGAACGCAAAATGGCAGAGCCACTTTGGAAGTCAGTTTGGTGCTTTCTTATAAAACTAAACATACTCTTTCCATACAGTCTAGCAATCATGAGCTTTGGTATTTACCCAAATGAACTGAAAATTTATATCCACACAAAAGCCTGCACGTGGAGGTTTATGGTAGCTTTATTCATAATTTCCAAAATTTGGATATAACCAAGATGTCCTTCAGTAGATGAATGAATGAAGAAACCACGGCACATCCATATGATGGAATATTATTCAGCACTAAAAAGAAATCAGCTCTCAAGCTATGAAAATACATGGACAAAACTTGAATGTGTGTTGCTAAGTGAAAAAGCCAATCTGAAAAGGCTGCATACTGTATGAGTCCAAGGATATTGACATTTCAGAAAAGGCAAAACAACAGAGGCTATAAAAAGATCAGTGGTTGCCAGGGGATAGGGAGAGGGAGGGAGGCATGAATGAGCAAAACGGGGATTTTTAGGGCGGTGAAACTATTCCGTAAGATACTACATTGGTAGATACACATGCCATTATACATTTGTGCAAACCCATAAAATGTACAACACCAGAGTGAACCCCCAAGTTAAACTATGGACTTTTAATGATAATGACATGTGAATGTAGGCTCATTAGTCATAACAGATGGTGAGGGATGTTGATAATGGAGGAGGTTGTACATATATGGGGATAGGGAGTATATGGGAATTCTCTGTACTTTCCACTCAGTTTTGCTATGAACCCTAAAAATTAAAGTTTATTATTTATATATATATAATATATATATTCATTCCCAGACCTGTTAAATTGCAATCCCCAGTGAACAGTCCAGGATTTTTTTTTTTTAATTCCAGGAGATTCTGATGATCAACCAGGTTTAGGAGCACAGAGAAGAGGAGGGAGCTGGGGATTTGGAACTAGACAGACCTGAGTTTGAATTCTAGAGTTGCCACTTTCTTACTAGGCAACGTTGGACAAGTTATTAACCTCTCTATAATGGGTAATCATCATAATTACCCACAGTGTTCACAGGAGGATCGAACGAGCTGACATGGTGTGACCCTGGGTGTGATAGACACAGGGGCAGCTGTAAAGGCACATGGGCCTCATCACCAGGAAGAACCGGAACCTGAACCAAGTCCAGGGAGTGGAACAAACACTTCCTTGTTCTCTCCCCTTCATGCCCCAAATCCCCCTTCAGCCCTTCATGCCCCAAATCCCCCTTCAGCCCTTGCTGATTCTTTTTCCCACAGGTACATGGATATCTCCCCTTGATCTCTGTTCCCCCCACGTTCTGATCTGATCAGCTGTTACTTCTTACACCAGCAGGTCCCATTTGCCCATCATCTTTATGTTCTGCAGAGAAGAGGGCCAGACAAACCTCTGTCTTACTAGTACTCATCACCTCTCATTACATTCTTGTGCAGTTGCTATGTTAAAAAATCTACTTTCTCACCTAAGGTGAGAGTGGAACAGAGAGCCACTTCCTACCACAAATGCAAATTGCCTGGCACATGTCTAACCTAAAGATGAGTTCTTTCCCTTTGTCTCTCCTCCCCATCTCCAAATCCTTCCCCTTGTCTTCTTCCTTGCCCGGTGAGCTTTGGGTTGCTCCAGCAGAAAGGAATGCAGGATGTTTCCCCTAGAACAGCTCAGGCCCAGGCCCAGAGACCAGGAAGTTGTTCTCCAGGGAAGTAGCTGGAGGTACAGGTCATGCTTCTCACGAGTGCTGGCTGCTCAGCATCCATTTCCCTGTCTCCCCCTTCTCTTTTTTCACTCTGATCACCTTGAAAGCCAAGCTGGCTTCCAGGTCTACCCCTTAATAATGCAACAAATCAGACTAAAAGGAAAAATAACTTCAGAATAAATTATCATTTGCCTGTATTGTTGGACTAAGGTGGGAGTAGTGCTCACACTGTTTGTCTCAGTGTGGCGTCTTCCTCTTGAGCCATCTCTTCTCCGTGTCCTTGGCCACCTCATCCCCATCTACCAGCTTGTTAGTATTAGAGCTCCTCAAGTCTTGAGTCCTTGGCTCTGCTCTTCTCACTCTTACCCTCCTCCATGACTATGGCTTCAGTTATTCTCTACCCAGGGATGATTCCTGAACATGCATCTCCAGAACAGATGTCTCCTCTGAGTTCCATGCCTGTATATCTCATTATCTACTCAACACATACACTGGTACGCCTCAAACTGAATTTGTATCCTCCTGTTATATGCCATTCACACCTGGCCTTCCCCTAGGATTCCAATCTCAGTGAATGATAACACTATCCATCCCTTTGGATGCCATTTGGACTCTTCTCTCTCCCTCACCAACTAGAACAAATCTTGTTTGGTCAGTTTTAAATATTTGTGGAGCCCATAGATTTCCCTCCATGAACCCCCAACCCATTTCTGTGGTCCTCTTCAATGCTGTCCCCACATCTGTGACTTCTCTTCTCTAGTTTTCACACTGCAGCTAGAGTAATCATTTTTTAAAAAGCAAATGTAATCACACCACTACTTTGCTTCATACATGTCAATGACTGCCCACTGCTCTTAAGAAAACCAACATCTTACTTGACACATCTCCAAAGGCAGGGGAATTAAAAGCAAAAATGAACTATTGGGACGTCATGAAGATAAAGAGCTTCTGCACTGCAAAGGAAACAATCGACAAAACTAAAAGGCAACTGACGGAATGGGGAAAGATATTTGCAAATGGCATATGGGACAAAGGGCTAGTATCCAAAATCTATAAAGAACTCAGCAAACTCCATACCCGAAAAACAAATAATCCAGTGACGAAATGGGAAGAAGACATGAATAGACACTTCTCTAAAGAAGACATCCAGATGGCCAACAGGCACATGAAAAGATGCTCAATGTCACTCCTCATCAGGGAAATACAAATCAAAACCACACTCAGATATCACCTCACACCAGCCAGAGTGGCTAAAATGAACAAATCAGGAGACTATAGATGCTGGAGGGGATGTGGAGAAACGGGAACCCTCTTGCATTGTTGGTGGGAATGCAAACTGGTGCAGCTACTCTGGAAAACAGTGTGGAGGTTCCTCAAAAAATTAAAAATAGATCTACCCTATGACCCAGCAATAGCACTGCTAGGAATTTACCCGAGGGATATAGGAGTGCTGATGCATAGGAGCACTTGTACCCCAATGTTTATAGCAGCACTTTCAACAATAGCCAAATTATGGAAAGAGCCTAAATGTCCATCAACTGATGAACAGATAAAGAAGTTGTGGTTTAGATATGCAATAGAATACTACTTGACAATGAGAAAGAATAAAATGTGGCCTTTTGTAGCAACGTGGATGGAACTGGAGAGTGTTATGCTAAGTGAAATAAGTCAGGCAGAGAAAGACAGATACCATATGTTTTCACTCTTATGTGGATCCTGAGAAACTTAACAGAAGACCATGGGGGAAGGGAAGGGGAAAAAAAAGTTACAGAGAGGGAAGCAAACCATAAGAGACTCTTAAAAACTAAGGATAAACTGAGCGTTGATGGGGGGTAGGAGGGAGGAGAAAGTGGGTGATGGGCATTGAGAAGGGCACCTGTTGGGATGAGCACTGTGTGTTATATGGAAACCAATTTGACAATAAATTTCATATTAAAAAAAAGAAAGCTATTTAAGTAGTGAAGTTTATAGTACACCAACCGAATGGATAAAAATCTACATCATTTATAAATACCAAAGGAGAAGAAGAAGAAGAAGAAGAAGAAGAAGAAGAAGAAGAAGAAGAGAAGAAGAAGAAGAAGACGACGACGACGAAGACGACGACCAACATCTTTAGAATGCCCTATCAGGACCTACAAAACTTGGCCCCTGCCTACCTCTCCAGCCTCATTTGAGCCATTCCCCCCCGCCCCCCGACTCTGAACAGCAGTCAACTGACTTCTTGCAATTTCCTCAACAGATCATACACTCTCTTACCTCAGGGTTATTGTTTATGTTGTTCTCCCCACCTGGAACACCTTAGTTCCCTAAAATTTCCTAAGTGTCCAACTTCTGCTGAAAAATTCATCTTCAGGAAACTTTCTTGGACTGCCTCCTTACTCCTCTCCCCCTTGTATTAATTTTCTAGGGCTGCTGTAACAAAGTACAACAAATTGTGGGGCTTTAAATAATAGAAATGTATTATCTCACAATTCTGGATGCTAGAAGTCCAAGATCAAGGTGTTTTAAGGGTTGGTTCCTTCTGGGAGCTGAGAGGAAGAATCTGTTCCATGCCTCTCTCTTAACTTCTGGTGGTTTCCTGGCAATCTTTGTCACTCCTTGGCTTTTAGGAGTATCATCCCCATCTCTACCTTCACAGGTGTTCTCCCTGTGTGCATGTGGGTGTGCAACCAAATTTCCCTCTTGTAATGAGGACACCAGACATGTTGGATTAAGGGTCACCCTGCTCCTGTGACCTCATCTTAACTAATTATATCTGCAAGGACCCTATTTCCAAATAACATCACATTCTGACATATTGGGGGTTAAGACCTCAACATACAAACTGGGGTAGAGGGCACAATTCAACTCATAACAACTTCCGTTTCCAAGGCGGAGTCCTCTGGTTACATATTTTCATGGTTCTGCCCTGTAGACCTTTTCTACAAAGTACAGATCGCAGTTTGTAATTATCAATGAATAATCACACAAGCAAAATGTGTTTGTTCCCCCCATAGATTGTGAGCTCCGTAGGGACCATATTGCTTTTGTTGACCATTGCACCCCCATGCCTGGTACACACTAGTTGTTCAGTATGTACTCACTGAGTAAACACATAAATTCTACAGCCTTCCAGGTCCCTGCCTGCATGTCAGTGTGGAGAGACCCACCTTTTGTCTCCTAGGCCTGCTCAGTCATTTCCCAGTGTTCCAACTTCCAGAGCATTAAGTCATCGAGGCAAATAGGGTTGAAGGCAGATCCGTTGGTTCATCAGTTGCTTCCCAGTCTTAGTGATCCCTTGAAACTCCAATGTGATCTTCCCCATAAAGACAATCCCCTGCTAAGAAAAAAGAAAAAAAAGTGTCCAAGATTTGTAAGCCCATTGCACTTTCATGTAAATGTGCCTCAGGAGCACCAGTGATTATTATTGAGGAGGCTGAGGGAGGTTCTCTGGAGATCTTAAAAATAGGTTACTTCCCTAAGGACTGAAAGAGTTCAGCTGGGCAGTTAAGGAATGAATAAAAGAAATTCCTGGTGCCTCTTTCATTGTTAATACTCTAAGACCCTTGTTGTTTGATAACTTTGGACTTGCTCCCTCGATGCACACAGAAAAGGATTCTTAGTCTTTTAACTCCCTGACAAATATTCAGATCAATAAGTCACTGGCGTCGGTGAAAGAGAATAAAGAACCCAGATGAGTTGAAAACTCTTGCACAGATACAACTGTAATCCCGTTGAAATCGCCTTCCCTGTGTGCTCTCAGGAATAAGTGCTGCTTTTGCAAAGTGGTAAGATAGTTTAATGTCTGGCTTTTACGTTTCATCATCTCATGGCATGAGGAATGCTGAATACTCTAAATGTTGGACTTCTAGAAGCTTGAACCCATTGACCTGCCACAAGTAATTACTTCTGAAAGGCTCCTGAGTCAGCAAGAAGCCAGAACAACTCACAGAGCAAAGGTAAACGCAACGCTAACTGGAGGGGGTGAGTAACGGCGGGGGGGGGGGGGGGGGGGGCGACGGGGGGAGGGGCAGGGATGGCCTGTCCTTTCATTTACTCCCTGCAAGAAGACCTCAAAGACAAATCAAACTATTAAGTCATTCAGAGTCAAGACTTCCAAAGCTATCCATTATCTCCCAGGCCTGCCTCCAACTGGCAAAGACTCTTGTCTGTGAGGTAAACTCTGGGCCCTTCTCCACTTCCTGGTGAAAACAGGAAGATGTAGATAAGAGAGAGGAATTTTTCTTGGACACTGCTAATTCTAGAAGTGTTCACATTTATGAAAAATCTAGTATGACTCTCCTTTTATTCGTCCCCTCAAGTTAAAGCTTTCCCTTCATTCTCAGTCTTTTGGTGGAAATCCTATCTACAAGGTGTCCCTAACTTATTTACCACAACCTCACCAAAAAACGAATCCTCGGAAAATGTCTTCTTTTTTTTTTTAATTTTTTTTTAACGTTTATTTATTTATTTATTTTTTTTCCAACGTTTATTTATTTTTGGGACAGAGAGAGACAGAGCATGAACGGGGGAGGGGCAGAGAGAGAGGGAGACACAGAATCGGAAACAGGCTCCAGGCTCCGAGCCATCAGCCCAGAGCCTGACGCGGGGCTCGAACTCACGGACCGCGAGATCGTGACCTGGCTGAAGTCGGACGCTTAACCGACTGCGCCACCCAGGCGCCCCTAACGTTTATTTATTTTTGAGACAGAGAGAGACAGAGCATGAACAGGGGAGGGTCAGAGAGAGGGAGACACAGAATCTGAAACAGGCTCCAGGCTCTGAGCTGTCAGCACAGAGCCCAATGCGGGGCTCGAACTCACAGACTGTGGGATCATGACCTGAGCCGAAGCCGGCCGCTTAACCGACTGAGCCACCCAGGCGCCCCTTGGAAAATGTCTTCTAAAGAGCTTTTCCTTCTATAAGTTTGTCACTTTCTGCTGAGACAGCTCCCCTCGTGTAGACATGAAAACTGTGAGGTAGTAGATTTTCAACCCTTTCCACTCCTGATTCATTGTCAAGCCAGCAAGGTACTGCTGCACAGCTAGCTGATGTGGTCAAAGATGCCCAGGTGCATTTAGACCCTCAAGGTCATGTTTGTGCTGCTGACAGCACTGTAGAGATGGCCCCCTCGTGAGGCTCGCTACAGCCAACATAGTCACTGTCCACAGGGCAGCGTAAAAGATAGCACGGAGCACATCTGGCTCCCTTTCCTGGCCACAGCAAGGAATGAACAAGGGTGTATTCACCCCTGGTTGCCCTCAGTAACTGCACTGTCCCACTGGGGTTTACGATGCACCACGGGAGATCACCAAAGTCACAAATGATCAACTTCCTAATATTCCAGGGCTTACGTTGGTATATGAGGGTACAGTCTATGGAAATGCGTTCCACTTAGCCATTTGGTGGCTCCCCTCTAATTTCACGTCCAGACAATTAGTCAATAGCAGAAGAGGCATTTTGAAGAAAGAGGCCAGTTTTATCAAACCAGAACACGTTTCTGGGGAGATAGGAATAAATGAGATGTGGAAAGATATTTCCATTTCAGATTTGCAAAACTCTACAGGAAGCTTAAAAACTGTATTAGACACAGAGCAAAGCTTTAGTCACTGAGGGCCACCCGGAAAGGACTCAGTGAAGAACTACAATGATCCCCCTTTGACATAATAAGAGATCTCTATGGATTATAACTGATGACTGATTAAGATCTCGCTCTGTTCCAAAAAGAATTGCAAGTTGTGGATTGCAGAGTCCGTAACAAATTGCCCAGTTGTAATGAGTGCGGCATCTTTCACAGCAGGAACTGGAAAAGACAATGCCAACTCCAGGATACATTCCCGGGAAAAGACAATATTTACATAAGATGAGAATGTTGGAAATGAACCGGAACAGACAAGAGGTAAGTATGAGGAGAGAGAAGAAGAGTGCCATATTTAGCACATTTACTCCACATAATCACTGCCCTCGCATATGAATGTAGTTTAGCATTCATCCCCAGTCTTTACTTAGCATTTTAAATTTGGTCATTGGCACCGAAGCTTCCACTACTGGAGCTGGGAAGAATCAGCAAGATCCCTTCTGCTACCGACTGTTGAGTCTTTTCTCTGTTTTCAGTCACAAGGACATATCTGTGCCCCAAGTCTGTTTTTTCTTCCTTTCCTATATTTTTTTTTCATAAATTGCTCCTATGATGTTCTGGCTCCAGCAGGAAAATGAGGTTAGATCATTTTTCTTGATTTAGTAAAATAGAGGGGGGGGTGAGTTGGTCTTTATTTTGATACCTAGGCATCCCTCCATAATTCACACCATAGAATTATCTTACCAGAATGATCTCTTAGAACACACCCTTTTACAGTAATGTCTCCTGTAAGTGTCATATTCCAAACTCCTTACTCGAGTGTTTAAGCCTAAAGTCACTGTCTTCTGCAATTCTAAATACATCTCTTGCCTGCCAACAAATGTTTTTACAAAGCTCCTCTTAAATCAAACCATAGCTTTTTGAGACTGTGGGCATATATTCTCCCCTTTCCTAATGAGCCTGTCCTGTGCAAAGAGAAAGCTTCCATACCATCTAATAGGAAAAAAAAGTGTGTTCTGATTAGGGGACCACAGTTAAGCACTCAACTTGCAAAGTGACTGATCTGTTGACCTGTTCTGGTGACAGTAGCTCAGGGGGAGAACACTAATCGATTACAGTGGATCATTTTCAGGCCCAAGCAGAGTTGAAAAAAAGTCTTCACAGGGAGGCAAGGATTAATAAGCAAAAACCGAGGGACCATAAAGCCAAGAAAATCCTTCAAAGCATCCCAAGAAATGATGACAGGGACCTTCCAACCTTTTTGCCAGATGAAACCTTGAACAGAAGTCCAGGTGAGTCATGACTTTTTTTTTTTTTTTTAGCAAAATAAAATATTTCCAGTGTTTTTACGAACTATAGAAATGATCCCTGAAAGTATAGTCTTTTTTCCAGTGTTTTTTTTTTATTTTTTTTTAACATTTATTTATTTTTGAGACAGAGAGAGACAGAGCATGAACGGGGGAGGGGCAGAGAGAGAGGGAAACACAGAATCGGAAGCAGGCTCCAGGCTCTGAGCCATCAGCCCAGAGCCTGACGCGGGGCTCGAACTCACGGATCGCGAGATCGTGACCTGAGCCGAAGTCGGACGCTTAACCGACTGAGCCACCCAGGCGCCCCTTTTTTCCCGTGTTCTTAAAGCTTCATCAAATAAACTTCCAGGGAGGGGCTGGGTATATATATAGCAAGTAGCCTTGGGTTTCTGCTGATATGTGCTTCCTAGAATGTAGTGATCACACGATCACGTGATTTTGGGTGGCTGGGAGGAAAAGACAGAAGCTTCAGCACTGCAGTAAGATGTCTCTTTTTAGAGGCTAACTGTGCTTTACAGGCATCCTTGCAATCCTTGCTCCAACCTTGGGAGGGAAAAGGCAAAAGAGCCTCATCTTGTGATTAAAGAGAATGGACCACGTGGCCATATGCAGACACCCTCCCCCACCCCACTCTTCCCCCTGCAGCCCTCCCAGGCTCATTCAGAATGTCTAAAACTGAAGCCACCATCACTGCTCACCCCAGGCTTGCTCCGGGGGCATCTGCTGTCTCAGTGGGTGAGACCTCCCTCCACACTCTGGGCCACTCGAGCCAGAGACCTGGGGTCTTTCCAGCCCTTCAGCTCCCACTCCCAGCAGCTGGTCAGTCACAAAGTCCTGTCGATGTCACCTGGCACCGAACTCTTACCTCTCTCACATTCCCAAGGCCACCCTTAGGTCATGTGTCACACCAGCCTCCTGACTGTGTTCCTCCCCCAAGTCTTCCCCTTCTTCCATTCACCCCGCTACCCTGATGCTTCTCTGTATGGTCCTCAGGCAACCAGCACCGGCATCACCCGGGGAGTTGCTGGGCCCCAGCCAGAGTGACCGAATCAGAAAATGTAGGGGCGGAGGCCAGCAGTCTGGGTTTTTAACCCCACCCTAGGTGATTCTGATACTCCTAAGGTTTAAGACCCGCTGCTTTACTTGGTAATCAAAGTATTAGCCACAGACCAGCAACATCTGCATCACCCGGGAGTTTATTAGAAATGCAGAGCCCCAGGCCCCACTCTGGACCTACCGAATCAGGATGTGCATTTTATCAAGATTCCAAGGTGATTCTCATGCACAATAAAATTTTAGAAGCGCCACACCAATAGCAAAGTAATCTTATCAAATGCACATCTGACCATATCATTCTCTTGCTTAAAAAAAAAAAAATCCTCAGTGAAAATCCATCAGCCTGAAGACAAAGAAAAAAAAATCCGTCAGCCTGAGGACAAAGACTTAACCCTTCACCCTGGCACTCTAAGACTTCAAGATCTACTTGCTGCCTACCTTTCTGGCTTTCTCTGCTGCCATTCTTGGGCCCAACTTTGCTTCCAGCCAGGCCAGACCGCTCAGTGATTTCCAACAGATAACCGTGTTCGTAGTCTCTGTGCTGTGTTGTCCCACCAATTAGAATCCCGTTAAGTTTGCCTGTCCATAGTCCCCCAGGGCAAACCCACCCTTTGAATATATAATATTTTCCACATAGCAAGACTGACCACTGAGAGATCTACAGAAATGCTGGCCATGTCTCTGGAGGTCCTGAGCTTCTCAGATGCAAAGTTGCCAGCTGAAAGAGACACTGCTCCTGCTCAAAGGAATAGGATGCTTAATCAATAAGTTCATTAAATAAGAAAAGGCTAAATAATTGAAAAGCTACTTGGGGAATCTATTTAACCTATACTCCCAGTGCCAGAATGAAATATGCTATGTAGGCACATAGGTAAACAACTGCGACAATTTAAAAAACATTGACCAAACAATCCAAAAAAGCGTCTCAGCTAAAGTTAGATACTTAGAGTCATGGCTTGAGGGCAAGCCAAGAAAAACCAACATTGGTAAAATCTTTGGAAGATGTCCCAGATCTGGAGGGGTCCAGGAAGGACTGTGGAGAAGAGGGGTTCTCTGCATTCTGCTGCTTTTTTTTAAAAAATTTTTTTTTTCAACGTTTATTCATCCCTGGGACAGAGAGAGACAGAGCATGAACGGGGGAGGGGCAGAGAGAGAGGGAGACACAGAATCGGAAACAGGCTCCAGGCTCCGAGCCATCAGCCCAGAGCCTGACGCGGGGCTCGAACTCACGGACCGCGAGATCGTGACCTGGCTGAAGTCGGACGCTTAACCGACTGCGCCACCCAGGCGCCCCTCTGCTGCTTTTTAAAGCGGATTCATTTTGTTCTAATTAAGGTTTGTTGAGTGCTTACCATGAACCAGACACTGTCCTCGACGTGCACCATGGATTATTGCTCTCAATCCTCACGCAGCCTGTATAGAAGGAGTTACTATTCAGCCTCATTAGACAGAGCCAGGATTCCAGGCCAGGTCTTTCTCCCTCCAGAAAGTTCACTCCACCCACCCCCAGCCCCTCATATATCTTCATGGGGACTCCAGGGACTTGGAGCTCTGTCCAGGACAAGCTTGGCAAAGCCTACAAATGTAAGAGTGTCACTTTTCAACCTTATCTTTCAAGAGCAGGCTGCCCGTCTGCAAAGCCTACAGATTTCCCCGCCATCCTAGGCACATGCGTGAGCTGCGATTCCTTTTTACTTATTCCCAGGGAGCATCTTTGCTTTCTCTGTCTTCTGAAAGCACTTCATCTGCTTTCTCTTAAAAGGGAAGCAAAGTCAAGATCATAGATTTACAGGAGCTTTCTGAATGCTAGTCCAGTTCAGGTAATTAAGATCCTGCTGTACCCATCTCCTCTCATTTAATGCTGTATTTGCCCCTTCGTGTTCCCTCTTTGGGAAGGTGGGATGAGAGTTTTAGGTCTCTTATAGGATAAAGTTCTGTCTTTGTTTTCTGCTGCCTGTTTAAAATAAAAATTTACAGGGGTCCTTCAGTGGCTCTGTCGGTTAAGCATCCAACTCTTGGTTTTGGCTCAGGTCATGATCTCACAGTTTGTGGGTTCGAGCCCCGTGTCAGGCTCTGTGCTGACAGTGCTGAAGCCTGACTGAGATTCTTTCTCTCTCCTCTCTTTCTGCCCTGACCCTTGTGCTTTCTCTCTCTCTCTCTCTCTAAATAAATAAACTTAAAAAAAATAAAATTTTACGTATATTTTACATTTACATACTTTAAATACATTATATAGTTACATAATGAATTACATATACCGTAATTATATAATAATTACATATAACTTATACAAAAATTACTTATAACTCATATGATGGCCCACTTGTTCATAACTTACACAAAGTGAACACTGCTTTCTGAGTGCACAATTTTATGACTTTTACCGTGTTTATGTGGCTCCTGCCCTTTCCAGAAGCCATGATATAGTATAGTAGGTAGAAAAAGCAGTGAACCTGAGGGCTGCCTGGGTGACTCAGTCGGTTAAACATCAGACTCTTGATTTAGGCTCAGGTCATGATCTCATGGTTTGTGAGATCCAGCCCCATGTCAGGCTGTTTGCTGACACTACAGAGCCTGCTTGGGATTCTGTCTCTCCCTCTCTCTCTGCCCCTCCCCTGCTCTCTCTCTCAAAATAAATAAACATTTTTTAAAAAAAAATAAAGAAAAGGCAGTGAACTTGAAATCAAAGTTCTTTATTTGAGGCCCCAAAAATATGTTTCTAAATGCAAACTCCATGGGAACAGGGGCTTCTTTTTGTCTCTAGAACGCAGTACCCAGTAGGCTCTCAATAAATATTGGCTATATTTATATAGCTATATAGCTTTATTCTGTATATATATAGAGAGAGATTATTGCTCAACTGCAATTATTTAACCTCTTTGCACCTCAGTTTTCATGTCTGTAAAATAGGAATAAGGTCTTGTCTACCACATAGGGTTTATGTCAAAATTAATCCAATATGTGTAAAAGCATATATGCAATGTAAAGTGCCAAACACATGCATGAGAATATAGACAACTGAAGAAAGATGGAACTGATGTCTCATAGTGAAAATAACTGTATGCTTAAGGGGAAGTATCACCTTAAATATATTATTGTCACCTTCTCAATTCTGGTCTTATCTGGCCATCTGCTCTATTATCTACTTAGTATTTTTCTTTAAAGTATCCTGGGGGTGGGTGTTTTATTATTTTTTTTTAATTTATTTTTGAGAGAGAGAGACAGAGGGCGAGCAGGGGAGGGGCAGGGAGAGTGGGAGACACGAAATCCGAAGCAGATTCCAGGCTCTGAGCTGTCGGCACAGAATGCGATGCAGGGCTCGAACCCATGAACCGCAAGGTCATGACCTAAGCTGAAGTCGGACGCTTAGCCAACTGAGCCAACAAGGCACCCGGTGTGTTTTTTAAATTTAGCCTGTGAATGAAATAGCTGTGAAATTATGGATTTGATATAATGGTGATGCATTTTGCTAAGACATATATATATATATATATATATATTATAAAATGCATAACCATCAAACTTTTTTAAGGTTTATTTATTTTTGAGAGAGCACGTGAAAACAGGAGAGGGACAGAGAGAGAGGGAGACAGGGGATCTGAAGTGGGCTCTGAGCTGACAGCAGAGAGCCTGATGCGGGGCTCGAACTCGCAAACCATGAGACCATGACCTGAGCCAAAGTTGTATGCTTAACTGACTGGGCCACCTGTGTACCCCACCATCAAATATTTTTGATGCTTTATATAATCCTCTTACTGTGGAAAAATCACTCCCTTTTCGCCCCAATGACCTCTGTTGCTTTCCTCTCTTCCCAAATTAATTTTGAAGTTGGATACACTTTTTCCTCTGCTCTGCTCAACCAAAACCCATTTAGGTTTTTAAACATCGTATTTTTCTTTTCTTTTTTGTTAAGTCCAGCAACGCCGGAGAATCAAGCAGGGATTTATAAAAATCTAACAAGTAAAAAGAATCCAGCTCAGAAGTTCTCAAACTTTAATGCTATGTACACAGAACTATGTATATAATAATTTATGAATGATTTAAGAGATTTTCAAGGATAAACTTGAACATGTGAATTTGGCCTCACACTCTACTTTAGGCCTGCATTATCATAACATCAAGAGTGGTGTGGGACTTGAGCTATTATTAATATTGCATTAGATTCCACCATTAACAAACATTCTCTTTCTGTTCCAAAGTTCCTGCCTCTAGTCAGCAGAAAATCTCTGTTCCCAGTCTCAATGGTGCCTCTAGCAGTGCTTGGCTCATTTGCAGAGCAGAGATGATTACACCCCCTGGCCCCAATGAACGAAATCTTCCCCAGGTCCCAGTTACCAGTACTTCTCACCACCCAACATTCTCTGATTGGCTTACTTGTTCACTCATCTATTCACAGACCCGCTTCCTGGCTTTGGTGCCTATGCAATAGTCCAGACAACAAACAAACAATGACAGTACATCCGGGAGACCTCACAACCTGAAAGTCAGAAGGTTTCCATGAGGAACTGATATTTGAGCTGAGACAGGAAGTAGCTGGACAAAGGGGACAGGAATCCATATCTGTGTGAGGACCAAGGTGCTGGAACATTCAGAACTGTTCATGATTATAGCACGCGCAAAAGCTCTCGACTGGGAAGAGAGATTCAGGTAGTGATCGGTGATGGATCTGAGGCATAGGCAGGGCCCAGAGCACCAAGGTCTTGCAAGTTGTGTCAAATAGGGACTTTGAACTTGAGCTTAAGATCCACAGGAAGGCATTGAAAGGTCAGGGGAGCCACACAAGCAGGCTTACATTTTCAAGCATCATTCTGTCTACCCTGTGGAGGATGAATGGGAAGAGAGTGCAAGTGGATGTGGGGAGACAAGTGATAAGGACATAGCAGAAATGCAAGTGAGAGATGGTGATTGGACCAGGAAAGTAGGGTAACAGGAGAAAAGGAGCTGAATGTGAGATATTCAGGAGATACGAGGGGCAGAACCTGGTGGTGAATCAGATGTGCGTGTGTGGAGAGAGCAAGAAGGCCAGGAGGATTCTTGGGTTTCTCTTGAAGAACTGGGCAGACGATGGGGGAAAACTGGGGCCATTTGCTGGATTAGGGTAACTGGGAGAAAAAGTGAGTTTGGAAGAGAAAGAGAAGGTGAGTCTGACATGTTGCCAGGAGACATAAAAATCGAGGCATCCAGTTGTAGCTCAGGAGAGAGATTGGGGCCAAAGACATAATTTAACTGTCGTTTTCTGTCACTACTATATGTATAGGCAATAACAATAATTATAATAACATTCAAGGGGGGATCAGGGTAGTCCCTTACTGAGGCAGAAAGGAAACTAATGACTCACAAAGCACAAATCCTCACACTGAGATGCTTGATTTTCTCATATAACAGTTTGTAACATCAGTTATCAAGGGCTTAAATGAAATATGCCATGAGGTTTGATAAACAATTATCCTTAAGATGAAATCCAAAAGTTATGGCTGGTTCAACTAGATGGAGGGGACATTCTGGGTTTTGACCTAGGATGATTTTCCTAGCTCAGAAGTGGCCACTGCTTTGGTTTACTTAAAAGCCTCCTTCCTTGAATAAAGCCCCTGTTGTTCTGAAATGCACTTTAAAAGGGTAGAGCTTAAATAAAAATCTATGTACATATGTACATAAAATCCTATACCAAATAAATTAAATATATTCTAAAAAGTACAGAAAGTGAAATGAAATGCATGACCCTTTGAGCTCCCTAGTTCTATAGGTCTGGGGCACAGCCCAAGCATTTGTGTTTCTAAAAGACTCCATAGGTGACTCTAATATGAGGTGAGAGTAGATGTCAAGGTCAGAAAGTGTATATCATGTGCCTGGCACATAGTAGATGTTCAATAAATAGCACAAGGCAACATTGCCTGTGCAATACTCTTGCCAAAAACGTGTAACCTTAATTTAATCACAAGGAAATGTATAAACCCAAATTTAGGGCCATTCTACAAAACATTTGATCTGGATTCTTTAAAATGCCACTGTTGGGGAAAAGAAGAAGACAATGAAGGGGGGATGGAGGAAGAGGAAGGGGAGGATCAAGACTGAGAATGAGGGAGAGAGAGGAGGAGGAGGAGGAGAGAAGGAGGGAGGAGACAGAGAAAAAGGAAAAGAAACAAAAAGGGAAGTGTCTTGAATTAAAGAGACAAGAAAATAAAATGCAATACATAATCCTAGATTGGATCCTGGATCTAAAAAAATAAAACACAAACACACAAACAAGAAGCAATTATAAAGACCATTACTGGGACAACCATGAATATTAGAATGTAGACCATATATTAGAAAACAATAATATATCAATGTTAAATTTCCTAAGTAATTTCCTAATAGTTATATTGCAGCTATGTAGGAAAAGTGCCCTTGCTGTGAGATTTGTGGTGATGTATTTGGGGGGATGTAATTGCAACTAATTCTCAAATAGCTCAGCTGAAAACATGTGTACATATGTTCATGCATGTGTATAAAATGAAAGCAATATTGTGACAAAACGTTATCAATGAGTTGGGGCATATAAGAAGGTATTATATTATTCTTGTGACTTTCAGAAGATTAAAAAAAAGTTTTTTGAGAGAGAGCGCATGAGCCAGAGAAAGGGGCAAGAAGGGGTGGTGAGAAAGAGAGAGAGAAAGAGAATCCCAAGCAAGCTCCATGGCCAGCACGGAGCCTGATGTGGGGCTCAAGCTCATGACCATGAAATCATGACCTGAGCTGAAATCAAGAGTTGGACACTCAACTAACCCAAGCTCTCCCAAATATATATATTTATAAGAACATCAAGCAAATTATTATGTGTTCATAAAAATCTAGGCACTTAATAAACAAATAAATCATTGTTAGGGGGAAAATTCAATAAACTTTAAATTTTCTGTAGGAAATTCACAGAATGAAGATTTGGGGGAACATCAAGCAAGGAATGACTGTCGTCCCCGGAAAATTGGCAAAATGGAAATGTGGCTCCGTGAACAAGAGGCCCGGGGACAGCTTCTCTGGGACAGTTCTAGTTCTGACTCAGATGAGTTAAGGAAAAGCGAGAAGAAACCACAAGCACTGGTCAGGACCAGGACAGAGAGAATCCCACTTTTTGACGAGTTTTTTGATCGAGAATAAAAATGCTATTCACTGACCTAGACATTGTGTGCATTGTAAGTTCGCTTTCCTGTAAAAATTCTTCAGGTTGGTTATATGAATTATTTGGAGGAAACCAATCACTATCTCTTCATTTGGAGTCTTACGGTCAACAGATTTGTCATGTATCATTAACTATGCTGCATAACAGCCTCAAAACTTAGGGCATTTGATTGTCCCTCTTTTCTGTGTCTTGCTGGGCTCAGCTAGGTGGTTCTTCTGCTGGCCTCTTGTGGGATCTTTGATGTAGCTGAAGTCAGAAGGCAGCTGGACTGGAGTCATCTGGATGTTCAACCAGGGCTGTGAAGCAGTGGGACCCCACCCCTACCCCATGTAGTCTTAGAGCCTCTTTATGTGGTTGCTCTGAGTGGTCTCTCCATCAGGGTAGTGAATTTACTTTTATATGAGCACAGGACTCCCCACGGCAAACGTTCCAAGAGGAGGAAGCAGACCTGCCCAGCCTCTTAAAGCCTCAGAATGGAATGGGCTCCCCATCACTCTTACCACATCCTATTGGTTAAAGCAAATCACAACCCCAGATCACATCTGCAAAAGAGAGGTCTACACGAGGGCACGGATTCTGAAGTGGGGTCTGTGGGGTTCATCTTTGAGACTCGCCACCACACCACACTTTTACAAAGCAAATTAGATCTTATAAAACAAACGGATGGGAAAGTAAAATGGATACAAATGAGTTTTTAAACCAAAGTCACAGTAATGCTACATTAGAGAGTAAGCTCACTGAAGTATTCTTGCGAGTTAGCAACTTGTTATAACAGAGAGGCTACAGGAAAGAGGTGGAATAATGCCAATTGCAGAAGGTCATTGCGAATAAAAGCTCAAAAGTAAATGAAGATCTCTTAGATTACGATGTACATCTTAGGACTCTTTAAAACTAAAAGGAATCTTAGAAATGTTCAGCTCAAAAGTTACTATTAACAAAAATTCAATTTTTAGGCAATTTTAAAAGCTTCTTTTGTGTAATATTAGGCTCCACTTTTAGCATAATCTAAAAATAGTTTTAAGCCAGCCAGAAGCTTCTAAGAATTTAGTGAAACTTTAAAACAAAGCAAAATAAAAACATGCTTTTAAGCCTTCACTGGGAAACTTCTAAAAAGAAAATAGGGAAACACCACCCAAATTTGACACCCAGTACATTCAGAGCAGTCACTAAGAAGCTGAGAAGTCTGCATGTCAGGGGACAAACATTCGTGTTCTTGCAAGGACAGAAGGCAATTAGGTCACCCCTGGGCATTTCTGCTCCCACCCCCTACTTTTCTTTTTGCATATTTCCTGCAAAAGAATACATAAATTGTTTGACCAGCCAGTCTTCTTGAAAAAGTAAGATCTCTGAGAGGAGAGACAAGTCCAACCTCTTCATAATGTCCTCACACATTATGGTGCATCTGGAAGGCTTCAAACAGATGTTGATGATAATGGGGATTAAGCATATCCTCATCGCTCTGGGCTGTGACTTGAGACTGGACAATACCCCTTCCAGAAGCTCCCTCGACTGAGAGCTACATCAGGACATGGACCATGTCTCCTCCCTGTGGCATCCCCACTTCCTAGCAGGACATCTGGCACAGGGTTTATTATTAAATGTTTGTTGAATTCATTAATTTCTGTGTTGAGTTAACTAGGCAATTAGAAAGGTACTAGTTTCTCTCCAGCTATGCAGTTGTTCATCCTCATTTCCATCATTTCCCAAGACTCCTAGAAATACGAGGTTGATTATGCAGTAAAAAGAAGGGAATTTTTGTTTCAAAGGCTTCTGGAATTTATACATTTAAATGGAGGGCATAAATTAAGCACTGCCTTGGGTTATTGGAGCTAGACACATATGCCAGTGAGGATGTCGAAGTTCAAAATATTTTTCGGGACTCTATCAGGGCAATGCTTTCTCTGTTTGAGTTTATTTGCCCACTCCATGTGGAACTCCCCCTCATTTAATTATAAAGTCAAGAATTTGAAATTATAGTAGTAACTACTAATGTGCACGGACTGCTTATTGTGTGTCGAATACTCTTGGGGGAAATGCTTTATATATTGAGTCCTCACAACAACTTTGTGGGTCAGAATTAATACCATCCCTATTTTATAGATGAGGAAACGGAGGCACAGAGAGGTTAAGTAACTTGCCAGAGTCACCCAGCAGAACTTCCTTTTGGAGGAGACTGTTGCTGACCAGAAGGGACCTGATGGGATCCAGGAGCACCCTTCTCCACTCCTTAATTTTACCTCAAACTCACCAGCGGCAACGTGTGGCATTCCACATTTTTTTTCTAGTACGTGGTGGATTTTTTGGTTTTGGGGGGCTTTTTGTTGTTTGTTTTTGAGAGGGATAATACCGCACTGGGAAGGGCCAGAGCTTTGTGGGATTCTTTTTTAGCAAGGAAGAATTTCCTTGGAGGCTGATAGCTTCACTCTGGGCACAGGGCAAGATAAGAACACCTGAGGAATAGCTCAGGAGGGAAAGTTTCCAGGAATAGGGAGAGGGGTCCACAAAGGCAGATGAGAGAGCCAAGACAAGCTTACCTTCCTCACCGTTTGGTCCGGGAGCAGGATCGTGAGCAACCCCACCGGAAGCCCCATCCAGGATGGGATTCCGTTAATCAAGACACTAACAACAATTAGGATCTACGGGCCCACCTTTTCCTTTACCTGGGTTGGGGTAGAACTCGGGTATTGGGTTGGTGATGCCTTTCAAAGCTCCCAGGTGAGGCTAAGGTACAGCTAAGGTTGAAAACCACAGCTTTAGCAGTATAAACACTCTATTTTACCAAATATATCAACTTTTGCCTTTAAAAGCAACAACTTCTGAGTTAATTTTTCAAAGGTAAGGACATGAAGCCTGGAGCTCCACAAACAGTAAGAGAATGTTCGTTTTGTTGGTAATTGTCTCAGAACACCAGCCCTTTACTTAATCTTGAATTTGTTTGGGGGCAATGTAGGGCCATCAGTAAACACAGCTGTTGCTGGTGAAAACCATAAAATTCAGGCTGGAGGCAAAGTTGTCAATTTTCTTCAACTGAAAATCTCCTGCTTTGGAAGGAAAAAGGGCTTGTCTGTGGCCACATGCATGCTTTCTCTTGTGAAAATAATATTTTCTTTCTTGCTCTGAATTTTTTGTGAGAAAGAGAAATGTCCTTTTTTGGTACCCTTTTGAGAATGTGCTTTTTAGATTTTTTTCTTTCAGTTAGGAGGCCATTTTTCCTGTCTATCTATTTGGATGGTAGTTCTGAGTTACTCTGCTGGGTTTAACTAAAGGTGACTCTTGCATTGTAAATGCAGATACCATTGGATCTCAGAGCCTTTAAAAACAGAAAACAAAACACTGGTTCTCTAAGCCACTCCTTTTCTTTCCAAGACGGCATACCTATCATCAAATCATAATTAATATCAACTATTTTCTGCCTCGAATGAACAACAAAAGCCTATTTCCACACATTACCACAAAATGTCACGAATTTAGAATACTGTAGGGAAGACTGGGAGAAGGTAGGCTAAGAGGTAGGTTAGGAAAGGTCAGAGCACTAAAAATGTGAATTACATCTCATTTTTAAAGAAACATTTTTTTACTCAGGTGCAGAATAAGCAAAAACATTTGAAAACTAAGATAATAGTTAAGGGTTTTTTTTTTTTAAATTTTATTTAAATCCAAGTCAGTTACTATAGATGCCGGCGAGGATGAGGAGAAATGGGAACCCTCTCGCACTGTTGGTGGGAATGCAAACTGGTGCAGCCACTCTGGAAAACAGTGTGGAGATTCCTCAAAAAATTAAAAATAGACCTACCCTATGACCCAGCAATAGCACTGCTAGGAATTTACCCAAGGGATACAGGAGTGCTGATGCACAGGGGCACTTGTACCCCAATGTTCATAGCAGCACTCTCAACAATAGCCAAATTATGGAAAGAGCCTAAATGTCCATCAACTGATGAATGGATAAAGAAGATGTGGTTTATATACACAATGGAATACTACATGGCAATGAGAAAGAATGAAATGTGGCCTTTTGTAGCAACATGGATGGAACTGGAGAGTGTTATGCTAAGTGAAGTAAGTCAGGCAGAGAAAAACAGATACCATATGTTTTCACTCTTATGTGGATCCTGAGAAACTTAACAGAAGACCATGGGGGAGGTGAAGGGGGGAAAAAAAGTTACAGAGAGGGAAGGAGGCAAACCACAAGAGACTCTTAAAAACTGAGAATAAACTGAGGGTTGATGGGGGTGGGAGGGAGGGGAAAGTGGGTGAGGGGCATTGAGGAGGGCACCTTTTGGGATGAGCACTGGGCATTGTATGGAAACCAATTTGACAATAAATTTTATATTAAAAAAATAATAAATAAATCCAAGTCAGTTAATATATAGTGTAATAATAATTGCAGGAAGAGTTTATTTTTATTTTATTTTGAGAGAGAGAGAGGGCGCAAGTGAGCGAGGGGCAGAGAAAGAGGGAGAGAGAGAGAAGTGGGGCTCACCCAAAGCAGGGCTCAAAGTCACAAGCCATGAGATCATGACCTGAGCTGAAGTCAGATGCTTAACAACTGAGCCACCCAGGCCCCCAGGAAGGGTTTATTGTTAAATGTATAATTCTTAATAACTCTGCAACTCATTCGTACTTTCATTCATTTAACCATGCATTCAACAAATGGATTTTGAATATCTACTACATGCCAAGCACCAGTCCAGATGCTGAAAATACAAGCCATAAACAAATAAATTTCCCAGTGGGTTATGTGACAGTGGGAAGCAGATAGTGGAACACGTGATACAATTTTGGGTCATATTAAGCATTGTGAAGAACAATGAAGCAAGTAGGAGGATGGCATGAATAGAGTGGACTGTTTCAAGGAGGCACTCAGGGAGAGATGCTCTGAATGAAGAGAGGGTATAAGCCATGAGAAGAGCTGGGGAAGAGCAAGTACAAAGGCCCTGAGGTGAGAATGAGCTTGTAATGCTCACGGGCCAACAGGAAGGCCAGAATGGCAGAGGGAGCAAAGGGGACACTGACAGGGATGACATCAGTCAGAAAGGTCATCAGGGCCCAGATGAAGGGGAGCCCAGAGGACCACAATATGATGATGAGCTCTATGTGTAACAGAATTTCAAAGACAGAAGGGCCTGGTCCTAATCTAGACCAACATCTCCAATATGATCGTGAACAGAGGCACACAGACTCACTAAAGTCACATGGCCATAGCTGACTGACCTGGGGCTGACTCTTGACCCAACTGAACTGGTCAGAGAGGACCTCAGGCTATGCTTGTGGCAGGAACCTCTGCGAGCAAGTTCAGGAGCAATGGATAGTAGTGTTCTGCCCTGTGGGCCAGAGTACGGGAACATTGCTGTAGTCAACAGAGACTGAGGGATAGGGACCCGTCAAGGCCCCATAACACATGTGTTCCTTATTCCCAACCCTCCTGAGACCCTGTTGCCTCCCGCTCTTCATTCTGAGACTGTATCCTTCTAGTAAATTCCATCTTCTGATGGGCCAGGTCCAGTTGATTTTTTATTTCTTAAAACCAAAGAATCCAGGGGTGCCTGGGTGGCTCAGCCCATTAAGCGTCCGACTTTGGCTCAGGTCATGATCTCGCGGTCCGTGAGTTCGAGCCCGCGTCGGGCTCTGTGCTGACAGCTCAGAGCCTGGAGCCTGTTTCAGATTCTGTGTCTCCCTCTCTCTCTGACCCTTCCCTGTTCATGCTCTGTCTCTCTCTGTTTCAAAAATAAATTAAAAAAAATAAAAAACAACAACAAAGGATCCAACTAATAGGTACCTTAAACAACACCTCTTTGCTTACCGCGTAACACTGTGGTGTGCTAGAATTTGCTACAGTGTCCAGTTTCAGCTCCCAAGAGGAACTACAAGGATCTCTTTCCAAATCCATGTTCAGTGATGCCATGTCAGCCATAGAGGGAGTATTTACATCGTAAAAATTGGCATATGTTACAAATCAGGGCTTTTTTTCAGAGAGCTGGATGTTAAGTATTTATCAGCACACCTGTCTAGAGGTGAAGACCAACAGGGTCTAGAGTCAGAGCCCACAACCCAACTCTGCCACTTGTTGTCTTGGGTAAGCTATTTAAACTCTCTGGCCACAGTTTAATCATTGTAAAGTGGAAATAATGATAGTGACGGAGAAATAAGATAATACATACACGATGCTTGGAACAGTACCTGACACATAATAATAACTGCTTAGTACATGTTAGTTAACTAGCAGTATTATTCCCATTGAAATTAGAAACAAAATTAGAATTTCTGCGGTTCTAGAAATCTTGTCTGTTCGCCAAGACACGAAATAGAAGCCAGAAGTACATAACTATGAAACCGTGAAAGCAAATGTATCATGATTCACAGATGATGTGATTATATGCCACTATCCAAAGGAATCAAGGACAGGCCTTGCTGATGACCTTGTCCTCGTGAGGGGTGGGGAATATCTTAACAGTGCTGCCCTTTGTCCTCTCTGGCTTTGGCTCAAAGATACTCATCTTGAAGATATTGGGCACTGACCTCCCTGTCCCTAGCACTCATCCAAACCTCACTGGCCAATGTTACTTCCCGCTGTACTCTTAGCACTGGCCTTGCCTCGTGTGCAAGTTCCACGGTTCTGTCCTGCCTACTTGGGTCCCAGCTCAGTTTGGATGTTGTTACTCACCCTCAAAGAATCAACTCTATTTTCTATGCAGTCCCTGAGGTGGGCTGTCCATCCCACAACCTATGCAGAGTCCCAGTGGCTCTCAATTCTCATCTCCCTCCTATCCCTCTTCGGAGGCCTTGGAAAATTTTCAGATATTCTCTCTGTAACCTGCAGGAGTCAAGGCTTAGGGAATGCAGCTGGGAAGGCCCCGTCTGCAGGAACATGCTTTGTTGCCATTATTCCTCTGCTGCAGCCCCCAGATGTTGCTACAAAGAAGGTCCATAATTTTTTTAAGAGGACCTTCCCCCCCGCCCCTAAAAAGAATATGTTTCTATACACCCTTCAGACAGAGACAAAGCTTTTATGCTTTTAGGTCAACAAATCTTCCTAAGGGCAGGAATAATAGCCAAAATACTTAACTATACTCAGAGGACAGGTAGCAATCAATCAGTATGGTTCCAGCCTGATTATCTAAACAGGACTTATGGAGCTAGAATCTACCTATGATCTCTACAGTATCCCTCAATGATCATGTTAAATGTAAATGGTCAACAACACAATTTAAAAACAGATGGCCAGATTGAATTAGAGAGCAAGAACCAACTCTGTGTTATCTACAAGAAGCCAGCTTTAAATATAATGTCACAAGTAGCTTAAAAGTAAAAGAATGAACAAGGGGTACCATGTCAACACTCATCAAAAGAAATCTGGAATGGTCATATTAATATTAGACGATGTAGGGGGAGGAGCCCAGGTGGCAGAACAGCATGGAAGTTTTTTGTGTGTCTCGCGTCCATGAAATACAACCAGACCAACACTAAACCATCCTACACACCTAGAAAACCGATTGGAGGATTAACACAACAATCTGCACAACCTGAACACAGAATTCAGCAGGTATGTGGCACAGAGAGGTGAACTTGGGGAGAAAGAAGCTGGCGGCAGGCAGGGAGCCACTTTTGCAGGCAGAGAGAAGATGGAGACTGGGGCGGGGGGAGAATACAGGAAAAGCACCCCTCCCCAAAAGCAGCTAGAGAGAAAGTGGAAAATTGGAAACAGCCACAGGGACTAAACTAAAAAGGGAGAAAGGAGAAAAGAGAGTGTTTAAATTCCATTGAGACTGTAAACAAGGGGAGTGCAAAGTCTGCAACTCCACAGCTCAATACCTGACAGTGCTCTGGTGGGAAGGGCGAATCCCCAGGAAAAGGGTGGAGTCCAGGAGGTTCTCGGGCCACACGGGGAAAAGCGGTTCCACTGCTGGAAGGACACTTGGTAGAGACTATTGAAGCCACCTGGTCCCAGCAGACCCCGGAAAACAGCCACATTCACTGGTGCTGGAACAAGGTCGTCAAGGGTGAAGCCTGGTGCCAGGTGTGTGTTGTAATTTTCCATAATCCCTGAAATGCTGCTGCTACACTATCTCTCAAACTTTTTCTGGGGCAGGCTGGCACCTGGCCGCAGTCTCGGGGCACTGGCAACAGCAGGGTCCAGCAAGCGTTCCTGGGTGCAGCTGACATTCGGCCATTGCTCAGTGAGACCCTCCCTCAGAGGGGTGGAATGGGTCAAAGCTGCAGTCCTTCATAAATAAGGGGCTGGGGAAAACAGGCACATCTGAGACAAAACTTGGGCGAGAGGTACAGCCTGGGGCTTGGTCACCGACAGTGAAGGAGCAGGGAGCGGACGAAAGCTGAAGACAGAGGACAGGTGCGCCATTGCTGATCGGGGAGAACAGAGTTCTGATACTAGAGACTGGGTATCTGAGACGCCATTTTCACCGCTCCCGCGAACGCAGATACGCACGTACGAGCGCGGCAACAAACCACCCCAGTAGGCTAGCAGCGCTACCCAGTGGAGAACGGAGCCATTACACTGAACCCCGCCCAATTGTGCCAACCTCGCTCTTCAAGAACACAAGTCTCACCGCCTAGTTAGTTTATGGACTATAAAGCACTACATAGTCTGACTTCCAGGGTAAAACGAAGTAATTTCAGTCCTATTTCAATCTGTTAGCAGGTCCATCTATTCAATTTTCTTTCTGTCTTTTTTTCTCTTTTACACTATTTTTCTTTTTCTTGAATACAGAAAGAAAAAATTCATTTTTGTTTTCAATTTTTATTAAAAATATTTTTCTTTGGGGCACCTGGGTGGCTCGGTTAAGTGTCTGACTTCAGCTCAGGTCATGATCTCACAGTCCATGAGCTCAAGTCCCGCGTCGGGCTCTGTGCTGACAGCTCAGAGCCTGGAGCCTGCTTCAGATTCTGTGTCTCCCTCCCTCTCTGACCCTCCCCCATTCATGCTCTGTCTCTCTCTGTCTCAAAAATATATAAACATTAAAAAAAATAAATAAAAATTAAATAAAAATAAAAATATTTTTCTTTAATTTTTTTTACTATATTTTTACTTTTGTGGAAATGTTTTCAAATTCCATCTTCCATCATTTTATTTTAGTCCACTTCAGTGTATTCACCTTTTCAAATTTTCAAACGATTTCCTTTTTTTTAAACTTTTCTTTTTTCATTTTTTCATTTCTTTTCTTTTTCTTGAATGCAGAAAGAGAAAAAACTCATTTTATTTTTAATTTTTATTAAAAATATTTTCCTTTAATTTTTTCTACTATATTCTTTACTTTTGTGTAATTTTTTTCAAATTCTATTTTACTCCCATCATCTCATTTTAGTCTACTTCAGTGTATTCATTTTTTCAAATTCTCAAACGATTTCCTTTCCCCCCACCTTTTTTTCTCTAATCTGTCAAACCACTTTCAACACCCAGACCAAAACAAACCTAGGATCTAGCATCATTTATTAGATTTTGTGTGTGTTTTTAATTTTTTAATTTTAATATTTTTAATTTTATTTTAATTTCAATTTTTCTACCTCATTAATTCCTTTTCTCCCTTCAAAATGACAAAACAAAGGAATTCACCCCAAAAGAAAGAGCACGAAGAAACGACAGCCAGGGATTTAACCAACACAGATACAAGCAAGATATCTGAGCCAGAATTTAGAATCACGATAATAAGAATACTAGCTGGAGTTGAAAATAGATTAGAATCCCTTTCTGCAGAGATAAAAGAAGTAAAAAATAGCCAGAATGAAATTAAAAATGCTATAACTGAGCTACAATCACGGATGGATGCAGCGGTGGCAAGGATGGATGAGGCAGAACAGAGAATCAGCGATATAGAGGATAAACTTATAGAGAATAAAGAGGCAGAAAAAAAGAGGGAGATTATGGCAAAAGAGCACAATTTAAGAATTAGAGAAATCAGTGACTCATTGAAAACAAACAACATCAGAATCATAGGGGTCCCAGAAGAGGAAGAGAAATAGGGGTAGAAGGATTATATGAGCAAATCATAGCAGAAAACTTTCCTAACCTGGGGAAAGACACAGACATCAACATCCAGGAAGCACAGAGGACCCCCAGTGGATTCAACAAAAACCGACCATCAACAAGGCATATCACAATCAAATTCATAAAATACTCAGGCAAGGAGAGAATCATGAAAGCAGCAAGGGAAAAAAAGTCCCTAACCTACAAGGGAAGACAGATCAGGTTTGCAGCAGACCTATCCACAGAAACTTGGCGGGCCAGAAAGGAGTGGCAGGATATATTCAATGTGCTGAATCAGGAAAATATGCAGCCAAGAATTCTTTATCCAGCAAGGCTGTCGTTCAAAATAGAAGAAGAAATAAAAAGTTTCCCAGACAAACAAAGTTAAAGGAGTTTGTGACACTAAACCAGCCCTGCAAGAAATTTTAAGGGGGACCCTCTGAGGGGAGAAAAGATGAAAAAAAAAAAAAAATATATATATATATATATATATATATATATTTGATATATATACATATATATACATATACATGTGTGTATATATTTGATATATATATACATATATACATATATGTGTGTGTGTATATATATATATATATACACACACAAAAGCAACAAAGATTAGAAAGGACCAGAGAGCACCACCAGAAACTCCAACTCTACAAGCAACATAATGGCAATAAATTCATATCTTTCAGTACTCACTCTAAACGTCAATGGACTCAATGCTCCAATCAAAAGACATAGGGTAACAGAATGGATAAGAAAACAAGATCCATCTATATGCTGTTTACAAGAGACCCACTTTAGACCTAAAGACACCTTCAGATTGAAAATAAGGGGATGGAGAACCATCTATCATGTTAATGGTCAACAAAAGAAAGCCAGAATAGCCATGCTTATATCAGACAATCTAGACTTTAAAATAAAGACTGTATCAAGAGATGCAGAGGGCATTATATCATAATCAAGGGGTCTAACCACCAAGAAGACCTAACAATTGTAAACATTTATGCGCCAAATGTGAGAGCACCCAGATATATAAATCAATTAAACAAAAACATAAAGAAATTCATTGATAGTAATACCATAATAGTAGGAGACTTGAACATCCACTCACAGCAATGAACAGGTCATCTAACCAAAAAATCAACAAGGAAACAATGGCTTTGAATGACACACTGGACCAGATGGACTTAACAGATATATTCAGAACATTTCATCCTAAAGCAGCAGAATATACATTCTTCTCCAGTGCACATGGAACGTTCTCAAGAATAGATCATATACTGGGACACAAATCAGCCCTAAGTAAGTACAAAAAGATTGAGATCACACCGTGCATATTTTCAGACCACAACGCTATGAAACTCGAAATCAACCACAAGAAAAATTTTGGAAAGGTAACAAATACTTGGACACTAAAGAACATCCTACTAAAGAATGAATGGGCTAACCAAGCAGTTAAAGAGGAAATTAAAAAGTATATGGAAGTCACTGAAAATGATAACACCACAACCCAAAACCTCTGGGACGCAGCAAAGGCAGTCATAAGAGGAAAGTATATAGCAATCCAGGCCTTCCTAAAGAAGGATGAAAGATCTCAGATACACAACCTCACCTCACGCCTTAAGGAGCTGGAAAAAGAACAGCAAATAAAACCCAAAACCAACAGAAGACAGGAAATAATAAAGATGAGAGCAGACATTAATGCTATCAAAACCAAAAGAAAAACAGAACAGATCAACGAAATCAGAAGCTACTTCTTTGAAAGAATTAACAAAAATGATAAACCACTAGCCAGTTTGATCAAGAAGAAAAAGGAAAGGACCCAAATAAATAAAATCAAGAATGAAAGAGGAGAAATCACAACCAACACAAGAGAAATAAAAACAATAATAAGAAAATATTATGACCAGTTATATGCCAATAAAATGAGTAATCTGGAAGAAATGGACAAATTTCTAGAAACATATACACTACCAAAACTGAAACAGAAAGAAATAGAAAATTTGAACAGACCCATAACCAGTAAGGAAATCAAATTTGTAATAAAAAATCTGCCAAAAAACAGTCCAGGGCCATATGGCTTTCCAGGGGAATTCTACCAAACATTTAAGGAAGAGTTAACACCAATTCTCTTGAAGCTGTTCCAAAAAATAGAAATGAAAGGAAAACTTCCAAACTCTTTCTATGAAGCCAGCATTATCTTGATTCCAAAACCAGACAGAGACCCCACTAAAAAGGAGACCTATAGACCAATTTCCCTGACGAACATGGATGCAAAACTCAACAAGGTATTAGCCAACCAGATCCAACAATACATTAAAAAAAATTATTCACCATGACCAAGTGGGATTTATACCTGGGATGCAGGGCTGGTTCAATATCTGCAAAACAATTAACGTGATTCATCACATCAATAAAAGAAAGGACAAGAACCATCTGATCCTCTCAAATAGATGCAGAGAAAGCATTTGACAAAATACAGCATCCCTTCTTGATAAAAACCCTCAAGAAAGTAGGGATAGAAGGAGCATACCTCGAGACCATAAAAGCCATATATGAATGACCCAACACTAATATCATCCTCAATGGGGAAAAACTGAGAGCTTTCCCCCTAAGGTCAGGAACAACACAGGGATGTCCACTCTCACCACTGTTATTCAACGTAGTATTGGAAGTCTCATCCTCTGCACTCAGACAACACAAAGAAATAAAATCCAAATCGGCCAGGAGGAGGTCAAACTTTCACTCTTCGCAGATGACATAATACTCTATATGGAAAGCCCAAAAGATTCCACCAAAAAACTGCTAGAATTACTTCATGAATTCAGCAAAGTTGCAGGATATAAAATCAACACACAGAAATTGGTTGCATTCCTATATACCAACAATGAAGCGACAAAAAGAGAAATCAAGGAACTGATCCCATTTACAGTTGCACAAAAAACCATAAAATACCAAGAAATAAATCTAACCAAAGAGGTGAAAAATCTATACACTGAAAACTTTAGAAAGCTTATGAAAGAAATTGAAGAAGACACAAAAAAATGAAAAAAGATTCTATGCTCCTCGATAGGAAGAACAAATATTGTTAAAATGTCGATACTACCCAAAGCAATCTACACATTCAATGCAATCCCTATCAAAATAACTCCAGCATTCTTCACACAGCTAGAACAAATAATCCTAAAATTTGTATGGAACCAGAAAGGACCCTGAATAGCCAAAGTGATCTTGAAAAAGAAAACCAAAGCAGGAGGCATCACAATTCCAGACTTTCACCTGTATTACAAAGCTGTAACCATCAAGACAGCATGGCACTGGTACAAAAACAGACACTCAGGTCAATGGAACAGAATAGAGAACCAGGAATGGACTCACAAACGTATGGCCAGCTAATCTTTGACAAAGCAGGAACGAATATCCAATGGAAGAAAGACAGTCTCTTCAGCAAGTGGTGCTGGGAAAACTGGACAGCAACATGCAGAAGAATGAACCTGGACCACTTTCTTACACCAGACACAAAAATAAACTCAAAATGGATGAAACACCTCAATATAAGACAGGAAGCCATCAAAATCCTCAAGGAGAAAGCAGGCAAAAACCTCTTTGATCTTGCCTGCAGCAACTTCTTACTCAACACGTCTCCGGAGGCAAGGGAAACAAAAGCAAAAATGAACTACTGGGACCTCATCAAAATAAAAAGCTTCTGAACAGCGAAGGAAACAATCAGCAAAACTGAAAGGCAACTGACGGAATGGGAGAAGATATTTGCAAACGACGCGTCAGATAAAGGGTTAGTATCCAAAATCTATAAAGAACTTATCAAACTCAACACCCAAGAAACAAGCAATCCAGTGAAGAAATGGGCAAAAGACATGATTAGACACTTCTCCAAAGAACACATCCAGATGGCCAACTGACACATGAAAAAATGCTCCACATCACTCATCAGGGTAATACAAATAAAAACCACAATGAGATACCACCTTACACCTGTCAGGATGGCTAACATTAACAACTCAGCCAACAACAGATGTTGGCGAGGACGCGGAGAAAGGGGATCTCTTTTGCATTGCTGGTAGGAATGCAAGCTGGTGCAGCCACTCTGGAAAACAGTATGGAGGTTCCTCAAAAAACTAAAAATAGAACTACCCTATGACCCAGCAATTGCACTACTAGGTATTTATCCACGGGATACAGGTGTGCTGTTTCAAAGGGACACACACACCCCCACGTTTATAGCAGCACTATCAACAATAGCCAAAGTATGGAAAGAGCCCAAACGTCCATCAATGGATGAATGGATAAAGAACATGTGGTATATATATACATACAATGAAGCATTACTCAGCAATCAAAAAAGAATGAAATCTTGCCATTTGCAACTACGTGGATGGAACTGGAGGGTATTATGCTAAGTGAAATTAGTCAGAGAAAGACAAATATCATATGACTTCATTCATATGAGGACTTTAAGATAAAAAACAGATGAACATAAGGGAAGGGAAGCAAAAATAATATAAAAACAAGGAGGGGGACAAAACATAAAAGACTCTTAAGTATGGAGAACAAACTGGGGGTTACTGGAGGGGGTGTGGGAGGGGGGATGGGCTAAATGGGTAAGGGCCACTAAGGAATCTACTCCTGAAATCATTGTTTCACTATATGCTAACTAATTTGGATGTAAATTTTAAAAAATAAAAAATAAAACAAGTTAAAAAAATATTAGACAATGTAGACTTTAGAGTATATAACAGACATCATGACTATTAGCATCCAAAGTTACATATCCTTTAAGTTTAGCAAGAACGGAAATAAAATATCATATTGCATGCTCCCCCCCAGCATGAAAATCAAATCCCCAAAAGGAATCTAATGGGCATGCTGCATCACATCCCCACATTTGGGAAGGCAGGTCCAAGTGATTGAAAGCCTTGCAGAACTACATGGAGTTGGGATGGGCATTTTCCCCCAAGAAGGGATTCAAGAACACTGAATAAAAGCAGCACATGTCCATGACAAATGGATGTTTCTGGACTGGCTATGTCCCTAACACATCACGCAAGTATAAAGCATAGCAATGGCGCCATCCCATCCAAGAACAACATGCCAGTGACGGAGGAGATAGTGGGAGTTCTGAAACAGCCTTTTACTAGGAAATGACTCTCTGAGAGAATGGATAAAGAAATAATTTCTCTTCAGAATTTATCAGCACAAACTCTAAATTTGGAGATTCTAGGAACCAGAAAAGATGTTATCATTGAATCCAGGTTTTCAGGAAGGAAACACAATGTTATTTTACAATGTCCTGTTTTTTGTACCCCAATGGACTTACACAAATGTTCCTGTCATCCTTCAACATTTCCCAAAAATAATTTCCTCCAAAAATATAATCCAAACCTTATCCCACCATGTAAATTTGGGAACTCTCTCCATCGACGTCTGGTTTATAAGACATTGAAAGGCTTCTTGAGGGCAGGTAAGACTTAGGATCAAGTGAAACACCTAAAATCACAGACTCTAAATGAAGGGGAATTTAGGGACCTTCTATTCCACCGTCTCTCCCACAGGGGTTGAGATAACCGAGCACTCATAGTGACCTTCAGGAGAGATTGGTTGACCAACTGATTATGATACATACTGATTTAGCTTCTTTGGTAAATGTCTTAATAACTATTTGGAAAGAGACTTATTTTTCACTCAGTGTGTTTTGCAGTATAACACAGACACACACAGGCACACACACACAAACCAGCCACCACCCATCCCACCCTCCAAAAAAGAAGCAAGAACCCCCAATATTTCTGTAGTCTGTGATCTACTCATTACTGGCCTTCTTCAGTCTAAGGGTTGTAGAAGTTTGCCACCTACTGACTTTTTGCTGAAGTACCTTGTTCTCCTTGAAATGTTGCAATCATAATTCAATGTTAGAGACATGCATTGAGGTCTGTGGTTTTTTGTAACTATTTCCCAATAAAGCGTGAAGAGGTTTTTTTTTTTTTTAATTTTCTTAAAATAAAATCCTGTAGGAAAGAGAACCAAAAGCTCAAAGATCTCACACAGATATGAAAGTGTTCAGTGCTAATGTTCATTTGAAGGCCCTCTGCTGGTCATCCTTATTGTATGTACTCCTTAGTTGGGAAAAGGAAGGAATGAAGGAAAGAAGGAAGGAAGGAAGGAAGGAAGGAAGGAAGGAAGGAAGGAAGGAAGGAAGGAAGGAAGAGGAAAGGAATGTAATCACAAAAAGTTGAGGACAGTGAGATTGTTTTCTAACGTCTTTCAGTCCTCTTTCCCACTCCAGCATTTCTTTCCTTGCTTGTTTTCTTTCCTGGGAAAATGGGTATTCCTTATTACCCTTTCTGGAAAATAGGTTAGTGGATTTGGCCCTGACCTTCTGTCTTGTACTGAGTTGGCTTCCGTTTTTTCCATTATTCTTTGCAAAGTCCATATTATCTAGCTTATGGCTTCTTTCCTGACTTAGTATATCAGAGGTATTCCTAATATAGGCTATGTAATACATACCAAGTGTTTAAAATAATATCTAATTACCAATAAGCTTGGAGCTCTTAGAGGTAGACACATAAAGCCATCCCAAGTATTACACAGTGATGTCCTACAGACCAGGCAGTGAACGTGTCAGGACAAGATGCACCACCCACCAAATTCTGAGGGCAGAGTCTATCCCACTACTTATTTTCTCTTCCCCATTCCCATTTTTTATTTTTCTCCCCATCTCTCTTTCCTCTTCAGAATCTGTTGGGCTACACTGCATCTCTTCCCTTTATCCTGCAGGCTGAGATCTTCCCTGGAAATACTGGAAAATAAAATATCTGTCTATTTGTCTACAGGTATGGGAAAGCCAAACCACGGAAGTCTTGAAATTCCTTGTGGACATCTGATTCTATGGTAATCAATCAATTCACTACAGATCTGGTTTAAAACATACCAATATAGACACAAATGAATTGCAAGTTTTTTTTTCAATAAGTGAAAACTAGTTAATAAGGACTGACCTATAATAACCATAACTTGTAAAGGGGTATGATTATAATGATAATAAAACTTATCATTAGCAAATCAACATGGTGGTCCAAAGACAAGGAATAGGGAGATCACAGCAAATATAGACAATTAAAAGTATTGCCAGAGTTAGAAACCTTTGAAATGTGGATGACAGTCTTTGCCACAGTTTCTTAATCTAAATGTCAAGAGAGTAACAGAAATCCTTGATGATATACAGATGCATCAAATCCTGAGCAGAAACTCATGGTTTCTGGTCAGAGATTTAAGGTTAATCTAAGCCTTGTAAATACTTTTAAATATTATGGAATAGAACTTCTTCTCAATGAGTACCTACTACGTTGCTGCCCTATTGCTGCATAACAAACCACTTCAAAATTCAGTGGCTTCAGGGGCACCTGGGTGGCGCAGTCGGTTAAGCGTCCGACTTCAGCCAGGTCACGATCTCGCGGTCCGCGAGCTCGAGCCCCGCGTCGGGCTCTGGGCTGATGGCTCAGAGCCTGGAGCCTGTTTCTGATTCTGTGTCTCCCTCTCTCTCTGCCCCTCCCCCGTTCATGCTCTGTCTCTCTCTGTCCCAAAAATAAATAAACGTTGAAAAAAAAAATTAAAAAAAAAAAATTCAGTGGCTTCAAATAATTATTTATTGCTCAGATTTTGCAGTTTGGACGAGGCTTGGTAGGACAGCTTACTTCTCTACGTTTGACATCAGTTGGGGGCACTTCTGGCATTGGAGGATTCACATCCAAGACAGCTCACTCACATGGCAGGCAAATTGTTGGCTATAAGCTGGGAACTGTCAGCCCAGGGCTTCAGTTCTTTTCCATAGGAGTCTCTCCATGGGCTGCTTAGGCTTCCTTATGACATGGCAACTGATTCCAAGAAGGAAATGGAAACTGTCAGTCCTCTTAAAGGCTGGACTTGAAATTGGCAGTGTGACTTCTGTCATGTTTGGTTGGTCAAAGCAGTCGGATTCAAGACTCAGGCTCAAGAGGATGGGGAATACATTTTTCTTTCTTTTCTTTTTACATTTCTCATATGTATAAATTCAGCCTTGGAAATATTAAGTAACTTACTAATATTATGTGAATGTAGAGAAGCTAGAAAAGAGAACTGAGGGAAATTTTCCTTTTCCTTTACCACCCAAGACCATTTGCCACTTCTGCTTCATGCAGAGTCCCTGGAGAAGAGAAGAGAAACAAGGGAGGACAGGAACAGAAGGCATAAGGGAGAACTGCAGACATTGTCAAGAGAGTTGTTTCTCCAAACATCACACTTAAATGCAAGCTCTATGGGGGTAAGGACTGCTGTCTGGTTTGTTCACTACTATAGACCCCACACTAGCCTAGGACAGGTGCTTCACAAATATCTGTTGAATGAATGAATGAATGAATGAATGAATGAATAGGCGGTATGAAAAGACCACCTCAAGTTCTAATCCAATGAACAGACTAGGTAGAGGATTTGGCATTGTCTAAATATTTTATATAAGCAAAAATAAAATTAAATCAAAAATTAAAAAGCATCGTCTAAATATTGAAAACAAATAAACCCAAGTATATCAAATTGGTGGCATGACCACACAGAGAATCACTATTTCAAATAACTCTGAAACACAGCATTTTAACTCCATATCATGAGTGGGATATACGATAAAAGCCTAAAGGTAAAAGAACCGTAAAGAAAATAAATTGTATCAGTTATCATACTGATAGTGATAGTATTTGAAATTATCATGTGTTTGTTAGACACTAAAGCATGTAAATAATAATGAACCAAGATTTTCAGCATGACAGCTAAATATAAAATCAAAGAAGTTCGGTAAAACTCTATACTTACAAATTTGAATTGGAAATTTCAATATGAATGCATATTTTTTTCTTTAAAAAAAAATATACTTCCCAGCTCTAGCCCCTAAAAGGGCCTGAAAACAGTAACAGTCTAGTAGCTTTGAGTACCACCTCCACCCAAATTGTGTCCTCTAAAGACTACACACTACCGAAAGAAGTCAGGACTGCTTGGAGAAACGACTGATTCCAGGAAACAGCAAGAATGTGTAAGATGATCCCGGGCCACTTCGTTGTGCAAGAAAGTGAAGAAATTATCAAGTACCGCTGCAATCATATTTAAGGGTTACCGTTTGCAGGGGTGGCTCAGTCAGTTGAGCGTCTGACTTTGGCTCAGGTCACGATCTCACGGTTCATGGGTTTGTGGGTTCGAGCCCCGTGTCCAGCTCTGTGTTGGCAGCTCAGAGCCTGGAGCCTGCTTCACATTCTGTGACTCCCTCTCTCTCCGCTCCTCCCCTGCTCACATACTGTCTCTGTCTCAAAAATAAATAAAGACTTAAAAAAGTTTTTTTTAAATAAATAAAGGTTACAGTGGCCATCAGAAGGGGCTCCAAATGGCCAAAGATGGATCAATTTGAGTCAAGAGAGGAACTGCAATGAATTACAGATATGAAATATAAAAAAAAAATCTATTCGTTTATAATAAGTAAAATAATAACTCAAAAGACAAACATAGTTATCACTTTGGAGATTTCCTTTTTTTAAAATTAATTAATTTATTTTTGAGAGAGAGCATGAGCAGGGGAAGGGCAGAGAGAGAGGGAGAGACAGAATCCCAAGCAGGCTCCATGCTGTCAGTGCAGAGTCTGATGTGAGCCTTGATCTCACAAACTGTGAGATCATGACCTGAGCTGAAACCAAGAGTCAAACACTCAAACCGAGTGAGCCACCCAGACGCCCCATCACTTTGGAGGTTTCGACCACACCAACTCATGATTCTTAAAACTAGTAAATAACAGGAAGGAACTAGCAATTAATCCTGCCTTTCCTGTATAAATTGGATTTCAGCATAACCAAATAGCATGAAAGAAAATTCTTCTTGGTAGAAATATTCCTACTAAATAAATGCAAACAGAATGGTAGAATTAGATGGACACCACTTTGCAACCCCTAATAAAAGAATGAATCTAGGGGCGCCTGGGTGGCGCAGTCGGTTAAGCGTCCGACTTCAGCCAGGTCACGATCTCGCGGTCCGGGAGTTCGAGCCCCGCGTCAGGCTCTGGGCTGATGGCTCAGAGCCTGGAGCCTGTTTCCGATTCTGTGTCTCCCTCTCTCTCTGCCCCTCCCCTGTTCATGCTCTGTCTCTCTCTGTCCCAAAAATAAATAAACGTTGAAAAAAAAAAAAATTAAAAAAAAAAAAAAAGAATGAATCTAAGCAGTGAAAATCGAAGAATACTAAATCTGAAGGTGAAAAGCTGCTGGAAGTTTCGCAGTGGAGAGATCAGACTGACACACCCTGAACCCATTGACAAATCTTTTTCTTTTTTTAATGAAGGGTATATCAAGAGCTGTGAAGGGTCTGAGATTTTACCCCATTTGCAAGATAACAAATTAACCTGCCAAATATCATGGAAGCTGATTAAATGTATAGACTCTGGGTTAAAGACTGTGATGTTTAATTTTATGTGTTGACTGGACCATGGGGTACCTAGATATTTGCTTTAAACATTATTTTTGGGTGTGTCTGTGAGGTTGCTTCTGGATAAGACTAACATTTGAATCTGTAGACGGACTAAAGGTTGATTGCCCTCCACAGTGTGGGTGGGCCTCATCTGCTCCACCCGAGTCCTGAATAGAACAAAAGGCTGAGCAAGAAAAAATTCTTTCTGTATTCAAGCTCAGCTGCCATAATTGGTCTTCTCCCACCTTCAGACTTGGATTCCGACTGAAACTTATTACTATCAGCTTTCCTGCTTCTCAGGCCTTTGGACTCAGACTGGAACTTATACCTCCTGGGTTTCCCAGCTGCATGACTACAGATCTTGGCCTTGTCAGCCTCTGTAATCATATGAGCCAATTCCTTACAGTAAATAAGTCTCTCTGTCTCTCTCCATCTCTGTCTGTCTCTGTCTCTGTCTGTCTCTCTCTCTCTCTCTCGTGTGTGTGTGTGTGTGTGTGTGTGTGTGTTTCTCTGGAGAATCCAGTCTAATACCAAGGACTATCAATTACAGCAATAAGCAGTGGCTATTTTTAGTATCATCATTTTTAAACTGGTTCCCTGAGCCCCAGTTCTAATAGAGCAACACAAAAAGGATCAGATGACCTTGTATATTTAGTGGGTTGTTTTACAGGACGGGAATCCCAAGTTTAGGGAATTCTGATATTTCATACTGTACAGCAAGCTTGTCTGTCCTTTGCTCCAGCAACAGACACTATCTCTTTCTTCTAAGACCGTTCATAGGTAAACATCCTTGAAAAGATAATATAGACAAAAAGCAGTTAAACTTCTTTCTTGCAAAACATGGAGAAACGCAAGAGCCCCACGGAGAATTGTCTACCAACAGTCTAATCTGTGGATCAATCTTCACATCACTAAAAATGGGGCGTCTGATGTCTCCTGATGTGATGCAATAAGAAGTACACAGCACCACCCAGGAGTCATCCTTGCCAAAGAGGAATTATCTGGATCTCACCAAGTCTGGAGATCTCACTGCTAGCTTGAAAATAATAAAAGGACAGGTAGAACAAGGGAATAAAAGATCAAGTTGGGGGAGGAAGCGATCAGCCAAATCTAGAATATAGGAAATTGTATGCAATCAATGACCCAGTTCGTTCAACAAATCAGCGGAATTTTCGAAGATGGGAGGAGAAGGACAGACTCAGGAGAGGCACCTGGGTGGCTCAGTTGGTTAAACATCCGACTCTTGATCTCAGCTTGGGTCATGATCTCATGGTTTGTGGGTTCGAGCCCAATGTCAGCCTGCTTGGGATTCTGTCTCTGTACCTCCCCCACTTGCTCTCTCTCTCTCTCTCTCTCAAAAGAAATTAATAAACTTAAAAAGAGAGAGAGAGAGAGAGAGAGAGAGAGAGAGACTTCAGAAACAATGCAATGTGTGGATCTTGTTTGATCCTAGCCTAAATGAATCAACTGTAGTATAGTTTTTAGAAAATGGAGAAGATATGAGCGTGGATGGGGAATTAAATATTATTAAAACTACATGAAAGAATTTTTATTGTTAAGAGTTATGTTTTAAAAAATCCTTGTGTGTAAAGCTAATTACTGAACTATTTGCGGATAAAATGATATGATGTCAGCAATTGCTTTAAATTACCTTACCACCACCATCACCAACAACAAAAGTGGAAAGAGAAAGATGAAACAAGACGCTATTAACTGTTAAAGCTGGTGATAGTACATGAAAGTTAATAATACTGTATTCACCTATTTAATTTTGAAATTTTCTGTTGAAAAGTTTAAGAAATAAAACTGTGGAAGAATGAAAAAAGCAAAAACAAAAGCGAGAGAAGTGAGTTACAAGCATAAAAGGTGGGGGGGGCGGGGCCTGGCAGAATTGCTTTAACTTAGACTTTAGTGGAACATCTCAGTTATTTGGAAGCCTGCCCTTCAATTTTTTGACTTGAAATAACTCCCATTTTTCCTTTTCAATGTGAAATAGTTCATACCTTTTGTCCAATGAGAAGATAGAATTCCTATGGTCAAACAAACAAACAAACAAACGAAAAAACCTTAAGTGAGGAAGAAGAATGGAGGTAGGGAGAAACAGAGGAGGGAAGGGAGAGGGAGAGACTGATACAGATGTATCCCCTTTTCTCGTGGATTTTATAGTCTAACAGAGGAAACATCCATTAATGCAATAGTTACATCTATGAGTGTTTAATTATGATTGGAGGTAAATGCTATGAAGTTATAGAGGATATTTCTATACGAATGAACAGCACAAGAACTTGTGAGGCAAAAACACCCTCCCTAAGGAGTAACCCTGATGGTTCTGAGATCTGACGAATAAGCAGACGTTACATAGACAAAAGGGTTAGGGGAAAGCTGTTTAGGACAGTCAAGAGAGAAGGTGTTGACCTAGGATGCAGGGAGGAGAATACATTGAAGGGGGCACCAGAGTATACAAAGGAGGGAGACCCTAGGAGATCCCTGCAGTGGCCCCACCAGAAATACTGGTGGTTTATGCTAGAATAGTGGCAATGGAGATAGAGAGAAGTGGACCCATTGGGCAGATATTTAGAGAGTAAAATTAATCCATCTCGGTGATGGATTAGATATGATGATGGGTATGGAAGTTTCATGTTATACTCAGTATTATTTCTGTGGTATCCACCCAAAGCACTGACTTTTAGGGGTGGCTGTGCTAGTGCATCACTGGATGGGTTGAGTTGTAGGGTGCCAGGAAAAGGGACTGAATTGGTCCCCAAAAAGGACTGATCCAAGTATTTTACATGAAATCTGGAAGACTATTAGGAGAGAGCTGGGGCTGCTGTCTAGCCCACGCACCACACTCACACATATTCACACCCACTGCCACACTCTGAGGAAAGAGGAATCACTTGAGATCAGGAGATCTGGCTTGAGTTCTGGCTCTGGCTCTTAGAAGCTGGAAGACATTGGTCTATTCAAGTTTCTGGGTCATGAACTCAGGTGCTGCCACTGAGGTCTATGGACCATGGGATCCTTGATTCATGTAATGGGCACTGGGCTGGAATCTTGAGACGAAGAAGCTGGGGGAGGTGGGAGGCATCCAAAGTAGCAGTTTAGATCTGGAAATGATGAGTTCCACAGTAATCCTTGGAGAGCAGGCTGGTCTTTTCTTATGAAATCACACAGTGGCCCTTTTTATTGTACAAATGTAGAGAAAGAACCCTCTATGAAATATTTCCACTTCAGAAGAGGATCTTTGCTTTCACTTTGCATAATCAAGGCCTGGTTCCCACTCCACCCATGAGAGGGAAAGACCCAGGATTGTCTAGCAGGCTAGAGTCTACTGTTTTCTCTAACAATTGTAGATCTCAGAGAGGGGAGAAGTGTGCTGTGTAACAGCTCCCAGCTCTTACTGCTAGGCTTACTTTCATCCATGAATAACATCCCTTGGAAAGAAAAACAAAATCAAAATACAAGAGGTTCCCCAGTATAGTGTTTCTTGCACAAAGCACTGGATTTAAAGACAAAAGACCAAGGGGCACCTGGTGGCTCAGTTGGCTAGGCGTCAGACTTCAGCTCAGGTCATGATCTCACAGTTGGTGGTTTGGAGCCCCGCGTTGGGCTCCGTGCTGACAGCTCAGAGCCTGGAGCCTGCTTCGGATTCTGTGTCTCCCTCTCTCTCTGACCCTCCCCCACTTGTGCTCTGTCTCTCTCTGTCTCTCAAAAATAAATAAAAATGTTAAAAAAAAGAAAAGGCAAAAGACCAAGAGTCAAAACTCTTCATGTCCACTTACTAGCTGTGTGATCGTGTACAAATTTCATATTCTCTGCATCTCCCTTTCCTCATCTGTGGAACTATGATAATAAAGTCCCCTCCTCACCAGGTAATTATGGTGATTGAATGCAACACTCTGTGAAGAGACTCAGCATAAATGATTAAAGAGGGGTTGATTGATAGTTGCTTTCTTTCTGCTGAAGAGTATAATTTTTTCAGTCATGTGTCCTTGTTCTACAGGGAAAACCAAAGAAAGGAAATACGCTTTAAGTAGGATCATGCGGCATGTGTACTCAGTCTGTCTCCAGTCACTTCTGAGTCTTAAAGAACACTAACCAGCCAAACCCAAACATCTGAAAGCCTGGCCCTTCAAGTTGGCATGCTGGAGGACAGCCTGCTGCAACTCTGCTTGGTCAGTCAAGGTTCTGGCTTTATGCCACCCTTGTTGGACACACTAGCACAGCCTTGACACATGGATGGTGATGAACAAGCATAACGTTTGTCCTGCAGTTGTAGGTGCTGGAAACCAAGGTTCATCCCACTGATACACTTGTTGACTGTGAAAGCTTTGCTGAGTCCTAATGAAAGAAGACTTTAACTGCCTCCATTTTCATGCCTCCAAACTTTCTAATTGATTAAGTTCTTTCCAGCTTATCTCTTAACGGGCAAAAGACTCCTCAGGCAGGGCCATCTCTTGATGGGAACAAAACTACCCTCTCAGGCAGTAAGGACTCTCCTGAACCAGGAAGACCCCATGTGACTGACCCCAAGACAATGATCGACTTGAATTTTACTGCCCACCTGCATGTAGCTTTCTCCCACATTTTCCTTATATAAATCTGGAAGTACTTTTGGCCCCTTGAAGACAGTCTTTGAGACGCTAGTCTGTGGTCTTCCCGATGTTGGCCTCACTGAAATAAATTCCTTTCTTGTTTCACCGCCACTAGTCTCCCTGCCTTTGGCTTTTGTCCATGGTGAGTGGCAGAATCTGATCTTTTGGGGTCCCCAGAGCCGGGTGCTCTGGCAAAGCTGAACTTTGGCTACACTAATGAACAATTCTACCTTGCTTATGACTAGGAGTGATCAACTACAGATTCTAAACTGGAACTCTCCTGGATTTGAGTGAAAACATGTTAATCCAGTATTTCTCAAGGTGTGGTCCCTGGGCCACCTGCTCCTGAAACTTCCAGGGGTCTCATTAAAATGGAGGCGATCCCCAGAGCTACTAAATCAGAATCTCTAGGCGTGGGCTCAGGGATCAGCATGTTAACCTTCACCACAGGAGTTTGGATGCTCATTAAAATTTGAGGACCGGTTAAACAAACCCTTTCAAACTACTGAGGCTTAAAGGGCTATATGTAATAGATAATACTTCAAGCCAGAACAGTGTTTAAGTATACTGAAGTGCTGAATTCCAAAATATTGGTTATAATTTTAAAACGGAGTGCAATCTGAGGGGTGCCTGGGTGGCTCAGTCAGTTAAGTGTCCAACATCAGCTCAGGTCATGACCTCACAACTCTTGAGTTTGAGCCCCGCGTCAGTCTCTGTGCTGACAGCTCAGAGCCTGGAGGCTGCTTCAGATTCTGTGTGTGTCTGTCTCCCCTGCTCACGCTCAGTCTCTCTCTCTCTCAAAAATAAATAAACGTTAAAAAAATGGAGTGAAATATGAAATGTGTAAACTGGTGGCAAAATCTGATTTTTGATATTTTACTACATTAACCAAACACATTTATTGTACTAAAATGGGCAGGTCTGTCCATAAGGTAATAAAAACGACTTACTAATGGCTTCAATAGAGTGTTACATCAGTCTCTGATAATTAGAAGAAGCACAGTAGATAACCACTTGCCACATGTAACAAGTGAATGTGAACCTTTCTTTTAGGCTTTTCCTTGTCTGCTGTGAACTTAGAATTGGATTTAAGTAGGAAAAACACTTTACATTCTACTGAGTAGCAGAATCTCCACTTCAAGCTTCATTAAAAAGAACACATGCCATCTCTTCCTCTTCCATATCCCTTAGTTAAGATATAAATTTGGTCAGTGGGGCTGGAGCCAAAGAGGCAGGCTGTGTGGTTAGGACATTGGTTACACATAAGAGAACTGACCGTTGGAATTGAAGGAATCAGCAGAAATTCATGGTTTTTAACATATACACATAGATGGAGAGATGAATGGATGGATGGCTGGATAGATAGATAGATAGATAGATAGATATGGATGTGTATATGTGTGAGTGTGTCATATTTCCTAGTCTGCTGAGAAGACCTAAAAGCCATGACATTCCAGTACTAATGATCACCATGGTCATGGTTTCTAAATTACATTCTCCACTAAAAGAAACCAGGACACTTTAAAGAAATGACTGATTTCAGAGCTGCTGCAGGGAAATAGCAGATGAGCCTAGAATGTGGTGTTGTGCCAGAAAGTAAAGAAGTGCTCAGAGAATGTTGGGGGCATGTCAAAAGGACATAGGAGCCAGCCTGAGGCGCTAATAATGAGAGCAACAGGTAATAACACACTGAATAAAACAGAAATCCATGAGTCCATGCAGATAAAAATTAACTTATAAATAAATGAAAGGAATTGAATTATAAGGACTCTAAATAATAAATATAGAGGGAATATTGGAATTAGAAAATCACCACTTGGCAATTATAATGGTACTAATTTATTTAATTCTGAATCACCAATGGGTGCTAAAACTAATGAGTGAAAATTTGACAAAAAACATAATATTTAGATAATCCCAAAGCATCTGCCCACAAAACACTTATTCATTGCTTTTTAATAAATAGTAATAGTTATTCATTTTATAATAAAATAACCAGGAAGATAACCAAGGGACAAAAGGGAGCAGCTACAGTAATGGGACAAACACTATGTGCCTCCTGATATTATACACTGAGAGGAACACACATCACTTCGGTAGTATTCCTGCCAGAAATGTATAATCTGAATCCAATCATAAGGAAACACCAAAAAGAAAAAAAATTGAGAAACATTTCACAGAATAAATTTTTAAAACTGTCAATGTCACAAAAGATAAGGAAAGACAGGAAAGACTAGGGAACTGTTCTAGATTGAGGGAAACTAAAAGAAATGACAACTAAATATGACACATGATCCTAGATTGGATCCTGGACTATTAAGGATCTTACTGGGTCATTATTGGGACAGTCAGCAAATTTTGAGTGAGGTCTGTGGATTAGATGATAGCATTGTTCAACATTAATTTCTTGTGGTTATATAAAAGAGAGCATTTATTTTTAGGAATTATACATTGAAGTATTAAGGGGCAATAACTCAAATGGTTTAGGAAAAATTAGGAATATCCATGAAAGAGGAAATGATAAAGCAAAAGTGGTAAAATGTTAAGGTAGAGGAGGCAAAATTTGTCAATGTTCTTTTTCTAAGGCTTGCATATTAAACTGACAAAAGACAGATTAACAGGAGAAAAAGATTTATTCATGTACACATGGGAGCCAGTAAAAGAAGTAGCTGGCTTCTTAAATGGTTTAAGGTAAAGGCCTATAGAGTAAAAGCTTGGTTGGTGAATATAATTCATTCCAGAAACATGCTTGTAATCCAAAGCACTTGTATATCACAGTGAATTTCCCCATAAGAAATAAGGGGAACTCAGATGATTTGTTCCACAACCCAAAAATATTCATATAAAAATGATTATAATACTGGAATATAATATAAAATAATAAAGAAAATACGAAATATAAAGAAAGGTAAATTAACCTGCACTTACCTTGAAAACCATCATGACTGGTGTGAGGGAGACCAGAGAGGAGCGTTATTGTGTAGAATGACTTTCACTATCACTACCGTACTCACTGCTATCTATTGGCTCAATGGAATTTTGTTCTGCATGGGGGCCATTGTATACATGCATATGGATGTTGACCACAGTACATTATTAATAAACTTGTCAGATCACAACCAACACTGCAGATATACAAACAATAATAAGAATATTATGAGCAATTATATGCCAATAAATTGGGCAATCTGGAAGAAATGGACAAATTCCTAGAAATATATAAACTACCAAAACGGAAACAGGAAGAAATAGAAAATTTGAACAGACCATAACCAGTAAAGAAATTTAATTAGTAATTTTAAAAAATCTCCTAGAAAAACAAAAGGCCAGGGCTGAATGGCTTTCCAGGGAAATTCTACCAAATATTTAAAGAAGACTTAACACCTATTCTTTTGAAGCTGTTCCAAAAAATAGAAATGGAAGGAAAACTTCCAAACTCATTCTCTGAGGCCAGCATTATGTTGATTCCAAAACCAGACAGAGACCCCCACTAAAAAGGAGAACTCTAGACCAATGTCCCTGATGAACATGGATACAAAAATTCTCAACAAGATACTAGCCAACCAGATCCAACAATACATTAAAAGAATAATTCACCACAATCTAGTGGGATTTATACCTGGGAGGTAGGGCTCGTTCAATATCCACAAATCAATCAATGTGAAACATTAATAAAAGAAAGTGTAAGAATCACATGATCCTCTAAATATATGCAGAGAAAGCATTTGACAAAACACAGCATCCTTTCTTGATAAAAACCCTCAAGAAAGTAGGGACAGAAGGATCATACCTCGGGATCCCCGGGTGGTTCAGTTGGTTAAGTATCTGACTTCAGCTCATGTCATGATCTCACAGCTCCTGGTTTCAAGCTCCACATCTGGCTCTGGGCTGACAGCTCAGAGCCTGGAGCCTGCTTCATATTCTGAGTCTCCCTCCCTCTGCCCCTCCCTTCTCACGCTCTCTCTCTCTCTCTCTCAAAAATAAATAAAAACATTTAAAAAAAAAGAAAGAAAGAAAGATCATACCTCAAGATCATAAAAGCTATATACGAAAGACCCACCACTAATACCATCCTCAATGGGGAAAAACTGAGAGCTTTCCCCCCAAGGTCATGAACATGAGGGATGTCCATTCTCACCACTGTTATTCAACATAGTATGGAAGTCCTAGCCTCAGCAATCAGATAACACAAAGAAATAAAAGACATCCAAATTGGCAAAGAGGAAGTCAAACTTTCACTCTTTGCAGATGACATGATACTCTATATGGAAAACCCAAAAGATCCCACCAAAAACTGCTAGAACTGATCCATGCATCCAGCAAAGTTGCGGGATATAAAAATCAATGCACAGAAATCGGTTGCATTTCTATACACCAATAATGAAGCAGCAGAAAGAGAAATCAAGGGATCAATCCCATTTACAATTGCACCCCAAACCATAAAATACCTAAGATTAAACCTAACCAAAGAGGTGAAAAATCTATACCCTGAACACTATAGAAAGCCTTTGAAAGAAACTGAATAAGACACATAAAAATGGAAAAAATATTCCATGCTCATGGATTGGAAGAACAAATATTGTTAAAATGTCGATACTACCCAAAGCAATCTACACATTCAATGCAATCCCTATCAAAATAACACCAGCATTCTTCACAGAGCTAGAACAAACAATCCTAAAATTTGTATGGAACCAGAAAAGACTCTGAATAGCCAAAGCAATCTTGAAAAAGAAAACCAGAGCAGAAAGCATCACAATCCCAGACTTTCACCTGTATTACAAAGCTGTAACCATAAAGACAGCATGGTACTGGCACAAAAACAGACACTCAGAGCAATGGAACAGAATAGAGAACTCAGTAATGGACCCACAAACGTATGGCCAACTACTCTTTGACAAAGCAGGAAAGAATATCCAATGGAAGAAAGACAGTCTCTTCAGCAAGTGGTGCTGGGAAAACTGGACAGTGACATGTAGAAGAATGAACCTGGACCACTTTCTTACACCAGACACAAAAATAAACTCAAAATGGATGAAACACCTCAATGTAAGACAGGAAGCCATCAAAATCCTCGAGGAGAAAGCAGGTAAAAACCTCTTTGATCTTGGCCACAGTAACTTCTTACTCAACATGTCTCTGGAGGCAAGGGAAACAAAAGCAAAGATGAACTATTGGGACCTCATCAAAATAAAAAGCTCCTGCACAGTGAAGGAAACAATCAGCAAAACTAAAAGGCAACACACAGAATGGGAGAAGATATTTGCAAACGACGCGTCAGATAAAGGGTTAGTATCCAAAATCTATAAAGAACTTATCAAACTCAACACCCAAGAAACAAATAATCCAGTGAAGAAATGGGCAAAAGACATGAATAGACACTTCTCCAAGGAGGACATCCAGATGGCCAACTGACACATGAAAAAATGCTCCACATCACTCATCATCAGGGAAATAAATACAAATCAAAACCACAATGAGATACCGCCTTACACCTGTCAGAATGGCTCACATTAACAACTCAGCCAACAACAGATGTTGGCGAGGATGCGGAGAAAGGGGATCTCTTTTGCATTGTTGGTGGGAATGCAAGCTGGTGCAGCCACTCTGGAAAACAGTATGGAGGTTCCTCAAAAAACTAAAAATAGAACTACCCTACGACCCAGCAATTGCACTACTAGGCATTTATTCACAGGATACAGGTGTGCTGTTTCAAAGGGACACACACCCCCCCACGTTTATAGCAGCACTATCAACAATAGCCAAAGTATGGAAAGAGCCCAAATGTCCATCGATGGATGAATGGATAAAGAAGATGTGGTATATAAATATATATACACACAATGGAGCATTACTCAGCAATCAAAAAAGAATGAAATCTTGCCATTTGCAACTACGTGGATGGAACTGGAGGGTATTATGCTAAGTGAAATTAGTCAGTCAGAGAAGGACAAATATCATATGACTTCACTCATATGAAGACTTTAAGGTAAAAAACAGATGAACATAAGGGAAGGGAAGCAAAAATAATATAAGAACAGGGAGGGGGACAAAACATAAAAGACTCTTAAATATGGAGAACAAACTGAGAGTTACTGGAGGGAGTGTGGGAGGAGGGATGGGCTAAATGGGTAAGGGCCACTAAGGAATCTACTCCTGAAATCATTGTTGCACTGTATGATAAGTAACTTGAATATAAATTTAAAAAGATAAATTAAATAAAGAAAAAAGCAAAGCAAAGCAAAGAACTGTCCATTGGCGCATTGAAGTGACAAAAAATACACTAGTGCCAGTTGTGGGCACCTTCCAACGTTCTGCAAAAGCCCTGATTTCTACCGTGGCCTGAGATGGAGCATTTGAGCATGGGAGACGATCACCCACAGTCCCGCAGTGAGAGAAAGAGAGAGGCAGAGAGAAAAGAACCGTTGGCTCAGTTGTGAGCATGTGACATTAGGCATCACGTACTACCAGTTTCGCAAGACATTGCTCACCTATCAAGTTAAAATTTGTTAGAAATGTTTGCTGTCTTCCAGAACACTGGAACACTCACAGAACAAGTTAGTCGCAATCCAAGGCTTTATTGTATACAAAACTTGATAGAAGGAAAGGTGAGAGAAAGACTTTTCTGAGAGGAATAAATAGGTTTCTTTAGGACAAACAAATGAGTGTTTAGAACAATCGAGAGATAAGAAAGTGATAGTGTTTGTCAATATAGGTATGAATGGTTTTTCTGTCTCCCTCAGGGCCACAAAACTCCTGGGTGAAGGAATTTGGGTTAAACTCTACTTATGTTTTCCCTTCTGGGAGTAGATCTTCCCAAAAGAAGGAATTTATTTTACAGAAATTGCCGCTTTTAGTTAGATCAGAAAAGCTCCAAAAACGCTTCTTTCTGCATCTCTTTATTCTCAAATCATCTTGATACCAACTCTGAGGTTCTGAGTGGCTCCCTACATTAACAATTGGGAAACCTCTTTTTTTTTTTTTTTTTTTTTTTTTTTTAGAGAGAGAAAGCATGCACAAGCAGGGCAGAGAGAGAAAGAGAGAGAAAGAATCTTAGGCAGTCTCCACACACAATGTGGAGCCTGCTGAGGGGCTTGATCTCACAACCCTGGGATCACAATGTGAGCCAAAATCAAGATTCGGACTCTCCACCAACTAAGCCACCCAGGTGTCCCAACAATTGGGCTATCTTGATGGAAGATATGTAGGAGTCCTTTGTATTATTATTTGCAAATTTTCAGAAAATTTGAAATTATTTCAAAATAAAAAGTTTTTAATGTGTACCCTAACCTCATAAATTGGAAATTTAGTTAAAAAAATATATATATATATATAGTCATCTTGCTTTATTCAAGTGCCAACCCTGAAGGGTAGATTAAATATAAAAGGAAAGATTTTTTTTTAATTTTTATTTATTTATTTATTTTTAATATATGAAATTTATTGTCAAATTGGTTTCCATACAACACCCAGTGCTCATCCCAAAAGATGCCCTCTTCAATGCCCATCACCTACCCTCCTCTCCCTCCCACCCCCCATCAACCCTCAGTTTGTTCTCAGTTTTTAAGTCTCTTATACTTTGACTCTCTCCCACTCTAACCTCTTTGTTTTTTTCATAAAAGGAAAGATTTAATTTCCATAAATAAGTGAGTAGTAAATGTCTACCCTTGAGGAAGAGAGCCCTGTAAGGAACATTAGTAACTCAATCCAGGAGGAACAAGGTATTGTCCAGGATGCTCAGAGCTCTTCAGGAAGAAATGCAGCCCCACCTGTCAGACAACAAGACAACAGATCTCAGGCTGAGTGTAGGATAACCCCTTAGCTGAAGCCTCTGCTGACAGCTTCCTGGTATATAACCCTTTGCAAAGATGACCTGGGTCCACAGTTTGATTCTCTTGCCCAAATTCCCTTCTTAGAAACTTACATAATATACAGATCTTCACGTTAAAATAACAGGTCCTTGCTTTTTTTACTTTGCGGAATGCAAGTCCCGGTATTTTCCACTAATAACAATAATAATACAAGCAATTCACATGTATTAAATACTTACTCTGCGTCAGGCCCTCTGCTAAATATGTTACATGCGTTGTTTTATTTAATCATACCCATTTCCCTGTGAAATAAGGACTATCATTATTCTCTTCCTTTTACAGAAGAGGAAACCAGATGCTCTAAGTGATTAAACTCTCCAGGATCACAAAGCTGTTAAGTGGCTGCATCTGGGTTTGAACCCAGACTTTCTAATATCAAAGCAGATACAATTAACCATGATATAAGATGCTGTGCTATGCCTCAACATTCTCGGGTTCCCTCTAGACTCCAGTTTTTAGTAATAACTCAGGGTCAAAATTCTGTGACATATGTACCATCTCAGTTAAGAGAAATCCTGAGGTGCCCAGATGGAAACCATCTCAACACAAACCCAAGAAAGAAGGGAAGTGCCCTGCAAATAAGAGCTACCTTAGGTCAAAGCCGATTCCCATACTGCCAATGCCTTTGGTTGCTTCATTGCCGTGGCAAACTGGTAAGTGTTAGCTATCTTTAGTTCGCATTGGTTAAAGGGCTGACAGAAGAGGTTGTTTATAAAAGATACTGAAGAATACTCATCTCCAATTTTAATTAATTTTCCTTTATATTCTTAATTAGAGGCTCTTGACTCAACATCCTTATTTCCTCACCTGAGCATTACATATGGCAAATAGCTACTCCTGAACAGTATATACTAAAATAAAATGGGAGTATCAAGAGCCAGGACCCAACTAGAAGAAAATCATGATCCCCAACGCCTAGTTCAGTCCTAGGAGTTCTCAAACTTTTTTTCTGCTTCCATACACAATGGATGATAGTTAAAGTGTGACACACGTCCTTATACGTTTTCTGGAGGAATGCTACCCATTTCTCTTTCATTCAAGAAAGGATATCAGAATCATGTGAACTCAAGTGACATCATTACAGGGATGTCATTAACTCTAATTTACGAAGAAGAACACCTTTTGTAAACTTCTATGTGTTAACTGTCATCAGGAGTAAGTCACAAGTAGCTAGGGAAATGATATATATTATTTGCATATATTCTAGATTAAAGTTATTGCTTCCTATTAAGCGCTATTGTATTTTTCCCTCTTCTTTTTCATTACTTCATTTTACCTAGATCACCATCATAGCTGATTTGGGGGAAGCACAGTAGAAGCATGAAGTCTGTTAGAAATTTCTGCTGCCCAAGAATTCATACTTATCAAGTCTGGATCTCTTCATCGTCAGCTGGGAGACAGGGATGGTGAGGACTGGGATATAGAAAGCAAGGCTAAGAATCTCTCTCATTCTCTCTCCCTCTCTCTCTCTATCACACACACACACACACACACACACACACACACACACAGATTTATTGAAGTATAATTGACAAATAAAAATGATATGTATTTAATGGGGTGCCTGAGTGGCTCAGTCAGTTATGTGTCCAATCTTGATTTCTGTTCAGGTCATGATCTCATAGTTCGTGACATCAGACCTGCATCAGGCTCTGTTCTGACAGGGCGGATCCTGCTTGGGATTCTCTCTCTCCCTCTCTATGCCCCTTCCCTGCTCACACATGCACTCTGTCTTTCTCTGTCCGAAAATAAACATTTTTTAAAAATTGTATGTATTTAAGGTGTACCACTCGATGTTTTGATATACATATACATTGTGAAATGATCACTGCAATCAAGATAAATAACATATCCATCACTTCACATAGTTACTATTTCCTTTTTCCCTTTTTCGTGTGTGTGCTGAGAACACTTAAGGTCCATGCTCTTAGCAAGTTTCAAGCATACAAGATTGTTAACTGTCACTTTGCAGTATGTTAGATCTCCAAAACTCATTCATCTAGCATAAGTGGAACTTTGTACCCCTTGACCAACATCTTCCCATTCCCCATCCTCCACCCCCAGCTTCTGCCAACCACCATTCTACACACTGCTTCTGTGAGTTTGACTATTTCAGTTTCCTCATATAAGTGAGATCATGCAGTATTTGTCTTTCTATGTCATCCCCACATACAGGACTTCTCTGGTTGTAGACCATTATCATCTAGGCCTTGGTGGCCTGACTTTGGTCACATTTGTCTCAAAGATGACAGGTTACAGATCAAGGTCCAAAAGGATCAGAGGATGGGTTCTTCAGCCCAGGTGGCAGCCACTAATTGTGTTGTCTTATATTTGGATTCTACCCTTATATTCCCAGACTTCAGAGAGCCGCACAGGTTGATGTCACAGGTACTCCAAGCTCTGTCCTTGGTCTGCCTATGTGACATAGGCTCTGAATACTTCATTATTAAATGATGATGATGTTGGTGATGACAAATTTGAGTACATCATGTCATAGCTATTGGTAATGTTTAATCATTGCCACAAATATATGAAGTAATTTTTATTATTTCTATTTTCCAGATGAGAAAATTGAGGTTTGAAGTGTTTAAATAACTCATCTAAAGCCAAACAGAGACTTTATTTATTTATTTATTTATTTATTTATTTATTTATGTAAATTCAAGTTAGTTGACATACGGTGTAGTATGGGTTTCAGGAGTAGAACCCAGTGATTCATCACTTACATATAACATTCAGTGCTCATCCCAACAAGCACCCTCCTTAATGCCCTGCACTCATCTAGCCCATGCCCCCATCTTCCTCCCCTCCAGCAACCCTCAGTTTGTTCTCTGTATTTAAGAGTCTCTTTATGGTTTGCCTCCCCCTCTGGTTTTGTCTTATTTTTCCTTCCTTACACTATGGTCATCTGTTGTGTTTCTTGAATTCCACATATGAGTGAAATCATACGATATTTGTCTTTCTCTGTCTGACTTATTTCACTTAGCATGACACCCTCCTGTTCTATCCACATTTTGCAAATGGCAAGATTTCATTCTTTTATTATTGCCAAGTAGTAGTCCGTTGTATCTATATACAACCTCATCTTTATCCATTCATTAGTTGATGGACATTTGGGCTCTTTCCATAATTTGACTATTGTTAACACTGTTATAAACATTGGGGTGCATGTGTTCCTTCAAATCAGCATTTTTATATCTTTTGGATAAATACCTAGTAGTGCAATTGCTGGCTCATAGGGTAGTTATATTTTTAATTTTTTGAGGAAGCTCCATACTGTTTTCCAGAGTGGCTGCACCAGTTTGCATTCCCACAACAGTGCAAAAAGGTTCCTCTTTCTCCACATCCTTGCTAACATCTGTCGTTGCCTGAGTTGTTAATTTTAGCCATTCTGACAGGTGTGGGGTGGTATCTCATTGTGGTTCTGATTTGTATTTCCCTGATGATGAATGATGAGTATTTTTTCATGTGTCTGTTAGCCATCTGGATGTCTCCTTTGGAAAAGTGTCTATTTATGTATTCCTTCCATTATTCACTGGATTATTTGCTTTTTGGGTGTTGAGTTTGATCATTTCTTTACAGATTTTGGATACTAACCCTTTATCTGATATGTCATTTGCAGGTATCTTCTCCCATTCTGTTGGTTGCCTTTTAGTTTTGCTGATTGTTTCCTTCGCTGTGCAGAAGCTTTTTATTTTGATGAGGTCCCAGTAGTTCATCTTTGCTTTTGTTTCCCTTGCCTCGAGAGACATGTCTAGTGAGAAGTTGCTGTGGCCGAGGTCAAAGAGGTTGTTGCCTGTTTTGTCCTCTAGAATTTTTGTGGTTTCCTATCACATGTTTAGGTCTCTCATCCTAAAGACCTTTCATCCATTTTGAGTTTATTTTTGTTTATGGTGTAAGAAAGTGGTCCAGTTTCATTCTTCTGCTTGTCACTGTTCAGTTTTCCCAGCACCACTTGCTGAAGAGACAGTCTTTATTCCATTGGATATTCTTTCCTGTTTTGTCAAAGATTAGTTGGCCATATATTTGTGGGTCCATTTCTGGGTTCTCTATTCTGTTCCACTTATCTATTTGCCTGTTTTGTGCCAGTACCGTACCATCTTGATGATTACAGGTTTATAATACAGCCTGAAGTCCAGAATTGTGATGCCTCCAGCTTTGGTTTTCTTTTTCAAGATTGCTTTGGCTATTCAGGGTCCTTTCTGGTTCCATACAAATTTTAGGATTGTTTGTTCTAGCTCTGTGAAGAATGCTGGTGTTATTTTGATAGGAATTGCATTGAATGTGTAGATTGCTTTGGGTAGTATCGACATTTTATACTACAGTCTATACATTTTATAGACATTTTAACAATATTTGTTCTTCCAATCCATGAGCATGAATGTTTTTCCATTTCTTTGTAACACACACATGATTTGAACCCAAATCTCATTGACTCCGAAGCAGTGCTTTTCACCCTGACTTGATTTTGACTGGGTTGATTTTGCCCTTTCAATATCCTTCCCCTAAACCTAGACCCTGACAGCGGCTCTGGTTTTCCTGCCACAGTCCTCCAATATTCCATCATCCTTGACAGGCAGAAACACAAAGATGGTCAGCATTGACACCATTTTCTAAAAGGGCCTCAGTCTCTCCACAAGTCTCTTGAGTCCTCCAAGCATGCCTATGTTGCAAACGGGCTTCCTGGAAAAGCAGACCGTGGGATGGAGGTCAGCATCCAGAAGTTTGTCAGGAAGTACTCTTAGGGAGCAGGATTGAGCAGAGATGGCTGGGCTGGCATGTAGCCCCCACCAAGTCTCGGCCAATCGAAGGGGCGTTCTGATGCTGGGATGGCCGTTGAGCACAGGGCCACCGGCCTTTCCTGCCCGCATTACTCAGGCTTTGGATATGCGCTGCCCTAGGAAGGCACGGAACATTGAGCAAAGCAGATCTCTTTGGCTGAGATAGTTCCTGAGGGAGGCTGACAGCTGAGGATTGTGCGGGCAGCACTCCCAGTAGCAGGGAAGATTAAGGGGGTATTTCTGAGGGAGCTTTGTAGATGACACCTCCTCCAACACACACACACACACACACACACAATCCACGATACTCACAAATGCCTTGGAATTTTGTCTTTCAGAGGAAGGACAAAGAGAGGCTCCAAGATGCTGGTTATGACCCGAAAAGAGAAAATTGGGCTGCTGAACAGATCCAGCCAAGTTGCACTACTCGTGTCGCCCAGTTTTCAACTGCTTACAAGTGAGAGGACTTCTCCCTTGTTTCCTAATGACTCTTTCAAAATTTGCCTTCTGGAGCTCTGACTCACCACACATCTGAAAGCTTATTTAAGTGTTCCCAAGCTTCCTGTTCGAATATAGGGAGTCTACTAGGAGAATACAAATAACTCTAGGACCCCCTGGCCTTCAGTTAGCCCCTTCTCCTCCCTTCTCTAGACTTCTGCCGTCTTGGACCTCACAGACTATGTGATGTGAAAGGAGTGGAGATTTTTCTCTACAGTGCTAGATGCCATGACTGGTACATAGTGGGTGCTCAGTACAGGTCAGCTGCCCAAATGATGTGTTCTAGCTGGGAATTTAAACACCTCTTCTATTTTGGGATGAGCACTGCGTGTTGTATGGAAACCAATTTGACAATCAATTTCATATATTAAAAAAATAAAAAATAAAAAATAAAGTAAAATAAAACAAAATAAAATAAAAACCACACACACACACACACACAAAACACCTCTTCTAATCCTTGCAACAATCCACCACTCAGTCCCTCAGTCTTTGTGCTGAATGGTTGCCCACTGTCTGCCCAGTGCAGATTCATTTCCCAGGCTCAGACTTGGTACCAAAAGGATTGAAATTACTTCCCAGGTGTCCCTCTACCTAGGTATCCAAACACATAAGCTAGCTGGTAATTAATTTAGTTAAATCCTTGAGGCCTAAAAAAAATTAAAAAAAATAAAAACCGAGCTCACACATAGCATTCCAAAGAGAATTCAGTACTTCCCAACGAAGTCAAAAATACGGTTGACTCACATACACACGCAGAAAAGTCAATCACAGTTTCCCCTTAGTGAAGGCAAACTAAGCAAAAAAGCTACCTATCTTTAGAGGTAGACGCAATGATTTTTGCTAACACTGCATTTTGGAAAGATATTATCCTTATAAGATTTTTAAATGTCTTTTTGTACGAAATAAAATCATTCTGTGTTAAGACTCAGAACCCTCTCTATATCAATTCACAAAAATCTCTAATATTCTTTCCCTTTCTTCTGTCTATTTAAATGACAAGACTCTTGGCCCTTTTGCTTCCATCAATTTTTGTTTTTTGGCCTTCTCCTTGCTGTCAATAGGCTGATTTGACTGAAAAGATGTGTCCTGTTCTTGGCTCTGCCAGCAGATGGGCTGTATAGCTGACTTGACAAGTTTCTTTGGGTGGGGGAGACAGAAGTGACATATCGGGTGGCCAAGGAATGGGAAAATTTAGGTTATGGGTTAGAAAAACTTGAAAATGTATACTGTAAGTTTTAAAAGCACCATCAGGTTTTTTTTTTTAAGTTTATTTATTTTTGAGAGCGAGAGAAACAGAGAGCAAGCAAGGGAGAGGCAGAGAGAGAGGGAGACAGAATCTGAGGCAGGGTCCACGCTCTGACCTGTCAGCACCAGAGCCCGATGTGGTACTCGAACCCACAAACACAAGATCATGACTTGAGCCCAAGGCAGATGCTTAACCGACTGAACCACCCAGGTGCCCCAAGCACTGTAAGTTTTAAAGCACTAAAGTTATTCCTCATAACTGAAGTTACGTACAAATAACTTTAAAACAAAATAAGCGTCCAACTGCATTAGGTTTTATGAAAAGTTACTTCATTTGGGACAAAATATATAAATCAGATATCTCAATTTCCATCCAACTTTCTTCTTCAAATGTATAGGTCTCATTTACAACTCAGGGTTAATTGTAATGTGTCTGAGGATTTGAATGTTTGACATGATAAAAAGAATCTTTATGTTCATAATACAGTAGGCCTTTGCTTGTTTCTCTTTTTAAAAGAGCAGGACAAAAATTCAGAAAGAAACATATCTGGGATCTTACTGATTCTTCAGAGTTTTTGCCTTCTTAACATCTCTGCAATCATAAAACAAAACAGTTTGGCGATTACCTCTGCGTTCCACACAGAGCTTCAGGGTGGCCTGTAAGCCTCACAAAAGCCATTTGACTGGCCCTGTCTTCTTTGTGCTTAACGTGATGGCTGGCCCAGAGCAGGTCCCCAGTAACTGTTTAATAGGTAATGGAATAGAGCTGTTGCCTCATGGCAGGAAATAATCTCTCATGACCTGATGATGTAAAGGTAAAGAACATTGGCAGGAGATGCACACATCCATGAAGAATGTTGGAAGAGGAGAGAAAGGGAGGGAGGGAAATACACAGATTGTCTACCAGTTAACACCTTTGATACTTTTGATGATGTTAAGTCTGAAAACTTTCTGTTGTGCACTTTAAAAAGTAATCTGCATCAAGTAATACTTTTAGGTAATAAGCATTTATTTTATGCCTAATATGTTCCAGGCACCATTCTAGGCAGTGAAAAAATACAGCCATGGACAAATTCCCCACTGTCATGGAGTTATACTTCAGTGGAACCTGTATCACCAACCTGAAAGGCCAATAGTGATAACCCCATTTTTATGAGTAGGGAAATGACACAGGTTTTCTTCCATACTATGCCTGACATGCCTGAACTGTCCAGTGTTATCAAGTGGCACCGTTTCTGTATATTAGCATCCAAACGTATTTAAAGGCAGCTTTATAGACAAACCCAATCACTTTACACTGTATAACCAGCAACTGATACTCTAATTCAAGCAAGTTTTTACCACCAGGAAAATGGTCTATTTGAAAAATACATACATACATATACACATATAAATACATACACATACACACATATATACACATATATACACAAATATAATCTCCTAATATTTGCATTAATGTAGGCTTAGCACTACGAAGAGAATATTAATATGCCCCCAATTTTGCATGGTGTTTTGAACTATTTTTACATACTTTAAGTAGACTTCAAACTTGATTAATAATCAAGGTTGCTTTTCTATGAACTCCATCCTTTCCCTTAAACAGAAGTATTTCCATGGGCTTATTTGATTTTTAACAAAGTGAAAGTTTACTGGAAATATGGCAAGAGTTACATGCTAAAGCAAAACATTTGGGAAATTTAAACAAATATATAAATGAGTGTTCAACCTTTACAGAATGAGACAATACACAAGGAAACGTTTTAAAAAAGAAACCAAATTCAGTCCTCTTGAAAGATACTATAGACCTAATGATTAGACAGCAATTAGATATTAAGAACCACTTGATCCTAAATCCTTCAAAGGATTGTACAAATTGGACCTATTAAACAGTTTGAGCATTTAAATTTTATGCTGAATCCAACAGCTGAATTTAAATAATTTAGTAGAATTCTTTAACGTTTTAATTTTATCCACCAGAATGAAACACATTGGATTCTATTGTCTTTCGGTTTCATCAAACACTGAGTGTGGTGGGAAGAAAACCTGATCAAGGAGACTCAGGAGGCCTGGGTTTGGGTCTCATCACTGTGTATGACCTTAGACAGAAGTGTCATTTAAGCACTTGGAGCATCAGTTTTCTTTCTGCATCTCAACAGACCTTTTTAAAGATGGAATTAGGGGTGCCTGGATGGCTCACTCAGTTAAACATCCAACTCTTCATTTCTGCTCAGGTCATGATCTCAAGCTCCATGGGATCAAGCCCTGTGTCAGGCTCTGCTCTTACAGCACGGAGACTGCTTGGGATTCTCTCTCTCCCTCTCACTGACCTTTCCCGGCTCCTTCCTGTGCACACTCTCTCTCAATATAAATTTAAAAACTTAAAAAAAGATGGAGTAAAGGTAGGTGAAACTGCTCTGAAAACTGTAAGAAGGCATTTCATCGCATCCAACTTATTACTACTATTACTCTGCTGCTCTCCCAGCATTGCAGAGAGAACACTAATCACAGGTCTCTCCAACTCCGGGCTGAGGGGGTCACACCCGAGCAGCTACAAGTATCCCGTATCAGGCCAGACCACACTGATCCTCTCCTCAGTTGCACAAAGACGTCTAGGTGTTCTTCTGTGTCTCCAGTCAGTTGTTCTTTTAAACAAAATGAAAACTGGACTCACTGATTTGAGAGAACCAAGATTCTGTATGTAATTCACACTCTATATGCATTTAGCATAAGCTACACTACCAAAACCTTCACAAAATCTCCTGATTTGGTACATTCCTAGCAACTCTAGCCACGTAGTTTAGGATTTCCTTAGAAGTTCTGATAATTGATCGATGGATGAATGGATAAAGAAAATGTGGTATATATATACAATGGAGTTACTCGGCAATCAAAAAGAATGAAATCTTGCCATTTGCAACTACGTGGATGGAACTGGAGGGTATTATGCTAAGTGAAATTAGTCAGAGAAAGACAAAAATCATGACTTCACTCATATGAGGACTTTAAGAGACAAAACAGATGAACATAAGGGAAGGGAAACAAAAGTAATATAAAAACAGGGAGGGGGACAAAACAGAAGAGACTCTTAAATATGGAGAACAAACTGAGGGTTACTGGAGGGGTTGTGGGAGGGGGGATGGGCTAAATGGGTAAGGGGCATTAAGGAATCTACTCCTGAAATCATTGTTGCACTATATGCTAATTTGGATGTAAATTTAAAAAAATAAAAAATAAAGTTAAAAAAAATGAGTGGGTAGACAAACTGTGGTACTTCCATACAGTGGAACTTTCCAGCAATATAAAGGAATAAACTATTGACTCAAAAAAAAAAAAAAGTTCTGATAATTGCTGTAACAAATTTGTCCTTATTTCTCTGTTGATCCCTTTTTGACCACAGTATTGAGGTGTTTGGATATAGGGTGATCCTTATCCTTTCCCCACCTTGTTTTCTTCCAAAAGAAAAAGAAAAACAAAAACAAAACCCCTGCATTCACTTGCGCGTTCATCCCCATTAAAATTTTGTGCCTATTTTACCAACCATATCCTTTCCTGCTCACCCAAGTGTCTTTTCTGCCATGGTCTGTTGATGATATTTCAAAAGCCCAAGCCCTTCTCTTAGTAGTCATTCCTTTGTCACTGTTGGCAATTTTGCCAGATTTATCAATTCCATTTCTTCCCCAATGTTTCTCCATGTTTTCCCCACAGGAAAACACTAAGTACTTGGGGTACTAAGTACAGCCCCTGCTTTCAACCTTACTCTGCCTCCCCACTTACTCTTTCCCTTAGTCATGTGTCTGTACCTCCAAATCTACTGTCCTCGTAACAGAAATCTTTCATCCTCTTTGAAAAAAGTAGCCTCCACTCTTAAGTACTGAGGACAAACTAAGGATTGATGGGTATGTGGGGGAGAGGGGAAAGTGGGCGATGGGCATTGGGGAGGGCACCTGTTGGGATGAGCACCGGCTGTTGTATGGAAAGCAATTTGACAATAAAGTATATTCAAAAAAGAAAAGAAAAAAGTAGCCTCCTCTGTTTTCATTTTATTTATCCTCCACTTCTTATACATCTCAATGCTGCTATGAAAAACAATTTCCTAGAAATTGGAGCATTAATACTGGTTGTGTGATGATTAAGGATTACTATGTGTAATGGTATTGTGGTTTTGCTTTAAAAATGAGACCTTACCATTTGAGATAAATACTGAAATGTTTATAGGTAAGATATAATATCTGGGATTTGTTTTGAAAAGATACGAGAAGGGGTGGTGGGGAATGATAGGGCCAGACTGGCCATGCTGTTGGACCTAGCTAAGAGAAGTACATGAAGAGATCACTATACTCTTCTATTTTAATATTCTCTATAATAAAATGGCAGAAAGTTTTTTTCTCTTCACCTGCTATAGTTTGGGCTACTCTCATAAGATCTAACATAATATTTGGATGACTTTTGCCATTTAAATGTTACTACAAAACCCAATGACCAAAATACAAAATTACTATATCCTATGGTATATTAACATTATGTATACCAATATTAAATACCAATAATACAAATTACCATTTATTCTTTACTATGCACTAAGCTACTAGGCATTGTTAACGTGATTTACATAAATTATCTCAATTTATTCTTCACAATATGCCTATCAGGTAGTAATCACTAAAGGCTCAGAGGAGGTTAAGAAACTTGCCCCATATCATAAGGATGGAAATAAACACTTTAAATAAATGTTCATTACCAGTCCCAAATATGAAGAATATAATTATTCCCACAATAACTCAAACACAATGCTCACATTCATATTGATGTACTTCATTTCCAAATTATCATAAGCTATCACGTAGACTTGGCCAAAGACAAGGTTGAAATCAATTTACATTTACCTAGTTAATACTTGGTGGACTTAACAAATTTTATTTGCATTCACAATAAAATCAAGTATAATGCTAGCTGACTGTGCAGTCACTGTTTACAACCACAGTTGGAGGGAGGGAGGTAGCAAAGTTTAAAGGCAGCAGGTTTAGCCCCCTTAAAACAATCAATAGCTGTGTGCAACCATGGGAAATCTGTCCCTAAAGATGGTAGTGATCAATCCCCTACATGTTAGGCCATTGAATCCTGAGTAGTTCACATACATACACAAAATTTAGTGATTATATCTTAGATCAGCTTTAAAAACGTTCATGCAATTGTGGATTTTAATGCAGCACAGTTCCTTAAAATTGTCATTACGTCCTTAATGGAACTAATGCATTCCTAAACATATATTTTCACAAATTATTTCTACTGGCTTTAACTAAAAAACTGAAGATATTTTCATCTGGAAAATATCTAAATCCCAGGAAATAAAACTTAAGAATCCCTGTTTAAGGTACAAATTTTTTTTTTCAGTTCGTGCAACCTGCTGGCTTTTTAAAGAGTGTTTCTTTGGCATGAAAGGAAAACACAGGAGACATACAAATCTTTGTTAGGCTGTAAATTAACAAATCAGGGTACATGCTTCCTGAACACAGATCTCACTAAGTAAGAATGTTTACTAAAAAAAAAACAAAACAAAAACAAAAATTCTCAATGGGACCAGAAAAGGCTATAAAACGTTTTTTAAAGAAATTTCAAATCGATTCACTGTGTAACAAATCCAGTAACAAATGTCTTTATACAATTTCTTTAAAAGCCAGGTCCTTCTCCTAGCATATGGCAAATTCTTTTATTTACAAAAGCGCATATACAGAATCTCAGGAAATTGAGGTATTAGAAAATTGAGATATATTTATACAGCAGAGGTAGTAACGAAAATCCATAACTAAAAATGAGCTTATCTCTTGGCATTATAAAAACCTTACATTATAACCCCTACATTGTTTACATTTTCTTAAGTAGTAGAAGATAGATTTTGGCACTTTGGTGGTCTTTGTTATCCCTAGGTCTTTTAATTTGACGATCAAACACTGATTGCTCACAAACATATGCTTTGAGCTCTTTCTCCAGCAGTGTTGACAAGCTGTACCAAGCCCAGCACTCCCTTTGGCCAGGTGTTTTCCACCCCCACTCCTGCCCTTTTGATGAATTAAATGAACTAGATGACCAACTACAATCAAGGGTAACACACAACGTGGCCAGAGAACACAGCAAAATTAATCTTGTTCTCTCAGAACCAAAAAACACTTGCCTTTCCATCAGCATGAATGATCTTCCAGAATTAAAATTTAACTATAAATATGATATACTTTCGTATTCGTTTGACTACTGGTAAAATGAGAAATGCCCAACCTCATTTAGGGATGAAATGACCTCAAATTCATATAAACTGAGAAATTATTAGGCTTAACTATGTAAAATATCTTAACACTGAAAAGACAGGACAGTCTCATCAAAAGCTCATTTTTGGCACTTGAATCTGTGCATCTCTGCAACCCAGAAGACTTCCAAATAAAAACTGAGAGGGCTCTCAGAAGGGCTACATCACAACGGGGGCAGGGAGAGAGGTGGTGTCAAATACTGTATTGATGCAATAGACAGTCAATAGAAACAGTGCAGCTATACTCTTGCTTAGAGATCACTTTTAATCATGACCCTTCCATTTCATAGTTCAATAAATTACTAGCCTTAAAAATTCTACTGAAAAAATGCTTTCCTTAGTTACTCCCACTTAAATATTACCTAAAGCTATGCTGTCCAATAGCCACTAACCGCATGTGACTTTAAATTTCAATTAATTAAAATCAAAAATTCACTTCTTCAATCATAGTTGCTTCTCTTCAAGGGCTCACTAGCTACATGTGACTAGTGGCTACTAGAGAGCCACTAGTCTTTGTGGCTGGAGAGCACAAAGAACATTTTTATTATTGTAAAAAGTGCTATTGGATAGCACTGATCTGAAGAAAGTGCAGTGTGCTATATGCTCATGAGATTTTTCACTCTTTTTGAAAGCTGTTTAAAAGTATCACCATATCTCTGGGCTACAGATGAATAGTGATCTCTGCTCATAGCTGTCACAGGACGGTGTCAACTTTCCGACCATCACTCAATTTATGAGGTACTCAGGAGTTTCATGTAAGTAAGACTCAAGTAAAACATGAACTCAAGATATTTTCGCTATCTGACTATAAAAGAACAAAGTGAAGATTGCATGGATGATGAAAGTAATTCAGCACTCGTATTTAAAACAGATCTCTTTCTTCTACTAATATCCATAAATCTTCAAATATAAAAGCATGCGTAACTACCATTTAAAGCTTCTCATGAGAATGGGGCAAATAGCCCAGATATTGCTCTATTTTACTTTGGTGTTTTAGCAAGGGGGCGGGGGGGTGGGGGGGGGACATTACTTAAGTACAAACAACAACAACAACAAAATAGTAAATTAAAATAAAAACAGTCTTAGGAATTGCTACCAAACAAGGACAAAAAACCAAGTTTCGGTTTTAGGCATGCAAAAATGCTCTCATTTGTATTGATATCTGATATCTGAGTGGACTAACTTTGAATACTTTTAGGAAAATCAAGTTCATGTTATTTTCAAATTTACTTTGTCAGAACACAAAGTAGATAATAATTATATATCACTTCTTCCAAATAATTCTTGGATGGGAGGCACGAAGTGGGGAGCTGAATAGATTGCTTGGTTTTTTTTTTTTTCTTAGTAGGTAAAAGCAGAACAACTCAATCATAAAATGCACACAGCTGTATCTAAAAGAAAAATGCAAACACAACTTAACCAACTTTATTTGACTGCATCTTATTTAGACAGCTTGCACATTTCAAATCCCATTAAATCTCTCTCTCCAAAAGGATATGGGACAATAGAAGAAAATTATGCAGCAATATCCAGTCATCAAACAGCAGTCCAATATTTTGAAATACACGTGATATTTTATAGATACTCAACTCATATCTGACGTCAATATAATTTATGGTTATGTTTTTACAAACCTGAAAGCCCTGTAACATTATAGCACTCATTTTAGTGATGTCATGGTGCACTGAAAAGTAACTCTGATGCACTACCAATTTGCTTTTATCTATGCTCCTGGAAAGTGATGAACTTCATGATTTTTAGACACCATAATAAATATACACATCCAGTCTTATACATGTCAGCCAATACCATAACACAGGGCAAGGTAAAGTTAAAACATGTGACAAACAAACTCCTTTACACAGATTTGTCAAGCAAGTAGGGAGGGCAATTTACTCAGTAAGTAGGGAGGGTAAAAAACCAATTTTTTAATTTTACTTTTTTAATTTTGTTGGCTTCAACTTCAAAAACTACTGTCTGGTTTCTGATCTGTGGACTCCCCTAGAGTAGTTTCATCCTAATGTAAGGGAAATTACAATCAGTCCACACATCAATGGTAGCATACCCGTTAGCTTCTTCAATACTAACATATATAGCTTCATGGTAGCATGTATAAAATGTTCAGCAGTACGAACTGCCAAACCAGTGTCAGTGGATAGTACAGTCAGTCTTTAAGAGGCAGCACCCCGTTAAAAGAAAGTTGCACCAATCTTGCTCAGTTTTAGCCAAGTGAACTCACGCTATCAATTTTAAATGAGATTGTTTTAAGATTATATAAGAAAGATGAAAGCCCAATATCAAAAAGTAAATGAATGTTTGATGCTGCTTCAACTGGAATGGAGACTTAGTTTTGATGCTGGGTTATCATGCTAGACATTAAAATTTTAGTCTACTTAAGTAAACAATTTTTGTATACCCAATTAAAGACATAAGGTAGACATTTCTGTTCAACATACACCAGGCTGAACAATACGGCAACCATCTGACTTTTTAGCCACATGGTTAAGGTCACGTTTACAAACACCCAGTCAGTTCAGCGAAACCTGGTCAATTCTGGGAGAAAAGGTCAGTAGAGATGGTTTCATTGACAGCTCGCCAAAACATAATGGCTGAAATGAAAATCTAGCATGTATCTATCTACTTTAGAACCGTCCCCATTAGGGAGTCAAGCAAATGTATGTTCATCAACAATCATTACTAATGAATCAGCAAGTCAAATATAAAGTGGTGAGATAAAATTTGATAACTCTTTTAGTTCAGTTCCCTCCATATCAAAAATAACAGAAGCATCACTATGATTGGCATTCCTCTAAATGCTAGAGCCCAAATGACATTTGATCAAAGACATACTCAAAACAGTCAGCTGGAAAGCTGAGTATTGAGTGATCGTTATATTTTAACGCAATCAGTACTCTACCCATTAAACTTTCAAGAGCAATATAAAATGAAAGAAAAAGTTGACTTTAAAAATGAGGAACTATAAATGATCCCACCAGCAGGAAGATTTTATTTTCACCAAATCTGTGTATCTTTATTTTTAAAATACTTGTTACCATGTTCACTTTCAAGACACTGCACTGAGCAAGGAGCAGCTTTCCTTTAAAAAAAAAAAAAAAAAAGGCAACAAACTTTCCTGAAAGGGGGCTTTTACCAACTGTTAATGGAGGTAGGGTTTTTAAAAATACAGTAATTATAGCCATAAAATAAAATTCAAACCAAATCCTAGAACAGAAGTAAAGCATATCCAAATTAAAGAAAAAACAACATAGTTCCTACAAAACATTTTTCACAGAGAATCAATCTTTTTTTTTTTTTTTTTTTATGGGTCCCTAGGTTTTCCAGTTAAATTATCCATCACAGGTTTCCTGACTCAGTTGAAAGCAATTAACTTATAAATTTGTTACACTGCACAGATTGACCAAAATACAATGTAACTGAACATGGTGATAACTATTAAGAAAACCCATAAAACTCACTCCAAAAAAATATTCCAATTTTCCCTTTTGTTTTTCTGGAAACTAAGCAAAGCTTCCCCAAGAATTTGCTTAAATAAGTGAAAAGAAAATAAAATCAGTTTAAAATGGATACAATGAACCTTCAAATTTATTTCCAAGGCCAAGAACCAAAAGTGAAACAATTTAAGAAATGGAAGCAATGTGAATCCAAATCAAGTGGGAAAAAGTTCCAGCTACTTTGTAAAAGCTGTTCTTCACAGCTTAGCAATAATTTTGATTAAATAAAATCATACCGATTTACATTAATTTTCTATTCTTTTCCAAAAATTCCCTCACTCTCAAAAAAAAAAAAAAAAAGTGCATCCAAAACCCAGCAATTCCCGGCTCCATCAACTTTTCTCATCCCTTTTGAGTCATTTCTCAAAGATTTTCCAAGTAGATTCAACTTCTTACTGTAAGGAAAGAAGGGACTTTACAGTAAACCACTCTGTCACTCACCTGGAAAAAAGTATCCAAATTATAAAAATCTGAAATAATTTATTATCAAATTTAGAATTTAAATAAAAACAAAAGTTTGCTTGCAAAGGCCTGAAAGAAAAGGAAAAGAGAGCATGCATTCAAAAACTAGAGATGAAGACAAATATACTTATCTACACAGGCACTGGCAGACGCAATTTAATTGTTATCTTTACTCATTGTAAGACACACCCAACCCTACATAACATTTTTTTTCATTCACTAATCACTGAGGTACCAATATCCAAGAATGGAAAATTTAATATTGAAAAAATAAAACCTAAAATTGAAGCTTTTCCCCCACCCCCTTCAGAAAACTATGGCAGGTTTCATGTGAAATGTTAGTATACTTAGAGATTTTTACAATCTACATTGGCTTTTTTAGGAACAAAAATCATGTTCCACTTACTGGTTCTGTGACAAAATGATCACTGTGTAAATAACATTGTCAGCAGACTTTGCAAATGAACAAACAAATCTTGGCTATCAACTGGCACATCTTGCTGGTACCAAAAGAACTCTTTAAGTTTAAAACAATCTCTTTTAATTCAGAACAAATGCGCCATGCCAAAGTGCAACAAATATTGTGCGACACTCAATGAGACACTGACAGGTAAGAGCTGCATGGAAATTACTAAATCCACCTGCAAAGCAATTCTGTACAAATTGCATTGCATGCAAAGGTCGATTCTGTGTGGTTGGAAAGTTGTTCCTTGGTATCAGTTTCTCAACGCAGCCACAATTTAAGTCGCAGTGCATCAACTCCATTTAAATAGTATCTGAACAGCCTCTTATCTCGAACAAAACCAAGATTTTCATAAAGTTTCAAAGCAGACTTATTCGTTATTTCTGTTTCCAAAACAACCTTCAAAAAAAATATGAGAAAACTAAGTTATAATTTTATATATTTGAAATTAGCTTATAATTTCTTAAGTTGACAAATCACAAAGTAAACATCAAATACTTAAGAAAAACATTCCATATCGGTTTTAAGATTGATGGTGAAAACAATAAATGTTAATGATGTAAAGAAAGAACCCAGAAAATGGTCATCGTAATAGTAATTTTCTCTTGGGGCAAGAGGAGGTAGGAATGCGGACATTTTCTGTTCTATTGATTTTTGTGATGTTTGGAATTTTTAGCAATGAGAATATACATTTTATACTAAAACAAAGATGAATTATTTCCCCGTGGAGAAAAGTAGTGTGACAAAAAGATGAAGAAAAGAAAAAAAATCAACAATACAAACTTTAAGAAAATACAATTTGACCTCCAACTCCTAACTCCTATATTTTCATTAATTTGTCGTCATTTATCCTGGCAACAACTACCCTATTTGTCTAGAATCTAGACCAGAATCTGCAAATTACGGCCCTGGAGTCAAATGTGTCTATTGCTTGTTTCTGTCAGTAAAGCTTTATTGGAACACAACCATGGCCATTTGTTTCCATGATGTCCATGACTCCTTTTTCAATACAAGGCAGAGTTGAACAGTTGCAACAGAGATCTATAGTCTGCAAAGTCTAAAATATTTACCCATTAGGCTCTTTGCAGAGAAAGTTTGCCAATCCTAGACCAAAGATACCCAAACATTAGTTAACTGGATTGCAGACACCCTCCTCTGGAGTTTCTGAGTAGATTTGGGGTGGGGCCCAAGAATTTATATTTAAAAAAAATCGCCAATTGATGCTGATGATGCTAGTTGGAAAACAACAGTCTGAAACCATGGACTATACATTAGGGACATCAACACTGAACAGAAGAACACATAAAATATTAACTTCTGAGTTGTTTTTAGTATTACTGAACAATGGCCCTGACAATGAAGAACTGACACTTTTTGAACATTGTGTGATTTTCTTTTATTATTATTATTTCTACCTTCCTCTACCCAACCATCCTCTATCCCATCCTCCTACCTTTTATATACACAGCTCTATTTGCCTTTCTATTGATTCTCAACCTACCTCATTGAGAATTGTCAACAAAGTGAGCCACAGTTACTGTTGGGATGTCATAACCCTCAGGTGTTTGAAATGAGACAAAAGGGCAAAGTATAATTAAACAAGGGTCCAAGTGAAGCCTATGAGTCACTTTCTATCTCAAGCTACCAAAACATTTGACAAATATTCAAGTAGATGTAAATAATAGAGAAGAAAATGTACTTCATCATATCCAAAACTGAACTCAACTCCTCCTCAATTCCACGTGTCAGTAACAATGCCTCAAACCTGAAAACCTAGGAGTCACTATTGAGCTTCTTTCCTCTCTACCCACCCCCCCCATATACATCCAACCACTATTTCTCTTCTCTCTTAAATCTCTCAAATAACCTCTTTTCCTTCTATCCCTACTCATACCACTGTAGTCCAAGCTGGCATCAACTTTCACTGTAATTACAAGATACTCCTAACTCAAAAAGTCTCCCATTTTCTTTAAGTAGAATGATGTTCTTGTTAACCTCTGTTTAGAACCACTTACTGACTCCCTTTTGTCCTCAAGATAAAGTTCACAAATTATAGATAATCTAGGGGCACCTGGATAGCTCAGTCAGTTAAGCATCCGACTCTTGATTTCAGCTCAAGTCATTATCTCATGGTTTGTTAGACAGAGCCCCGCATCAGGCTCCACATTGACAGCCATGATCAGGCATGTCAGTCACTGACAGTCATGATCATGTGAAATTGTGATTTCACAATTCATGAGACTGAACCCACATCAGGCTCTGTGCTGAGCCTGCTTGGGATTCTTTCTCTCCCCCCGTCTCTTTGCCCCTCCCACACTCTTTCTCTCTTTCAAAATAAATAAACTTAAAAAAAAGTTTAGAAAATAAATAAAGATAATCTAAACAAACTTAAAAGGCCCTCAAATTACGGCATCTACCTACCTCACCAACTTTGCTTTAGGTCTACCCCCTGGTTCTCCATGATCAACACTAAACTTTCAGTTTCTGGAACCCACCTTGATCTTTCCCACCTTAGATCTTTCACATAAATTGTTTTCTGTCTGGAAGGATGCTCTTCCTGTCCTCTTTGCTTTTGGCCTTAGCTTGTTACTTCCAGACTGGATGGATTATCCCTTTCTTTTTATACTACCCCGCTGACTTCATTCAACATTTGATGACCATGTCATCTCTCCTAGCTGATGAGCCCAACAAGGGCAGGATCATGTATACCTCCTTCACAGCCATTTCCTGTATACCTAACACTGCCTGACAAATAGAAGGCTCTCAGATATGTTAATTATATGCATCCTTAGCACCTTTCATTATGTTACACACATTACTTAAATATTAAACAAAAGTATTATTAAATTTTTAAATGACCAAAGGGCTTAAAGAGAAAGCATCATCTTAAAGCAATTGAGCAAATCACATGCTAAATCTTAAATTTTAAAAGATCTAAAAACAGGTAATTAATAATTCAGGATAAAGAGAAAATGTTCCTAGGAAGGAACATTTGTCTTATTTCTTTTTAAGTTTATTCTGAAAGAGAGACAGACAGACAGACAGTTCTGTGCACTGTCAGCACAGAACCCAATGCAGGGTTGATCTCACAAATTTTGAGATCATGACCTAAGCCAAAATCAAGAGTCAGACGCTTAGCTGACTGAGCCACCTAAGCACCCCCCTAGGAAGAACATTTAAAGAAATGTTGTACAGCAAACAAGCTCGTTTAAGATAAGAATAAAAGTCAACAATTTTTCTCTACTCTTAAAAATATGGAAATTTATTTTTTAGTAATGTATACCATCTTCCAGTCTGGGACAGTCCAGTCTGATCAATACAGGTTTTCAATTTTGAACAAATCTCTTGGGTAACTCCTAGAACTCTGTTTTAGGCCACCACCTAATTACAGCTAAAATGTTACATCAAAACAATATGTGAAGCAATAAAAGTACAACTCAAAACTTGGAACTTGATTTCACAGAAAAAGGAGTGACAGGTTTGTTTGTTTTTTTTTAAGCTAGTATTTACTGATGGCTTACTAAATGCTATGTAAAGCATTTATATGCATTGTCATTTTATATCCATTTGTGATGTTATTTTCATAAATATCCTATGAAATAGATATGATTTTTCTCCAGTTAACAAATGAATGAAACTCAAGGCCACCAGTAGTGCAAAAACAGACCAGACTCCATATCTGAACTAGACCTTATAATATCCACTCTTCTGTGCCTCCCCCTGATTCTTTCCCCAGAGTAAACCAAAGCGGCAATGGGAGATCTAACCTACTTATGACACAATGAAGGGGACCTAAGTCCATGTTCATTAGTATTTGGCAACTGAAAATATTAAGACACATCTGAGGCTAATTATGGCTACATAAATACACACTTGAGGTGTGGTAAAGAGTTGAATTCGCCTTTGTTGGCATCCTAGCAGATGAGTGAAATACAGCCCAATTACACAGACATGGAATTATACAAAGGGCTGACCTTATTTAAAACCAAAGGATAGTCTCGGTACACTCACATTCTGTCAATAAAGAGATCATCTGACAAAATAGGAAATGTCAGAAAAAAGTAACTTTTTAATACTTAATCACTTAAATTCTCTTAAATTAAAAGAGAATCTGGGTTTACAATGAAAACTCAGTATGAAACTATTCGTTTAGTCCACATCATGGGAGTATTACATAGGAAGCCAAAGGATAATGAGGTTATTTTGGTCCCAAAGAAACTTGGCAAAGTTGAATTCTACTTAACAGAAAAAAAAGATTACAGTGAAGTTCCACGGATTCTCTTAGCAACAAACCACTGTCAGGACAAGCCAAACTATTACAGTTTAGAAAGCCTTTTTTAATATTTTAGGCTGGAACTGCTGGAGGGAGGGCAAGCTGTTCACTGTTAGAACCTAAACACTAGCTTATCATCTGGCACTTCATAGACCTTATACTGACACTGCTGAATAAACTTTATTGTTCTTCATAACATTCCTTTAAGATCAGAATTACTACCACATTGCATACACAAAGAGAAAGACTATAAAAAGTTAAATGACTTGCCTACAATCACACAACTACTAAGTGACAGAAGATGAATCTAGAACCCAGGATTCTCATACCCAGTTCTTTAATTTTCTTTAATTAGGACAGACTACTCGATCAAAAAATCCTTATAGTTTAAATAACTCCGTTTTACTCTGTTCTTTACCTAGCAGCCTCTGTTTGATAGCCAAATAGGTTTCCAGCGAAACTAAAAATGTTCAACATATAATTGTTAAACATAGAAAGCTTAAAAGTCACCTTCGTACATTATCAAAAAATAATAAAAATACCTGATATGTATTTGTACATAACTAAATACCATATGTATTTTGTTACTATGTAACAGATTTATTACTGGTTATGCTAAATTAGACCACTGTTGGTAGGAATGTAAATTGGTACAGCCATCATGGAACAGTACGGAGGTTCCTCAAAAAATTAAAAACAGAACTACTATGTGATCCAGCAATCCCACTTCTGGGTATATATCCAAAGGAATCAAAATCAGGACCTCAAATAGGTACTTAGTATCAAATAGATACTCCCATGTTTATCACAGCATTATCACAACAGCCAAAATACGGAAATAACCTATATGTCCAATGTCTGTCAACAAATGAATGGATAAAGAAAAGGAGCATATACAAACAATGGAATATTTTTCAGCCTTAAAGAAATCCTACCATTGTGGCAACATGGATGAACCTGGAGGACATAATGCTAAGTGAAACATATCACACATAGACAAATACTGCATGATATCACTTATATGTAGAAACTAAAATAAACTCATAAAAGCAGAAAGTAGAATGGTGGATCCCAGAGGAAATGGGAAGATGCTGGTCAACTAAAAATAGAGCACATAGAGCACATTTAAACTCAATTAAGAAATGTGGTGTATTCTCATCATATAGGAGTTAATTCTGAGTATTGACATCACAGCAATCATACTTTAAATCTAAAAAAAATTTCTGAAATTTAAATTCCCAGAGATGAAGACTTCAAAAGGACATCTATAGATTAAAGGTAAAGCACTGTTCATCATGCTGACCAATCACCCCATTCTAATTTATTTCAGGAAAAAAGCACACAAAAGTAAACAGCCACTGTGTGGGTTATTTTAGATATACGAATCCTACTTTAAAAATAACATTCTAGGGGTGCCTGAGCGGCTCAGTCGGTTAAGCATCTGTCTGACTGATTTCAGCTCAGGCCACGATCTCAGTCGTGAGAAGGAACCCCACATTGAGGTCTATACTGGATGTGGAGCCTGCTTAGGACTCTCTCTCCCCCTATCCTTCTGTCTCTCCATGCGTGCATGCAAGTGCTCTCTAAATAAATAAATAAATAAATAAATAAATAAATAAATAAAGACATCCTAGAAAACTCATTCATGCTATTTGTGTGTATTTTTCTTACTATTTCCCCTAATGTAATACACAAAGCCAAGATGCTTGTCCTAGTAGCCACCAGTATGGCAGCAACAGCATGTGTGGGTGTAACCAAATTCAAGCCAGATCAGTAATATGGGTAATGCATTCTCATTCATGAAGCAACAAATCCCCTTGTTTCTTTTTTTAATGCTATAATTTTTTAGACAGCTCCAAATATACAGAAAATGAAAAACATCTTTTAGTTATGCTGTTTTAACATGTCTAATTCTGACATAAAAAGTTAGGAAAGTCATAGTAAGGCAAAATGAAAACATCTATTAGATCAGGAGAGTCTTTCATTATTATTTGAACAAAAACATGATCTACATTTCAACTCTGTGATTACTAATTTTGGTTTAATATGCTGTGAAATTATTTTAAAAATGACAAGAGCAACCAAGAGCAATATAAACTCAGCTCAAGGTCACAAATTCTACAAATAGAAGAGAAAGTAAAAATTGACTGGATGTGCATGGTAAGGCTTCACAGAGATTTCCAAATGTCACTTTCTCTACAGGTGCATAGATTTAAACATTTCTATCTTTATAAGAATAAAAAAAAAAAAACAGTACAACCTAAGTAGTAGAAAATGTAATTTAAATCCCTTTTCAAATGTATTTCTGATAATTTGTCAAAACTCCTTAACACTTTTAAAGAAAGGAAGGTTGGCCTAACTTAATAAAAGTAAAATTACATGTTGGTTATTTCAAAATTGGTCACTGCATCCTTAGAGAATTAAAATTTCAGTTTTCCTCAGAACAATGAATTATATATGACTATTTTTATGTGCAATTTTTTTTTTTACCAAAAGGTATTTTAACTGATTAATAATGCTGTAGATACTTTTTTTTTTAATTTTTAATGTTTATTTATTTTTGAGAGAGAGAGAGACAGAGTGTGAGTGGGCAAGGGGCAGAGAAAGAGGGAGACACAGAATCCGAAGCAGGCTCGAGCCCCTGAGCTGTCAGCACAGAGCCCAATGTGGGGCTTGAACTCATGAACTGTGAGATCATGACCTGAGCCGAAGCCAAACACCAAACCGACTGAGACACCCAGGCACCCCTCCCTGTAGATACTTCAAAAAATTTTACTATGTACAAAAATAAGATAACTGCTCTTCCCAGAAAGCTTATAGAAAGCTCAAAGAGAAAGACAAGTTAACAATTATGCAAGTCGAAATTCACAAGTACATTAAAAAAAAAAGGAGGTACAGATAAGATGCTGGTGGCACAGAACTAATTGGTCAACCATCATACTCTATCGCAAATGCCACACTAAGTACTAAGAATACAGCAGTAAACAAGAAAAGGCATCTCTGCTCTCCACAGTGGCTAAGGCAGACTCTGAACAAGTAAATTTCAGTGAAGTATATTTTACAAAAAGAAACGTTAAGAAAACCACAGAAACTACACAATTGATTCTGTCCAGAAGGATTAAGGAAAACTTTAAAAAATTGTTATTGTATTGGGTCTTAAAGACTGAGAACTAGTTTAACAAGTAGGAGGGCCAAAAAGCTACTAGGCCTAGCAAACACATCAGTGAGAAAGTAGTTACAATGGATTGGAGGGGGAAGAAACCAAACCAAAGGGGATGAAATGGTAGTAAAAGGAAGTGGAACCAACAAACACAAATTATCAAGAATTAGAAGAGAGAGGGGGATAGAATTGTTGCTTATATAGTTTAAAACTCAATGAAAGGGAGAGTGAAAGCCTTATAAGGAGTAAACAAAATTCTAACTCTGCATAGAGCAAATCCTTTATCTGAACAATATGGGACACACTAAATTTTGTTTAAAACATGGAAGAGTTAAAAACAAAACAAAACAAAAAACATGGAAGAGTTCTTTAATTCAAAGGCAGAGTAATTCAAACTGCAAAAACGTTAAGTTCATTGAACTATCTCCGTTTCAGATTAATATTAAGTAAAACTCATTGCTTCAAAAGAAAATTCAGAACAAGATCTTTAGGTCCACAATGAAAAGAGTATTTCTACCATAAAACGTATCACTAATTTAGGACCTAACTTTGAGACTAAAACAATATAATCCAAATCTCCGTATCATTCCCCAGAACTTTCAAAGAAAAACCAATACCATTTAAACATTTGCTCAGTTAAGGTAAGGCACACACCCTGTCTCGCAGGTAGTGACTAGGATAACTCACAAAACGCATAGCTATAAGGAACATAATACTCCTTGTTCATAACATCCCTGCTCACTGGAAACCACTCTATTCAGGAGCAGTAGAGGATCAAAACATGGTCTTATCAACCCAAAGATTTTTCCAAATTCTTCAGCAACTTTTATGAAGCTTGACTTCTCTTCCTGATGAGCTACACCAGTGTGACTATGGTCCAAACAGATCAACATATGCAGTCCAATCCTCCTCTGCAAATTTTAGTTACATTAAAATGGTCACGGTCACTGGATCTTTTACTTCTTGATATTAATAGCTGTGAATTATATGAGATCCTCCACTGTATGTGAATTATCTTATTTGAAATAACACTGAATGCCCTGATATCTCAGGATGACTTCCTCCGTGCTACCCAATGTATCTGTAGGCCTACTCATACAACCATTATTTAGTGTGGCCTGTCGGAATACAAACTAATGTGAACAAGGAGCATGAGAATAGTCTAGGGTAAATCTCTGTATTCTGACATGGAAACACGTTCACAAGATACTGTTAAATGAAAAAGTAATTATTGCAGAATAATAATTATGGTTTAGTTTGTATAAAGAAAAACTATTACACAGCTAAGATGTGTACTTAGAATGTGAGGATACATATTTAAAGATTAACAGTAGCTATAAGTGGAAAGAAGAACAAAGCATTGAAGAGTGTGAGGACAGTGAAAGAAGGGACTTTGCACCCCCAAATATACACATACATATAATGGTTAATGAGTGTGTATAAATTTTGTACAGAAAAAAACCCACCTTAAAAAATTACCAAAACAAGTTACAAACTTTTGGGGAAAAATTACCTAATTTCAAGTATTTTGAGAACTCTCTAAGGCATATTTGCCCTCTAATAACAAAGCCAACTGTCCCTTGTAACGTTCATAAAGTTACTAGCATCATACAACTTTGTTCCTTCATAGTCACCATTGCTATATCAAAAACATCTACACTTCTCTAGTTTATACTTATTCTCTTCCACCTGAAACAGTAAATTGTAACATTCCCAACCATCACCATTAGTTATGGAGCACTCACCATGTATATGGCACAGTGCTGTAGGATACCAAAAAATTTATACCTATGGTTAGGCTGTACAAACAAGCTAAACAGAAGAGATGCTCTTAGGTTGAAACATAGACAGGTCTAATTTTAAAAGTGGTTGTCTTTTTTTCTCCTTAGCCTTATCATTAGCTAATGCTGATTTTTTTTTTTTCAAACATGAAATGTCTTTCATATGAACTGACAGTTGGCCCATAGATTAAACAAAAAAAAAAGTTATTTAGAGAGAAACTAAGGCCGATATGTAAGGAAATTACAGTAAGATATGTAATAAGAGCCACCTTAAATGACTTAACTGATAACAAATCCTCTGAATACCAATTCCTCTGAATACCAATTATTTACTGAAAATGTCTAAGATTTCACCTTTATGTTTTGACAAAGAACAAATTTTAGCTCCCATTATCATCTTAGAATTTGTTCTAGGTCAAAACTCAAGTGCTTTTCACCACAAGCTACAATGTTATAGTAATAGTTTGCAATGAAATCTGCAATACAATTTATTGTGGGATATTTATTTAAAAACCAAACTGATAAAATACAGACTAGGAAAAAAGGTTTTAAACATTTAGAAAGACTTACCTCATCACAGTCTCCTTCAACCATGGCATATATAGCTTTCTTAACCAAGTTAGTACCTAGAATATAGATCTGAGTATTAATGAAGGAAAATTTAGTTTCTTAAGGATACCTAAATTATCGTATTTATAAGCACAGAAATATCAAATGCTGGGTTCTACCTTGAACGCAGACAACAGACTATCTTAAGTGAGAAAAAATTCAGATTTAAACTGAGAGCCCAACAAACCTACACATAGTAATATAAGTTCCCTCTTAAAAGACATAGCTCCTTAGGCATCTCTTTTTCTCAGGTGTAATTATTTGCTCCAAGCAGGAGTTTGTGCTCTTCTGTTTGAAAGTAAGAGAAAAGGGAAAAAAGAAAAAGGCAAGATATGGCACGGCCAGAACAGCCCAGGAAATCCTTGAACTAGCCAGAAGCTACAAGACCCTTGGGCCAATCTTGCCAAAGATCACACCAGAAACTGCTGTGGCCCAGAGTGGACCCAAGACACTGGGTTGGTTCCTACAAACCTTCCAGTGAGTCCGGGCATTCCCAAATGATGCCAGTGGTATCTCTGTAAATGTCTAGCTAAATGTATCCTGGTTTAGGGTCAGATACACGTGGTACATTAAAGGGAAAAAACTGACAAATCTGATTCTAAGAAAACCAAATTGTTAGGAAATCTCTTCATTTTCAAACCATGTACATGAACAAGAACACATTACATGGGCCAAACAAAATGTCTGAAGGTCAGGATGCAATCCTCAAGCCACCAGTTTCTGCCCTCTGAACTAGACAGATAATTGCCTATCATTTGCCATGAGCTCTTACCAGCTCTTTTCAATGCATCAATATAACAGGTCCAATTCATTAAAAACCCTAGCAGTAAACTCTAACACTATAAAAAATAAGTTGGTTAAAACTAATGTAGTAAGTCAGCATACTCACAATGATTTCTCATGACCTCTCAGACTGTATGAAACTCTTAAATTGGACAATAATACTCGTATTTGAAACAACAACAACAAACTACAAGTGACAAACTGCTAGTAATTAAATACCGGAATAGGCATCAATTCTTCTTTCACAAATACTTACTTAGCTTCACTAGATCCCAGGATTTGACATGCTCTGACAAGTGCTCAATCCCCCATCCTGAACAAAGAGCCAGTAGGTCCTAGACACTAGGACAGTAGTTCTTAACCAGGCTTATATCACAGTCAGCTGGGGACACTTCAGTCCTACTTCTAACAGGACACACAACATTCTCAGGAAGAGAGACCGAAACATTTGTTTTTAAACCACCCACATGATTCTAATGACCATTATAAATCATAAGTATAAGATTGACTGAAAATGCCAGGAAAAGTAGACCCAAGAAAGAGATGAATTTGGGAATAGTAGGAAACAATTCTCCTGGTCCTCCCTGAATTGCTAATATAATGTTTGAGGACTAGAACTAAATAATGGTAACAATTTCTCCTTAATTTTGCCTTGAGCTCCACTTAACCCAAGTATAGACAGCTCCTAGAGGGCTGTGATCAAGTGCCCCAAAATGCTATTAAGAGCTGCAGTACGTAGTACAATGCAAAGCATTTTGAATGTGATCAAAAAAATGTTTGGGGGGCGCCTGGGTGGCGCAGTTGGTTAAGCGTCCGACTTCAGCCAGGTCACGATCTCGCGGTCTGTGAGTTCGAGCCCCGCGTCCGGCTCTGGGCTGATGGCTCGGAGCCTGGAGCCTGTTTCCGATTCTGTGTCTCCCTCTCTCTCTGCCCCTCCCCCATTCATGCTCTGTCTCTCTCTGTCCCAAAAATAAATTAAAAATGTTGAAAAAAAAATTAAAAAAAAAAAAAAAATGTTTGGAAGTAAAAACTGATTCACTTGTTACTTATTAGAAAGATAATTTCTCAAACAAAACACTAATAAAGAAAACAATTCATTTTAGGAACATTTTGAAAATATTTTGAAATAAAAATAACCTTAATTTTCTCCCCTTAGCTTCTTTCTCATTTCTATACATTTACATTTAAGTCTTTTGCTTCAAAAAACAAATATGAAAATAACTTATGCATTCTTTTAGTGACATAATATTTTCCTTACCAATGCCATTTCTCCTGTACTTGGAATCCACGGCTAACATGGCTATATAACCTCTGCGGAACATCTTTTTGTGCATATCCAACTTGCAAACGATGGCACCTACACACTCCTCCCCTACCATGGCCTTAAAAATAAACAAACAGTTATGAAGAATACATTGCCATCAGGTACCGCACAATTACCCAGGGAAACAGCAACCAACCACTGGTCAGCATTTTTGAGGAAAGAAGAGAGAAGAATTCTAGTAACAGAGCAATCACAGAAGTTTCAGAAATCTAAATCCCAGAACTCCTTCAGAAGTTCCAGTTTTAAAATCTTTCAACACTGTTTAGGGCATAAATGTCTTATGCTCATTATCAAAGCCTGGGGGGAAAAAGCAAGATTTCCACAAAGTTAATACTCAAGTACTTTATAAGAAGTGCTTATAATTATTTGCAATAAAGACCTACATATTTAAGATTTGGGGAGAAATATGTGAAAGTAATTTTTTTAAGAAAATGTCTCTTCAAAAGAAAGAAAGAAAATGTCTCTTCATTAGGGTATAAAATACTGTGAAACTTATCAAAGTACTATAAATTTAAATGTAATTCTAACAAAGTTTTAGTGAAAGACAGAACACCTAATATTTATACTACCTCACAGTAGAGTTCGATTTTGAGCAGGAATAAAACAAAAACAAAGACAAAAAAATGCAAACGACTTTCACAAAAAAGATGGTTATTAGGGTATTCGTTGGATCCTCCCCAAGGGTTTTTGTTAGTGAAGGACTACAAAGACTAGATATTCAATGGTCTAGTCACTCCCGACAATGTCATTATCACAAAGCTCAAAGAATATCTAGCACTTAAAACCAGAGCTTCATATTAAAGTGAAAGCTTTAATTTTACAGAGCTACTTTAATAAAAATTTATGTCTTCCCAGCGTATTAAAGGTTAAATGCTGAATAAATGCTAATAATCCCCCATTTTTATTAAGATTTCCAGTGTTACCACTGAAAATAAGTTTTTCAAAAGTTCTGTCACTGATGAAAAGTTCTAGTAATACTGTATTCTGGTAAATATCAATAGGGCAATAGCTTTAATTGTTTAATAATGTGGCAGCTAGTTAGAAATATTTGTTTGCTCTAAAGAGCACTCATTTAAAAAATATGAAAACTTCAAATTATCTCTTAATAAAACAAAATTTCCAGAAGAAACTATTTCAACAGCAAAAACCAGGAATTGGTTTAAAAAATTAAAAAGCCCAGTTTACACTTAATTTTAACTTAATTTTGATGTGACATTTAATTCATCATTCTGTAAAATGATTAAAAAGACTTTTTTAAACTGTGAGAAAAATCTTTTAGATAATTCCAATCCATTTCACACAAACCTGAACTAGGTCAGAAAAATCCTTTTGAAAGGATATTAAATTGAATAATCCACTTAATTCATTTCTGTTTTATCACACAATCCAAAACTATCTTGGACAATAAACCTCTAAAACTGTTATTTCCATTTTCATTCACAATAAATCAATCTGGTTCTGTAAAAGCTGTTTTCAAAACTAAAATTTCTGGGGCACCTCAGTGGCTTAGTCAGTAAAGCATCTGACTCTTGATTTTGGCTCACGTCATGTTCTCGCAGTTTGTGAGTTTGAGCCCAGCGTCGGGCTCTGCACTGAGAGTGCAGAGCCTGCTTGGGATTCTCTCTGTCTCTCTGTCTCTCTCTCTCTCTCTGGCCCTACCCAGCTCTCACTCACACTCTACTCTCTCTCAAAATAAAAAAAAAATTAAAAAAATAAAAAAACAACTTAAAATTTCTTTATGAAATAATAGCTGAAATACACACAAAAGTGGCCTGGTTGAACAACTCTGACAGCATTTTCTGATTTGAAAATAACTCATCTCAAATATATGTGGTTGTGTATATATGTATGTACATACATGTTAGGCCCAAAAGTACATTTAAAAACTTTTTTAAGTAGGCTTCACGCACAGCATGGAGCCCAACGTGGGGCCCAAACTCACGACCCTGAGATCAAGAGTAGGACATTTAAATGACAGAGCCATACCCAGGCACCCCACATTAAAAAACTTTGTGACCTAAGGTTGTAAATTAGGGAAAACAGAAATCTATATAAATCTATGATATAAAACTGTAGGACAGCTACATTTCACAATTAATAAACCATCCCAAAGAAGAAAGAATCAAAACCACTAGACACAATACATTTGGACAATACTTCCAAATTGGATAGGAATTTCAAACAAATCTTCTTTTGACCAAGGTAGTAAAGGGCGAACAAAGTGTTTTATCAGTTCATGCTTGGACTAGATTGACTCTTCCTAATTAAGAATATGTAGGAGCAAAAATCAAGTGGTACTCATCGTTAAAAAATAAAAGCCCAATGTGGCACCTGGGTGGCTCAGTCAGTTAAGCGTCCAACTTCCACTCAGGTCATGATCTCATGGCTCGTGGGTTCGGGCCCCATGTCAGGCTCTGTGCTGACAGCTCAGAGTCTGGAGCATGCTTCAGATTCTCTGTCTTCCTCTCTCTCTGCCCTTCCCCCATTCATGCTCTGTCTCTCAAAAACAAGTAAAAAATGTTAAAAAAAATTTTTTTTAAATTACAAAAAAATAAAAGCCCAATATATAATGTACTCTAATAAGATATTCGTAGAGAGGAAGGCCTACCCTGCTATTTTTTCCTGAGAAATTGCTGATGAATATGTAAGAATTACTAAACTGCTTATCAATTTTTCCAAATAAAAGCTTCTCCACATATATTTGGAAGTCATACCATTAAATGTGTTCCTTTTTCAAGGATGGGAACTGAAAAAATCTTGGCAAGATTAAGACTTAACTCTACAAGGCCAATTGCTTGTCAATCTACAAAACTTGAAAACTACAAGTTGTATGAAATAGAAATTCCCAAATTCCAGAATGCTATACATAGGAAAACAGAGGAAGCCAGAAAGTTAAATTTAGAATAAACAGAAATACTATAGTACATCACTGGTAATAAGTTTAAGAAGTTCAAAAAGGCACTAAAAGATAAAAATACCATGAACTCAAAAATGGCAAAGATAAATTAGTTAAGAACAGAAAAATTGACAGGGTCTCCCATTTGTATAGTACTCTACTATCACATCTGTTACAATTATTAGAAGAGCCATAAGAAACTGTCATTTTTGTTAGTCAGGTTTGGTCAAGTGCTGGCAATTTTCTACGGAAGGTTCAACCTCATACATTCCATTTGATCCATTACAGGTTATATATAGAAACCAAAAACATTTTGGAGGTTTTTAATCTCTTGAGATTATTGATGTTTGCCAGGACAATATAACTTGGGGACACAATGATCTTCCCTGAAGATCAAGGGTATGTCATTTTTCAGATTCTTACTTATTTCCATAATGAGAGGTCAGGTAAAGTTCTAACTTTACCTCTCTGCCACTAAATATCTGAAGCTTTTTTTTTTTTAAGATTTTATTTTTAAGTAATCCCTATATCCAACTTGAGGCTCAAACTCACTACCCTGAGGTCAACAGCAGCATGCTATGGGGCACCTGGGTGGCTTAGTTGGTTAAGCATTCGACTCTTGATCTCAGCTCAGGTCTTGATCCAATGGATTGTAAATTAGAGCCCCATATCAGGCTCTGTGTTGACAGCATGGAGCCTGCTTGGGATTCTCTGTCTCCTCTCTGCCCCTCCCTGCTGGCTCGCTCGCACTCTCTCTCTCTCCCTCAAAAATTAACATTAAAAAACAAAAAAAGAGTCGGATGCTCCATGGACTGAGCCAGCCAGGCACCCCTAAATATCTGAAGATTTAAACATTTTTAAGTCACTCAGGTCCTTAATTTTTTTCATTAAAAAAAAAAATGAAGTTGAGCTAGATTATATTTAAGACCCGTTAGAGTTCTAAAATGATATGATTTAAAATAAACATACACACTTATATTTATTTTAAATTGTTCTTAGAGGAAATTCAAATTTTTTAAATGCCAACATAAAGGCCCCAATTCTAAGTGGCCTCGATTAACTATTGTTTTCTGTTCCATATCTTCAGATACATACTTGCACTAATAAATCTTAGATGTCAACCACTTGTACATATCTCAATTTCCAGATATTCAGAATTTAATATTAAACAAACTATTAAGAACTAAAGTACAAATTAGCTGGCGAACTGGAAGGAGTCTACGTAAAATCAAATCTAAAGTTTAATATTAGGTTTATCAGAGTCGAAAATGGAAGACAAGTTGAGAGAGGTCCAGGTAATATCAGAACCCAAAGCTGACTAAATATTATATATATAACTATTTTCTGTAATTAATAGAAATACATATTTCAATTTAAGGTTTGACTCAGTCATATACTTTTGTGGATAAATTTACAATTAAATCAATCTACAATTTTTAGCAATTACAGTGGCATTTAATGACACATATATAGTGCTATAAAATCATCCCCATATGCACTGACATAGGCATGTCTTAGAACTTCTATGTTGATACAATGGTTAGAATCCTGTAAGAGCAGTTTTGTAGAATATAAGATAGTTCCTACAGTTTAAACAAATATACTAAATTGAAGTTTAGCAAAGTGAACATAGAAAACAGCAGAACTACCATTATCTACAATTCTGAGGTTATATTTTTAGATTACCACCAACATACAGAATCAGAATCAGAAAGATGGATTTCTAAAGAACTGTCAAAACATCTTGGGGGGATGTGCAACGAAGTGCTAAGTGCAATTACGTCAATGCTAAAACATAAATAGTAGTAGCTTTTCCCTTTACATAGCAAAAAATATTTCTTAAAAGCATGTTGCCTTTCTTTGGTGAAATTCAAGAAATAAAATGCTTGTGAGGACACGATACAAAACATACCTCCAGTTAATATTTAAGTGAAAGGTTTCAGAATAAAATTGGTCAATATTTTTGGGAAGAAAACTATTGGTACTGCCAGTACTACATAAATTAAAAAAAAAAAAAACCAAGAAAACTATTTAGTTTGTTTCATAGCCAAATCTTTTTCACTTACATGGAAATCAAAAAATTCTGTCAACTGTGCTTTACACAGCCTGTGTCACTATTAATATGTACGATGTACGTATATGGATGATCAGTTTCTTAAAGGAAAAAATGAGATTAGTAACAGTTTCACACTTAAGTTTCCTACATTCCACAAAACGGTATTTTGTTCGAGCTTCAGGGTCTTTCAGCCACCAGAAGTGTTAGTAGTGCCTTCTACAATCTAGCACCAGAAAGCAGGCTGGCTACAACTGCTAATTGTCCTGAATTGTCCTGTCGAAGTAAAAGGAAACAATCTCCATAATTACGGAAAACGCTTGTAAGATTTAATTCCCCAATGTGGCCACAGCAAGTTTACTGACAATCATGTTCACCAAAACATGTTTATGCATACACTCTTCCCTGATTACGGCTGTAATTGAGAGATTAATAAAGCCTGTATCCGAACAGAACCATGTTCAAATTAAATGATTGCAAAGTGCTTTGAGGATGAGGGAGGGTAATTAAAGACGGTTAAACATGATTATAAGCTAATATAAACAGAATCGAAGACCCCCAACATGCATCATACAGGCTTGTTGCATTTACATAAGTACCAAGTTAAGCCAGATCAAGAAGTCTTACCTTCAAAACAGTTTCATTAAAAAACTAGGAGTGTGGACACGCACTTTACATCATGTAACGTACTATGAAACGCAGAGGTATACATCCACTGCCACTCTCAGCCCTCACACTCCCTGCCCTGCACGGCCTGGATCTCTCTGCTGCGTTCACCCTCTTTGCATTCCATCCACTTACCAAGAAGCACAGCTGTGGCCAGTTGTGGATAAAATATCTATAGGTATAAATGGAGTAGGGTTCAGACAGATCTTTGGTGATCAGTCTCATGATATCGGGCATTTGTAGCTCGGATTCATATCGGACATAACGTATCGTCCGATCCTCCCCAGGCTCAACCTCCCGGCCTGAGGGGCTTCTTAAACTGCAGCCGGCGGTCAGGGATGAAGACAGCAGCCGCACCTGCTCATCTTCCTCCTCCTCCTGCTCCGTGCCCTCCGCCAGTCCATTGCGGGCCGCCGCAGGATCGCTCGCCGCCACTGCCTCCGCCGGGCTGGGGAGCGCAGTTCTTCCATTATTGGGGAGGCAGTGAGGGGGGCTCTCGCCCGAGTGTACCCCAGCTCCTTTTGTTGCAGTCGCTCTGGGCCCCCCGTCGGGGGTGGCTGTGGTCGCGGCCGCCTCGGCCGCGCTCAAAACCTTGCTCTTGAGAGAGGCGGCCGCCCGGAGGTGCCGCAGTTCGGGGCTGATCAATCCGTTGAGCTGCTGCTGCTCCTGCGGCGGCTGAGGGCAGCGGAGGCACGGATGCCCCTTGGCTGCCGCCGTCGCCTCGCCGCCCGCCGGGCTCCTGCCGCCGCCGCCGCCTTCGTGCTCCTCGTCGTCCTCCTCGTCCTCGCTGCAGCAGGCGAGGGCGGCCCCCGCCGGGAAGGGACAGCGGGGCTCGGCCGCCGCCGAGGCCGGAGGTGCTGGTGGTGGGAGGAGGCTGCTAGGCCCAGGCGGTACCTCCGCCATCCTAGAGGCGACACAGACCGAGAGGGGAGGCCATGAGACCCCGCGGACGAGCGCGGAGCAGAGAGGGCGTCGGGCGGGGGGGGGGAGGGGGGGCGGCGAAGGTGGAGGGGGGAAACAAAGGCAGAAACCGTCCCTCACGGAGCAGCCCCCCCAATTCCGCGCCCCCCCCGCTCTTCAGCGCCGCCCAGCTGTTCAGCCGGCCACCGTCCCCGTCCGCCCGCACCCATCCGCTGGCCCTGTCACCCCCGGCCCCTCCCTGTCCCCTCCGCGAGGCTCACCCCGCACAGGTCCCCGCCGCCACTGCCGCCACTCCTCTTCCTCCTCAGCCGCCGCCGCCGCCGCCTCCTCCGCCGCCGCGGCCGCCTCCACCGCCGCCAAGGTTCACACTCAGCCGCCGTCGCCGTAAAGCGCCTCGGCTGTTACCCCGGGTAAAGTTTCCTAGGCCTGGCTTTACGACACTTCCCTGCCTGCCGGCTGCCGGGGCCAAGGGAAAGGGGCGTGGAGGGAGGTGACCTGTGGAGGGGCGGGGACGAAGGTGTCTCCTGTGGGCTCTGGGGGAGGCTGCGTGCTAATGGGTGGGGCTGTGGGGCGGGGAAGTCGCTGAGGGCTTTGGAGTCTCCCGCGCCTAGTCCACTGTCCTCGGCGTTGGGACTCCTCAGCCCGCGGAGCTTGCGACGCAGGACCGGGGAGAGATAGGCTGGACGGGCGCTCCCTCTCCCAACCCCGTCGCCCCCACGGAGCTGTCGCGAAGCCCGCCCGCTTGTGTCTTGTTGACCACGCCACTCTCCTAAAAATGCTCTTCCTCAGCTGTGCTACCTTTGCCCTGACCCGAGGAGCGGCGGGGGAGGAAGGCAGAGAAAGGAGGGCGGTTACCCGAGTCCGTTAAAAATGGAGCAAAACGGGAGAAAATCGAAAGAGACAGGAAGTTAAAAGCTGTTGAAAACTGGTTTGTTTGCAGTGTGAATTAAGTTTAACTATTCTGCCCCTTTGAGACCAGAGACGGTGGACAGATAGTCAGTCCTCTTCCTCTCTCCTTGTCCCCTTCACTCCGCCCAGGAATTTAGAGGTAAATGTGATTTAAAGTGCTAGACAGATGCAAGCACGCCTGGGGAAGAGTTAGAGATGGTGGAAGAAAGTGACAACGTCTGGTAAAGCACACTCCTAAACTTGCGACACAAATTGTCACCGGGAAAGACACGTCCAGAACCTTCTCCCCAGTCACTCCACCAAGTGGTCTGCCCAGGCGGATGCAGATAGAACAGCCGCACGCACTTGAGCATGTGGCTGCGCTCTTTCCCCTGTAGTCCGCAACCGGTGATTTCCAGCAGTTCTGTTCTTGTAACTCACCAGCCCACGGAGCAAACTCAAGTTTTTTGAAAACTGATTTGTAGAGCTAGTCATGTCAGCAGCAGATGGATGTTTTCAGGGACATAATCTGTGACTGATTATGTTTACAACTTTCTGCCTTGATCTAAACTCTAGAAAGTGGCCTCTACTGTAGCATAGCAGTTAGGTACAATTAGGATCCTTGTCACTAAAGACAGCAAGGAAAAGCTATCACGTTCCATCTAGAAGTTCAATCTGTAGTGATAAAAATAATGTGTTACTCTGTGCTAGCACTGCTGTAAGTATCTTGCATGTATTTATTAACTCATTTATAGGTTTTTACAAAAACTGATTTATAGGTTTTTGTAGAAATACTGGCATCTGTGTACAAAGAGATGTAAATGTTTATTTCAGCCTTGTCTATAATAGGAAAAAATAAGTCCAAACCACCTAAGTGTCTATCAATACAGGATGATTAAGCTTAAGATACCAAAATACTATAGTTAATTATGTTATTGTTTGAAAGATTGAATATGATAGAATATATTGAATTATTAATAATAAAATATATTGGTACACTTCCAGGTACTATGGCTGCATTGCAAATTACGCCCACAAGGTAGTGGTAAAAAACAACCATTTATTATGCTGACAGATTCTGTGCGTCAGGAATTGAGATAGCACAGCAGGTATGACTTTTTTTCTGCTCCCTTATGCATAGGGCCTCAACTGGAAGGCTGAAGATGGGAATCCTCTGAAAAGTTTTCACTTTCATGTTGGTGATTGATACTGGCTGGAGGCTGCAGGCTGGAGACCTCAGCTCAACTCCCTGTAGACCTCTGCAGGTGGTCTCTTAATGTGGACTTGGTTGGGCTCCTCACAGCATGAGGGTTAGGTTCTAAGGGTGAGTATCCTAAGAGAGCGAGAGCCAGGTAGAAGCATATTATGGTTTATCCGCCTTAGAAGTCATGCAGTGTCAATTCTGCTGCGTTCTCTTTACCCAGGCCCTTATAAAGCCTCATCCAGGTTCAGAGGCAGGGGAGATAGATTCTACTTCTTGATAGGGAGAAGCAAAGTTTGTAGAGAACATGTGGGACCAGAAATACTGCTGTGGCCATTTTTAGAAAACACACATTGTCTTAAGTGCTTAAGACCTTCTAAACACCATAAGGAGGTAAAATAAACTAATAAGTACAATGGGATCCCACTGATGGTTTTTAAAAAGTACAAAATAAAACCATATTTTCAAATGTACATGCATTGTTTAACAATACATATTTTTCAAATGACATAGTTTCTAAGTTTAACCTGGGGGGCCAGCCAAAGAAACAATGATCTGTTCAAGTAGTGCAGGGGAAAAAAATGGCCAAAGTGTCTCCACACAATTCCCCAAGACATGTTTAATTTTTACCTAGCAAAATGCCTCTCCGTATCTGTGGAATAACCCTGTCCTAAAAAAGATACGACTCCACTGTAATGAATGAGCGGCACCAAGTCTTACTGTTCTTTCCATATTGTCACGTGGCACTGAGCTTTCCCACACCCAGGGGCTCACTTAATGTTGTCCCACAGTTATTTTCAGAGAGATGAGAATTATAAAGACCTACCTGAGGTCAGTGACTGAGTCTTCTTCACTTAGTATTCACATATTTAATATATAAAAGGGGACCTATTGGGTTTTCTTTTCTTTTTTTTTTTAACTACATTATGCTATTCTCTCAGCAGTGCAGGATGTTTACAATTACAAAGTAAATTCTGGCCTCCTTCCTAGTGAATAAGCTAATAGGATCTCTGACATCTAAGCTCCAGTGACTTGTTTTACATCCCAGTAGTAAGATCCCAATGATGATCCATCGACATCAGAAGACTTCCCTAAGAAATCTGTCCTTATATTTGTAAAGTATTTTCAAACTCATGTTTGTGAGTAATATGCTGATATGGTGATAGCATTATTTTAGGTATAGAAATAGGATTAATTCACTTCAGCGCTTTGGGCATGTTTGCCTATTTTGAGGCATTGAAAAGGCAACTATCTCCATGAGCAATGACTTCATGGGAAGGAGGAAGAAATGGTCTTGGAGCAGGGAAGTGTAACAAGGGACAGTCTTTTGTCTGGATAATTAGTATTTTCATTGCTTGGCAATATCTTATGATACAATAGTCACTTAGTTACTATTGTCTTTGTTCTCTTTTGAATAATGAAAGGACACACCTTAAGTTTTTTTTTTTTTTAGAAGAAAAAACTCCTCATTAAATCAACTAAAATAACCAACATCAATTTTGAAACAATATCCTCAAGCAGCTTCCTTAAGTTAGCTTGAAAGGAGAAAAGTTCCTTCCTAATTCTAACAACTAGACATTTTTCTCTTATTGGCCAGTTTTCATAAAGGTAACTGGGAATGAAGATGTTAATAACAGAGAGATGTTTTAAGTTATCTGGACTCAGCAGGATGTCATGTTATGTGCCATAGGCACATATACTGAATAATTTAAATATTTGTATAGTTTTATGTGCCATGTGGCTCTTAATCCTACTAATCCTATCTATTATACATAAAGCCTTGAATATGAGTGTTCTTTGTTTTATCTTAGATGAAAGAAAGGGGATACATCGAATTTGAGGTCTATAGAATTTAATCAAAGGATGAATATAAGGATGTTGTTTTACCACCTGCAATCCTGGAACACTACGAGATTCCCAGGTAAAGTGCTTTAATTAACAACTTGATTTTTCCCTTTGAATTTGAGGAAGTGACGTTCTGTTCTTTTAATGCTGTGTCCCTTTGAGAGCAGTGTTTGGCAGTCCCAATTGTAGGCACAGATTTTGTTTGTATAACTGAGGCCTCAGGGGAGTATGAGGAACGGGAGAGGACTATGGGCAAATGGTCACTATTTCTGTTACTTTCAACCTCGTACTTTCATAACGTGCCAAGGGCAGGGACAGGCTGATTCTCCTATCTCCACCTGGGTAAGTGAGAGGTGCTGGCAGAATCATATATTCCTCTATATTAAAGCCATTGAAAATATTTGGTCTCCAATTTAGCTATGCTCTCAGCTGTCGGTACTCTAGAGTTGTTTTTACCAGTTTTCGAGGCTAGCTTCATCTTTGACCACTACTTGTTTCACACTCTCCTTCTCAGCAGATGCCCCTGCCTCCACGTCGCTAGGAAAAAGGAACTCTTCCAGAGACGCACTTGCGCCACTCCCATCCCCCCGTGTCAATAAATGCATCTATATCTGCACTTATCCTTATATCCTTCCCCCTCAGTTTTAGAGGGTAGAAGATGACCCAATTCTTCAAGACTAATACCTCTCTCTAGTCTCCTTTTTTTTTAAAGTTATATATATATATATATGTAACTTTATTTTTATATATATATAAAATATATAATATATAATATATATAAAATATGTATATTATATATTATTATATTATATATTATTATTATATTATATATTATAATATTATATATAATATATAATATAATATATAATATATTATATATAATATTTTATATATTTTTAAAATATATTTTATATATAATAATTATATATTATTATATATTATATATTATTATATATAATATATATTATATATATAAAATGTGTATATATTATATATATGTATATATATAACTTTATTTTTTAGAGCAGTTTTAGGGTAAAAAGTAGAACGATACACTGTTTACAGTTTCTTTCAAGTCTCCTTTGGGACCTGTCCCATCATCGTTCTCTCTCCTGAATTTTCAGTGGTACGTTTGCTGGCTGTTGCCTCAAAGCTTATAAATGCACCCCATCTGGAGACTCCTCCTACCATCCTTTCTCTCTCTGCTTTCCATCACAGTGAAACTGCTAATATGTAGTAGGTAGCCACAGTCTGCACTCAGGTGCAAGTCTCTTGTTAGCCAATCAGTTGGCTTCCACCTCAACCCTTCCACGGTCACCTCTCCGGCAAAAAGTCACTTGTATGTCCCAAAGGCTAGTCCCATTAGTCTCTTGAACTCTCATGTCACTTTATTTTCCCATGGCATTTGATCCTGCTATGCCCTTCCGAAACTCCTTCCCTTGGCTTCTGTCCTACCACACCTATGCCCTCCTCCTCTGAACACTCCTCAGTTTTTCTTTTTTCTTTTTAATTCTTTTTTAATGTTTTTATTTTATTTTTGAGACAGAGAGAGACAGAGAATGAGCAGGGGAGGGGCAGAGAGAGAGGGAGACACAGAATCTGAAGCAGGCTCCAGGCTCTGAGCTGTCAGCACAGAGCCCGACGCGGGGCTCAAACTCACGGACTGTGAGATCATGACTTGAGCGGAAGTCGGACACTTAAACGACTGAGCCACCCAGGCGCCCCTCCTCAGTTTTTCTTGATATAGTAGACAAAATCATCACAGCAGTAGCTAGCATTTATTATGGGCCTACCATATGTTAAGTATCTTATAAGCAATAACCCATTTTAGTTCTCACAATAGCCCTATGAAATAAGCAGCATAAATTGGTGGTTAGAAGCCAGACCAGAATTGGGTGACTGGCCTATTCCTGAGTCGGTCACCGGAAACCCAGTTATTGGGTATACTCTTACATCAATGAGGCATATTTGAGGCTGAGAGTAAGATGAGCTTTTCCTGATATATATGGCTGGGGACCAGGGGAGGTGAAGAAATATCTATAATAAAATTGGGGTTCAAATCCTGGCTCTGCCACTTACTAGCTATGTGATCTTAGACAACTTAATGTCTCTGAGTTTCAGATTGTTCTTATCAAATATGGGTAATACTGCATGCCTCATAGAGTTTTGGAAGGTTAAATGAATTAATATATATAAAGTGTTCAGACTAATATAAGCACATGGTGTGCCCTCAGTAGATGTTAGCCATTCTCCCATCCCACCCATCTATCCTCAACATTTCTGCCACTGTCGTCCTCATAAAATGCAAACCAAGGGTGCCTGGGTGAATCAGTGGGTTAAGTGTCATTCACAGTGTTACTTCAGCTCAGGTCACGATTTCACAGTTCATAAGTTTGAATCCGCATCGGACTCTCTACTCTTGGCACGGAGCCTGCTTCAGATCCTCTGTCCCCTGCTTTTACTGCCTCACCTGCTCTCTCTCTCTCTCTCTCTGTCTCTCTCTCAAAAATAAATAAATGTTTCAAAAAATGCAAATCGATTATTTCAGTCTTTTGCTTAAACTTCTTCAGTGACTCCCCATTGCCTAATAATCAAATCTAATTGGGGTGCTTTGGTCACAAATAACAGAAAAACCAACTCAATCTAGCTTTTAAGAAAATAAGGGAGTGAACTAGATCATGTAAAAGACTATCGATGACAAGGTGAACTTTAGGGTTAATTGGTTCAATGATATTATTTGAGAACCCAGGTTTCTTTCTCCTGCCTTTCATTAAGTCAGCTCCATCCTAAAGCTGCTTTCCTTCCTAGTTATAATACAGTTGCCATAAGTGTTTGGGGCTATGTGTTTCTTGATTCATGCCCAGTGAAAGGAAGGGACAGGCTTTCGGTAACTCACAGAGTTATTTTCCCAGAAGCCTCTAGCAAACCTCTCTTGGTGTCCCCTTGATTATAATTGCTCATGTGCTATTCCAGAGTCAGCCAGTGGAAAGAGACTAGGTTTATCCCACTTATTAAATATGGATAATACTAGGCTACCTGGGACTAAGAGTGGGTGAGCTTCTTTGGAGGCATACATGTTGGGGGAGAAAGGTGTATACTAACAAAACTGAGGTTCTGTTAGAAGAATGGGGAATGGATGTTAGGAAGGCCATGTTTTGTGTTCACTGCGTAGACCAGACGCTCTTGATCATCTTATTTTGAAGCATGAGTTATTTCTTGCCATTCACAATTTCAACCGAAAGCATTCATTTAATAATTATTGTATATATGAATGAGTGAACTTTGAACCAAACTGCTACTTGTAATACCCAAAATGTGTAAGGTGTAAGATGATTTTCTGGTCTGTGTATCTGTGCTCATCCTGCTACTGGTTTTTAAAATCATTACCTCCACCATTCCTAATATCTCTCTCTCTCTCTCTCTCTCTCTCTCTCTCTCTCTCTCTCACACACACACACACACACACACACACACACACACGCCTACCTTCTCACCACTTGCAAAACTGACTTCTCCCTACTCTGAGTTCTTCCGATTTCTGTGACCAAACTTGCTCATGGCTTCTTTGCTCTTCTGTGGCTTCTTTTAGAAGACTTTTTTTTTAATGTTTATTTATTTATTTTTGAGAGACAGACAGCACACAAGTGAGAGGCAGAGAGAGGGAAACAGAGAATCCCTCTGGTTGAGTGAGGCTCAAATTAACAAACTGTGAGATCATGACCTAAGCCAAAATCAAGAGTTGGATGCCCAACCAACTGAGCCACCTAGGCACTCCTAGAATAGAAGACTTTTAAGGATGGGAATTGTGTCTTACTTCTCTTTTTACTGGTAGATGCATAATACATAATTCTGAATGCATGAATCAAAGATTGATCTTGCTCTACCCTTTTCAGATTGTAAATGTCTCTCGGTATAAATGTCTTTAAACACGTTTATTTATACAGGACTTCTCATCACTAGAAGTGGTAAGAAAAGTATCCTCAAAGGTCCTAAGAATCTAGTAGTATATTCTAGGGTCTTTCACTTCAGATTCTTTTTATTAAAATAAACACAGGATTGGCTAGGGGTGCATACTTGTCTTTCTCGCATTGGTCTGAAGTTGGAAGCAGGGACGAAAACTGGAGAAGCTGTCAGTCATTAATCAAGTCCTGGTCATTGGGGTCAGTTGTTACAAAAGTTGGTTTGGATTCCCACATTGTTAGCAGAGGTAGCACTCTGGCTTCCTCCAGGTCCAAATCAGAGCAGCCTGGCTTCCTGGGTTGTTCACTGTAGATGGGGGTTGGTGGGCAGGTTGCTCCGGGTTGTGGGTCAGAGCTGTTTTTATGTGTGTCTGGCCATTGTTGGCTACTATAGTCGGTATCAGAAGTCAGGAATGTAGAGGAGGGTCAAAGAGAGAGTTTTGAGGTGCTGGAAATATTCTATAATCTGTTTTTTTTTTTTAATCTGAATGCTGGTGATTTCAGGAGTGTATACTTTTTATAGACATGTATTGAAGTGTAAACTTATGATTTATGTATATATGTGATATTTCAATACAGAATTTAATTTTTTAATAATTTCATTAAAAGTAAAAAAAAAATCACTTAGAGATGCAGTTCTTATTGTTAAAATGAACCACTTTGAGACGACGTGTTCAATGACAACACAACAGTCTGCACGCACATGACTGACTGAATTGTTTGGGCTGTGGGTCACCCCAGCTTGCATGAAATGCTTTAGTGAAGAGACACTTTCATTACTAGGGACCTGAGTCTGGAAACCAATCCAGGAAAAGTAAGTGATTTTGTAGATTTTGTTTGAATATTGCATTAAAACACAAACTATGTGAAGCAAAGTAGTTGTTTCATTACTTTCTTTCTGAATGGGAAAATATAGAAACAAGACATTAAGAAGCTAGGTTTAGAAAGCAAAAAGAGAGCACAGTGCTAAGAATATGTTGTGTTCATTGGGAATGTGTAGGTCTCTAGTCTTAATATATTTTGATTTGTTGTTCATTTTCATATGTGTACAAAACTGTAAAATCTAAAATGCAACCCTAGTAAAGAAATAAAAAGAATATGATAGCCAAGGTATTTGTTATGTTATATTTATACACTGCAATGGAAGTCCCTAAGTAATCTATAAACTCACAGCTGCTTCTCAGAGTTCTTATAGGAGAAACCTTTGAAGTTCAGGGAGTGGTTAATGGCTCCTTTGATCTTCTTAGTCCTTTTGCACTTCAGGGAGCTTTGGAGGAGGGCAACTTTGCTTATCACTGAACCTATTGTTAAGCTAAAAAAAAAAAAAAAACAACAAAAAAAAGCAACTTCCTAGATCTATTGAGATAGGTGGTGCAGGTGAGGGACTTTCCCAGACTAGCTGTAGAAACTGCTCCTTCTGGCCTGTTTCAAAGAGGCAGTTCTGCCCAAATTACCTCTCCCCTAATCAACTTACAGTACCTGTATGGTTGGTTAATTGCCTCCACCCATCCTTTTTTAAAAATGTCCATCTTATTTGTGTTTGGCATATTAATATGTGCATTAATTTACTTTCCAAAACTTTTCATGAAATATTCTTTAATAGATTTGTTTTCCCTTGGGGAGCCTGGGTGGCGCAGTCGGTTAAGCGTCCGACTTCAGTCAGGTCATGATCTCGAGGTCCGTGAGTTCGAGCCCTGCGTCAGGCTCTGGGCTGATGGCTCGGAGCCTGGAGCCTGTTTCCGATTCTGTGTCTCCCTCTCTCTCTGCCCCTCCCCCGTTCATGCTTTGTCTCTCTCTCTGTCCCAAAAATAAATAAAAAACGTTGAAAAAAAAAAAGAATTGTTTTCCCTTGAGAAATATGAAAAACTCTGAACATGAGGATATTTGAGAAGTCAGATTCAAGATGATTATAGTTCTTGGGGTGCCTGGGTGGCTCAGTCAGTTAAGCAACCAACTTCAACTCAGGTCATGATCTCGCGGTTTCATGGGTTCGAGCCCTGTGACGGGCTCTGTGCTGACAGCTCAGAGCCTGGAGCCTGCTTCAGATTCTGTCTCCATCTCCCTGTACCTCTCCCTGCTCATGCTATCTCTCTCAAATATAAATAAACATTAAAAAAATGTAAAAAACATAAAGATGATTAAGTTCTGTAGTGTCTTCTAGTAGCATCTACATTAAAGGTCATTGTATCATTGAATCTATTAAGTATAAAATATTTGCATTTTTACATCTATTCAGTAAAATATTTTTATTTAAAAAAATTTTTTTAATGTTTATTTATTTTTGGGAGACAGAGAGAGAAAGCGTGAGTGGAGGAGGAGCAGAAAGAGAGGGAGACACAGAATCTGCAACAGGCTCCAGGCTCTGAGTGGTCAGCACAGAGCCCATGGCAGTACTTGAATTCACTAACTGTGAGATCATGACCTGAGCCGAAATCGGATAGTTAACTGGCTGAGCCACCCAGCCACCCCCAGTAAAATATTTTTAAATATATATGTGTGCTCTATGAAAAATGTTCATGCCTAGACTTTTGTCTTAAAACAATATTTGAAACAACTGCCTACCCATAAACGAATTTGTCTTTATATTATAAAGTTTTTTAAGATAACTTCTGGTGTTTTAAACAAGGTAATACATGCTCATTCTGAAGAGAAATGCTGAAAAGTGTAAGGAAGAAAAGTGCCCTTTTTTTAATGTTTATTTTTGAAGGAGAGAGAGCAGGGGTGGGCGAGAGAAAGGGGGACAGAGGATCCAAAGCAGGCTCTGTGCTGACAGCAGTAGGCCAGATGTGGGGCTTGAACTCTCGGACCATGAGAATCATGACTTGAGCCAAAGTCGGCTGCTCAATTGACTGAGCCACCCAGGTGCCCCAAGAACAGTATTTTACATGTGATGTTGCTCAGAAGGAATCACAGTATATGATGCATTTTCTTCCAACCTTTTTATTATGTAAATATATAATATGTACTTTTATGTATGGGAGTGATTAGCTTATTTTGTATATGTAGTTTGTATACTTTTATAAAAAGTATTGTATTATTTTCTTATGTCTTTAAAAATTATAATTATTTTATGAATTATATTTACTCCCCTATTTTTGGATGAAAATATCTTTTTGTAAGGATTAGAAACAATTGGTTAATGTATCAGAGTGTCTCTTTTTTCCCCATAAGGGGCATGAAAATTAATTTGAAAAATCTCTTGAAATATATACACACATGCACATGTATCTGTTAAGTGAGAATAGGATTCAGGACTACAGTGCTGAATGAAGAACTCAAAGCATCCCCGGGACCACCACCATCACAACGTGTATCATCTTTATATTAATATGCATTTTCATCAGTGAGAGTGAGTCTTTAGAGAAAGTTTTGGAGAAGTTGGATATAATCAAACAATCTCACTTATTCATCCATTTATTCAGTAAACATCTGTTGCTCCTCTGTTAGGCATTGTAGGTATCAAGGTGAAGGGCAGACTTAGCCCTTGCCCTCACAGACCCTATAGTCCTGATAAGGACAATCAAACCAGAGAATTTAGTAACATACAGAAAGGGCTGACAAGGAAAGCAGTGATTATGGTAGGTGCATATTGTAGGGGCAGCTGTATTTTCCCAATGAAGGCAACATTTAACCAGAGACTTGAAAAGCAAGCAGGAGTTAGCTAAACAAAAGAGACTGGATGGTCAAACCCTGGGGAAGATCAGAATGCCTGGAAGGTGGAGTGAGGAAGCAGAAGAGGAAGCTGGAGATATAAGTCAAAGCCAGATCTTAAAGGGCGTTGTCAGCCACCATAAATTTAGATTTTATCTCGAGAGGTACTGGGAATCCGTTGAAGGTTTGTTCTTTGAAAAGATCACTCTCTCTGCAGTCTTGAAGATGGATGGGAATGGGAGGTAAGGGCGACAAGGATTATTGCCGAATTACAGGTGGGAAGACCAGCTCTTTAGCTATAATCTGACCGCAGGGTCCTTCCTATGTGATGGCTGGAAGTGAAATTCTGTAACCATCCTTCTTTTCATTCACCCATTCATCACATTTAGCTTTTCACCCTTTCAAACCAACCTAGCACATATTAAGCACTAACTAAATGGCTGTTGCTTTTTTGTTCCTTTATGTATTTGGAAAAGGAATCCATCACCTAACTCTACTTTTGCTCTTCTTCTAAAGAATGAAGTGTTAGAAGAGAAAGTATCCATCCTAAGGGACTTACCCACTTTTTTTTCCTAATTGAGGGACTTCTCCACTTTCCTACAATGGCTCAACTATCCTGAGCCTATTGCCAAAGTCTTCATTTCCTTTATAAAAGCTTTCTGAGCTTGCACAGAAAGCCCATAAAATTCCTGATTTGTATAGAGGACAGTGCCTCGATTCTGCTCGATTTTGCAGTAACATGCAGGCTCCCCCCCACTGTAACAGTAATACATGTTCAACATAAACACAGAGAAGTGGAAAGAAAAAAAGCCACACATAGTGCCACCCTCAAATGATAACCATTATTAATATTTTGAGGCATTTTATTTTAGTCTTTGTCTATAGTTTAGGGAGAATTGCTTTTAGATCATTGTGATACATACACACACGTATATTTATATTCTGAATTTTTAAAACTTAACAACATAGAAAAAGTTCATGTTATTTTAAATATTACACTAAAATGTTAATTGTTGCAAAAATTTCACTGTATATATTCCAATCAAATTCAACACACATCCATCTTTAGGTTGTTACCAATGTTTGCACTATAAATAATGCTATGATGAGTAGTTTCAGCATAAATTTTTGGGGTACTTAGGATTGCGCATTTGAGATAAATTCTTAGAAGCAAACCTAATAATCCTTTTTTAAGACTTTTAGTATATACTGTCAACTTGATTTACAAAAGGGAGTGTACCAAATTTACTTTTCAACATATGAAAGTACTTGTTCTTTTATTATTATTATTATTATTATTTTTATTTTTATTATTCAGAGAAACATAGAGCATGAGCTGGGAGAGGGACAGAGGGAGAGAGAGAATCTTAAACAGGCTCCACTCTCAGTGCAGAGCCTGACACAGGGCTTGATCCCACAACCCTGGGATCATGACCTGAACTGAAATCAAGAGTCGGACATTCAAACGACTGAGCCACCTGGGCACTCCAAGAGTACTTGTTCTAATTAGACAATATTAAAAAGAAAATTTTGCTAATTTAATAGACAAGGAAAAATGTTTTCAAAATAATTTAAAATTTTAGCAGTGTATTTATATAGCCATAAAAACTAAGTAAGCTAGAGGGAGAAACTGGACTGCAAGGATATTAAGCCAGACTTATCCTAACAGACAAATTGGCTGCATCTTCCATAACTTGGTAAAATGAGTACTAAGCGTCAGGGTTTTAGTATTCCTTGACATAATGCTAGATTTTTGTTTATGTATTTACTTCTGCTTGACTCTGCTTCTCTTAACTTTTGATCACAATATTTTATAAATTAACTCAGAGATTTAAAGGAATAGGTATACCATAAACCATAACACTAACATTAACTACTGATCATGATGTTTTTTGTTTTTTAATTTAAATGTTATTTAGTTAACATACAGTGCAAAATTGCCTTCAGGAGTAGAGTTCAGTGATAAATCACTTAATACAACACCCTTATTGTATGTGCCCTCCTTAATACCCATCACTCATCTAGCCCATCTCCCACCCACCTCCATCCATCAACTCTCAGTTTGTTTTCTATCATTGAGTCTCCTGTAGGTTGTTTCCCTCTCTTCTCTTTCCCTCCTCCTTCCCATATGTTCATCTGTTCTGTTTCTTAAACATATGAGTGAATTGCTGATATTCCACATATGAGTGAAATCATATGGTATTGTCTTTCTCTGGTTGACTTATTTCATTTAGCATAGTACATTCTAGTTCCATCCATGTTGTTGCAAATGGCGAGATTTCATTCTTTTTTATGGCTGAGTAATATTCCATTGTGTATGTGTATATATATATATATATATATATATATATATATATATATATACACACACCACATCGTTATCCATTTATCAGTCAATGGATATTTGGGCTTTCTCCATAGTTTGGCTGTTGTTGATAATGTGCTATAAACATTGGGGTGCATGTACCCCTTCAAATCTTTCTTTTTGTATTCTTTGGATAAATACCCTAATAGTGCAATTGCTGTATCATAGAGTAGCTCTATTTTTAGTTTTTTGAGGAAACTCCATAGTGTTTTCCAGAGTGGCTGCACCAGTTTGCATTCCCACCAGCAGTGCAAGAGGGTTTTCCTTTCTCTGCATCCTTGTCAACACCTGTTGTTTCTTGTGTTGTTCATTTTAGCCATTCTGACAGGTGTGAGGTAGTATCTCATTGTGGTTTTGATTTGTATTTCCTTGATGATGAATGATGTTGAACATCTTTTCACGTGTCTCTTAGCCATCTGAATGTCCCCTTTGGAAAAGTGTCTATCCATGTCTTCTGCCCATTTCTTAACTGGGTTATTATTTCCTTTTGGGTATTGAGTTTGAGGGTGGTTTTGAATATAAGGCTTTGAAGTTCATTTAGCAGTGAGTTTATTTTTTTTATTAATTTATTTTTTAATGTTTCAAGTTTTTATTTAAATTCTAGTTAGTTAACATAATATTAGTTTCAGGAGTAGAATTTAGTAATTCATCATGTATATACAATATCCAGTGCTCACCCCAAGTGCCTTCCTTAATACCCATCAATCATTTAGCCCATTACCACATCCGCCTCCCCTCCAGCAACCCTCAGTTTGTTCTCTATAGTTTTCTTTCCCCTATGTTCATCTGTTTTGTTTCTTAAATTCCACGTATGAGTGAAATCATATGGTATTTGTCTTTCTCTGAATGACTTATTTTGCTTTGCATAATACTCTCTAGACCCACCCATGTCATTGAGTGAGTTAATTTTAGATGGAAAAGTTAAAAGCTGAATATTAAATTGATAAAAATAATAATGACTTAACTAGAGAAAACACAAGAGGGCAATATTGCACAACAATAAATATGTTTGTATCAGATAAAAAATAATTCAGTATTTTTAATCAACTGTAATTTTTTCAATAGATGTTTAAAATCTTGTCAATATGTGTTATCTTTTTATTAACAGTGATAGAAGAGTGACTTTGCAAGAAAATTTAGTGCCAACATCAATACAATGAATTTTGCATGTGTTTGAGTTATGTTTTTTAATTCTCAAAAGAAGTGAATCTACTTTCCATTGACCACTACATATTGCCTGGTTTCAGTTTATAGAAAAGCAAGGAAGTTGATCCACTATAGAAGTGACACCAAAAATAATTTTTTTTTCTCCTGGAATGTATATTTCAAAATGGAAATCATTTCATTTTTTTCTGACTAGGAATATGTGATCCATTAAATCTCCACGAAAGAGATTTTTCTTTTAAAATAAAAATTTTTTAATAAAAAAATTAATGAAATGCTAAAGGAAGAGCATGTTCTAATGATTAGATAAGCAAACATGTATTTTTTTTACATACTTTAATTTCCTGACACTTGAATAAGACTATAATCTTGATTAACTGACTAGGCCCTAAAAATTAAGAGCATGAGAAAATGAAATGTTTAAGACAATTACATGCACCTTTGTATGTGCAAATTCTCACAGATCTTGATTTCATCTACAAAGCAAGCACAGAGATAGTGTCTGTGTGGTCATACTTCCCATACCCTTAAACTAATTTGGAGTTTAGAGTGTCAAACGAGAGAGAGAGAGAGAGAGAGAGAGAGAGAGAGAGAGAGAGAAATAAATAGGTGTTTTTCTGAGCATACTGGTGGGAGCAAGCCCAGAGAATTCTGTGATCAAGTACCTGGTACTTAGACAAGCAACATAACATAGTAGTTAATCACATGGAGAATGAATCCTCAGTTTCTGCCACATACTAGCTGTGTGACTTTGGGCAAATTCTTAACCTCTCTGTGCCTTATTTTCCTTATATGTATAGTGCAGTTATAATCATTCACATCTCATGAAGTTTATTTTGTATATTAAATGAATATATAAATACTTGGAGCAATGTCTGGTGCAAAGTAAGCTTTATTTAATAATTTCTATTATGCGAGGCAGCCTAGGAAAATCTCTAATGGAAATAAGAACCCTGATATTAAAAAATGAAACAGGCAGGAACCCTATTTGATATACTGAACAAACAAGAAAAAAAAAACTTGAGATTATAGCAAGTTTTCTTTTTGTTTTTGAGTTTAATGATTTATTTTTAGAGAGAGAGAGAGAGAGAGAGAGCACAAGCTGGGGAGAGGCAGAAAGAGAAGGTGAGAGAGACAGAGCTTGACATGAGGCTCGAACTCATGAACCATGAGATCATGACCTGAGCTGAAATCAAGAGTCAGATCTTAACCAACTGAGCCAGCCAGGCACCCCAGTTATGACCATTTTTCAAGGTAAGTTTGGCTAAGGGTTTTCTATAGTTCCTAGGGAGAAGGACTCAGAAATTAACAATAGCAATTTACTAAATGCTGTAAAAGTTTTGTTCACATTAGCCATGTAGAAACCATATCTGCTTCTTCCTCCACTGTGAGAAATGGTTAGTTATTCTAAAGTCATTTGTTTAATGCCCATAAAACTCTTTATTAAAGAGACCCTTAAGGTCCAGTGCTGTTACTCACAGAATCCGAACTAATGAGTATGCTTCAAATGGTGGAGTTAGGATACAGGTTTCCTGAGAAGGCAAATGAGACAAGCAACACCTTCTAGAAGGAAATAAGCAGAGGCTTATTTCTGTCATATACAACATGACTTGTGGTACAAGATGGTTCGGTCAGGTCACTTTCATATTCAGAAACTAGTTTCTCTTCAGGCAACCCTGAAATTGGAAACCCAAGATATATGAGTTCTATTCTTGTCACTGCCATTGCTATGTTCTGAGCACAGGTAAAGGATTCTCTGTGATTCTTTTTGTTCTTTGAGTGAATTTTTCATGTCCTTTATCATGGTTTCTAAGTTGTTTGAAATATAGAGTAGATAGTTAAATGAGTCATTTAAAAAATTATTAACAATGCTGTACTTTTGCTTTGTAGTATTCCATCTATATTTTAGTTTCCACTTTGGATAGAGTGGTTAAACTCTGACAATATCTTGCTAGGAAGAAATAATCACAGTAATTTAAGTGCTTGTGCACATTTCTACAGAGGTCATTTTGAAATATCAATGAAAATTTCTATCGTATCCCTGTGGTGCTTGAGCAATTCTGAGTGCTATTGTGGTTTGAGAGGGTGCCCAGTGGGCTGGGAAGATTTCTTTAGGGAAAATTGCCTGGCTGACTTTATTATAAGTTTATCTTGGTGAATTACTTAAAGTTATAGCTTTAACTTTTCAAGTTCTGGCATTTAATTTCCAAGTTCTGGGCTGAGCAGATTAGACCAACCAAGATTGTAAGAGACTGATTATAAATGCAGCTAGCACTGTACAAAAGATAAACAATCCCCATCCTCATTGAGCTTAAGGGAGAGAAAGAGTAAACAAATAATTGCACAACTAATTATCAAGTTAAAAACTCTGAGTAAAAAGTCCTGGGAGCTATAGAGCATGTGACAGGGTATGATCATCAAGTAGATTATGAGAAAAGACTTTTTGTTTTTTATGGTATACATTGGTATTTTTGTTTATTTAGTTAAATATGTTATCATACTGTAATAAATAGCTGCATCTGTCTCCACAATAAATGTATCTATTCCACAGACTTATAATTTACAGTTTGCTTATCAGGGTTCTCCAGCTTCAAATTGCATCTTCACCTTCTGCTTTTTCTACACCTTTATATAAGCCATTTCCAATTGTTGATACATTCTTTCTTCAAATATGCTAATATCACAGATCAAGTTATATGAAAGGAAGAAATTCTTTTAGCTTCAGAGTCTTGTCTTTCACTGTTTGTTGACGTCATTTGTCAAAATCTGGGGTGTTTGGGTGGCTCAGTTGGTTGAGGGTCTGACCCTTGGTTTTGGCTTAGGTCATGATCCCAGGGTCGTGGGATCAAGCCCTGCATCCAGCTCCACACTTAGTGTGGAGCCTGGTTGGGATTCTCTCCTGTCTCCCTCTGCCACTTTCCCTGTTCATGCTCTCTCTCTCTCTCTCTCTAATAATTAATAATAATAATAATAATAAATAATGATAATGATAAAATAAATCTGAATTTGTGGGTTCCTTAGTGCCCCACTACACTCATGGCAAAAACAAAAACTATTCAGAAGTTAATGTATGCTCTGATCAAAGTCCTGTGCCTTCAGAATGAAGTAGCAGGAAACAGCCACCTAGCCAAGTGGTATAAAAATTTATAGCAGTGTTATTCACAGTAGCCAAAAGGTAGAAACAAGCCTAATGTCCATTAACAGGTGAATGGATAAACAAAGTGTCATATGCAATGAACTATTATTCAGCATTGAAAAAGAATAAGGTTCTAATACATGCTACAATATGAATGAATCTTAAAAAAAATCATGCTAAGTGAAATATGCCAGACACAAAAGGACGAATGTTACATAATTCCACCTATACACGAGATACTTAAAACAGCCAAATTCATAGGGATGGAAAGTAGATTAGAAGTTACCACAGGCTGTTGGGAAGGGAGACTGGGGAATTCTTGTTTAACGAGTATAGTTTCTTTTTTTATTTAAAAAAAATTTTTTTTAATGTTTATTCATTTTTGAGAGAGAGAGAGAGTGCATGAGCAGGTGAGTGGCAGTGAGAGAAGGAGACACAGAATCCAAAGCAGGCTCCAGGCTCCTGAGCTGTCAGTACAGAGCTGGACGCCAGGCTCGAACCCACAAACTGTGAGATCATGACCTGAGCTGAAGTTGGATGCTTAACTGACCGAGCCACCCAGATACCACCTGAATTATACACTTTATGGCAAATTTTATGTAACATATATCTTACCATAATAAAAAGATACAAAAACAAAACAAAAACACAAGACTATCTGAAAAGTTGGGAGAATGAGGGGAATACAGTCACCTGTCCAGATGCTGTCACTATGGGATGCCCAGTGCCTTGTATGTCAGTATTGTTTCTATTATAAAGCTAAAACATTTTTTTAATTTTTGTGTTTTTCTTTCTACACTGAATATTTTCAACATTTTTAGCTACCTTGTAGTTGTTTTATTGTCCATCCAAAGTATTTTTGCATGCAAGGAATACTGTAGTATTATCATCATCATCATTATTATAAAATCTTGGATTGCTTTCTTTGTTCCAGTATCCTATTTATATTGAGGGTTTAGTGTACCTAATATTAGCCTGTAACAACATGGATTACAAGAAGAGTGTGGTAGGAAGGACAGTGCTGTAATATTTTGTGTGATTCTATTGAGCTTTTGTTCTTAGCATGTCCTTACTGTCAGATGGAATTGCAATTTTTTCACCTAGTTGTATGCCGTTTGGAGATGACATAGGCTCCTGTTGACCTCAAGAGGATGCGTGGATTAGGACAAGGTCTACAAAGAAAGTGTAGGACTGAAGATGGTCCTTCCAGTATGAGAAAACTCTTTTTACAGAATTAATAAAAATATATGCAAACCCTTTTACTTCTAACACCTATTTGGTCCTGTAGAAATATTTTAATCACCACATGTGGGGAGCAGGGCAGACTTGCTTTGATTTATAAGAAAAAAAAAACAACACTCAAATTCGTAAGTTTTGGAATTAGCTAAACCTCTTTAAAAACTTGCTTTATGATATAAAAGGATCTTAAGAAAATATACCATTATTCTTAAAATTATGGAAATTATTTAGAGATATCTTTTATTATTTAAAATTATCAAATAATATATTTTCACTTAAAAAGCCAACAACAATGGCAGATAAAGAATAAATATGACAGTTTCCCACTTCACCCATCGCAGACAATACTGGTCTTCTGAAATAACCAATGTTAACAGGTCTATCTTTTGTCTATCTAGTATATATAAATAAAGTAAATAATAATAAATAAATAACATAACAACAAATAAAATAATATATGTTATGAATATAATAACAAAGCACATTGTTCTGTAACTTGGTGTTTCCTACATTTATTTGTTAAAATATTTAGGAAAGAAAAAATAGATTATTATTATAAATATTGCCTCATTTCTTTGTTTTTTTGTTTCTCACTTCTTTTTGTTTGTTTCTCATTTCTTATGTTTTGCCCAGTGGGGAGCCCAATGCAGAGCTTGAACTCACAACCTTGAGATCAAGAGTCAGAAGCTTAACTGACTGAGCCACCCAGGTGCCCCACCTCTTGTTTCTTTATCCATGAAATAAGTATAAACAATAGAAAAACCTCAAAGTGTAAGAAAAAATTGTTTATGTCTGTTCCCCCTGTTTTATTGCAAGCTCTTTCAGGTCAGGGACTGTGTCTGCCCAATCTTTGTAGCCTCAGAACCTAACACAATGCTTGGCACAAGATAAATGCTCATTAAACATTTGTTAAGTATTGTTGACTCAATGGGCAGTATTTATCATCTTGTATTGGTAGAGTGTGGTCCTACAATGTGTGCTTCAGGGTACAATATATTGCTAATGCAGTGATGTGCTCATATAGTATGTGAACCTGGGCTGTTTAAGATACCACTACATATCACATGGTGAAGGCCACAGGCTACTACCTGCCTTGAGAATTCAGGAATCCAAAGATATGAATCACGCACAGATGGTTTTCTTCTCCCAGAGCCCGGTAGAGGTGACATTCCTCTCTGTCAGATTTCTAAAATGCACACCATGAGCTTCAGGGAATCTCCGAAT